>NC_079480.1:16552487-17829099 GCF_026230105.1 Diorhabda sublineata | reverse complement strand
CGCTCCAAATTATTCTGATAAATTGATGCAATGTGTACATATAGAAATAAATATAGAATAGAACAAATACAAAATTTTGTTTCTATGTTTATTGCTGATTGGTGATATATATTTAAAAGTGAAAAAAGTTTGGGTCTATTTGTGCATATGCTAAATAACAAATAGACATAGAAATTAGTTACGCTGTGAGAATGAGAGTGAGAATATGGAAAAAATGATTGATTGGATTGGGATACAGAGAAGACTAGTAGAAGGAAGAAAGTTTCGAGAGATACAAATCGGAGCTAGTAATTCAACTTAAATGTAATTAAAGAAAGAAACTGAGAGGTAATCTTTACTTGTTTCAGAATTTTTTGAAAAAATAGTGAACTATTTCCACATTTCAGTTGCTATATGATAAAGTTATTCATGATAAAAATGCGTAAAAGTACTTAACCTGAAAGTATCATAAAATATTTCATATACGACCATATTAAAAAATACTTTTGTTGTAAACAGTATTATAATTTAAATTTGTAGTAGTTTTCAACATTTGATGATGGGAGAATAACTTTGATGATTTCCATTGACATTGGTTCGAATTTTCCGAGAAATATGTAATTTTTTTCAGACTGTACTGTAAAGTCGACTTTACAGTACTAATTTGAGTTCGGAAAATGGCACTTTACGGTATCCTTGTACTTTACAGAACCAGTCGCAAAACGTCGCATTATTTTTAGTACCTTCTCGAAGACTTGATTGGAATAATTTTACCTACTGCTGCCGCACTTTTCTTAGCAATTTTATTTGAATTATCAGGGATTCTTTCGAGAATTATTTTTGTATTTCCGAACATTCAATATGTCTACCTGTTTTCCAGTAAAATTGTCAAATATGACATTTTAAATTTAATATAATTCTGCTTTTTGTTCAAAAACCGAAGACAATATAAAAAAACATATTACGATATACGTCCGTAAAGTTATTATAAGGTACTCAAATATTTTTAACTCGGCTCATTCGTCGCCTTGTCCTTGAATATCTATCTCATACCATACTAAATGAATTCCTGGACTTAAAACGTAAATAATTATTCCCGTATTCTTGACTTTTCTGAAAGCACGAAATTTCTGCAATTTCAGGAGGAGTGCAATAAAATTTTTCATCCATGTTTATTTATCTTAACCATCAGAGTTTCACACTTCTTGTTATAAAATCTTGATAGAATTCTCGTTTGGTTATTAATATTTTATTATTGCGTGTCAGAGTTTTCATAATTTTCGTTATATAATATTTATAGTAACTATAAACCTCCTCATGATAGAAATCTTTGCATGACACTCTAAACTTAAACTTGTGACCTACGTCCCGTAGCCAAATTAAATCAAGTTAAATTCAAGTTGCGCAAGCCTTTATAAATACGTTTCACTTAAACTAAATAATGGTTAGAATAAGCCAAATCAAGCAATTTAATTGAAGTATTAAGAGTGGAACCAAAAAAAAAAATCTTTCGAATTCACCTCAAACGTAAAAATATACTCATATCAACAGTATTCGGCAGTGAACGCAAAAATTAATATAAGAACTTTTGACAAAAAACACAACATTATAAATTTTATAAATAAAAAAAGTGCTGTAATTATTATCCCATTTAAAAAGCATCTTGAATGTTTGAGTGAATCCTCTATTTAATAAGAATTCTTGTGTTTGTA
This sequence comes from Diorhabda sublineata, assembly GCF_026230105.1. Lineage (NCBI taxonomy): Eukaryota > Metazoa > Arthropoda > Insecta > Coleoptera > Chrysomelidae > Diorhabda > Diorhabda sublineata. The sequence continues at coordinate 17,827,408 of NC_079480.1, read as the reverse complement.
CGCCTTTAGACATATGTATAGTATATAATTTCACATATTTAGGTTAAGGTGAAACACCAAAATCTAGAGAATGTCGACTTCACTGGTGGATGTCAACATTCACAATCTATTTAGTCACTAGTCCGAAATATTTGCTACATACCCTCATTTCTGACTAACACCGGTGAATGTCAGCATTCACCATGCACTAATGGTGAATTTTGAAAATGTTGGAGATTGGAATAATCAAGAATTTAGAATACACAGTACATTCTACAAGAGAAAAGGAAATGTTAGTAATGAAACAATTACTTCCTTATGTTACCAAAATCTTATTCGTTTCTACAACTTAACTATTATTACATTTTGAATTGCACAAGCTTTTACAACTGCAGCCTTTTGCAATCACAGCGTGTATAGTCTTGTCTCTGCTTCTCTTATCAGCTTCAGCTGCTTCTTTCAGTAGGAGTCTTCTATTCCAATAACAACATTTCAGCTAACTGTAACTGTAACTTTTTTGCAGTAGAATATTTTCTTTTTATTTTTCAATCAGAATTTGATCTGAAGATGTTGTGGGTGGTAGGTGCTCCTCAATGTTTTTCTTTGGAATATGATTTTTGGTATGATCACCAGTCAAATTTTTCTTAGCAATTCCTTCAAGCTGTTTTTCGATTTCAAAAGTATCGGTAACTTCCTCGAATTGATCTTCAGTTTCAATAATTGCAATATATTCGCCTGGATAGAAGATGATACTTTGTATCTTTTTGCTTTAATAGCAAACTTGGGTTCATAAGGACTTGGGCTTATGTGATCCTCTTGGAAAATGAAACAAATGATAAACCATCAGAGAAGGCTATCTATAAACTATTTTGCACATATTTTTGAAATGACGTGATTACTAAATTCTCTACTATTATTTGATTGCAATATTAATGGTGCACCAAATGCTACAAATGTTGCAAGAGCTTTATGCGCTACTTCTTCAGCTCTTTTAATTTTCAAAGATCGTAGCTAGACAAACTGAGTTAAATAATCTTGATACACCATTATCCGAAATGAAGATATACGACGAAGACATCAGAGATAATACAGACTAAACAACTGCTTTTGTACGCAGAACAGGTAGCTGAAGAAAGCATTGATGTGTCAATCGCAGAATAGAAGAAGACGAGGAAGGCCCTAAAGGACCTAAAAGGAAATGATTGAACAGACCATGAAAAAAAGAGCTGGGCGCCAGGAAAACGAGTTGATAGATAGAAAGTTATGGCATACGAATATATTAATACCAGGACATCTATTAGAACTTTTTCGCATTTATATAACTATTACATAGTTTTAAGGTTAAATTGTTAAGAGTTCTAAAAAATATTTCTCGTTGTTGTTGTTACAGTAGTGATCTAATACACATATTATATATTAGATGTTGTAAAACTAAAATAAAAAGAAGAAAAAATCGAACGGCTGTCTACGGTGCAGTTTTCAGTTCGTTCAAATAAAAATTTTAATGTCTACACTTACTGATACTTTTAAGCACAAGTTAAGTATGTTGTTTAAATATAGATTTAGTATGCTTTAGATCATAAGTAATATACGAAAAGGTTCATAAGAATCTGGTAATATAAGACAAATTTTTATAAACTGAGATAGTATCGCGTGAGTTGGAAATTTTGTATTTTTAATGTGACATGTATTTGAAATTACTTTCCTGGCGAATTTTTTTTCTTTTGAAAGCTCATATCATAGGTGAGTACGTCTTGTAGTACGTTGACTGCTACTGCTCTAATTATTTTTGTATAGACATGGGATAGATAGCAAGCACTCTCCTATTTAAAAGGTCAGAGTATAAATTTGAAGATATACTTCGGTCCGTAATTGTGTTCCTAATTGCGTTATTAGATATTATTTACAATGTCGATCTATTCTTGAAGTATTTGTGATTCTGTCTAGATGGATACGTATTCAACGAAGTGGGAAACTGAAGGCTTTTTTGGGCACATTTCTCTCAATGTTTAGGACTCAGTAATAAACAATAACACAGACCAATCATATAATTTGAACTTAAGCGAAATGTCTTCTGAACTTAGTACTACAGAAGGACGAATTTACAAAGCAACAATGACTTACACATAAGAAACAAGGCCAGAAGTGTGAAAAAATACCTCTTGAAGATCATAGAGATATAAAGTCTCAGGTGGAAATTGGGAAAAACACTATTATATCACGAAAGAACCGAAAAAACAGACGTTCATGGGACAGATAACATTAAAGAATAGATATCACAGCGTAAGCAATAGAGGTACCAACATTTGTATCGAATGACCGAGATATACTGGGGATAGACAAGGGATAAATTTCTAATTGGAACACGAAGTAGACAAAAGAAGCGATAGACATATTATAGAAAAAAAAACAAGAATTCTCAATCTATGTTTCTTATGGACCAGTTTCTGTGCCACTTGAGGCAAGTATTCTAAGTATCCCTTGAATTGATCTAAATATAGTGGAGTTATTTCTTCCTTATTGAGTTTACACTCATACTTTGGAGCTGACATGCTTCTGCTATTGAACTCTAAAACAACTGTTGCGATAGTGATTCATAAGAATCTTAATATTTTGAAATTAACAAGAAAATTTGTATTATTTATTTCGACGAAAGAAATATGTTTCTAAAAAAAATTAACTACAGTATTGAATTCCTTTACTAAGCCCTAGAAAACAGAATACCATCTAGTATTAATAGATTTATCAAATATAATTTCTACGAATACATTTGTTCAAATCAGTTCTAGGGGTTTGGATGATTATAGTGGCAAAACGAGCTTAGCGGCATTAAGCTCTTGGGTACTTCTTTCTTCCCATATATGGTATGTCATTTGTTCATGGTCAACCTGTTGATCAATAATCATGGTATTCTTTGGATTAATATATTGGTGGTGGGACTTGTTTTTTCCAAGATAATATATTTTATTTTGAAGATAATGATGATCACCAACATCAGTAGCAGACTAAAGGTATGAAATGCCAATGACCCCCAGTATTCTACCTATTATAGTCTTTAATGAAAAAAAAATGCAGAAAAGTTGTTATACTACTTAAGAAGTGATAACATTGTACTTGTGCAGACAATAAATATAGATAATTTTGATCAACCAATTCAAAAAGATTCAATTGAGTCTAAGATTTCTCAATCATCAATATTCTTCAGTTTTCGAGATTTACTGTTGAAAAAGAGCCAAAATTTTAATCAAGAGGGAAATTATTGGTGAGAAAGAAACGGATCAACCACAATAGCAAAGAAATCTTAGTAACTAAAGTATGGTAAAACCGAATGTCACCAAATACCAGATGGAAATTGCAATGTGTTTTATGTATTCTTGAATATAGTTAATGAAATGAAAGATTCATACAGAGCGTTCGAGTGGCATGGGACGTCGACAAAATGTTGGATTAATCAATTCAAGACCAACTAACAATGAAAGAAAAATCGAGTATTAAGACGTAGAAGAAATTTTGAGTTTTTTTGGTCATATAGTTTTAAGAAATTGTTTCTCAAGTTACTTGAACTGGATGGAATGATTTTGGGGCAACTAAAAAAAAAGGGGCCATCCAGAAGTTACAATGGATCCGAAAGAGATACAGATTTGAGATACGGAAATCCTCTTAACATGATATATCACAAAAAGTTGCCAAAAGATAATGAAATAAATATTTTCATAAATCATGATCTAAGGTCTTTCGCATTATAAGTCTGCCCTCACATAATTATTATCTTTCTAGTCCATACAAAATAGAAGTGATTTGGAAAAATGCTGAAGAAATCGCATTTTCCGTATAATTGTTTTAGAATATCAAATAACAGTTGCGCTAGTACAGTTTTAAGCTTTATACGTTACCTTCAAAACTTTTTATCAAAAGAAGAAAATAGACTCGACCATCGTCAATATTGAGATTGCATAATTCCAGTAGAATACGTGGATTGGATGGCCCAACCTAACATAACATAATCTAATCTAGCCCAACCTACCAATATCAAACATCATTATGATGAAAGTATGAAAGAAGACGTTGGTATGTTCTTTTATGAATCGCGTTAGCCGGAAATATACAGATGGATAAGCTTGGAGATGAGAGTATCTCGACTTCCGTCATCCTTTTGCCTAATAAAATGAGTATCACTAGATTATAGACAAACCTCCAATAACTTGAAACTTTTACTTTACGAGAACCTAGTTCAGCAAAGGTTTTTTTCTGAAATGATGATTAGCAATAAGAATGAGGCTGTGGCTATAGCTACGAAATTGTGTGAAATGGGTCTGGAAGGCGAGATCAAGACAGGTGAATAGAGTTGAAATCAAACGATTCATATCTTCTTCTTTGGATGCCCTCTTCTAAGGAGGGTTAGCGATAACCACAGCAAAGTGATTTCTGTCTCTGGACCTTCTTATCATTGTCTGAGAGTCTAAATCGGTTCACTTGCGAATATTCTTCAGCCTGTCGTCTGCCAGGACCAAGTTTTACCTCAATTTTCCCTTCGATCAGAAGTTGCAAAAGTCTCATTTCTATATATGTGTCCCAGATACGAGGTTTTTTGATGTTTTATTAATTCTGTCAAATTTCCCTATCGGTGTTTATTCTTTGCGTTACTGATATCAGCATTCCAGGGAATTCTCAGCATCCTCCAGAAGATCCATATTTCGAAACTCTCTTAGTGAGTTCACCTTAAAACTCCCACCCTCCGTTCCGAATAATGAGGTGCTGTATACATAGCATTTCACCATCCCGTATCGGATTTTAAAGTCGAGTTCTCGGGATTTAAACAATTGTCTCATTTTTAGAAAGACATTTCTTGCTTGCTCTATGCGTGATCTTATCTCAATATCTAGGTCTATATCTTCTGTTATATAACACCCCAAATATTTAATTTTATCGACATTTTCGATTATGCCACCATTTACGTTGATAGACATGGAAGGATGGACATGGAGACAATCATGGTTTTGGACTGTTGTTGATCTAATAGTGCTTAGAGATCCTGTTATTAAGAATTTTTCCATTGATTTTAACACCTCTTGCTCCATCCAATGCTCTGGCAAAGACTTCTTCTGAATATATATAGAAGGATAGAGGGGATAACACGCAACCCTGTCACACGTCTCTTTTGATGCTATATGGTTCTGGGTCGCCAGTTTCAGCTCACACCACTGCAGTTTGGTTAGCATGAAGCGCCTGTATGATTTTGAGGACATTCTCGCCTAGACACTTCCTGGAAAGGCAGTCCATCAGCTTATCATGTCTTACTTTGTCGACAGCCTTTTCGTAATGAATAAAACATAAAAAGAGGCCCTTTTGCTGGTTTCGGCATTTTTGTAGAAGTATTATGAAACTGATCAAAGATTCATATGCGAGGAAGAATCTTTGTAGTGGTACAATTGCTTCTATAACGTGTAAAAAGAATATATACTGGCGGATTTCACAGAGAAGTCGTATTTATCAGTTAGTTTTCTGCAATTAATTCCTACATGAAAGAAATACTGTTATCCAATATTTTCTTTATGTAGAAAGACAATTATCTAAGTTTTTACACAAATTTGCAGCTTTTGCAGTCATTTCGATTGATAAATCACATTTTATGAGCAATGGTAGCTGAGTTCTTCTATTAGAGGACACCATTATCATCATTGCTGCTAGTTCACAGATGTATTAATCTTCTACAAGTCTCCAAAGAATAGAGTGACTCACCTCAATTTAAAAAATGTGGTAGCATAGATAATGGTTATTTTAGATTCTAGAAGTCAATGTAATTGAAAACTAAGTACATATTCAACTGTATCAAAAATTAGTTATACAACTTATCTGTATTGAATAGATTGTGATGAAAACTGGTATAATCTCTATATTTTTTGTTTGGATAGTAAAACTTCTAAAAATTTACAACATTTGATTTATAATTTATACGATAATTCTCAAATTTCATAATATATTTTATTTTCTCTCATTTATCCATTTCCATTCAGTAATGTCTGCTCCTCGCCAATAATTAGGAATCCACAATTTTCCTTTGTTGATGAATACTGCATTATGATCAAATTGATACTCCTGATATCTGTTTTCTTCATAAACATTAAAAGTAAATGTGAGTCTGAATGTTCTAAATAGGTATTAGAATTGAAGTCATCCAAAACCATTCCAAAATCACGTTTGAAACATAATTCATTATCAGCAGCGATGTTATTTCCATCATTAAATTCTTTTCGTTACTCTGCTTTGTTTCTTATATGTTTGTAAGTCACCCTGTAATATTAAAACACTTTTGGTTTACATTTACAATTAACTTACTAAGTCTTTTTCGAATTTGAAACACTTACTGAAAATGGATCTAATCTTTGTTTCTTATATTCTATATAAACTAGAAAAACTCACCTTATCTACAAAGATCAATTTCAATGATCACGATGAGTTTTTGCGCAAATACATACTTTTGAGGCTCCATATTGAATCTTCTGAATATTATAATTAATATATATGTTTTGCTTATGAATTATTCTACTTCAAAACTGATGTTATTTTTGAATTAAATTTCCAAGTCAACATTCAGCAAAAAAAATCGAAATAAAGCAAACGATCCACAGTGAAGTTTGAAATTTAATTTAAAATATAAATATTCTAGTTATGTGAGGAAAAATTATTGATTAAAAGGAAAATTTTCAATTGATATGATATTTACAGTAAGAATTATGGAAGTAGATGAAACTATAATAATATTTGTAAGACTTATTTTGAGAAGCCAATGAATAATTTCTATGTGAACTCAGCCGTTGAGATATGAAATGAAGCTTTCATAAATAAAAAAGTGGTAGTATAAATAAAAAAACCTTATAGCGAACGGTATAATTAGTTTTGATTCTGTTTTCCCATTGAAATTTTGATAAATCCTGAAGAATCTAACAATATTTGTGAACAAATTACTTCAGAAAAAAAGTTGCTGCATTTGGAGAACGGTAAATTTACAAAAATCAGTTACTACATCATTATAAATTCAAAAGAGCCGAAAAGGAATATTTACCAGATGTCGTATTTATCGTATATCGACCAAATTTCAACAAAATAAATGAAAAATTTTTTCCTGAATGTACATTTTTAATAGCTTCTAATATAGTAACAGCCCCCCTTTTTATTATAAAGAGTACCCTTCATATTATACATAATTGAACAAATCCGTCACCACTTCTGGCATGCAAAATGATGATCCGTCACGTCTGTCTTTCCTCAATTTTCTGATTTGGTTATTTAGTCAATAAGAAGGTTTTTTCAAGGGAGTATCTTCTAAAAGATTCGAGAATTTCGCACTAGAAACGAATTATTAGTAAATAATGCTCAAGCGTTGATTAACGTTATTGAGAAATATCTCTTTCTAGCAAAGTTTTTCCATACTATATTGTACAGTAGCGATACCATTTTGTTTTTATGCATCGTACATGGTATTTTCATCTTGAGTTTCTATTTTGCACTGTTGAAATTGGTACTTTGGTCAGTTCCCTGATTTTTCTTTTTATTGGATTATAAAGTCGTTTCACCTTGATACACGTTGTTTACTTTTCTTTAGGATTAGGCGACTAGTAATGCCTTTTCTTCAAGTTTTGGACGAGGACCTAAATTTTCAGGAGTCAGGAGTTCTGAAATATCTTCCCTCTGTCGATGTATCATTGAAATGAAAAAGTTTTACAAATACACAATGGAAACGATGTTTAAATTCAAATTGAAGAAATTAAAAAAGCTTCTATACTGGAAATTTATAGGCTATTTTGCAAAAATTCATTTACGTAAAAACAAACATCCTTCATAATAAAAGACTCTCTTATGTTCATTTGGGGACAAAACGGAAATCTTGAGAGTCAACAGATTAAGAGTTATAGCTTTTGACTCTTGCCTCTCTCATCCTTACATTCCCATATATGTTTGAGGAGAGCTGGAATTTAATGCTGGACTACAGGATTCTATTTCTAATTCCTCGTCATTCTTAATTCAACTGATGCACTAGAGTTAGAGTTCCTAATCATCTGGAAACATTTCGCATTTCTAAGATCCTTACTCAATCTGCAGACCACTGCGAGTGCCCTTATCCGATCTCTTAAAGACAATAAATGATCTTTACTCTGTGTTGTCCTGTGTCCTAGATTCAACATATAATTAGTCATTATAGGAGATTGTCCTCGAAAAATCGACATACTCAGTATATTATACCACGTTAAGACTTGTATCTTGACATCCTAGAATTATCCATCCTAGAAGTTCACATATACAGTAACTGGATGGTCAATAAAATTTAACTATTTTCCTTAACAATTTCTTAATTAAATAGACAGGTAAGTGTTATTGAATAAATTGAGACTTAATTAAAAATAGATAAGTAATCAATAAGAAATGTTGATGAAAAATGATAATTATACATTAAGCAATAAATTATAACCCTAATATTACGAATTTTCGATCAAGATCAACAATTCACCTCAAATAATTCTCTGATCGCGCGCTTTACGCCCTCTATCTCGAAAACAGTTGGAGCTATACTAAAATATTAAACAGAAAAGCTGTGGAGAATTGAATTCTCCACAATATTGATGAGAAATACTATTAGTGTAAAACCCATAGAAAACGAGATATTTGCAAAAAATTGAAAAAAAAAATTTTTGTGACCTTTGACCGCTGACTTTCAAACTTGCGAACATCCAATTATATGTAAATTTTGAGAATAGTTTTAGGGTGCCACGATATAAGTTTTTACGCGATAATATACTGGGAATGTCAATATTCCAAGATATTCACCTAATTTTGTCCAAGATGAATGGACTAAATTAGATCCATACTGTTATTCTTCAACCAGTTTCTTGGAACGATAGCCCAACTAGAAGACCACTAATTCGACATCTCCTAAACACAGATGATTTTAGTTGGTTCGCACTCCAGATGTGATAAGAGCCATTGAATTGTTATAATAAATTTTTTCTCGTAAAAACAAATTTTAATCTATGAAAATTGAATTTTCCCTAAACTCATCGATAAGACTCAAAAAGTGATATGAATTTCGAACTCTCCATAAGAAAATTCACGTGGTTTTTTGAATACTTTGACGAATACCTAGAATTTTCCAAGATTATGAAAGTGGAAAAAAATTTTACCTCTGATTCCGGTGAAATCACACACAAAGGGATATTTTGCTAGTGCTAGTTCTAGTGCTAGTTGGTATTATTCTCACTCAACTATGAGAGATTATGATTTAAGAAGATGAAAAACTGATATTTGTATGGATACCGTACTTGCAACTTTGCTCACTTCTTATAAACTGAATGTATGCGGTCTTTATAAAATCAGGCTTAATATATAATAAAATATATGCGTTGAATTTGTTATATTGTAAAATTGTAGAATGATCGTTGTTGCGCTTATGAAAAAAAAATTGTATAAATATTAAAGATGGCCTCTTAAAAAGACACGTAGCCTTGGCGAGACTATTGAAAACCCCTTTTGAATCATGGACATATGTTAAAACAAAAGAATTGAATAATCTTGCTGTATTTAAAAAAATATTTTTATACGTGGTTTTATCTGTTAATTTTAAATAAAGGCGAGATTTTTTCATTCGAAAACCTCAGGAGAATTCCACAAATCAATTAAATCACTGAAAATAAGAGAATTCATAAAATGTTCTGTCTTAAATGGTTTACAAACATATGTAAAAGAAAATGTTGGATATGAAAGTTGGTAGTTATGAATTTTCTCAAAATGATGGAATGCAAATTCATTTCGTCGAACGAGATACCTGATATATGTTCAAATCATTTGATAGTTTTTTTTTCCTTTTTGCTGACAAAACCTTAAGTTTCAACAGAAAATGAGCTAGTATTGCATCTAAAAAAAATTAAGACCATCAACTAAACATTTTTCCAAAATTGTTAATAAAAATTAAAAACTATGTGCAAATACATAGATATACAAGGTGTTTCGTTCCAAGATTATAGACAAATAAAAAAGATAATACTTGACGATGAAATTACCGATAGAACAATCAAGGAGTGTCAACTTTAAGGTATAAGCAATCAAAGAAAGGAACATCTCGGACAAAATAGCTGATAAATGGTTAAACGTTAAACTCTGGAAGCAACTAAATTGGATTTTATAGAGACGAGCAGCGTTAAGATTCGAAAGAAAAATAAATTATAGGAATACCAGAAATAGAATATGATATTGATAATACTAATGTAGTAGAAACATAAAATAAAAATATAACCAGTAATTCTAAGGCAAAAATGGAAATTGAAAAAGAGGAAGAAGGCTTGAGGATGATTCGTGGAGTAATATAAGAGAAGATGAACTTTTTAATGAGTCAATTTACTCATAAGTAGGAATGAATTATTTATTTAGTATAGTTCTGTATAGGAGATATCATACACTGCTTAGTAAAAAGCAGTTGTGCTAGATCAAGTCAGTCGGTCCCTCGATTTTCCACTAGATCATAGAAATTTGAATTATTAACTTTTTTTCATAAGTACCCCAAAAGATTTTGAAGAATTTTGATTTTTTTTCTTTGAACATTGATTAAAAATCAACCGTTAACGATAAATCAATGAAACTTTCAGGATTATAGTTAAATAGCTATATTTTAATAAAACATTAGTGACTTGAAATTATTTATTCATTTCCTTATTGTTAATATACTTTTGAATAAGCAAATGATCATTTTCTCGGTACAGAATGGAGTTTTTGATTGGTTTTTTTTCGTTAGAAAATTTCACAGCTCGTTATTAATTTAAATGCAATGAATTTATTTATTACATGGCGTACACCTTGCAGTCGAGTGCGTCAGACTATAATGCAGCTTCTCTTAAATATAATTAAAAATTACAATTAAAATAGTATATTACGTAACAAGAGTTGTAAGTAACCCATTAAGCACGGAGTGAAAAATTTTATGAGTGCGTAATGGGCATACAACTCGTGTAACGTACTATACTTTATCTACGCCCATTCATAGCATGCTACTTAAGAAAACGTGTCCTATTTTTAAAGAAATTGCATAATGTGCTGCCTACATTTAGGGGCAGCACTCTTTAGACCAAATAAAGTCTTACATAAATAAAAATTTGATTGAACCAAGAAGTTTAAAATTTTTCTTCTCAAAACGCACATGTATGTTATGAGATCTCATTACGTGCATGTTATTGTTAATTGTCATTTACAAGGATTGTTGACAGTACGATTTTTAACGTTTACAGACATAGGCGTAGAAAAATAATATTATTCAACATATTTTATTAAAAAAATTCATATAATAAACTTGGGCACTGTATGGCAGTATTCAATATTACTGCCTTTTGGATGTCGGTGAAGTGTTTTTTGGTAATTCCGGCTATCGTGCAGAGTATTAAGCACGACAACGGTTGCTGACATAATAACTACATTTTTGTTGTATCATATCTGTTTAATCTCATTTATGAGATCCGCGTATTTGCCCGTCAGTTTCTCCTGGTGTTTGTTGAGAACGTTAAGAGGGTTCGGTATAGCTACATCGGGGAGAAGGACTCAATCGACTCTTCTATCAACCACCACGATGTCAGGGCTGTTATTCGTCACTTGTTTATCGAGCACCTTCTACGGCTGGTTCTTGTAATACGGTGCATAAATATTGAGGAGACCAACCTTGTTGACCAGTTTCTGGTGGATAATGTTGCACTCTTGGTTATTCCGTTGTAGATAGACGATATTAGCTAACAAACTATAAACAAATTTCATATGGTGAAGGGTCTCTGATGTTTTCTGACATTTTTCTTGTAGTTATTCGTATTAAAAACTTAATCCTGGATAGTCATCATGGAGCCTTCGGTCTCTGGAAAGAGATTTCCGTTAGTGAGTTATCTGTTTGAAGCTTTTTGTCAACATGCGGTTGGTTGAGGTCGTGGTGAAGTCTACCGTATAGTATGTTTCGTAACCACTGTTCCAGCTTCTCGGCGTCAAATTCAAGTCAGATTCTGGCGATGTGAGGTTGGGGGTTGAATAATCCTTATCCGCATTGGATATAATATGATGTAGGGTTGAGGTTTTTCATTTCCTATGATAGAATTCAAGTAGTTTCATTACCTGTAGAGAGTGTAGGTTGAGAAAGTTAACCAAGCCTCATTTTGAGGTAATATTGTACTAATAGTGCATAATTTGGGGTAGTGGTTGTTGTTCTTCATAATCATTGTTCGTGTCAAGCTCTGAATACTCTGTTTTGTCCACTTCCGGTTTCCAAAAGAGTACGTTAACACAGGCGTGCCATAAGTGTTGATTGCCATGACCCATCTACATGCATTTGATTTGGACTTGTCGTCCAGTAACTTGTTGAAATCCTATGCATTTGTAGCTTTCTCCGTTTTCCATCGCCTGTATGATGTCTCCGTTAGGAAGTTGCACATTTCCAGTCATGAAAATCCCTTTCTCGATATGTATCGATGTGTTATATCAAGAAGGTGATTGATTTGACGCTTATTTGCTGCGTATAGCTTGATATCGACTTTGTAAAGAAGATGGTAGATTGTGCAGATTTATCTCTGTTAGATTTAATGTTGAATCCATGTCATTGAGCATGGTAGATAGGAAATACATTGCAGGGCAGAACCATAACGGACTTAAGGAGTCACTCTTGTATATTCCCTCTTGATGTATCACGAGGAACGTTTCACCAATTACAAATTTTATTAAACATTGTACTTCTATATTTATTCTTTACTGATATCTCAGTGAATTTTCTCTTTAAAATTTCCTAGTAAATATCCAATTTTTAGTTGAGAAAAAAAGCCGCTAGGTTACTATTTTCATTTCTTCTTCGTTTTTTGTGTTTCTCTGATAAAATAACAAAAGAATTTTAGTAGTTATTCCAATTTATTCATAAATTTGGTACACAGGCAAAAGAGTTGAATAATTATTAAAAACGATAACTTAGATTCTGTTCCTTTTTGTTCTATTTATTATTCTATTAATATTACAATTATTATTTATATCAATTATACTTATTGTTATTATCTTTAATTATGTTTAAGAGAAGTCTGAGGCGCTCGGCGCGCTGTGATAAATAAATTCATTCATTTAACAATAAATCCTAAAAGTTTTATTGATTCATCGTTTTTTCAATTAGAAGTAGTAAAAATTCTCATTTTAAAAAATTATTGTTGAAATCAAAATGTAGAAAAATCGTTTGGGAAATGAGGAGACCACTCTACGTGATCTTGCTGGGCTGTTTTAAAGAAAAAAATAAACACGACTAAGCAATTTTTGTCACAGTATATTTTTGCTCGTATCAACTATTCGAAACATTTCAATAAACTACATAATGTTTACGTTCTATATTAGATCAAATAAAAATTAATGCTAACACTGTAAATATTCAAAGCGAAATAAGAACTGAGTGGAAACTTTGAGTTTCTTTTCTTTTTTATATGAAATATTCAAAGTTTTCTGATATGTCCTTCTATTTTATTATGCCAACCGATCTCGCCCAGACTAAGTATGTAGTAACCAATAAATGTATAAATGGGGCTCTAGCTTTTTTAGTGGGGCTCTGATTGTCTAATACTCTTAATGGTCAGTGCAGAATTTTTTCAGGCTAATTATATCTTGTGCCCTGTATAGAATAATAATTAAACTATATGTACAACGGTATTTTCTTATTTCAAAAACTTTTTGGCATACATGGACCATAAAAGTTTTCAAACCTTTGTAAGAGCAGTAAAATAATTTTGATAATTAACAGTACATTTCGCATCCATTTACCAAAAAAAAACTTAAATTAGAATCCAATTTCATCCCAAAAAAAATTATATGAATAATAATGATACAATTAAAAAAATTTATGATATCTAAATTTGTTTATCATTGATTTAAGGAATGTTCGCGGCAATTTTTTATGTATAATTTATAGAATTCTCCAAATATTTCATTGGCAATTATATTGAGATTCCATGCTGTTTAGTTCACAGTAAATCAGTTTTAAAGGCCGCTTGACATTGTTGCGAGACAATGTGCAAGTAATTGCATCGCTGTCACAAATTATATCTGCTGCTGTTTTACTTTTTGATGGACAGGTTGATTGGTAAGCCAAAACTAAGTAGATTTCTTCCTAGAATTGTAGCTTGCACACAATAAAAATGACACCAAACCGATAATGTTGCTTGTGCTTGATCTTACATGAAACAATCAGTTAAATTTCACCTGCGCATCCTTTTTATCAATAAAATATTGCACATTGTATTGCATCATGTCAAATGGCCTTTAGCTGAACTTCATCTGCGTATGTTTTTGATCAATAAATATCGCGTCTTGCATCGCATTTCACGTTTTCTTTAATCATGTTAAGTAGCCTTAAGAAGAGTAGTTGATTGTCGTGAAACAGTGACTGGTATACAAACAAGAATTTGACGACTTTAGAAATTGAACGATTCACTCCACATTTCCTATTTAAATGATATTTCTCATGCTTTGATACAATATTTGTATTATTTCGATCCAATTTATTCCATCAAAAGTTTCAGTAGAAGAAGAGCTAGCAATAAATCTTCAAATTCTTTCAAGCCAACTTTCTTCACTTTGTATTACAAGCACCTTTGCTATATACAGGGTGTCCCACGACGAGTTAAAACTAAATCATGAAAATTTGTACGTTTGGGTTTTCGGATACCATATTTTCAACTAAAGTATCTTCAAAGATGGCCAGCTTCCGGTTCTACCAACTGTAACTTTGTTATTTTAAATGGAAATTTACGAAGAATTTTAGTATACTTTTGTCAAAAAACTGTTTTCGAAAAATACATACTTTTTGAGTTATTAATTTTTTTGTAAAAAAAATTGATCGTTGCAGACCCTATAAATTATTTTTTACGAGGATGCCCTTAAAGATATGAAAATGGTTTCTATTGGGTTGCTTTTAGCAAGGTCAGATATATTTGAATCTATGTTAAAAATTTTTTCATTCTACACAGGGTGTGTATAAAAAGTGTTCAAATTATATCTGCTATATATAGTTCTGAAACATTCCCATATTCTTTTAATGCTGAGAGGTTAAAAGTACTGCATAGTGGTCAAAGTTAAAAAGTTTTCGTGCATATCGGGGATCTTAGGCTGTCGGACAATTTAAAAAAAAATGTTTTTTTTTTATTTTTTATCCATTTCAATACTTAACTTAACTTAACCAATATTGGTATCAAGTCTTTGTTTTCATTGAATATCTAAAACAGATGGTTAGCTCCAATCCAATAATATTACTAAAAGACCTAGAAATTTTTTAACCATTTAAACTAAATAACTTAGTGAGATATTTCCACCTTTATTTATTTTCAATCATTGGTGCTTTGATATTTTAGTTCACTTTAAGCAACAAATTCTCTTTGGAAAACAATACAAAGATACAAAATTTTATGTCCACTGGTATTAACGCCCAAAATCAGTATTCTTTATTAAAATAATATTAACTCACGTTTATATATTATTTGTTATCATTTAGATCGAATTATCAATTCCGCTTTGTCGATGATAAGCTTCTCATCATACTAAATCACCAATACCATTGGTTTATTTAAACATGACTTTTTTTATTCGTATAATAGAACGTCAGGAAAGTAAACTTGAAATATATATTCAATTAAGAAATCACAGACACAAAAAATGATATTAGAAAGTTATTTCCACAAATAGATAATTGTTTATTAAGAGATAACCAAGCTATTCAATTAACATAAACATTTACTATTATTGAAGATGAAATAATATGTCTTATTTGTCATATTTTCTTCATTATAACCGAATGTCAAAAATATTGAATAAATTTGGTTAATATTTTATACAGGGTTTTTTTATAAATGTTTCTAATAGCATTATGGCGAGCACAAACCTATAAAAGCTGCTGCCAGAGTAAAAAAAGTTAGTGATGTAAATAGTTTTATAACATTAGCCGATGTATTATTGTACTGATATATTAACAACCTTATTGTAATTAATGAGAATTTTATTTCTTAGAATTGTTGATAGTCAAAAATGTTATTATTATTATATTGTAGAGAATAAATCGATTATGTGATAAGCTTGCGTCTTCATTTTCAGAATTAGTAACTTTCTCGTGGGCTTACTGCAAAAATCCGTTATGTAGAAAATCTATAGTTTCGAAATAATTAAGTTTAAAGTTTCTATTTACTCCAAAAAATTTAAACTAATTTAAAAACTTTCTATTTGGAATTTGAATTGTATATATATATATACATATATATATATATATATATATATATATATATATATATATATATATATATATATATATATATATATATAGGAAAACATAATATAAATACAAAATGAAGGAAAAAATGAACTTACAAGTTTTATGCAGAATAATAAGTCAAAAAATTGCGAAAAAGAATGTCTCTTTTTTTGTAGATGTGCTAATAAAACTATTTTTTTTTCTGTGTTATAGAAAGTGCTTTTGAATATAAATGTTTGAGATTTATTTCTTGAAAATCCTTTGGACACCCTTTGCCAAAAACATGTCCTTAAAATCTGCTGGCCTGTTTGTATCTTACCTAAAACATTCGACTTTTAAGAAATTGACTGTTTCTCCTTCAGTATTCTCATTCTATTCTTATTTATATTTTGGGATAAATCCGTCAAATCTCTTGAATCTGAAAATAGCGTTAGAACTTTATAAGCAGAACTCTTCTTGTTTCTCAGGCGATTGGATCTTGCTAGCTTAAAAATATTAAACCGATCTTCCATAGTGTAAACGGGAACATACTTTTTTGTTGTTTCTATTGCACTATGAATTCTATCAACTTCCATGAATGTATATCCACTTTCTAGAAACTTGTGTTAAATAGTGTCCAAATTTGTAACCTGATTCAAGTATAATAAAAGTTCAGCTATATTCTGGTTTCGATTTTGGCCACCATAAGTATCAGAATAAAAACAGAGTTGCTTGATTTCAGGATCTAATTTCATGATATTATATTTTAGAAGACAACTATCTCAGAGCTTCCTCGTTTTCCTTGTAACTCTGTCCATCTATAACAAAAAGCTTAGCTGGCATCACATCACTTGAAGGTATCTAGAGACGGACTGCAAATCAAATGTACAACACATAAATGTCTTATCTCTGTAGCATCTTTATTTATCAGAGGCTTTGGCATTGTTGTAGTCTTCTTTTCTTGCATGATGCTGTCTGTACTGGTCTTCCAAGGTTCGCTTTTCTACAGCAATCTTAAGAGAATCGAATCTAGTGCATAGCTGATAAAGATCTTTTTTAGGCTTGAAAAATGAGAGATTGTAATCATTGCAAAAAACTCGTCTATAACAGATACGTCGTAACATGCAAATAGATTAGTTCAGAATTCTATTAACTCAACCTAACTTTCTATAAGCCGTTAAAAAACAATATTTTTTCAATAGTACTCTTCATCAATAACATTTTTCTTTTCTATAACCATCCTAACACACTTAGCACCACTGGAAATACACTTGGTACCTTGGGAATAATCCTTTGCGTCGATTTTGTGAAAAAATCTATGTACAATTATACACTTACTTATTGTAACAAATTTGGGTAAATTGTTGAGAAAGTCATTCTGGAAGAATCGATTTAATGACTTAAAATGATTTTTGCTGTTTAATTTCCGGTGGCTACTCGCGACATTTTATACAACGAAAATCCGGTAAGATAAAGTGTTTTGTCTGTTCAGCGTTTGATTAGTTATCTGAAAGTTATTATACCAAAAAAGATTGAGTTCTATTACTGGATTCTTGCTGCATATATCCGCAATTTTTCCAGTTTGGTACTTACAAGAAAAATATTTTAAAAGGTTTCTACAGTAAACCATCGATTGGTATTACTGGATATGCAAGATCTGGGAAAAGGCATAGTATTTTTGGTGTTTAAAAATATTGCCTTTTGCACTTAAAGGATATGGTATGCTTAGAAAACAACAGTGAACAATTTTATAGAATTACAGGGTTTTTTCAGAACGTTCAAAATAAGTTTTCGTACTAAACTGTATTTTTAGTTGAAAATTTAACAAAACTGGTCTTAACGGCTTTTGTAGTAAGCTCACGATATGGAATATTTAGAAATATTCAACCCGCATATTTAACCCATTAATGTCCAATTTACTTTTGTTTGAACGATTTCAATGAAAATTTAGTCAGGTTCTCAAAAAGCAAAGTAGTTAGTAGTCCAGAAATGTTAACGACAGATCAGTCGTTTAAAATCTATCATAAACTGATCGTGGATCAAACAAAAACAAATAAATAGTAACTAAAAATATGTACATAAAATGAGATAAAGACATTTTGAGCTCAACCGTTCAATTCAACCTATCTAATCCGTCGAATAATGTGGAAAAGAGTGGTTTCATGACTGTCTAAATTATTTTTCATCTTTCAGTACATTACCTGAATCTTCACAATTTTTATGTATATATTAAGAAACCATTAAACTGAATATTTTGTTGTCATATAAGGTTATTCAGGAACAAAATAGAAAAACCTACTGCTTTTGCCAACCACTTGGTGGAAGTATTTGAGCCCAACAAACTCAATACAAATTACTATGGAATATAAAGGGTGTTTCTATATTCGATTGACAACGCAGAGAGACAAAGAGACCTCAATAAATGATTCATTTTGATTTAGGAAAACGAACTCTTTCGTGGCCTAGTTGCTGAGATATAGAGTGTTAAGAATTTTCAAAATCAAAAATTTGCCATAAATCAAGATTGCCTTTGAAATTTTTTTTCAAATTGGTGACTAATATGATCTTTAATTCGAAATTAAATGAATAAATATTTAATTTGTGAATTACTTACCTGGTTGCAGCCTTTTTTTAGAGAAAAATTTCTACAACATTACAACACCGTTAATTTTAGTTTCATAGAAGGTTATAAGTTTTCCAAATAAAAATAATCAGCAAATATAAAACAAAATTAAGAAAAGAATTTGCTCCAGTGGCGTAAAAATAGGGGGTTAAAAACCCTGTCAGCGCGCCACTGGTTACATTTTTCCAAAGTTTTTTTATGTAACAATATCAATTTAAATTTCTTTAATTTCTCAATTCTTATACCTTTTGATATATTAATTCATTTAATTGTTCTTTAAGTCTTAAAGAAAAGTCGAAACGTCAAAATTTATCTTTCTTTTAAAAATTATTTGAAAAAAACTAATTTTAAAAGAGACCTAGAATCAAGAACATTTAAATACATTAATTTCAATTTATTAAGAAGCATATCGGTCACCAAATTTAAAAAAAAAACGTTAAAAGGCGTTCTTGATTTATGGCAAATCATTGTTTCTGATTTAAAATTTTGAACACCCTACATCTCAGCAACTAGGCCTCGTAATGATTTATATTGAGATTTCTTTGTAGTAGACCAATGTCGGTCGAATATAGAAACACCCTATGTTTGAAACTATTTAGACTCCCCGTTTTAAATGGAGCTTTCCCTCAAACGGCTTACACTTTTAGAAGTAAAAAGTACAATCATGGAGCAAATACACCTCAAAATAGCCTTAGGTACGATCTCATAACAGACAAAGTATAACAAGAATTATCAGTCATAGGTTTCAAACAACTGTAACTATTATATGACGCTGTTATCTATCCTAAGATCCTATATAACAGAGAGACATTTTTGGTAAAGCAGTAAGATGGATTGTATTGGATCAAAGCTGGGGTTCCTCAAGGAATTGTACGGGAGCCACTCTATATCTTCTTTATACCTCCGATTTTTCAGCGAGCAGTCATATCAAAGTTGCCACATTCGCAGATGATACTCTATATCATAATCTAGCAAGTGCATCGAGGTACACATAAACGGCACATGAAACGTGACACATGTCCACCAATCACACTTAATGGTACAAAATTAATCCAGTTAAACGATACAAAGTACTTTAGTATTATTTTGACAGGCGTTGAACTTGGCAAAAACGTTTAACATTAAATTTAAACAAATGTATTGGATGATTGGCCGTGAATCTGAGCTAACTTCGGAGAACAAACTGTTATACTTAGAGCAATTTGAACTTACGGCATCCAGATGTGGGGGACTGCAAGCAATTCCATTCTATAAATAGTGTAGCATCTTAGAGAAAGACCTTCAAGTACCTTCAGTAAAGGAAGTGTCCTTAGATATGGGATATTAATATACACCTTGTATTTTGGTTATATTGTAATTATAACTGGAGTTTATAGATATATAGATGAATATGTATAAGGTTATTCAGTAATGAAAATAATTCTCTTTCTATCGAAATTTCACTTTAATCATAATAAATCCCTAATAGGTAAGTAATTGATCTTAACAAAAACAATCAATCGATCTTAATAGACAACATGGCGTTTAGTAATGTCTTTACAAACAGTTTTCTTGATAAATTTGAATACAGCCTCGATAATATTCGCCGGGGTTGACTCCTCACATTTTTCCAAATCGGTAACAACGCAACCTTGAATCTCAGTTAAATCACTAGAATATAAATACTTATTAATGTCATATCACTTTATATTTCGATAAGCATTACTTACTCGCAAAATTTTTTGTTTACAGTCAGTTTAGGAATCGTATTCAGTGAAAATGTATCAGGATTGAATTTAATTGTCTTGTTGAAACAATTCTGAATACCATCGGAACGAGACTTTATACATTCTACTCCACCTTCAGCAACAAACACTGAAAAATATTTTTTTTTGTCATAATATACAGAGTAATTTATAAATGATGATAAAAGTGTGCAAACGTATCAAGAAGACCAAGTTCCAGACCTTGAAAAATAGTTGTACGTAGAACCTTCACAATTTTCGCAAATCCTAAATTTGTTAAGAATAATTAGGTGTCTGTGATAATTCTTCTTCTTCTGCTATCCACTATTGGATGTTTGCGATGGATTCTGACCATTCTATTCTAATTAATAAAAATTAATTCTATGAATTAATTTTCTTGTGGTTCTTATTTGATATTGTGGAGCCACGAGTTACATACGCCGCTTATCAAGGAAACTTAAAAGCGCAGCAGAAACACTATACTTTCTGAGAAATTGTTATTTAACAACATATGCAGATAAATCTTACTTTCTTGTAATATCATTTAATAATATTCATTCTCTGTTCAAATCTCTAACAATAAACTTGTAATTGCTAGAATAAATATATTTTTAAAAACGAATTTTTCGTAAAGAAAACCAAAATTGGCGCAGTCAGTAGGATCGCGCAAGTCGTCGAAATCAAAAATCACTAAAACGTTTACGGGCATACAGTGCGTAACAAAATTTCGGATCGTGCGAAATAATTTAGTGACTTCACGGCTTTAACGTTTCAACGTTTTAAGTGCGAATCCAACGAACAATATTAGACTAGCAATTATCGTGCAATAGCCCTTTAGTGGTGAACATTGGAGGCAACAGGGAATCATCGAGGGAGAAGATTTTAAAAGCCTGTTCTTCAGAAACGTAAGTGCCTTCTTGCCTTTCCTACCTTTTTTGGATTTTGGAAAGATAGTATTGATTATTGAGTTTTAAAGTTTCAAAAACGTATACAATTAATAAAAAAAGAAATTATCAATTTATGAGTGAATTAAACTCTAGTAATCTCGATAACATAGTTCAATTGTTCAATAATATTTCTTTAGTCGAAAATAACGTAGAACAAACTGGTACTAACAAAATGACTCCTCCTGCAATGAATTGGGATCTATTCAAATCCAAATTATCAAATATTAAACCTTTTAACGGTGACAGTGAATATTTGAATAAATTCATTACAAGGTGTGAGCATTTAATAGAGTCATATAGAATTTATAATGATGCAGAATTAAATTTACACATTATAGAATGTATTCAAGAGAAATTAGAAGGTAGAGCAGCCTTCATGGTCGGTAACAGAGTTGAATTAAATACTTGGCCAAAATTAAAAACGGCCTCATTACAGTGTTTTGCTGATAGAAGGGATTTAAATTGTCTTGTGCAAGAGTTGATTAGAGCCAAACCATTAAAAAACGAGCATCTTATTGATTTTGGAAGTAGACTTCAATTAATTCGTAGTAGTGTAATTCAAAGAATTAGCAATGACCCCAATATAACTGCCGAAGAAAGAAATTGTCAAATAAATCAATACGATAAAACCGCTTTAAATACGTTTATTGCAGGGTGCGACGGTACTCTGAAAAATAATATGCATTTACGAAAACCACATTCTTTAGAAGACGCGATGGCCTATGTGGCCGAATTCGAAAATTTTGAAAGACTGTACGGTTCTTTAAACGATAAAAATAATCGACAAAATACACCTAATAATGTTAATAGACAGCATGCGCATAGCCAAAATTCTCAAAGAGCCAATGCAAATTTTTATAAAAATCCTAATACGTATCAAAATTTTGTACCAAATAACAGACCTGTTAACAATTACCCGAATTTTTATAGCAATCGAGAAAACTACCAACCAAATTTCGTACAAAATAGAGAAAGTTGGCCAAATCAGCCGATACCTATTCAATCCATACCACAAAATAAAAGATATTTTACTAATCGACAAGTATTCGGCCCTCCCAAAAATGTATTCAAACCCAACCAAATTCCACAAAACCAATTACCAACACCTGAACCGATGTCTACGACATCACGTAATTTTACTGAACGTACTCGAAGACCTATCAATAATAATAATAATAATAATAATAATAATAATAATAATAATAATAATAATAATAATAATAATAATAATAATAATAATAATAATAATAATAATAATAATAATAATAATAATAATAATAATAATAATAATAATAATAATAATAATAATAATAATAATAATAATAATAATAATAATAATAATAATAATAATAATAATAATAATAATAATAATAATAATAATAATAATAATAATAATAATAATAATAATAATAATAATAATAATAATAATAATAATAATAATAATAATAATAATAATAATAATAATAATAATAATAATAATAATAATAATAATAATAATAATAATAATAATAATAATAATAATAATAATAATAATAATAATAATAATAATAATAATAATAATAATAATAATAATAATAATAATAATAATAATAATAATAATAATAATAATAATAATAATAATAATAATAATAATAATAATAATAATAATAGATTTTTCCGATCAAATTCAAACGCTAAACCAAACTTCGTTTCCGAAGAATTATACTTAAATCAATATGCTAATTCAGACTATAATCACGATAATCAATATGATGAATATAACGAAATAGAATTTGACGAAAACGACGAAGCCAGTCGCGATGAAAATTTTCAAGCAGCTCGTCCATCAGACGGGAAAACATAGAAATAAATATACTTTCAGTTAATCCGCTACCGTATATAGAAATTGCAAATCCAAAAATTAAATTGTTAATCGATACTGGTAGCTCTAAATCAATAATAAGACCTTCTATTGCCGAAAAATACTTTCCAGATACAATTTATCATTCTGATACTACTATATCTACTAGTCTTGGAAGTAAAAACGTTAGGTATCGAGCGCTTATTCCTGCATTTCCTGAACTAAAAAATAAAAACTATCAAATCGATTTTATACTATATGATTTTCACAATTATTTTGATGGAATTCTCGGTATTAAAGATTTAATAGGTATGAATATAAATATTGATCTAACTAATCGAGAACTATTAGGACCACACCTAAGATTGCCTTTTAAGTATAGAAAAGTAAACGATATTGAGTTTTCTTTTTCAATAGACCCCGGAGAAAAAACGATAAAGAAATTACCCGTAAATATAGATAATGGGGATATTATTTTAGACGCTCGAAAAATAGAAAATATAATAATTCCACAAATTTTATCTACAGCGAGAAACGGTTTCGCACCAATAGAAATTCAAAATCACACAAATAATTCGATAAAGATAACATTACGAGAACCAATTCAAGTTACTCCATTTAAATATTCACAATATGAACTCTTTAAATTTGAAAGCTTTGCTAATGATTTTGATGAAAATAATTTCATAAAACCTAATGACAATATTACCGAATTAATTCGTACAAATCACATGAATAAAGAAGAAAAACAAAAAATTATTTCATTGTGTAGAGAATATTCTGATTTATTTTTAAAACCAATTTACCAATATTACCTATAACGGAAGAACCAAATCCTAATAATAACGAAGACATTGAAACAGTACATACATCTGTTGAAAATCCTATTCTATCAATTCCAATTACCGAAAAACCATTAAATATGTATAAAAATCAAATATATTTTACTAATGGTCAAATAAATACCTTTAAGGTTAGAAGAGAGAAAGTATTCGAAAATATTCGTCTATACGTTACATTACCGGTAATTGACATCGAAAATAATATAATAAACTTCATTAAAGAATATATTGACCCCAGGAAAAATTATGCACTTTATTTCCAGAACGAACCCTTATCGAGAATATTTATTGTAACTGCACAGAATATGTTTAAGAATTCTGCATTTAAATTTACACTGTGTACCAAATCAGTAACAGATATTGAAACAAAAGAAGAGCAATTAGAAAAAATTAAATATCATCATATATATAAATCAGGTCATAGGGGCATAAACGAAGTTAAAACATCTCTTAGTTGTAGATACTACTGGCCGAAAATGATCGAAGATGTAGAAAACTTTATCAATAATTGCGATACATGCTTGAAAAATAAATATGATAGGAATCCCCCTGTCGTCAAATTTAGCCTAACACCCACAGCGTCTAAGCCTTTTGAGCATGTACATATGGATGTTTTTAAAATTGCAAATAAAATTTATTTAACAGTAATTGATTCCTTTTCGCGTTACGGACAAGCTTACCCCATAGTAAGTGTTACAGGATTTTCCACAGTAGACTCTTTACTAAATTTCATAACTCACCATGGACTACCTCAAAAGATAACAACAGATAGTGGTTCTGAATTTAAGAATTTCGATTTAGAAGACTTTTGCAAACTTCACCATATAGAATTGCATCATACCACAGCGAAAAATAGCAATTCCAACTCGCCAGTTGAACGATTTCATTCAAGTATTTTAGAACATTATCGATGTATACAGGAAGATAATAAAAATTTGACACCGGATCAAATAATGAAACACGCGATTCAGTTCATACAGTAACAAAATTCACGCCTTTCGAAATTATAAAAGGACATATAAACAATCCTGACCCGTTTGACCTGAATGATCATTTAGTTATATCTCAATACGTTCAAAATCACAAAGAAACCAGTAAACGCTTATATGAAAAAATTAAATAACAAAACGAACAAACTAAACAAAAGGTTATAGAGAAAAAGGTCCGAACCTTTAGACTATTCAAATCAAAAAACCGCCTATGTAAAAACTAAATTAAGAAATAAGAAACTCCCTAAATTTAAACAAACTAAAATAATCACAGATAAAGGTATTCTGCTTAAAACCGATAAAGGTACGTATCATAAAAGTATTGTCCGAAAACCAAGAAGTAATGTTCGGAAATTGTTACAGGATGTCGACGAGCACGCGAATCCTGATGCTTTACCTGATTCTTCGCGTATTTCAAGCGACCTGTAGTGTAGAAGACATACAGGTTACGAAAATTCAAAACTTCCTTCTTCCTATCCAATTAGGAAAAGCTAGATTAGTTTATAGTAAACATACGTTTTTACATTATTTAGATTTAAGCCAACTTATTAAGCAAATAGATAGTCTAGTTACGCATTTCAATTACATAAAAAATAGTATTACAACTGTAACTACTATAAACACTATATCCTATCACGCTTTAGCACAGAATATGTTAATAAGAACCGAGTATTTGATCAACGTTGTAGAGAAAAAATTCGAAAATTTGAATCCTCATATCAGAAATCGAAGAGGCTTACTGAATGGCGTTGGTAAAATAAACAAATGGCTATTTGGAAACCTCGATTCAGATGACGAGATAAAATACGATAACGCAATTACTTTATTACAACAAAATCAAAAGAACATTATCCATGAAACTAACCTTCAAATTTCTCTCTATAAGAAAATCATTGATCATTACAATAAGTCAATTACTACTTTAAATAAAAATCAAGCAAACTTTAATAATGGGTTACAACTATTTTCAGCCTCTGTATATAACAGAATTGAAACACTAGAAAGTTATCTAACGTTTCAAGGTATGTTGTATCAGATTAATTTAGACTGTCAGTCAACAATAACGTTTATAGATAATATTGAGAACGCAGTTGTATTTTCGAAACTTAATTCTGTACATACGTCTATAATTTCTAGTTACGAGATACTGGACATAATTCAACATTTAGGAAAACTATATTCGGAAAAACAGATTCCTAAATTTTCTAACATTTTAACATACTATCAATTTCTTGGAACTCAAGTATCAATCATCGATTCGAAAATAGTCTTTGCTATCCACGTACCTATACTCATCTCCGAAACATTTGAATTTTACCACCTTTTTCCCATAATCCAAAATAATAAAATGTACACTCCTAAATTCCCTTACCTGTCACGAACGCAAAATGAAACCCAATCAGAAAAAGAAGAATGTCCACCACTCGAAGGTACCTACTATTGCCGTCAAAATTTTGTCCAAAGGGTTAATTGCACCCTTAGTCTACTTGAAGGGAACACTCTCGATGATTGCCAAATTCTAGAAGTCAATATCGAAGAAACAATCATTCAACAAGTTACAACAAAAGAAGTCCTGATAATACCGATTCAACAAGAAAAAATACTTTCAAAATGTCAATCCGATCGATACCTCGAAATAGAAGAACCATCACTTGTCAAAATCCCAAAAAACTGTGAACTATGGATCAATAATCAACGATACATCAATGACGACGAAAACAGTTACGGTAAATCATTTGTCCTGCCTAAATTAGAAACAAACAAATTATCAACTTCAAAACACTACGATAAATATAACATAACAAATCTCAATCTCGATGATCTTTTCCAAATCAATTGTCAAGAAAATTGAAGCCGATCCAAGAAATTTCCAATACACAGAGTCATACAACAATAATCGAAAGCCTTTTAGCGATAATATTCATTATTTTAATAGCAGGTGTTTTGTTCAAATTCAAATCAAAAATTTTAGTATGCCGAAAATACACAAAAGAAAAAAGTCAAGAAAACCTGGAAAGGGCCCAAAAATCGAAAAGTCAATCCATACTTTTCGAGACTTAAGGAGGGAGGAGTTACATACGCCGCTTATCAAGGAAACTTAAAAGCGCAGCAGAAACACTATACTTTCTGAGAAATTTTTATTTAACAACATATGCAGATAAATCTTACTTTCTTGTAATATCATTTAATAATATTCATTCTCTGTTCAGATCTCTAACAATAAACTTGTAATTGCTAGAATAAATATATTTTTAAAAACGAATTTTTCGTAAAGAAAACCAAAATTCACGAGCCTTTTTTCCTATTATCAAGGGTTGAAGCAAATGGTATTTCTCGCTTTTTATCACGTCACATGTCATTAAAAGGACGCTCTTGCATCTTTTCGATAGCATGAATCAATATAATCGTTACGGAAGTTGATTCGTTAGTCACAATGATAGCTTATTAAGATGAAACGACACCGTAAATACCACCGCATACGATAAGGGTACCAGAATTAATCTTCATCTTACACGGAATGTTTTTCTGTCTCAAAAATATATAACTGATACATTGTTTATCTTAAATCTTGCTTTAAAATTGAGAAAAAAGTTATGACCGTGTGATCCTGACTTTAATTAATTCACCATCCTCTCAAAAATTTTATATTTTAGAATCGCTCTAGCTGACAAAAAACATCACTTTCTACTGCTTACGCTCCTAGGTGTGATGTTCTGAAGCTCCATAGTCTCTCACAGTTAAAGAGAACCTAAATCACGATTTCGTCCTCTACGGAGCATCTTCTAGGCATAGCGTCTCAAGTATTCACTGAGACGACAATTCCCGTCAATATTTCTGATACCGTTTCTAGACTACTCTGACTTAAGTTAAACATTTAATAGATCTTCTTTTGTTGAAGATTGTCAAGACTGTATCTGCCTATGCCCAAGTCACCAGTATGAAAAATGCATTTCTATTGTTTTTCTTTGAAGATTCATTGGACATCCGAGAAGAAACTTGCCGAGGTATTTAAATAAAGAAGTTCATTCCAACAAACAACACTGAAATAACATTTTTGCTTTGAAAAGCATTGGGGAACCAATAGAAATGCTGGTATCTTGTAATTCTGTGTTGCCAAATAATCCAAGATCGATTTAAATTTATTACAAGATTTCTGCATTTCTATAATTTTTATACAAGAGAAGAACGGAAACGTGGCAAAAATAGGCTTTGATCAGAAATGTGTCTATGAACAACTAATACCATTTCTCGAGGGAAGGCTCCTTTTAGGATATATATGAAGGGAAAGACAGCCAAGTACGGTCTGAAGGTGTAGGCTCTTGCATCTTGCGATTAGCCTCACAAATCTAGCATGCAGCTGTACTTGGAGAAAGCACCTTATTTCTGTTACCTGACAAACATTTTCTTCATGTTAAGGAGAGCTAAATAACCAGCCTGAGAAAAATCAAAGATTATGGATATGACAGATCATCTATCAGGTGGATATGGTATTACCTCCGATAATTTTAATAGATCAATAAGTTCGACAATGTTTGCTCTAAGAAAGAATCGTACATTGGTTTCTTACGTACCGAAAAAAAAATCAATCATATGAAGCTGACATAATCCTCCACTATAATAGCACACAGATTGGACGTAGTGGATGAAATGACACATCAGTATACTACCACAAGAAAAAATAATAAATTTCCAATGGTAGTATTCCACCATTTGCTGGATGCGGCAAAGAACGAGATGAAAGTGCTACGCAGGATAGCCGGAAAAAGCGTACTAGTCAGAGAACATCAGAAGATTGTGCGAAATAGATGACTTCATTGACTGGGATCTATCAAGAAAAAAAGAATGAATTGAGGACATAAGTCTTATGGATAACAACAGACTGGTCAAGATAGCACGCGATAAATCCCCATCGGGCCTAAAAAGTACCGGCCGAGCCAGAAAAAGGTGCTAGAACCTTGAAGCAGGATAGGAGGCAAAGATGTTGAAGATAAAACAGGCGACTACGCTTAATACACGAAAGAAGAAAAATAAGAAGAAGAAACACTTTGCAACGATTGTTAAATGCTCTAGGTTTCCTTAGTTCTGTAACATTTTATGATACAAGATCTAGCAACGTCAGGAAATTCAGGGAGGTCAGTCAATGCGCATTCTACTTTCATGCATCAATTTTTCAAATCATTTTGAAAAGTTGGATATTAACTTCTATATGTGAATTTTGAGATGTAATAACTGGCAGGGTTCCGCTAACATATTCTGAGTAGTATTTGATCTCAAAGCTGAACTAGATTTGCTGGGAAGATCTACTGTTAACGACAAACTAATTTCAGATAAATTAAGATATTTTGGTGATATCCATCAGTGTCATTAGCTTGCTTCGGTAACTGTGCACTATGATATTTAAGTGCAAAATTTACATACACGTATTTGTAGAACTTTATCTTCTACAAAAATTTTCATTTTTCCATTTCTGTCTTTGCAAAAAACACTGACGCCATCTTGACTACAAACAGCTGCTGTCGTCTATTTCGCCTGCGCAATTAACGCGTGATTGTCTGTACTCATCCAACATGCCCAATCAGTTTTCACTTTTAGATAGCTCTAGCTGAAGGTTTAACAATCGAATTATTGTTTGGGAAATTAATTTTACGTTTTTAGATACGTCAATAACATATAAAAATATCTGGAATTGACAGATTCATGTTGCAATAAAAATAATAAGAAAAAAAATGTCCGAGGAAGGGATAGCATATTACAAAACTGGCCTGCCTGAAATTCTCTTCTAAAAATGTTGCTAGCTCTTAAACTATTAAAAATTGAACAATTAAAACTCTCTCTTCTCGATTCATTAGAACAAGTACTTAATAAAAAAATCCCTGCATACTAATTTGCAACACGTACTCGCAGCCTAAAATCACTGGGGTACATACGTAATCCATCAGCCGTTTACATGAGTTTTTTGACTTAGCCTTACGAGGGATAAAGCTTTTTTCATATTATATTGTTATTGTCCTCAATCAGCTTTTAAATTTCTTACTTGAACTTTCTTCATTTGCTTAATTTCTTTTCACAATATTCGATAAATACCACAAAATAAAGAAATTGTAATTTTATAGTGAGTGGGTACAAAGAACTAGAGTATAGTGGAAAGAAAATAAATATGGGTATCTAAGAAATAGAGAACTGAATATAAAGATTGAGAAGGTTCGTTATTCACAGCACTTATTTAGAAGCAAAGAACGTGAAATATTTTATTCAATTCTCTAGGTGTCTTACAACAGGATGAGGAAGAGGCAAATCGGAATGACTGCGAGCACTAGGGTAGGTTTGAAATTTGATAATATTCGTTAGATGTTAGTAACCTCAATCACTCATCTTTACATATAATTATATAATGAATGAAATATTCTCTAACTCACTGGCAAGTCTGTCCCCATCTTTGAAACAAGCAAAATTGCCTAATTCTGAAACAACGTTAGCAGTTAGGTTGACTGCATTTTTTTCATCTTCTTCTAAACAAGGTTCGAAAGCATCATAGAATATTTTTACACAATTTTTCATTTGTGGACGCTTTTTACAGTATTTTAAAAACACCTCATCCATGGACCCTGTTTTTTTAGCTTCCTCAAGCTCCTTTTCGACCGTTTCGAGGTCTACAAGATTATGCAGACAGGTTTCAGTTTGATCCCTGGCAGTCTGGAATAGAAATGATAAATAATTATGAATGGTTCATTTGAACAGCAGATCTACAGTTTACAAACTAGATTATTTGGACAGGATGCTCTCCAATTCAAGAGTCGGCAATGACCACTTTCTTAGATATCCATAGAATATTGGGAATCGCTGGTGTTGGTAGAAAAAAGACAATATTCAAACACATTACAAACGGTTGACGTTACTAAATATGACTCAAAAAATACTGTAAAGGCTCAGCAATGGCTTCAAAAATGTTATCTGGACTCTGCTCCATCGAAAATAACAATTTGTTATTGGTTTGCTGAATTTAAGCGTGGTCCTACAGACACCGATGATGGTGAACATTCTGGCGGTCCAATTGAGATGGTTACTCCAGAAAATATTATAAAATTTCACGAATTGGTTACTTCTAATCTATAATTGGAATTATGTTAGATAGGTGATGCAGTGAAGATATCAGAAGGCAATGTGTTCACAATTTGCATGAAAATATTACTCTTTTCAAAGTGAGTACCGCGTTTACTCACAGTCGATCAAAAACAACAACGTGTTGATGATTCAGAGCAATGTTTGGCCATGTTTACAAGTAATAAAAAAGAATTTTTGCGTCAATCTGAGTGGACTGCAGCCAAAGACACAACAACCAGTTAATACTAGATTTTTGAGTAAATAGGGCCGACCTACGATAATCTGTAGATGGACATGAGCTAACCTGGGAAGATGCATATACACAGAGGACATATTGTTGTCCGAGAGAAACAAGACAAGCACTTAATGTACAAAAAACATGACTGGTCAGTTCCATCTAAATTGGTGTAAGGCTCAAGTTCTAAAAATCAACCAATCACCTACGAACTGCAATATTCTTGGACAAATTGATAAAAATGTGTGGAAGACTTATGATAATGGATCAGTCCTCAAATGGTTGAGAGACCAATGGACAAATCGACGTTAGCTTTATTCTCCCAAATAAGGAGATAAATGAAAAGTCTATTCCAATCCAAAGTTTCAGAATAATGAAATAAACGACAAATAACTGGTTTATAACTTGCGAAAAATTTAACAGGAGAAAGACGCATGATGAGAGTATAGGAAGCTAAAGCAGACATTGTTATGGATGTAACAGTCATAAGATGCAGTCTAGAAAAGAAATTGATTGATAGCTACAACAGATATAGGAAACTAGAAGGAGAACCCAGCTGGAACCAAACGGTGCACTTAAAGACATCGGTAAAACTAGCTACTCTATATATAATATAATTTCCCCAATATGTTATAATAGATTTTTCGAAGCAAAAATAACAGTTATAGTGTAGAAAACATGAAAAGAGAATGTTCGAGTTTTCTAACGTTAAGTGAATATAGTAAAATCACATGGGAATCAATGCCTCGATGCAATTTTTTGATAGGAAATGATTACAACTATTTTTAGTTTCTTAATAAAACTTTATCAACTCAATAAACACTCAAATTTGATAGGACAAACAACTTATGTGTCTCTAGCCTAAAAGGTATCATAATAAGAATATAGACGGATAGTTTAATCGAAATTTAGAGACATTTGACAACGGTTAGTCACTTCCGAATAACAACTGTAAGGTATTGAAACCAGTGAAGATGTATAGTATCCATAACAACTTGTTTCTTTCAAGAATCTTCTATGTATTGAACAGTAACTCCAAACCGAGCTCACAAAATGCAGTAAGTGGAAGAGTTTATCGTTTGAGTACCTTCCAATATCTTCGGATAGATTATATATGTTACCGGCCAAAACCGATTTGCCTAGACCAAACTATTTGATCTTGATATCAATACGCATCCTCTAGAATAAATTACTAGTCTGGCCAATTTCCAAGAGATTTCTTCTTTTTTAATATAGATAAATCTAAGTTGCATCGACAAGCAGATCAAAAACAATGATGGGAAAAGTTTTTGACAGAAATTTTACAAAGTGGATGAAAAATTCTTCTTCGTTGGGTTAGGTTAGGTTGAGCCGATGATATGACTACTTGTTGTCCTCCCAGAGTACACAAAAAAGAGGAGGGCGATTTAGTGAAGTAAGAGTCCCACATATACTCGCAATATTGCACAGCTTCCACCCCACCAGGAAGGTTAGGTTAGGTTAGGTTAGGTGAGGTTCGCTGATAACATCACATTATATGTCTTTTCGGCGTACTTACTCTCATGATGTTTGCGAATGAGGGTGGCTTAGTGCGGTGAGAGTCCCCGATGCATTCACAGCATAGCACAGCCCGCTGTGAGGAAGGCATTAGCTTACACTCCACCTCTTAGAGTAAAAAAAAGGTTAGGTTAGGTTAGGTCAGGTTAGTTTAGGTGAGGTATTGA
The DNA here is from genome assembly GCF_026230105.1 of Diorhabda sublineata. NCBI lineage: Eukaryota > Metazoa > Arthropoda > Insecta > Coleoptera > Chrysomelidae > Diorhabda > Diorhabda sublineata. The sequence continues at coordinate 17,794,166 of NC_079480.1, read as the reverse complement.
TAAACTGCAATTCCAAGTACCATCAAAGCACACCATGTAAAAATAAATAACAATTTAAAAAACACTTGTTATTTGTTATAGTGTGATTTTTTGTATCAGCAGAAATTATTATTTTTCCAATTACTGACTATTTTATTCAGTTTATCCTATTTATTTTGACTTTCTCGATACACTATATTGTTTAGACTGGGCCTTACTAGTTTATTCTATATCAGTATATCAGGTCTAGGCTAAACTAATTTGTCCTGAAATCGGGTTTGGCCGAAAAGTTTTTGAAAAAATTATTCAATGATTCTCATATTATCCGTCGTTATTTGAGTTTGTACAACAGGCTTTAAGGAACACAAGGTGCTGATGAATAAAATTAATATGTAATAAATTTCAAAATTCAACCACCTAGTGTAAATATTCACAAAGATGATTGGATTTTGAAACTTGGTATTATGAATATTTGTCAATCAATCCTACATTTTTTCTGGGTTCTCTTTGATACAGTTTTTATCGATAAATCTATATGTATGTAAAATTATATCACCACAATCTTGGACAATGGAGCAATAATAATGTATGGACGGAGGAACAAAGGACAAAAAGGACTTTGAAAGGATTATGTTTTGAAGGTATTATCAGCCTCATTGGACCAATATGAAACGAATGATTTCAGCAGGACAGTGCATCAGCACACTTCAGTGTTGCTGTTTTTATTTACTAAAATGAAGTTTTCCAATAGAAGAAAGAACTCGTGGAATCCTCTACAGAACTAAAGGGAGATGAAAGAAACAAAGAAACAAAGAAACGGAAAATAGGATCAGACTCATTTATAATATCAAGGGGTGGTAGAAAGCTCTTGGACTTTTTTCAGAGATAGAGTTTCAATTTCTTATATGCATTTGTGTGTTTTTCTAACTTCAGAAGGATTTTACCACTCGTAAGTATAAATTCATTATATCAGATAAATTATAGCTTCTCCATGAGTTTATGTAATATTTCTAGAAATATTTTTGTATTGATTCAATTAATATACAGTTTTTTAAAATTTTGATTACACAGTAATCTCAAAACTCTTGTTTTGATACATCATTTTGTACATTCTACTATATTATCTATTGAAATGGAAAATATTGGTTTTTAATATCGAAATTGTTTATTCTTAGAACCTGAAGATAACATATAATATGATATGAACTTTCAAGAAGTATCAGTTAATGTCGCTGTAAAAAAATTTGATATCACTCAATCGTATTAACGGAAATTTTGTCAAAACAATTCCATTTCAGAAAATATTTTGAACATCGACTGTTGTGATATTATACATAGTGTTCGAGCAAAAAGTATTTATCTCAAGCATTTGTAGAGTCAATAAATTTCTAGAATTTGATCGAATCCGTCGATATCGATTTCAAGGGGGACAAATAATACCATGGTACCTTTGTGTAAGTAACTCCACTCCTCCACATATAATATTCTATGTAATTCAAGATTTTGTGAAAATATGAGTGTTTTTTTAACAGAGATACGAAAGTTTTTCTTTCTCCGTAATAATTTTTATTTCTCAACATTGTATTCGTCTCATAAGGTGCGTTATCATAATGGAAATTTTCTTTATTCCATTTCGAATGTAGTCGCTTTTTCCTGTTTTTCCCTTCACCTAATCAAACAATAATGAACACAATTTCCTTACTTTCCCACAAAACGTTCGCTATCACTTTTCCAATGGTTGAAACCGTCTTTTACTCACTCGGAGCAGGTTCGCCCTTTGCAATCCAATTTATTGACTATTTGTTCGTTTCGGGAGTGGAGTGGTGGATATAGATTCCATCAATAGTTATGAATAGACTATCTTTGCATGATTCTCTAGACAGTATGTTGCAAATGCGTTCTCTCAAAATACTGAGAGCCTCTTCTATCTCTTTTATCTTAACCCGATGCTTTACAGTATCATCTTGTGAACTGTGTGGCTATTGAAGATTCACGTACAATCATACAAATTCATACAATACAAATTCATACAATCACGTTTCAGTTCATTGGATCAAAAATACACGGTCGTAAATGATGGTGCAGTCCTCATACATAGTGAATAACTTTTCTTTCATCAGCATAGGCGTTTTACCTTTCAGAAACAATATTTAACGACAGTTCAATACTCAATTTTTTCTCCATTCCCAGAATAATTTGCAAAACTGACTGAAATTTTGATGAGTTTTCCTCAACCTGTGCATACATATATCTCTCAATTTATATCGATAAATGCTGAATTATCTGTGTGATATATTCAGTACTAAGGATTAAAGTCACTTTCCAAGAATATAGGCGAGATTTGGTTTTACAACTGAGTCCTAGATTCAAGCGATTCGTCGTCTTTACGCCTTTAAAAAAATGCGTCTTCCCTGAAAACCGTTCTTTATCAGTGCTTGCGTCGTCGAAGCAAATAACTTTACAGAATATCTTGAAACATTACTGCTTACATTTTTTACGCACTGCCTTTTATTAATGGGGATTCTAAGTGAAAAAGAAACAAAACCAGAACTAGTTCCTTACATACCTTGACTTTATCGAATGTTCCGTTTCCAGCTTTTTTATCACAACGCTGTTTTACTTGTTCGAAATCCTCAAAATCAGGTACACTAGGCAGAGCATCACATACAGCTGAAATCATTCATAAAGTATTCATAAATAACAAAAATAGAAAGTGTTATTAGTTACATAGGATATTCATATGCTATGTGAAGAGATTCAGAGACAATTATTTTCATCCAAAGATGGATAATGAAATATGAGAAACTAAATGTTTAATGCACAATAAGATACTAAATATTTGTTACGCACCTCTCCATCTAAAAATTAATTTATATATTTATATAAGTGATACAAATAGACAAAACAGTGAATAATCTAAATTTAGAAAACTAAATATTTACCTGCTATAAATACTAAACAAAGTAATAGATTCAGCTTCATTTTTTTTAAAGAAGATACTATGTGACAAAACTAGGAACAACACCACAATGAATCAGAAATGTAACTGACGTGCAAACAAGAGAGGTCGTATTAATAAATATGTTGGGGTCACGTAGTTCCTTTAACATGTGATTACAGATCATAAATGTGTTTATCCTTCTAAAGAAACATTTATTTTATCTAATTTGTAATAACAGCAGATTCATTGAAACGAAAACGTATTGAATTAATTATTATTTGTATATTCGTAAAGCACAGAGACGGATCTGATAACGGTTTAAATAAATTTGTAGTATGTATTTACTTGCGAATATAGAAATGTACTTTCTCTTCACTGGATTGTGGAGTGTTTTAGTTTGAAATTTCGAAACTATTAGTTACAGTGGGGTACTTCACTGATTTTCTTGGCCAAAATTATTTCTGATATTTAATTCATTTTATTTGATTCGATACGCTGATAATGGGTAATATATCAATATGAAAATAGGTTTTAAGAAAATAATAGGGATTTTGCTGTTTTAAATAAAAAAATATTTATTAATGTTAGGTATAATACGTCTACTTTTATCAATAAAATTGACTATGAACGTTTACCGATTAGTTTTTTTAAAATGATGTTACTACAATATTTGCGTCCATTCCTTCTTTATTAGATGAGTCATCATCGTCAGATCACTCCTCTTTGTCAGGTGACTCATCTTCGTCAGATGACTCATCTTCATCGGATGACTCAATTTCGTTAAATGACTCATTTTCTTCATCTGAAGAAATATTTTCCTCCGCAATGTCCAATGTCAGGAAAGTTATATTTCTGCTCAGGTGGTAGAAGCATGTTCATGGTTTTCTTAAGAAAGATATTTTTTTCCTAGATAGCGGCCTCAAACTAGTTAAGAGATGATCTGAAGTAAATAGAAGCCTATTTATGACATCTAAATTGCAAGCTTCTCTCGAAAATTTTCTTGAATAACTCTGTCGGTATTCACAAAAGTACTTATTTCTAGCTTCGGCTGCTTCTTCTGATAATTACCCTATAGGCAAAAGAGCATATTGCACGATAATTGGCTCATGTACTAAAATCTTGTGCAAAATTGGTGTCATAGGATGCGTCGTGACGTATTACTATGATTTTTGACGGGAAATGTAAGTATCGCAAACTAGATTTTATTAGATTTCCATCACGATACAAATACACCTGTGCTTAAATATGGGCTCAAATTTGACACGCCTCGCGCCTGACATCACGCTCGAATCAGAAATCTTCTTAACCACTAAGGTTAGGCTGGAGTTGTATGTATTTACTGGGCTTTTGTGTGTTTCAAAAAAAAAATAATTTCAAGTTTCTAGTTGTATTGAAATTGTAGAGAAAAAAAATAGAAATCAAGATTAGTCACCACGTTTTAAAGGGGTGAGCTGTGTAAATTTTGTTATAAGAAGAACTCATCTGATTACATAAAAGCAATTACCCCCAGAATTTTTTCGAATGAATTTGAAGACACCTTGTAGACAGGGTGTTTCAAAAAAAAAGGTGATCCTGTCTCTAGGATAGATGAAAAACTGAAAAATATTTGGGGTTTGCCATCTGTATTGAAGAAGAAAAAATTATACACATTTTTTACAATTTTATCGCATCTATTGGCAACATTATGACAAAATTTTATACGAATATATTTGGGAAGCTGATACATCCAATGAATTTGTTTTTATGTCTGACTATTTGATATTAATCAAACTTGATACTATGTACCGTTTTCGAAATATTTTGATTTGAAAAATACATTTAGAACCATTGAAAGACGTTGTCGAGAAACTGGGAATGTAAAACACAGAAAAATAAATTCTGATAGGCTTTGAACAACAAGAAGCATTAATACAGAAAATATGATTTTAAATTTAATTTATGAAATTCCAACAGTTAACGTAAGGGATGTAGCAAGACAAACAAATATATCTTCTTCAAATACTTGAGGCTACATCCTTATCACGCCTTCTATGAGAGTCGGGCATAAAAATCAATTCATATTCTTATAAAATTTCAATACAAACTCGTAAAATTCAATACCACGTAAAAGATCCATTACTCTAAAGATAATGAAGTTTTTTTGACGCATATTTGATTATCCAAAACTCAAATTAAATATTAGAAGATAGTTTTTTATTGATATTTATTTCCCTAATTGATGTCACACGTTTCCTATGCTTAAAATCCATTCACAATTTCGATGTCCGTATTGCAATGAAACAGCAAATTTTCATGAATTTATTGCTAATTCAAATGTCAGTCCTCGAAGGATATTCTCTAGGAATGAAAGGTGCCTAACGTGTTTACTTATTGATGATTCTTTCTAGCCTAGCTACCATTTTGGTTTTTAATTGGAGGATTCTGGATGATTTTCCTCTTTAAACTTTCGGTCGCCTTTCATAGTGAGTATTCCGTAGACTTTTGTTAATTCGTTGAACTACTTACTTACATTATTATTCTTGACTTGTTGAATTTTCCTTTTCAGTTGTTAGGTGGCAACACAAACAAATACGTCTTTTTGGGTGATACTTGCAGAGCAACAGCAGAATCAGACATAAAAACCAATTCATATTCGTATAAAATTTCAATACTCCAAATATTTTTCAGTTTTCTATCTATCCACCTTTTTTGAAACAATCTGTATGTTAGGTCGGAAATAGAATAAAATATGGTCTATGGTCTAGATATTGATTTTGAACAGCTCCTCCACATATCTTCTTTGATTATTCTAAACTTAAATTATTTGAGAAGATAGTCTTTTATTAAACAGGTTTGATATTTCTTTCCCTAATTGATGTAGACTAGATTTTTTCCGTCCACATCCCAAAATATTCTTTTATTTAACTTTCTCTCTCTTTGACGGAAGTTTCCAATACACACGTTTTCTTTGCTTCAAATCCATTCACAATTTCGATATCCGTGTTGAAGTCCAATAAAACAGCAAACTTTCATGAATTTATTGCTAGTTCAAATGTCAGTTCTCGGAGGATATTCTCTAGGAAGGAAAGAAGATGCCTTACGTGTTATAATAGGTTATTATTTATTGTTAATAATAAAACAGGGAATAACTAGATACTATTTCCTTTATTATTAGAAAAACTTACAAAACTAATTGGTCCTTTTTATCATTTTCTATATCTAATTACTAAAACCCATACTACGTATTTATAAATTTAATACATCGGTTTAACAATGCTGTTTTGGAGATTTCTTGATATAATTACTATATAGTTAACTTGAAAATAGTACAATTCAGCTATTTCAAATTCTAGCAGGTACAAAAATTTTTAAATATAATACATAGAATTCTATGAAATAAACCACAGTTTTTAGGCCACATACCAGCCAATTTCCCATGGAATTTTGATAATCAAGGTCGATTTTGTTGAAAATTGGTATTTAGTATTTATAACCTTCAAAATCTACCCTGTGCCGAAAGGTGCTTTTATCCTGGAGGTGAAAGTGACCCCTTCTTGGAGATAAAAATTTATTTCGTTATTTTTTTTCTAAAGTTGATACTTTTAGAGTTATTGAAGATTTAAACGCATATTTTTCACTGTTTTTCATGAATAACTTGTAGCTCTTAAAAAATAAAGAGATTCGTTTCTGAAAGACCTCTGTAGATTCAATAATATAATATAATATAATATAAAATAATATAATATAATATAATATAATATAATATATTATAATATAATATAATATAATATAATATAATATAATATAATATAATATAATATAATATAATATAATATAATAATAACTGAGTTATTGCTCGTTGAAGGATGGCTATTTTTGGAGAATCCCAAAATTGAAAAATTCAGATCTGTTTTAAAACACATAGAATAACCTTCAAAATGAGCCTTTTAAAAGACTTTTGCATAAGAATCAGATATTTAGGAATGGAACTACCCTGTTATTTTTCTTTCATTAAAAAAAGTTGATGATCAATAGATCGTCATTTCCTAAAAATAAATCTTGGCTACATCGATTTACCGGTTACGAAACCCTCTGTATATTAAATTTCATAAAAATTGTTGGTGCTGTTTCCGAGATTAACATATAAAAGGATTGCTCATTTGAAGATATAAGATATTATTCATTACCAAAATTTCTTCAGCTTTGTACAGTGTTGTCAAAGAAATGATAATTTTTTGGTGTTATTTCTATCATAATACCTGTAATTCTCCTTTATTAACTAGTGACATCACTTTTTCATCGATAGGAGCATTTTAAGTTCGAGTGGGTTAATCCAACATCTACACAATGGAGGTAACGACGAAGATGATTCACTAGCTAGATTGGGATCAGTAAAACCGTCAGTGGACTTAGATTCCATACTTGGTGTACCTAACAGGTTAGTTGTCACATTTGGTAGAGATACCAAGAGTTAAACTCAATTCGTTCCTTTGTGCAAAGATTTTGGACAACTCCCTCGACTATGAACACTTCTTGGTCGAGGTCTAGCTAATATGCAAGGACCCTCGATAATATTGAACTGGTATAACAGAGTTTATGTGAAAATACACGACTCTAAATACGGAAACGAGTAGCTTCATTGGAACTTTCAAGAGAGATGATCCATGAACTTTGGAAAAGAGTTATATCCTTTCAAAATCCAAATCGTTCAGTGGAACAGTGGAAATAAAATGAGTTTGTTTCGCATAGAAATGTTTGTGAAACGATGTTGGAGAAATTTGGCAGTGTTAATTAATTTTTTTAGAACGACGAGGCTCATTTCCATTTAATAGGTCAAATTAACAAGCAGAATTGCTGTCACTGACCTCTAAGAACTCCTAACTCATGACTGAAGTAACGAAAATGATTACATCATCTCAAAATATCTCCTTGTTGCGCTTTATCTACTATTGGGATCATTGAACCTTTTTATTGGAAATGAATGAAGCCAGACTATAAATGTTAATAGTAGGAATATGCTTGCATGACTACAAAGTTATTTTTGATCCGCCTGTGAGGTCAACTATCATTTCCATCACATATGTAGTTCCAACAGGATGATACGACACATAGTCAAGGCTTCGATGGTTTTGCTATGGAAAGAAATATTTTGTTCTTAGTCGCTCTGTGGACATTCCTTAACCGGCAAGGTCACTAGACTTGACTCCCATGATTGTTTATAGTCCCATATACATATTTCTGTTCTGCCTCCAAGACACCCAAAATTTTGCTACAGCTCACAAAATGGGACAAAGAAAATAGACCTTTTTTAAAAATATCAAAATGGAAATATGCTAATTGTCTGGAATCTATAACCAAAATGTTGAATAAATATTAAGTACGTATGAGGTAGTCTTATTTAGCGATATGCGACATATTTATCATTTTGAACACATACACCCAAAATTTAATGACTTATCGTCCGATTTTCTTAGAAAAAGTAGTAATCGGTCTATAATCGGAATCATATACGTCAGGTATGTCCATTTGAACAAATTCGTTGTAAACCATTTGGACTGTATTACAACCAAATAGTTGCTTTTCGTATTCTATTAGTTGTTTGAAGAAACCACAGTTTGGTTTTATCCTCGGTCGTCGAAGTTTCAAATAGTTGTATGATTCGAGTAATGATAGTTTATAATATTTCATTAGGTAAGCTAAGCAGATACTAGATGATCGACTAACTCCAGCTACACAGTAGACTAACGTTCTACCTCCTAATTTTGAAACCTGCAAAAAAGATCATAATTAACCTGACGTCAGTATGTTATATTTGGGTTAGGGTCTAACTCATATAATTTTGCGTTGTATCTGTATAGCAGTCGGGCAACCTGTACTAATTTACATTGATAAATGATAGATCTACAATTTTCAGTGAGATTAACAGGGTTAGAAAAAAGCGGGTCTCTATATTATCGGGCAACTATCTACAACCTTGTCTAATACCATGCAGTTCTCAACTCTGGATATTTGCATTAAATAATGTACTAAAATACACCCCTAGTCCCGCTTAAGTCCACTAAGATCTATGTCCAACAAGGTTAAGTGTCTACTCTGCAAAAAATTAGACTAGTAAGTAGTACTAATGGGTATTCATAAAATCTATTGAGTACCTAGTCAATTGATATCCAGGCTAGTCTCAAAGATCAATATTCTTACGAAACAACTCAAAATATTTCGCTAAACGCCTTCAATATCATAAAGAAATTACTGCTTATTTTAGTACTTGCTTATACGTGACGTGTTTACGACCATGACTGAGCCCTTTGACCTGATAGACTTCATCAATGTGGCAGAAATACTTAAAATGATAGTTATACTAAATTGTCTATTGTGTGCCCACGATTCCTTTCACTTCCTGGAGGTTGAGCTTAATCGACATCTGTGGTTGTAAATACGACGAAATTGATTCAATTTCTTCTGAAAGTTCCTTGTATGAAGGTACGATTTTATAAGTTTGAAGCTCAAACATCTGCGTAAACTAGAGATCTAGATTATTTTATATTTCATAGATGACATCCACAAACTTAGGCTTAAACGTTACCGGCGCGGCACTCAGAGGGTAGTTCTTTAGTCTTACATAAAACTGATGATATTTTACATTGTTTACTTTTTCAAAATATTACCTCCAGTAAATATTTCTCCTATAATGACTATATGCATTTCTTATTTGATGAACTCGATGATGATGATGAAGAAATCATCAACATTGCCAATTTTCTTAATGTTAATGAGGTATTAGAAAATAAATAGAGTTTCGAAGATGTTGACACGAAGCACTAACTTATCGTAGAAGAAGTTACATGATCTTTTTTGTTCGTTGTTTTCACAAACTCAAAATTTAAAACCTATATATTTGGATTTGATTCCAAATATATATCCCAAAATAAGTGAAATTGACATGCAACAAATTTTTCTAGATGTCTGTATATTGACTGCCACTCTTGCGAAGTTGTAGCCTGTAGTTATGATAGCTGTGTCGTGTACAAATATTTCAATAGTGTTATTAATTCCGAGCAAGCATCTACTTGCTTTATTCTAAAGACACGTTTTCTTATGTGCGACTATAAAAATTTTTTATATTGTTCTGACAAGAGTTTCTTCAGTTTGTATTTGAGCCCTTCATGCGAAATAGTTTAACCTGTGTACTTGGTCTATAGTGGAATGGTTCAATAATAGTTTTCATTGGTAAATTTTTTTGAATTTCCCTGGTGATTAATTGAATCCCAGAAGATTTTTTCGTTGTGATATTTTTGGAAATCACTGTGACTATTTCCTTTGGAGTAGTATGGGTTATTTACAACTTGTTTTGATTTTCTATTATCAGTTTAAGTCGTTCTTTCTCTTTAGTAGCTACTAGCTACTATGTGCTCAAAGTTTTCCAAATCTATTTGCTACTTATTGATTCTTTCTAGCCCAGCTACTATCTTGGTTTTTGATTTGAGGATTCTGGATGATTTTCCTCTTTAAACTTTCACTCGCTTTTCATAGTGAGTAATCCGTAGACTTGTCTTTTGTCAATTCGTTGAACACTCACTTACATTCTTATTCTTGATATGTTGAATTTTTCTTTTCAGTTGTTGGGTAGCATTATTCAGTCTGGTTTTGTCTTCTGGAGCTCTATCTTAACACTACCCACATTCTAGTTGGCGCTTATTATTTATAACATCTCTTATTTCATTTTAGGAGTTATTGTCCTTAGTTCGTGCGATCAAGTTAGTCCAACTCTACTTTATTTTTGATCCCCTGAGGGACTGATTTTGTTGTAGCTTGCATTAATCTCCAGTAATGAGTAATATTGCCACTTATTATAACTCCACTACTTCCTTTGGAATCATCTCCCATCTTAAAAGGCTCGTTTAGACGATGACATTCATGTCGTGGTATCAAATGCTGTGACAGCGTGGATTAGACGTAAGAACACTATAAGTGCATCAGTAACACTGATGAGGGAATTGCAATTGGAGGATTCCAAGTCTTTTCGCAATTTGCAGTTCTAATTATTCGTTTTTGGAAAGAAAGGCGTGAGCAAAATTATACCAGTGGGACATAGAGACATTCAACTGTTCAGACAATGCATTGTTGCGGCATTCACATCACGGCATTAGGTGCCACGACATGAAATGTCATTGTCTGAATGAGCCTTTAGACTGATGTCCTGAGGATTTACTGTATGTTGTATAATACTCGCCAATAGTTTTTTCTTTTTCATTCTCAATTTTTCAATCAACTACCGCTATGTCTGGGTCAGGCCAAGTACTTCTGGTATCTGATGTATTATTATTTTTTGAAATGAGTTTCTGAAATAAGGCATTAATTAATTAATTAATTAATTAGAAATTAGTTCTATCTCTAGTATGGATTGCAGCTCTTGTTGATTCTGTAATAGTCCATTTGCATTCCCCTCTAGGATTATAGGACTACCTGCCTTTGGTATAGGTCCGTTGAAGCTTCATTCCGTCCTGGTAATTCTATTATCCGAATTAGTTAGTTCTTCCATCATATACTGAAGCCTATTCACAAAACATAATACTCATACTCAGATACCAATTCTTATCATTTCCTTCATTCAGTTAACTGATATATCTGCCAGTAAAAATGAAGAGATACTATCTCACCAGTAAATTAATAAACTAATTATTTTGGATAAACCCAGATGTCGATTATAACTGAATGTTGACTCAGGTATCTAACACAAAAATTTTAATTGATAAAGCGGCCATTGAATTGACAAGCAAATTATCCAATTCGTTCGTAATTCACTACCAATTAAAAGCCTACACGCCAGAAACTAAATATCTTAAAAATGATCATGAAATTGTGGAAAAAATGCTTAGAAAGCACAGTATTGAATTTCCAATAAAAATATTCTAAAAATAAATAACAAATACACATGGCAAAATAAGCAGACACGATTCGTCTGTTTAAATCACGATATTAAATCATACATGTTTATGTGTTTGTTAACCCTTTCGACTCGTGCCAATGAAAATCTATAATTGCCAAATCGGATATACCGGCAATACAAAAACAAACCACTTGTAGTTATTCTCGTAATATTAGCAAGAGTGATAGGAATGTATGATTCAGCCAGAAAAAATTTGTTTTCACCTAAAATTTATCATATGATTTGGCTACGATTTGAAAGGTATATTGAGAACAAAAATAAAATGATGCGTATCAGTTTTTGCTAATTCAGTTTCTTATTTATGTATACAACAAATCCTTCAATGAGCCCGCGTTCTAATGATCAAAATAAAAGTTTTCTAGCCAATTTTGATTCATTTCCTCGTAACATACCTTTCAAACATTTTCATTATTTCTTTGCTCACATATTGTGGCATAGTAGTCATTTCGGATTTATTTATTAAAGTTTTCGAAGAAATTCATTTGCTATTGACCTCCAACTCCATTCGAAAAATTCAATAAAACCTCGAAATTGATTCGCATTCTTCCTCTATCTATCTACACTCCAGATAAGTTTTTCCTTGCTTTTTTTATCAATGTGCTTACATTCCAATCCAGATGATCTGATCAATTGGTAGGAAAATCAAATATCATGTTTTTTTCGTGCCCATATGTTTGTTTCGGGATCTACAATATTCATTTTTAATGAAGGGGTTGAATTTAAATATTCTATTGAAGAGTTCACAAGATCTTCTACATAACTTTTGTTCCCAATATTAAAATGGTCGAGAAATCATGGCTTTCAACAAAAAAACAGTATCTGAAGCTTTTGTATTTCTTTTGTATGATCAATGTTCTAAATCATATTCATACAACAAGAACCGAAACTATACTTATATAATAATACGTATAATACTTATGGAAAATAGAGGCGACACTCCAAAAGAAGTCAATAATGTTCATTTGGTAATATGAGCATAGTAATTTGTGTTATGGGATTAGTTTTGACGTTCTGCAATCTCATTCCTGTGCTAATAAATATATAAATAAATAACGAGCACATCAAATATTGTGAAGTCGAATTACATCAATTCCTATATATTTGGGTATATTGGCGCTTACTTTTGTCAGATATATTACATTTACATCCATTTACATATTTGATTTATTGATAAGTTTACGTTTTTCTTGGAGTAGGGCATGTTTATAAGCAAGAGTCTCACCAGTGAAACAACAAACATTTCCATCGTTTAAGCGACAATCTTTTATAGTATCCAAATAAAGTACACGTATTTCTAGATTTCTATTTATTTAGGCGGATCTACCTGGTAAGCTCCACATAACTATGTTTCGGTAAGGAATAGACCCATTTTATATACCTGGGTTACTATTAAGGCTAAGTTCAAATATTCTTAGCCAGTATGTCAGTTATTTCATTTTCCTGTAATTCAGTGTTCCCCGCAATCCATTGAAGCGTAAGTTTATTCTTCTTAGCTAACCCATTTAACTTTTTCAGTCATTTTCATACCAGCTTGGATATTAAGACATTGGACTTCCCTGGTGACTCATTCTCTGAACGATATGAGTGAGGTTTTTTCTGTCACAGTTTCCAATATTTTGTTACCATGATCATAGCTGTACATAAACATCGAACCATCGAGATATTGATTCTCGTGGTGTTCAAACCAGTTCCAGTACTTCAGACTACTGTCCCAGACGTGATTATTGCTCTCACTATCACCATGAATATTCACTACAGGTTTCCAACCCAAATTCTCCCCAATCCCTGCAAAATTTCTGCACACCATCAGAGTGAATTTAGTGGTTACCTCCCTTTCACGTTTGCTTCAGAAGGAGTATGTAGGAGATTTTCTCTCTGCTGCTTTATTGACAGATTCCTCAAAAACAGCTAATAACATTATTCACAAATATTATTAACTCACCAACAGTTTGAAGGTTCAATATATCACTTTGTTCCAGTTAGGCCGTGACTAAATGATAAATTTTCTGGAAGATGAATTGACCAATGATGTTCAATATAATAACCATCCCGATTACTTTACTTAGTGCCTCTTAATTTATTATTAAGATCGATTTTTTAAAAACTTTGACTGACTGATTTGGAAAATTTGAAGATACCTCCATATCATGTCAAGATATGAAACATCTTCACGATTTTACTTGATGTCTACAAAAGTTCTAGAAGGAAACATCAGATGATACTATTTTTGAAGATTTTGTTAGAAAACCCTTGAAGATATTTCATTTATTTAATGAGGGTGGATGTAATTCACAAATAAATAGCCTTAAATTTGTTCTGATTGAAATTAAGTATTATCTGACTGCACTATAGGGTATAGAAAGTGTTATTTTTTCACATTCGGACACTGTATTTTAAATTTCGCCAGAAAAACCTATCAAATTTTTCATATTTTCCAAAATAATTATTTGTATCGCACACAAATACTAAAATATGTGAATAATGTCAGATTTATTATACAAACCTAATTCCAAATGCTTGTTTTTGCTTTCATACATTCCGAAAATTGTCCGACGATATAAAAAGCATTTTAAGGTCACATCAAAAATTTCAATGTCTTTATCTGAGTTAAATGGTTCAACAAAAAAATTCCGAGGTCTAGCAGATGTTCAATTTGTGATTTTTGTATAATACATAATGTTTTTAAATCTTTTATCAACAGAATCTAAATCATTTATTAAGAAAATTTTTCTAGTGCATATCGATATTCAGTTCCGTCTTCACGGTTGTAGAGAAAAAACTACGTTTCGGTATTGATCTGGATGAAGGTTAAGAATTCTTATGATAACTACTTTTGAGTAGTAGATGATGAAGGTTTTATTCGCAACTAAGCGTGGAGATGTTCAGACTCATGGTCTGCAAAATATGTTAAAGTTTCTCTCATTTCCTAAAGCATTTAAACTGTTTTTTACTTTTTCAATTTACTAGAAATGATTAAATTAAACACTAGACTCAACTAACTAATATTATAATTAATTCATCACAAATTTTTCTAATTTTCTAACTTATCTAAACTCATTGGTTACTTTCGTTCCATTCACTATGACTATCAATTATAAACTTCGTAGCCCATAAGCAACTTAGTATGTATGCCCAATATGAATTTCTAAATCATTTTAGAAACTTAACAAACAAATAATCAAAAAAGCTTTCCTAGAAATTGGTTCTCAAAAAATTATATAAACAAGTCGCCTGATAAAAGTTTAAAAGCAAATAAGACAAACGAATTCTGCCCACCAACGTAATCGCCAAATACTAGACTTCCATTAGAACCGAACAGGATCGTCTTCACGGTCCATGTCATGTACGAGTTCGTAACAATATCATTTATATACCCTTAAAAACAATGAAATTATTCAATACATGGCTATCAGTACGATACAGTACAAGTAGAATTGAATTTATTCGTGGTTAAGTTAGTGGAGCAGTTGATAAATCAAACATCCATCCATCCATCCATCCATACAGAGTTTGTCATGCAGGAAAACTGCTCAGGATGTAATAGATACACTTTTAACTTCAATTAAAGTAGATTTTGGATACATTGGTGGTTTTCATCTTCTAGTCGTTGAGAGACGTCGTTGCCTTTGATATCCTAGAGACCGGGCCTGCAAACGATCTTTACAGCCATCATTCAAGCTCTAGTTGGACTGATTTTCTCATTTTCTCAAGTGAAAAAAATTCTCGAGTTATCCTTCGCAGAAGCTTGTTCCATATAGTTTTGAACAAGATTTTTTCTCAAAAACTGAGTAACGATGAAGGTAACTGAATTTAGTAGATTCCCCAAATATCAGATACTATAAACATTAACAAAAAATGAAACCTCACTCACTAACCAACCAATAACACACTACAGAAGATTCTTTAGAGTCCAGAGTAGTAAAATAAGTATCCTATGAAAGCAGCAGGTTCACTGGGTCAAACTTCACCATATCTTCATCAATTCAATCTTAATGAAGTTTAATCTTGTCTTTTGCTTTTTTTCTCCTTATTTCTTCTCATGTTTTTCACTCTTGTTTTCTGTCCATGTCTCACTTGCTGAGGACGAGACTACTTCAACAATTACTTCTCTTTATCTATTAGGTTTGCTCTTCTTACCAAATTGATATCACATGGAGTTAATAGTCCCGAATTCCTATTAGAAACTACGGAAATGCTTTTTATCGAGTGGTAGGAGCTTGAATGAAGAAGCATACGTCTTCTTAAATTGGTCATCAATTAAGACTGGGGACTTACCGTCTTTGACGTAATGTGCACTGTACAACCATTTTCAACTGCATCGTGTTGTTCAGGAGGATGGAAGACCAATGAGTGTTGCCAATTAACTTCTCATGATAAAGACGTACTCTATACTATACTACTACTACTACTACTACTACTTCACTATAATCAATTTCCAGTGGTTGCCATGAGAGTTTATCCAGTGGCTGTAGTATTTGGGTTAAGGTATTGTGTGGTAAGAATTCAATGTATCCATAATTCTTCATTCAAATTACGTGTATGAGAGAAAAACGAAGTAATGCATCCAATTCCGAAGTAGAGTTAGAATGTTTGAAAAATTGTTTGAACTAGTAGGTGAAAATAGTAGGTGTATACATTTATAGCCATTCTAATGGATGGGAATGGTAACTGCACCTGGAGAATGCTTCTCATTACTGATAACTCATATTCTTGCATGAACATTTGATGAAAGGTGGCACCAATAGACCTGTGGCTTCCGTAGCTACAACAATGCCATAAATGAACCCCTCCCCTGTTGAATCAACTGCCAACCACTTGAGGTCTTCAGCTTTGTACTTCAGTAAGCCCCGATATGTAAACGTTGTATATGCGATTTAAACCTTAATCTATAGATGACTTGAAGGAGGTTGAATTATTTAGGAAGCAAAATACCTGACAGCTGGTCTTTTCCTGTTACTTTCTTCTTATAAAGCCGAACAACGTGAATCCACGAATTTTAGTCCCCATCGTCAAAAATTTTCAAAATTTTTAACTAAAACTATTTTTCTTCTTGTAATGGAGTGGTCATAGTTTTCTCTGGAGTTATTTCATTTCTGGAAAATAATCCAAACAAAGTAGATTTTGGCACAAGTGTTGTCCTAAAAACCCTTTCGTACTAATTCTATAGCTTCCATCATATGTTCTGAGTTCTGTTCTTCTCGCTGTATTTTCCAAATAACACAAGGACTTCTGATAATTGAAATTCAATAATCAACAAGACAACTGATACTTGAAACTTGAAACTGACATTTCAATACGTATTTTTGACTTATCTTGGAAAGTTATGGTGCATTGAAAGATGAAACACTATGAAAATGACAAAGAAGTTGTCTTGACTAATATATTACAACTTCTACGTGTGAAGGGAGAAAAAACAAAAAGATAATCACTATTTTTTGGCGTGTTGATGACTTACCTGATGTATAAGATCAGCAGCTTTATCAAAAAATGGCAATATCCTTGAATAACCAGAATCTATGATGTTGATTGCATGGTAAAGGATATCATCTCGATGTATGGGAACGGGTAATTCTGGAGCACAGGAAATGATACAGGAAACTTTGTACAATTCTAAAGTTTGTGGATTCACAATACTTGCTGATGTTAAGATGAGATTTTCAGTGATTTCTGAAATGTTTCCAGATACACAAGGTTGTAGTCTTGAAAGTAGTTCAGAAGATTCTACTCTGGAACAAAAAATAAATAAACTTTCTTTATTAAATTCAATACCTACACCAATGATGGCTAGAGTATGAGCGCTTCAATACTACAGAGTTTCATAAAAACGGTGAACTGAAAAAATTATAATTATATAACTTGGATAATAATAATCTCCGTGCGCTGCAGTCATTCCAGCGCAACAATTTATACGGTGGGTAGATATGGGGTAGCCCAGGATATCGTTTTTTCTTTGCAAGTTTTTGCACAATACATATATTGTGAAGTGTGGTTTTGTACAATATTCTGTTTTCTCTATTCAATCTTTGGTAGTGATAAAGCTTGGATGGAAACAGAAAAACTTCAATATTCATCTATAATATATTTTAATAAGATCAACTAACATTATGGCGCAATATTAGCTGACTAAACAGAGGTGTGATGAAAATGTATATGTATCAATTCAGAAATTGGAAACCGAAACTTTCGTTGATCATAGCATATTTCTTCGTCGTATAATTTTTTGGATGAATTACATACAACTCTAAGTAAGTATCGCATCTTTCCTGGGGTTGTTACTGGAAGTATTAAATTTGTTCTGGACATTTTCGAAAACTGAAACATTTCGATGTTGTCAAAAAGTGATGAAAGTAAAGTCATTCATATTATGATCTTGAAAACGATATTAGAAGTATACAGACCACAAAAATTATTGCATCACTGGTATTTTAGGATATTTTTAATATTTAATTTTAGTTTTTTGGGACAATCTGTATATGTATCAATTCAGAAATTGGAAACCGAAACTTTCGTTGATCATAGCATATTTCTTCGTCGTATAATTTTTTGGATGAATTACATACAACTCTAAGTAAGTATCGCATCTTTCCTAGGGTTGTTACTGGAAGTATTAAATTTGTTCTGGACATTTTCGAAAACTGAAACATTTCGATGTTGTCAAAAAGTGATGAAAGTAAAGTCATTCATATTATGATCTTGAAAACGATATTAGAAGTATACAGACCACAAAAATTATTGCATCACTGGTATTTTAGGATATTTTTAATATTTAATTTTAGTTTTTTGGGACAATCTGTATATGTATAAACTTAATAGATATTTCTTGTTAAAAGCAAAAAAATATAACAATTTCTTACAAATTTTTTTGGAAGCAAAAATGTAAGTAAGTCATTTCTGTCTTCGAGAATGTATTAAGATCGAGAACTTTCTAAGCAAATTGTGTTATTGTATGAAGCTGCTAGATCATCGCGCTCATACAAGATGATGGCAGTCAAAGATACGTCGCCGGGGTAATTGGAGTTCAACAAAGCGCCATATTCAGAATTGTTATTCGCTACCAAGTAACAGGGCAGCTAACCAGAAGACACGGACAAGGCCGCGGAAGGGTAACTTCGGTAGTAGATGATCGTTACTTGAAGTTAACGGCGTTAAGAATTAGGCATACCACCCCTCGAAGGCTGCAAACAGATCTGTTGGCTGCACGTAATGTCCGAATAAGCCTACAAACAGTTAAAAAATAGGCTGAGAGAAGCAGGTATACGAGCCAGAGTGCCATCTAGAGGTACACGTCTTAACCAGAGAACATCGAGTAGCAAGATTGGAATTTGCTCGAGAACACGCAAATTGGAATATTCAAGATTGGTCCAATATTTTATTCACGGATGCATCAAGTTTTTGTCTGTATTCATCAGATAGGCGTGTACGAGTATATAGGCGACGTAGTGAATGGCACGATCTGGTTAATTTTTGTCAAACTGAAAGCTTTGGTGGTGGCTCTATTGTGGTTTGGAGAGGAATTTCTTTCAAGGCTCGCACGGAGTTAGTTCCAGTGAATGATGGAAGACTAAATGCTGACAGGTACATAACCAATATCCTAGAACCCCATGTATTTCCCTATATGCCTCATATCGGTGGCAACTCTGTGCTAATGCACGATAAGCTTCCAAGACGAATGGAAGCTGTAATTGGAGCGAGGGGTGGCAACACACGCTATTATAAATTCATTGGCTGGTTTTAATTTAAGCACCGTTCATTTTTTTATATAGATGTTTTGTACAATTTTTTTGATATTTTCTAAGTTTTGGTAAATCAAACTTTCTGTCCTCTGTAGATTAAACTGATTTAAAATAAATGTTGCAAACGGCGTATCTATTGGTGTTTCTTCTATTCGTAATAATATAAAATTCTAAAAACATGCACATTCAAAATATTAAAATATAATGAGTGTTGCCATAATTTTCATGTGAATTGTGGTTCTGAATTTTCCAATAATATGGAAATTCTAGCTGGAAACTGTTATGGAAAATTATATGAAGTGGACGGTTATGAGCGAGAACGTTAGACTTAGAAAACGTGTTTTACCTCATATTTCTAACTATCAACAATTAGGTTTATCAAACATGAAATAGGTTCTCAGTACATAGTTATTGAATGTCACACATACTTTAAAAGCAGGGGATTGAGGTGATTATAGTGGCGGTAGTGGTGTTATTGGAGACGATCTAGTCGACCTTTCTGATTACTGACCTAGGCTTGCTTCCAACAATGATCGTATTAGAAATAAAAAAACAAAAGTGAAAAAGAGAGACTCTCGAATTAATTCATATCAAGTTATCTGATGGACCCAGACAAACTCATACTCCATTTTTGTTTGTTTGTAATTTGTAGATATTGTTTCTATTATTTTTCTTTGGTTTATTTTTCTGTCATACTCCTGCATTCCAGCATGCTGTCTTCTTTGGAGCTCTATTTATTTTTGTTTTACCACATACTTCTTTGTCCAATATTTGTCCTAAAACTAATAATAGCAATCGACGGTCTAGTGCTTTGAAACAAAGAATGGGAGCTGATTTTTTCTCAAAACTCAATTTTATATATCCGGAATTCTCGATGGAATTGGAAAATAGTTTGCAAAAACAGATTTACAAAAGATTAACTATCCCATTCTGCTTATTCCCTAGATCAAATACAGCTCCACTTCTTTTTATTTCTGTCAAGTGATTCCTATCAAATCGCTGTCGTATAACTTCTATTTATTCAACGTTTTTACCCGTGTTATTATATTAATCACTATACAAGGTCTGGCTATTAAATAACGAGACCGCGTGCCTGAAAGGCGCCCTAGACAGGTGGGGTAAAAAACGAGTAGTGCGTTGGGTATCTAGATATCTTTATGTACGTCCCAAAACGCGTTTTCGTCACTATTATAGTATTTGTGCAGTAGCGGTTATGTTTTTTTCTCGTGAAGCATAGTATCAATCTCAAATTTCTCGTTAAATTGAAAAAAACTCGGACTAAGTGCTATAAATTTTTGAAAAAGGCCTATAAGGACAATTCTCTATCTCGTGTGTGTGTTTTTGAGTGGTGTAAGCGCTCTAGTGAGGGCCGAAAGAGCATTGATGATGGCCAGCGCTCAGGTCGGCCTGTGACTGTTTCAATTCCGTAAACAGTGACCAAAATCAACCAAATTGTGCGTGTGGATCGTCGAATGAGTATCTGGATGATTGCCGAGGCTGTAAAGGCCAATAAAGAGACGGTTCGAAAAATTTTACCTTAAATCTGCTTTGAAAGGGACCCGATTTGAATCGATGGAACCAGTCTCGTTATTTAACAGCCAGACTTCGTACTTTTACCAATTGTTGATTCGTCGAATACAGCTCCTCTGTAGTATGATGATTATTTTGATCATCGTGTATTTCATACAAATAAAAAAATGTTGAAACTTCCATGTATTTATCTATGTAAAGAGACAACCCATATTTCTGTCGTTCAAATCACAATTTATAGGTTGGCATGGTTTCTAGGACAAATAGCACGCATATTTTCACAAGAATTCACGACATGAAACAACAGGCACTCCTTCAAGAAGCACAAACAGCTCACTCTCTTTTAAATAAATAATACTGAATACTTCTCAATAACAGTCCATTTGTTGTATATCAAAATAAAGACAGATTGGAAAAAATATATTAATAACAAAGATAATTGATTTTTATGGAACTTATTCAAAAAAAAATTGGAAAAATTTCCATTCAGTGAACTCAAATGATATTATTATGAGAAATAGATGAAAAAATTATAAAAATTACGAGACGCGAACAAAAATTACAGTTAATTTTCTGCATTTGAATTAATCTCCTTCCATCTGCCATTATAGTAGGGGAGCCCAGAAGGTGATTTTGGGAGTTACTCGAGCACGGTAGATTAACATTAGGGAGCATCCTTACACCCCATTGAGTACTTCCAGCTCTGAGTATTTTATCCTAGAAAATGCATCCAGGATAATTGATCCGATTGGTAGAACTAAATCGATCCGTTGAAAAATTAGAACGTATCTGATTAAAGTGTGGTAGATTATTTATTATACAAAAAGTCTGACGATTTGAGCGTGACGCCAGGGGATGAAAGGCTCCCAATGAAAAACTCATGACCTTAATTTACTCGACCTCAGTTGTAATTTTTTTAATTTAAGGGATATTACGTCAAGTTTATGAGAAATATATATTTTGTTTTTTCCCAAAAGTGGAAAACTCAAAAATCATTTTTAAGACGTGCATTCACATCGTAACACTATTTTCTGTTGTCTGTTGTTTATTCTGTGATGACAATATAGTTCTTTGGTGCAGAACAAGCTTGTTTCAATTTACTTGAAAAATAATAGTGTGGCAAGAAGTCATGACCTGTTTTCATAAACCACTTTTTCTTCTACTTGTATGTTGTTAGTTTTAGACTTAAAGTCTATGTAATAGTCCACTATCTCATTTCAACTCATTTGCCTAGTATTTTCCTAGGAACCCTACTTACAATTGGAAGAACTAGCAGAAACTAGGCTCTCATTTATGTTTTGATTGTCTTTTTCTTTTCCTTTCTGTATTCGCTACTACTTTTGAAGCAGTCACCAACTATAGTCATTTTGTTTTATATAATGCCTTTTTCCGCGGTCTTCTTACATTAGTGGAGCATTGAAATGATGTGGAAAGTCGCGGTAAAGTACTTTGAAACTCCTCAACCAACCAAAACGCTGTTTTGATTTAACCACAGCAACTCATCCAAAAATTTGAATGCACGGTGAGCTAACATCATTTTAACTTTCCTTTCAAAGTTGTTTTGTAAGGTTTTCAAAATTCAATTTGGACGAAAGGAAATTGAAGACAAAAAAAGTTTGTATTTATCTTTGGGTGCTTCAACCGTTCTTATAAAAAGTCTTTTCTAGAAAAAAAGTACTATAAAAAATGTTGTACCTGTTATTATAAATAAAGGGTGAAGCTATTATATGAAGAAGAACACTTTTATCAACCTAGATTGTACAATCGAAACACAGCGTATTTATTGATATATTGATGTTGACAAAACATAACCAGAATTACCGAGATGTATTTGGAATTTGCTTTCATCCTGATCAAACAGCCAGCATATTCATCATAATAACAAATATTCTCAAATATATTGATGTACTAAAGTAGAGAATTTGTGAAAGAAATGAATATCTCAAAAACTGCCTTTCCGAAAAACTGCTGTGACATTAAACTGCAAAATTGAATTGAACCAACTATTTCACAATACTAATTGTAAACCACAGAATAGCTTCGGGGTATTAGGGATTCTGAAATCACCTAAAATTTTCATGAGCCTTAGAGATTTTGAGGTGTGCTCTTACAATAATAAAGTGATTTTTTTTATCCTAGAAATATCGTCAATTTCAAAGCCAAAGATTCGTGTGCAATTGCTCCACGAAGATTTTTTTCACTTTACAATTTTCGATGGTTAAGTGACGCCCCAAGTGAAGATTTGATTCGATCATGAGTGCAAAGGTTCCGAGCAATAAGTTAAGCAGAAAATAACCCACTACCTGGACCCTGCAGGACGTCGAGAACGAATAAAAACATTGAACTCGTCGCGGCAAGCTTGCGCGATAATCCGCGTCCGTTCGTTCCCAAAAGAGCAGCTTCCAAAAACTATAGTACAAGTAACCCTATTTTTTCGAAAATCGTCATAGGTAAGCTATTTCCGTAGACTGTGTTGCTTATAGGTGAATGCTTAACGATTATTTATGTCCAACATTGAGAGAACATACTGTCTTCACTTTACAGACATGGGCAAGATGGCGCCACGCCACACACTGCTATGGAGACCATGACGCTATTTCGTGATTTCTTCCCTAGGAAATTAATAAGCCGTTCCGGTTACATCCCTTGGCCACCCAGAATCTTACTTCTATTGACTTTTTTCTGTGGAGGTATCGCAAAAGTAAAGTATACGAAACAAGAGCGGCGAGAATCTCGCGAGAATGCAAGAAACATGTGAGAAATGCGAATGTGGAACCGATTCACGTATTTTCCTCAAGTTCTCGCGCTGTTCTCCATCTTTGCCGTGAGAACGTGAGAACAGGCGAGAAGGTTTATTGACTCCACACTCGCATGTTTCACAGTAACGAGCAAATCGCCGATCCATCATTATCGAGCGGAGAACTGAAGTGTGAGTGTCTACTCAAAAGAAGTTCTCACTACGTTCTCACTGAGAATCTCTTGATTAAAATTAGAAATGCATATGTTTTGTAGATTCTTTTGGTATATAGATTTGGCACCTTTATATATCAAATTACTTCGATTATACTAATTATTTCAATATAATAAAAAATTCTTGGCACAATATATTCCAAAGAAATTATTTTCGAAACTGTAGGTATAAATTGATAAAATATATTTGGAATTCAGCACAACATATGTTCACTTCTCACCGATACATGAAATAAATATAAACATAAATTACTAGTGATGCATTCTTGGCATCTCAAAGTCTTTTTAATTTGAGATGCATTCGAAATTGCAATGTTTTTAATATCGGGCAATTACCCCGCATCAAATTATAGGATACGTAAGAATTTTGCTAAGAATTTATTGTCTTATCAACTTCAAAGGTTATTAGCGACATGTTAGTTAACAATTTGTGATACAATTGAGTGTCTTTTAGATATTTGATTAAGTTTCTAGTATCACAATTGTTGTTAATTAGGAATTATGTAGTTTGGGAAGTTGTTAGTCTTTCGAATTTTTCTTCTGAGAGTTCAACAATAAGTATTTAGATTCTCATTACCAGATTCACATATTGGTAAGATTTCTCTATTAAATAAAAATGAGAGTTCCACTTCTATGTACCCTAGCCTTAAACTATCGATTTTAATTTGGTCCATACGATTTTTAAAACTATTTTTCCATGGTTGAACAAAGGGTTTTTCATATTTTACTCTCGACTGCGATTTGTTCTACTCACTTTGCCCCTTGTACTGAACTTTGGTTTTGATTATCCCTTTATAGTCGTTCGCTATCACTTCGCGCACAGTTGTTGCTTCGTTGTTATCTGCTGCTTCTTTAGAGACCCAAATAGTGTGTGATGGGACCCAAATAGTGTGTAATGGGACCCAAATACTGAGCTATGGGACCCAAATAGTGTGTGATGGGACCCAAATAATTGATACATTTGCCTTTTGATTGGTGAATAATGTGCAATTGGGTTTTAATGTTGAGATCTATTGGTTGTTTAGGAAAAAAATGTTGAATGGTATGAATTGAGCTCATAGAGCCTGTAATCATGGCTATTCAATTGTATTGATTTCTTCTATCGATGATTAATGCTTGTAATATAGTATAGAGCTCTCCAATATGGACGTTATTATATGAAGACAGTTTAAATGAATGTGTCAATTTCTTTCTCCAGTACTACTGCAGCTCCTAGGCTATTAGGTGTTTGTACGGAAAATGGAGTTCATGTTAACGTTGACAGTGGGAATAGAGATTGTCCAAGGAGGAGGGATATTTATGTTAATTGGAAAGAGATCTGGTAATTCCAGTGCTAGGGTGTTTATATATATATATATATATATATATATATATATATATATATATATATATATATATATATATATATATATATATATATAAATAATAGTTGTTTGTTTGTTTTCAAAGAGGTGTTCAAAGGGATCTGGGTTAATGTTGTGATTTACATGGTTATTTTCATTTGACAAAACTGATGCTGCATAGTTCATACTCAGTTGGGTTCTTCCAAGTCGAAGGGGTGATTCTCCGGTGAGTCAGTAAAGCTTTTCAATCCAAAATTCGACGGTAGAGATTTCAGTGCATTGTTTTGCAAAATGTCAAGTTGTTTTATATGTTTTCTCACATGATTCATTTATGGCTGGCAATTTTTTTTAATAAACCAAGATTGTTTTAGCAGACGTTCTTGAGGTGATAATATGTTATTTCTACGTAAGTTTTTTATCAAAAATAATGCCCAGAAACTTAATACTTTTCACAAATTTCAAAATTATGACCTTCTAAAGATAGTACTACTTTATATGGGTATAATAGTTTAGGAGGAGGAGGAAACTTATTGAAAACCATTCCATTATAAATAAATACAACCTGCGTATAATGATGACGGTAAGACCAGCAGGCAAGTGCTATCATCTGAGTGAATTATAGCTACGCAAGACTATACTTTTCTCACGACTATATAAAAAATTAATTGAGCTTGCATTGTTTTTATTTCTACTCAGACTATTCTAGACATTAATTTTCATTACAAGAAAAACAGCTTTAAAAACGGATATTATATTCGAGGACCAATTGAGACAGGATGTGGTTGACGATGTTGACCTGCTAAGCAAACAATAAGTAAAGCTTAGAGAGGACTTCCGAACATTCAATGAAGAACCCAATCGAGTAAGACTCAGTGTGAACGAAGCTTAAACGAATTTTCACACACGACCTCGATAAATGGCTTTCACGAGCTGAAAAACGCTTTACTAACGTGAAATTGAGGTAATTCTAAAATGGGCGAATATGAAAGTATAGCATATGGCAAACTTATGAATTTTCAAATGGATCAAGCGACCATTTCATGCATTCTCAGTGTTTTATAGTTGATTCATCATAGTAACACATTCAATAAAGACTGTTGAAAGTGTAAAAAGAATCTATATAATCAATGAGAATAGTAGAAATATGTATAATTCCAGATTTATTCAGAAACCAACAAACAATGAAGCAAAGTGAAGTGAACAGTACAGAATCAATTTCAGTAAAGGTAAAAGAGAATGAGACAAATATCATTAGCTAGAGGATACTATATCCATTCGTTTAAAATGCGAAGTTAGTTCACTTTTCCCACAAAAGGAATTAACTGAAGATACATAAAAAGACGAGAAGAGATCCACACAAAATAGAGGAGGATCGCAAAGCTGAAGGAAGCATAGGAAGAGAGACACAGAGAGACTTTGAGAAGTTTCAAAGAGCGGAAAAATAGAAAGCTGAGTGTGACCGTTTTAGATAATGCAGAAAGCATTTTGTACGTCGTTTCCCAAACTATATAGACTTAGGTCTAACACTATGATCAAGAATCAAAATAAATATCCATTTTGATGTGGAAATTTCATTCAATTATTGTGACCACAGTGAGCTATTTCACTATTTCAATCAAAATAGAATATAAGGAAAAACATAGAATCAATTTAAGTGAGTTTGAAAGTTGTTTGTAAACCTCAAACTTCAAAGCAAAATTCTGTCATACGATTGCTGATTCATTCACAAATAAACAAACAACGAAGGAAAGTGTAGTGGATAATACAAAATAAATTCCAATCAATGTAGAAAAAAGCCGAAAAAAATAAGGATCACAAGTTATAAACAAGATACTATAGTCATTCGTTTGGAGTGGAAAGTTAGTTTCCTTTAACCACCAAAGGAATGGACTATAGATATATGAAAAGATTAGAAGAAATCCACACGAGAGAATTACAAAGTTGAAGCAAATAGAGAAACAGAGACAAAGAGAGACTATGACAAATCTCAAAGAACATAGAAATCGAAAAGCGAGCATTTTGGATAAGATGAAATGCATTTGGTGCGTCGTCTCCCAACTTAGGTCTACCGATGTGATCACGAATAAAAATAAGAAGTCAGTGGTGTGATCCTTATACAAAGCTAGCTAGAAATCAAAAATCGGACAATTTATATGTGAGCAAGAGATTTTTTTGCTTTTCTTGCTTCTCAATTAACTCCAGACTGCTAAAACAATAAATGCATGGTATTATTGTAATATTGAACAACCCAGTGTAATTGTGGATTCATAGTATATGAAATAATATACGACAATAAGTATTTGGTGCGACTGTTCAAAGAAACATAAAAGAGATTGTTCCAATGAACGTACCCTTATATTATCTAAAAATGTTGGTTAATTAAGACTAAAATTAATTATTCACCTCATGTTAATTAATGTTAATTCATCTAAACCTGTCACGCAGATTTGTTGGCCTATAGAGCTTTAATCTTCTTATCTCGGAACTTTCTTCCATTACTTGGTTGGCGAGCACATTGAATGCACATAATTACAACTAGATACTTTTCTAATCAATATAAAATTGCCAAAATAATCATGATTCCTAAACCAAGTAACCACGCAGAAGAAGTCACGTCGTACCGTCCTATTAGCTCACTACAGGTGCTCCCAAAAGTGTTGAGAAAAATTCCATAAAAAGAACAGACAACTTGAGGGAAAAAATACTACTCGGTAGCATTATAAGACATATCTTAAACCTTAGATAAGGTCTAGTATTTGGGGCTACTATCTAAACTAAAAAAAAATCTTCTATATGATGTTGCAAGTATTAGAGTTTTACTTGAAGAGCGTGAACATTTTAATTGAATACCAAGATGCTTGCACAGAATGTGCACAATTCCAGCAGGCGTCCTTCAAGGAAGTGTGTTAGGATCTACACTTTATTTGTTATATACAGCTAAAATCGATTATATAAAGACATAGTTATGATATTTGTAGGATATAGAAGCCAATAATTCAAACACTGCAATTAAGAATTGTATAAATAAAAAGATTCAATAGGATACATACCCTCTAATTTCTACATCCTGAAGATTTTGTAGTATGTTTTGCACTACATTTTCTTTCGATTCACCATAACCTTTAGTAGGTATAATAATTTTTTCAACTTCCATAATAAAAATTTTAGAAAACAATATAAATATTTATTCAAGATTATTTACACTATTTTTCATTGAAAGTTTAATTCTTTGGTAGATCTGAACATATGCTGAAAGCGCGACTGAGTCATGGAATGCCGCAAATTACCTGAGTTTTAAACTGTAATCAAAATAAGCGAGGCTTGCGCAATGGGTTCAGCGCGAGCATGGCATTCCCCAACCGAATATTTGTGTAAATATATGAATTCCACTGCTTTCCTCCTTAAAGCTTTTCTACGCAACAGTTGCTACGTGTTGCCATGTGTATTGTAAACAAAACTAATTTGTGCTGAAATGTAGTACAGGGTTAGAGAAAGTCTGAATGAAACGATTTATTATAAGTTTGACGTACACTACTAGTCAAATTTTTTTGCCCATCCTATAGTTGAAGTGATCGATTTTGATATTTATATTTTAAAGAGCTTACTTAAATAATAATAAATTAATAATGAAACTACTATCTGTAATTGTAACAAACTTAATTTTTTAATTCATTGATAAAACACTCTTTTGTTTTGATATTCTATATAGCAGCTTCGACAAATAATCGTCGTCTATTTGGCTTAAATCGTTTTTCAGGATATTCTAAAGACGTTGGTACCATATTTTCCTTCAATATTTCTTTATAGTCTTTTGTCTTCTAAATATCCCCAAACCATCACCAAGCTTCCACCGTTTTTACAACTAGGATTACACATAGATCTAGCATCTGTTCTTCTTTCTTCGACCTTCACACAAACACACTTTTCTTACACCAGGGGCTGGAAAGGGGCTGGAGACCTGTAGCTCGCGAGCTACATGTGACTTTTTGGAGGTGAAGCTCTTTATTCTCTATTCTATATCTTTCAGCGACTTAGACTCACTTTATTCGCCTCCTACTCCATGACACACGTCAAAAATTGCTTCATAGTGCATCTAAAGAACTATTTCGTGAGATCAAAACAATCTAGAAATCTTGCAAAAGAGTACAAGATGGAATATGTAAAATGTCTTCTAATGTAACATATTTGCCGATGGAATATATTCAACTTTTTTTTGCTTAGTCATGCGACATACAAGACACTACACAAGTTGCTGTTTTTATCAGATACATGTCTTCCCAACGTCCAAAAGAAAAACTTTTAGGATTGCTACCGATCTCGGGATCAATGGGATAAAAATTGTTTATAACATCTTGTCAAAGCACTCTTCCATCGTCAGTTCAAATGATGTTAAATGATAAAGTCAAAGGCTTTCCAAAGGTAAATGAATACATTCCTAAATGATAAAATTCTTTTTCCAGTAAGGTAAACTTTATAATGTCCTTATATGAGCATTATCAGGAATACCTGATGAAAAACAATTTATTTTCAAACGGGTCAACCCAATATGATCCTTGTATGGACCTTTTCCGGATAACATGTTGAGAAATATTTTTCTTTTTTTTACATGGGTGTGATGGGAAATTGATTTACTCCAAATAGGGTTATCCAGATGCGCTTCTAGTGTGAACATTGTTAGGCTCGTTCTAATAAGGTAAACCATGTCTGAACCTAATAAGGTTATTATGATGTTCAAAGGACATGAGCAGAAAATTCTAGTCTGGTTACCCCACAAACCTCAAAGTTTGACCCACCACTCCGTCAAACTTTATTCCACTTTTCATGCGACCACTTTTTATGTCTTTGAGCGTAATTTTATTCTGACGTCTCAAAAGAGGTTGATTCATGTCTTTATTTCAAAGAAAACTAGCTCCACTCAATCTCATTTTCACTGTAGAATTACTCAAAGCCTGCTGTTTATAAGCACGTCGATCACGCTTACTGATCTATACAACACGTTTCAACAGTAGTTGTGGTTTTTCGAGGCCGCCCTGAGCGTTTTCTATCGCTAAAATTTATGGAGGTAGTCCACGGTACATCGAGGTATTTTTAATACGGAGTTGATGGTACGGTTCCTTTTGCCAAGATTATCAAGACTTGCAAATGATGCACGAGTTTCAATCTATAGTTTCATGATTTTACTTATTTTAAAATTTTCTGGTTCCAATTTATCACAACACATTCTAGCGTCTCACACGTTAACTGGGACTAAACTACCATCATAAACACCAAAGAAAGAATCTAATCACGTCTCCAGAGTAACAATTTTTAGTACTGGAGGAGTACAAACTGCAATGAGCTATTGGTTGCGAATCTTTGTTTCAAAATTGAAAAATATTTATACTTTAATATGAGCTTCAAGAGAAAGAACAAACACTATTTTTTGAAGGTGTTTAATTATTTATTACTTTTGAAATCAATTTTGTACTAAAAGTATGTCGGACTGGACTATTTCTATTTGTAAAAATCGCAGTTTTATGTTTTTATGTTTTGAAGTGGCAACGTTGATTTTAGTTTCAATTAAAAACGGAATGTATTCTTCGATATATATATGCTAAATTTTCATGTAATTGTCTTGGATGATGTAATCCAAATAATATATAAATTATATACAAATCAGTACCTAACCTTGATATTTCCATCCGAATAACTGGTTTAATAGCTTGAAACTGAACAAAAGAATTTTCTATTGGATATGATCCAATTGAAGTCGTAAAGTTAAAATTAAAATTGTGGATTTTATTAGTATTTTTTCCATCTGCTGACAGAAACAAAAGCTATCATAAACTTTTTTTGTTTTTTTCATTGGAAATAATGTTTTGATTTAAACAATTTACTTAATCCGCCGACTGGACATTCAGTCATAAACTGACGACTTTATTGGAATTACAAAAATCATATGTTCTATTAGAATGAAAACAGTGCTACACAAATTGATCCTGTAATAGCCCAATTGCCCAATAGCCTTAATTGCTAATTTTCCATCTTTACTTTTATACACATGCTTTTGATATCATAATATTATCATCACATATACACAACAGTTTATGTGCCAGAACCGCAATACATGAGCATCAAATTGTTATTTGTTTCATACTATGAACAACAAAAAATGAAAATGTTCACACAGACAGATCCACGATCCATAAAACTGTATTGCAAGCACAACTCGATGCACGAGGAAACAGCTTGGATCTGGACTGGCTTTGGAGTGGGTTGTGTTCCATGTGAGATATGCATGGACTGGGTTCAATTTGCGTCAGGCCTAAGAGCGCTTAATTTTTATTCTCCTGAAACATTAAGCTCAGACTGAATTACGCTTCTCTAGTCTAGGTTAATAGGACTGCGGAATAACGTTGAAAAACCTATAGCACTGTCCCAAAAAAGGCAACAAAACAGCTACCCTAGTGACTTTCTTGAGCGTTTGGTTTCTGTAAATTAGTATCAGTGTGGAGTATGTCATAGCGCACTAGCCAAGTAAAGATACATGCCAAGATGGCACGGACCGCAGAGAATCTTCATAAAAACTTTTCACAGGATAGAGATTGATAGTAATTTCATAGCCAAGCTCACCAGCAGAAGAAAGTATAAACAAATGCAGATGAGGTATGGACAAATGATTCCACTAGTATGGTACGACCTTATGCAGTATTACATAGTGGCCATATTCGTCACAGGCTAGTTTGGTGCAAAAACCAAATTAGTGAATGATGTAGCACTTATAGCATTAGAAAGTATGACCACGAAATCTAGGCTGATTCTGAAATGCTACGAGATGAGATGACAAGAAAAAGGGCGTTACTGCTGCTTTGAATCTTTGACTTAAGGGAAATGATACGGTCGAATGCTGTCCAAATTACTAAACTGTTGATAGGGACCGGAACTACAAGATTTGGAAAAAGGTGAAAACAAATAGGTGTATTTCAAAGCATATGGCCACGGACTAGCTGAAATATTCATAGGCAGTAGTGGCTGTTCTGTTGGACACTCTGAACACTCTGTTAAGCTCCTAACAACATAAGGAGGAAAATCCTAGGTTCTACTTAATGGCCTTGATTCGAAGCCATGGACTTCCCAATTCTGGAAACTAAGTGCTAGTATCAAGGAGGTCAAGTATTCATACTACAATAAAAAAATATTTTATAAAACTCACCTCCAAATAGTATCTTCTCAAAGTTTGTTATGTTTTTTTCCATATTTTTCCATCCTCTCTTAAATGTCAGAAAATTTTCTCGTCCTCTCTTAATCGATCAAAATTTCAGCGTTATGAGTAACTTTTTAAGTTTATAAACGAACAGAAGTCGTACGGAATCAAATATGTACAATACAGTGGATGAAGTAGCTGTTAGTAGCTCAATTTGACCAATTTAGCCGTAGCGAGAACAGATGGTGGAAGAATACTCTCTTCTCCGCAAAATAGAATCAGTTTAGCATCGAATAGTCCCAATAATTACATTAGAGCCCTATTACCTTCTCTATTTAGCAGTTAGTCGATATAAATCACATGTTATGCAATTCCGAAAATAGTGACCATCGTCTTTCCAATAAGAAAATCTTCGCATTTTTTGGAGTAAGGTGTGTATTCGTTGATTATTATCTGATCTATTTTCATCGAACGATGCAAAAACTGTTTCAAATTATGCTTGAAAAGAGTCAAACACTTCTTCCGGTTGTTCCTGTTGTTCGGAGTAAGCGAAAGCGTCAAAAATCCTTCCTGTTGTCCACAATATCATTCACGATGTGATCCACGTAATATTTTGAAAATCCTAGAGTCTTAGCTATTCCGCGTACCTTTATAGATACTCTGCCAATACGAGATCGTGAATTTTGATTACTTCATCCTTCGTGGTAACTGTTAACGTCCCGCCATACTGGGGCCATCGGCATGAGGCTGATTATTTATCAATTTTTACTAAAGTTATCAAATCTTCTCAATGAGATATTACTTTATTGTGAAATAAATCGAATATCAATCGATAGCAGTGAACAAACCAAAATTGATATTTAAATTGGGCTATTGAAATATTGAACTGTCAGAAATTTGAAGATAATGTAAAATATTTCACACTCCGTTATATCGAGAACCAAAACATCCACCCCTTAAACTAGCTGCTCAGAATATGGGTCCCGTTTGCTCCTCACGTAGATCCGGGGCTGAACATTTCACATATTTCAATCTACTATTTCACAAGATGTGATGAAATGAAACTATGAACGTATAAATAACTCAAAATCGTCCAGTTTTAAAAATTTAAAGTATGTAGGTTGTAAGGTGAGAAAAGTAAATATATTTATAGTTCAAAGTGGCACGTTATTTTTCCTTATTATTGGTTATGTTGTGAGTATAGTGAATCGTTATAATATTTAAATTTAACTTAAGCTTTGTTTGAGATTATGAAGCGAATTCTTCGTAGTTATTTCAGTTGGCATTCTATTTTCGTACTGCGGAAATTCCAGCCTGCTTTCTTCTCATTCATAAATTGCGAAAGTATTTGGGTGATTCAATCGATATACGCATTTGTAATGAAAAGTGTTTCCCGGAAATAACACGGGTCTACACGATTTTTGTATCAAAATTCAAACAATTATAGAACTGTGAAATATACCACTTTCCAATATGTTGATATGATAGTTTTTATTTTACAAGTAGAATGAATTAAGGTATAATATCTACGAATCAATGTCTTATAATCAAAATGGTAATTTTTTATTGTTTTGTTTCATACTCGTTTAGAAAAAAAGTACAATATAATGTATAAATTACAGTCCTATTTTTGAGGTAATGGTTCTCAAAAACGTACGGATGCTCCTCTTTCCAAGCTGTGTATTAACAATTATGTATGGAATTAATTTTAAGGTTATTATACAGGGTGTCCTACGACGAATTAAATAATCTGTATATGGAAAAATACTTACAGTAAAATAGTGAAAATTTCTACGTTTCGGTTTTTTGATACGATCTTTTTAACTAAAATATTTTCAAATATGGTCGACTTCAGGTTCTACCGGAACTCGAATGTAACTTTATTATTTTGAATACAACACCCTGCATATTAATACATTTCTGAAATCCACATAAAATTTTTGTATACTTTTGTCTCAAAACTTTTTTCGAAAGATGCATACTTTTTGAGTTGAAAAATATGACCATTGCAGACCCTTATAAATTATTTTTTTACGAAGATACCCTTACAGATATGAAAATGGTTTCTGTTCGGTTACTTTCAGCAAGGTCAGTCGTATTTGAATTTATGTTGAAATATGTTTCATTTTATACAGGGTGTGTATAAAAAGTGTTCAAAGTTTAACTTCATAAATATCAAATTTCTTTATTTTTTTTAATGGAACTACCCGATTTTTTCTATTTTAATACATTCGGGGGTCAAAATAAGGCAAATTCATGTATACTTTTCTTTACCTAAACCTTACCGATATCCAGTTATTTTTTACAGACCTTGATAAGATGGAAAAAAATACTTTTTTATTTCTTAGTGCTTGTATTAACGGGTCAAAATAAAATTCAGACCACACCTGCATCTTTAAAAATTTACAGAAAACATTTAATATCTGGATAACGGTGAGATTTAAGTATAGGAAAGTATACACGAATTTGCCTTATTTTTTACCCTTGAATGCATTAAAATACAAAAAAAAACCGGGTGGTTCTATTTTAAAAAATAGAGAAGTTTGATATTTATGAAGTTGAATTTTGAACACTTTTTATAGACAACATGTATAGAATGAAAACTTTTTCAGCATAGATTTAAATACGTCTGACCTTGCTTAAAGCAATCGAATGGAAATAATTTTCATATTTTAAAGGATATCTTCGATAAAACAATAATTTCTAAGGAACTGCAACGGTAAAATTTTTTACAAAAGAATTAATAACTCTAAAAGTATACATTTTTCGAAAAAAGTTTTTAGGTACACTAAAATTTCGAAAATGTAGTAATATACAGGGTGTTTTATTTAAAATAACAAAGCTACAGTCGACTTTGAAAATATTTTAGTTGAAAAGATAGTATCCGTAAACCCAAACTTAGAAATTTTCATGATTTCATTATAAGTATTTTGCCATATACAGATAGTTTTAACTCGTCGTGGGACACCCTGT
The DNA here is from genome assembly GCF_026230105.1 of Diorhabda sublineata. Taxonomy (NCBI): domain Eukaryota; kingdom Metazoa; phylum Arthropoda; class Insecta; order Coleoptera; family Chrysomelidae; genus Diorhabda; species Diorhabda sublineata. Next base: position 17,758,588 of record NC_079480.1, on the reverse strand, counting down.
TTACAATGTGAAAAAAACCTGAAACCGGTCGATTTTTATTCTCAAATTGACAATTCACATTATGAAAATATTATTAACATCCAGCTCCCCCTCGAAAATTTAAAAAAAAAATGAGGTCGTGTGGCACCTTGCTGGAAAGGAATTTCAGTCCTCTGCTAAGTAATATAAAGTTTTTCCAAATCTGATGCAATCATAACTGAGAAAATTAATTCTTAAGGTGTGAAATTTTGATAATTAGTCAAAAAGCCCAATAAACAATTGATATGAATCTAATAGGCTGCTGTTTTTTATATATATAAAGTTACTAAAGTCAGTGACAGTGAAAGTGTCAGTTCCTAAAAAAACAACTCTTTTTCGATAGTTATCACAGTTCTATAAATTTATAAAACTATAAATAAAAACTTTTAGAAGTATTCTAAACCCAGAAACATATTGCTGTAAGTAGAATCTATCTCATATATTCATACTAAAATAGTGAATTTGTTACACACAGCTATCAATTTTATACCGAATTCGCAAAATCATTCTCCATTCTTCTCGAATCAAAGCGAATATTTCTGAAATAAATAATGACAAATACAAATGTTCTGACCCAACAAAAACATACTTATCTACACTTAGTCAACCACAATTTCTTACAAAAAATCGAGCAATCGATTTTCCAGCTGTTGATGATCTGAAAGTCCAAGATAGCGTGATATCACTTGGAGAGCTAATCGATCCAAAATATATTCTATTCACATCAAGCCTGTCAAACAATACAATATGTATGTACCTCGGAAATTAAGACATTGTAGACCGCTTAATGACCTATCATGAAAGGCTGATAATTATTAAAAACACTCCGATCCAAGCACGAAAGCTTATAACACCTTCCGAAAGATTAATACTGTCAAATGTAGGCTCCACCATCGTCCACCAACGTCCACACATAAACTTCGTGAAGTGAAAGAGACTCATGGTCAATACTATCGAAAAAGAGCAGAGATGAAGTTCTTCTAACGCTACTGACCCATAGCTGCTTATTTGATGCGAAACCTGAACTATTTCCACATAATCGCATAATGTCCATTTTTTAACTCAGAAAGATCATCATCAAATCTACCATTCGGAACAATACGTGAAATTTTAGGACCTAAATACAATATTACTTACCTTAAACAGGTAAAAAATCTCAGTATAATATTTGAGCTTGTATAAAATTCAATTATTGCTCAATTATCGGAGACTCAAAGGATAGACTATTCAATTATGATTGGTTGTAGTACTAGAACAAAAAGTTATAGGAAGGTTTCACGTTTCGCAATTTACAGTGACCAAAATTGAAAAAAAGTTTCATGGGACTGGACATGTAAGAAATATTGAAAAACTAGGTAGAAATGTTTAAATTTACTGATGAAAAAAAGTTCTACAGATTGAAGCAAATCCACATAAGACCATTCGAAAACTTGCCGCTAACAATGATGTAAGTAAATCATCTATTTTGAGAGTTTTGCATAAAGAGAACCACCCTTACAAAGTTCAGTTGGTTCAGGAGTTAAATAAAGATGATCCTGATAGAAAGCAAAGAACTCTGTGAATTGCTGATGGACAGAATGAACGCAGATTTCCAGTTCATGAACAAAATATTTTTGTCTTATATAGCGAAGTTTCATTTAAACAGAACGGTTATCAAACAGAACTGTAGATATTGGAGCAGAGAAAATCGTCACTGAGTGTGTGAGGCTCATACTCAATATCCTAGAAAGGTGAACGTTTAGATTGGTATTATTAAGAAAAAAATTATTGGCCCTTATTTAATAATAGTTAATGATGAGGTTTATCCAGATTTTTAGATTAACTACTTAGTGCCTACATTACAAAGACTTTTGTTAATCATCCAAATGAAATAGATCGATGTATTTACTACCAACTACTACCGGAGCTCCACCGCATTCTGTACGTACAGTTAGAAATTATTTAAGCAAAGTTTTATCCAATAGGTGGATTGGAAGACATGGAACAATCGAACGGATCTTGCGTCAACGGGTCTGCTCTGATTTTCTTATAAGGTTAGAAAAAGATCTGCTTTAATAGGGCCCCGATTTGAGTCGATGGAAGCGTAAAGCAAAAAACGGCAAAGCTCCTAAAGGCACTCACCATGAAGACTTCCAGCACTGCTCTGATCAATGGACTCTCGTGAGCATGTTTTTGAGTGATGTAAGCACTTTAGTAGAGGCCGAGAGAGCACTAAAGATAACCAGCTCCCAGGTTGCCCTGTGACTGTTTCAACAGTGACCGAAATCAACCAAATTGTGCGTGCAGATCGTCGAATGAGAATCCGGACGACTACCGAGGCTGTAAACGCCAATGAAGAAACGGAAGAAACGGTTAGAAAAATTTGACTCGTGCCAAAAAATCTGACTCCTGATAAACAAATCTTGCATCAACTGGTCTGCTAAGCAAAAAACGGTAGAGCTCCTAAAGGCACTCACCAAAGAAGACTTCCAGTACTGCTTCAATGGAAAAAACGTCTGGAATGGTGTGTGGTGTGGGGAGGGATGTATATTGAAGGGGAGTATTCGATTGTAGAACAATTTTCTCAATAAAACCGTTTTACTTAACTATTCTCGTTATTTAATAGCCAGACCTCGTAAAGTGATGTATTATTATATTATCTACATTTTTCGAATGTTTCGCTCCACGTCTAATGTAAACCATGTGACGTCCTAGATCTCTAAATTTAAAAATTAGGATGTTTTCGAATAACACGTCATACATACCCACATACAAAAAAGATTAACAACAAAAATCTAGAAATAAAAATGATCTTTTATGAATAGTTATCTAATTTATTAGGATTTATCGGATTGTTTGTTATTCAGTACTAGCAGACAACATATGCCAAACCAGTTAGTATATATAGGTACTTTTATGTCAGTGAACTCAATATTATTCAAATATCTTAATAGTGGGAGATTATTTGGGTAAATTCAATTCCAACATTTTTTTATTAAAATTAGGAACAATGTAATGATGAAATAGTTTATAACAATAAATAAACGTATAAGGTGTCAAATGTTATTGTCCTGGCAGCTTGTAGTGTAAACTAGCAAACAAAAATAATAGTATGATGGTGATTGGGCTATTAACTTCATAGATAACTTCTAAGAGGAAAAAAATACTGCTTTACTTCGGTTTAATAATTATCTTTTTGTTTATTGTCGAAGCAATATGTTCTTACATATTGATGTAACAAGTAGAAAATCAACTTAGTAGTCTGAAAGCCAACCGCTGAAAATGGCACTTGATCGGTTGAAGAAAAAGTCATTATTCCAGTAGACGAAAATAATTATAGTCCCAGTCCCCATATAGTCCCTTCCCTAAGCAACCATTTTTTGATTTTTTCAATCTTTGTATGGCTGCTTAGCTTATTAAATTAAAGTTATAGCATGATTTTAGCATCAAATGAAAGCTTGAACTCTCTAATCCAGTAACTTTGTGCCTAAAAGTTTGGAAAAGTATGCGTCAAATTCAGTAGTTTTGATTTTTTGCATACTTGTTAATGATATTGGCCCAATGAATAATCCAAGTCAAACGACAAAAACAAGATTCGTTTCATGAAGCTACTAAGAAAAGAAGAAAAATGAAAAATAGCAAAATTCATGTAGTCCAAGCAGAGGAAGATGCTGATAGACTCATCATCACTACAGCTGTAACTGCTGCCTCTACCTATGATATAGCGGTAGTCGTTGGTGAAGACGTTGACTTGCTGGTCATCCTTACTTCGATCTCAAACCAACGTGAAATGTTTTGAAATAAATGTGGAAGGGGCAGAGCATCAGGTGTCATGTAATCCAGTATCGCATCTTAAAAATCCTCTTTGTAACCAGAGCTTTTCCTCTACATCCATGCCTGCAGTAGTTGTGATTCTATATCTAGCTTCTTTAGCTTAGGAAAGATGCAAATGATATCCATAGTAGAAAAAAAAGCACGAGATAGCGGCAGCAAGAAAGCGAGTCTTAACATAACATCAACGAGCTGCGGTACCAACTATTCGTTGCGACAGCAATCAGCTTCAATCTTACTAGGTTACTTTCTACACGAGACGCGATTTCGCTCCTTGCGTACATACAATCAGATAAAAATATGTTCTCCTAGGGGTTGAAAACAAGGCCCTAACCCCAAAACTATGTCCAGGGATTCAGACCTAAAATACCTCTTGCAGATGAATTCTTGCGGCTACAAGAAAGGTTGTGGGAACGCGTGCAACTGTAGGAAAACTCTCATCTGTCTACAGGTACTGCAGCGGGGCTTCTCGTGACAATTTACCTGATATTGCAGTAGTAGATATCCCAAAAGGCGAGGATGACCTGTGGGCACAAGACGTCGACAATTCATCACCATCTCAATACGTCGATCCAGATACAGACTAACATCAATCGAGTCTTTCCAAGACAACTTAATTAATTAATTAATCTGATTATGAATATTACTTAATATACTAATAAATAGATTTATTAACTCTTGTGACACCAATCTTTTTTAATTCATTATTCGTAGCTTGGTGAAATAATAGATGAAATCTAAGATGAAGTTATTTTTTTTTTTTTAATAAAAAAACTGACTTTTATTTTTAAAACATGTGATCTATTACATAAATAAGAATTTAATAAATCTTCTACATTTCTCTCTTTTCTCTTTGAATTTCGATTGGGGTACAAATGGAAAATTTGTAGTTATCGAATAGTACAAATTAAATAAAAGACATTCGTTCGATTTTTTCCATAAAAATCGAATATTATCCACCGCACCTGCACAGAAGGTACGAACGTATAAACGACTGAGTTGATCTGTGATAATTTAAATTTTCCCAAATTTTGCGAAGGGTGCAAATAGAAAAATTGATATTTTCGAATAGTACAAATTAAAAGGAAACTGCTTGTAATATTTTTGTCAAAAAATATAATTTTTTCCTGCTAGGAGTATAGATTTTGCGACATCCTATTATTTTCGCGGTTTTTTCGTTTTCTTGAGAGGTACAAATTATTTAAATTTCTTCCTCGGATGGTACAAATCAAATTAAAGCCAACCATATGCGGTTTAATCATAAAATAGCTTATTCTCGTGCCAGGATCGGCTCGACGGTTTTACTTAATGGTATTGAATCTATCTATTCAGATCCAAGATAAAATTCTTGCGTAAGGAAAATTTTCAATCCCAAGAAGATGTTGAAGGAGATGAAGCCTAAAGAACGGTTTCATCTAGTTTTCGATGATCTTGCTGATCGTTACGTTGAAACCATAGAATACTTCGAATGATAAGACTTTTTTTTTGTTCAATAAATAAACATTGGAAACCGGAATTATTTGTGAGACCACTTTATATTTAATATAAAGCGATTTCAATTGGAAGAAAATGAGGAACGAGTTTATATAATAGATCAAGAAGACCTATACAAAATTGAAGAAATGGTCGGTATTTCACTACATTTGTGTGAGAATTTTTTTTCGTATTTATTGAACCAAGAAAGAAAAATAGAGTTTCATCAAACGGAAAAGTTCATAGCTACCGTTTCTTGTAATAGAAATTGTAAAACTGCGTTTGAAGAAAAAGAAAGTGCTTTTTCATCAGGACAATGCAATTTCACCCCCCTGTTAGGTCGAAAACTGTCCGAACCACCTTGTTATGTAACAAAATAACATACAATAAGTAGAACACATCGATAGAAAATAGCATAAGAAAAATTTATTGAGAAGAATATCATAAAAGCGGAAGAGTCAAAATAGAAAGGAAAAGAATAAAAATGAAAATAATATCCAAATAAATACAGAAAAAGTAGATGTACCAAATACTTTTACATAATACTACGCAAATAATTATTCAAATGAACCATAAGAAACATATTTATAACTTAAATTACTTTACATGTGAGATCTAAAAAAAATAACCTTCATGTGTGACATTGACCGCTGATACAAATTTAATTATTCACAATAGCGGGCTGAAACGGGCCAAATATTGAGGTTCTAATTTTAAATTTCCAAAAAACAATTACGTACGTGAGAAATAGATTTCTATGTCTGTAATGTTAATTTTAGGATAGGTCAAAAACTGCTACTAACGCAAAAATGATTTCATATGATTTTACCGATCTCTTTCGTCATAAATCATGATGATGTAAGGAAGAGAAAGTTTTTCAAATATGTCGAGATCTTACTTGATGTTAATATCAAACCTAAACTATGGAAAACAAATCTACAAACATACTAATTGTGACTTAGATATGGTATGGCTATTAGAAAAATAATAGAGCCGTCGATATAGTAACGGTTTCAAGGAGAAAATAGTAGACGTTTCCCAGTCGATACATCCGATGAAGATGCCCCCCTAATATAATCGGTTCACACCCAAATCACCATTACCAATACCGACCTTCAAAATATTCTGGATTTGGGTGGAAACAATATGATCGAGTTAAATGCAACAAAGACCTGTTGCTGTTTTTACAAATAAGGCTTGCCCTCTAGCTCATGATTTGCTCCTGTCTGGACATGAAATATCACCATCACCTAAAATTCGCTTGTTAGGTGGACGTTAGGAGCAATATGTCCTGGCAAAATCACGTAGCCTAATTAGTTAAGGCAGCTTCACAGAAACTTGCAGCCTTCTTTAAGATTTAAAAGCTATTTACTTCGCAACATCTTCTAATCCTCTACAAGACCCAGATTAGTCCATCTTTGGAATCCAAAGCAAATTCTGAGAATGCTTGACTCAATACAGAAGAGAGCAATACAGGTGATCCAAGGTTGGCCAGAAACTTGGACAGCTTATAGCATAGAAGAAAGGTCGCTGCCCTGACTCTGTTTTATCGATACTACCACGGCAGATGCCTGCGAAAGACCAGAACGTTAATTTTTCGGGACATATCTCCTTTGAATGAGCTACCAAGGCACGTCTTTTTCGAACAATACAACCTACAGAAGTTTAAGATCAATATCCACAGGCAGGCACCACTTGAACTACTTGAGTGTAATAGTGTTCACCCTTACATGAAAAAACTTTGATAAATACTGCTAGTCGTTATAATTACTCATATTTTCCGCTCTGATAATTTTAAAGGTGTATTGTATGTATATTTGGCGAAGTAGACCTGGGCTTTTGGAAAAAAACTACATCATTTTGACATAGTTTTTTAGTTCCTCCTTCCTTCTTATTTTATTCAGCAAAGTTTGGTATCCATACAATCTCTTCTTTTTTGTGTGTATCCTGTATACTGTTAAGAAATAAATCCGTAAGTAAACAAAATGACAAATTATACATGAAAAATGGAAAACTCGAAAGCATTTTCTCAACATTTTTCATTTCAAAATTTATAGCTCTTTATAAATAGTAATAATAGAGCAGACCAATTATTCTATTCAAATTTATTTCATTCGCCAATAATGCTTATATAATGGGATATTAAATGATATCTGAGATACAAGTTTTTGGATTTTAATGTTTTAATAAATATAGAATGAAAATAAATTTTAAAAGAATTCACAACACACACAAAAGTCAGAACAGTTTAAAAAAGTAAAGTTCAAAACTAGATATCTTCTAGGCAATTCACTTTAACCATTGGGCTTCTGACAACAAATAACATGCGACATATTTTCCATTTTGCTCAATGACGTATTGCCATCGAAATAAATGGTAATCAGATCCAGGGTTGCTTGGAGGATATGGCATAGTTTCCCACAAGTTGCCAAAGATATGTGAGACTTTGCATTATCATGGTGTGACTATAAACCTTTCGGATTTGACAATTCTGACCATTTTTCTTTGATTTTTATGATCGTTTGCTTCTCTAGAAGTAGCTCAACCAACACAACAATAAACTGACAGCATGAGCTTTTTTGTTGTTTTTCAGCTTTCGATATGGTTAGTGATGGTTCAAAGTGTTTGTTCCATGATCGTTTTCGAACTATATTGCTGTACATGACCCATTTTTCATCACCAGTGATGATTCTTTTCAAAAAAGTGTCGGTTTCATTTAGTTTAAGGTACAATTCACAAATGTTGATTCTTTGTGTTAAATGAATATCTTTCAATTCCTGAGGTACCTATATATCAAGCTTCTTAACTAGCCCAAGGCATTTTAAGTGTTTTTCAATTGTTGTCTGCGATACATGTTGACGATCCTCTTCAATTATGACTTTGATTTTGTCATCATCAACTCAGTAGGCCGACCAGAACGTTTCCCATGTTTGAGGGAAAAATCTCCAGAATGAATACCAATTCTGACACGTGCATTATGTTAAGTAATCAGCACCATAAACTAGACGTATTTCTTTGTGAGCCGCAGCAGCTTCCTTTCCTTTACGGAAATAAAAAAGTAAAATATGCTGCACTCTCTTAAAAATTAACCAACAACTTAATAGAAATGAAGCACTACTTGCTTATAAAGTTACGTAAATGTGAACAGATCACGTGACAAAGGGTACAGCACTAATATAAGTTATTCAAAAAATTAAGCAACGCTCTCTATCAGTAAATCAGAGTTTCAAGCTCAGACTTGAACTTCCTTTTGCTCCATGAGAAGAAATTAAGGGTAAGTCCGTATATATCAGGATTTTCAGAATGAGATTTGTGGTAGCCGTGCTTGAATAATTTTAGTACTCCCCATTTTGTAGAAACCATCACGTCAAAGTAGGGTTGGTACCAGAAATCGTAATTAAGCTTTGCAGATTTTCCATTCTTAACCAACGTTCCTGATATAATTGATTCAAATAGATACATTAGAAATACTCCACAAATTTATCATTTATATGTAAGTCATATTTTACAAGATTTTTCTATGAACCTCCAAAACATTTTAGGTAGTATTTTTGCAAATGAATATATTAGAAAAATTTTGTTTACGAAAACATGGATTAAGAAAATAATTATTGTAGAGACAATATAACTAGAAATATGTTTTATGTTTAGAATGATACAAAGTGTACAAAAAGAGTATCAGGTGCATGTTTTAACTCTGAAGTAATGAATAATTGCGCTTTATGTGTACGAGCGTTTTCAAGTCGTATCGTATATACAATATTCCAAATGAAAATAGTAGAAAAAATTCATCTGATTGTTTGAAATACAGTTGAAATGATAAACATATAAAATCTAGTCCCTTTCGACCCCTCGTTCAGTTCGCGATAAGGAAATAATTTAAGAAGTGAAGGCCTCATTTGGTTAATTATTGTCTCTGTTTTCGATTTTAAAAAAAGATATGCATTCAAAAGCAAAAGCCAAAATTCAAGGATACGTACCACGCAAATCAAATAATTTTGCGAACGAAATTCTGCGGTATGCAACAACTTTGAAAATATACTGTTAAGTGACGAAGTCTACTTTTATGTGAATGGTTTTAATAATAACCAGAACTGTTGATACTTGGCAGAGGAGAATCCGAGACGAAAGCATGAACGAGTCCTGTACAGTCCAAAGTTCGGTGGGAAGACCAGAACTATTGATACTTAGTAGAGAAGAATCCAATGGGAAGTATGAACCACTTCTGTACAGTTCAAAGCTCTGTGTGAAGACCGCAGAGTTTTCACACTCTGCGGAGGCCAGTTGAATGTTTTTAACGCAAAAATTTTTTTGAGTTTACACAATTTATGTTATCATGTTACATATTTGATCGAATAAATGCTATAATGCGTATTCTGATTTAGAAAATATAGATAGTATTTTCAAAATATTCGTTTCACTCAAAACAATTCCTTATTGTTTCTTTATCATTTTTAATTTTCATTTCACAATGTTGTTTTTTGCTTCATCTTTTTTATTTTCTACTTTAAAGCTTCACAAATAGAAATAGAAAAGGTGACGTTTCATCAAATTAGTATACCTAAACAGAAATTATCCTAAAATTGATTGGATTAAAAATATCAACTTTTAAATAAATAACTTGTAGTAACATCTATTGGTGAATAGCCAAACTACATGATGCTTTCAGTTATGAGATCTGATAATTGACTGAGAGGTTTTAGAGAGAATAACTAGAGGGCAGAAGAAATAATGCTTTTGTATCAGATTTGACATAATCAAGAAAAACCTTCATTTTTCCGATAGAATTTAAATTTATTATCCAAAAAAAATTCGTTCGAGGACGAAAATATGATTATAGTTGTAATAAAATTTTGCGATACTATTTCTATAGTACGATGTGTCCCTTAGCCTCAAAATTGGTTTCAGTTTTGGCTATAAACTTTTCAGCAATGCAAATGATACTAAAGAATACTGAATAATACGGTGGACCAATTAATGAAACTTGGCTACCGATTTTATTGACTTGTGACATGATATTCTTCTTCAAATAAGGCGGTTCTTCAGCTACATCATCCTTCAAAGGCTCCAATAACGCTACGTAATAGTCGCTGCTTATGATTTTTCCCCATTTAAGATATTTCATAGATATTATTCCATGCTCAGTGTAAAATAATGATGCTACGAGGATGGTCCAAGGATATGTCCCAAGTTTGAAGACGCCACGTTGCTTGATATTTGTTTGGCAGTCATTAATAGTGAACGTTTCAAGTGAGTTTGTAAACATGCAAGAAATTGGTCATGGTTATATTATATAATACTTTTATTTGAAAGGTCTGACCTTAAACAATATAAAATCTAAACCAGATTCCACTCTGCGTATGACTGTTCCTTCGTTATCAACAGTAAAACATTGGGTAGCAGAGTTTAAACAAGGCCGTACTACCTGTGAAGACCAGCATCGCAAATAAGGTGGTGACGACTCCAGAAATGTTGAAGCAAATTCAAAAAGTGGTACTAGATGATCATCGACTGAAAGTGCGCGAGCTAGTAGATATAGGAGGCAGTTTAGAAAGTGCGGTACATCGCATAATAACTGAAAATTTGGACATGAGAAGGCTGTGCGTAAAATGGGTGCAGCGTTTGCTCACAATGTAACAAAACAAGTGTTTTAAAGATGTTTTCATCGAGTGTTTGGAAATGGTTCACAGAAATAAAGCCGAATTTTCACATCATTTTACACCCGTAACGAAATATGAATCAAAACATTGGATTGCAAAGGGAAAAGCGGCTCCAAAGAAGCCAAAGACCACTCTATCTGCAGTCATGGCCATAGCTCTAGTTTCTTGGACTGCGCGATTGGCTATCTTTAGAAAATGAAAACTTTCAGCGGCCAGTATTATGCGAACTTATTGCAACGTTTGAGCAAAGAAATCAAGCAAAAACGGCCGCATTTGGCCAAGAAGACAATGGTGTTTCATCAAGACAATACACGAGCCCAAACATCCGTTACTGCAATGGCCAAAATAAATGAATTAAATTTTGAATTACTTCCTCATGCACCCTATGCCACACTCTACTTATATTGAGTGATTTTTATATTGAAATTATTTTTTATGAACTGGGAATTTAACGTGGGAGTGATAAAAATGATGTATCATGAAAAGGAATGGGATGTGATGTGTTAATAAGGATTCCAATTGAAATGTACTCTGTAATAAATAAACCTGAAAAATATTTGTCACTATGAAGTTAAGCATCTTAGTAAAACCAAAACTTTAAGCGAATTCTAGTTCAGTATGGAAAAAAATAACACAAATTGTTCACTCCAAAAAACCGGTACAGACTGGTTCAATTTAAATATTAGTGAGCAACCAGATATGAAATTTGGTCATAAAAGTTACCAATTTGTGTGGAAATTTCATTACGCAATTCAGAAGGGGATCGCATGATTTTAGAAAATTGCTGTTTGAGTAATTTTACCTGAGTATTGTGATCCTACTACAAGAATAGTGCAAACAATTGATAATATTTATAATCATATGGGTTTACTCAAAAAACTTGTTTCTTTTACACAAGCTGTTCCAGCTTATAAACTTTCTCCTTGACAAGGACGATATTTGTTATTTTCGCTTTTTAAATGAACCTTTGATAAAGTGACTAGGAGATGACTTTAACCAAATTTAAATTGATCAAATATGTACCTCGATTGGTTTTTTAAGTCTCTCGGTTTGCGTATTTCATAAAAATGACTGTCTCACCTACACAAGTACAAACACAGTCTCAGAAATAGACACAAGAAGAAATTGAAGAGTCTAATGTGATTTTGTTACAACGAGAGAATTCAGAGCCTCTGATTTCTCTTATGATAACACCCGCAAAGCCAGAAAGGACATTTGAAAATCCTTTGGAGTGAACAAAAAAAAGACAGGACATGACAAAATCAAAAGGATGGATATTTTGTTTGTCATTTCATTGCTTCCACCTAGGCTATATAGTCACAGAATAGACTGGGGAAAATTTAGAGAAAGCGTAGACTTAGATATTTCAACACAAATTTCGTTAAAAACGCCAGATGAAATATACCAAGCAATTTATCAATCAACTGGAGCCATACAAAAGGCCACACGGGCAGCAACTCCAGAAAATAATCGCTCAGAAAGCACAAGTGATATTCCTATTGCAATAAGACAGAAAATAGCCGGAAACAGACAGTTACGAAAAAAATGGCAAATTTCAAGAAGTGACAACGACAAATCGCAATCAAACAAAGAATCTGAAGAAGCTGCTCTGTAGCCACAGATTATTACCTCTGGAGGGCGACAACGAAATTAAAAAGGTGCAACAACAATTTTACCCTCCAGTACGAGATAGCAACAGAAAATGAGCAAGAAATGACATAGAAAAGGCAACAACTTTTGCTAATTACCTGGTGAAAGTATTTGAACTAAACGAAGCAAACCCTACTATGGATTATGAAGAGATAACTTTTTGGACACTCCTCTGCAAGTGAACTTACCGATAAAAAAATTTAACCGCACGGGAATAAAAAATACAATTAAGAACAACTTAAATCCAAAGAAGACAGAGGGGTATGATCTTGTAATAAGAAGTTTCAAGTCAAAGTTTCAAAATGCTACAACAGATCTTTAATGCGGTTTTAAGGACTGGTTACTATTCCGATCAATAGAAAGTTTCACAGATCATCGACCATAAAGTGGAAAAAGCAGAAAAGTTAACATCATATAGGCCAAGAAGCTTACTACCTATAATTTCGAAGGTGTTCGAAAAGCTCCTTTCAACACGACTATCCCAGTTCTAGAGAACAAAAAACTCATTTCAGATCATTAATTTGGCTTTAGAGCGGAACATGGCACTATAGAGGAGGTACATAGAATTGTTTAGGAAATCAAAATGCGCTAAAAAAGAAATCCTTCCTCCCAGCAACTTAGACATTAGTCAAGCATTCGATAAGGTCTACCACATTTCTTTTTTCTCCTCCTATAGTTATATCTGACGGATAAGATCTTCCTGGTCAAGCAGTAAGATCAATATAAGCCACTATATCCCATTACAGCTGGCATATCACAAGGAAGCGTCCTGGGATCTCTACCTTTTGCATAACGCAGACATTCCTTCCAGTAGGGACACAAAAGCTGCAACTTTTGCAGGTGACATCCAAACTCTAGAAAAGCATGGCAAAATCTCAAGAATAATCTTAATCAAATAGAAATCTGGTTAAAAAAATGGCGCGTCAAAGCAAATGAGACCAAGTCTGTTCATGTAATGTTAACAATGAAGAGAGAACATTGTCCACCAGTTACACATAACAGAAAACAACTAACTCAAGCTACCGATGCAAAATATCTAGGCGTTCATCTTGATAGACGATTAACCTGGCAAAAGCAAATATTTACCAAAAGAAAGCAACTGGAACTTGAATTTAAGCAGATCTACTGGTTAATTGGTAGAATTAACAAATTGCTAGTATATAAGGCTATCCTCAAACGTATGGACGTATGGAACTGCGAGCAATTCCAATATTATTATTTTAGAGCGCTTTCAAAACAAAGTTTTACGATCCATAGTCAACGCCCCCAGGTACGTTACATCATCATCAATAGAAAAAGAGCATTCAATTAAAGAAGAAATAAAACGTTACAGTGAAAAATATAATAAGTGACCACCCTAATATTCTAGTAAACCAGTTATTTGATAACGCATTCGAAGTGCGACGATTAAAACGCTTCAAACGTAATAATCTGATAGGCAAATTCACACTTTAAATGATAATGACTTCGATCCCTAATTTTTAATTATATCTAGCTTTATATTTTATATCACAGCGTCATGTTAAATTTGTTGCTGGTTTATACTATTTATAGTATTTATACTATTTATATTGCTCAATACTTAAAAGAGTTTCTTCACTGGAAGATACCCCTACGCGTCTGTTTTAGATACTAGATAGATTGTGATTATATGGGAGAAATGAAAAAAAATGTCGCAATTGGGCATATAACTCCAGTGTTGACGTTGACAGGGATGAAGATGATGCTCGCAACATGAAACAATTCTCCGACGCTAAGATTTGTCCATTCTCTTATGTTAAGGAGCCAGGATTTCTTTTTCTTTCTTCTTCCTTTCACTCTACTCTGCCCTGCATTATGTTCTGTAGCAGTAGGTGTTTGTCGTTGCGTAAGATGTGTCCTATGTAAGATGTTTTTTTTTATTGCGACCAATGCGTCTTAGTACATCATCTTTGGTGATTCAGTCAGTCCAGGGTATCTTCAGGAGGCATTTATAGAGTCCTTTCAAGGTCCAAGTTTCCACTCCGTCCAGCACAGTACTAACCACACATAACATTCCATGAATCTTATTCTGACGGGGAGATTTAGATTTCCAATTAAGTATATCCTTGTAATTATTTATACTTATATATACTTATACTTTATAAACTTTATATACTTATAATTTATAAAATTTTTTGTAATAATCATACAGACATAATCAACTTGAAATTCATTCTGCCCTGCAGATGGGGTGAAGTAAGAAATGGCAATATTCCAAAATATCTGAAATTTTTTCGAAATTATCACACTTCATTTCCAAGTTTGACTTCTTCTAATGGTAAAATATAACATCAATTATAGATTATTCACTCTATTAAAAATAGATTCTAGTTTTCATATTTAGAAATCGAGTTTAAAGCTAGCGGTCTCGTACGGTCTCGTACCACTCCGCCAACCCCTACATTCAGTCAATAAAGCCCAGGGCCCCCTCTTTTATTCGGCGTTGATGAAACATCAATTTCAGATAAAAATTATTATTTATCAAAAATATTTATGCCTTTGCTATTATGACATTCGCATGTGACAGCTGTCAAATCAGGAAGTTATCAATTAATTTTGCAGTTAGGTCACGCGACCAAAAAAAAATTTCGGAAAATCGGGTCATTATTATAGCAAACTATTAAAATTGAGACATCTGATTTTCGGAATTTTTATTTTCAAGAAATTATTAAAAGGAAACCGAATATTATGTTTTGGAACAAATGTTGTTCACTGATTTATATTGTGGCTCACTTCCTGGATCGTGAAAATTGTGTTATGGTCCATTTTGAAATAAAATCTAGGCTAGATGACCTAATATTTCTTAGGAATTGATTTATTTATTTATGAATAAACGAAGGACACAAATGAATTATGATGGTCAGCAAAGATTTTTATTTTAAAAATAAAGCGAATATTATGACCTAATCACTAACTTGATAATAAAGTTCTAATTTTTACCGAAAAATTAAATTGAATTGTTATTTTATGAAGGTAGGTAATATGAAATTTGAAATCATGTTATAATGAACAATTTCAAGCTTTCCACAATTTGAATGTGATGAAACACTTTTGACCCTTAAAAAGTTTCTCCTTTTCTGTATTTTTTAACATATCAGACCTAGACTGAATTCAGTATTCCTTATCATTGTCGTGTGTAGGTATATATTATATCTATATATATAAAAATGAAATGCTGGTTAGTTGAATTTTCAGATAAAATTTGGAAGGTGAATACATATGAAAATGCTCGGAATCAAATAAAAACAACAATTTTGTTTTTTTCAATGTTTTGTCACAAACTAAATTCCTCGCAATCATAATATTTAACAATTGATAACCAACTATTACATCGATCCATACTCTATGTCGATCGATACCTTAGACAAAAAGTGCATCCTTCTATCTTTGTGACTGACGATTACCGCTACGTGGCCGAGAACCTTCTTCCTTCTATGATCCTACGCGATAGTGACATTTCAAGTTATGTTCTTTTTTTAGGTGGCTTAGGTCGTCGCCGTCAATAAAGTGTGCGGAGAACTAACTCACGTGCTAACCACACTGATAACAAAAGAAAGACAGATCAAGAAAATAGTCGTATTGCTATGTCAGAATCATAGAGGGAAAATACAAAGGAGAGTATGTCTCGATCCCGCGTATGCCAATGAATTCAAAAGATTTACAATTCGATTTTTAACGTTTAAAATTTCCGGTACGTCTGGACTTTACGATGACCATAAATAAATTGCAAGGCTAGTCGTTGGAAGCTAGCGAAATCAACTGGGAGTTTCTCTGTTTCGATTGACAATTATACGTCGCGTGTACGCGCGTCGCAAAACTGTCATCTTTGCTTATCTACGCACCACATAACAGAACAAACAAAAAATTTAGTTTATCAGAAAACATGAAACTGTGTGTTTCTATCAATATCAAATTGAAATCTTATAAATAGTCAGTATTTCAAAAAAGTTCCGTTATAAAAGTAAGCTACATCATGTTTGTTTAATCAAAAATAATAATAAAACTTCATTCATTTGTTTCAATTTCTCTTGATTGTTTTAAATTTATTTTAATACAAAAGTTAGGTCTTTTATTTATCTTTAGAGGCAGTACGAAGTAAGGGTCAGCTGGGATCTATTATATAGAAAAAAAGCTCATATGCAACAAAGTTACGCAATTGCTTCATGAATAGAACAGTGGCGCAGTCAGTAGGATTCTTAAGCACATTTAGTACAAGGAATTTCTAAGTGTGGTGGTTCCCAAACCTTTAAGGAATATTCAAGTTCCAGCTGCATTTCCATTCAAATCAGAAGGTTTCTTTGGAACACATAAACTTCTAACCAGATGTAGCAAAGCTCACAGACACGAATTTCAGCTGCCAGCTACTCTTTTCGAATTTGAATGAATAACATAATTGTAGGTGATAATTTGTTTATAAGTCCCAAATTAGTATGCAGCTTGCCCGGAAATTGAATATTATTATTAGAATAGAAGTCGTATACAGAGTTGAAGGCACTTTCCAGTAAATATGCCCTCAAAATGCGGGAACATATGATATCGACTCGATTTCAATTGTTAAGTTATTGTGCATTTTTTTGCTTTACAAAATATTGAGCCCTAGCTAATTCTGAACGCGCAGTAGGTAGATGAAGGTCGTGCTCCGAGTTCCTAAGTGGATAGCCGTGAAACGGTCTTTCTGAAATTGGAGAAGCTTGCTTACGAATTAGGCAAACTATTATAAAACTGAAAAAATCTAAGGTTGGATTTACTGTATTTAATGTCTTAAATGGATGCATAGAAATTCTACTGAAAATACTTGCAACACATGTAAAAAAAAGACAAGAAAGACAAAGGAAAAGATTGAAGACAAGAAAAATCGAAGCAAGGAGAAAGGAATATCTATTTTTCAATTTATAGAGAGAGACATGTTTTATTGTCAGAAAATGGTTACAATTTGTAGACAAAAGCTTGTAAAAACTTTAGGAACAAACATACAAATAACTAAATGAAGATGCAAATGAAATAGAATTTCAATATACAGAAAAAAACCACAATAAATAAGAAAATTATAGGTAATAGTAATAGGTAATTATTACTATATAAGGCCATAACAAAATTAAACTAGTATGCAGCATGCCCGGAAATTAAATATTATTAGAATAGAAGTCATTTACAGAGTATAATGCACTTTCCAGTAAATATTTCGATTTCAATTGACAAGTGATTATGCATTCTTTTTGCATTGTAAAATATTGATCCTTTAACTAATTCTGAACGTGGAGTGGGTTGTTAAAGGTCGTGCTCCGAGTTCCTAAGTGGATAGCCATGCAAGGATCGTTCTGAAATTGGAGAAGCGTGCTTAAGGATTAGGTAAATTATTATAAAACTGAGAAAATCGGATATAAGATTTACTGTATTTACTGTATGCATCAAAATTGTCCTGCATTTGAAAATACTTGTACCCATGTAAAAAAGCCAAAAGAAACGACTTAAGACAAGAAAAATCGAAGAAAGGGGTAAATAAAAGGAGAAAACGAAGAAATTATATGACCATCTTCTAGTTCTTGCTATGGCTATCTGACATGGAAGGGTAGGTTAAGATGTCCACTTACTTAGTTTAAAAGAAAGTTAATTACTAAAATATCAATTGATAAATCATTACCAAAGTCTGTAAAACTAAATTTGATTAATGAAAGATCAATAAAAAGTACAGACTTTTATTTTTTTAAGGAACAGTTTCATAAATTCTACCTTAAAAAAATCACCCTGAATTACCGCACCACAGCAATTATTAATAATTTAATAATAAAATAATTTTTATTTTAAAAATATTAAATAATATAATAACCCCCATACTTCTCCAAACCAATATCTAATAATCTCCCCATTTCCTAACATTCACTCCTCTATTAAATTCATCAAACTAAATTGAATACAGATACGCACACTTTAAAAAAAGCGTGCCAGCAATAATGAAGAGCAAATCACTCAACTAAAATGATTCCATATGGCTTCCATACCCTTTGTAGGACTATTATTTGATATAAAACTTGCTCAAGCCAAACCGAACGTCGATTCACGATTGGTCCCTCAAGTTTGAACCTCGATTATGATTGGTAGACGCCCGAGGAATTCCGTAATCACTATAGGAAGGTGTGTTCAGTTCTGCGCAAAGTGGGAAAATGGGCGGGGTTGTATGGAAACAAGGGTGAAGAATTTTTATTTCAGTCCAAGAATCAGTTCCATGCCGGTCTGAGTAACGTCGCGTCAATTTAATATACAAACGTGAACTTTCGGCAATTAGGATGTCCTGATGGATTTTGGAACGTAAAGTATGTTCGGTGCGTCTGTGATAAATTCTTCAGTTAGTTGTTCGTGTGAAATTAGATTGAAGAAAGTGCTAGCGATCGGTTAATAATGTGCATATCTAAATAATGAGTTGTTCTGAAGTTATGTACCAGGCATATTATCCGTATTTATATCAAAGAGCTGGAGCAGCTCCGCCAGTGTCGGCGCATCCTGTTCCAAGAACAGGGCCTTTTACTTCACCCTTCGGAGCTGCCCACCAATATGATAGGGTGAGTTAAATACGAAAGTAATGCTGCTTCAATTCTTACAACACGTCTAGTACAAATAACAACTATTATTTTTTTATTCGATTATAGTCAGTCGTTCGTTTAACTGACAAACTTAATTAACTCACTGAAAGCAATAACAATAAGGCGCTGCATTCTTGTGGCATTATCAATATTTACAGAATCTGTTTATTGAACTTTTAACAGATCTTCTAGACACCTTACATCAATCTTCTTTACTATTATTCTCCATTTTCCTCGGTCCTTTGCTACTTTCTTCATTCAACCCTTCTTACCTTTCTTCTTGGAGCAATTTTTTCTTTGGCTGCTTAATTCTTCCTAGAGCCATTTTCTTCCAGCACCATTTTCCCAATTCTCTGTTGTGGCAGTCTTGCAATGTGTCACAACTATCTTGTTCTCAAGCAATTTGGGTTTTCTTGGACTTCTTGTATCATTATTAGTTTTTTATACGTCTTCTACATATACCTTCTGCCATTTTTACACCGTCATATATTTTCCCAGTTTATTCGCCCCCCTTTTGCCCTGTTTCTAATGCGTATAGAACTATTTGCTACGATTTTGACTGAAATTAGAAGGTTTTTGCTCTCAGAATTATTTATAATGATCTCTACGGCTGTGTTACTTTCAGACCTACCTCATCTTGGCTTGTAGATGTTATAGTTAGTCCTAGATAATGAACTAGATCAATTTCCTCAAAATTATAGTATTTTCCAATTGTTATCCATTTCGAATTTTTGCTTTTATCTGTGACTTTGAAGTTTATTTCGATGCCTTCTGTTTTTCCTTCATTTATTTGTAAGCCAATATTTTTTGCTTCAACCAAATTTTTCCTAAGAATCTATCCCCCAATTTCCGCATTTTCCTAAAATATTTCCTCCTCTAGCGAATTACATCATATTTTTCCACCAATACTAATCTACGATCATGCTTCTCTAGAAAATTTTGTTGTTACATTCTGTTGATTTCTGAATTTTGCTTATTAATATCGCAGTGGGCATTTGTCATTTCGACTCGGCGTCACTTTACCTAATCGGGTAATCAAAAAAATCCTTAAAATGTATAAGACAGCTGGAGGCTTCTCCAAGTTGCACCTACCAGCTTCACCAAAAATTTTATCTACTTTGCACAACATGTTAAAGACATTGGTTTGTTCATTATGAAATTTATGTTAACTGAGCGTGAAAAAAGTTAATAATTTGTCATAGTTTAGCATTTTACGAAAAAATAAAAAAAAGACAAAAAAATGCTTTTTTGTCAAAAAATTGTTTATCTACAGTTAGCAGTTGTTATCCATTTCGTATTATTGCTTTCAATCTGTGACATCGGAGCTTATATCCATGGATTTCATTTTTTTTATTAATTTGAAAGCCAACATTTTTTGCTCCATCCACAAATTTACTGAAAATCTTCTCAATTTCTCTCGATATGATTGGTAACATTTTTCCTAAGAATTTATCCCCCAATTTCCGCATTTTCTATTTTCCGTCTCCAGCGAATTGTATCATATTTTTTTACCAGAACATCTTGTTGATACATGCCGTCGATTGTTTCTCATTAAGGACGCAGCGGATATTAGTCAACGGTATTGGGTATTTCGGCTCAACTGTCACTTTACCTTAGTAAAGAGTAATTAAAAAACCCTTAAAACATACAAGACAGTTGGAGGTTCCTCCAAGATTATCTGGGCAAATTACAGAGTAAATAAGTTGCAACTACCTGCCTTATCAGAAACTATATCCACTTTGCACAATATGTTGATGGAGACATTATTGGTTTATTCATCATGAACTGGGCGTGGAAATAAGTTGATAATAAATCACAGCTCAACGTAATTCAAAAATAAAGAATTGAAAGAGAAAAAAAAATGGTTTTTTGTCAAAAAATTGTTAACAATTTGCAGACACTATTACACTCAAGTAGTCCAAGTGGTGCCTGCCGTGTAGAGGTGCCTGTGGATATTGATCTTAAACTTCTGTAGGTTGTAGTGTTCGGAAAAGACGTGCCTAAGTAGCTCATTCAACGGAAATAGGTCCAGATAAAAAAAAGTTCTGTGCTTTTGCCGGCGACCTCGGAGTAGGTCTCCCAAGTGGTATTATGGCATCTGCCGTGGTAGTATCGGTAAAACAGAGTGAGAGAGACAGTGACCTTTCTTCTATGATCTTAGCTGTAAGTCGACTTGCTCTCTTCCGTATTGAGTCGAGCATTCTCATAGTTTGCTTGGGAGCCGAGCAATACTCCAAAGATGGACGAATCTAGGTCTTGTAGAGGAATAAAAGCTATTTCGTAGTAGTTATATAGCTTTTTGTGCCTAAAGATATCTCAAAGTTTTTGTAAAGCTGCTAATTAGGCGCTATTCATGCGTAATGATTGGTCGATATTTAACGGTAGTATGATCCTTCAATTTAATATCAAAATTATCTTCTTATTGTTATTGGCTAAATGAATAAAAAATTTCCCTTTTGCTATGCTCTCTAATGGAAAGATGAAAGATCTGTGAAAAATGTGTTGTTTCAGTGGTAAAGTTGAGGCCGTCTGCGCTAAAGTGGTTCAAAATGTTCAAAAATGGCCTAATTTCAGTATCTCATATAACTAAGAGATGGCGCCAAGGAATATCTTTTCCCATAACAGTAACATCTTGTGACAAAAACGCAAAAGCGGGTTAACCTGTGTAACATGTGTAAATAAGTATATAAATACTATATTATTCGTAAAAATAATTCTGCTCGCCAGATCTGGATTTAAGTTAGTACGCGGAAAGAGTTGAAAATGCAGCACCGAAGTTTATTTTTAGCAAAGAATTTAATGAACAATTTAACAAGAGTTTTCATGTAACAGATTTATGCCAAAAGTGTGATGCATTAAATATTAAAATTAAAACGGCTGATAATGATGAAAAACAAGACTTGAAAAAGAAAGAAACTTATATTCACTCAGGGCAAATGCTGCAAGAGAAGGCTTAAAAAAGATGTAGAAATCTATAAAAATGATGAAGATGTATGTGTAATTTGCTTCGATCTTATGAAAACACTTCCAACCCCTGTTATTAGTACAGGAATATGTTATTACAAGCGTCAACTCTGGACATACTTCTTAGGTATTCATAATATGAAAAATGATGAAGTGTATATGTTTTTGAGGGATGAAACTATAGTATCCAGATGTCTCGAAGAAATAGCTTCCTGTCTATTGTATTTCTTAAAAAATATTGTAAAATCCAAACATCTTATAATGTACTCTGATCAATGTGGATGGCATATCTAGATGGCTCATTTCTGTCAGTTTGTTGTTTCCAATTCCACTGAATATGGTATTCATAAAATTGACCACAAATTTTTTGTGAGCATGCGATCAGGATTTTTATTAAGTGGAAAAACAGAAACGGTTCTTCAAAAACATCTAAGTGCATAAAGACTAGAAGCAAGTTATTTTAGCGGCTATAAAGAGTAAACCGTTCAAAATAATTTTTTTGACAAAAGATTTATTTTTTTCTTGCAATTCTCTAGAAAAAAATATTACGAATCGTAAACTATGTTGAGATAAAGGCACAGTTGAATAATTAAAGATGCAATGGCTAATATTTTGTGAAATTCATCCTTTTAAATTTTCTTTTAAATATTCTAATAATTATGAAGACTCGTGAAGTTGAACTTAAGAGGAATTCTGTTGTCTTTGAAAATCTTGAACTTTTATATCCCACTACTCACACAATCTGTAAAAAGAAAAAGAAAGATTTAATAGGGTTATTGTCTTATATACTCCCAATTCATCATAATATTTACAGCAATTTAAAAACATCTTCAACAGTTATTGATGAGATTTTCATTGACAACCTCGATAACCAAAATGATTAATTGTTTTTCAATTTCTATTTGTTGTAGTGTGTAATAAAAATAGAGATATTAATAGTAATATAGATTTTTATTCCTGTCCAAAATGGCCTCATATTATAAATTGATATCTGAGACATTATAAACCACAATGCAAAAGTGGCCCAACTCACAATTACAAGTAATTAAATATTACAGTTTTTGTTTCTAAAATAGTTCTATCTTAAAAACTTAAAACAAACTAAATTTTCATTGAAATTTAAATCTGACAAATAAATTCAAAGGATACTATTTTATGACTGTTAATTTTTCCACGGCATTATCTTCTAGTTTAGACCACTTCTGCGATCGCGGCCTCAGTTTTACTTCCATTACTTGGCAAACCAGAAAAGCTTTCAAAAACTTTGTAATAATCTCCGATACTTAGGTATTTAATGGCTTCAATGCGAGCGAAACCGCGGTTAAAAGCTAGTACTAATTATTTAGTACATTTCGAAAGCCAAAATAGTGAATAAATAATTTGTTTATTATTTATCATGTTCTATAGACGATGTAATCCCAATATTTTTCAATCTACCACAACAAATAAATAAAATCAAACGACGAATGATACTTTTAATGAAGATTACAAAATTTAATCTACAAATCATAACAAAAATATGTAATGATACCTACACAATTATATATTTTCATAATCAAAATCATCAATCAAATGTTAGCTCGTTGACATTTCCCTTATGATACAAATCCAAATACAACTATCTATATCGGTCTTCAAGTGTTGGCGGCTTAAAAGAAACCAGACCCCAGTATTTCAAGGAGGGGATGGGGATTGGTTGCTTATACCACTAACTAAGCAGCAACAATGTGGTCGACGTTTATTTTTTGTAAAATCCGGGATTTCAAAATTCTCCCTGAACTTAATCTATTAAGATTCTGATTTTTCAGACCGCATCTAGTTCGTTTCTTTCCAACGCATTTTTTTTAGTATCTGCTCTTCTTCAGTTTCCAGTCGTATTCCTTAATCCTTGAATCCTTAATCTTTTGAACTACATATCATAGGATCAATACTACAATTAGGCTACTACAATTCCGAGGACATCTCAAATTAATACTTTTACCAATTTTTCTGGAGATTGTAAAGATTCGACACCAAGTTACTGCAATATAATTTCAAAATTTTAATCAATTGGGAGTATTTAGGATTTGCTTCCAAAAAAATTTGTGAGAAATATAGAAAAGTAGTCCTTGAAATATAAATGTGTATCTACTATGGAAATTTAGATATCTTGTTCTAGCACTAAGGTCATTTTATATTTTGAGTTAGAAATATTAATATCCCATATAATTGATTATAACATGTTTTTAAGAATTATATTTTTTCTAAATATTTTCCAGCTTTGAAAGCATTAATTTCCCAACGTCAAACTAAATGAAATTAGAAAACCAGGATTTTTCAAATTATTCATTTTACAACAACAAAGCTATAAAATCGAACGTTAAATTTTACTGTTTGATGAAATTCATAAAAGTCAATGTATACATTGGGGAAAATATGAAGCAATAATACAAAATAAAGAACTTTTATAATCAGAATTATCACATTTAAGTTCATCGACATTACCATCATGAAGCAAATCAAGATACAACTGTCTCCAAATAGTCGATGCCTCAAAGAGAATAAAGAAACTAGACCATTGTATTTCAAGGAGGTTGTTAATTTGATTGTATATAATTGCTCTAATTTTTGTTCGATACATAATTTCAAACAACACTCGCTGTACATGTGTGGTCCCAAAAGTAGAGATGGCGGTAGTCGCTTGAAAAATACCTCTGTTCAAAGGAGGTCGTACGACTAGCGGAGACCAGCATTGCAGTGGTCGACTTAATGAGGTGATGACTCCAGAAAGCGGTACTGGATGATCGTCGGCTGAAAGTGTGCGAGCTAGCAGACATAGTAGGCACTTGAAAGTGCGGACATCGCATATTAATTGAAAGTTTGGAAATGAGAAAGCTGTGCGCAGGATGGGTGACGTGTTTGCTTACAATGAAACAAAAACAGCGTCGAGAAGATGTTTCAATTGAGTTTGTGGTAATAATTAACAAAGTTCACACCCAATACAAAAGAACAATCAAAACAATGAAATGAATAGGGAAAACCGACTCTAAAGAAGGCAAATACCGTTCTATATGCAGGCAAGTTCATGGCGTCGGTTTTTTGGGATGCCTGTGGGATAATTTCCATTGACTATCTTAAAAAAAGATAAACTATCAACGGCTAGTATTATGCGAACTTATTGTAACATTTGAGCGAAGAAATCAGTCAAAAACGGCTGCATTTGGCTAAGAAGGAAGTGGGAAAAGTAAAGTTTGAATTGCTACCTTATGCACCCTATTCTCCAAACCTAACCCCCTTGGATTATTTTCTGTTTCCAGACTTAAAAAAATGGCTTGGTGGTAGAAAATTTTCCAACAATGAAGAGGTGATGTCGGCAGTTAATGGCTATTTTTAAAAGCTTGACGATTCTTATAATGAAAAGGGTATCGAACTTATTGGAGAGGAGGAGATTATGTTAAAAAATAAATATATTTTTTTCCAAAATTTTTTTTGTGCCAGTTACTTCTGGAACTATCCTCGTAAACCGGCCTATGTTATCTTTCTATATATAATCTAGTATTTAATATTTGTCAAGAAGACTTTTTTCATAATAATTCCCATAAAACAATTTCTAATTATAGATAGTAGTAAAATAAAATGTGAAATTAACACACTCCCGCAGTTTTACTTCAGTTTTAAGCAACAACGTGTGCCGACGGTTTTTTTGTTGAAATCCAGGGTTTGGGAGTCTCTTCTCTGAACTTCTTCTTTTGAGGGATTATATAATTTCAAAGTCTAAAAGTAAACGAAAACCTATTAACTTGACCTATCTGTGTTATAGTAAATTCTCCCACCAATTACATATTATTTCCTTAACCACTAAACTTCAAGGAATAGGTCCATATTGATTTCATATTGATATTCTTTGAATCTGCTATTTCATCCTTAAGATTACCTAACAATTGTTTTTATGTATAGCTGGATTTATAAACCAATTTTCAGTCCAATCTGTTGATAATTCCTCCCAATAATTCTGTATAAACAGAGTTGCAAGGTACCAGAGCAAATTTTTTTTGTTTGACATTGTGATTTTGGAAGAAAGGTTATTTTGATAGAGATTTCCTAAACTTATAACGGTTAATTAACTGTGTCTAAAGTGGGAAATGAATTAAACGATGTACCAGAAAGTGGAGGCTGGCTATCTTATGTTTTATGCAATGGAAAGAATCGACCGAAATGTATCTGGGTTTCTCGTAAATAAATCAAATTCTAGCCTGTTACTTTTCCTAATTACTACAGTATCTAAAAATGGCAACTCTTCAGTTGCCTTTTTCGTAACAAATACAGCGAAAATGTCGTCTTCGTAAGTACCTGTAACATACCATTGGAAAATACTGAAATTCTTGATTAATCTGCAAATTATTTGGTTTTAGTTCAGCTTCAATCTCTGAAGACCATCCCTTGGTAATTGAAATGCACGACAAGCAGTGTATTCGTTAGTGTTGACGTAGTGGTAGTGTCTTCAGTCTTCACCCACAGTTCCAGATATTCCAGCTTAGTTGTAAGATTTTGATTTTCAAACCGCTTCTAAAATTCATTTTTTACCAATGCATTTTCTCTGAATTTTCATATTCTTTTGGTTCGTAAGTTATTTGTTCATGGAAACCTTGTACTTCTCAATATCTTGGAACTGAATATTGAACTAGTTCGTAGCGGACAATTTGCTTCACGTCATATGGCCCAGACGCTGCGCCTAAAGAATACTCGTAAATTCCATATCACAACATATCAATTCGATCCATACTGCAACGGAATGCAACGACTTTCAAATCACATTTTTACTACAAATAAAGAAAAACATACTGACTACTTAAACTTTTTCCTTTGATGTAATCCTCGCATTAATATCAACTTAACTTATATCGATAATATGCTAAACCGACATCAAATACAG
Organism: Diorhabda sublineata; assembly: GCF_026230105.1. NCBI lineage: Eukaryota > Metazoa > Arthropoda > Insecta > Coleoptera > Chrysomelidae > Diorhabda > Diorhabda sublineata. The sequence continues at coordinate 17,731,502 of NC_079480.1, read as the reverse complement.
AATGAATCTAAAAATAGAAATGGACGGTACATTTTGTAACAATGTTTTAGTCGGAACGCCCATATTCTTCTAAATCCGTCCATATTTCTTTTCTATCCAATGTTCACTTTTTTGTTCGCATATAAATACCTATGGAAAATGATGGCGTTTCGAATGTTGTCTAACACAAATCGGCTTTTACTTTTGATCCACCGTCTTCCTCAGTGGAATAAATATTGTGCTGTCAACTATGCAACAAACATCTAACCGAAATTTACATATCTTCTGCTCCGTCTGGTTTCTTCTTTACCGATCGACCGCGTGAGAAACTGTGATTCGTGATTCATTATATTGATTTTTTATTAATTATTTTTTTGGTGATTGAGTAACCTTTCAGCCATTCATGTTCATGTTTAGGTAAAGTATTTTCGCATGGGATTTTAGAAGGTTATCGCCAATTTGCAATCTTTTTAATATTGTTATTATCATTTTGTTATCTATTCATCTTCTTCTTCGAGTTCGAAATTTGTGGAATGGTGATTTTTGATAGTCGTTTTTTAGAGTGTTAAAGAAACATTTTTTATACAATTAATAACAATAATCAAAAGCTAAATACTCAGCTCTGAGAAAAGTTAAAGATTTTTCTAATAAACTTAAAGAATTATATACAAGGTGTTCCAAAATTTACTTTACAACTTCAAAAATTCATAACTTCGAAAATAAACATGACATTCATATTCTGTCTTTTGCGTGTATTACTGCAACTAATAAAGTTTTTTTTATTACACTTCAACATGCGCACCATTGGTGGCCCTAAGAACTTCCAGTTTAATAAATTTCAAGCCAGGTACGCTGTAATATGTCGCCTGTGATTGTACTAAAAGCTTGTGTAATGCGGCGTTTCAAGTCATCAATATCATTAACTGGTGTCCGGTAAACAATGTAAAGAGCAAAGTTTTGAAGCATATCCAGGTACACGCAGCCAGTAACTGTGGTTTCTATGAAGAAGAAAGGACCAATGATTTTGTTATGCATAAGCCCACACCACTCATTAACCTTTGGGCTGTTTCGTTGAAGCTCGACTACTGCATGTGGGTTTCAAAACCCAGAACCCCCAGTTTATTGTATCAGACACATGGAACGTAGCCTCATCACTGAAACACACCTTTTTCGAGAAATATTCATCATGCTCAATACGTTGGAACATGTCTACCGCAAATTACACACGTAACAGTGCCTGAGCAACTGTACCTTATAGGCATACAGACGTAACTGTTTATGAAGATCCCTGTAGATTGTAGGCATTTGGAGTTTCCTTGAACCCTGACGAATTACAGTTTTCGAATTGTACTGGAGTGTTCGCCACATTTTCTGGACTTGTGCTGGGTCGTCGTGCCATTCACGGATGGTGGGTCTCTTTGGAATTTTGTCCTGAAGTTTCGTTGAACCTGTGTATCTGTTTTCGTCTCTATGCACCATGACACGTATTGAGCTTTCTGTTGTGGTGTCTACATCTTCACTTATAACTATTCAGCCTATAGAAAAAAAATTATTAGTTGCAGTAATATATGCAAAAGACAGAATATAAATATTTTGTTTATGTTCGAGGTTATGAAGTTAATGAAGATAATTTGTACCTGGTGTTCCAATACTCGAGGACTATATATATATATATATATATATATATATATATATATATATATATATATATATATATATATATATATATATATAAATATATAGAGAGAGAGAAAGAGAGAGAGAGAGTGTGTGTCACATGAGGTTTTGGAAAGTATATTTGTATTAGATGTGGCTCTTGTTTGAAACAGTGCAGGGAGTCTGCTTCTGACGAGCTATATCGATTTGATTTCAATTGGCAAGTGATTGTGCATTTTTTGTGCATTGTAAAATATTGAGCCCTTTAATAATTCTTAACGTGCATTTTTAATCTTCTGAAGAAGTCCCTGCAGTGAGCCCTGCTGTTTTGTCTGAATAAATATCTAACAGTTCTCTTTTGAGGTTTGAAAATTCGCTCAAATTAAGTCGCACCTCACGTACTTCAGAAGGGAAGGATATATCGGAGATACGACATAATAAGGGCATTATAAACTGTTGGATAAATTCAGCTCTTCGGAAACTGATCCCAGCGCAAAAGTGGAGGAACTTAATTTTTTATATAATATAATAATAAGAACTTTACAGAATCAATGACGTCCCTGGTGGTGTTATTTGATATAAAAGACGGCAAGGTATTTTTATATGAAGAAATTTTGGTTTTAAAAACGTTGAGACTCAGAAGATTAGATGATTTAAGGGTGGTTAGGTCACTAGATATGGTCCTATGAGGTGCTGTGAGCTCAGGGTTGCTCCAAGACAAACTAGTATCGTCTGCAGATAGACATATTTCACCACTGATGTCTAGATAGGCGATGTCTCTCATAATAAGAAGAAATATGGCCTAGTACTGAGCCTTGGGACACTCCATATTCTATTGGCTTGCAAGAAAACATCGTTGTATCAAAAATTACAAAGTGACTACTGTTTGTAAGGTATGACTTAAGACGAGAGGTAGTACTGCAATTTGTAAGACAATCGAAAGCCTTAGAAAAATCACAAAAAGTTATTGCAGTGGAGTGATGGCTGTTTAGGCTAGAGTAGACATTTAGGAGGAAGAACATCATTTATGCATTTAACTCCTCTTTTATGCAGAGGTATAATTACAGCAATCTCAAGGCAATTTGGAAAGGTTCCATTTCGAAATTAAACTTCTGTGTAACTGTGTAAGTTAGCATTAGCATCAAAGATATGTGTAAGTGGATCATGAGGAAGAGTTATAGAATTTGATACATTTTTGGCTACATTCATAAAGTAATTATTGAGGTTATGAGGTGAAGTAGAGATTATGCTCGATAAAGAAGCCTTTATCATAGACCATGTTTCTTTAGAAACATTACGAGAATTGGCGAGGCTCCTATTATAATAAATATCTTTGGTAGCTTTTATTGTCTTATGATAAATTTTTCTGTAGTGTCACGTAATTTTTGAAGAAGACACTATCCGAGAATTTTCTTAGGTGAGATAAAGATCGCATGCTCTTTCAGATATAGGTAAACCTTCTGTGGAGCAGGATTCTTCTGGTTGGTGCCGTTAAATGCAGTACCATACCAAAAGAATCAAAAATTGACAAAAGATATTTTTGACTAGCACACACACTGGAATAATCAATATTGAAATAGCTACATAAAATTAGTTTTCTTTTTACAGATAAGGATTCCAGTAAGGTCAGTAGTTTGTGACAGAAAGTATGCACGTCAGCTTCAGGTGTTCTGTAAATACAAACAAAAACAAATAGACGATAGAAAATTCGTATACTTTCTCAGCTATCAATTTATTCCGTTATTTCGGAAAGTCGTTGGTTGTGGACATAATCATAGTACCTCCTTGACATAAATTAGTTATATTGAATCTGGCTACTGCGGTATAATTTTTGTCAAGAACAGGTTCATTATTATTAACCAATATTCAGTGATAGCAAAAATTTCTAAAAACTTAAGCTTCTCTAGTAAAAGACACAGTTTTTTGTCTTAGGGATTGAATATTAATAAGAAACAGGCCGAGCATGCTTCAGTTAAGTCTTTCAGAAGGTGCATGCATGCGTCATTTCAACTAAAAATTTTCATTTTTAACTGTAGGGCTGGAATAATTCTTGTTATGGCTTCCCCTAATTTTTTGAAGCTGTAGAAGTTTCTCCGTTGAAAAGAAAAACCTGAAGGCGAAAATACCAATACAAAACACGTTGTGGAAGCGGTGAGAATCCACGTCGCTAGGGAGTCCCTCTGATACTAGCGTTAGTTTGATGCTGGTATTCGTGTGCCCATCAAAACACACGCTACATAGTTGGTCGTGGAGATAGGCGAGGAATAGTCTAAGTGTTTTAAATATTGTGGTATCCCTCAAGCCTTGCCAATACGTAGCGTACATTTGCGCATCCTAATCTAGCGATAGCCGCACTATAGGTGGTGTAATCTAAATCAATTATTGAGAACAATGAACACGAAATGTTGAAGTCACGATTTAAAAACTCATCGAGTAAAGGATATATAATCTATAAGGATGTGAAAGATTTACTCCGAACATCATCAATTTTGAACACTGATGTCATCAGCTGTATAAAATGTATCATTATCGACGTGTTCTGGTTCACCTAGAAAATACGAGTAACAAGCTTATTGATTCACCAAAAGCTTTTAAAACTTATCGTATAGCCACGATAAACCACTTCCGCAGTATCATTTGTTTAGGCCTCTAGAAAATTTAAGACCCATAGAATTTTGGAATGTAATAATATGATAAAAAATTAAGATGTCATAGTAAGGCTAGAAAAAAAAATATAAGGAAAAATAGGCTGTACGAAATTCAGCGGAAAAGGTCTACGAATATTCAAGCGTTTTTTCTGATTTGAATCGATAATCTATATGAAGAGAAAAATAAACTTAAATTCCATATATCACACTATAAGTAAATTCCAAGGGAGACTTGTTTCTTATATCCGCAATTCAATTATATCCATTAAATAAATGTTTTTACTTATGATTAGTTATTATTATTGAACATTGAAAAGATAGCGTTCTCAAAATATAAATAGATGAACAATTTATAAACAATTTCCGTAAAGAATAAACACTATAATGGTATGATTCAGGTCAGGTTTTTCAATAAGAGAACATGTGAAATGGAATTTCGAGGTTTACAGAACTTTTACCACGTTTTTTATTATTTTATTAGTACAACTAATGGATGTATGTTTGTTTTTATCTCAGAAAAGCATTTCAAACAGGCATTATTCCACTATTTAGACTAAAATTTCAAATAATACTTTCTATTGTTCATAAAACATCGAAAGTAGTTCTTATTCTGGCTTTATTGTTCACCTCTATTGAAGTTTGAAAGAAAATCAACAGATGCCGTCCACTTCGTAGTTTACTCGAATAGAGAATGTGTATTCATCGAATTTGATATTACGGAAACTGTAATTAGACAAATATAGGGAACGGGAATTCCGAAATTTTTTATGCTTCATTCGATTTTTTACCGCGAGATGACAGCACCTCTTAGGTCTGCTTCTATTCCGATTCGGATTAGGTTGATGTAATTAAGGCTTGTAGCATCGTCGTCAGCTCCTCAAAGTATATTTGTCTAGGATATTGTCCGGTTAATACTGGTTTTGTTTGGTTACGCTACGCTACGAATTCCCATTCTGTTTTGTTCGTTTTGTTCTCATCGTTATCATCAACGAAAACTCCATTCCCATTTCGTACCTTCCCGAAATCGGGGCACATCATCCCTTACCTCCAGTAAAATGTTTCAAATTCGAACTTGCACATCTACGAATGTAAGTTTTCCCGGGGAACCAAATTTATTCAATCATTTCTTCATTCCATTTGTCGAAGCATTTTTGCCATTCCGATTGAGGTACCTCCAAATATTTGAAGGCATCAACCGGCGTAGGAAGACTTTGACCTCGCAATTTATTTTTCATCTCTAGGAATAAAAACGTTTTTCCATAAACTGATCTGAGGAGCTCGTATTGTATTGATGAAGAATGTCTCATCTTCTGCGATTGGTTTCCCGATTTTCTCGAGCACTTCTGGCAAACAAATACTGGTTTTGGAAGACCATATAGTCGATTGATGTGTAGTTTTAAGTTCAAATGTATAGATCAATAATTCGTCTCCTATCACGATCTTTTAGACGTCTTTTGAAGTACCGCGTTTGAATGTTTTCTTTGCACCAATCGATACGAGGCTTAATATGAGCGATTGTCAAATTATGCGGGATCCAACGCGAACAAATCTTCTTGACGGCCAAAAGTTCATCTTAAGATATTGAATGTATGCGATTGGAACTATCTCACGAAATGTCACATGACCATCTTGTATTATTAAGGTCACGCACAGCATTGATATTTTCTGGTACAACAGCTATACTGTAGCTAGCGAAACATGTAGCTAGAGATGGTGCTCCATCACCAAAAATACTTTCGGTTTAATCCACGTCGAAAGTCATAGAAAATCATCGCGATTTACTTCTATTTTTTGGCATGGATAAATGCTTCAATTATCTACAAACAACTCGTATAGCATTCGTATTACAAAACGTTTCAAAACTACTTTTAAATTTTCTGCAATTTTTCCAAAAAACAATAAAATAGCATTAGAAAGAACAAAATGAAAAATGATGAGTGTTTATTCTAGTGGTTCAGATATTTATTAGAACAAACCAATTATTTTGATCATCTTTTCAACAATTTTTCAAGCATATCATCAGTCACCAATTATACTATTAGCTTTTAATTCTCTATAGTCGGACGTATCAAATTCGGTTCTCAAATTGAATGTCATATCTTGACACATTAGTTTTTGTCCCTTAGTAACTGTCACATATGAAAGTCAATTTCAAAATACAGTTTGTTAAAAACTGATCATAAAACGTACTCGTGAAGTATTTAGAGATGGTTGGTACTCCTCACACGAAAAAGACTGATTTAACAGGATCACATAAGGAATATGTACCTCTATTCTTCTTTTGTTGAAAGTATGAATGTTAACAAAATGTTTATCTAATAGCTTAAAGTAGGAGCAGTGATGGAACTGAACTACTCTAATGAGATATAAACCCTTTCAAAATTAATTGGTAGGATGTAGATATAACAGAAGAAGAGTTCAATAAAACTTTCGAACTTGCAGATGTTCGTAATATTCTATTATAAGTCACAGTGAATTTGCACATGAAGCAAAAACCTAGATAACGTGAAAATTTTATGGAAAATTTAAAGGATTTTTCCTTATTTCCTTAAAACATCCTAATGATCTGATAAGGTGAAAACAAGGTTAATCTTATCAGTGCAAACCTGAAAAGGACCACGCTAGGAGCGCATCAGGATAACCCTATTTAAAATAGATTAATTTTTCATAAGGTTTCCCTGATCATGCCCATATAAGGAACCTCTCAGGCTCACCCTTTTGAGAAGAAAACTATTTCTTATCAGGTTTTTCTTCAGGCTTTCCTGGTCATGTCTATGCAAGGAGGCTTTCAGGATCACTTCATTAAAATAAAGACTATTTCTTATCAGGTTATCCTGATGAGGTCCTCACTAGGATAACAGGGTTAACACTATTACAAATAAATTATTTTATATCAAGTATCAACTCCGTGAAAGGATTCTCTTAGGTTTACTTAATTTGAAAAATAGGATATTTTTAAGAAATTTGGATAAGTCGATTATTCCCGAATATTATCAAAGCCGGTTTTAAAGCATCTAATTGGAACCTCATATGAATTTCATTACAACTGTACTCTCATTTTACTTTTAGAAATTGCTTTTTCATTTGGCTGTTGAATTGGATATCGAACTAAAGTGTGAACTACTCCAAGAGAGACAGTTCGTCAATAATATAAAGAGAAGTTAATAAAAGATAAATCTTTGCGTGAATAGAAATTACTTAATATAGTCAACATCATAATATTTAATATATCGCGTTTATTATTTTATCTGGGTTTATATTGAAAGCATTCCTACTGAAACATTGAAATACATTCTAGTGTAGTAATTAAATATAAGTTTCTAACTTGCCCATGTGTGTGAAAGCACGTGAAAATTTCATGGAAAATTTATTTATCAACTGATTTCCATGGTAATGACACCTTTATATGTTTTTCCTGATGATTTGTCTTGATTTTAGGACTCTTTTCTATTAAAATCCGTTCAAAATAGTACGTAAAAATTAACGTTCTGATCTAATTCGGTCTTTATCAAAATATGAGTTGATACTGACGATTTGCGTAATTATATTAATCAATAGATCACCTACATCATGAACTAAAGTACATCAACCTCATTTCAATTGCTGCAAACAGGGATTGTCCACAAGGGGGAGTCGCTTCCACACTTATGTGGAGCTTATTAGTAGACGAACTCTTATGCAGGCTGACTGAGCTCATCTAGGCAAAAGGCTGCGTTGAGAATACACTCTGTGACATAGTTCAGAGAGGACTCTATACAAAAAGGTGGTGGTAATCCAATTGGTGGGGCTGCACGTCAATCCGAACAAGACCTTCTTAATTTCCTTTACTAGAAAGAAAAAACCCAACCTCAAGCCCATCAAGACGGGTAATCGAGTGGAAAACAGAGTGGAAATATCTGAGACTCACACTAGACACTAAATTTCTCTAGAACATACATGAAAAAGAGATAATCAACAAAGCCACAAAAGCCCTGATGTTGTGCAGACACTTTGCATGACCAAACAAGAAGATATCTAGTAATTAAAGCAATCCCACATTCTAGATATTTTGAAAGGAATGGGATTGATGGGTCAGTTGTAAACACTGGGCTCTCCAATATCTTAGCAAGGAAGGGGGACACAATAGATCCTTTGGGTCTCAGTGTATACGAGACCCCAAATCCATACATACAGTCACTGTCAAGTGGTATTTTGGTAAAGAGCGTAGTAGATCGAAACGTCGCTGTTTACGTACTAGTTTCACGAAAAATCATATTTTTTTATATTCCCTGTATATTTATATTTCTTTTTCTAAAACCACTTATAAAGTTAAAGATTTCAAACCGTACCTGGATAGTTATTCATCAACTACTATCAATATTTTGGAATGTTACTTTTTAATGAACAATTATTTTGATTATATAACTAGTGCTTTGGAATTATTTGCAATTATAACAGTACCTGGTACTGTTATCTAACGATTATTCATATTGATTATGAATATTTGAAATTTCTTTCTATCGGAGATTGATAAAAATATTAAGAATAAATTGCTTTTGTCAAATAGTCAAATTTGTTTTCTCCAGTAGTGCACTATGCAGTGATTAAGTTGAGAGTATGATCTATTCGTGTCAGTAGTTGGTACTAAACATCATCAACTCGATCAGTTGATAGTAAACATGGTAATATATACTATTAGATATTTTTATTTGATATAAATATTTTAATTAGTTTCAATTGAACTGAAACAAGTTATGAGACTAGATATCAAAATAAACATTCTTAACACGTTGGCGGCTAAACATAATTTTTTTTTTGTTCTCAATTAAATACCTCAATTAACAATAAAATTTATAAGGCTTCGGTTTCTTGTGATTTCGCTAATGCCTTGGATTGTGTTGATCATGAAATTCTGATTAACACACTAAATTATTATAATGGTAAAGTTTAAAATAAATTGGCAGTTGGGTTCAGTTTTGAATTTAGTTCTGTTCTTGGTATCCATTAATGTTGCCACAGACTCAAGAATTGATAGTAAATTCACTTTATTCGCAGATGACACCATTGTAACCTGAAATAGTCCAGATAAACAAGATTCACATTTTACCATTGGCAAAGATACTATTAAGTCCTGGTCTGACGTGAACAATATCTGTTTTAACACTAAAAAAACATTAGTTTTATCATATAAAGGAGATTTACCAGCTCTAAAACTCAACGATCCTCAAATTTGATCAAGTTTCTTGTTCTACATATTGATGATCCCTTTCAGTGGTCAGTACATGTAGGAAACTAGGCAGTACATGTAGAAAACTAGACAAAAAATTATCCTCTGTTTGTTTTCTCATTAAATCTTTGTCTAAACTGCTCGATTCCCGTACTGCATTGACAACTTATTTCTCGATATATATGGTTTAAGTAGTAGAACGCATTCGAATTCTATTTTAAAAAACATAAAATTTTAACTCTCCCCGCTCTGTTCATTTTAGAATCTGTTTATTTGATTTGCAAACACAACTCAACTGAGAGACCCATTCATACCTACCTTACTGGAAGAAAGAATTTGAATATTTACTCAACTATACCCACTTCTGATCTGGTAGAAAATTCCATCATTTTCAGCGCCAAAAAATTATTCAATCAGTTACCTTCGGAATTAAAAATGGCAAATACATCCTATATAGGATTTTACGATGGGCCCAGTATAGATCTAGACTTGGACCAGGTATGTACAACTCTGGCCCTAGCTTGGAAGCCGTTATTGGCCCAGACGTTGGACTCTGCGATGATATAGATGTTCCTCGCTTGGTTTGCAAGCTTGGACCAGGCCTGGTTGCTTAGATGAAACCAAGACTGGTCTACATCCCTGGGCCAGGCTAGTGCTTGTAAAAATAGATTTTTAATATATTGTTGAAAAATTATAGTTTTATGACAAATTTCTATTAATTCACTCTCACACTAATTAATATACATAAAAATATTAGTTAAATAATTAAACATATAAAGAAGAACTTTTTTTATCATTCTATTGTTTATTTTCTTTTATGCATAAAAGAATTTTATTCATAAAATATTATTACTTTTACTGTTAAGATATCTATTATGGATGAGATACTATAACAAAACTTTATATAGTTATTCAGAATTCTGCCAAACCTGGCTGACTATAAAATGGCCAGGGCTAAGTTACGCAGACTTCAACCAGCCTTGGGCCATTATTGGTTAACCAAGGTCGGGTTTCCCAGCGTTGGTCCAAGTTAAGCTCCGTCGTTTAAGTCTGGGGGCTCCTACATGGGATTTAATAAGTTCCGAAAATTGACAAAATATTTCTGTTTGAAAGACCTAATTATTCTGTGGCAGAATTCTATAGTATACCATAGACTATTATAATTTAATTTGTAGTATCGACTAAGATATTAATAAGGTATTATATTCGTAATTATTATAAAAACCAAATTGTTATTTTATATTATGTAATATAAAATTGTGTCGCTTTGCCGACAAAATTGTAAAATTTTCTAATGACAATGAAGGTGAGAGATAACCTGTGGCTGAAATTTTTTTTATCGAAATTTAAACGGAATGCAATGCTTTGAAAACACCATAATATTTTTCTATTTTTACTATGAAAAAGTTCCTGACGAAGGATGTTCGATGTCTGCCATTTGGAAATGACATCCATTCCTGCACCGGAAACGAAACAGATATATTGCAGATATAAAGGCGGTATCTTCAATCCCTGTAACCTAACCATACTTAAATAAGTCTTTTTTGTGGAAAATTCAAAATATACAATTTTTTTAATTATTTTGAACCAAAAATGCACTCATTCTTAAAAAAATAATTTGTTTTCTATCAATTTTTGTTCACTATTTATAAATAATATTGAACATTTACTCATTTTGTAAAATCTCTGCTGATAGTTTTTCGTTTTGTCTTAATGATAATTATTCAAAAGTTCGTATGTTTGGCCATCTCCAGGACTCAATTCCGCAGATCAAATTTTCTTGTACGCGGGTCTAACGATATATTGGATTCGACACAGGTGGTGTGTGCTAGATGCACGAAATGTTTTCTAAATATGCTTGTGCGCTCAATGCACGTGTGCTCTTCGCACTTCACCATTTTTTTTCACTTACATTTATCATATTAACCCTTGTCTTAAGATGAAATAAATTTCTTACCCCGTTAAAATATAACTGGTCCAAATTAAAATTATGAAAATCTAAGGATTTAGCATTAAAAACGTGTAGGACTCATTTCCTTTTTTCGGGTCAAGAAATTGATTAAAACAAGTTTCATTTAAATTCGGTCAAAACTGAGAGAGACATCTTGGAATATTTTTGTTCATGCGGTTTCAACGAAAAATTTTCTGGATGTATGAATAGCAGAAATAAACTATATCTTATTTCAAAATATATGAGAAAAGTTTTGCAAAAAGCAGTTAAGCTATACGGACAAATAGTAAAAGTATTTTTTACATTTCCAGAATCGGATCCTTTTTGCATAACTAGATACATTGAAAAATCGGGTGTCGGGTGTCATAGGCATTAACTAAATTTTCTTAATTGCATCCAAAAATATCCCAAAATACTGAAAATACTTATTTTATCCCAAACTCTAATGTAACTTTTCTACAATCTTTAAACACATAGTAAAATACGCTTGTTATAGATTAATATATACGTTTAAATTTAAGAAAATACACAATATTCGCGATAACATACAAAATGTGAAATTTTGTAACCTAGTGTTAAAGATCCTTCCGTGGCCACTTCCTATTCTATGGGTTCAATACATAAACTTTCTGCTGGATTCACAGAGTTCCGTAAATATTGATTTACATTAATTGAAACCAGTAAATCCTTTTTATACTGAACTCATGTTACAGTTACAATTTCGAATTCTCACAATTCTGCCAGATCCACCTTATTTCTCAAAATTAAATAGTATCGAGACCACCTTCCATTAGAGAATTGCTTGATACCGTAAGTAGAGTACAAAAAAAATAACAGGTAATAGCAACAACTGTAAACAACTATAGAATAAATAAACTGTTAAATCTGTTCTTTATATTCCTCTCGATCAGAGCCTTATACAGGTCTAGATTCAGAAAATTCTACAAAGGAGAAGTTGTGTTCAAATGTTTTTCATAATAATACACTTCTCTACAAATTTCTCTTGTTCTATTGACAAGCGGATGTCGAACTGTTGTCTTATAAACACAAAATAATAGTGTCCGTTATTTGTTCACTTTATATCACCGCATATTTAATTTTCTAATTGTGACAATTCAAAACTTCCAAGTTCCATTGTGTAACTGTGAATTATTTCTTCGGTAAAACGTGATTTATAGTTTTTGGACCAAAACATACTTTTGTGAAGGGATTTGAGAAGGAAGAATACAACTTCACATTTTTGGAATAATTTGAAAAACGAATAGAACCAAATAGGCGACGATTATTTTTCATAATTGTTACAGAGGTTGCCAAAATTGTGCACCGAAATAATAAATATCATCATCATTACATCGATTAATCATCAATTTGAATGGATGTGAAGAAGGACATTCTACCACCTCATATCATTTCGACAGGTCCTCATCCTCGTTCACGTCGCAGTTTCGCGCGTAGAGTCCTTTCTCTCCCCTGAGATCTATGGGAGATGTTTAGGGTCTCATATATAGCCTCTTGGCTATACCCTCTTGTCTCCTTGGTCTGGACGTCTTAATGTGTGTGTATTTCGCTACCTTGGGTAAAACCTTTCCAATCTTCTTCGGCAGGTAAAGATCTAATCCGATTTAGTCATTTGCCTTCTTTACAGCTATTCCTGATGTATAACTCGGCATTTGCTTATTAAGTGCGCAGTTATCGTATCGGGGTTGACTCGGAAAACCTATAATTCTGGAAGAAATTTGTTTGTACTTTTTTTTTGTTTTTCGAGTTTTTTATTTTTTTCATGTGGACTTTTGTATTTATTTGTATTTTTGATAATTTCTTACTAACCTAACTAAACCCATCGATCCAGTTGTCTTCCCGTGTTTTATATAATCCTCTCTGGTGTACCTGATGATTTCTCTTGATTCTTCGTTAGGAGGTGTTGCCAGCTCCTCGGATAGCTTTTCCACCCTGTGAGGTCCCGTTTCTCTGTATAGTTCCTCGCTTCTTGTCCAGTAGACATTTAATGCTTGTTTCAGCGTTATGTTTTGTTGAACCTGTAGTTTTTTCCTGTTCGATTTGCACTTGTCCCCATGGAACCGAGGTACAACCTGTACAAAGAAAGCAACAATGAATTTTCAATCGATTGGTCAACAAAAAGTTTCTTTTCGTTTAACTCGATAAAATGTATGGCTTAGGAGATTCTTAGATCGTTGTACTTGTCATGAAAATCGTTCGCCATAAAGAGACATTCTGAAGAAAGGTATCATAAATTGCAATTATTCATTGAAAATACTTGGAAGATATTGAAATACAAACGAACATATTTAATTAAACTGCTCACTGTTCAACATCGTGTTACTTACATAAAGAAAAAATGTCGTAAAATTTAGTTGGTTAGCCTACAACTTCTCAAATAAAAAACAAAAAGAACTATACTGAATGTTCAAAGTGAGCACCTTGGACTTCTGTACACTTCCGGCGTATACGGAGGATATTTCTTTGAAGTAGGAAGACCATTCGTCATGTACAGTGCAATCTCGAATTGTCGTTTTGCAGATTAATGTATTTTTTGTAAAAAGTCGTCGGATAATTTCTGATTGAAGATTGGTTCATTTGATCCAATTTTACTGTATTGAGAGTTTGTTCAGATTTCAGCACAATGAACAATTTCGCATATTTTCTCCCAAACATACACACAAATCTATTCTGTATGATGTCTTTAAAGCATAACAGTTGCATCATACTTCGGATACATTATAATGGGACCCAAACAATTCACTTATTTTCCAAATCTACTGCAGATTCTGTTGGAAGTTCGATAAAGGTTCGATAAAGAAAACCATCTTTGTCGTTTACGTCTAATGCACATATGTTTGTGGTCAAAATCGACTGTTCTCTTCTGGTATTTGTCTTGTTATATCACCCAAAAGTGCAAGCAAGGTCCAGTATTTAATTATTTTTGAGTAAATCAATCTCAAGTTTTTCCACGATCTAGTCTCCATATGATATGAAATAAATACACTCTACCTTTATACAGGGTCATTCACTAGAACCGCATGTTTTTGAAGTGTATTGTACAAGCTCATGGTGGGAGGGGCACGTGACTGGTATCTGAAGTTTCCTTTGTTCATAGCATTTACATTTCAGTCATTGAGATGGAGCCGTGGACGCTAGACCAACGCTTGTACGCGTATGACTGTTTTGTGCGAAATGACGAATCCGTAACTGCTGTTCAACAGCTCAGTTTAATATCCATCGTAATGCAAGTGTCCCTTTTCGTAACACAATAATGCGATGGGTAAACAACCTTCGAACAAGTGGATAAATATTTAAGAAAAAACCACCGGCTACCCAACGAACTGCTAGCACTCCGGAGAACATTGAACAAGTAAAGGAAGCCTTTGTCAGAACCACGCCGCTCTATTCAGCAGCACTTCAAATGAGACAAAACGAATACTGCATACAGATCTAAATTTCCATCCTTACAAGATAGCCGTCGTCCAGCAGTTAAAAGAACAAGATTCCCAGCAGCGATAACAATTTTCTCGACAAATGCTCACCATTTTTGAAGAAACTAATATTTTGATATTGTTAATGAGTGATGAAGCCCATTTTCGGCTTCGTAAACAAACAAAATTGCCAGGCAGAAAGAAACCCACATCATCTTCTCGAGATACCACTTCATAGCCCAAAGGTAACTGTCTAGTCTGAAGTAGGAAAGGTTGGTCTTGTTGACCAAATTTTTTTGAAGAAAATGACGCTGCCGTAACAGCTGATCGTTAAATTTCAATGTTGAATACGTTTTTCATCCTCGATTTATGAAGCCGGGGAATTGATTTAAAAAATGTGATATTCCAGCCGGATGGGGCCACAGCGTATACAGCGAGGGCAGTAATGGCTGTTCTCCGTGATTTGTTCCCGGGACGGATCGTTTCCAGATTTGGCCACATTACTTGGCCCCCTCGTTCCCCCGACTTGAGTAGTTGTGAGTTTTTCTGTGGGGGTTTCTGAAATCGCGTGTTTACAACAATAAGCCGCGTACTTTGAAGGACCTAAAGATCGCAATTCGTCGACACGTCAACCAGATTGATGTAGACATGCTGCAAAGAATTGAGGACAATTTCCGTCAAAGGCTACAACAATGTATTGCCCAAAATTGATATAACTTGCCGGATATAATTCTTCGTGAGTAAGTAACAAATTCTCCGATTTAACAAGTGTTTCAGTACCAATAAAACTTTATTAAAGTAAATATTCAATTTTTTATGTTTATTTCAGAAACATCCGGTTCCCATGAATGACTCTGTATTTATACCTGATCCTAACAGGGTCGAACTATGCATAGTCCTAATGCCTCTCTCTGTCTGTGTCAGTATTAAAATCAAATAGATTCTCCAAAATTCAAATTTCCCATATAACCTATTGTCTTAAATTAACCACAATTGGGTGTTATCAAATTTTTGTAGTAGAAGTATCTATTAAAATTGTGGAAAATACTATACACAATAAGTTTACAAATAATAATATATCGATATGCGATCCACAATATTTTTTCGTGCTTATTTTGTGATGATGTTGATATCTTCTATTAGATTATATGTGAAATTTTTTCCAAAAAATGTGTTAGAAATCTATCAAAAAGCCATAGAAATGAGAGTACAACAAATATAGTTGCTTGGATGATTATTTCAAGTAAAATTTGTTCTAAAAATCCTGAAAACTCCTAAAAAAGATAGTGTAGGCAGATTTTAACATTTTCACTGCTCACAGCTTGCGTTACTTTTGATATAAACTTACCAATTTCTATTTGTAAATAATTTTCTTTACAAGATATTTTGCCATATTATCTTTGAGTAGATATTTTTCAAGTGCACTAGAAATATTTACATATTATATTTCATATCTCTTTTGTAGTTTTGTATATACTTGGTGTCAGTTTAACATGCCTCGACAGCGCTGGTCATTAGCAGCACACCACAAAAATAATCTTAAGTTAAATACAGGACTGTTACAAAATCTATTACAATGCATAAATTAAATTAAATAAATAAATTTTCTTATACAGCTTGGTGGCTTTAAGAAACTCCACGATTTTCCTTATTTACGTCGGGCAGTTAAGTGTCTCCTTGAGGTTGGTTTTCATATCAAACTGTTGATATGCGGTAGAATATTCTCTGCAGTGAGGATGTGCTTAACAGTCACAGGAACTTGACAAACTCGGCAGACAGGACGACCTTCTAACGACACCAAATAGCCGTGAGTAAGTTTCGTGTGGTTGATGCGAAGTCTTCTTATTGTCATTGGAGTCCCATTGAAGGTGGCTAAGGGTTTTAATTATGTTCAGCCTCTCTAGGCAAATGCATTTTACATCATGAATATGGTGATTCCAGTTGAGTCGAGAATCAAAAGTCATACCAAGGATTTTGCACTAATTCAAAATAGGTAGAAGGGAGTTATCAAAAAAAATTTTAGGTGAGTGAGAGAATTTTATCAACATGGATTTGTTTTAGGGAAAATGATAATTGTAGGTAGAGGGATCTTGTAGTAGATTTATTGCGTTTTGGAGCAATTGGCATGTAGAGGGGAGGTATTTACCATGGCAATAAATGATTAGGTCATCAGCGTTTTCGACATATTTTATGGGAGATGGGAAGTTGTCACATAGCTCATTTATTGTGAGGATAAATAAAGTAGAGCTTAATACTGAACCTTGAGGGATGCCAATATTTTGTGGATGAGGAAGGGAGAGCTTACCGTTTGCGGAAACCCTGGAAATTCTATCAGTTAGGAAATTATGGATGAATGATAATATGTTACCATGTAGATTGTAGATAGTGTCAAAAGCGCCTTCAATGTCGAGAATAGTTGCATTGACATCCTGATGGTTATTTAATGCAGAGGAGATATTTGTTTGCAAGAAAACAAGGTTGTAGTATGTCGATTGATTGCGTCGAAAACCCGATTGTGCATCAGGAATAAGTTTGTATTTTTCAAGGAACCATTGGAGTCTTGTATTGATTATATTTTCAAGGAGTTTGCAAGTAGTGCAAGTGAGTGAGATTAGACGGAAAGTAGAGTAGAGTAGAGTAAAAGACCGTTTTACCAATGTGAGCCTTGGTAGCCGCAAGTATGCTCTTAGTGAATATATCTAGCGTATCGTTTATATTAGTAGTAATGATCAAAGATGATAAGTATGCTTCGGAGAGTAAGGTAAACTCAGGCCAGTTTGCATTTTTTATTTGCCAGAAGCTTTGGAAACTTGCCAAGAAAGAGAGAGTGCAATTTTAGGGTCATAGAAGGTGAGGTCAATAGCAGGAAAATAACCTGAGGAGATGTTAAAGTGATTTTTGGATCCAGTATTTAACAGACAAATACCATTTGAATTTATAACTTTTTCTATTGTGTTGCCTCTAGTGCGAGTTTGGTTGGTGTCCCACATAGTGTGATGTGCATTAAATTCTCCAACAAGAATGTATGGTTGGGGAAGCTGACGAATTAGGTCTGTTAACTCTTTTTCATCAAGTGGGTTGTCCGGTGGAATGTATATACTGCAAATGGTAAGTTTATTGGGGCACCAGGTAGTGACAGCTACTACTTCAAGGTTTGTTGTTAATGGGAGGTGAGATGAGTATATGTCGCTGGATACAAATATTGAAGTACCGCCACTGGCTCTTATACAGTTGGTACGGATGTAATGATATCCTTCAAAGTTTCTCAAATTACGTTTATGATCAATTTTGAAGTTGATTTTTTGGAGACAAAAGTTTGTGGGAGGAAATGATTTTCTGAATTCTTTCTAGTCGAGGATGATATCCATCGCAGTTACACTGTATTAGGCAGAATGTACTTGTTTAGGAAGAAGGGAGAGAGTGTTTACTGAGATAATGTTGATGAGTCAGTGGTATTCCCATCATCAGGGGAATACCACTGAGGGAGGAGTTTTTTGCTCGGGATGAAGTTTAAAGTTAATTCTATTGATTAGACGTGTAATACGGTTTTCAAGAAACGCAATAAATTGGGTGCCTGTAAAGGAAAATGATTAAGGAGAATCGTCGAATTGGTTATGTATAACAGAACGGGATTCAGGGCTTATGGAGTGACAATCGTTTTCAGTCAGTTCAGATTTTTTGGTCTTCTTTTTCGCAGGGTTTCTGGAGCTGGATGTTGAAAATTCGGGGGAGGCATAGGATCTGGTTAATTTCTTTTTTGGTTAATTTCTTTTTTTTTTGGTCAGTAACCATGCTGGCGTGAAGATTAATTTTTTTTAAAAGCGGGATTTTGCCGGCCTAAAAGAGCCTTCCACCGATTTCAAATTTTTTGTAATATAAAATTGTTAATTAACTTCTAATAAGAAGTAGATATGAATTCCACTCATTCGAAAAGAAGGGACCTAGCTTTGGATTACTACTTTATTGAGGATTACTAACCTTTATTGGGATTTAAAACTTTAATTTAGAATTAACGTCTAACCTCAACTCGTGGAACTACCTAGTCCGGGACAACTTACCGAATGAACCTCTACTTCTTAACCACATTCCATGGATATGGTCCTATTTGTATTTTCCTGAAAAGTAAGGAACCCTTATGTTTTGTTAAAAGTCAAATCAACCATTATTTTTTTTGTCGTAAAATTTACTCCATTGTTTTTATTTATACTTCATAATAATCAATTACAAAATTTTATTTTTTTTTCACCATAATCTCGATATAATATATGTATTAGACTAATTTTTATGGTCCACACTTAAAATTTGTACATTACTGTAAACCAACAAAACTCATGAGTTGGTATTTTAACCTTGGTTTTTTTATATTTTCAAATTTCTAATACAACTAGTGTGTTCTTATTAATAAATTGAAATATTTCTTTTAATGTCGAGATCTGTATCAACGCATACATATTATTATTACCTTACTATTTTAATCATAAACGAGAACTTACTAGGTTTCTCAAAATTTCCTTTTTTTAATAATCAAATCTAATCTAATGAAATCAAAATAATAATAATTGTTAATTTCTTGGTCAAGATTGCTTGTAATCTTCATTTTTTTTTAATTACCAATCATTGCGTTTGGTCTCAACGATTAGCTTTATTCCTTAAGATATCTAATCCTATTTCTTTATCTTTCTACGTTTAGGTTAATAAATTGAGTGGTGCCCCATTTGAGAATTTGAAAACATATTAAAATTTTTGAACATCATAAACACTACAAAATCTTGCAACGAACCCTGACAACACACATTTGCATGATGAGCTTAGCCGGAGCCCACAATGTGACCTTGTATGTTACAAGAAGTAAAAACTTATGGAATAACCCATTGATCTTTACATATTTTTATGGAAATTGAAAGTATCAATAAAGGAATTTAATTTAGAAGTAACCTTAATCACTTTAAGTACACATGACTAGACGGATTAAGTAGATATATTTTTTAGCAGTTAATAACTGTCGTACTGATTCATTGTTTACGTAAAAAATAATTTTACATCCACCATATATATTTTCAATGGTCCTATATAAGAACAAGAGATTCCTCTACATACCTGACGTTTACTGATTAAGTTCCTCACCTGTTTTTACTCCAACACTTTTTTCGAATGAAAATCTAAGACGAAATGTGGGAACATGACCAGTAGCACAGAATATGTTCGGCTTGATTAAGGTCGTTTCGCAGGGCATTCCATTTGATGACGACAATATGTATCGCGGCCTCGGACCATCAGGCTGTACAACCATCGGCGAAACGGCCAATGGTTTATGCTTAGTTAATCGCTATCGGTCGATTGTTTTTCAAGCTGGGGTCCCTTGATGGATAGACTGGGAACAAAAACGAGTCACATGTTGAAATTAGAAGACCGGGAAGGGAGGTTTGTCCCGCGCCGAACTATGCTTTGATAAAAGCCGACTATGCGTTGGAATGATGATAGTGCGGCCACAACTTTAACGAAAAACTTACTGTCAAAATATATAGTTTTTATACTTAATTCTTGCTGATTATTTTATGCAATAGGTATTAAAAAATTATTATTCTTAAATATGATTATAATGAATGTTCTTAATAACATGTGACTAATTTCGTTTGGGGTTCTATAGACATAAGATTTTATCTTCAAATAACACTATATAAAAATAAAACACTAAAAGATACTCCTTGTAAAACTCGATACTAACTATTCGGAATATTTTGATTAAACAATTATAAAATGATAAAGTTATTAATTAAACGAAAGATCAAGAATTTAAAATCATGACTTGAATCTACCTTCTATCTCTGTAGTATAGATTTTTTACTTAAAATACTGTGTAGTCCAAAGGATTAAAATCATAAAATCGAAGAGGCTGATGAATCGGAGCTTCTGCTCATCTATTAATGCATTAATTCGGTTAATGGTTAATTAACACCTCATATGAAAGTACGGTGGAGCTCCACCTTTGCTCATTTAGCATTAAATTTTCTAATAACTGGAATTAGTGCTTGTTTGAAAGATCCAGGTACACATCTTCAATCAAATTTCCAGGTAGAATGTGATAACCTATTAATTTGTTACCTAAAATTGCTACCCAAACATAAATTTGATTGATTGGAATGTAATACCCTTTTCACTTGTGGATTCTCACCAAAGCCGCGGACATTTTTGTTGGTGAACATACGCAGTGCGTTTTCAAAAGTCTTTAGACATACGTCAGTGTAAAAATCTCAAAGTTTCAACTTGTTGCTTTGATTGATTTTATTATAGCAGAGCTCGAACAACCACTCAGTCAAGTTGTTTCAAAGATCAACACCAACACGAATCAAAAAAAGAATGAAGGCTGTTTATGGTGACATTTGTCCATCATTTTCAAGTTATTTCACTGGGGATGAAAATCCTTAGAAGATAACTCAACTCTGTGACGTTGATTACTCCAGAAAACATTAATTTTAGTGGATGTGATCGTAGCATAAAAACAAAAGAAATCATAGCACAGACCAGCATTTCTAAAACAAATGCTCTAAGATTACAATTAGGTGTCTCGAATTGTCAAGTGCGTCTGTTAGAATGTGAGCGAGACCTGTGATTATATCAATAGCAACGGGTGATGGAACTATGTTGTTTTGTTATGATCCAGAAGATATTCCATGGTGGGGCATCGGAAAAAAGAACCAAAGTAGCAAAAGTCAAGATAAGTATCAAAAAAGTGATAGATACAAAATTTTGGATCTGCCATTGATTTGAGAGATTTAATTGCAATCGCTAGAGCGGTATATTTTACTTGGAAAGTTCCGTCAAAAAATTATCGAAGAAAGACGCTGAAGCGGTACCTTCTTCATGAAAATGCTCCAATCCACACTGCTTCGCTTTCCGAGGTTACTGTACATGAATGTGGCTTAATAGATATTGAGCACTCACCACTATAGTATTGATCTGATCTCGTCCAACGAATACCGAATCTTTTGGTAAAAGATTTAACAGCAACGATGAAATTAAACAATTATGATTATGAAATTACAATAAAAAAACTTAGAGTAGAAGGTTCCTTTCGGAATCTCCGTTATTTGAGGCACTAGAGGATTGACACTGCGTTGTTGCCAGATTAAGTAACGTCGAATCCCATCGTATACCTACTTGAAGCATGTTGTCTCTGGACTCCGTTGAATGATACGACAAGTTAAAGGTCGGTGTAGGGATTAAATAGGAAGGATTTAACGAAATATCGTGTTAGTTGAGCGAAAACGATTTCCGTGTAAAAGAGTGAGATTCACAGTACTTGATATTCTATTTCATGTTACTTGAAATCACAGACACCAATCGAATTGAGATAAATAATCCCATTGATTGAACACAATTTGGTTTCCAGATCTTATAGGGAAAAATTCATAAATGGTAGTATTATTAGAGTATACACCCGAGTTGCTTATAAGTATACAAGTGTATCGCTACTTCAAAATAACACAAAAATATATACAGACTGTACTTGACATAATGGTAGACGAGCCAAACAAAGGAGGTAATTAGAAAGAAGAAAGACACACGTAAGTGATATCAGGTAAGCGCAGCAATAGAAACTATGAAAAATAAAAAGAACAGAGAAAAAAAGTAAAATATATGGTAGTTGAAGCAAAGAAGACGAGTTGGAAAGACTTCGGTGAAAAACGCAGTAGGATACATAACTGACATTCTAGAAAATCACGTCGTTCCGTTTGGGCCATTTATTGGTGATGATTTTCGTTTAATGCATGATAATTCTAGACCATACGTTGCAGCACATGTTCTGAATCACCTAAACGAATTCATACCCTGGATTGGCCACCAGAAAGTCCAGATATGAATCCTATCGAGCATGTCTGGGACATTTTAAGAAGTGATACAGCACCTAATTGAAAGCATGCCAGGAGAATGCTAGCAACAATTACATCCATAGGCGGAAATACACACTACTAGTGTTTTAAAAAAAGGAACATTATTGTTTAGAATGCAAGTTTCATTTTTAAGAAAATTTGGTTTTATTGCAATGTTTTTATTTTGATTTTTTTACTCATTAAAGATGATCAAAAATTACTACAAATTTCTCATTATTGCGTCAGAATGATTGAAGAGCAACAATAGCAATATTAATTTAAATTTATTAAACAAAAAAATATTTTCAAAAATCGGGGTGGTTCGTTATTTTTAACCACGAGTGTATTGTGCTATATACAGATAGTTTTAACTCGTCGTGGGACACTCTATAT
The DNA here is from genome assembly GCF_026230105.1 of Diorhabda sublineata. Lineage (NCBI taxonomy): Eukaryota > Metazoa > Arthropoda > Insecta > Coleoptera > Chrysomelidae > Diorhabda > Diorhabda sublineata. The sequence continues at coordinate 17,708,367 of NC_079480.1, read as the reverse complement.
AAGCACTTATCTGATATTTCCAACTCATAAATATACTATTTCCATTTCTTTTTTTCAAATTTAACTACTCTATATAAAAAAATTTGTATAGTCTCATAAACATCCACTTTAGATATCTGAATTCATTAAACAAAAGAATATTTTCAGAAATCAGGGTGGTGCGTTATTTTTGACCATGAGTGTATATACTTTTTTTGTGTGTACGATTCAAAAATATATTAATAGGGTATTTTGGAGCTATGATCTATATTTACTCAAAATCGTCTTATACAGATCACGTGCATTATGCGACAAAACTTTTATTAAACATTTTTTTGGAAACCTACCGACATCGAAATAAAAACTAGCTATTTACGTTAATTTTTGAACATACTGTATTATAAATAAACGTGTCAAGATTGATACATTTTGTTTTTTTATTGAATGACGATGACATGAAGGTAACATTTTTCCCTATTGTGAACTTAAACTTGAAATATATTTCTTCTGAAATCCATCGCAGCCACTACTGCATTGTGAAACTAATACACATGTACTTCTTCTTTGAAATTGTAACTGTGTGAATTTATTTCATATCAAATTTATATCCATTCGTGAGTCGAGTGATCAATCAATTCCTAGAAATAAAACAAGAGTAGAGAGCTACGGTACACGAAATCAGAACCGTCTTTAAATTTCTTAGGTAAACAAGAAGGAATTGAAATACTTTACATTTAATGGTACAGTCGATAAAGGATAATACGTACATCCATATAAATCAACTAAACGCTAAACTAAAAGTATAGCAAGGTCATATCGTATCTTCAAAACAGAAGAAATATTTGAACAACTAAGCTGCTCTGTTAATAGCGTGAAAATGAGGTGATTAACACATAAATAATATGCTGGTGATATACTGAGTATTTAAAAAAAAAAAAAGGGTGACATAAGAATTGGAACGAAAAATATTTTGATTTGCTGAAATAACAAATTTGGTATGAGTAAATTGGAATCGGTTTTATACAGAGTGAGTTTTATGTACGGAACCCCTCAATTATCCCGGAAACGGCTTGTACGATTTTTATAATTTTTATGGGTCACCTTGTATATTTTGTGTTGCTAGAAATATTGATTATTTTTTACGTGATATTCTCTATATCTAAATGCCATAATTACGGAGTTATAGCTACAGTTACTGTATTTCCACCAAAGTTACAATGAATATTGAACATTTAGATGGTTACGATTGAATGAACTCGTTTAATTTGAATATTCTTTAATAATTTATGTGCTAATACAAATCTAGTAACAAGGTTTAGTGTCAGTAAATTAGTAAAAAGGTCAACGAAGCTGGTGCAGTAAAATATTTATCCAAATCATGGCGTAGAAAACAACAACAAGTGAAGACAAATCTTTGGATATTTGTGTCATGTTAGAAGTAGATCCACATATGTGAATTAGAAAAATTACGAATTTTAGAAAACGATTTCAACAGATGCTCAAAATGTTTGTCCATTTACTTCAATACAACAAATCCATGCGATTTTTAAAACTTTGCAATACATTTTGCAACATCCCTGATTCTTCTTATCTCTGTGGTAATCCTATCTTTTAATTCCCGAATATTGGCTGGTTTTATTTTATGAACAATGTTTTTTAAGTGACCCCATAGAAAATAGACCAAAGGATTCATGTCGGGTGATCGCGGGAGCCATTCGACTAAAACCACGCCACCCAATCCATCTTCTGGGAATCACATTACTTAGATATTGCCTCACCACACACGCATAGTGAGGTGGGGCACCATCTTGTAGTCAAATATTGTCGTTTGGGATATTGTTATTGTATGAAAATTTCGAGTAATGAAGTTTTCTTTAAATCTAATTGAAAATACTTACTTGGATTTGAAAATATCCGAACAAACTCAGGTATAATACAACTTTCCAATAAAACTAAATACGCCGGACCATTTAAGTTACCCTCAAAGAAAAAGGACCAATTATTTTCCGCCTATTATTCAGTTTTTCGGGATTCACGCAACCAACGAGGATTGTTACGTGATCAGTATCTACAATTATGCCGATTTACGTTTCCATTAATACAAAAAATGACCTTGAAGTTGAACTTTGAATACTTCTTATTGATATTTTAAGTACAAATTCTTCTGTATTGACAAGATAATATTTAATAACAAGTTTTTTTCGTAAGATTAAGAATCTGTCATTAGAAACCGTCGAAGCATATAACAAAAATCAACTAGTATGAATATAATATTACGAGAGCATACAATATTCCATCTATAGGAAAAACGACATTTGGTTGTGGAGATTGATGTTTTATTTATCCTTTAATGTGTGTTGAAATTTATTCCATGTATAAAATTAGTGAGTCAATAACATGAAATATTGCAGAGCAATTATGAGATAGAAAATGACATTATAATTATTGTACGATTGACAAGGTTTTGTAAATATCTACATTCCTTCCTAGATGTTATTTTATGTGATGAAAGAAATAGTTTATCAATAATATTTAATAATAATGAGACTATCGTAATAACTTGATAATAATTGAAGGTGTATAGTGTATAGTAGATAATTTACTTTCACTTTTATCTATTTACGTAGTGCGGTCCATAAGTTCTTGGACTCGTAGAGTGCAAAAATACTCAGGCACGCGTCTAAACAAGTTTTATACAAAGTTCCAACTTGCTACTTTATAACAGTAGTCAAATTGTTTCGAAAAATGCCTCAAAATTAGTTTCCCACTAAGGAAAATCAGCCGAGGTGTGCGCTTGTTTCATTCTAATGTTCCAGTGCAAGCTGCTCCGCTTTCCAAGAATTCCAACTAAAAGTACCATATATATATATATATATATATATATATATATATATATATATATATATATATATATAAACGTTTTCTTTGTGGGATTGTGGCAAACTTAACCCATTCAATACGGCAGCCATTTTGACAGATTATAAATGAGTACGGGGATATTTGAGATAAACCTTTGGTTTTAAAAAAAATGATTGAAGAATCCGATAACTAAGCAGGTGCTCGTGCTCCGTCAGTAGTAAAGTATCAGTTCACCCGGACAACCTAACTTCGTGACTTACCTTGTAACTAATTCGTTGTTGGTTCCAAGACCGAGAAATTAAACTAACAATAAAAAAAATCAAAACGACATTTTAAAAAAATGTAATTGTGTATATTAATTACGTTAACGATTACTTAGAATCATATACATTTTTTTTTATTGTCAATCAAATAAAATTGTTGTAGGAATATAATAAATAAACAACCTTTTACATTTTTTTTTATAAAATGTTTATTATATGTACAATTTTTCAAAAACTTACTTATTTACTAAAATTATCATAAGAAAATTCATATAAATTAGATCAAAATTATATTCACAATTAACAGTAGACTTATTGACTAAAATTAATATAAGAAAATTTATATAAATTCAATTGAAATTATATTTATATTTACAAACAACACACTTATGTACTATAATTACAACTCCATAATATATTTATGATAGTTTACGAAACAGTCAACTAAGCACAAGGAGGGTTTATTTGAACAGTCCGGCCAGGGGTTTTTTGAGAGATGTGCATGATTATATCGTATTCTAACTTCTAAAAATCGATTAAAAAATGAACGAAAATACAATATCAAAAATATAGAAACGATATTGTTTTTAAAAGTTGGGATGGGATAAAGTGAAATCAGAAAAAATAGAAACAGAATGTTTTATGGAGAAATATATCCCAAAATTTGAAAAATAACTAAAAAAACAAAACAAAGAATTAAAAATGATGATAATTTCAAAAATGTTCTCAAAAATAAATGTTTGGTCCAATTTACTATAATCTTTATATACAACTTGCGAAGTTTTTTTATCAAAAATAATTTTATAAAATGGACTGAACGAAATGTTGAAATTGAATATATTTAATTAGAAAAAATGTCAATTTATGTTAACGATTTAGTTATTTAGTTGTCATATTTGTTTTTCAACATGGTTTTACTCATATACAGGTGGAATTTGAAAATTAATATCTATAACAAAAGTAAAATCTACGAAAAATGTATTTCACTTAACTGAAATTCAATTTAAAAATAAGCACACTTTCACTTGTCCGATTTTAAAACGATAAACGGCGTATTGTACACTGTTTCTTCGAGAATCACGGGAGTACAAAACTGAGTCCTTTGGTTATAACGGATAGTTTAGTGTCGAGTTGTGAAGCGAAGGGAAACGAGCGCGTCGGCACGCTCTCCGTCATTGGTGAAGGGAAAGCAGCACGCGCACCGTCAGTGGGTAAGGAATCGAAGAGCGCGCCACCACGCTCTCCGTATTGAACAAAGTGTACTGACTCTAATATATTTCCGAGCTTTCGATTACTTATGAATTCAGCACCTGGGTCTGGAATTATGGTGAAGTACAATAAAAAAATATGTATACAAGTATAAAAAACACTGAATTCATCAATTTCAAAAATAAAATTGACACTTAGATAGAAATATCAAGGTTATTGATCATAGTTGTTGTGATGGGTTAGAGTAAGATGGGTTGCTTCGATGATGCTGAATATTGATTGGTTGTCTAATAAATGACATTTAATTTTGATAGGTTAAGTCGTTATGGATGGAATTATAAGTGTAGTTAGGTAAGGTTAGTTGGTTGTTAATTTGTTTTTTCGAAATCTAGAAGATATGCATTGATTACACTAAGGTTATTTAAAGTTTTCTTAGTAATGCGTTGATAATTTTGGGCAATATATATTTCTAAAAATAGACGTTTTTTGTAGCATTTCTCAGTTGTCAAACATCCTGAATAGCACTATTGAAATAAAGTCAGAATAGAAATCAGTTATAATTACGTGAATTTTCATTGTCAGTGTCATATGTTGCTAAAGATCGAAGTAGGTCTAAATGTCAAATTTTCACTCATTACTCTAAAAGTCATAATTTATAAAAAGTGACCTGAAATAAAGAAAGATAAAATAAAGATAAATTATCACGAAAAACATAAAAATAGGTTTAAGAGGTAAAGAGTGGAAGAAAATAATTAATCAATATTTCGAAAATGTATTCTGTCGTTCTCCAAAGAAGAAAACAACTACTTTCCTGGCTAATGCCTCGACGATTATTGAATTACATCTCCTCTGAAGAGCGTGATGTCAATAGACCTTTTTGTCGATACTAACATCCTCAATGACTCGCAATTGCAAGGAGAGGTTCGTAACCACAGACTAGTTTCGACGTTATTACGTCTCATCAGAGTGGTATAACAACTCTCGTTCTGGTTTAAAACCCCAACTGAAGACAACAACAAAGAGCGTCGCTATGAACTAGACTAGACATATCGCCACTGTTTCATTAGAACAATGTAGAACTCTCCATTCTGAAGTGTTCGAAACAATCAAGAAAACCAATCGCCTAAGATGAATCATTCTCTAGAACGACAATGCGAGCTCTAACATATCAATTCAAATGAAAACATTTTTGAACAGTCAATAGTATGAAAAAAATACTTCGACAAATAGTTCAACGCATGCAAAACAGTATTAAGCATATTTTGAGAAACAATAAAGCCAAACCCAATTATAAATATTTGTTTTTATTTGTTTATTTCAAAACTTAAGTAGCAACGCTTGAAGGGGGAATTACTATATTCACATTCCATGAAGAAATTTTCTTTTTCTCTACTTTCCGCAGAATTTATTCTTGAATTTTTATTAATTTATTTTTGGATGCAATTATTGACAGCTTTGACCGGTTCTGTAAGATCATTTTATTATCAAAAATTGGGAGATATTGGGATTGACTGCTGGAAAATGTATGAAGCAACGTTTCAATACTTAAAGAAATGCTGTATTCGAGTCTTCAAACATCAAACTTGTGTTAAGGCGGGTTTACACGTTACGATAAATCGTAACAACTTATCTGAACGATAAGTCGTTGCATGCAAGTCGGTGTGTGTAAACCGCAAGTCGTTACGACTTGTCTGAGTTGGAGCCAGGTTGGAAGGTTGATGCAAATTTCCACAAACTTCTCGGGTTTGCAACGACAAGTCGGAAGGCTTCATCGACAAGTCGGAACGTGTAAACGGTGACTCCGTCAAATCGGTCACCTCAGTTCTATTTTTGGAGCGAAGTACCTCAGTTCTGCCATTGTGAAGCCATCTAGACAGTGTAGTAAATTTTGTATTTTCTGGTTTTGAGTGAAAGTTTTTGTTGTTAATCAGTTTTTATTATAAGTTTGCTTCGGTGAAATGTCGGACCTACGTCAAGCCTCTCGGGAGTTCCTGTTAGAGTTCATTGAATTGTACCGAAACTCTACATGCTTGTGGCAAACCAAAAGCAAGGATTATTCTGACAGAAACAAGAAGGACTTAGCCTACGCCGAGTTAGTGAAAAAATATCAAGAGATCGACCCAAAAGCAGACAGATCTACAGTTGTCAAAAAAATCAACTCATTTAGAACAGTATATAAAAGGGAACAAAACAAAATAAACAACTCCCTGAAATCCGGAGCAGGTAGTGATGAAGTTTATAAACCAAATCTGTGGTATTTCGAACATCTCCATTTCTTGAATGACGTCGAACCAGCAAGGATTTTCAAAAACACATTCGATGAAACCGAAGAAGGAAACATAAATGAGGTTAGTAAACCCATTTGAACCAGGGTCTAGGGTCTTTTTTGTAAGTTTATTACAGGGAATGTTAACATTTCCTCTTCACACTTGTTGCAAGGCAAGTTATGTACATATACCATAACAGTAATTCCTCCATTGCTGGAAAGCACTTCACAATTCACCTCACACAGGAGAAAGTAATTACTGACTTGAACGAAAAGTCGGTACGTGTAAACGGACATGCGATATTCGACAAATCGTTACAACTTGTCAACGACGATTTGTCGTTCAATTTGTCGTAGGGTGTAAACCCGCCATTAATATTATATACTTTTTATAAACGAGTATCGTGAACTTCAAGCATTTTTAGAAGAAAAATATATTATTGTTAGTAAGCTGTGAAAAGCAGTCTTCTTGGTAATTATAACTTACGTCTTTCCAAATAGCGTCAAAATATGTTGTAAACAATATAGGGAGCACAAAAATAATAGTTATGTGTAGAATAGGTAGAAAAGTGACTCATGACAGTCGAGGTCTTATGCCGGGTTTCCACCGAGCGGACCGGACAAAAACACGAACTATCTATTTGAACAGATATTTCGAACAGTTTTGTTTTAAAATTGCTTCAGCACTGTTGGGTCACCAATGAACTCTCTATTTACACCAGTTATGAACAGAAATCAATAAAAATTAAATTAGATTTTATTCAGTTATCAAAGACGTCAGAAAATATATTGGTAGTTTAGTTTCAAGAGCTAGCTAGCTAAAACGAATAAAACTTAAACTTTGTGGTCTAAATATTCGTTTTCAGTATTTCACTAGAATATGATTATTTCAAATTATTTTTGGAAGAAATTACATCATTTCATCATCATTGTTTCGAGACATTACATAACGAAATGTAATTAGGAATATGAATTTTGTCAAAGAGATTGAGATCGACTCCTAATCAAGCAGGCTCCAAAGATTTTTAGTCGTTAAATTTAGAAGCCAGTAAAGGAAAATATAGTTTTTCAGTTTTCATTTTTATAATCATCTGTAACATTGCGTGCCAAAGTTACAAAATATTTGTGAAACGTCTAGTGGAAAATATTTGTTTTTATTATACTCTATCGACTATGGAGTCACATAAAATTTAAAGGTATGCGCAAAAGGTATGCGAGATGCAGTTGTCATAAAATCAATACCCAACACAGAAGTGAGGGCATCCAAGTCACACCCATACAATCCTAATACATCGTTCTGAGTCCTTTTCTAGAGACTGGCAGCAACCGGGCTACGATTTCAAGAATAGACTAGTAAGAGAGAGAAAAAAGTTGGAAAAAAATATGTTAATTAACTATAAGAAATAAAATTATAAGCAGGGGCGGAACTGCAATTGAAAAATATAACTATTCAATTAAGGTTTCCATTTTTAAATCGAATGAAAACAGGAAATTGGATAATCAGAAAAACAAGTTACTTATATTGCCTAAAATCACGAGTCACTAAATGGCGCTGAATTTGGCTTCTATATCAGTAAAGAACAATACAATCTATAAGGGTGATTGATGCTGTTTAGTTTATTTTTATATTTTTAGTGATTTTGAAGGATTCTCTTTATTTTTGTAATTTCTGTTATTTCCTAAACGTGTTTGTGTATTTAGAACAAAAAGTTGTGTTTAAGAAACCGTCTAAAATGACCAAAATTGAAATAACCCTTTTTAAAATCATGGAATATATTGGAGTCAGAAGCAGATCATCAGAGGGAAATATAGTATTTTGTTGCCTAGAAGGAACAATTTCAAAAACCATTAAAGGTTTGTGTCTGCAGACATCAGGTCTAACTTCGCAGCCTCATGAGGAAACAATTAATTTGAATGATGTAGTTACAGATTGGAAATGCATTTGTTCATGTAACTATGATATGAAGAGACCTAAATATCTATATGAAGCTACCAAAAAGGTACACAAGAATTTTATTGGTCACCAGAATTTTTTTTTAAATTTGCAAAGAGAGCAAAATTTAAATAATTATTGCAATAATTTGAATTGGTCATTTTAATTTGTGTCCATTCATGTATCAAAACGCAAATTGAATTTTAAAAAATTTATGCATTAAGAGTGGGTAACAAAAACTCTACAATTATTGTGGATAAGTGTTGGATAGACTAGCTAATTAAGATCATTTATGGATTGATAGATGGAGACATTGGTTTTAAATTTAGATCATTTCAAGGTACACTTTGTCCAAGGTAGAACAATCTCCCCTACATTTGTAACACTACAACTTTGACCACGTTCTTATAGTCCAGTCATTTAAGCTTAAATTAGGTAAGAATCTCGGAATTCGAGATACCCAGCTGTAAGTCTGTAAATACTTGTATATTGACACCCTTAAAGTTGTCTCAAAACCTACATATGGTAGGTTTTACGCAACTATTAAATTTCAAGGTCAAATATCACAAAAATCGGGCTTTTGTGCTTTTTTGTAAATATCTCATTTCCTATGGGTTTTTTGCTATTTGTATTCTCTATCAATATTGTAGAATACAAAATTCTCTACAAATTTTGTTTAAAAAAATTTTTATACGGTGAACCGTTTTCGAGATAGAGAGCGCGCGGTCACAGGATCACTTCATGTCAACCGGTGCAGTTATAATAGGGCAAGATATTGATTTACTTTTCTTTTTAATTGGGTGTCTACTGTCTTACGAACAAGAAATTTTCTTTAAAAAAGTTGGGAAAGGAAATGTAAAAACGGAGATATACTCGACTAAAAATTATGATAATTATCCTCATTCCAAAATACATATTTTATTTCTGCACGCATTAAGTGGCTGTGACACAACTGCGCTTTTTAAAAAGGGAAGAAGAATGAACTAGCTGCAGTATTTGAGGAAGAAAATTGTTCAGCCCAGAGATTATTAGAGAGTGGAAATCAAACCTTTTGCTCCGAAATCTGTGAAAAGTCTCGATCATCTTCGTTATATGCATTACGTCAAGTCTACAAAACTTAATAAATCTGTGCAGCTTTCAAATATTCCACTAACAAGTGCAGCTGCTCATCAACATTTCAAACGTGTATATTATCAAGTTCAAACTTGGTTAGGGCATGATTCTTAACCCCAGGCATGGGGTTAAAGTAGTACCTGCACCTTGCAATCAGCTTCAGGACAGTAGAGGAAACACTAGAAAAAGATGTTCACAGGAAAAAATCAGTGAGTTACTGGAAGAAACTACAAGGGTAAAGAAAAGCAGAGATACTCCTAGGAAACTAGAGCAAAAAATAACTTTTCAATGTATAGTAAACTGCAACTTAATTATAATTGGGAAAATCAAGTTTTGACTTGTAATAGTGCAATAAATTTTTTGGTCAAAACTGATACATTGAATATGTAATGCAAAACAGTTCGTCTTCTGGTTCCGTAAATTTGTCAATATTTGATAACTTAACAAAAAAAATATCTAAACTTCAAAAAAGCTCATATTCGCTTGTAATAACCGGAATATTACTCGGAGGTCACCACGAAACGATTGCTGCGTATCGACTTCCACCCCGCTCTCACCCTTTAAAAAATATATCTGTTTAATTTCCCCTTTATAATCCTTTTTGGATTCATAATATTTCGTGATTCTGGTTTTCTCAAAATAAAACCATCTCTTGTTTCATTATCTGAGTGCGTCTTCGGTGACAATTTTGACATGTATTCGTCCGAATCATGATTCAGTATATCTGCAAATATTCTAATATATTGAAAAAACAACAACATGGATATAGGTTATGTAAAAAGCTAGAAATAGATAATAGGAGCGGAAATATCTATACGAATAGGAAAACACACAAAGAGGGTTATGCGAGAAACAATCAATACTTCATAAATACATATGGCACTCATACCAAAAAAAAGTCGGTAAACTTATCAATATAGACTATATAAACTAGTCAATATAGACACAATTTCTTCGAAGTATTCCAGCCACACAATCTGCGATAAGCTGTGGCGTGGATGGGTGAGATTCATTTAATTTATGAATTTCTTAAAATAAATAGAAATATGGCGTTGTTCAGACCATGGGCAGATTAAGACAATGAAATTGCACAGTGTAGTGTGAATAAAGACAGGAATGAACTTAATAAAAAAGATTTAGATATACAAATACAGCAAGTTATTTTAGATATATTCGAATGTTTAAAAAAGGAAAATATTCAGCAATGTTTTGTCAGCATATGGTTTTAAGCACAAAAACTGAATAAACGGATGGCAATAACCGAATCGTCAAGAATAGTTCGATGGCGACAAGATTATTTGCGTCAGATAAAAGACTAGCGAAGTTCTAATAGACCAATGGGTTACAAAAAGGGCTCGGTTCAAGTCTGGTACCCTGTTTAAACTGAACGCCCTTTTATTTTACTCGTCTATTTACGTTTTATAATTTAATATTAAGTTGCAGGAAGAGCTATACACCAGCAGACCCGACGTTGTCCTGTACACACATCTTAAATTTAATAATTTCAAATATTTATGTATAAAGTTCAACTGGACGGTTTTGATTTGATTTTTATTAAAAAGTTATTACAATATCTAATGACTTTACGTATATGGTTTTCACAATTCGACCAAGCGACAGCGAGTGAATATGTGTATACTATGAGTTAAATGTAGAGGCTGTGTGAATAAAAAATTAAACTTGTTTCAAATAAAGCTGAAACTCAAACTATTTTATAACATGAATATTTATCAAATTGTACAAAAACTTGTACATTTTAAGCCACAAATCTTCATTGTTTTACCTTGTGACTTATTAATATTGTAAAAATTTCAAATGTATAGGTGAATCTGAATGAATAACTGGGATCCGTGGTACAAGTATAATTTTATCTAAAAATAGATTTGTAGGTTAGGATATTTGTTGATAAATGCGCGTGTAAATTATGTAAAATACTAACTTGCACACTAAATTTCCAGACTTCAAAACTCTTTACACTAATTACATCTTTCTGTAATAATTGAATTAATTTATTTCAACAAAATAATAACACGAAGTAACAAGATAATTTCCTGAACTGGAATCCTGGATCGCTGTGCCAACTGTCGGTACAAACTGGAATTATGATAAAATATTCTTGAATATTCGGTAATGCGATCTTAGCGCAGTCTGTCGGATCTAATGTGAAGCATTCCAAGATCAACAACAATTTATTATTAATTAAATAAATAAATCCATTGGACCGGATTGTGAATCTAAACCATTCTCAAATCGTCTGGAATAGACACAAAAAATTTTATGAAAATCGATAGCTAATTAGAAAACCAAAAAGTCTGATTCAAAAATTATTAAAACTCTTTCTCTCTCTGTGAACCTAAGTTAAATTTTAATAACATTAGTGTAATGTAACATTTGGATTTTCCAATTCTAATTTCCTTTAATAAAATTGGCAGCGACGTTACTGGACGGCAGATTGTCAAACGAAGAGGCTTACGGAAAACAGCGAAAGAAAAGCAACAATTGTCACTAGATTTAATTCTTGGTAAAACAACCAAGACGGCTTTGTCTTTGGTTTAATTCAATGCCAATACAATAGGATATCAAAACAGAACGCAAAAACAACCGATAAAAACGATGTGATTGAAACTTGTTGCGAATACCATTAAAAGGTTTATATAATACCTTCTGAGTGCTGATCAGTATGAGGAATAACAAATTAATTGTTTGGTTACTTGAAAAACTATTTTAATATTTGTTTAATATAGTCATTTAATGCGATTGTGACACCGTAATTATAATTCCGAATACCGTCAATGTTATGAAAAATAAAGCGTATTCTTTCAATACTAAATGAAAATTAAAATTAATAAATCGTTCTCGTTCTTTGAACCTTTCTTTACAAATTGGTGTAATTTGATATTAGTGCAGGTCCGGCGTTTGGCACTAATGACAATTGACAGTTAAGCTTTTTATCAACGTTGCAGCTCGTGGCGACAAACCTCGATCACCGCGCGCCGAGCGCAGGCGGCTCTGTTCTAGCGCGTTAGTTTACTATCTGCCATTTGTTCATAAATTGTTTAATCAATTGCGATTTTAAAAAAACGTACCAGTTTTTCGCAAAAACGCTAGGCATATTTGGATTCAGCGGCTCAAAATACATAAGAATGCCTTGACACTATAATTTCACACGGAAGCATTGACCGCTCGGGACTAATATATTCCATCGTATGTATAATAAAATTAAAACTGCTTTAACTACACAAAACACGAAATAATTATATTTATAACTGAAAGGGTGAGAGCCCAAAGGGTCGAAGTGCCATTATTTGCATTTGGAGATATTAGAAGTCAAAGTTAGTTGATTATTGTGAAATTTGTGCAAACATTTCATATGGTATTTTATTATATAAGTTCTTCATACTTTTAGATAATTTCTGCTAAATGCTACATTTTTTTCATAAAAATGTCATTTGGACCCCTTCGGTTTGACATTTGTCTCACAAGAACAATTTTGTATTATCAAATAAACTTTCTTTAAATACACAACAAAAAGTGATACAGCGTATTTAAACCTCATAGTTGGTTTAAATACTTCATCTACTCCTTCTTCTTTAACATTTTCTTTCATCCGTGGAATAAAAGGCAAGAGCTGAATAAGATTCTACCACTTTGCATATGCTATTTTCAAGGGGGCTGCATAAAGACGTTTGTTTAAATTATCCAGAGATAAATTTGGTCTACCTGCTTTAAGTGAAGAGCACGCCTCAGAATATAAAACAGGAAAATTTGGATTTCTCGTTATAAGGAACATAAAGAATAAAAAGTGTTCACACATGATCTTATGATGGTAATCAAAGTCGAGAAAGTCGTGTTATATACCTGAAAGTTTTTGGTCCTTCCAATGTTCTGGAATAAAAATGCTTAATGTCTGTTTTTTAGCAAACGAACGGTCGCATTTCATATAGGAATGTACTACTTAATAGTACATAATACATAATACTTAATAATAGTAACTAATCAAAAACATAAACAATTTAGCAATGTTTTTATTTTTGTCTTGGCCAACAAATTAGTCTCTGTGCAAATTAGTTCTTCGACAGTTGGTGCCACATTTTATGTGAACTGAAACAAAGAAAATAAATTTAGATAATAGTGTTGAAGTATAATGATAATAAATTTTCAAACTGCAAAAATAGATAGCGATCCAAGAAACAAACAATATTCATGATAATCACTAAAAAAACGATAATATTGATTTTATTGATGGAATTGATTTGATTTGATACAAAGTATCAATGATCTGTCTGGAACATGATGAAATGAAATGAAATAGCTATAAATATTTAGTCGTGAATTTTAATAAAGAAAGGACGGACGACACTGAAATAAACTCGGAAATAAGCAAGGCAAAATTCTATGGAATACAGAGATAGGCAAACAGAAAAATGAGAGCATTTGAAACCAAGAACACAACCACGTTAATATACTCGTATAAATCAGAGACGTGGCAACAACAAGAACAAATGGAAAGGAAAATAGAAGCTAAAGAAACGGACGCAATGAGAAGGAAATCTAGGACATCAAGATTGGAAAAAGTGACTAATAAGAGAATTAAGGGGGTCATCCCATGTGATGGGCTCAAAAAATCGATATTTTCTCATAAATTGCTCTCCTAACATGTTTAGTATACGGTAGTAAAGTGATTTTTGAAAATTCGAAGTCGTTTTAAAGATACAGCAGGTGGTAGAAAGAGCTGTTCGGAGCATTGAGTGGGCAGTTGGGGACGGGGCCTATTGTGTACCGTCGACTTTATATCTGGCCCCCCTTTTATACATATATACAAGTTTAGACAAGTTTCTACAGGCTTAAACAGAAATTTCAAGAGGAAGAGGAAGGAATACTCTATGGACCAGGCATCGTAGATTGGGGGTAAGTTGAGATTTTCATAGTTTTAAATGGACTTGAAACTTTAAACGCGTTATTCTCAAAACTGTAGTTTTTAAACTTTCCTCCATCGTATCTCAAAACGAGCTTGACCGAATGACTTGAAATTTATAGGGCATACTCAACACATGTAAATGCATGGAATGAACTATTATCAATCGAAAATTTCCAAAATTTTGATTTTTTTATAGTAAATAACAAAAAATAAGCAAAATTCGCAACTTTCATTTCGAATGTTTACCAAAAGTCCAATTTTTTGTATATTCATTTGATAATAGTCCATTCCGTGCATTTAGGCTCACAGATTAGAACGCCGTTTTTTGTTTCAGATCAGCCAATCAACCAGAATCGTGGAGGAAGTGCGAGCTCATTTTCGAGACAGGGTTGTTCAGAACGCTGTAACCCAAGTTCTACACAATAGTTCTAGCTTAAAATTTATATTTATACTGTCGAAATATATGTTAATAAATGATAATAAACTTAAAGCTCTATCTATTTACTAGTCGTTAAAAAAATCCTACAAAATCACTAAAAATTAGTCCGTCACATGGGATGACCCCCAAGGAACAAATAGGTGTGGTATGATAGGGCATGTTCACAGAATGATAGAACCAAGATTACCATAGAAAGTACTGAGGTGGATACCACTAGAAAATCGAAAAAGAGAAAGACCAAGGAAGGAATAATTATGTTCCTGAATCGTCTTGATTTTAGGCCTCTTCTGTTATAAAACTAATTTTTTTCAATTTTTGAAAGGCAGATAAAAATTTTATGTTTCGACTACTTCTAGTCTAGTAAGAATAAGATTTGACACTTGTTTTTTTATAACAAAAATAAGTTGACGGCCGCATGGTTAGGTCGTTTCCTTGCAGTCAAATACCCGTGGGCTTAAGTCTGAATGGAAATGTGCAATTTCGCATTTTTTTCATTACTAAAATTGTTTTTATTTTGCTAAATAAAAATCATTCTAAGGAGCCTACAGCCAAATGAAGTCTCAAATGTAGAATAGCTTCCATAGATTAATGGTTGAAATGTTGATAAGTTGTTGATAATTTTCTAAAATTCTAAAATAAAATTTTATTAAAGTTTTCACAAAAATTACAATATATTTAAAATGCATTAAAAGTTGAATTTTTGGCCTAAGTCTTGGTACAATTGATTATTATTGATACAAGAATTCAAATGATAGACACTGAAGAAGACAAAGTTGAAACAATATATTGTCAATATATTGAGTACCTATAGTTAATATCCAAATTCAATAAATTCAAAATTATTATGAGGTCCGATTTCATCGCTGGTGCAGAGTTTCTAGCCCGCACTTTTCTCTTAAGTTCATGTCATGAATGCTCGATAAGATTAAAGTCCAGGCTACGCGCTGGTCAATCCATAGCGTCAATTTCAACATTTTGTAAATACTGAGGCAGTAAGTGGACTGGCATTGTCTTGCATAAGGATGAAGTTATCGACGATGAAACTGGAGTAGGGAACGATGTAATCCCCCAAAATTTCTCGTTTCTCTCATTTCGTTGCTAATCTATCTGCTCCATTGCCAGTTTCCATAAGAACCAACTCTGTTTTTGCTTCCATTTAAATACCCACCCAAACCATCCAGAAACCTTACCATGCAGGCACACTCTAATTTCGTCTGAAACGAGAACGAAGCCCCATTGTTCGTCAGTCTAATTAACTTGTTCTGTGGCAAATCGTAGACGGATTTCTTGGTGGGGTGGGTTAATTTGGAGCCAGTAGAAGTTTCCCTGTGTATTCTCAAAACCGTAATTTTATCAATATTATTTGTTTCAGTTCAACGTTCAACGCCTCCAAGACGCCCACTCCTTATCCCAAGCTGCGGCGGTGGCGAGTTCGAGTAACGGTAGTGCTTCTTCACTCGGTGGTGGCGGTCTCACCGTTCCCGGTAGTCTCGATAGTACTGCAGGACATAGTGGAGTATCGGGGACAGGAGGAGCGCATCCCCTTTACCTACAGGGATCTGCGCATAGTTCGGGAGGATCTGTTAGTTCGGCGGGGGGCGGTTCACCTACTAGTCCACTTAGGCCTGGGAAAGAAGAAGACTGTAGTTTACATGGGAGGAGTAGTACCGAAGGTAATTTTCAATATACCTATCCAGTATCAATATCAATCATATCCACATAGGTATTTTTCTCACTCTGATTGAGAACAAATATTTTCTAATGATTTTTAAATGATTTTTAAATAACTTCATAAAAACCAAACTAGAGATGTGAAATGTGAGTATCTTGTTCGCTATCAGATTGTTCTTCTTCTTCTTCTTCTATTACAACGATTTGGGACAGTGATATCGAGAAACTTACAAATGCATTGAAGATATTTTACTCTAATCTAATTAGTCAATTCAATTTCCAGAAAGGGAACTTAGTGTTGGGACGGTTCATATTTTTTTTATATTAAGAAGTATCCAGGGCGAGACAATTTTCATCACAATCAGTCAAACAAAAGAAGTGAAAATAAAGCAAGGAACAAAGTTCTCATACCAGATGTCACCACTATCTAAACTCTTCACGTTGAAAGAAGTAAATACGATGATTAGAAGCAGGCTTCACTCTAATACAGCCCCAACTTATAACCTCATGACAGAAAATCTAGTCAAAGATCTTCATATAAAAGGTACAGTCTTGCTAACTATTATCTTGAATGCAACCCTACGTTCAGGATACTTCCCTACCAGTGGAAAGTTTCTCAAATTGCTCTCATCTCTAAACCAAGACAACCTCCTACTAATATCACGACCTACAGCCCTAGCAGCCTCTTCTTTATATTGTGTGTGCAGATCGTCGAATGAGCATCCTGATGATTGTCGAGGCTGTAAACGCTAATAAAGAAACGATTAGAGAAATTTTACACGAGGAATTACACATAACAAAAGTCTGTGCGAAGTTTGTGCTAAAAAATCTGACTCCTGACCAAAAGCTCTTGCGTCAACGGGTCTATTCAGATTTCCTTGAAAGGTTAGAAAAAGATCTGCTTTGAAAGGCACCCGATTTAAGTTAATGGAAGCGGTAATGCAAAAAACACTGTTTATATATATATTTATATGGAAATGTTATTGAAGAGGATACGTTTATCAATAACCAACTTTATTTAATAATAAGTTTAGATAAAATTGAACAACTTATAACATTTAAATTAATTTCAAAGCGGTAATATTTATTCTGAAGTCAATACACTCTTTCCATCAGATTATAAATAAGCAAAAACAAGAATAAATTACAAGAAAACAAAAAAAAAGAGTATCAGCAATAAAAAGTAGTCATTGAGTTAAAAATATATCGTTAGATATACATCAGTTTTGATAGCAACATCGTTGCAACTTGAAGATCATGAGTTGAACGAATCTTGATTAAAACGAATCAAGATAATAAAGTCGACTAAGTTATGAGGTGCGTCAAATTTCAAATTTCTTCGACTCCGCGGCATACAGGATGACTTAAATATAGCATAAGCACTCAAATAACCAAAAAAATTTAGTAATTGATAAAAATTAATAATTGAAAAGAAAAGTTTAAACTTGAAGAGGCTCTTTCTAGATGAATAAATTCGTTCTAGTATTTTGAGAAATTTTCGCTTATAAACCGTATAAAATAATTCAACGATTCTGCTTATTATATTGAAAAACATAAGGTACGAGAAATACCTAGTTCAAAGAAGAAAATACAACATTTTCTGAAAAAAATATATTTATTTTTGAACGTAATCTCATTTTAGATACATACACTTTTCACAGCGATGTTATAATAAGAATTGTCAAGCCGCTCAAAATAGTCTTTATTTACCGACCTCACCTCTTCATTATTAGAATATCTTTGACCACGAAGTCATTTTTTTAGTGTACGAGTTAGCAATTCAAACTTTAATTCGTTAATTTTTCTCATTGCAATAACGGATGTGTGAGCTGGTTAGGTCTAGATGAAACAACACGTTCTTCTTTTTGCTTTTTTTGGAGACAATTTTCTCTTCTCACTCCATTGTTTTGATTGCTCTTTTGTATTGTGTGTAATGAACCACAATTCATCCTTGTTTATGAAACGGTGCAAAAATTCTGTTAAACATACGCATTTCCAGTCGACGATCATACAGTACCTCTGGATTTTCTCCAACATTTTTAGAGCAGTCACCTCGTTTGATTGACCACCGCAATGCTGTTCTTCTACTACCCAATATTTTATGGTTCATAACGAAGAAGCAGTTTCATCCAGAGTAGAATCTAGTTCATTTCTTATATTAGTAGGGCTATGTTTACAAATTCACGGAAAACGTTCACTATTGATCGCTGCCAAGCAAATACTAAACAACGTGGCGTCTTCAAACTTGAAATACATGATCAATAGATTGTGTATTTTATAAGAAACTACCGCCATCTCTAGGTCAGGACAAGTACTTCTGTACCCAGGCTGCTCAGCCCAGAAGAAATTTTAAGTGGCCCGCGCAAGTGTGGTTTAAAAATACGCACTAAATTCAGAAATCCCGCGGCGTACATTATGGATCCAGTAGTACGCTGCATAAATTACATACGTGCAAAAGCTCTTAACAAACGTCAATTCAGGCTATTATTTGAAGAAGAAATCAGAGAATATGGAGAGTTACAACTGTATTGTGCTGTGCAATGGCTTTGAAGGGGCAGCATGTTGAAACATTTCTTCAACTTGCGAGAACAGGTGTCACAATTTTTAGAGCAGAAGGGGCTTTACCATTCGAAGTTGATTTACTGAAGAATACATTCTGGTTGAGTGATCTTGCATTTCTTGTTGACATTACGAATTATCTCAATATTGAGAGTTGACTTCCAACTTTCCAACTATGTTTATTTTGATAAGCGGATTCAAAGCAAAATTTCGAGAGTAAAAAACAAAATGTACAAATTTTTATACATATATATATATATATATATATATATATGTATAAAAATTTGTACATTTTGTTTATATATATACAATATATATATATATATATATATATATATATATATATATATATATATATATATATATATATTGTACTTATCCTGCCAATATTCAATTAGAACTTGTTGAACTGCAATATCATGATATGTTGTTGAAAAACCTTTTTGCTAGCAAATTGTCTTCGAAAGCACAAAATTCTTCAGAAGATTTTGCAGATTTCTGGAAATTGGTACCAAAAGGAGAATTTCCAGCAATAACTGACGTGGCGTTACAGTTTTTAAGTAGTTTTGGATCGACGTATGTATGCAAAAAGTTTTTTCAGATCTTAATTATCTAAAAAATAAATACCGCACATCCTTAACTGAGCAACATATTTGTGACTTGTTGTTACTGTCAACGTCGCGTTGGATTTGTCGCCAAACATAAGTAAATTATTAAAAGACAAACAATGGCAAAAATCACATAGGTTCTATAAACAAATTATCTAGATTTAAGTTCAATATTGTTTCTTTATTTAGATTTTAGAATAAGATACAATTTGTTCTTAATAAACAATAATTCAATTTTATTTTCTTAATAATTAGGTTTTTATTGCGCTTGTCCTAAGAGTACATCAATATATATAAATTTTCTATTATACAATATGTTAAAGTATTTATGCTGCATAAACGAAAAATATTTGAATTGAAAAAAAGTAGGAAAAACTATAATATTGGTATTTTCCGAAAAGGGATGGTTTTCACCCCTTAAAAACAATTTTCACACCCTGTAACCATGTAGATCTTGATATGAAGAGTAAGATGAGCTTAATTCTAAATTTTCAGTAAAATCGGAGCTGCATTAAAGAATTCGGAGGTTTGACCCCATTTTGAGCTTGAATAGAGAATAATCATAGTTATCTGGCCTATCTTGGCCCATCATTTCATCAACCTATACTCATAATAATATTACAATTGTTTCTTTTCGGATGCAATAAATTCATCCACAAAACAAATACTAAGTTTACTACAAGTAGTTATTGAACTTGAAATCTTGTCTTACTGGTGAACTTTCTTAATGTTTAATGTTAATATTTAGATAGAATCATTCAAACAATTCTGTTGCTAATTCTCTTCCATTATTTCAAGTTACAATTAATGTTAATAACAAAACAGGTTACCGAGAAACACTTGAATGGTGGAGTAGAATATTAAAAGTTAAATATTTTCAACAAAAAGTAGCGGCGCGCACTGTTCTTGAATGCGACAGTGCTGATCAAGGTTGAATTGAATATTTTGGGCAAGTTTTTTGTTCTGCATACTTCTCTTTAACTAATTAAGGATGTGGAATGCGTTTATCTGACGAATCTGTCCGAAATACAAAGATGTAATCAGGAATTGCCTGCTTAAGATAAACAATTATAAATTAATTATACTTTTAACCATTTGTCATCTAATTTCTAATTATAAACTATATATATCATACAAGAGAATTATTTAACTCAATTTTTTCAAATTATAAGAATACACTCAAAGAAAGTGGACAATGTTTTAGATTATATCGTAGCACTAACTAAGTGGTGTCGATCATCACCAACCAATTCTATCTTAACGGCCAATGCTCTTGAAAAATCGGTAGATATCCATGCGAGAGGTCTCGTGGGTCCGTACTTTTCTGAGGATCTCGTGACAGAACAAAGTTATCTGGAAATGCTCGAAAACTTAAGTGGGCAAATAGACAACGATCCAATACTCGCGAACATCCATCATTTCATGCAGATAGATCTTTGTCTCACTGGTCGGAAATACCTTAATGTTCATTTTGGAGAATGGATAGGCAGATGAGGATTCGTTGATTGGCA
Source organism: Diorhabda sublineata (assembly GCF_026230105.1). Taxonomy (NCBI): domain Eukaryota; kingdom Metazoa; phylum Arthropoda; class Insecta; order Coleoptera; family Chrysomelidae; genus Diorhabda; species Diorhabda sublineata. Next base: position 17,687,039 of record NC_079480.1, on the reverse strand, counting down.
AAGGCGGTCATATGACCTGACACTGTGTGATTTGTTTCTGTGGGGCTTCAAGGATCGCGTTTTTGCAAGAGGTTCAAGTACCCTTCCCGAACTACGAACTGCAATTGAAGAATTATTATTGAAGAAGAATTTTTAACTCTTCGCGGACAGCTTGACATGCTTCACCAGACATGCCTCTCTGTTGAGAGAAGTTGCCTTAAATTCATTGATCAAGATGAGCATCAATTTGATCACTTACAGTAACCCTTTTTGAAGTACCTTTTCTAATTAATTTCTTTAAATAAATTTATTTTGAAGCTGCATTTTTTTTAGTAATGCAAATTTGACTTGGTCGACCTCTGTATAAGTAGTTTGAATAGGTGCCAATCAAAGCCACTCGGAGGTCTACAGGTGATTGAGGAACAGAGGTTCATGGGCGGAAATATGATCATTGAGGATATTCAGTTGAAGGTAAAGATCATAAACAAGCTGAATAAGCTAAACATTCTCTTATTATTTTCAAGAACGCGAAATAATTGTTTCCATTTTTGTGTAATAATTCCTCGCGTTCTACGTCAGTTGGGTGGACATCTTTCATAGTTCACCTTGAAAAGAATGTACTAACATGAGATGTTGCCAGGTGTGGGTGACCCCGAGGCAGCCGATTTGGTGAGATAACCACGGCTGACCCCAAAAGTGTCGTAGACTATTAATCAGTGGACGTACCACACCATTCAGCATCAATCTGTGGTCGTTATAGAGAATTTTGGTGAAAAACTTGAAGATGGTTCTTCATCAAGTGTATATAATCCGTCAGTTCTGACATACGTGTAACTTACGTTAAAACTATCCTGAATCTCAGCTACAAGGAAGAAAATGATTTTTGCTACAAATGAACGTAGGGCTCATTATAATATCTAGATAGATAGTGGATAAGCAAAATCGTCATTAATGAGGCACTTAAAATTGTCGTATTACACACAAAGAGCTATTACAGCTGGTCAAAATTACTTTATGGTGTGGTGATGCTGGCATCATAGAGCTACTACTACTCTGAAAGAGCCAATGGTCAACAACTTTCCATCCCCTCAACTAAACGGATTGAAATTGAATGACATGTCTCGTTTTATCGGTTCGCAATGGCCTGCATAACTACCTGATCTAACTGTTTTAGATTTCTGATTTCTGGGGCTTCTTTTTTATCTACTATTTTCAGTTCGGAAGCTGGCTATCATCATAGCTATTTTGGATTTGGAAATTGCGGCCCTAAATAAGTTAGATGATATGAAGATAAACGATTTTGGCATGTTCCTAGGCCAAGATATTCCTCTCTTTCTATTAGAACTGGTTGATACAATTTTTTTCTGAATTATAAGTTATTTTTGGATATCTCAAGAGGTCATCAAAATATTGAAGTTTTCTTCTTCATCTACGTCCATTCCCATTCTTCTCAGAATATCTAAATTGGTAACATGATCTGTCCATATTATTATCTGTTTACTTCGGTAGGTTCACACCGAGAAGGCTTCGAGCCTTCTCGCTCGCATGTACGTTGAGGGTCTAGGTTTCTACACAATATAAGAGGACTGGTAATACATAGCACCTGAGCATCTGTGTTCTCAGCTCCAAGCTCATGTGGCACCCAGCTTCTTGATCCTCACAAACGATTCATAGCTTCTCTCGATTCTAAACCTTATTTTTAAACAGCAATCCACGGAGCAGTCAACACTTATACCCAGGTAGTTATACCTCTCGACTGTTTCCAGGCTTTTCACTTCCATATGCAGCTGTTTATTGGGCGATTCAGTTTGGTTGACAATCATATATTTGGTCTTCTTAACATTAAGTGTCAGATCATATTAACTAACTTTGACGACATTATTCAACATATTTTGTAGCATATTTTTGACGAGAAGTGAGTGCCGTTTTATCCTTATTCTGCCGGTTTAGTTTTCGAGAGCTTTGGTGAAGGTTTCCTTTGAATAGACGTTGAAAAAGAGTTTGGTTATTATTTATGTCAATGTTTTTTGGCTCATGAGTAAACTAATAGATGCCAAATTTTTTGTATAATTTAATGATAATTAATGATAAAGTTTGAACCATTTTCCATGTTAGAATGACTGTATGAGATTTTGCGAAGGGGAATTAATTTAATGCATAACATAACAGGAGTGATAATTTTTTTATGTTGACGTTGTTATAGAAAATACTATGAGAAGAAAACCAATTGAAATGAAAAACTTGGAGAAACGAAATATAGGAGGACATAAGAGCACTCAATGTAGAAAACTGGAGAGCAAAATTCTGGAACCGAAAAGAATGGAAAATAAAACGTCCAAAACAAACGACAAACTATGAAGAAAATAAAAATTAGAAAACGAGGAGTAATCCACCTCAAAAAAAGGTTTTAAGCGCCAATATTGATAGCCACAATCCCCATAAGATTGGAAGGCTTGATGATGATGAAGATTATTATTATTATTATTCTATATGGTAACTCGTGATTACAAATCAAATTTTCTTTTACAGATCCACAACCAGGTGTGGACGACGACGACTCCCAGGAAGCTGCTAGTTCCAGGGCTCAGTACGTCTCTGCGAATTGTGTGGTTTTTACGCATTACCAAGGCGATGCGGCCTCCGTAGTTGATGAACACTTTTCTAGAGCTTTAGATAAATCTTCATCACATACCAAGGGTAAGTAAATTATTTTTAAGATCTAAAGGAGAGTAAATAGTTGATGGAATATAACTTTCTTAGTTAACTCTTTAACAGAGTTCTTGATCTAACCAATTATTTTCTTAATAATATTTTTCTAGCTACGAATATTAGAATTCTTTTACTTATATATTATTTTTAAAACATGAACATACTTTTTCAGGGACTAGTGATTATCGGCTATACACATAATTTTTGATTTTCCTTCATTTCTTCCAGCTTCCAATATTAAGACAGTGTCAGAAAATTTTCCTTTTTTATGTTCTTCGGTAATGGTGATGTGGTATATAGTGGTATAGAATCTCTGTTGCATCTCCAAAGAAAGATTGTTCAATCTCTGCAAACCACTGCTTTTCCAACGATTCCATGTTTAAAACGAAGATCGCTCCCCACTCTGTTCTTTGCATGCGCTTCGTAAACAACCGGTAATGATTTGGGGCTGTCTATCTAAGCTATTATGGATCTCTGACTAGGTGCTTTTCCTAGCATTTTTCTTTTATAGCCTTACTTAATCTTTGAACTCGATTGGAATGATTTGCATCTGTCTTTCCACATCATTAATTGCTATGGTTAAAATTTACAAATTGCACTTAGTCTTGATGGTTGATCAATCAACGTATTCACCACATCCGACACAAAAGGACTTTTTCCTGTATTATAACCTGTATTTACAAAGACTTGAGGTCATCCAGGACATGATAATTTTCGTCTGTACTTTAGATATATGATATACAAAACAAGTCTGGTAACTCCATATATAGAAAAGAACTAGTGATGTGTATTAAGTTTAGTTAGATAGATAGATAATTGACAATTTAAAGCATCTTGAACAGTGTGTGTCATATGATAATGGGTCCAATATGGCTAGGACCTATAAATTATACGTTCCAAGTCATCCCGATTTTATCTGACGATAATGGATTGTAGAAATTTACAATTTACAAAAATTAAATTGGAACTGAACCCGATGAATGTGCAAAAACGGCACATTGTTTATCAACAATTTGGAAAAGGAAAAAAAAATTAAAAGTTACTATTACTGCACAATATTGAACCGATTGAACAAAGAACTCACATTCTTATACGCAGAAAAAAACTCTTTCGCCACAATAGGACAAGTCGAAAAAATCGATGGTTAAGTTCAATTCAATCAAGATGTTTTTAGACCTAACGGAAACGGAAATGAACGATGAATTGAGTTATCACTTAAACAGAAGCTTAATTTGAGGACAATGAAAATAAAAATGCCTTGATGCGATTACATCACTTTCTAGGGAAATTATTTGATGAATAAAACGGAATTTGATCAAAATAAAACTGTTCTTCGTTATAAGTCATTTGTAGAATAATGATTTGACTTATGTCTAAAGAAATCACCACAAATCAGGCGAAGAGGGTGGATGCTCAGTGACTGTTGTATTGTGTGACGATGCAACCTTAACTAGCGATTATTGATTGACTCAAGAACTGCAAGTAAACCTTTTGTAGTGTATCAATATGCTGTAGCTATACGTTGATCTTCACGCTTAATGGCTTTCACTAATCCTGTACAAAAAAAATACGTTCCTGATAGACCTTTTCGCTATTATTGGTATTATTGAATCTTCGTGAATCCACACACAGCACTCCTGGTGGGTAAGAATACCATAAAATGGTATTCCCCTTGCGAAAACTCCATCAAACTAAAATAGAGAGATTTGTGAACTATTGGAGCCAATCAAAAACAGTGAGTGGATCATATTGGTCTTAAGAGGTTAGGTCAGGTTAGGTTAGGTTAGAGGTTAGGTTAGGTTAGGTTAGGTTAGGTTAGGTTATTTAACTGAAATAGAGTGATTTGTGAACTATTGGAGCCAATCAAAAACAGTGAGTCCTGCGGAAGAGTTGATACTGCACAAGACAATTGTCTAGTACCCATACTGGGAATAAAAAAAAGAGAGAGAGAGCGAGAGAGAGAACTATTACCGAAATGTCGATATCAAACATACGGAGGAAAATATCATGAGACAGATGATAGAATGTACGAAAAAATATGATGCGATAGGAAAAAATATCATAAAATAGAAAAGTAAAGAAGAAACTGGAGATAAATATCAATAGACTAAAAATAGTAATTACCACTTGAAGAAATTTGAAAGCGGTTTCTGGTAGAAAGCCGGTTACAAAGAGTGGAAAAACTTTTAGTCGGCTGATGCTCCGGAGGAAAAATTAACCCTACTACTCCCACATCCTGAGGGGAAGTATCATAGCACACATTTCCTAAGATTCCGTATAAAAAGGTTAGTTTAGCTTAGCTTAGAAGGTTAGTTTAGCTCAGATTAGGTTAGGTTTCCGTAGTTTCTTATTTCTCTTGCATTATCTTCACCCCAACATACATCATATACGTAGTTTAATCGATACTAATACGAAGTTTTGACGCTCTTTGTTCTGAGTACCATATGGAGCTCAGGAGATTTTTTTCTCCACATCAACCTACTAATATCAATTTAATTTTCTGCCTACGTTTTAGTGTTTAAACAATGCGGCAATCATTTTTGCATGTACTTTTAATTTGTCAAAGATATTCAAGTTGTTGATGAAAGACGTAGTATTTCACATTTAAGGACGATGCACAAACAATTTCTGATTCCGAGAATACTATACGATAGACAAGAGATATTACAAATTACAAGCGGTAATGTGATTAAAGAGACTCTAAGAGAGAAAAAAATAGAAAAGATAGAAAGACCTGAAGAAGTAGCCGCTGCTTGGCGTAATTTAAGCCCGATAGCCATCTCTCGAGACCAGTATATTAAAAAGCGAGAGAGAGAGGGCATGAAATATTTTTACATCTGATGGATTTATGAAAGTAATTACGGTAGTGAAATGACATAAATAAGGAATGATTTATTGAAAACGACTGAGGCACATAAGCGTACATTGTAATCCATTGTACATATGAATAAAAATAAATAAACACGTTTAAACACTAAAATATTATTTCTAATACGTTTTGAAAATGGGTTCCAAATAAAGCAAATGTTTTATTATTGGAAGAATTTGAATAAAATCTCAATTTTTTCTATACTTTTGCTGTATGAAAAATGACATCGATTGACCAACATACAGGGGCGGTTAGTACATTAGCCCTACAGGGTACACGGTTTAAGAGAGTAGCGTAATTAAGTGGGGAAGTTCGCTGCTTTCAGTCTAACGCAAAGAACAGTACGGTGGGCAGATGCCAAAGAAATAAGTTTTTCTCGCCACTTTTGCAAATGTCTAGTTCTTTAGGACGATTTGTACTTATTAGCAATATACCGTAATAGTCTGTGTGATTTTGTGATTAGATTAACAATACTTGCACAAATTTGAAGATAAAAATACTGGAAAACTTCGAAAGTCATCTTCATAATTGGATATTCGTATGCATTATCAAGAGCAACTGATATCATGACTATATATACAGTTTAATATTGGTTAAATACAAAGAGGTAAAATGAAAATGTGTTAAAGGCTAGGTGGATATTTTGAATGGAATTAGAATTGAATTGAATTAGAATGGAAATCTGTTTTAACGAAAAAAAAAAACATTTTCATTTACAATGGTACTCAACTTTATGGAATAAAACTATAAATTTCACTCAAATTGCTTTGGTCTTTTTTATCATTGTCAGCTTTTTCTTTCTTATGTATGTGAACTATTTCTAAAAATTATCTTTTTCTTATATTTTATTTTGTTAATAATTGAATGTACTTTTTTTGGATATTTCATGGTTTGTTTATGCAGCTTTATTCTTTTATCGTATTGATGACCTTTCAATCTATTTAACAGCTTCCGAATCATTACTTGATATACAATATTCCTTCTTTGGATTTTGTTGGTCTAGAATTTAATTTAGTGAACTATTTGGATGATGTATTATGTTCTTTATGACGTATACTTATATCATATATATTGATAGTTGTTTAGCAAAATACTTCTATATATTACAAGGAAAAATATTTGTTTAGTTTCTTTTTTCTTTGTTAATTGTTGATAGTATCCATTCAACCTTTTTTTGAATATGTTATTTATCGTCTTTTCAGGATAATTGTTTTCGTCTAATTCAGTTGCTGCATTTTGAATAGTTAAGCATCTAAATTCAGGATCTGATAGTTGTAACCAGCATTTGTTTCTAAAAACCTCAAACTAACATGCCTCTTCTCGTCGCAAAATAACAAAAATTACGAAATTTTTTGTTTCCCACATCTAAAGACCGCTTGATATGATGTGAGACAACGTGTAAGAAATTGCATGATGCAAGATCAATATATTGCATTGACGAATGTTGCATGTCGCCTGACATTATGCAAGTTTCTTGCCATTGCATCATGGTTACCTTTAATGAAAATTCCATAAGTGAAAGTAAACAATTTCTTAACCTTAACCGAACCTAACCTTAAATTTCATACAATATTTTTTGGTCGGCTTAATCTAGGTAAAGAAAAAAGTAATCAGTGCGATTCTTGCCATCATATAATCAACTACTGCCTTACTTTTAGAGTCTGATGGACAGAAAAGACCACCCAGGTGATTGTGGGTCAGGCACTGGCTAGATAGAACAAGAGGAAACATGAGTTTAACTATAGAATTAAATGCAAAAACATACAAAAGTATTTTAGAATGAATGAAGAAACATTTGAAAAGCTCTAGAGGCAAATAAAAGATAAGATAACTGAGGAATCCTTAGCGAGAGACGTAATATCAGCAGATCAGAAACTCATTTCGGATCGGAACTAATAATGTTGCAAATTCCAGATTTTGCATGAAACATTCAGCTGAACTTCATCTATGCGCATGTTTTTGATCAAGAAATATTGCGTTTTACATTGCATGTTGTCTTGCATCATGTCGAGCGGCCTTGATGCGGGACAAGGAGAATGAGAATATTGGACCGTGATTGAAGGATACGTAGAAGGAATAAAATTTTATATCCAGACTCCAGGACGCTACCTGAGAGAACGCGAGTGCAAGAGTGGGGCAGTACGCTCGTCGCTTCACCTTCTCTCGCCTCGCATCGCTGACGCTATGCCTCATATAGATTTTTCGGTCGAGAGTCAAAAGACGCCAGAAGATTAGGGGAGATAATCAACCACACTTTTGTGCTCGCTAATTATTTGTTGGCTACTACATGGTAAGGACACTTTCAAGGAATTATACCAAATGGAACCAATAAAATGGAAACCCTTATCACAAGGTGAAATACAGTGGGATAGATGGGATCGGATAAGTGAAAACTCAAATACAACTTCCAATTATAGTACTACAATATTGGTGGGCTTATAAAGTACCTAACGCAATCACTTGGATCACGTCTATTTTGTAGTAGACTTAGGCAATTGAATAAATAAAGAGTGTGGATAGCTAGCACTCCTGTCATATGCACTTACCAAGTCTTGCCAAGAGCTTCTCACCAAAGTCTGAAGCGGGCAGAAGATATTTTAGGATTGTCCCCTCCTCAAAATAGTTTCTCAACACCCCAAATTACAAATCTCGAACTGAACTTGAATGATCTGCTTTAGGAATACATATTCGTTTCTTTATTTAATCTTCTAAGGGACATTTGTGAAAATTTCATACTTCAAGTTTTTGGTATTCACAGTTAAGTTGATGAATCTAATGGTTTTTAATAAATCATCAATTCTCTAAAGATACCGTGAAATATGCAGGCGTCACTTTGAAGTAGAATAAGGGAGTATAAATTGGAGTTCTCGGCATCTGCAGGCGAACTCTATGTTTATGAGCTACGTCTGCCTGTCAAGAAGTTCTGCTATAGACGGGATTATTTTCGACAGCTCGGAAGAGCATTTGCCGTGGTAGTATTGGTAAAACATAGTCAGGTTGGTGACCTTTCTTCTATGCTCTAAGCTGTCCAAGTTTCTGGTCAACTCTTGATCGCCTATCAGCCGAAATGCTGTTTTCTGTATTGAATCGAGCATTTTCAGGGTCAGTTTGGGAGCCGAGCTCCAAATGTGCGAGCAATATTCTGGATAATGAAGATGGACGAATCTGTGCCTTGTATAGGATAATAATTGCGGGGTATATGGCTCTCAAAGAGGACTCCAAGCTATTGTGAAGCTGCCTTGGCTAAATGGGTCACATGACTATGCCAGGACATATTGCTTCCAACCTCAATACCCAACAAGCGAATTTGCGGGGACTGTAATATTTTATGTCCATTTGAGTTATTAATTTCCAATCATTGACCTAAATACAAAGCTAAACCTAAAAATCAACAAAAATAAAATTTCATACTCTATTCAATCCTCTGAGGAGTGGTAAATCCAAAAATCTTTTCTAGGTATGTAGTAAGAGCAACGATCTGTCCAAATTTCCTGATTTTGACTTTGGTAGTTAAGACTGTGCGTTGATGAACAAGTCAGTCTGTCAGGTTATGATTGTTTTATATATATTAAGATAATGATTTCTCTGATTATTACAGGTTGATAAAGGTTAAAAAACTCTCATAATTTTCAAACGAAAACTATTCTGCATACTATAAATACGCGAAATTATTTTTTATGTTCATAAAAAACTATATAAAAAATCTGATTGAGATTTCCAAAAGGGTATTTTAAAATAATTTCAAGCCTATTTATTAACAGCAATACAGAAGCATTTAGACTGAAAACTGAGAAGTATAAACTCATAAATACTAATAAAAACCTATATATATACATATAATGTGAAAAAGCTACTATAGTATCATTTTCAATGTTGGTAACCCGAAATTTATTCATAAGAGTAAATATTTATGTTGTGTCATCATTTGAGACATTTTAAAACGATCATTAATTAAAAAACGTTCCAAAGATCCCCAAACGGCGACCAGAGCACATGTCTCTTCACCAACGGCGCGCATTAAATAATTTACGGAAGGAAATAAATAAATACTTTAGAACAAAAACTTATTATTTCTTCTTCTTTTTCTGCTATCGATTAATGGATGTTTGCAATCAATTCTGACCATTTTATCTTGTCTCTGGTGGTATCAATTAATTCTCCTGTGGTTCTTATCCCAATCCAACCCTTGTGCCATTTACTTTGATGACTAATTGTTGACCCGAATAAAGGTTAAAGAGGAGTGTGGAAAGGACATATCCCTGCCTAAAAGCTCCAAGAATTTTTTGGGCTTTTGAAAGTTTGTTGTCAATTCTAGCTGCAGCTGCTTTGTTTCAATACAAGTTTCTACTATGTATGTATTTGAACGAGTATCTGATGTTGCATTTTATCTCTACGTCAGATGACCGGTCTTCACATAACTAAGTTCCCAGATAGTTAAATTCTTTCACCCGTTCAATCTCTTTGCTGTTGTATGATATTCTGGACCTCATCTAATTTGCCTGTGAATATTAGAAATTTTTTATATTGATATTGATTCCCATAAGCCGACTGTGTATTCCAACTATATCCAGGAGCCTTTTGAGGTCAATCATGCTGTTATCCATGTGTCATTTACTTTGATGCCTAATTGTTGACCCTCGAGTGCTTCTTGTTTTCCGAATAAAACGTCGAAGGATTTTCTGAACTTTTGAAACTTCGTTGTCAACTCTAACATCAGCTGCTTTCTTTCAAGTTTTCTATATAACGTATCTTTCTGGTCTATGTCAAGTCGCCTCAGTATTTGAACGAGGATATGATGTTGCACTTTTTCAAAAGCTTTTTCGTAATCAATAAAACACATACTGTGGTAAAATAAATTCCCAGAGGTACTTCCCCTTAAAATATTGAAACCAAACGAGCTTGTATGTAAATTTAAATGGAATATAAAAAACTTTCAGTTATAACTCATAGTCCTAGTTGTAATTAAAACTTATTCAACTAATTAAAGGATTATTTTCCACTGTCGTCTTCAATTAATACACCAAATACTGTCCTATTAAGATTGTATGTTACATGATGTTAAATAGAACATAAATTGAAACAAAAAAATGATAAATAGGAATACAAATATTTAAATTGAAAAACATCTTAACATAATTGAAGAAAAAGAAAAAATTCAGAAAAAAATAGGTTCAGAACAAGTCACGTAGAAATGATATTAGATGCAGAAGAAATAAACTAGATGCAGGAAAAGGATTGACATGAAGTGGTAGAGGAAAATAGAGGCAACGAACTTTACTATTAGAAACTCACCAACAATGAGAAAACTGAAATATAGTGTAGAGTTTATGATAATTGAGAGGCTAGCATTTTTTTAACAAATGAATCCATGTAAATATTAACAAGAAGTAAATTCGTCTCAATATCATTGAATCTAGAAAATATCTCTTTTTATTATCAAACTAGTCTCGTTTAATTTTGTTAGTATACTTTATCTAATCTTTTTTGAAGGACTATAAAAAGTATAAAGCTCCAATTGCAAAACTTATGCGGGTTTCAAAGAAACGCTTATAATACCCAATCCCAAACCAAAGGTATTAAATTTTAGCATTTACTCCAAAATAAATTTAACATTTAACATCGTACATTTTGACGTAGATGCTAATATAGTTTATGCACTTCAAGATGGTATGCGGGATTTTTCCGGCAGTTTTTGAGCGCGCATATCAAGATATTTTGAAAAATTACAGAAAAATAAATATAATAAAAAGTTTCCGGAAATAAGTTTGCCAGACCCGGCAAAAAATTGGCTTGTGTAATTTTTTACTAAAAGCCAATAAAATATACTGTTGAATACATTGAAAAAAATTTTAAAACATATTTTCATGTTCTTAATCATATTTTTACATTTTTTAGCAATATCGAGCTTAGTTTGTTCCTACACTTATATTCTATTAATTTAAATAAAAAATTTTCGATTCCGCTATGACGGGACTTTCAGTGTCACCGACTCCTGGACTAAAAAATGCACTCGTTCTTAGAAAAAATCGTTTTTTCTATCAATTTTTGTTCAATATTTTATAAAATATTCAACATTTGCTCATTTAGGAAAATCTTAGATGTTGCTGATCGTATGTTTGCCTAGGACTCACTTCGACAGATCAAATTTTCTTGTGCGCTCGTCGAACGATTCTTCGAAGTGTGTTCTAGATGCACGAAATGTTTTCTAAATGTGCCTGTGCGCTCGATGCACGTGCGCTGAATGCACTCCAGTCATCCATTCAAGATCAGTTCTCGAACGTTTCTGTATTTAAATAAAACGAAAAGTCAAAATCGTTTGTGAGTTTTTCCGAGGCAAAATCTTCATTAATAATGATGATGGATATCGAAATATTCTTCTTCAACTTTTTACTTCTCAAACCTTTTTGTCTTTTGTTTTACGATTTACCTTGATATCAGATCTCTTTTGATAGAAAGTCAGTTCAAAATTACAAGTAACTTGATACTGACAATTTGTGTATTTATATTAATCAATAGATCACCTACATCATGAATATCAAAATGGAAACCTGTTTTAACCAGAAAACTTAATTTTTTTCCAGTTGTTACATTTCAAACAGATGTAGAATGCATCAATTAAATTATTCTTAACAAATTAGTCATGAACAAAAACCTAAGTTAAAGTACAAGAACTTAGTGATACGTGGTCTTAAAAGATTCAAACCAAGCGAACTAGATTTAATTGAAATATAAAAACCGACAGTTATAACTTGTCCATGTTGTCATAAAAACTTGTCAAAATGAGGCACGTAGAAACGATGTTAGCAGATGGAATATACCAGATGCAGCGAAAAGATTGCTGAAGTTGTAGAAGGACAACGAACTTTACGATTAGAAACTCACAATGAGAAAATAAAAGGTTAAAAAAAATAATAAATTTTCAGTTTTAAAGACATTTTTAATAAAAATAATGAGTTCTATCTACGTCTCTTCTGAAACTGAAGTAGATTTAACGTAACGATATATCGGAATTGGGATTAAAACATTATTTCTATCTATAATCATCTACAAACTACTAAAGTTTTAATAACATTTAAACAAAATGATAGAAGAAGATTCTGAAGAACTTTGTAATTTATATAGTTAAGTATCAATTTAATCATAAGTGGATCAAATTAAAGAAAAAAAACGTGAATACTACTGATTAAATTGATTGTTCATAGTAATTGGTTAACTAATAAAACATTTAATACTCTTTATACATAAACTAGCATCGAATACCAGGATTCAGAGAAAATATGTCTTTCTTTCTTAGCGACATCTAGAGAGAACATTTATCACCAGAAGTTGGTGGAGTGTGGGAATCGGGAGCCCGATCGCCGGCGAATTCAAAGGATAATCGACAATATAAAACTGAAGTTAACATTCAGAAATAAAAAATAATCAGATAGCATTTTATATAAATCACCAACTCTTCGAGTAAAGACAACGTTCCTGTCGAGTAGAGATGGCCGTGTGGTAACTATTCACTAAACAGTTAAATGGAACGTATTGAAATTTATTATTTATTCATTGGAATTGGCGTTCATATCGTTTTTAAAATCTAAGTCTATTTTCAGTTTCATTTTTTTTTTTATTTTTGATATGGATATGGTGCAGTATGAATTTCCAACTATTCCAGAAATTCCAACTTAATTGGCATGATTCATTTTAGAAATTATCCTGATAAAGGGACAATTTTACTATTCATATTTGGGATTGGGTTACTTTTCGAGTGGGACATCACTTTACTATCGCGCAAGAATTGAATTTAGTAGTTAAAATAATGAGAACACCACAGCTTTTAGAGTGTTGTTGGTGATTTGGTTGATGAACGAATTCACCAGTGACAGGGAAGTTACCTGTCCCACCGGCTAGGTGGGGTTTAAGAATGAATTCTACCTGACAGAGATAGCAGAATTATCGGAAAAGGCTGGAAAATATTTAAGAAGTTTTCCTATGCTATCGTCAATATCTGTAGGAGAGATAGGTAAGTTTTCTCTTGTGGTTTGAGAGAAGGGATCATCTAGCATTAAGTCAGAGGTAGAAATGATGTTTTTGGCAACGGCACTACTTAATTCCATAATGCGGATCATGTATAGACCTTGAGTTAATTTAAACGGCTTGGTATTGAGGTTATATCTATATTGACATAAAAGGTATTGCTGGGACTAAAGGGGCATTTGTATTGGCAATACCTGAGAATTGACTGACCATAATTCTAAATATTGCAATAATTTTATCGAGGCGGAATGATATTAGATAAAATTTCCAAAATCAGAACGCAATCTTACATACTTTATACAAAACCGCCTTTCCCAAAAAGGAATCACACAAAAAACTATGCATATTGGAACAAGCTTCCAATCATCCCCCTATTTTTCCTATGGAAACGTCAACTTCTTCTGCTGCTCGGAATTATTCAGAATATTCCGCTATTTTTTTCTTCTTAGGGATAAGACCAACCTCATTATTCTTTTCTTCTTCAATTCTGGTGATTCCATTATTTATGTTCCGTGGCGTCTATGCGGTGCAAATTCTTAGTTGACTAAGACATTGAAGAGTGGTTTCACTTGCTCGAACTGTTCCTTCTCTAGATCTTCTCCATTATGGCATTGGTGTAAAAAATTTATTTTTGTTTTTTTCTTCTATTTTCATCAACTTTTGGTTAGGTTAGGTTTTTCTTTTCTCTTGTCAAGTTCCTCCGTTAGATGATGGGTACTTGCATCTCCTTCTGACAGTTTCCTCCTAATTTTTCCTCTTTTAATCCAACTCTCAGTATATCTGCTGGATCCTGATGTACCAAGTGGCGATCATTGCTTGTCTCAAGCTGGTGTTTTTTGGAATTGGAGTCTTCAGTTCCAGCTTCAAAAATCTTCCGATGGGTCTTACTTGTCGTCATATTTCCTCATTGCTCCACTAGGTAGTCAATATAGTTCTTCAAAGTAAGTCCTTGGTCCAGGATGGCTCACAAGTATTTGGCCTTGGCTGGTATATGCCTCTTCTTTTCGAAGAATACAGCTTGGATCTTTCTTACTAATCTACCTTGTACACCAGTAGTCGATTCAGTACATGGTTTTCCGAAGTCTGTGTGTTAACATCGCCTATTGATTGGCTCTTGGTTACGATGACAGTGTATTCTGCGAGGAAGGTCATCAAGGTGTTGTACATTCTAAGGATGATGATCTAGTTGCACAACAACTTCTTCAGAGTTCCAGTTTCTCTTACCTTTAATATCAGATCTGCGAGCCAGACGCGATGGAAGGATTTGCTAACATCCGAGAAAATGGCTTCCACCCTTGACACATTTGACAATCTTATTAAGGACTTGGTCTTTAGACCTTCGTTCCTTCCTACATCCGAACTACTATTCTGGCAGAATTACGATGACCTGAAATGTGATAAGAAAAAATTATTGAGCTTTCGGAAACTTTGATAATAAGCTTTTTCTTTCAATTTGTGGGAAATATAAAATATTATAAATTGAAAAGTTGTGCGCGAAAAAAAAATAATTGATACCTTATTAGCAAATTAAAAAAATTTTTCTATAATTAGGGTAATATCGTGATGATATAATTTTCCTGTTGTAAAGATGCTCGATTCATTTTCTGTATCACTAGTCTGTAAGGAAATGAGAGATCCAAATGATTTTTTGGTTGGTACAATTACCACAAAAATCAATATTCTACTCACTGTTTGCTTCTTGTTTATCATCGACTATTCACTCCATGGGAACAAAGGGAGATTTTTCGTACAAATTAACTACAAAAGCTTGATGTCATTAATGTATAGCATTTTCTGACAACCTCTTCGCAAATTGGTTGATTTCTTTGTCGTATGAATCTCCGGATTTTCTCAGCAAAATATTTTGCGCTGGTTTATCAGCGTTTTTTACAATTTCGTCGGAAATTTCCAAATCTCGCCACATTTTAGTTTTTTGTTTCGTAGTAGATAAAAATGAAAAATTATTAGTACCTAAATCAAATTAAATTAGAGGTAACAATATTATGAAATTGAGCTAGAGGTTCTATGTACGCAGCAGTGGTAGTAATTAATATCCTGGGGAAATTTTAGGAATCCATTGGCCAGAAGTTTTGTACGACTGTCACCTTCATAGCATGATCCCCTGGATAAAAAAATAATTATTCTATGTCTTAGGCTATATTATTTACAGTAATACACAATCTGGTTTATGTCTTAACCATCATCTTTTACTCTAAATAAATAGGTTCATTTAGAGAGGTAAGAAAAAATCATGTTTTCGCTTCTATCAATTCATGTATCAATCGACTTTTATAAATAAGAACTGATACCTTATCGTTTTTATCAAATTAAAGCCCGAATAGTGTGGCGGTAACTTTATCTTACAAATTCCACAAACTCAACAAATTTGATCCAATTAAAAGCGAAAGAAATGCAAATACCGAATACCTCGAAAGCGGTAAGGCATCAGTATCGGAGTCCATCGGTTACCAAGTTTATATCAATAAACACAAAACGCCGCTTCTCCAACGTTATCGCAGATGGCAGCACATTACTTGTTGTTCTGCGGAGAGCCAGAGGTGAGTAAACGACGTAAACTTGTTTTGCCGACAGTGACAGAGCGAAAATGACCAGTATCAAAAGAGATAAAACAAATATTTAAATAGAGGCGGAGGAAAGTAATGAATCAATAACAGTTATTTTATTATTGATTGATTATTATATACTACTGAGCGCAGCATCGGATAAAGAAGTAGTGAGGCTTGAGGCTTAAATCGACCCGAAGCCCACTTTAGAAATCAAACGAAATATCTCCAAATAATGTTTGGAAAAAATTCAAATTTTACTATGTATTCAATATTGCTTTTAGAATAAATGATAAAATTAGTATTTTGCGGGGCCTTTGCGTGGCCTCTACCTTCTCGGGGTCTGGGGCTTTAGCCCCTCCTAGACCCTTCCTAAATCCAACGGTGACTGAGAGTAATATATAAATTGAAATTATAGTATTAATAAAGATGTTACACTCTCGAATAATTAAAGATAGAAAGTGATAAGCTTGATATTGTCACAAGAAAATTTCAAAATTTTATGAAAATAAAATAATAATAATAATGATAAAACAATATTAATATCTTCCCAATTTAGATATTCGAGGTTACATAAATTCAAATGAAGCTGAAAATCACTAAAATTATTCAAAATACAATTGATAATAAAATTTGAATATTCCCCATCATTTCTATGTTTTAAAAAAATTTTATTCAAGGTCAAAGGTGAAAAAAATGAGTTTTTCGCAATTTTCAGCGATACGGTGAGTTATATAAATACCTCAGACCAAAATTGTAGATCATAAAATTATCTACAAGAAACGTATCAGTACTTTTTTCCTACAATCCACTGTTTCTGAGATATAATTATTCAAAAAGTTGTGAAAGTTATCGTATTTAATATATATTTTCAGCAGTAAACTTTTCTTACAACATTGAAATGAACTGAGACTTGTTGTGAGTATTTGTAAGAAATTTCTGTTGACTGGTTGGAACTGTCATAAGTTATCCTTATATATCCTTATATTATTTTGTCGAAATAGGTATAAAATAACCAAATCACTGTTGAAATTATTTGTCATTAACTTAATAGATCACAAATATATCCGTTTTCAATTAAATGTAAGTCTGCGAAAAAAAAAGTTGGCGCTTGATGGAATACTTATCGCATTTCTCATTCGGATAAATACCTCGTTGATAATTATTACACGTTAACATTCCAGGAATTCGAAAACAGTCTGAACATTTATCAAATTTTATAACATTATATAACAGAATGTAGTTTCTTTGGTCTTTATTGTACTCTGTGGTGACTGTGTTATGTAAACAATGTGACAGGTACTTTATTTGATAAACTGGCCAAAACTATAATCCAGGTGTTCACTATTAGAACTGTATTCATCTAAAATACTGTAAATAAATCAGTAGTAATTTCAATATTATTTAAACTGTTATTTTATGATGGTGCTGAGGACGTACAGCATTATAGTTCTTCTAATATCAATCGCAGATTATAAAAACTGGTTCAAAACCCTTGCCTAAAATTTTGTTTGATGTACCATAGGCGTAAATACCGCATTTTATGAATTTATTATTTTTATAAATACTTTTAAAAATATTTATATCTTTCGTTAAAAGGCAATCGATTGGACGCCGTTATTTAGACAGACACACTTAATTGTTGTTCTACTTGGAACTTAGAAAAAAATCATTATTATACCTTGTTAACTTGCTATAAATGAATATTAAATTATAAAACGTAAATAGACGAGTAAAATGTACCTGTCTGTAAGGGAGTTGTAATTGTATTTTGGATAATTTGCTACCTTTAGCTGTATTAGTTCTAATGTCGCAACCGAGTTCTTATGTAAACCATAAATTGTC
Source organism: Diorhabda sublineata (assembly GCF_026230105.1). Classification (NCBI taxonomy): domain Eukaryota; kingdom Metazoa; phylum Arthropoda; class Insecta; order Coleoptera; family Chrysomelidae; genus Diorhabda; species Diorhabda sublineata. Next base: position 17,669,051 of record NC_079480.1, on the reverse strand, counting down.
CTACATATAAAATCTTTAGTAGCTTTGTCAACTGATTTCAGTTTTTCTTCACATGTTTTTCGGTTCTGTGAATGATCCACAGTTAATTCAGTAATTCTTATTATTTATACTATCAGATTGCTGAATATTTTCCTCTTCTAAACATTAACTGAATTAGATTAATCTCATCTTACTAAGCCACTGCTTATCTCAGACTGTCTAGAAGGAATATACCAAAGAAATTGTGTGAATACGCCTTCCGACATCTTCGATCAATAGAAATGCATTTATGTTTTACTATTCCATGTTTTCAAAGGTAAACAGTGGAGATGATGAGTCCACGTGGACTATATTTGTTCAATAGTAACCATTTGAATTACATCTTATTATTCCAATGTATATAGTACTTACTTACTACTTATATTGATGCAATTATTTTAAATAGATTGAATTTATTCGATTTTGCATCCTCAGAATTTGTAATACAAACGATTCCAAATTGTCCATTTTAGTAATTTGTATTTTCTCGTTATATGAGTATATGTATATAGGATATATAGAATACCGTTACAAACAGAATACAACGACTAAATAATATTGAAAAAAAACCTAAAAGTAATTAAGCAAGACCAAGACCAATGCAAAAAATTTCCTTGCCTTTGCAGTACCCCACCTCATAAGCGATTCAGCTATACAATGTTGTTTAGCAAATTTTTGTATATTAATTGTTGATATCTGTTACAGAAACCTCCCCTATGACTGCACGTAACTTCCCTCCCTCCTTTTGGAATAGTCAGCACTTCGTCGGTGCATCAAGTACGTCTCATCACGCTGCAGATCTCTATTCAGACCATTACCATCCAGGGGATGCCTGGTACCAATACAGCCAACACCATAGGGCGGTTCATGATTACCATCATCACAATATGGCAGCCCAATATGGAGGGCTGTTGCTTCCTGGTTCAAGACTGCATATGGGCTCTCACGCACCTTGCAAAGCAATGGACTGGCAGCATCCATCTATTGAATCACCATATTCTTCGTATCCGACTATGTCAGGTGAGATATTGTTGATATTATTAATTCCAAGCTGGAATAACACAGGTTTTATTTTTATTGGTGAAAAATATTATTTTAATCTATTTTCATTTGTTACTATACTATACTATGCAGTTGTAGTAAAATAGACCACGAAAAAGAGTTCACTCTTAGATTCCAAGAAAATTCTTCAATCCGAGGGATTTTGTTGTAAAAGGTACATATTTTTACTATGAAAATATAAATGTCATTTTCCAACTTATTCCTCTAATTCACGTCCTAGAAAAGTGATAATTAAAATATTACCTTATAACTACTGTAATATAAAGTCATTTCCACCGTTCTTGAACTACGAGGCACATTGAAAAATATAATCAATTTTATGTAAGTATATCCGAGATGGCTGCTGACCTTAACTGGATTCCTAGATGCTGGAGTTGTATTTTGTTATGGTGCATCGATTAAATCCTTTGTTGAATTCCCAAACTGGAAGCTTTAGAACTGCGAAAAAAAAATAGGGGGAAACTGGAATACAGATGGAAATTACTGAAAAAAGATCGAGTAGGTAGAATAGATTTGAATAAAAATATTCTAACATATGAAAAAAGTGAATTTATATATATATATATATATATATATATATATATATATATATATATATATATATATATATATTCATTATAACCAAACAAAAATATGTTCTGTTCCCCAAATAAAAAGGAAGGTCGAGTTTATACGAAAAATATTATACAAAATTTGCTAAAACAGAAGGAAATTGTTGATAACTGAAATTTCGTGTGCACTTAGATATAAAGAGTAAAGATATTTAAAAAATTTATAAATATAAAGGATGATATCACCACAATTTTTTCTAAATTTAATTATATTTGTTGTAGAAATAGACAGATAGAGGACGATTTAGAATACATATCGAGGTTTTATTGAGTTTCTCGAATAGAGTGGAAGGTCGATAAAAAATTAATTTCTTCGAAAAACTTGAATGTTAAAACTAAAATAGACGTGACTACTGAGCCGTGAACAAAGGAATATTCGAAATATTTGAAAAAAAAACGTAATACGCCGAATGGCATATTACAATAACAAATCTAATTATCAGCTTGGATGTGCTCAACCTGCTAATAGATATATTTTGAATCGTTTAGGAAACTATACAAATTATAGTATATAATATATATTATCTTCGTCACTTGTATTATAATATGATATGATCCAGATTAATCTGATAACTCTGATTTAAAGTCCACTCTGTTAAACATTTCTTCCAATCCTTTTGTATAAACAGAATCAACTAATTTTCCTTGTTTTTGTATTGAAAATGCGAAAATATCATCCACATACTTGTACCATTTTCTGGGAAAATACTGAAACTCTTGACTGATTTGTTTTTCAAAATGAGTCATAAACAGTTCAGTCATAAACGTCGATAGGCAGTTAGTTACCCATTGCTTTTTTTTATCTTGCTTGTATATTTCGTTGTTGTACTTAAATATTTTTGTTAATTGTAAATATTCTTCAACTACATCAGCTCCAAAATTATTAGATCTCAAAGTACTCGAAGGTCTGCGGGATCGGCACACTGGGAAATAATGAATTTACATCTAAGGAAATTAAAATTTCCCGATCTTCAATTTCTGTAGTCTTCACTTTCTTGATAAACTCATCGAATTTTTCACTGAAAACCTCTCAAGTTTGATGAGTAGGTTTTCAAACAAACAAGTAACTCGTATGTTACAAGAACTGGTCTTTAGTCATGGCTTTCTATTAATGACCGGTAGCTGCTAGAATTGGAGGCATGCGAAACCAACGACAAGTGAAATTATACAAGGTGTCCTTTGCTAAAATATGTAAACATGTTCCTCAAAGTTTGTGTCCATTTACAGAAAATTCCATAAAAACAATGCATAGTGGATTGGCTAATAACATTTACATAAATTACAATAATATCGCTTCATTGAGATGTTTTGATAATGGAAGCATAAATTCCACCAGTAGCAGATTAATATCAAAAGCCATGTATGAAACACCATTAGAATTAATTAGATTTATCAACAGTTGTAACTACATAATTTTTCTCCCATTTCTAATTACACGGCTCTATTATTTTGTGATAACTGTATTTATTGGAATTTTGATAATGTTAAATTTAAAATTTCTCATTGGTCCGGTAATTGTCGGAAATTACAACCGATCATTGACAAATCATGATACCAAATCATTAACTTTGATTCAGATACGATCGCTCTGTGAGCAAATTGATCTTATATTCATAAAGCGAATGAATAGTTTATTGTAGATGGATTACAGTAAAAATTTCGAGATTGTAGTTTTTTGGGCATACCAAAAAACATTTAACGTAAACCATTATTTTCTAACGAGAAATCAATTTATGTATGTATTCAAATTTCAATTTTGATGTTTAGGGTAGCACAGAAGATACTGCTTTTTATCAGAACCCGATGATTTGATATCGTAAATTGAATCCATACCATATTTCCAAAAACTTTTATTTAGGTCACATCTTTTGATGGCTTTGGCAAATTTTGAAAATACATATTCCTATTGTATATTGCTTAGTACCTACCCAATTAAAATGTAATTTAAAGGATCTAGAAACTCTAGGATTTAGTTTTTGAATCTTCCTACTTTACAAAGTGGATCAGGTACTAAATTCCAGGTAATACTCTTAATGAATTCGTCACGAGTTGTCTTATATACTCGGACTACCTTTTCGTTTACCAGTCTGCTTTCTAGAATTCATTTAAGTCTGGAATTAGTTTAAAAATTTAAATTTCAAACTTTTAACTATTAATTTCACTTTAATTGAAGAAAAATATCCTGTTTATCATTCAATTTTGATGAAGAACTTGAAACAAAAATAAATTTAAAATATATTCGGTAAAACTAATGTTTTTGAAATTTATAAACTTGTAATATGATTTCTTTCAATAAATTCCTTATGCAGGAAGAGGAAGAGCAGGGATTTATCAAATGTAAATGAAAATTCTACTAATTCAATATAAAACCTCGCAGAATATTCGTTAGTAAACTGTCTTTGAAATTCACTTTACGTTAAAATATATTATTCATCATTCTATATTATAGATTTTGCTGTTATTTTTCGTGTTTCATAATAACGAATGTGTTATATAGACTGAACCATTAAGTACGAGTAAGGTCACGCGATGGTAATTACACCCCAATGCCATTTCCTCCTGATATACTATATCAAAGACTACATCTTGTACAACCCTATTCAAACAGTCACGTCAATGTATATATAAACCAAACAATCTTCCAATGTCGTCAATAATAGGAAAAATTTTTTCAAATTAATTTTTGCAGAGACTAACTAACAGGGGGGCGGTATGGGTGGCCCGCCCGGGCTTCCGATCTTGGGAGGCCTCAAATGCCTAATGTAAAAAACCAACAAAAAAGTTCAGGAGTCTTTTTATGAGAATAGATGACGAGACGAAGAAATCGCTCAGACTACCATAAAATTCTATAAAATATTGTCTGCGCAAACTCTTTGATTGGATTTTTATGAATACAATATTTTTAAGACCCAGATAACTATTTGATAAATCAATAGATTAAATGAATAAAAATATTTTATTTTACTATTGTCCAAGATTTTATCATCAAATAAAGATCCATAACTCTATGATTTAATTAAATATATATATCCACATAGATCTATTGGAATTGGAGTTTTTTTTGAAATTGTGATTTTTATTAGACACAAATAATTATTTAATAATCAAATTTTAAATTCTATATAAAAGACGAACATTTTTTTTCCAACTTCCTAATTTTGTATTGCGTTTAATGCTAAACAAACATTGACCTACTGTCCAATTATGGAGCCATTAAATGACGTTCAAAACGATTTTTTATAGGTACTACAGAATAGAAGATATTAACAATCAAAAATTTAAATATTCTTTAAAGGAATATTTACCCTCACAACAACAACCTATCGCACAAAATTTCAGTTTTATGAAAATTCTCGTCAATCTCCTGTGACATAATTGAAAAATCTCAAAAAGGAACAAGCAATATTTGCTGAAAAAATCATTAATAATATCCTCTTTGTAGCACACCTGGATAATTTATCCACAGCTTCATCATGGATGATTTTGTAAAGATCGAAGAATGTTTTGCGGTGATCTTCTTCGAGGCAAAAACTTTTCGAGTGACCAATAAAATGAAGACATTCATCAGTAAAACTCTCTTCGTCTGGTAAATCATCTAGGAATTTGAAACTTAGTTTCTTGGCATTTTCAGCAATGGTTCTTTCATCAACTGTTTTTCATTTCGACAATCTGTCAACAGTAGCTAGAAACGTGTTTACTTTGAAGCCGTCCGGTGGGATCTGTTCTCATGCCTCATTTGTTTTGTAACTTTCTTATTTTTTTCCTTTTTGAACTATCCTCATAATGATATATTTTTAATTTTTCGATTGCTTTCTCTTCAAAAGCATCAAACTGTGTTTCGTAAAGAGCGAGCGCGAATACAGGATGGGTCATGGGGGTCATAATCCCCCCTAAACCCTGATTAATTAACTTGGTTTTTTGTTTTTTATAAAAGGACGTAGATAGGAATATGTAAAAGTACGAATTATTTACACTGTGGATAAAGGGAGCCAATACCCCCAAATATTTAGAATATCAAAACAATACCTAATAAAACAAAAATAAAATTCTCAGGAAATTCAAGACTACGGAGTAAAAGAATCTGACATAAATTACTTGATATGATTCAAATCAAACTAATCGAAAAATAAATCGGGAGTCGGTCTAGGGCTCTATGGGTAAACAACTTAGGAGTTGGTTTAGTCTAAAGAATCAAATGTCTGTAAGAGAACTATTAAACTTAATAATCGACTCACTCGAAGAGTCGGTCGGATTTTGGGATAGACAAGAAAGTTGAACTAGTGAGGGAAGACAAGAAGAGTCGCAGTTCTTTTGGGTTCGAAAGAGCGCTCTTTTAGATGAACGATTCAAAAGAATCGATTTTCGATTTACTTGCCCACCTCTGGTCCCTCTACGGGACTCAATCACACCTCGGGATTCAAGGTCTTAATCTGGAGTAGTTATATTTTGTGGGTAAAAGGCTTAAAATGCCATGTCTTTGGAGGAGGACTCGCCCTAATACTAATGACACCCCCTTTGTCGAGACCTTAGATCCGCCCTTGATAAAGGGAGCCGTAAATATGTAAGATTAATTTCCTTGGATTGAAGTGTCTTGATTGAAATGTTTAATAAATCTAGCAATTGACAGATAAAAAAAACTTTTTCTTATTTTTCAATTTTGCCGCGCCTAAAATTTGCGGCTCTGGACCGTGCCCGTCCTGTTCCCCTATAAATACGACACTGATACTGACTGGTACAGGATAGGAGAAGATGGAAGAATTAGGTAATAGGGAAGTAAATACATTTCCGATACCCTAGAGAGGGCTTTTTTGTCATAAAACCTCGGCCCCGAAGAAAAAAATATTTCTACGTCGGGGTCATCCCGAATATAACCATAACAAATATCTTTCTCTTCTTCAACAACAAATAAACCCAACAACACTGTGAATTAACGAAAAATAGACAAATTTGAATGTCCTTCGAAATCTACAGTTTGTGATTCATCCTTTCAGATCCTAAGATGCTTCTATATGTTATTAAATTAAGAATTTTTCAAATTTGAGTATATTGTCGAGTATAACGAAATAGTTTGATTGCATTATTTCCCGCCCATCTGAGTCAGATAGCTATTTCGTAATTTAAAAAAGGATTAAAACACCTTACATTCTTTTTAAAATTCTAACACCCCGTATCAGTCGCATGGCTATACAAAAAGGCACTTATATATTACGCACTCGCTCGAAATCCCAATTCGACGCTGCCATGTTGAGAACGGCAATTAACAGTGCCAGTGGAATGTTTGTACTGCCGTAGAGGGGAAATACGTTAGTACGCGGGGTCGGGTAGAAATAACGAGAGCGGGGGCTATCCGCTAACAATTGTGGGCTGGTCCTTTAACCACTCGCCATTGGTCAACAAAAGGACAAACGAGTTATCGATCCTGCCAACGCTGGGCCAGCGCTTCGCACACAAAGGATAATTGCTGGGATGGGTTTTCTTTCTCTCGAGATGATGGTTTTCTAGGAAATTAAGTCGTGGAATGTATGTGATGAAGTGATCTGGGTCTAGAGAGTTTTGCTATTTGGTATTGATTAGTTTCTGGGAAATGTTCATCTTTTTTAAAAAAATTTATAATGTATAATATATTTTGAGAAAAAATGTTGAGTTATTTTGTGATAATATTAATGTCTATTATATATAACCCCATGTTTTGGGGATTTAACCATCTTAACGAATTAAAATAAAAAATGGATTGTTATAGTCCATGGGCGAAGTAATAAAATAGAAACATTAAGAACAGTTGGCGCAAAACATTTTATATTAGTCTATGGACCAATTAATGATATTTGAAGAAACCCTTATAAAATAATATAAAATCTTCAACTGTCATCAATATTTGATTGATCGAACATTCGGTTAGGGGAATGAAAAATTATATATGAAATATGAAGTCCCCAAAGAAATGAAAAACGATGGATTAATTCTCCCAAAAAAAAATTATTTTCGTAAACTATTGAATTATTCTGAAAAACATTTTATCTGTTGAAAATCAGTTTCCAAAAGAGAAAAATGATATCATAGAAAGTGATCTGAATATCTGCATTAAATTACCTAGAAGAAATCAAAGAATTTATTGACATTAGACTTGGATTAACACTCTCCATTCAGTAAACAAACATTGGAACTATCAGATCAGCCAACTCAAAAGGACTAGACTGAAAGGAAAGATTGCTCCACTAAAAATGGATGGTTCATTATCCTAGAAATAGCTTACGAAGACGGATTTGTTGCTGATGTGTTCGCGATTACCATCACGGAAATGTTAATGTCATCAAACGGACTTCACAAACAGATCTATTAATTTTTGATAAATATTACACCTACTCTAGGGTCTAGGGAAGTGGAATCAAGGAATACTCTTGAATATAAGAATGGACTCCTTTTCATGTTCTACTCTGATGTTTCGTCAAATTTCTATAATATGCAGATAAATAGTTTTACCAATGAAATTCATTACCTTTTTAAGAATATTTCGAAATTGATCGTGTAAAAAATAATTAAAAACTGTCATACTGTATTACATTTTTCTTTGTTTCAGGTCTAGAAGCTCAAGTACAAGATTCCTCAAAGGATCTCTACTGGTTTTAAACCAAGAAAGACTATGTATAGTTTCCGTTTTTTATCAAAAGAAGAAAAGTGAGAAGTGATTTTTAAGTGTAATATAGTAGAGTACAAACTGATTTATTTAAATGTTAAGTTGCCTACATGAAGAAAAAGGACTTCACTAAATAAAACAAATGTGCGTCCACAGAAAAAAATGTTTTACCCGAAATGGATTGGTATTAACGAGTTAATTGAAGTAGGTAATGCATTTGGAATTTTTCAGGGTACATGAGGACTGAAATAATTGCCCACATATGTAATTTCAGAGTTAAAATAATGATTTTGCCTATTAAAATTTCATCACTCAATAAAATCAAATAATTAAAATTCCTAAGATACTTTTTTACAGAAAAATTCTAATGAAATTATGAAAAACTGTGCAATAATATAAAGAAATATTTTTTTTTGTGTATGATCCTCAGCTGTGTTGTATTGAAAATATGTAAATATCAAATGATGTCACATGTTACATGCGAAATAAAATTTAAAATTTATAACTTTGTTTTACTTTAGTTTCAAATTAGAAGATGTGGTCTAGTTCCTTTATAAAAAATTCCTAGTTCCCAATTAACATTAAAAAACGTGGTACAATAGTTATTTTGACATAAAGGGTACTACTAACTAGAATTTCTGGAACCGTTAGTGATATTCATACTAAGAACACTGTCTGACGCGCGTTTTTATAACCAACTTATCATCTTCAGAGACTTACCTTCAGTCACTGAAGACGATAACTTGGTGGTATATCCAATATCAATTGAAGATTATAAAAATCCTTGTGGACAATTTTGTTTGATCTACCATAGGCGTAGATACCTCTTTTTATAAATTTGTTATTTTTATAAATACTTTAAGAAATATTTATATCTTTGGGAATAAATATTCGTTAAAAGGCAATGGAATTATTATCAATTGGGCGGCATAATACGATATTTAGACAGATGCCTGCACTTAATTGTAGTCCTGCTTAGAATTTAGAAAAAAACCATTATTATACCTCGTTAACTTGCTTCAACTGAATATTAAATTATAAAACATAAATAGACCAGTAAAATGTACCTGCCTGTAAGGAAGCTTGGTTTAAACAGGGTACCAGACATGAACTGAGTCCATTATGTACCCCAATCGTCTATTAGAACTTTGCTAGTATTTTATTTGACGCAAATAATCTTGTCGCCATCGAACTATCCTTTACAATTCGGTTATTGCCATCTGTTTATTTAATTTTTTGTGTCCAAAACTACGTGCTGACAAAACTTGACGTAATATTTCTGAACTGTTGTAATTGTATTTTGGATAATTTGCTACCTTTTGCTGTATTACTTCTAATGTCGCTGCCCTGTTCTCTTAGATAAACTATAATTTGTCCTACGTATAAAATCTTGAATAGCTTTGTGAGGTAATTTCGATTTTCCTTTACATGTTCTTGGCTCTTATTATGATTGCATTATCAGATTACTGAATTTTTAAAAATCCGAATATATCTAAAATAACTTGCCTTGTTTGTATATCTAAATCTTACAAACATTTCATACCTGTCTTTATTCTCACTACACAGTGTAATTTCATTGTCTTCATTCTCGATCGGTCATCATTTTTAATGGAAAATTTACCTCTTTTGAAGCTTGCACTCCAATTTTTCACGATCGCATACGAAAGACATTGATCACCAAGGGCATTGAGCATATCTTCGTAAATGTGCTTACCTCTTAACCCTTTTAAATACAGGTACTTGATGATGGCTCGATACTCCAATTTTGCGATTATCACAATTTCGGTGGACATCTTTTTCTTTTAATTTATTGCGTAACTCTGATTTACTTTTTTTATGTCAAACTTTACACTGAAACTTCTAATAAGTTATTGTTCGTTGCTATGGTAACGCAATATTTTGTTTATGCATGGAACTGGTCTAGGCTAACTAGATATCAATACATCCTCGTACTGAGAAGCTGTCAGGATTTACACACAGTCCTGCAAGTAGATGAGAGCAGTGACTTCCAGGCTTATGAGTTGTGAGAGGAGTTACAAAATATAATCCCAGATTTACCCAGACGTGAATCATCTGCTCTAATATATCATAGAGAACGATTTCAAAGAAATTCATCCAGATATTAACATTGTCATTAGAATTTTGTTAACAATACTTTCCACTGAAAGGAGCTTTTCAAAATTAAAACTAATCAAAAATTATCATTCAAGAAATATTGGGGGTCAAGAAAAACTTTCAGTTTTTGTAGTTTTATTTATTGAAGCAGATATAGCATCTAAAATAAATTATGAACCAATCATTAAGGAGTAAAATCAATAGTAGAAAATTTCTGTTTCTTTAATCATTTTCTTTTTGTTCCAAAGAAGTAAGAGTAAAAATGAGGTTTTTTTCTTAATGAATGAAAAACAATTCAATTTCAAGTTAATATTTTTCTTACATTCCACGCAATGAGCGGAAGGGTGTACGAGCCACATTTTTGCCAGGTAGGTAATATAAAATTGTACTATCCTAAAATTTTGGTTTGAGGTATTATTATCAACTAATTTCAAACTTAACTCAAACTCAAATTAAAATTCAACCATCTCCGATGATGTGTAACAGTTGTTAAAATTGATAAATTGTTTAAATCGTTTTCTTGATAAATATTAAAAATCACACCAAAGGTTTAGTTGTAATAAAATCCCGGGGCTTGTTGTAACGTGTTACAACACACCTCAAGTTATAAGTTATTTTTTCCTCTCTTCTAGAAAGAGGGTGTATAAAAGAAAGTAAGAGCAACAACAAGCCAAGAAAATGCATCGTTCGGAAAGCTAGTCAGACTTTCGGATTATGTCACATCTCTCTTTATAGATACATAAAGAAAAAGAAGAATAATGAAAGTTTAAGAGTTGGTTAGGTTAAGCTTAGACAAGTACGAGAGCCGTTTTTTTTTCAACCTCCGATCCCTTCGTGTAGACACTACGCGGGTAAAAGAAAGCGAGCATGCGCTGTTAACGACTGTGAAGCTCACGCACTACACACTCTGCTATTGTTGACATTTAAGCGTCAGTCGGCGTTGTGCTACAACTGCGTAAACATGTCCACTATTATTGATGCTCCCGCTAAATGTGAATTTCAGATGACCTGGTTCAACGAGTTGACAGAATGGTTAAAGAAAACAGCAGATTCACCATTACTCCTTTTTCTACGGAATTTCCAGAAGATTTAAGGTCTGTTTTGTAGTCTAATGTTACTGAACGGTAGGCTACATTGACGAGGAAGAGGGTATTGAAAAGCTTGTCCACAGATGTCTCAATTTCTTCGTTGATTATGTCGAGAAGTAACCGTAATATTTTGTTAATATTTTGTTTATATGAACTTGTCATTTATTTATATTTTATCAGAGGTTGAAAAAAAAATGGCCCTCGTAAATATTGATATATTCGTATTTAAATAACCCCGGATGACGATCGAAGATACGGAGGTAAATGCTTACACGTTGATATTGTAATAGCTAATAGCAATTAATTTATCAGGTACTTAATTACATTCTTGGTATTACATAGCGATACATTGTAAATAACATTTCATTAGAAATGCTTTAAATTGTTTGGCGATTTTTTTATCAACGAAAAATGAGTCATTCAGTATTTATTATTCAAAGTAATTTCCTACGATTTAATTAGAAATCTTATTGAGTTTTTAAAAATTGGTTCAATAATGCCGTTGTTCATCAACCTTATTGTAATCTTATTGTATGTAACAAGGTTGACTTAAAGTTTCCGACCTCAACCTGAAGATGTCGGAGCTTATCAATATGAATTATGAAATATTTTGGACACTTATTTTCTGATAATCGTATGAGTGAGTTGATGAGAAGATTTTTCTAGACAGGTTAAAAATCAGCAATGAATTGTCATCAAACATTTCTTATTTAAAGGTTATACATCAACGCAAATGGAAGATGAGTTCAATCCTGCACCGTTATTTACTACTTGAAATTTTGTAGAGCTGCATTCAAACTTGACCGTATCAACTTGACTGACGACGAGAATTAGGACGGCCAAAAGCTACAACAACCAATGATATCGAAAAGGTTAATCAAAGGGTACCAGATGATCCTTCATATTTAGGATAGATATATAGAAGAGACTCTCGAATACATTTGATGGGAAGTACCCACCATATTTAACATATTGTTTTTCATATTATTTTCCACAAATATCTACTGAACCTTGATGCCTTTTTCTTTTGAGGTATAGTCTAGTCTCTTAGTTGAATTCCATTTTTTGTTGTATTATGTTGTTGTCTACAGCTAGTTAACATCTAATTGAATCTCTGGTATGAACATTGATTGAGTCTTCTTAGATGAAATGCTTGTATTATATTTATCTGTATAATGAGCGATGTAAGTCATCTTTATAATGTTTTACCACGACGATTTCTATACGGTTCTCTCAAGAAATCAAAAACAAGAGCGAAGAGAAGAAAAAAGCTTATCTAAAATATCGAACGACGAGGACACAAGAATCTTACGAACAATATAAAACAATCTGTAGTGATTGACAAACTATAACTGATCACTGGGAAGCTCTCTCAAAAAGAATGGAGAGCGACTTCTTTGGCCTCCAAAAGCAAATCTGGCGATTTATCAGAAATCAGAGACCAACGAACTAATTGTACCTAAACATATAACAAAGGAAACCTGGATCGAATATCTTACAAAACTACACAGTAGAGACATAGAATCGGCGTTCCGACAATTGAAAAACAAAAAAAGCCCTGGACCCGACAACATTCCCAGTGAACTGCTTAAGCACGCTGGTCAACGACTTACCCAACAACTAACCAAACTGATTAGAAATATCTTTACATACCACAGAATACCTGATGAATGGCGAACAAGCACCACTTATGTTTAAAAAGGGAGACAAAAAAATGCCAGAGAATTACAGAGGCATAAACCTACTGAGTACAACATTAAAACTAACAACAAAAATAATAACAAACAAAATAAATAGTATCATATCCCTGTCGGATGAACAACAAGGATTTAGAACGGGAAAATCACGCAGTGATGCAGTGTTTGTTATAAGACAGATTGCAGAGACGTCGATCGAATACAACAAACCAGCTTACATGTTTTTCATATATTTGCAAAAAGCATTTGACCGGGTTCAGCTAGAGGATGTTGTACATTTTCTCTACGACAGACAAGTACCCCATACCTTGATCAAAATCATAGAGAATCTCTACAGGCCAAGATCGACGGAGAGTTCACCGAATCAATCCCTGTGGGAAAAGGAATACCACAGGGCGACTTACTGAGTCCACTCCTTTTTAACATAATTATGGATGAAATAATAAAGCAAGTACGCAGATTGAACGGATACAAAATGAGTGACCGCAATATTACAATCCTATGCTATGCTGACGATGCTGTGCTGGTGTGAGAAAACGAAGACGACCTCCAAAGGCTTCTATATCGCTTTAATTGCACAGCAAAATCTCTAAATATGATGGTTTCAACCTCCAAAACAAAAAGCCTGATAACATCAAAAATACCTTTTAGATGCAAGCTGGTCGTAGACGACAAAATAATCCAGCAAGGAATGAAATTCAAATATCTGGGTAAAGAACTATCCGGATATGGTGATATTGAGAGAGAGGTAAGGCAACAAACAATAAAAGCAGCAAGAGCAGGCGGATGTCTGAACGACACTATATGGAAAAACAAATACATAAGTATTGAGGCCAAGTCAAGAACCTACAAAACTGTACCATAATGACGTACACAGCAGAAGCTCGGCCTTATACAGCAAAAACAAAAAGGCTCCCAGAAACAAGCGAAATGAAAGTCCCACGAAAAATTACCGAAAAAACGCACCTAGACAGGGAACGTAGCGACGACATAAGGCAAAAATGCAGAGTGAAAAATATTAACGAATGGGTAGTGCGAAGGATGAACAGGCAACCTGCCTAAAATGGAGTAGGAACAAGAAGATTTCTGTATGATTTTTCCCATGATAATAATGGGTAGTGTAGAGCTATAATATAGTACAGTATATACAGTGACGTATTATACTGTTCATAATCTGGTCATTTACCTCTATACCACGTTGCATCTCCAAGATATGGTTTTAAAGTAGGGCCAATGTAATAGATATTTACGATATAAGTGTCGTAAAGATTCATATTACGAAATGATATAACCCATTGAATATCGTAATATGAATTTACGATACGAACATAGTACATTATTTTACTTACTACCAATACTGTTAATTATTCACTCAAAATTAGTCCATTTTCCTGAAATTAATGATATTAGAATCATGTAACAAGCAAGCGTTGCGCTCATTGTTGATTTATTTTGCGAACTATCAATATTGACACGCTTACTTCAATTTGGTATAATTGTATCGACATGACTATGAAAGTGTGGATTCTGATATAGAACATGCTGCAAATAACGCAATACAAACCCTAGTACTCGCTGAATCTCGCAATAGATACGATTCGAAGACTGGAATAAACATCACGAATTGTACAGGTGTTGTGTTTAATTATTATAATAAGTGAAGCTTAATTTTTTATTCATAGTTCATTCCACTAGTGCGGTATATTATCTCATTACGAAACTCATATTAATATCGTAATGTTTGATCTTACATATTGGTAGTGGGTAAACTAAATTTACAATATTCAGTTTTCCATAAAACTAACAATTGCTGATCTGACCAATGTGTAACTTTCCACTTAGAATTTTACATTGTGATAATTTTTTTCTTAATTTTGCATCTACTGAAATTAGCAATCATTTTTAAAGCGGTGTAATTACATGATAATTGCATATGGAATCGGGTGGTCTATAAAATATAAATTTTTTGCCACGTCCTCTAAGAAGCTTCTTTTTGATGATTTTTCTTTTTACAATTTAAAACAACACGTGCCTCTTGACGATCTAAGTTGATTAAATGTTAAACTAATACAAAATATAAAGATGATTATAGAAGAGAAGGTACTACAAATTCGAAAGAAAGTTTAGTTGAAGCTTTGAGTAAAGAAATCTAAATATTAAAATAACGTTTGTCCTAATGTAATTTAAAAAAATATCAAATCGAATATCTTTAATTTTTTTTATTTAATAGACTAAATCTTTGAATCTAAATTTTTGTTTATTGTTATTTTGATCAAATATTGATTTTAGTTCTATAAATTTTTATATTTTGAATAGATCATGTAGAGACACGTGTTGTTTATAAGCTTTTTAGGAGGCGTTACAAATAATTTTTAAAGACCATCCTCATAATATATGGTAATTATGATATTTTATATGTCAACTTATCTAATGTTTGATAAAATACGTTTACAGGATCATTTCGACACTTTGCTGGAATAAAAATCATTTTGTACACTTATGAATTAAAAATAACGACTATTTAAGATTCTTTTTTTAAATCCATAAGTCTATCACCACGCTATTATTAAAAATAGCTGAAACTACGCAATAAAAAACTCCTGCTTCCTAGTATTTTATCTTCGATGTTATCATTTATGACGTTAATATTTCATTCTTAAGAAGTAGATGTTATAATTACATCTACACATTGGTATAAATCATCAACCCTTATGATTTTGAACATGAAGTAGTCAATTATTTAGTTCCTCTAGGACTGAATAGATAAATAAATCATGGAGTAAATAGACATTCTTTTTCAAGACACTATAATTCTTTTTGGAAAAAACGTTCATTTAGTTCAAATTATTTAAAATGATATTTAGAATTCAATCATCAATCCAATGTTGATTTAATCTGTTTGCAAAACAAAATTTGTTTTTAGCACAAATATAAGAAAGTGAATTTCGATGGAACTTCAGGGTGTTTCTATATTCATGCGATAAAATTCGAATGCGTCGAGTCGATTCGAGCGCACAGATTATATAGGAGGGTGCATCGAAAATTTGCTCATTTTGGAAAATCTTAGATGTTGCTGATGGTTTTTCGTTTTGTTTTAATGATAATAATTATTCAAAAATTCGGAAGTTTGCCCATCTCTAGTACTCCTTTCGGCAGATCAAATTTTCTTGTGCGTTCATCGAACGATCCTTCAATGTGTGCGCTTGATGCATGAAATGTTTTCTAAATGTGCCCGTGCGCTCGATGCACGTGCGTTCCTCGCACCCCACTCAAAATTCAATAGGTGATTGCTTAAATAAAATAAAAATGGGTCTTTCCTATAACAAAATTTCCTCGGCCCATCCCTTAAAAAGTGGTCACTGAAATCGAGTTTTTATTATTTGTTTCTTCTAAAATTTCAGTAATAATAGAAACTTGAAATACTTCAAAATATTAATTTTAATTTCATAAATGTAATTACCTCTTGAATTTAGTTGAATGAATTTAGAAGCACGCTAAATGTACTAGATCTGTATAATGTGTATTTTTAGCAATTAGCAATCGAATTTATACAAGAAGTCTCAGAAATCACAAATGACAAGGTCCCACGACGATTTAAAGCTATCTGTACTCGTATATGGCAAAATACTTAAAGTGAAATCATGAAAATTTGTACGTTTGGGTACAATCGTGATATAATCTTCGTAACTAAAATATTTTCAAAGATAGCTGACTTTTGTCTAAAAATTTTTTTCGAAACATACATACTTTTTGAGTTATTAATTTTTTTGTAGAAAATTTGACTTTGTAAATATCCGTAAACTTGAGAGTACGAGTATTTAAACCATCATTTGGGGAATCGAATGAAGGCTAAAAGCTCTAGAAAACATGATTCTTTTTTCTGTGACAGATTGCAATCTCGGGCCTTATTAATACGGCCCAGGGGCCTGAAGCGGCACACGGGCCGAATCTTTGACATGACTGAATTAAGGTTGTTTGCTAAATATTTTGTAGATTATTGGTGTGCTTTTAACTTGTAGCATTTTATATTCGTGTTGCGTCTCCAAGTACTTTACTGAGTCTGAAACCTGCAGGATTCATACCATGGATTCTTTGTACCTATATTATTATCTCACAATGAAAAATAGTCAATTTAAACGTCCTATTAAAGCCATACGTTTATGAAATAATGAATATAGTGAATAATCATGATATTATTTTTGGAAGACAATGAAGAATTGTTGGCTGTGACAAGGATAATTCGAAATATACAAAAATAGATCACCCTAAGCCGACTTCCTGACATAAAGATATACATTTTCGTGTCGTTTTCCACATCTAGGAATAACACAACTGTTACTGCATCTACAAGATAATTTCAGCCCATTTATATTGTTTTCTAAAGTTGTTTTTCTAGGGAGAAACTAAAATTTCACCCAATTGACACATAAATACTGTTTTTATTGTGTAAACTGACGATAATTTTCGTTTTATTGGTTTAGTCGCTGTCACGTTTTAAAGTGGTTTTATGTTTGGTTGTAACTATTTGTCGAAGCTGTAAATTGTACTTTAATAGGTAAATTGGTTGGATAAGGAACCCACAGAGAAAGAAAATTAAACGTCGAGAAATTCCTGTAATTAATTTCAACTTTTTACTCCAATGTTTAATAATAAAACATATAATATGGGACTTTATCTCAAATATTGGTATAAGCTCATAAAATCCTTTTATTGAAAATGTTATAATACATAATCTGATACACAAAAAAATTTTTAGGTTAAAATTAATGTATAGTATAATTTTTATTCACTGCTGATATCAGCAACACAAGGCTCTGGAGATCATTCAGTTTTTAGAGAAGGTCCTCTGTTACAAAGTTGGAATAAGTATTTTTTTCTTACCTTATTTAATTATAATTGGGTACTTTATGTTGGAACGAGAGCTGGAAAGTAATTGTCATAACTTCGTGGTCTTCCACTTCCAATTTGAGTCACCACCTTTTAAAAGGTAAGCCAAGGAAATTTTGTTATGGTAAAGACCCATTTTAATTTCAAACGAACAATCGCCTCATGAATTTTGTCGCATTAATTCAGAAAAACACTGTATAAGATTTTTACCAAATGATAATTTATATTATGCTGGATGGTACTAGAAATTATTGAACCTGTCTTTGCATACTACATCCGAATCCAATCAATTTCAATTAAAAACTCAGCATTATATGATGACTATCTATTGAACAAATCAAGTTACCAATGTCCTAATTTAACCACAAACGTGTTATATTAATGTCTGTCATTCATCATTTCGGCAGGAACAACCAACAGACTCTTTATACCCTTCAAGGGCGAACTTTGATTAATGCCCTGTAAAACCGCCTCCGCTAAGAGCAAGTGTGTACCATATGGGTCTACAAAGGTATATCTGCTACCAGCGACGAATACAAACTTTGAATGAACTAATAAATAGCCAATTAAGAAATCAGTTGAAATCAACATAACGTTATTCCACCCAAAAATAAACGTCAATATAAAATATTTCAAATTTTTGAACAACTAAGTTTTGTTTTTAGCAATTCACGTGTTTCAATTTACATTGTACACCGCTCTCAGTTTTTTTTTATCTGATTACCTCTATCCATATCTTTACCAAGAGAAAGAGAGAGAGAAATGCTTTATTGTCAAAAAATTTGTAGACAAAATCTTGTAAAAACTAAAAAACAAACATAAAATAACTAAATAAAGATACAAATAAAATATTATTTCAATACACAGAAGAAAATCACAGTGAATAACAAAATTATAGGTAATAGTAACAGGTAATAATTAGTATATAAGTCAATAGCAAAATTAAACCAGTATACAGTATGCTCAGAATTGAATACTAATTATTAGAAGTAGTTTACAGAGTAGAAGGCACTTTCTAGTAAATATGCTCTCAAATTATTGCAAAATGCAAGAGAAGATGTTATAGTTTTGATTTTAACAGGCGAATGATTGTTAATTTTTTTGCATTGTAAAATATTGAGCCCTTAACTAATTCTGAATGTGAAGTAGGTAGGTAAAGGTGGTGCTCTGCGCTCCCAAGTGGATAACCGTACAACGATCTTTTAAAGAAGTCCCGGTAAGAAGTGAATATATAACACTTCTCTTTTATAGTTTGAAGATTCACTCAAATTGAGTCGAGCCCCTATTAAAATAAATATCTTTGGCAGCTTTCATTGTTTTAAGATAAAGTTTTCTGTATAGTTTCACGTAATTTTTGTAGAAGAAACTATTCGAGAATTTCCTTAGATGAGATAAAGATCGCATGTTCTGTGCAGATATACGTAAACCTTCAGTGGACTAGGGTTTATTTTGCTTATTTTCAATATGCCTGAGAGGAAAAGAATTGGATGCCAGACTAGGTAGTATATTTATGAATCTAAAAAATTCAAAGTCCACGTCACCTGCGAGCATGTTCCAGTCAGTTGTTTGACAACGGTGCTTGAAGTTCTGAAAACTTTTCCGAAAAGATACGGCATAATTTACGAAAATCATTTATGAGGTCTGCCTGCTTTTTTTCTCGTTCCTCTTGATCGCCTTGTGATGTTCACGGTCCATTTCTTTTTCTCTTGTCTACCAACATGACCTATCCACTGCAATTATAACTTATATGTTTTATAAATCTCTAATATAGCACTCTTCATTATCTTCTGTATTGTATTTGATTGACTTGTTTTGTGTGGCAATTCTTCTGTACTTTAATACATGACGAAGTTTACTAAATACTGCCCAAGTTTAACCAACTCCTCTGTCCATTTCGGTGTTCTCATTTTCTTTGCCCAAAACTAGTTCGTTGACAATAATACAATATGATTATTTTTTTTTTTGTTATATCAGTCATAATCTTTGTTTTGCTCACATTCATCCTCAATCTAACATTCTTCACTGTTCTGCTAAGTACTTCCAGAACAGCTCACTAATATTAGTCGAAATTTAAACCATGACGCTTCCAAACGCACAGTCTTTATTTAGGATCTGTCAATTATTTTGTTCCCATGATAGTTCTTTAAATTCATCTTTCGATTTTAACATGAAATGTGGCATTACGATAAAGATTTCCAATTATCCTTAAAATTCATAATTTTAATGTTTGTAACTGTTCACAGTCAACAAAAGGCTGAGATAAGGATGTTGCATCTTACCAACACTTTTCAAAATATATGTTTAAAAAGCTCTAACAAATTGGAAGAGATGATTTAGAAAACATGAAAGGAAGAATACGAAAAATGGGGACGGCAGATGAACATACAAAAATACAGTACTTATGTAAAGAAGAGGATAACGAAAAATAACTACAGCGTCAGAAAAGAGTGGTAATTAGGCATCGGACAACGTCGTATAACGTTTTGGACCCGATTTTATTTATATTTATTCAACTGTGCCACGATGCTATGCCCTTTTTAAAAACCCTACGTGTTCTAACAGTTGATACTATTGGTATTATTCATCCTAATCATATTATGGTATAACTTAGGGTAATAGTTTGTCTATCCAAGCATAACTCCAAGTAGAATAAGTTGTTATGATCTTTAAGTGTTTTTGCATGGAATCAAATGCAGGATTTTTCGCGGAGGTTATAATATAATTGCAATTGTCAATAGGGTAAAGCATTTTCAATATATGCTGATGTATATATATATATATATATATATATATATATATATATATATATATATATATATATATATAATATTGGTTCTTTATTTTATAAACACACTTTTGGTGGAATTAGTTGGGACAAATTATGAACACGAGGTAGCACATGTGGACTAATGGGTTTATATGGGAAAAATGGCAATTTATTTGGTGTGATCTATTTGTACATGGGATGTGAGAATGGGCATCATACCATAAGATCGAATGTTTGTTTGATGTTTGTGAAATTTCGTGTCATCTCTTTTCATTAGATTTTAGTTTTGAAAATAGTCAAAATTGCGTTTTATTCAGTAATACGGGATTGACCAAAAGCTCAGTGTCAAAATGTGAGAAGTAATAATGATCATTATTATTGGAAAATGATAATCTACCTGTATAGTCAGAAATGAAACTAAAACGTGCTCAAACTGGTCGTTGCATGTATCGAGAGGTATTGTTACCTCCCAATTACCTCTTTTATTGACAAAAGTCCCATTTCGTAAAGAAATGGCTCAGTAAAGTGGCCACCAAGAAGAAGAATTGTGAATTACGTCTTAAGAAGTGACATAAGGAGTAGCGTCAACTTCTCTCACATATACAGCAAGAACAAAATTTTTACCCTTGGTCACAGTTTCTGTTTACTATTGAGAAACGTAATAAAACATGCTCTAACAGCTT
This sequence comes from Diorhabda sublineata, assembly GCF_026230105.1. NCBI lineage: Eukaryota > Metazoa > Arthropoda > Insecta > Coleoptera > Chrysomelidae > Diorhabda > Diorhabda sublineata. Next base: position 17,647,489 of record NC_079480.1, on the reverse strand, counting down.
CTCGTAATTCATAAACTGTCCACAAATTATCGCAACCCTCTTTATTTTTTAAATATTTTAAATGTGTTGCCTATTCTTCGAATTTTATTATTATTACGAATTAAAGTTTAATCTACAGAGGACAACAAATCTGATTTACCAAAACATAGGAAATATCAAAAAAATTTTACAAACCATCTATACAAAAGAATGAACGGTGCTTAAACTAAAACCAGCCAATGAATTTCTAATAGCGTGTTTTACCGCTCCTCGCTCTAATTACAGTTTTCATTCGTCTTGGAAGGCTTCTTAACAGGTTCTGACCGTATCCTTTCGGTATGTTTTTCCAGAAGTTAAAAAGAACATTCTCAAGATCATCTAATGCTCTTCTTGGTGCCGGATGCTGCTGAATTTGCCATCCTCGATGGTCCCAGACATGCTCTATTGGGTTAAGGTCCGGCTACGTGCAGGCTAATTCAGAGTGGGTATCTCGACATCTTTTAAGTGCTGCCGAAGCACTCTAGCAGCGTACGGACGAACATTATCGTGCATTAGCACAGAGTTTCACCGATATGAGGTATAAAGGGAAATACATGGGGTTCTAGGATATTGTTATGTACCTGTCAGCGTTTAGTCTTTCATCATTCACTGGTACTAACTCCATGTGATCTTCGAAAGAAATTCCTCCCCAAACCATGATAGAGCCACCACCAAAGCTTTGACAAAAATTAACCTGATCGTGTCGTTCACCACGTCGCCTATATACTGGTACACGCCTATCTGATGAATACAGATAAAATCTTGATTCATCATTCATATTGGATCATTCTTGAATATTCTAATTCACGTGTTCTCGAGCACATTCCAATCTTGCTACTCGATGTTCTCTGGTAAGACGTGGACCTGTAGCTGGCGCTCTGGCTCGTATTCTTGCTTTTATCAGCCTATTTCGAACTGTTTGTAGGCTTATTCGGACATTACAAGCAGCCAAAAAATCTGTTTGCAGCCTTCGAACGGTGGTATGCCTAATTCTTAACGCCGTTAACCTCAAATAACGATTATGTACTACCTAAGTTAGCCTTCCGCGGCATTGTCCGGGTCTTCTGGTTAGCTGCTCTGTTTCTTGTATAGGTGTGATGATTCTAGCGGTTTCTTCATTCGTCACATGTCTTGTTAAACGTTGGGGCACATCCATTATTAACAAAATAAATTTGAATTTTCACTATTCACAATAACACAATTTGCTTAGAAAGTTCTTGATCTCAATGCATTCTCCAAAACAGAAATGATTTACTCGAGCATTTTTGCTTCCAAAAAAAATTTGTAAGAAATTGTGATATTTTTTTGCCCATAAGAAACCAGAAATGTGCTGATGCCCTCTGGTAGATTCATTGAGTTACAATAAAATTTCACAACTATTAGGGGCTTGTAACTTAAAATAGTTAACTAAAAAGTAATATGAATTTTCACTTTTCGTACTTGCTGTTTCTGTTGTCTATACTACGAAATATATTAATATTTCTTTGATTCATATGTTTTTGCTTTCAATAGCTTGTGAACAGAATCGTACACTAAGAAATGCTTACACCAAATTTATAGATCATATGAAAGAGAGTACAATTGACATTTTTATATTTAAAAATGTTTGTTTTATAAAAAATATTGCGTCGTATCCATGTTGACGTTCACAGCTTCTGCATTGATTTTTGTTATTTTTTGTATTCACATTTGCATCATTAGGCATTTTTAGAATAAAAATATTTCATTTTATTTAACAAGTTCAGTTTAAGCAGTTGTGAGAAAATTCATATGTTCACCGTACCGAATGTTATCTCGATCTTCCATCGATGTGACGATTCTTCTTCGGATCTCTTGAAATTTACCGACATCTCTTGGAATGTTGGTAAATTGGACCCTTACAAGCCGCTCTACAACCGAAACTGTTATTTTATGTTGTCTATAAAAGATCGATTTCTATTGTCTTTTAATTCCCATCTCGCCCGATTCTTTTTGAAGTGATTTATAGTCGGTTTATACATTATTTTACCTCAAGGTGACCATTGCAATAAAAAAATTCACATTCATTCTATTCTGGTAATAATGGAAACTCCCATCCCAACAGCATCCTATGTATTTCTTGATTTTTGAAAATAGTGTAGAGAAGCTGAGACTTTGGAAGCAGATTCTAGTTATCTTGGTTTTTGATCCACTTTTTTCAGAATAAAGTAGTGCACAGAATGAACGGGAATATGACGCGCTCTAGACGTTAATAATTGTTATTTCATCACCTTTACCTGGATATTTACAAGATGTTAACACTGCAACCGTTGATATTTGTTCCCAAAATTAGCCCAAAAGCAGTGATCAAAACCAGAGATAGGCAGCTTGCATTCATTCTAATTAGTTCAGGACGCATTGAGATTAAAAAAAATAATAATAAGTAGAAATAAATAAACAAACAGCCAACTTCAAACATTTGAAGAAAAACAGGGTTTTTCAAGAGTGCAGTGACTATTTAGAGTTATGATTCAGTTGAGGTCTATATTTTGAGAGATTTATCGAGGGCCTAAATAAGTGACATCCGTGAGAAGTAGCCCTGATTACGGCTCCAAGGAAGTGGTAGAAAGCCTTCAGATTACATGGTTCGAATTCAAGGTCAACTTTACACAACATGACTTTTTAAATATGAAAATGGTGTGAATGCTCTATTAAACAAAAATTATCGATCGGTTTGTTTTGCTTGCTTTCATTGACTATCTTGAAAAAGGAAATACTATCAACGGCGAGTATTATGCGAGCTTCTTGCAACGTTTGAGCGAAGCAATCAAGCCAAAACAGCCGCATTTGGCTAAAAAGAAACTGTTGTTTCATCATAACAATGCCTCAGCCCACACATTCGTTATTGCAATGGTTAAAATTGATTAATCAAAAACCCTTTTCGCCAGATTTAGACCCCTCCGATTATTTTGTGTTCCCAGACTTGAAAAAATGGCTAGGTGATTAAAGATTTTCCAGCAATGATGTCGGCACTTAGTGGCTATTTTGAGGAGCTTGAAGAGTCTTATCATAAAAATTTTATCGAATCTATTGAATTGAGATCAAGTTCCAAAATTTTTGGTCTTTTCTTTTTGAGGCCAAGTAGTTCTGAGTTCATCCCCGTAATTATCACTTCACTTCGTATTCACTTCATTATCACAAAATTATAATTAAATAAGTTGTGGACATAAATAAATTCCAATTATAATATCAGATTGTTGTTGCACAAAGTGTTTAGCAATTGTCCATCTAGAGACATTTAATTTTATGGCACACTGCATATATACTAAATTTCAATTTTAATTAATTCACTTTTATTTCTGTAGTTCGAAGCTCATCTTATTCGTGTGAATAAAATTCGTCGCCTCTTGAAATCTGTCGCACAAGGCTACAGCGTACACAGCTCACTGATAAATCCACCACTGGTTGGCTAGATAACTAAGTTTCCAAATCATGGAAAATCGGGCATATGATGTGCCTCAGGTCTCCTAGTGAACCACGACAGATCCGAATGCGTGCAACTAACGCACATAAATCGAGCGCACGGTTGTCCGAGCGCACAGATTATGATGTCTGGCTATTAAATAACGAGACTGTGCGCCTAGAGGGTGCCCAAAACAGGTGAGGTAAAAAACGAGTAGTGCGTGTTGGGTATCTAGATATCTTGTCCAAAAACACGTTTTCGTCACTATTATAGTATTTGTGCAGTAGGGGTTTAAAACAAACGTGTTTTTTTCTCGTGCCGAAAACCATGTGTAACAAAAAACGTATCAATCTCAAATTTCTCGTTGAATAGAAAAAAATGACGGGAGTGCCGGCAGAAGTGAAAACTTAAATATTAACGTTGTGCATTTTTGATATTTTGGAATGGTTAGGGAATAATTTTGCACGACTTTGTTTGCTTCAATTATCAGTATAAAAGTACTATCATTTATGTAGTAGAATACAATATTTATTTATTGTGCTATCGTACACAAATTTTCGATCAGGTCACGTGACCTGACGCGAGCTTATCATTTTTTACCCATTACAAAAAAAGTGTTCAACGCCGCTAAAGAAGTTTTCACTTCGACTCAGTGCTATAATTTGTCACCACAGGCAAGAGGTCTATGGTAACGATTCTTTATCTCGTGCGCATGTTTTCTAGTGGTGTAAGCGCTTTAGTAAGTGCCGAGAGAGCACTGAAGATGACCAGTGCCCAGGTCGCCCTGTGATTGTTTCAACTATTATGCGTCTAGATCGTCGAATGAGCATTCGGATGATTGCCAAGGTTGTAAACGCCGATAAAGAAACGGTTAGATAAATTTTACACATGACAAAAATCTGTGGTGCTAAAAACTCTGATTTCTGAACGAGATCTGCTTTGAAAGGGACCTGATTTGACTCGATGAAAGCGGTAAAGTAAAAAACGGCAGAGCTCTTTAAGGCACTCCCAAAGAAGACTTCCAGCACTGCTTCTATCAATGGAAAAAACGTAAGAATAGGTGTGTGGCGAGGGGAGGCGAGTATATTGAAGGGGATCATTCGAACGTAGAATAATTTTTGTAAGACAACCCTTTTTCGTGACCATTCTCGTTATTTAATAGTCAGACCTCGTATATAGGAGGGTACATCAAGTGCACATTTGCAGGTATGTGGACGGTATCTTCAATCCCTGTTTTTAGCTTGAAATGTTTATTACCATGAATAGATGAAGAAAAATAATAACAAAAAACGAGTTACTATTTTCTCAATGCGATTATGCATCATAGTCTCCTAACTTAACCTATACTAATATAACCTAAACTAACCTAATATACCCTAACTTAGCCTAAAGTAATCAAGCCTAATCTAACTATTCTTAAATTAAAAAAGTTTTTTTGTGGAAAATTGAGAATACGCATTTTTTTCTAATTATTTTGAGCCTTATACCAAAAATGCACACATTCTTAGAAAAAATAATTTATATAATATTAAACATTTGCTCACATTGGAAAATCTTAGATGTTGCTGATAGTTTTTCGTTTTGTCTCAATGATAATTATTCAAAAATTCGTATGTTTGCCCATTTCTAGGACTCACTTCGGCAGATCAAATTTTCTTGTGCGCTCGTCGAACGATCCTTCGAAGTGTGCGCTAGATGCATGAAATGTTTTCTAAATGTGCCCGTGCGCTCGATGTACGTGCGCTCCTCGCATCCTACTGACAGATCTAGATCCCGTACTAACCTAATTGATTTTGACAGAAAAAAACCCTTATATTCATGCTATACACGTTAAAAAAGTCGTTAGAGTTTTTAAATACAAAAATGTGTCAAGTGTGCTAGCACTGATAGGTTGACATGGAATAGCTTAATTTCCATTAGACTAATCAGCTGTTTAAAAAACCCGCTATTCTCTTCAAACAAAAACCCTACTTTATGCCGTTTCACTAATTATTACAATCAATAATAGATTCTCGAAAAGATAAGAGAGTTGTTAAGAATTTAAAAATTTTAATAAGTTTTATTTACCGACTGAGACACATTAGTAAGGACCGGCTGACAGAAAAGATTAAAAAGGCGGTGACTAAAACGGCACAAGAATAGAGATAAAACAAAAATGCCGGCGAGTTGCACCGACTGAATTTCAACGGGCCCATTAACGGCTGACTTTTTCCTACCATTCAACGTCGATAATGTCCTCGCATTGTTACAATTACTAATTGATACCGATTGATTTTAAACAGATCTCAAAACAGAAGGTGATTATCGAAATAAAAAAAAGAATTAGTTCGAATTACTTGGGATGTTTTCCAATACAATACGAGGCGTGGCTTGGTGCTATATTGAGACTTTCGCTTTTTTTGGTATTTTTTATATAGAGCAAGTGACATTCCAAGAGACACCACATTATTATACGTAGATAGAAAGTTATTCGCTAACTTACTAAAAAAATTATACAGGGTTATTCCTTACAAACTATTAATCTCTTTACATTTTTGTGGGAAAAAAACTTGTTAACAAATTTTGTCCAAATTTACTCAAACATATACGATAGTGTGCAAATTTTAAAGAATACGTTTTTTGTAGGTACCTAATACTGATTATGTTTATCTTTTAAAATCGTAGTTAAAACAATAAATACGAGGATATATTGAAAAAATCTTACCCTACTATAGAACCAAACAAAATTTCAATGTCAAAATATTTTATTACTCAACATATTCTCCTCTTAATTGGATATATTTATTACAGCGAACCTGCAACGTTTCTAGTCCTTTCTAAAAAAATGTTTCTTCTTGCTCTGCAAGCCAGACCTTCATAGCTCTTATTACCTTCTCGTTGGAAGAAAATTTATGACCTTTTAAACTTTTTTCAGTTATATGTAGGGGTGTTGTCTCTAGTAGTAATCTCCAGTTATTGTTCTACCCTTATCCAAAACATCAATCATGATTACTCCATTGCAATACCAAAAAATTGAAGCAAGAACTTTTTAAGCAGATTTATGAACACGAAACTTCTTAGATCTTGGAGAACCAGAGTGTCACCATTCCATCGATTACTGCTTTGTTTCTGGATTGTAGAAAAGTACCCAATTCTCATCCATAGTAACAATTCGGTTTAAGAAGTCTACATCTTTTTCAAATCGAGCACAGATCGAACGCGATGCTTTGCACGCTATTGGTCAACAATCAAACATTTGGGGATCCAGTTTCCAGCAATTTTTCTCATGTCCAAATTGACGTGAACTATATAATGAACGCGTTTGTATGAAATATTCAGTGCTTCTGATATCCGTTTTAGTCCAATTCGACTGTCTGATAAAATCATGTAAGCATATCTTCGTAAATCTGCTTACCTGTCAACCCTTTTAAATCCAGGTACTTGATCATAGCTCGATACTCCAATTTTTCGATTTTCGCTTTTTTACTTTTTTGACGTCAAACCTTACACTGACACTTTTAATAAGTTATTGTTCGCTGCTATGGTAACGCAATATTTTGTTTATGCATGGAACTGGTCTAGGCTAACTAGATATCAATACAACCTCGTACAATGTTACATGGTGTCAGAATTATAGAAAAACGTCTAAAATAAAAAGAAAAATGCAAGAAAGTTGTAAAATGGAAGCTAACGACGCAGTATCTGAATCAAAGCCTCTTGCTAACCTACAAATAGACTCGGACAAGACCCCGTGTTGGGAAAAGTGGTTAGATACAACAGTTTGAGTCTCTGTTCAATTAGATGAAAAGCCAGCTCAAGTCCGGGCGGAAACATGACAGTGATAGGCTAAGAAGCAATCAAAATATACAAAAGTTTGAACGTTAGTGGCGCTGACAAAAATAGTTGCAAATCATTAAAAATTAGATAAAAGAATAGTTCACATCAAAATCGAATATATAGTTTGAAAAAATTATACAGGGTTATTTCTTATAAACTATTAATCTCTTTTCATTGTTGTTATTATTACATCACTCAATATGTCGGGACACTGATACAAAAATGGCGCTGCCATTGCTAATCCATATGACGTTTATGACGTACCAGCTTTCAAAAGCCGTATTCAAATGTAAATATTTTTTTCTCTTTGTTTATCTCGAATCTCGAGTAGCAGGCTTCATTTTTCCTAAGAAAAAACAATAATTTTGTGCACCATTTTCATTAATAGATAATAAAGGTGCATTAACGAATGAAGAATTTCCAATAGTATCGGGTACACGTACCGAACATACTGTGTACACTAAGACTACACCAACACTCAAAATTACACTGTCTACAGTGCGTTTCGATAACCGTGTTTTCATCTTCAGAGACTGAAGGGGAAAATCACAATACAAATCGAATAAAATGATACACAGAGCAATAAGATGAGATTTATAATGAAGATAGAAGATGAAAAGAAATTGGACACGATATATACAGGAAAAATCTCGGAACTAAACCTATCGATTAAAAAATAAAATAAGCGCAACGAAGATGATTTAGGAATGTTAATTAATGAGACAAAATGGTTAGAAAATTATACGAAACAAAAACAGCGAAAATTGAAAACAACGAAAAGCAACAAAACCATAGAATGAGAAAGTTAAGATACCGATGGAAATAAGAGTAAAATAAGACGGAAAGTATATACCAACAGCTTAACAGGCTTATAGGCACAAGATTTGGAGTCGTTCTACTACTATTTTTGTTCATAGCTGCTTACCGCCAATTCTCTATTCCTATTCTTTCTAAATCTTCTATACATGGTTCTATCCGTGGACAAGGATCTTTTCACTCAATTTTTTTCGACTATTCTGGCTATATGCCCCATCTAACGGAGTCTTTTTGCTCTGACCTCATTTCCCATCTCAACTTCACCTTTGATCTCTGCATTTGTTCTTCTCCTTTATCATTTTGCTCCCGCACTCCTGCGAAAATCATCTTTTCTCTGCAATACTTATATTTTTTTTTTCGTTTTTGTTTATGTTCCGACACTCACTGCCATTCAGCACCGTTGCGTTGGTTGTATAACCGTCTTTTAAATGCTTAATTTGGCGGCTCTTGAAATATCTTTTTATCTTAACACGTTGAAACCCAACCAAAATCCAGGGCACAAACACCATACGGGATGTGAATCCAAAAATAACAAAAACGGCAAAAATGAAATCAGATTACTAGCAAAGAGAGCGAAAGAGGAATAAAAATATTAAAATGAAAGGATAAGCGTGTTGATGTTTTCTACACAGCATGCTGATGAGACATTAAGTATTGACAGACGATCAGGAATGGTTGTAAAGCCTTAAGCCATGGTCGACTATAACATAATAATAATGAAAATCTTCTGTAGACCTGTCTGAACAATGATCAAATTACATTGTTACTGACGAAAGAAAATGTGGCTGTTGCTGATCTAGAGACGCCAAAATAAAACAAAAAACTCATTGCCTAGTGAAGGTCCAAGTCACAAGGTGCGAAGAGATTGTGAAGGGTGCAGTAAAAAAATCACGAAAAAAAAATAGACTAATTATAAGGTATTGATTCAAGGATACAGGATGGTTCAACCAAACTGTAATAGACATTTAAATACGGTCCCTTGAGCCGTGGAGAAGGTTCGAAATAAAATACTTGGTGCGGTCCATAGGACTTTGAAGAAAGTACAAGTACGAGCCTATGGACCGCACCGGGGCTGAACGTGTTAATAGTAATCATAGGGCTCCAAACGTTTATTTCCCTCTCGCCAGTTTTTTTCGATTTCCGTGGTTTCACCTCCTTTGTTTGTTACTGTTACTATCTGGTACTCGAACTCCTGGACTTTATCAAATCTGTATTCCTTATTTAGCTCTGTTGTCACTTTCAATTGGTTGCAGCTATTCAGATACCTTCTCATTTCCATATATTTAGTATTTTGCTCATTAATGCACAGTCCATATTATTTTGCTTTCTTTTCTAGATCCTTTTTTTCTCGTTCTACTTATAAGTAACAAATCTGCGTAGGCAAGGATTTGTGGTTTGTTATTGTAAATCATTCCCTGGGTTTGGATGCGATTAGTTCTCAGGAAAGACGGAAAGTGATGAATAGAAATGAATGGAGAATACTACATCTTACCTCGATTCCAATTACGCCGTATACCCGCCAGATTAAATAAGCAAATAAATTTAGTTGGATTCATATTGGGTTCACCTGCTTGTTAATTGTGATAGTTTTTATTTCCAGATAAAATATGGACAAATATCTTGAAAAATTCAATTATAACTACGTTTCACATAAGAAATACAATCCAATATGTTTTATTGTTGGAATCACACGGTCATAGAAGGGCGATAATTACCCTGTTGTTGTAAGCTCTCCCCGTACTGAAAAAATGAAAAAGTTTTTTAGCTTCCTTTAAACATTTCCCACAATTTTAATATAAATTGTGATATTAAAAATAATAAAAATATTAGCATACGATAGAAATGTGGGTTGTTATTAGTTATTAGCAGAAATTGAATTGCATAGTGAAATTTTTATTGTTGTACAAAGCGGTACATATGCAAATTTGAGGAAAATTATGGAATTGCCGTTAACATTAATATATATGCAAAGTACCTATTTGAAGACGGTATATGCTTCAGAAATTCCACTTTATTCCATGTATTATCTTGAGTAATATTTTACATAAAAGAATAAGGTGATAATCGTTAGAAATGTTAATAATACAATATATGAGATGTGATTAAATAACGGAATTGACGATCTGCAATATCTCATTTCAAATTTGTAGATTCTCACCTTTTAACAACTTCAATATAACTAATCTCTCTTCCTAATACGATCGATGTAAATGATTGTTTGAAATACTCGTAGTGTTGTTTTTTCAGTTTCTTTAGGCCGCGTGTCGTTTTTTATTCCTCGGACAAAAATTACCGTACATAAATTCTACTTTAGAAAACACATCGATATCCCATGGCGCAAAATCTGCCAAATAAAGGAGATAGTTTAATATTTAATATGATGAACTTGATAAGATATATTCAGATATATCGTTACTTCAAAAATTGTTATTTTTGTTAGATATTTGTCAACATCAGAGTGGATCCATTGGAATGTTTAGTTAACCTGGAATCTTTTTGGTTTCAGCTTTTCTTTGTTGTCTTAATTTTCTCTCCTTCTTTTTAGTCTTTTTTGAACATCGTTCATGTAAGATCAACAGTTTCATTTTCACGATAATCATCGTTTTTTTTTAATAAATTATTTGCTATTATCGTTTGGTGAAAGAGGGAGAGAGAGAAATATTTTATTTTTCAAAAAATTGTTACAATTTGTAGAGAAAAGCTTGGTAAAACTCAAAATCAAACATAAAAATAGCTAAATGAAGATAAAAATGGAATAAAATTCAATATACAGAAGAAAACTACTGAAATTAAACAAGTATGCAGTATTATTGCGAAATGCGAAAAAAAATGTTATAAATTTGATTTTAATATGCAAATGATTGTGCATTTTTTTGCATTGTAAAATATTGAGCCTTTAACTAATTCTGAAGGTGGAGTACGTAGGTTAAGGTCGTGCTCCGCGTTTCTAAGTGGATAGCCGTGCAACTATCATTCTGAAATTGAAGAAGCGTGCTTACTAACTAGGCCAACGGATTCAAAGATGAATAAGAAAGGACGAGACAGAATTTTTAGTCTTTTGATAAAGTTCCTGCAGTGAGACCTCCCGTTTAGTCTGAGTAAATATCTAATAGGTCTCTTTTGTAGTTTAAAGATTCGCTCAAATTGAGTCTCACCACACGTACTCTAGAAGGAAAGAGCATGTCGGAAGTGCGACTCAAGATTCACTGTTAAGGAGATGGATAGATTCAGTTTTTTTGGATACATAAAGTTCCGAATAGGGGATGGTTGTACCTATCTGATGGTTGTTGATTTGAATTTCATGATTCTATTTTTGTTGATGATGTTAATGAAAAATCTAGATCTTTATGTAATCCTAGGCTGTTGTAGCTTCAATATATGTTACGGCAAATGATTAACTTGCGTATGCGTGACCATCAAAAGTTCTTCGCATTCGTTTATTTTCAAACTATTTCATTTTTTTGTTAAAATATTTGCAATCACACCGAAGCCTTTTCTGTTACATGGATACGTTTCAATGTTGCAACTGGGACCGACACCCTTCGATAAATCCTGGCCTAGGACTATATTGAGCGTTACTGTTTTTTTTCGTCTGATACTTATAATAGGTATTATCATAGAAAAAAACTCAATTATCATGCAAATTCAACTCTATTTACGTTTTTATCTAAAACATATATATGAAAACAAGACAATAAACAAAGTCATTAAAATGTTTTAGAAATATTTGCTAATTTAGCATAGATAATGTGATAAGCAATGTTAATTTGATGTATAAGCTGTCGTATTTTCTATAATTAATTAATAAAAGTCCATTCGACGTCTTTCTATTTCCATGACTATGTCAAACGTTTTATATTATCAGGTATTGATAACAAACGTCATTTGTATGGTATTTGGATCGCAGGCACAATAGAATAGATATGTGGATATTACATGTAACCTGTTTATGAGAAATATAAAAAAACTCGCTTGATCAAAATAATACCAAAATTCGTACTTCAGCAGTTAAATAATTCATGAAAAATGAGAAGATGTACTATACACAAACCAAAGTCCATATTAAAGTAAGATAAAGTGGATGTTATAAAATAGTTGGAAAAAAGTAAAGCTCAAGGCTGACATAAACGCAGTATGAGTTCCTAGTGTCGAGGTAACACGAGGTTAGTGCTTTCGTCATATGAAAAGAAAATATCTAACAACTGTCGTCATACATCATACATGCTAAATACGGGTAGCAAAACGTGGAAGAGTGGACCCAGTCGTTATTTCTTTCTCGGAATAGAATCAATACGTTCTCCACAGAGACCGCTACACCATTGGCCCTAGTCTTCAACGCCGGAAAAGAACTGTGCTCAAGAACTGAAAAGTACTGAAGTGAAACTTAAACTGAAAAGTGGGTCAACTCATAGGATAACTACAGACAATTTCAGCTTCTTCATCAACAGATTTCTTGAGTACAACAGAGAAAACGGCATCGTGGTAAATCAACTCACTGGAAGGAAACTTCTAGACTTAGTGCTAGGCTCGTTTTACTTGTACATCATGTATGCTGCTGCAACTCATATTATCAAAGGAGGCAAGTGAGATTATTATTATTTGAAGACGACGTAACCGTGATAAAGCACCTGGAGGAGATCAATTTCATTATCGATACGATGTGGGTGGACTTGGTTGGCCTGAGACTATCACAGCGAAAAATATTTTACTGTTAATAAATACCAGATTATACATCAAACAGAATATTAAGTACTGTACAAAGGAGTCTTTACCTCGACTTATACCGGATATATTCGGTTAAAAAATAGAAGAATGTGGGTGATTACAGGTGATCCTGTTAGCGATAGAGAAGATCGACCACGAGTTCTTGAGTTCTTAGCCTAAGACATAAACTGATTATTTTTCAACATATTCTTTATTTCTAAACAATTTACAGAAAGTTTGACTAAAGCTCATATGCCACTATAAGAATGTGATCGTTGCTGTTAGATCTTTCATCCTTTAACTCGGCCTTTAGCTTTCCGAACATAAAACAGTGAAGCGGGGCCCAATTAGGCCATATGGAGGGTGGTTAATCTCTGTGAAGCAACATTCGTGTATATGATTTTTTTAAGTCAATCAAATGCAGTCTCAACATATTGTAGCCATCTCTTTTCTAGTTCTTAACGTGACATTTGCTTTTATTATCACGAGATCTCCTTTCCGATGCCACTCAATAGAATGTCAGATCATAGGACCTGTTGCAATGTATCGGATTACACTTTTTTTGGGTACTATCGGCAAAACACCATAACTCACTCACCACATTCTGCTCGACGCTAATTTTGCACTGCGCTGAGAATCAGAGACACCCACCAAGCACTACTTTTTGTTTTTATATCCTCATGTAGTATCCTTAGAATACCTACTTGTTTCGGAAATACCGGTTTGTGCTGTAATTTCAGAACTTGACTGAATGGTCATAAAATGGATCGATGCAGCAAGTGTAAACTTAGTGTGAAGCTATGTAACTGACGCGCGCATAAAGGTTTTTGCGAAAGCACTGTATTCACTATGCGAGTCCAAAAACTTATGGCCCTACTATAAGTCGTCGGCAAATAAGATAGGGGCTCCTCGACCAACTGAAGAAGAGCTCACCATCTTATTTATCGGATAGATTTCTTTATAAGTCGTCCCTACAACAGAAATTGCTTGGACAACACCGAGCATGTTCGCAGTTGAGATGTTGAGAGTAATTCGCAAAGAAGAAAAGTAGATGGAAGCAAATTGAAAGAAAGGGAGCAATTGGAGGAGATAACAGAGGGTGGATATATAGAAGGATTTTTAGACAGTATTGAAGATGTGTTATCATCCGGTGGATCGTCAGGCTAGTTTTTTTCCTTGGTTTGGTAGAAGTATTCACTTCTTCTCTCCTGTTATTAACATGCACTTCACTAATTTTCTCTTCCTTCTCGTCTTTCTCGTTGAGGGTGTATTTTGCACAGATAATATAGTATAACAATACTCAAATAACTCATAATTGAATGACAAAGCACTGAATTCACTTGTTAAAACTGCCCCTACGACTACCAATACTCCAAGATTAGCATAATACATTGCTTCGTGATTTCTTGTATCTTCTTTTGACTCAAGTCTTGGTATAATTACTGGGTCTTGATGGGTTTTCATTGCTTTCTTCAAGCTGATGTTCGACTGAGATTATAGCTTCAGCTTAAGCCTATAATTTCTCACAAATGTCTTACATCATTTTATCAACTGAGTGCACCAATTCATGGGCAATGATGAATAATACTACGTATTATTTGACATTAGGCATAACCTTGACATTAGTCAAGGTTATGCCTCCTCTTGCGATGTCCACGCTGTCTTTCCGCACCCTCCAGTTTTTTTGTTGAAAAAAATTGGCTTGAGTTCTAGTTAAGTTCATTTAAAAACGTTGGACTGAGGTAATATGGATTAATTTTCAAATAAAGTTTTTGCTATACGTGTATAACTTTATTCATTCCAGAAAAATCATCAACAGGCGTGTTGGTATGAATAAACACTATTTCCATGAATTTTTAATTTTATTGTGAAAATTTTTGGACAATAGTTGTTTGTGTGTGTATATTTATTAGTGAGTCCTATTCGTCATACGAGGATGGTCCCAGAAGTACATGGCCCAACAAGGAAATCCTCAAAATAACCAATTATTCAAGCCTGAGGACAGAAGATGATCCAAGGGGGCTAGATATGGCGAAAAGGGTGCATGACGTAGCAATTCAAACTTCAATTCATTAATTTAGGCCATTGCAATAACGGTGTGAATTGGCGCATTATCTTGATGGAACAACACTTTCTTCTCAGCCAAATGCGGCCGTTTTCGCTTGATTTCTTTGCTGAAATGTTGCAATAAGTTCGCATAATACTCGCGGTTAATAGTTTTTCCTTATTCAAGTGAATGAAAATTGTCCCGCAGGCTTCCCAAAAAAAGTCCTTGTCTGCAGACGGAACCCTCTTTGTCTTCTATGGAGACGGTTCTTTTCAGTCCATTGTTTTGATTGTTCTTTTGTTGCTGGTGTGAAATGATGGACCCACGTTTTATCCATGGTTATGAAACTGCGCGCGAAAATTCGACTTATTTTTCTAAAACATTGTCAAACACTCGATGAAAACATCTTCACGACGCTGTTTTTGTTCCATTATGAGCAATGAGCATGCATCTTGCGCACAGCTTTTTCATGTCCAAATTTTCAGTAAATATGAGATGTATCTTACTTTTTCGAATATAATAATAACGAAGGAGAGGTCTCATTCAGAATATCAAATAATTATGACAAATTTTTTACAAGTTCACTAAAAATGTTCACTATTGATGGCTGCCAAACAAATACTAAACAACATGTATTTTTGAAGTAACTACCGTCATCTCTGGGCCATTCCAGGTACTTATAGGACTAAATCGTATAATAAGTAAGTAATATTGATTGATAAAGCAAAAATTTTGATGGAAGAAGGACTGAAAAACAATTGAGTCAATATATTAATTTTTTGATTATCGTTCATAATAAATTATATGATATAAATCAGTAACTAACTATAATGATGAAAAAGAAACAATAAAACCTTAATAGAAGTGTCGAAAGCTGAAATCCAATTCTCTTTGCTCTATTTGACATTTCGTGGATAAAAATACACAACAAAACGCATTCTCTTCTTTTCTTAAATAGCAGAGGATCTAATTTTATCCTGAAACGTCTCTTGTAAAAACTTAAACGTACACAATACCATCAATTATAGTGATTTAATACCTTAATTGAAGCGCTCTTATACTAAGGATTTATTTATTGTCTGACAAAACATAAATGGGGTACAAAATGGGGAAAAATATGGGGAACGGTAAAAACATGTTGTAAAACTTGGAGCGGTAAAAATCACCAAAGCTTTTATGTATTTAATAGCCTATCAATCATTTGTTAAAAATAGTAACAAGAATACTTAATTGACAGTAGCGACACTATAAACGATGGAAAATTTAAATATGAGATAAATATTACAATAGTTCAACTCGACTATTGGGAAAACAACAATGACAGATTTTCATAAATTGTGGTTTGTTTCCTTGGAAACTTAAATGTTTTAATATGAACCTGATATACTTTCTTACGTGTTATATAACGGATATTTACTTATAGTAAAATCATCAAAATTACTAAGTTTGGGTTTTCGGATACGATGACTGTAACTTTGTTATTTTAAATAGAACACCCTATATATCAATACATTTTTGAAATTTATGTAAAATTTTAGTATACTTTTGTATAAAAACATTTTTCGAAAAATGCATACTTTTTGAGTAATTAATTTTTTTGTACAAAATTTAACCATTGCAGACCCTTATAAATTATTTTTTTTACGAGAATACCCTTAAAGATATGAAAATGGTTTCTATTCGGTTGCTTTTAGCTAGATCAGATATATTTGAATCTATGTTGAAAAATTTTTCATTTTATACAGGGTGTATATAAAAAATGTTAAAATCCTTACTTAATAAATATCAAATTTCTTTATTTTCTTTTCTATCTTAATTCAGGGGTAAAAAATAAGGCAAATTCATGTATACTTTCATATACCTCATCGTTATCCAGATATTAAATGTTTTCTGTAAATTTTTAAGGATTCAGGTGTGGTCTGAATTTTATTTTGACCCTTTAGTACAAGCACTAAGAAATAAAAAAGCATTTTTCTTTATCTTGACATAGGGATGCAATTTATGTTTTCGTAAAATACGGTAAATTGACGATTTGCTTACTCCAAGATGTCTTACGATAACACGTATTGATGCTTCTAGATAGTAGTAAAATAAGAAACAACATTAATTTCGGCATTATTATTGTCAATAACTGGTTTAATTCGATTAACTTTCGCTTTAAATGAACCGTATAGCTTCAAATTGTTGAGGAACAGTTTACGAGTTTGATCGTGGTCTATCTGGATAACTCGAAACGGACCAGATTTGAGTCTATGGAAGCGGTAAAGCAAAAAACAGCAGAGCTCCTGTAGGCCCAAACCAAAGAAGACTTCCAGCACTACTTCGATCAATGAAAAAAACGTAAAGTGTGTGGCGAGGGGAGGGAAGTATATTGAAGGGGAGCATTCGAATTTAGAACAATTTTTATAATAAAACCCATTTTTCGTAACCAGTCTCGTTATTTAATAGCCAGACACTCGTATTAGAGATAGTAAAACTATTATATTATTATTATATCAGAACTCAGGCTCATAACTGTATTCGAAGACAGATTTTTAGAAATTTTAAAACGGGAAGTAAAATGACTGATCTCAATATCTCCAGTACAATTTACAAAATTTGTGAATGTCATAGCTTTTGAAGAATTTTTGAGAAAAGTTGTTGCTTCTGAAGTTGAAATATCAAGAGTTTTTACCATGTCCTTAGAAACATGTTTCACAAAAAAATTTGTCATTTTCACAGCAATCTGTAATTTTCACACAAAGACGTAACTTTTCATTTTGGCTTCGTACTTTTTTAACTACAGTGATCTATGAAAATGAAATGACTTCAATTTACCAATCGTAGGGAAAATATTATTACATAAATAAAATGCTACTTAAAATTCAAAAAACTAATATCATTTTCCAACTAGAACGTCATTAATATCATTTTCCCACTAGAATGTCATTATATTATGGAATAAAAATTTTTTACAGTGTAAGATATTGGAAACTTCTATATGAAGTGCTTCGGTTGGAGTGTAGTAGATAAGACGGTCGATGCGCTCTATCAACAAAATCTTCCAGATTAATTAAATTAAGTGGATGTCTCTAAGAATCATTACGAAAACAAGGAGAAGGGAGAATCAATATCTACAGAGATGAAGCAGGATCGTTGTTCCATAATAATGCCAGAAATTAATTTCGGGACGTTTATATTATAAGATGGTTACTATAAGATAAGAAATAGGTGAGGAGTTTGTGAGTATTATGGAGTAATTAAACAAGAAATAAGAATGGAATTATGAGAGGAAAGCTTTGCAACTTTTCCGGAGATTTTAATTGTAGCTTCACGTGTACTACTACTACACTACAACTACTGGGACAACCAAATAATCATCTTCAGAAACTGAATGCGAAATCTAGTCTCTGAATATGATAATTTGGTTTTCCCAGTGTAATTGTGAGTGTTGGTGTAGTGGTAATGTAAACACTGTGTTCACTATGAATATCACCAACGATTCCAGAAATTCCAGCTTGGTCTGATCAAACTATTGGTAATCGTTCGGCCATAACAATGGATACCTCTTTGAGCTTCATGGACTCTGTAAACATCGCGGATAATGACTTTGTAGAATGCTCCTAAAAGCGCTGTGTCAGGATCACCTAGAGTTGTGGAAAGTAAAATCTAAAGAAACAAAAATAAAAGAAAAATTGCTTTACAAAAGTTTTTGCTAAGGAAAGGGGAAAATTAATTAATGCTAATAATTTATGAAAACTTTTGTTCTATTCCATTCCATGAAGAAAATTCTTCTAATAATCTGGTTCAGTATCTCATAAAACTTGTGGTGAATGTTATTGGATAACGTGGCTTTTCAGTTTATACCTCACTTTCGACCAGCATCCCTCTTTTTCTCTCTAGATTCGCCTATTTTTGACCCTATATCATCGAGTTAAGATCAAAATGCCCAAATAAATATTAGAAGTTACTCCGTTCAGAAACATTAAGTGATTCGAGAGATTCACTTAGCAATTAATGATTATTAAAACATTGAAATGTTCATTGAAGCCCCAAACCTTTTATGTATGTAAGTGTATATAAGCTTTAAACTTGCGAAAAAAAATGCATTAAAAAACCTTAACGCCATCCCTAGAAGCAATTTTCTAGAAAATGATCAAAAACATAAATTAATGAATAGGAAAACAGTATTATTATCACAAGCAGTTTCATATTTATTCCTAGAACCTGATATTGTAGATTTTATTACTCGATTTTTCGTCTAACTTATAATCAGTGATTTTTTAAGAGGTATAGGATTTGATTCTGAAAAAAAAAACCACAAAAAATTTGAAAAAAATGATGAAATCTTTATTGGAATCGATAGAACGATCAGTATAATTCAATGTTTGAAGATGA
This sequence comes from Diorhabda sublineata, assembly GCF_026230105.1. Taxonomy (NCBI): domain Eukaryota; kingdom Metazoa; phylum Arthropoda; class Insecta; order Coleoptera; family Chrysomelidae; genus Diorhabda; species Diorhabda sublineata. The sequence continues at coordinate 17,628,290 of NC_079480.1, read as the reverse complement.
TTTCATGCAAATGTTGGCCGCAGCTTCGCTTTAGATAGCCCAGACGCAAGGTCCAATTTTGGCACACTCTCTCTAACACATCGGCCGGTATTTCACGAATAAATGCTTCCAGTGTGTCAATCGTTGCTGGTTTATCCCTGTAGACATCAGCCTTAACATCGCCCCACAAGAAACAGTCCAAAAGTGTTAAATCACATGATCTAGCCGGTCAATTGACGGGCCCCAAACGTGAGATGAACTGTTCACCGAAGGCGGCTCTCAATTTGACCATTATATCGCGTGCTTTGTAGCATGTGGTTCCGTCTTGTTGGAACCACATGTCAGGTATGTCTAATTCTTCCATTTTGGGCAGAAAATCGTTTATTATCACATGGTAGTGCTCGCCATTCAGAGTAACATTCCGGTCATCGTCGCTATTGAAGATGATGCCACGGGCACATAATCCATACCAAACAGTGCCTTTTTCGGGATGCATTGGTAGCTCTTGCAATGCTTCTGACTGGTCTTCACTCCAGATGCGGTAATTTTGTTTGTTGACATACCCATTTAACCAGAAATGATTTTCGTTGCTGAACACAATTTTTCGATAAAAAAAAAATCTCCCTACAACTTTGCCAGCGCCCATTCACAAAAAGTTTGAGATTGTGGGAGATCGTGTGGTTTCAATTCGTGCACTAGCCGTATATTATAAGGTTTTACACCGAAATTTTTTCGCAAAATTTTCCACATAGTGGAGTAACAGAGGCTCAATTGCTGCGAACGGCGGCGAATCGACATTTCACGGTAGCAATATTTTCTTCGGTCCTCACTTTATTGTTTTAATAGTTCCCTCAGTACGCCTCCCAAACTGTCCATATATTGGAGCAAGTGCGCGATGCACACTCTTAACCGAGCATGAATTTTGATAGTAAAATTCAATAATTTGCAAACGTTGTTCATTCGTAAGTCGAATTACGGTTAAATTATAGACCGAACTGAACAAGTTGTCAAGACAAAAGACACAATTCACGCATGATCTGTCAAAAACAATGTTGCCAAAAAGATACCAGCAAAAAAACACTCGTTATAATCATAGAGAAAAAGAAAATATTGGCGTTTATTGTGACATTTTGTTTTATTTATAAACCTCTACAGTAAATTCATTTTAGTGTACTGGAATAATAAAGAAATGCTTCATTCAATAAAGTGTTCAATAGGCTTTTATTGTCTTTATTTATATATCAGAGAGTAATAAAACGATGAAGCATTCGTAGTTCATGGGCTCACTTCTCTTAGTATACAGTTAAAATATTTTTTCAAGTTATAATTCGAGTATTTTCGTATGAAACAACATTTATATAAATATAATGAATATATCGGTTGTGTGTAGACTTATATTTTCACCTGCCTATATCTTCTAAACTGCTGAAGGTAGGAAAGCGCAATTTTTTATAAAATTTTTCAATTTGGGGAACATTGTGACTTATTGGTTATATAGGTACAAAGGTTTGAAGTTTGATTTTTAAAAATCTTTACGATCATTAAGAATAATTTTAATATATAAACTCACAAGTATGAGTAGAGCTGTATCTATATAAATCCAAATCAGAATCGTAATCTGAAGATTACCTGTGTATGTGAATTTAAATTGTAATACAATTTGTGTAATAATCTTAGACAATTGAGAAAATTTACTGAGACTAGGTTTAATTTTACAATTTTTTAATATGAATCTTTATAATTGTAATTAACTGCTTATTATTTTTCAATAACAATGTTCGAAGATTATAAAAAATTTCTAAATTTTGATTTACTATGTTTTATTATAGAATTACAAAAAAATGTGGTGGAAATATTTGATAGATGGCGCTAGCTAGGGCGTTGGCATTTATGTTTGAGTATAAAACACTTAAGTCTGTTATTTTTGAATAAATTTTGTGAGTTTCTGATTCAGAAGAATACGGGGATCAAATGTGAGAATAAAACCTGGAATAAATCACAACTATATCATAATAACTTGTCAGATAGTTTGTTTTATAGTGGATAAAAAAATATATATTGTTTTTCGAGTTAATTGAATGTTACAATACTGCAAAGTAAACTTACTGAGTATCCTTCTGTCCTTATAATATAACTTTGATTAAAATTACAAAATTATATAGTAAAATTATTAATAAAATTTTCTAATACATCTTATTTTTTCAATATAAATTGAATTATTTTGTTTAGTAACTTTACTAAGTTGTTGTGCGTTAAAACTTCCTACATACTTTTGGAAAGATTACCAAAGAAATTTTTAACAGTGTGTTGCAACCTATATGCACAATGAGAGGCTGCAATCATCAATAATATTGTCGAACTTCCATATTTTCTCTTTTTTTTTAGTCGAATGATTATCTGCCTTTTTCCAGTTTCAAGGCTTTACTTTTCCTATACCAGTTTAATCGACTTTAGTTCGCAATGATATAGTGTAGATCTAATCACCCTCATTTTAAGATTTTTTACATTTGCATCAATTACCTATTTTTTAAATTTCTTTCTATGTAGGGATCACAAAGAATACAGTTCTTATCTCACAGAAGAGAGATGGAACTCAATAATCTTTGAGATAATCCAATTCTGTAAAACTTTTTCTAACCACCTCAATTTTAGTAGACATTTATATTATTCTGTATTATTCATACATAAAAAAGGACTAAAAACGTAGATTAGTACCTCATTTTAATAAATGTAGTGGTTGAAATATCTTTCCCGCATGATTAAAATAGTTTCCTTATTGATTCGAAACTGAATCTTTATGCATCAACAAACGTTCCTTGCTTCAAACTTTCTCAGTATCTCAGAAAACAACATTTCGAGCGTTTCAATGAAATACCATCAATTTCAACTGAAATGCCAAGTATGCTTCATTTTCCCGTACATTCACAGTCTAATCGACCACATGCGTTAGTACATTCGCAGTAAATGCAGTGTGAACTTTCATAATTGAAAGCATTTATTTTCTGAATTTTTTGCGTGCCGAACTAAGTGGTTACCACTCAAACCAAGACAGCAAATATATCGTTTCCAATAAAATCGTGCTCGTAAAAAATATAAATATGGATAAATTAATATAGAACTTTCGAATATGGAGAGATTAGTTTATCATTTTTTAGTACCTGCTGGACAAAAATTATTGTAGAGGTAGATAGATCTGCCTCTTGTCTATCAAACTTCGTAACACTTAACAGACAATGAACAGTTAACTGAACTGAATTATTTATGATTTTATGAATAAAACGTTAATATTAGCATAGTACATTTAATACCAGGTTTCTCAAAACAAACTTCATGATTAAAAGCCAACTTTAAGAGACGTAGGGAGTTTATTGAAAATATCTTTCGAATGTAAATCGTTGCTCTCACGGAATTCATTTAATCGACACTAAAATTGGCTATGACGGCTTGGCAGGTGATAGTTGTCATTTCGTGATGGATCTTTTCTTTTAATAGTGCCAGGGAAGTTGGTTTGTTAGCGTAAACTTCAAATTTGACATAATTCCAGAGGAATAAGTCTATAGGTGTTAAATCGGAGTGCGTATAGGCCAATATATGTCACCTCTCCATCAATTTACCAGAGAGAATTCCACGAATTCGTGGCAAAGTTCTAATGGACGCAAGTGAAGCTGCTCCGTCCTGTTATAATGATGTTCTTTTATTACGACCATTAAAGTTTAGTTTCACTGTAACTGTACGTCCATTTTCTTTTTCAAAAAGGAATTTCAACCATTTCAAGCGAATATAGAGAATTCTGATGTTTGTGATTTGGATTGGTTGCAGTCAGTAGCGGAAATTTTGCTTGTTGATGTGTCCATTAAGATAAAATGAGCTTCATCCGAAAACAACATATTGATAAATCTTCCAAAGCGCCCAATGATCTAGTTAACAAAGTCAAGTCTCTAACAAGCATTCTGAGACTTCATTCTTGTAACAACTGAATTCTGTTAGGGTGTAGCTCCAAATTTTTATGAACAGACAGACAGACAGACAGACAGACAGACAGACAGACAGACAGACAGACAGACAGACAGACAGACAGACAGACAGACAGACAGACAGACAGACAGACAGACAGACAGACAGACAGACAGACAGACAGACAGACAGACAGACAGACAGACAGACAGACAGACAGACAGACAGACAGACAGACAGACAGACAGACAGACAGACAGACAGACAGACAGACAGGCAGACAGACAGGCAGGCAGGCAGGCAGACAGACAGACAGACAGACAGACAGACAGACAGACAGACAGACAGACAGACAGACAGACAGACAGACAGACAGACAGACAGACAGACAGACAGACAGGCAGGCAGGCAGGCAGGCAGGCAGGCAGGCAGGCAGGCAGGCAGGCAGGCAGGCAGGCAGGCAGGCAGGCAGGCAGGCAGACAGACAGACAGACAGACAGACAGGCAGGCAGGCAGGCAGGCAGGCAGGCAGGCAGGCAGGCAGGCAGGCAGGCAGGCAGGCAGGCAGGCAGGCAGGCAGGCAGGCAGGCAGGCAGGCAGGCAGGCAGGCAGGCAGGCAGGCAGGCAGGCAGACAGGCAGGCAGGCAGGCAGGCAGGCAGGCAGGCAGGCAGGCAGGCAGGCAGGCAGGCAGGCAGGCAGGCAGGCAGGCAGGCAGGCAGGCAGGCAGGCAGGCAGGCAGGCAGGCAGGCAGGCAGGCAGGCAGGCAGGCAGGCAGGCAGGCAGGCAGGCAGGCAGGCAGGCAGGCAGGCAGGCAGGCAGGCAGGCAGGCAGGCAGGCAGGCAGGCAGGCAGGCAGGCAGGCAGGCAGGCAGGCAGGCAGGCAGGCAGGCAGGCAGGCAGGCAGGCAGGCAGGCAGACAGACAAACGGACGTTTTTTTCAAAACTTGTATTTTTTTGTTCAGCTTCAGTTTTATTATTAGTATAGATATAGATTAGTATAGATATAGATCAATCAAGTTATTTAAGTTATATAATGGAAATGATTCACACCAAGAACTAATCCAACCGACAGAATAAATTGGAAAAATATCATGAAAATAAAAGCTGCCAACACCCTAAGATACCCCTAATTACTTTAACGATCATTTAGTCCAATTTAGCAAATCTTTTCATCCCTTCAAAAGAACCGCGGCGTAAACGGACAAAAATAGAAAAAGCGAAAAGAAATATATTGACAAGGGACGAAAATGTGAATTTCTCGATCGTTGCGCACATGTGGCTTGTACACCAAAAGTCCGAAGTCTGTCGACCAGTAAATCATGCCAACGGAAGCAGCCCGCCAGTCTGATGTGTCTTTTCGTTTCCTTCGAAACAGCTGTCACCGCATATAGATCACGAAAAAGAAGAACGCTGACTATGGGGTTGAAATACCTAAGTAGGAGATGGATGTGCGTATGGTGCAGAGTTCACACGTTTAATTTTGTTTTGACATTTTATGTTGTTCAGGAAGTAAACTCATTTAATGTTAGTCAAATTCTTTCAGCTTAACATATTTTCAATTCAAAAAAGAATCAAAATAGCTTCAGTCATTCAACCAAAAATAATTGTATAACACTTTGATTAAATTCAACACATTATAAAAATAAATCGGATGTACGAAACAAAAATTTTTTAATGTCAATTTTTATCTTAATAAAAACTTATCAAAATAGTGCAAGCAAACAAACAATAGATATTTTGAGTAAAAAAATATTCCATAGTTATACAAAGAAAAATATAGAATATTTTATCAATTTATTTATTAATACGCAAAAAGATCATATTTTGTAAACGTGTGTTTATTTTAATAGAAAAATAGGATTGTTGTAAACACTTTTCAATTGATTTATTCCTTTAATGAATCTAATTCATTCAATCGTTTGAAATTAATAGAGTTTATTCATTTGTAATATTGTAATTTGTGTTTTTGTGATGATGAAATTTTTAAAAATAAATTTTCGAAACTTAAATATATAAATGGCGCAGTCAGTAGGATTCGTGCGATCGCAAATTTTACTCAGAGTCCGGTGAAAGACTGAACTAAGTATTTTAATACAGAAGCCCGAATATTTACGTTTTCTTCGTGGGACAGGAACTTCAGAACGTTGAAAATAAAGTTTTGAAAGTTAAATATATAAACGACGCAATTACAATTATACAAATCAATGAGCAGAGCAAAAATTTTACTTTACTCTATTCGGATGATAAAGAAAGATATGATAACGCGATAAATCGAAAACAAATAAACAAATAATTCATAATTCAATAAGTAAATCTACAAATATCGTTACATAAAAAATTTATTGATCACTATACTTAATAAATCAACAACCAATGAAAGTTTCACGGTAATTTATGAAAATTTCATATATCACTGGAAAATAAAATAGTAGTAACGAATTCATTAAATTTTATATTGCAATTTCACAAACTAATCTGGATTGTTAAAATTTAATTACACTGATTTATAATATTGATAACACATTTTCTAAATTAAATACAATCCATAGTTCAGTAATATCTAGTCAAGAAATTTTAGAAATGATGGAAGATTTAAATACTATTTATAAAGAAGAACAAATTCCAAAATTTAATAATATTCTAACATATTATCTCTTTCTGGGCTCACAAGTAACCTTTTCCAAATCCAAAATAATCTTTGCTGCCCATGTTCTAATATTAAAATCCCAAACCTCTGAATTTTTCTACGTATACCCTGTTATACAAAACCAAAAAATATTTATTTCTACTCAACCTTACTTGATCAAGAATTTGAAAGATGTAATTTTGACTAAAGTAGTTCAAATAATACACAAATTAAAAAGGGAAATATACATATTATTAAATAGACAAAATTGCAAAAAACCATAACATAATTAACGAAGTACAAAATTCACAAAGCCATGTGTCAATTGGACTGTGTTCAATAATAATAATAATAATTTACGTGATTCTTTCAATATTTTGGTTAATACGAAAATTTAAAGGAAGACTTTTAAGAAATCGGAAAATTGAAGAAAAGAAGAAAGAAAATTATGAATTTGAAGAAAAGTGTAGTTAGAGAACAGGATCTGAAAAATACCTCCGTTATTTTTCATTCTCAGGGTTGAAGGAGTTACATGAAGAAAAATCTAGAGTATTCTAAAAAATAATACGCAAAAAGATCATATTGCTGTTGTAAAATAGCAATGAAACAATTGCTAAAACTGAAATTTTACAGGAAACCAAAAAGAAGGAAAAAAATTATTTATTGAAATTATTGAAATACTTACTGTGAAAATAAATAAAGTGACTGAAATATTGACAAATGTGAATGTATAGTACATATTCTTTACTTCTATATTGATAGCCTCGGAATTAAACAATATTAATTTTCAACCCTAATTTTCAATTTTTAATCAATTTTATTTCATATTTGTTTAAAAACCTTTCAAAAACGCATGCATATTTATTGATTTATATAATATAAAATGGAACTGATTATTAGGCAGAACTAGAGTATAAAAAAAAAACAAAAAACATAAAAAACCACTTTATTTTATTATATTCTTCCAAGAAAAATAAACATTTCAGTTACTTGTAAAAAAAAGAGAAATTGTTGATATGTCATGGCACTGTTTTTGTAAGAAAGCAAAAAATACTGTAAATAAAATAAAAATGCACAATGATACTGTAAAATTGAAACAGTTGAAATGTGATTTGTTGTAAAAAGAAGATGTTTGACCAATTAGTGTTGGTATTTCTCCTTTTTAGCCTTTTCTCTGCCTTCTGCTTTTTCTGTTCCACTCAATTCTTTTTCTTCCTGATGCTCACGAAAGGTATCTTCAAGCTTGGTCTTTTCCTCTCCTGCTGCAATTTTATAAGCTTCACTGTGATCAAATTGTTGAATTCAGTATGGAATAAACGTGAATAAGTATCATAGTTAGCCACCGATTTATTAGCACCAGAACGTTCAGCAGAATAGTGTCGATACATTTCCGAAACAGTTAGCCCCCCATATATAAACTCTAAGGTGTATTTTCTTATGTATTGGCTCTCAATGCTGGGTATAGAATTTATATGATACCTGACCAAATTCAAAATCTCTTCAGGAATCTTTTTTTGATTGTTATGTTTACTTCTTTTATCTGAACGTGTAATTTCAGTTCCACTTACTTTAGCTTGAATTACAGTGCGAATCGTCCTTTCTGTTATTCCTAAGGTATTAATTAAGAACGTTTTACATACTCTTTCTTTCTTTGAACAAGTTTGAACGTATCTATCTTTACAAGGAGGGCCCATCTTTCGACTCTAAACAATTTTCCCTATTCTTGAAGTGTAACTTTGCCCTGAGTTGCCTCTTTTGGTTCCATTTATGGTTACCGTGTCAGTTTCAGTAACAGCTGGGGTGTCATTAGGTATATAAGGGACTAGTGGATCGCTTGAATCCTCATCACTTGTGTCTTCGCCTATGCAGGTAGATAAAAAATTATATTCAGTTATACAAATGATTGCATGAACGCATGACACAAAATACACTTACGTCGTTGTTGCAGTTGAATTGTAGCCACAATTGTGTCACTGTGGGGTCCCCCTTACACGGATAAATGAAAACCACGGTTAATCGAGAAAAAATTTATTGAACATCAATTTTTGTAGAAATGTAAATCAGTACAGCAAAATTATCAATTATAAGCATGTACAAACATAATTAACACCAATTAGAGATATTCCCGGAGATAGTAATATTATACTAGACGCTATTGTAAGTAAATACGTAACATATTTTCTCTAACAACAGTTTATATTTATGTACAAAATACAAAAGAAAACATAAATCGAATGCATTCTTAGTAATTAAAAAATCAAAAAGATTGAAAAATACATCGGGGAGTGAATTTACATAGGTCGAAAATAAGATGTTATCAGTTTTTGTTTTTTACGGTTGGCAATAACTTTTCTCACCTCGGTCCTGATTTTTCTGAGACTGATGACGTCGTTTAAATCAAAATTTTCCTGCTCGCAAAAATTCAGAAGAATATCAATTGCTTCCATTGCTTTTGTTGGTTGAATTTTCTCTACTGTCGGACCAAAACAATTGTCAGTGTCACTATCAATCTCCTCCGAATCAAGCAGTTGAGAAGTAGATGGTGTATCACTACTAAGATAATGCGCTACAATGTCACTATCGGTTTGGATTTCAAACCCCTCCTCATTTTCATCTTTTTGCCGCCAATCAACAATATCGTTTCGGTCAACATTGATGAAATCTGGAATAGATCTAGACTGTTCAAGGCAAGTTTGTACATCATCGTGCTCATCCATGTTGTCTTCTTCCCCATATTCTTGGTCCAAAATTTTTGCCCAGCAAAGTCTTAATGTACTCGATGGCAAGTTTTCCCATGCATCACAAACAGCAAAAATGGCATCTTTTATTGTCCACATTTTGAGGAGGTCCTTCATTGAATCGACACAATTTTCTTGGAGAAGGAAACGGAGAAAAATCTTTTTATACCTCCGTTTTAAGGAAGAAATGACGCCCTGGTCCATTGGTTGTATCAATGATGTGACGTTAGGAGGAAGATAGGTGACAAAAATTAGCCCATCCTTGGTTTTCAGGGTAGATTCTGATGGGTGACTAGGAGCGTTGTCAAGTAGGAGAACAGGAGAACATTTTCTTCCTGAAATTTCTTCACAGATGGCACGAAATCTTGAAAAAACCATTCTTTGAAAATAGCCTGATTCATCCAAGCTTTTGGATGGCTGTAATAGTTACACGGAAGTCTTTTCACGTCTGTTCCTTTGAACGATCGTGGTTTTTTAGCTTTCCCGATCACTGTTAGTTTTAGCTTGTGTGTACCCGATGGATTTGAACATGTCATGACAGTGAGCCTTTCCTTACTAGATTTATGTCCAGGAGCTGACTTTTCACACTGCGCAGCTAATGTTTTCGACGGTAACATTTTCCAAAAGAGCCCTGATTCATCTGCGTTGTATATTTGATCGGGGGACAAGTTTAATTTTGAGATCAATGAACCAAATTCCTCATTGAAAACTGTAGCAGCTGTTAAATCGCCACTTAGACTTTCGCCTTGAATGTCTAATTGTCTAATACCATGCCGGTTTTTAAATCTAAATAACCAACCCTGTGAGGCTCCAAATGGTTCATCAATATTCAACCTTTCGTGAAACCACTTAGCTTTTTCACAAACCATCGGTCCAGAGATAGGAATCCCTTCAGCACGTTTTTGTTTAAACCATTCAAACAAAGCTGATTCCATGTCAGATAATGTTGACTTCCTCATTGTTTTTCTTCCTGACGCTAGCAGAGATGTGGAATCAGCTGAGATCTGAACCGCAAAATTTCATCCTTTCGTTTAATTAAATCACGCACTGTCTGCTCTCCCACACCAAACTCACCCGCCACTTTTCTTACACTCTCACCGCGATCTAAGACACGGTTAATAATGAACACTTTTTGTTCCAAAGAAAGCACGACACGCTTACGTTTTGAAGCCATAGTCAATAAACAAAGAAACTAGCCAACCGATCAGTAGGTGAAAACTAATCAGAAGCTACTGAAACACTGAAAGTGAACAAAAGTGAAGTTTGAGTAGGGGGAAAATCAAAAAAAACCATTTGCTGGAATGAATTAGCAATTCAGGCTTTGCGACTCTTTCTACTTAGGCATAAACGCTTCTCAGAATCAATAATAGGTCAGGCGTCTGAAACCTTAATTACATATGTACACATTTGAAGTTATTTTATTTTACATAATTTCTCTCCTCCGATACGGATACTTCTTGTAATGAATGGGTGCATATTTTTAATAATTACGTACATACGAATAAATTCAAGGTGTTTATTTTTTACCCAACAAATCTTCAATAATTTATTACCCCCAAGGGTGGTATTGAGCAAGGAAAGAAATGGGTATTCCATCTCAAAAGTCGGGCGCCCTGATTTTTTTTTACTATTCTCCTCGCACCACGGATAATCGCGAACACGGATAATCGAGGCACGGATAACCGGGGTTCTACTGTATATCCTGTTGTGCAGTCAGTTCCTCAGCTGGCACTTGTGGCGTTGTTCTCCTGGCTGGAGAAAGCAAACAACAGTAGTTTCAACAACGACATAACTACGCTCTAGCGGCCAAGAGTCCAAATACAATTACAACAACGTTAAGAAATGAAACTCAATTACTCAAAATTTTAAAGTTACGTTATTGTCCTTCTGGACCAAAATATTATTTTGTAAACATGTGTCAGCATTTATTTTATTTTATTTAGTTCGTGTAATTAATCTAGTTCATTTAATGGATCTTGTTGATTAAGTCCCTTCAAATTAATAGACTTCATTTATTTGTAATATTAAAACTTTTGTTTTTGTGTAAATAAAATTTTCAAAAATAAATTAAATATATAAATGGCGCAATCAGTACAATTCGAGCGGTCGCGAATCTTCTTCATAATTCATGCTATAGGAACACCCTTTTCTCAGTAGTAGTGAACAATTAGATGGTTTTGTTATAATATATCGGATATTTTTATAAACCATGATGTTCCATTGCACTTCAAACTAAATTCATTATTTATTATAGAGTAATATGACAACGAGAACACTACGGTACGTAAATTTGGAAAGGTTCTTCTTTTACCCGGTTTTCATAGCTTTTCTCATTATGGTAGTTCTCAGAAAGACAATTTGATTCCTAACAAACGCGAGCACCTGGAATAAATCTTGTTGCATTGCCTGGGCTTTTACTAGTGGGTGTTTATAATCCTAAATTTCTTTGATGTTCAAGTTTTTTTATGAGTGATACTAAGATGGATATACGCTTGATCTGTATTTTTTATGCAAGGATTTATTTAATCTAAATACAGTATCATCACTCACGAACATTATTAGAGCTCGATTTATTATAACAGAGTATGAATCTTAACAATAACAGCAATAATAAACAATATTGTAGATAATCACTGATAATCTTTTTATTGCATTCTCTCAGTAACCAGATCATATCAATCATTTCATCACTAGTGAAACTAATTTCTGCCTTAGTTGAAATACCTCAAAATATAAAAAAATGTACCAAACCACCAAATAATGTTTGACAAATAAATGATAGCCAACTTATAATTAGTTGATCAATAATTAGATATAGGAACATCATCATTGTTTTTAAAAGAACAATAAATAATTTTAGGTATAGGAAATGCTTGATAAAAAGTATGTTAAATTAAATTTATGATCGAAATTTATTTGAGGTAATTTTCAAGGTAAGTAATATTGTATTTGGGTCCTATAATTTCACGAATTGTTCCGAGTGGTAGATTTGATGATGATCTTTTAGAGTTAAGAGTTAAACATTCTGCAATTATGTATTTTATAGTCAATTTGCAATTGCAGTTGCTACATTTTGGTTCAGGTTTCGCATCAAATAAGTAGCTATGGGTCAGTAGCATTAGAAGAACTTCATCTTTGCGATTTTTCGGTAGTATTACTGAGTCTTGCAATTCACGTTTCATTCATTCAAGTTTATGTGTGGACCTTGACCATTCATTTTCATATTCATTAAGCACTTTACACTTTAGGATAGTTTCAGTATCGGCAGTAATTAAAAAGTTCAAGCACTCCGCACTATCACTATTTACAGCTTCCTTAGCGGCCAGGTCTTCTTCTCTTCGTTTCCTTTTATTCCAGTTTAAGAGGGGATCCAACAGAATGTTACTTTTTTGTTGTTGTTTTGTATATATTGCAGTTGTTGATTGTTTTTGATTGCTAAGGAATTTGCTAAGGGAATCCGTGTGTATGAGGTGATTAAATTCGTTTGATGAAGCGACGATGTGTGCAGCTCGATATATTGCATATAATTTTGTACTCATTGAGTATGTTATTTAAGTGTCCTTCGATTAGCGTGTGGTTGGTGTGGTGTTTGTCGAATGAGGTGAGCTAGGTAATGAATTTGGTGCTTTGTATTGTCCGTGGTGGAGTCTGAGAAGATTCGATAGGAAAGCATTCAGGAAGGAACAAATTTAATTCGTTTGGTTATGATCTAATTCTAGTATAGAAAGGTTTGGAGGTTCTTTTGGGTTTATTATTAAAAAATTTGGGAATTTCTTGGAGAATCAATTTGGATTGGAAGGATTAGATTTTAGTTTGGCTCAAATAAATTCTTTTGTCTTCCGAGGATGGTTCCCCTGATTCGCAGTACAAACTTTCCACTGGTGTTGTTTTGAACGCACCTGTTATCAACGGTAAATTTGTAAGCTGCCGAGTTTTTTCAAAAGCGATTCGTTAACTGTTGAATATTAAATTGATCCATAGTCTAGTTTTGATCGAATAAGTGTTCGGTACAATGTTAGTAACATCTGTCGATCTGCACCCCATTCTTTGTTCGTTAGCGGTTTTAGTAAGTTTAATCGTTTGTTGCAAGCTAGGAGAAGATTTCTAATATAATGGTTCCCGCAGTATGTGATCAAATAGTATACCGAGAAATATTATTGATGTTTCCAGTTTTGTGTCTTCATTATAAAGTTTCAATACTGGTACTTTTGGTATGCTCTTTTGTCTTAAGAAAAGAATCTAGCGTGTCTTTGTAGTTGAAAAAATAAAACTAAAAAAAGTGTTTTTCTTTATGTCTGTTTCCTACTCTCTATCTCTTTGGTTTTTATAATAGCCCTTATCACCACAAAAGTGTACTTCCAGGACTCCTCTGATTCAAGCATATCATATTGTTGGCAATATTGAAACCGTCCTCGTGTCTGGGAATACAAATTTCTTCTTCCCATCTGGAGCAGTGGAAGAGCGTGTCCTTGGCATCGTCTTCCTCATTACAGAAGCTGCATTAAGGAGTGTCTGATCTCCGCCTGGTGTATATATACCTGCGAAAGCATCCATGGCTAGTGATTGCTTGTGTTAAGAAGTAGTCAGTTTTTCCATGCTTCTGGTCCATCCAGACTTCGATAATAAGAATGTGGCATCTATAGGTTTCATTGTCCTATCTCAATTGCCACCTTTGGAATTAGATTTATTCTTGCTTTCGACAACCTCCGACACTCTTTTCTCTCTTTTACTTACAGCTCTATAGGAGTCAGCAATTCCTTCTATTCCTTCGGTAGATAGAGTCCAGTAGGCATTGCATACGCGGACAGCCAACTCTTCTATAGTCAAGTCAGCTTTGCGATAGGAATTTTTCTTCCATTTGACATAGTAGTGCTCCATGCAAAGTTGGCTGTGGACTAAAATCGAAAATATTTTCCTCTTAAATGCACTTGAGCATTATACTCGCAAGAGCTGAAAGAATTTTCTCTGCTTTTTCTATTAACTCCTTTACGTGTTTTTTAAATCCGAGTTTGTGTCTAGAGAAACGTCTAGGTACTGTACTGTTTTACTAGTACATTGTACCATATTTGCCCAATATTCCTTTTATTTGTCAACAGGACAGCTTCTGTTTTTTTCTAGACGTTTGCTTTCTCCTACGAGATGCAGTACTGTGCAAGCCATGTGTTAGGAAGTGTTCTGTTACAGCTGAGTCGATCTCGTTTGCATAGCCAATTAGGGTTGTCTATTTTAAATAGTAGATCACATACCTGGGCCTAGTAGTGATTCCTGTGGTATTTCACTGTTCACGTCGAATGTCATGAAGACGTCTTCTACCTCGGCGATTATCTTTCTATTGGACAGGTACAATGCAATGATGGTTATCAGACTTTCATTGATTTCTGTGAAAGTGCTGCCACGATGTGCTATTTGAGGTATCTGGATTTCTATGAAGATTTCTGTATTTCTGTTTGTTTTACCACTTTCCCTCATCAGTCTGACAGTCTTCTCACATGAAGCTAAGAAAAAATGTTTGTTTGTTAGGTCTTTTATACAATCATTGTATATTTATTCGGAAGTTTGTAAATTTGCTGGCCGTCATAATTAATATGCACTTATTTCAAGAACAGTTGTATTTTCTTTAAATATATAGTCACATCATACGGGAATTAGAATATCCTCGTCACCTGCATGAAATATCCTTTAAGTCGATAAATAATAGCAAGAGCGCGTAAAAGCGGATAAAAGTCACCGTTGAACAATCGGTAATAATTCAAATCGTCGACATCGACCCGATATTGATATGCTGAAAAAATTCAACGACGCTGCGACCGTAGATCAATATTTGCATAAAGGAAATGCGAAATTTGCGGAAATGGTTGTTTGTCTGATAGCTGTCGAGTTAACTGTGGCACCCGTATAATTCAGAATATCAAATAGCTGTATATTCAACTATGACGATCTCTGAAAAAGAAATTCAAATTAGCAAACGCTGCCATTACAAATTGATTCTAACAAAAAAATTATACTGTTTATGTAAATGTCACTAGAATACAGGGTGCGCTTTCACTGTAACAACCGTTGATATCTCCGTCAACTCCTTTTATTTCCTATGATCCTTGTTTGATAAATATGCATATTTATTAAATTATATAGGGAATTTAAAAATATATGACCATATCAGTATCTCAATCAATACGTTTTGTTCAATTTGTATTCTCAATTTTGATTTGTTAAACTAAAAGTAATTTGATATTAGTTTATGTATCCACATCATTTCTATTCAGTATGTATTATAATTGGAAGGATATTTACTTGGAATTTTATCAATTTCCTTGAATGAACGTAGCGTTACATAACTAGACTGTTTGCATGTACTACTGATATCAGTTTTTCTTCGAACCAAGACTCGAAAAGGGTCCCTTCAATATCCTGGTAGTTATCCTTAACATGCTTCGAACTCAATAATAATGCATAATTCACCTAATCTTGCTCCCTACCGCAATGTGATATACATTTGCGTTTACTTCTTTCATTTTACGTTTCCAATTATCATTTGTCCAGGCTTCACAGTATCGTGGCTGTTAAATCAGGTTTCATCTAAGTAATAAGTTTATCTTCCTTCAATACGATACTCGCGAATTTTTTGTTAGATATTCGTTTCTCCATTTTATTAAATGACCACTGTTTGCCTTTCAAGTACTGTTTAATATGTGAACCCAAGTTTCTTTAAAAACCTTTTCAATGTTCGTATTGAACATACCCCAAGGATATGTGTCATTCTCAGTTCTGCACGAATACCTTGAAGAGTAGGCATTATGTTTGATCCGAACACACCTACTGTAGATTGTTTCGCATATTGGACTTAACTATCAGGTTCAGTTTTTAGAAAATTAAAGTTTTTGTCTCATTAGAAATGCTTTATTGTCAAAAAATTGTTACGAATTATAGACAAAATCTTGTAAAAACTAAAAGCGTACATAAAAATAATTAAATACAATAAAATTTCAATATACAGATATGATAGCGATTGATTTCAATTGTCAAGTGATTGTGCATTTTTTGTGCATTGTAAAATATTGAGCCTTTAATTCTGAACGTGGAGAAGGTAGGTAAAGGTCGTGCTCCACGTTCCTAAGTGGATCGATCTTTATAAAATTGGAGGAGCTAGCTTACGAATTAGGAAAACGGATTCAAAGATAAATAAGAAAGGAAGCGACAAAATTTTTAATCTTTCAAAGAAGTCCCGGCAGTGAGCACTGCTGTTTAGTCTGAGTAAATATCTGACAGCTCTCTTTTGTAGTTCGAAGGTTAGCTCAAATTGAGTCTCCACACAGGTACCCCAGAAGGGAAAGGTATATCGGAGATGCGCCTCAATAAGGACATAATAAAATGTTAAACTGTGGATAAGTTCAGTTCTTTGGCAACTGATCTCATCGCAAAGCAGAAGTAACTAAATTTTTCAGATAATATGCAATATGCAAATTCCATTTCAAAGAATTCTCCACAACAACTCTTAAGAATGTAGTCTGTGAAGTATTTGTCAAAAAGATTGTTTTCTATATAGCCATTTCTTTTGGACATTCCTCGACTACGAAATCGATTAAAAATAGTTCAAATCACTTTTTGAGCACTGTTGAGATGTTGTCCATCTCGTTTCAACTGTTCAACTTCAAAATCCAAGAGCTTTAAAAAATAAATCCAAAGCTGAATTGCCTGTCATTTGGAAGTCTTATGAGAAAGCTTGGGTGACAGCTTCCCTTTTGAAGACTGGTTTGGCGATCATTCTATTTCTGAAGTCGAACATTACTGCCAATTAAAATAAATCCTATTTAAAGTGATGCTTCTAATTGACAATGCACCAAGTTATCCTCCCTCAACTCAAATTAATTTCGATCCACGTGTGGAAGCTGTATTTTTTCCCCCAAACACTACCAGCTTGCTCCAACCAATGGACCAGGGAATCATTGAAACATTTAAAGCTTACTACACAAGGCGGTCATTTGCACATCTATACATAAAGATTTTTAGAAGCGATTCAAGGTTTCAGATGCTGTAAGAATTATTGCACAATTACAAGTTTGGAAACAACTGTGTCCATTTGTTTTTCATTAGGAGAATCAATTTCAGATGCTGAACAAATCGATAATGATGACATTGAAGAATTACTAGATTCACACAATCAAGAGTTGACAATTGACGAGGTTATAGAAATGCGTAAATATGAGACAACGAACAGACTGATTCGCTAGAACCAGTTGATTCGGTAAATCAAATGATAATTGCAAAATTAACAGAAGGACTCAATTCAATTGAAAAGGGGTTACAAATTTTAGAAAAAATAGATTCTAATGAAGAACGCGATTCTACTACAAAACGGGGAATAAAAAAATTACTGGTACGCTAATAAGAAAATTTGCTTGAGACGAAAAAAAAAAATTTGAGTCGGCAGGCAACATTATTACAATATATGAAGCCTTCGACAACAAAATAACTTCGGTTTAGGTTCCTTTATTCATAACAATGTAAATCATTTTATTATCTTCATATGCAAAGTTGAACCCCGACTCAAGCGAATTCTTACACGGCAATCGCACGAACCCACCTACTGCGTAAGTCCGAGGTATTACTGTACTTCGAAGTTGTGTTAAAGCCATTTTGAAATTATTGTGATTTGTTAACTACTAAATAATACAATATTAGACATGTTTGCAATATTGTTGAAATGACAAGCTAAATACTGGAAGAGCATATCGGGCATTGTATGCTTTCTGAGTTTTGCAAAAGTAATAACGTAACAATTGCAACCAAAAACACTTACGATTTTTATCCTAGTGTATTAGACATTCATAGATTGTTAAAAATGGTCTATTCACACCTTTTACCAACCATTTGCAGATGACTGGACAAATAAACAGAGGAGGTGTTTAGGTCCCCCGTAATCTCTCCGAAAAAAACAAAGCCAAACGATTCATCACAAGCTTTGTTTGCTTTAAGGATCGTTTGATCACTAAAAACAATAAATTGGTGGAGTATACACGGAATTGTTTCATTTGAAGGTAACTGTCCCGGCAAATACCACCTTGAGATAAAGAGCATGGTATAGGACGACAATTGCAGATTCTGCAAGAAAGCCATGAAAACAGCAAAGCATCTACTCTGCAAATGTCCTACCTATTTCGCGAAAAGGCTTAAGTACCTTTGGAAGTGGGTCAAAAACCTATAAACGTAGCTTTTTTGGGAAGTGTCTGTGTATTTTGGAAACAGAACAGTAAAATGTATAGTCTTGTAGAAAATATTTTCTAGGTATAGGTAGAGAGTGGCTGTGAAGTCAAAACGACTCCTCAAATCTACAATCTAGTCCAGAGTGTTATAATCGTAAATCCAAGTGGAATGGACTATGAAGAGTTTTGTGCGTTGTGGTGAATAATGCCAATGGCAAAACAAAATGCGGAATGTCTGCAACAGTCTTTTCGCTACGATGAATCACGTTTCATTTTGTTATATTTGCGATGAATATACACTTGTAAGCCAAACAAGACTATTATACTTTCCATTACGAAGTGCTATTCTGCATATTCCATCCACTGTATCTCATGTCACAGAAATACAACCAGTTGCTTCAACGGAAAAATTCAGCAATGCCTTTTGGTGAATCAGTAGTATGGCACGAATGTACCAATCATATAAGCGATTGTTATTTCAATATCAAAGGCTTTTAGAGGAAATCGAGTCAAATAGTGAAATATACAGATGTGTCTTCTGTAATAAAAACAATCCCTCATTCGGAAGGAATTCCTGTGCATTCTCTAGTTTATGGTGTTGAAAAGAGCTCAAATAGCTCTGCAAATGAATTGATCAATTGATCTTACAGATCCTGTCAAGCACCGTATTAGATTCACCAATTAAAGATTCAAGATCATATAAGATATTTGGATTTGTTCAAAGAAAAAGTCAGTCCAAGACTACTTAAGAAGGGAGTTAATGTTACCGTGTACCTTGAAAATCACGGTTTATATGTTGATTTTTTTCTAAAGACAATGTCACTAATGACATTGATGTTAAATCTGCGTTATGAACATAGGTCATAGGAATGGAGACTTTTCATTGACTCCTCAGTCAAGTTTAAGCGCTGTACTGCTCCATAACGGAAACAAATTTCCATTAATAACTTTATCTTTGAAGCTCATTCAACAGAAACATACGACATTATAAAATTAGTGTCAAAAAAGGCAGAATACACCAAAAACCAATGCCAGATTTGAAATTTGTTACTTTGGTTTGAGGACTTCCACCTGCCAACACGAAATACTGTGAGAACCGCCAGCTCTTTACGTTTCTATGCGAAAAATGAACCTTTTGTTAATCCTCAAAATATAATATTACCACCTTTACCTATCCAATTAGAGCTAATCAAAAATCATCTTCCATCTAGAAGCCAAGCACAAAGATGGAACTGGTTTCGAATTTGTAAAAAGAAAATTTTCTTCTTCAAGTGAAACAGCCATTACCACCTTAAATGAAAAAGAGAGAGAAGCTTTGATAACGTTTGTCAAAGTTACTGAAAACGTTTTAAGTAACTTGAGATCTCCTCAATATTGTGACCTCGTCAAAAACATTCTCATTGCATATTATAAACTGGGAACTGATATGTCCTTTAAAATACACTCTTTTCGTTTCCACCTGAATTTTTTTCAGGAAAATATACGCGTTTTAAATGATGAGCATGGAGAGCGCTTTCATCGCCATATTTGAAAAGCGCTACCAAGAAAAATGGGAACCAGCAACACTTTGGACTCCGATTTTTCAAAACAATAGATTTATTTCTCACAAAAATGTAACGTTTCTCAATTTTTTTCCACCTTTTTTGTTTATTATTTTTTTTAATAATTAAGAGTCACATAATCTTATAAAAATTGGTTAATTTGATATGGCTAGTAACTTTTATATACAATGTTCAATTTGAAGTTGATTTTAACAACTCCACCCTAACACATAGCATTAACTACTAAAAAATTAGTTGGCGTACCATTTGGTACAAGGGTTGCAGCTTTGGCATGTAAATTAGAACTAATAATTTATTTTTAAATATTCGATTGTTTGGGAAATGTTAAATTCCATTCTGGATTCCAATATTAATTCAGGTCTTCGTATTTCATACGTTATGTGAGTTGGTTGAAAGGATAAACTGATACGTGAAATTAACAAGGACAGAAAATAACGTCTGTTTCTTATTTGCATCGAATTAATTGAAAATATGGATGTGAAAAAATGTCGCAATAGTTTTGGCAATAAATTTAGGAGATTAAAAATAGCTTGTGATAATACAATATGAAAATTGCTTGATTAAGCTATTTTTTATGATAGTTGCATTAGAATGTAAACTGGAAACCAAAAATATTTCTTATTTGGCTTTTCATTTCTTCGATAATTCTCAGAAAATTTTCTTCTCTTCACTATAATATCCTGTCTTTCTATTACAATAGATTTTCTGGAATGCTTTTCCTAACAAAAATCAATTTCTTGTAACAGTTTTTTTAGTGAGCTTGGATTAAGTGCAAGGTAATCCTTATAATCTCAAACCGTGAAAAGATCTTTCTTGTTTACTTTCCTCCGAAGTTTTTTAAAAAATGTTCTATTTAACATTTTGCTTTGACACTCGCCACATTTTTCTTTTTTAAAAAGTCTGTAAATCGTAGATATCCCAACACAAAATATACTACAAGCCAGGGTGGGGCAAAATATGATTTTTATTAAACAATTCAAAAGTCATTGATTTTTTAAAAAAAATCATGATATATTTGATATTTTTTATTTTCTAAATTTGAATATAAAATTTGAACATTTTGATTTTTTGAAATTATTGTTAATTATTTTAATGTATAAGTCTAAAAATTATAATACAATTTTCGGCTCAAAAACTTGTGACAACGCATTTGTCGCGCTTCTTGCAAGAAAATTCTTGTTGCGATTTGTTTTCCTTCTGTCTTATACACTCACTATACATTACCGAGTACTACCGAGTGAGGCACGAGAGCGTTGTGGTTTTTGCAGGAATATTCCTGCCGAGGCTTGTTTTCCTTCTCAACCTATAATTAACAAGTTATATGAAAACACTGGACTGTTACCTTAAATAATAAAGTTAAATGCCCGCAGTGCTTCATTTAAGCAAGTTATGTTTTCGAACGAAGTAATAAAAAATGTAAACGGACTACAATGGTGGTTATCATAAAATGATGAGCCGGAAATCTTTCCAATAATAAAACAGTTCCTCTCTGTAACTGCTTCTACAGCTTCAGTAGAATGCGTATTTAGTTAGTTCCTTTGGCCTTGTACACACGGATATTAGAATCAGATTAGGGACAGAAAAAGGAGGAAAACTCCTGTTTTTATTTAAATCATATAACGAAAATTAATAGACTGAAAATATACAGTGATAAAATTTAGGTGTTACATTTAGCTTAAGAATTTGGAATTATTTACTTCTTTTCGTTGTTTTTGCTAAAAGCAGATGCTTCTTTTGATTTTTAAGAAAACTTTTATATTATGTTGTTATCTGGTTCTGAATGAAAAAGAAAAAAATTGATTTAAATCATGATTCAAATTTTAAAAATCAAGCAATTTAAATCATGATTTTAATCACTTGATTTTAATCAGACCAAGCCTGGTACAAGTTAATTTCACATAGATTTTTGTTTGCATATGGAAAAATAAAATTGAAATTTTAAGGGAGAATATTCTTATGAAAAACCCCCTCAAATAAATCCCTTATAAAGAGCGATCGATGTATCTTTTAGTAAAAATGTGTTTCGCCGCACCAAAATTATTTGCACTTTCACCAATAATTAGGAAAATTGTTAATTTATCAGGTAGAGCCATTTTGTTCATGTAGACATTCAAACGTTATTGTTAATTTATGCTAACCATTAAAAACATAGAAAACCAAAAAAATCAGTTTTATTGAATAGTTTTTCTGAATACCTTATCACAGTTCATTTCACGTTCCAAATTTCATTAGTCCAAGTATCACCGCTCAAAAGAGAAGAATAGGGAGATGATTTTTGAGAAGCACTGTGGGTTTGTTTAATGGGCACGCAATAATTCACAGAATATTCGAAGCTTATGATTTTTTCTCAGAAAGGTACATATTTTTGAGTAAACTCAAATTTTTAAAAAATATTGAACGAAGACTCCGATATTCCAAAATTCCCCCAAAGGGAACTTATGGCTACGCCACTGATATCAATGTATCTTTCAACTCATTTTCAATGGGTGTGCTAGAGAAAATTAGTAATATTTATATTGTTTAAACAGTATAAATTATTCAAATTTTACTCAAAAATAAAATTATATTGAAAAAAAATTAATTGAAAAACTATTCAGAGCATTTTTGACAACAGCCCCTTTCATATATTCATCGACGCGACTATTATTTCTTTTAAAGATGTATTCTGAGTACCGCAATACTGTGGTACCATACACACTCGTTGGATGAGCAGCGTCACCATCAGCGACTCTCTGAAGGACAGAACAGTACCGTCGGCAGACACGTAAGGTAGCGTGAGACAAGAATTCCGAGGAACCATCAGTTGGTACCAGTCAGCGGTACCGGTGAATCGGTTCTATCGGCAAGGACACTGAATACAGAAGAGTCTCTTTCTTATCTTTTGCCTGTTAATCATCATTTATTATTCTTGTAATCATTCCATTTCTTTGTGTTTCCGATGAGGCTCGTGATGGGTTCTTCTGTTCTTGTCTATAACAAGGAACAGCTGCTTTTTTTTTGAATAGTTGCTCATGTTTTTTTCTTTGTAAAAATGTCATGAATGATGGAGTCGTTGAGTTTTGAAATATACAGGGGTTGGACGTGTACGTGATTTGTTGAAAATACCTACTGAGCATGGAATGTTGTTGGGATACTTTGAATTGGCTTTCAAATAAGAAATCAAAATATAGAACAAAGATAAAACTATGATATCAGCAACAGTATTAAGTATTCCATCCAATGCATGTAGCAAGATTTCAGGAATACTATCATAGAATAATCAATTAACAAAGTGTTTGTTGAAATTTTGCTATTCCATCAGTTATTTAGAATTTCAGATCATAGATCATAGATTATATCATCTAAATTCATTTTAATAGATCCAGGAATAGTACACAAATTATTCGGAAACAAAAACTGAGATACGATCATTGAGACTTGGTAGATATCATGGATAAATATGTAAGTCAGGAAAGATAGGCAGGAAAATTATTACTTAGGCGGGTATGGTATAATATATGATATCATCGGTGGTAAACTTTTGGACCTGCTTCTTTTTCTTTGGGCAAGGAAATTCCAATGTGAAAGTGTTTGTTTTACGTCCAACAAAAATTGTAACAACATTTATCAACAAAACCTTCAATAGCTGACATCTCATCAGTGAAGTGGCGTCTCGTTCTAAAAGGTTACTTGTTTTTTGCTATTATACAAACAACATAGTGTTGTTTGGAATGCTGTGAATTGCCCCAGCTTCATAATACTGTATTCAATGCAATTGTGGTGAAGAAAAATCGTGATAACTAGTTTTCTCTTTTAGAAAAAGCATTTTGTCATATTTCATACAAGACAAATTATTTTCATTAATTAACTAAATTTACTGATTGCATTGGGTTACCGAATTTTTTTGCAACCATCATAATGCATTTTATATCTCGTACCTCATGTGAATTTGGAGTCGGAAGATGAAGATAACGATAATGAATTAGAGGAACTAGTTGATAAGAGGGAGCTTGCAGAAAAACTTCAACTCTGTTTTAAGTGGATAGCAATGAGGATGTTCATGATTATGATTCTAAGGAAATCAAAGATCAGTTGAAAGATGAAGGCAGCAGAAGCGTTTCTCCTGGTTTTCTCATATATCCTTAACTTTCTTCGAGCATGACAAAAAAAAACAGAAAAAAACTTTGCCCAAGAAAACTCCACCAAAGAGAATGTAAGTTTATTTTTTTCATATTTAGCTATTACATTTTTTTTTCTAGACGTCTTTGGCAAGGTTGATGTGGTAAAGTATTCCATTGATGCAAGAAAGCAGGCAAACTAAAGCAATTTATGAGAAAGTAAGATGGGGCTTTAAATTTTTTGTTCATCCAGGTACCGATGGAATGGTGTACGACTTTTTCCCATTCAGTGGAAGCCCAATTCTTGCAGCCTTTGAATTTTCAGAAAAAGAAAAGGATTTATTATTATCCGAAAAATGCCTCCTAGTATTATCAAAAACTATTCTCAGTATATCATTAAAAGTCGTCTAATTTGATAATTTTTATTTGTCATTTAAGATTAAGATGAACCTCCGAAACGGACTGTTATCCTTAGGGACGTTTAAAGCAAATGCTAACAAAAGATTCAGACCTAAAAAAAGGACGAGGTCCGTTTGATTGTATGACTCACAGTTCTGGTAATGTCCAGATTATCAAATGGTTAGATGATAAAGTGGTAATTTTTGGTTCTATATATGTAGGTGCCGAGCCATCCGGGACTATAAAGCGTTGGTATAAAGATGATAGAGATTAAGATGTGCCTTTCTTGAAGCAATTTTTTGAATTTAATTCATTCGTGGGGAAGTAGATTTGAGCTTTGTACGGAACCCTGTTTAAATCTCGACAGTATCATATGTCAATATATGTATATATGCTAGATACTGCTCTTTTCAAGTCATGGATAATGTACAAAAGACATTTGGATATTCTAAGTAAACAAGAAAGTGATGAGGAAACAAAAAAAAAGAACTCAAGAAAAAAGCAATTGGACTGAAACAATTTAAAATTATTGTTGCTCCTTTTATATCGGAGAAAAGAGGAAAATCTTCTCGATCACCGACTCCACAAAGACCAACAGCTGCATTGAGTATGATTAAAGATGGTTTGGGATACCTCTCAATTTTGGACAAAAGAGGGAAATGTAGACGGTTGATGACAACCAAATGTTCAATTTGATAAATGTGAATTACATTTTTGCTTCTTTTAAGATCTTCTGGAATCAGTTTTAATTGATCTAAAAATGCTCTAGCATACTTCACGACAAACTAATGGGAAAGATACTGGAAAACTAAGACACAGAAATATACTTGAACAATCCATAAGAAGTATCCGAACATAACGCGAAGCAGATAGTAAGAGCAGAGACACTATCAGTTTCATCAGAACATTATCGTTTAAATGTATACCTCAAAACTTCAACTAATACAAAAAGATTACTATGTACTTTAAAAGATTGAAAATCTGTCTAAATTCTTGCAGAAAGTAAAGTAATAGTAAATCTTAAGATTCCAGAAGAATACTGAATGAATTAGAAAGAGCGATAAAAGCAGAAAAATACAGTAGCAAAAGAAAAGCTGCACTACATGCTGGATGGAGAATATCAAGATTTTACACCTGGGATTATACTGAATAGAATGCACCCAAACTGAATCTGAAGAAGAATTCAGTAAAAAGAGTGAAGCTGCATTGTTTTATCAAAGGTCTTAATACAAAATTGTGGTGTGAAAGGATGACTTAACTAACACTAACTTGTGGAAAGAGACAACTACAGATTTTATCTGCATACCTGCTGAATGTTAGGGCTCTACATGTAAGAGAATGAAGACTTATTTGAAACTAACAGATATCCCGGAATGTATTGATGAGTGATGAATAAACGAACTACAAGTTTCAGTAACAATCCTCTCAAACTAACTGGTGGAGAAAACACAACAGATCTATCAGGTCACAGTGAATCGTCGTTTCATCAAGGTATACAGACATACATATGAACCGCGTGTATTACGAGGATTGCTACTCAAGTTTCGAGATATGGCAACACTGGACTGAAAATGTCAAAATTGATATCGCCATCACAAATTTTCCCATTATTAATGGTGAAAGTACTCAGAACGTGTTGTCATACGAGTGCTGTTCGAGTTGTTTACAGATACATGAAACATTCATTTTAGAATAACAAGAGTGTTATGTTCCTTCGAACAAATATAGAAAATAATGTCATCTTTCCCAAATTTAGTATTTCGAATTAAACTAAAAATAGAAGACTTACTTGAAAGGAGTCAACTTGCAGTACGGAATACGAGGGTTTAAGTATACATATACACAAAGTTCGAAAAAGACAGATGAAACACTTTCACTTTATTTCAGTTGTCACACAATAATTGTTTATATTCTACAATCATTGACCGCATCCTACGAAATTGAAAAACACATTTTCATCACTTATCAATTAACAAGCGAATACATTTCATTCAAATTTCATTAAATAAAAATTTGCATAATTATAATTTTAATTAGAAAAATCCTACATTTAATAGTCGACACTTGTATTAATATTAAATATTTAAGAAAAAGGATTTTTCAAAATAAAATTTTCTATACCATCAAATATTTTTTCTCATATAAGCATTACAAATAGTTTATATAATATTAAACATATTAATAGCATTACAAAATTTATTTCTATTATAGTGATAATAAGGAAGATGTAATTGTTATATTTTTCCAAAAAACAAATTAGTGACATTTTTCTTTATAAGTCCGTAAATTTTCATGCAAAAAACTTAACCAGGGCTCATTTCAAAAGGAGTTTCATTTATCTTGAATCCTTAGGTATCCTTAGTTTCCTTCTAAAATTTCGTCTTCGAGTTATTTAAGCTTGAAGGCTTTCATTTTCATGGTTATGAAGAATTATTATTTTTCATGGAGAAATACATCCTTATTGGGCTCACAAGGTCATTGAAAATGCATGTATCCGAATATTCATTAGCAATATTTTTGTTCTTGAGATTTTTTCAATAAAGTTGAAGCCTATGAATACTTCCTAAATACAAATTATCAAAAAAAAATCTGGGTTGTTTCTAAAAATTCCATGGGACAATGACTGATGCCTAGATTAATCAATTTAAGAAAAACTTCAAATGTAAAGTTGATAAATAATTTATTCTGAAGTAGGAAGCCATAAATTTGATTTTGTTTTTTATTCTTAACTTAAGGTTACAAACGTTTTTGTCATCCTGATACTTGGTACGGGTTAATGTAGTTAAATGCATTCTTAATTAAGCGGAAGTTCTTATTCAATGAAAAAGCGAACATACCAAGTTTATATGTTGCCAAATACCATTGATGCTTTCATACTTTGTACTCCATATGTTTAACAAATGATGAATGCAAAACATTTTTATTTTTGTATTTGTAACTGCACGTTGCGTAACTTTTTGAATCCTCTTACCAGTGTCAGAACACACATGTGTATTTTAGATCTCCATATCTCAGGTGAGTGACAAAATCTGTATATCATACATTTTTTTGTCTAGATAAACAAACAATTAACCGCTTCATGGCAATTCATTTGAGTATCTGATGTTACATAAGGTCACAATAGTCTAAATAAAAACCATACTTGCTAATTAGTGGCTCAATTAGCTCGTCGACGAAGCAGAAAATTCGTTTTTAACTATTAATTTCACGCCCGTAGGTCTGTGCTAGTATACAAAACGCTCATTCCACAACTTTCGTCGTCAAATCGTATGATTGAATATGAAACAATGCAAAATAACCGTAACCGAAAGAAAACATTCTGTGAACTAATAATGATAATATCTGTTTGTTTTTAGGCACAAATTAGTTATTTATTTAATGAAAATTTATTAGGATTACCAAAATCCTCCGTAGTGGAGGACAGGCCCGGTGTAAGTGGTATAAAAATATTCAGCTTGGTAAGCGGAAAATAATTCGAAAGATAATTTTGATTGCATTTTATATTAGAAACGCTAATTCCAGTAACATCTCCTTAAACTCCATGTCAGCATCTCGAAAGTTGAATGCCATCTACTAGGAACACATAATTTTCCGTCACTATGTCATTTTCCAAATTCTTTTCAATGTCTAAACATTTACTATTTGATTCAACAACTTTCATAAAATCCTGGAAAGCTAGGTTCAGAAAATGTGCGAAACGTAGAAAATGTTTACTTTTAGAGTCAAAACCGGGAATTTGAGTTTTCAAAAAAGTAAAAGAAGTGCATTATTAGTTGTTGAATGGTGTCCAGCAAATCATAAGATTTTAGCACATCAAAAAGAATGTTGGAGATAGATGCACCTGTATGGCTACCTTCAGCAAACATTAAGTCTAAAACAATTGACTGAATATTCCAGTATTTGTTCACAAAGGGACTTTTAATGCCATAGTAGCTCTTCATATAAATAGATGAGCACCCATCAAGAGTAAGTACAATTTTTGATACACCTGCTTTCAGAAACCTCGTTACAGAATTTTTCGTTACCTCTTTAGTTACCACTACTAGTTAAAGCCTCTTCTGGATCATTATCAAGGAAATTAAATGTAAGATATTTTTTTAACAATTTCTATAAGTAGTTCGTCAAACAATTTTCTTACCTGAAAATAAGGACATAATGTTTTTAGACAATTATTGGTAGAAAAAAATGAGTTTCTTGACCCCTTCAATAATTGCTCCTAGAGGGAGGGGTTGCTTCATGAGTGTATAGGTTATCATTAGCAAAAATATGTTCTCAATTTCAAAAATCTTCTGATTTATATATCACACAATTTTTTTAAAAACTCCTCTTAGCATCCTGAAAGTTGGCGAAGGGGATTTAACATATTGATTGAAAAATAGGAAATCCTATTTCATCCAATGGGCATATTATCATACCAGTGATCATTAAGATTTTCAGTAACGATTTATTCTTGCGAATAATATGTTGATTTTAATATTTAGACCCTTTTTGACATCAATTTTTTGAAAAATCCCACAGGACAGGAATTTGCTTTCGTTGTTTTCTATTAAAAATTTGCAAAAATCGCTGTTTACAAGGTTATATTCAATTCTATTTGATACAGAACCATAGTTGTTTGATGCGATACAAAAAAAGTCAGTTAAGCAATCAGCAGCTTCCCCATCTCTTCGGCTATGTTATAAAATTTCTGTTGCAGTTCAGGGGTATTTTCATTTCTTCGAATTATCATTTTTGTTATTTCTGCAAAACTTAATGCTCTCAAATTTCACTTCACATTTCCCTTAACAAGAAACTGAGGTTCAATAATAACTTTCATTTCTTTATAACATTTTCATTACAAGCTATGTAAAATTAAGTTCGATATTTCTATATAGAGACTGGTGAATACCAAAATTCGCATTGGTATTGTCTGCACTCAGACCAGTCACTTCATCAAAGGAAATTCATTCATTTATTCAGGATTCATTTTTTTCAGGATATCTTGAAAGCATATGCAACACCGGTAGATACAAGGAACGAAATGATCGATTGAATAAATTTCCATTGTGATCCTATAAAGCAGAATCTTGGAATGCTTCTCCAAGTTCAAAGAAATATCCTCCCTATACTCCGGAAGTGCAAAGTTGACACATTTATTATAGTTTTTTTGGTGTTTATCTGAAAGGTTGTAGGCTACCCAAAAAAATTTCCGACAGTATGTAGTTCAATTAGAAAGAACGGTCTAAAAATCTACATGTCTCCTAAGCCATAAATTTTAACGAGCTGAACAAAGAACACGTTTTTGTTGGAAAATCGATTGAAAACTTAAGATTGTATCGGTTGTCCCTGTAAAAGATAAGGATTGTTAATCATTAGACATGAACCGGCCCTGGCCTTTAGATGGTAATGTAATATTATTTATTCCGTCAAACCCACATCATGGGCATACTCCCGAGTTTTTTGCATCAAGTTCCGGAGCACCCTATATATTTCTTTAGGATCATTCAATTTCATTACAATTTTTATTAGTTAATAATAATAACATCAAACATCCGAAGAATCAAGAAAACTTTTCGTTTTTATGTTGTTCTTAGAACCGTCTCTGCAACATTGTATAATTTTTAAATTTAATTCCTGTATCTGTAATTTTCGTAGAAATGGTTTTTTGTGAGACAATCAAAATTGTTAGTGGTGATAATCTGATAGGATTTATATTGTTGTAAAGGGTTCTGGGTTCTAGATTCTTTTCAATGATAAGCATTCGATATAACAGAATGAGACAATACCTTGGTTCGAAATCCACGTTTCTTGAGCATTTATGTTTTGTCGGCTCCCAGTTTCACAACCAGTTTTTTTTTTATTTGGTGTTTTGATATTTCTTTTTATCGTTTTCGCACTAAACATTTCTTTAAGGTATATTTATTGTATCCCACTCATGTTTGTTTTATTTTTATCGATTATCTGATTGAATCTCACATTTTTATCACTTTGAACACTGTATTATTCAAATCCTGTTGTTCGCTGACTCTACCAGAAACTTGATATACAGTACGATTCATAAGTAATCAGTTAGATTGCAACTACACGTTCAGAAGGCGAATTAATATTTTAGTCCCGTAATTCCCAAAGTGGGGTCCACAACTGTAAGCGGGGGTCCATGGAAATTTATTTGGTTTCGATAGTAAAGAACTAAAATGTTGGGTTGATATCTCCTCTCAATATAGGCATATAATATTCCTACCTTGCATATTCCATATTTAGTAGAAAGCGTTGAAACTTGCCGTTGCCACTTCGACCGCCATCCATCAGCAAAACTTATGCTTGCAATGGATAAACGTATAAACGTATAAAAAATCAAAAATTCCCCAAACAACTCTCTTACTGTTTCGTTTTGTCATTTCTAATTAACTTATCAGTACACTTTCCTTATTTTTCTTTTCTTCTAAATTGCACTCCTCATTTTCAAAATAATGATTTAATGTCGATTAATATTAATTAATAATAATAAAACAAGTGAACCGAATAGATACAATTCTCAAATATATATATTAACTTCTCAATCAAGCGTGACACTTTAATAATTAGATACATACACCCTAAGAAGATAATAATTACTGCCAGAGAGAAGAAACATGTGTTGAAAAGACTTGTGTAGGACGTGTAGAGTTAATAACGACATCTTACGCTTCCAGCAGACGCCAAAACAGCTAATTAAAATGTACTTTTCAGTTTCAGTTTTAGGAAGACGAAACCAAAAACCACTCGGTGAAACATTCAGAATTCAAATCTCTCACCAAAACTAAGACGTGAAATTGTTCTTAGTTAATATGCAAGAGTGAAAATGGGGCTGGGAAAAAAATCGTCGTTTGGTTTACAACTTGTCACATATCAGTAGATTATTAATAATTTAGTGAAGTGGTAATTAATGATAAATTTATTGATTTCGTTAAAATCCACGTGATAAAATGTATGATAAAAAAGTATATTTTTTCAAAAAAGATCCGGTATTTTCATACAACTTTGAATTGACTTCTAATGTTACACAAAGTACATAACACAGATCAACATAAAATTCAGCTTGGACTTGAAGCAAAAAATTCAATATTTCATTTTCTAATTAGATGAAAAAGAATATGGACATGACATTCAAGTATTGTCTGTTTTCAACCTAACAAAGAAGCAAGACATTTTGTTCATAAAAATTAAGTTTTTCCCTTACGATACCTAACCGTTTTAACCCTTCGAAATAATCATTGTTTTAATGTAAAAATCCATGCTTACAAACATCATTTTATCCAGCAAATCATTCATCAGAAATTAAAATGTTTCAATTTTTTTGTTGTTGAGAATGCAGAGTTTCCAAGCACATTCTTGTTGCTGTTGAGAATGCAGATTTTTCAAGTACATTTTTTGATGTTAAAATAAAGTGTTTCGAAGCTCTGTATAAGAAATATGACATTTTATTCAGCAGCTTTTGAAAATTATTTTCTTCACTTTACAATATTTTTTCTTTGTTTGCGTGAATTCGAAATCACGAGACGTAATTTTGTATTTTGAGATTCTTAGACACGTCAAATATTTTTCAAATTCAACATACTTAAAATGGATGTGAGTTTTGTCACTAAACTATTTTGATTAAAACAAACTCAGTTTAGCAACAATAATTAATCGAGAAAACACTTTAATTTAGAACTGAACTTGAATTTTATTTCAATTATTACATTTTGAGACCAAAGCCTTTTACATTTGACATATATATTATAATATGTTTAAGATTAATTTCAGTTTGAGGCGTTTCCAATTAATTTAACTACTGAAAGAAGATAATTTTTGAAAAACATTTTTATATGATGTTATTCAAGGTCCACAATGAAAACTTTTGGTGACACTGTATTGGCTTAGACCAAATTACTTTAGGTAGGTTAGGTTTAATTCTGAGATCTGTAATCAGCGTTAGAAGGTTAGAAGGCAGATTTCTATATATTCTTTTTACCGGTTCACACTCTAACATTTCTTTAATGACGACTCTAGTTAAACAGCTAGGTGTGTATGATTAACCTTGTAAAATTATCAGAGTTTTAGGAGAAACTATTTGTAAATATAATTACCAAGTATGATAATGAGATTGATAGACCAATAAGTGGCAACGTTGCTGGTACCACGAGGTGAAAATAAAGACCTTTTAGTCTATTTTCTGAATACTGAAATGTCTGCCTTATGTGGACAGCTGCACAATTAATACAAGGCACTTAATATATAATATTATTTGTTGTGTTTTTTGGTGTTTTAGAATTTAACTTAGTGAAATTTGTGGACAGTGTATTATGTTCTTTATCATTTATTATACTTAGTTGTTGAGAAAGTACATATGGTAAGAAAAAATGTTTTATGTTTTGATGCTTCGTTTCTTTTTTTTTAATTTATTGTAGTATCTGTAATAACAAAATATCATTAAAAATGGAAAATTTTTCATTAGTTTTCAGTAGTAATAATCCAAGGACATTGATACTTGTTAGAAAAAAAATTATAACAAATTCCGAAAGCTTGTTGCTTGTTACAACAATTTCGCCAAATTGCACCGTATTCCTAGAAAAAATTGTTAAGGTAAGGGTTTTTGCGATCTGCATGGCGCGCGGCAAGCTGCATTTTTTCAACCAGCGCGGGGAATAAAAATCCATATCTTCCGATAGAAATGTCCGATTTTGACGAATCTTATGTCATTTTGAAGATAAATATTTAAGCTTTTTATTATCTCTTATACGCAAAGTGAGCAAAATTGCAGCTTAATCTCTCATTACACTACTATTTTTAACTGCGTGAAATAATGCTCAATAATTCTCGCATTGTGTCTTATCCGGGGGAAAATGAAATCAGTCCTTGGAGGAATAACGGCATTCAAGAACGGGGAATTCAATACACCCAAAAGAACTATTCAGCAATGTACCAGGGAGGAACGCATTAAAATTCTTATACCTGTACATTGTCGGCCGGTCTAAAATGTACCAGCATTGGTAATAAATATGCGACGGAAGTTTGCAAAAATTTTCCCGTGACAGTCCCAGACTGTGAAAACGAAGACTCAGATAGTGACGATGAGAGGGATAATGAGTTCGATGATTAAATAAATATATTGTTCTATCCATTTCTTGATGGTGATTTCTCGAGAATTCATTTCTTTGTACCCTTCCTCAATATTGATGAAAACTTATCCGTTAGGTCCGGTCTCTACGTTTGATTTTTACAAGTTTATCTGAATTTATTTATGAAAACGATTCACGTAACTGGATTTTCAAAACTCAATAACGACATTTCTCGAGTTTTTATTCGTATTTATATTTAAAAGCAGTGATTCCACATATTTTTTCACATATCCCCCAAACACGTTTCTGGGATAACATGAGGGTTCCATGGCCGGGGGAGAGGAGAATCAGTGCTAATAAGTTTTACTTAATGTTCTAACAA
The DNA here is from genome assembly GCF_026230105.1 of Diorhabda sublineata. Taxonomy (NCBI): domain Eukaryota; kingdom Metazoa; phylum Arthropoda; class Insecta; order Coleoptera; family Chrysomelidae; genus Diorhabda; species Diorhabda sublineata. The sequence goes on along the minus strand of NC_079480.1, from coordinate 17,594,294 downwards.
TTTGGATTATATTCATTACGCAAGAGCGATAATCTCAGATATCTGTAGAAAACACTCCCTATGAAGACATTTTATCGATTTGGGGAGGAAGGGGTTGACATCGTTGCAAGGAACTTTTTTCTATTTTTCACGTTCGTTTTCATTCATATTTATAGCCCAAAACTGATAAAACTTTTTACCCCCCAAAAATACTTTTTTTCATTTTAGTGGGGTAGCACCCCCCTAATTGTTGGTAATAATTCAGCATACTGTAACGACCACAAAGCAAAAAAAACGTAGGAGCAATTTAAGTTGAACTTTTGGGACTCTATTTACTGGCCTATCGATTTTATCCCACCATGTGACGAGTTTTTATATAAAACAAACATTTCGGATTTGTGTAAATTTAATAATTCGATTTGAAATTGATCAAACTTCAACATATCTTACGTATCTTTCGAAATAGTTTGATATTTTGATCTATTTAATATTATTATGACATTCGTTATAGTTGTAATATTTCGAAATTTATATATAATTTTTATATAATTACTGAAATATTAGACCAAACAAGAATGATTGATTGCAGTAATAAAAAGGATTATTTGGCTGTTTTTCTAAATACTTGGCTGTGATATCAATCAGCTCGTCATTAAATAACTAGCATGAGGCACAGAAACAAACCAACAACGAAAATAGAAAATAACGTCCCATCCATATCCCTTTTTGGACTCGACTATAAATCTTTTTAAAATTTATGTTCTCTCCTAACAACGCACTAGAAGGCTATTTTTATTTTTGCTACTGAGAAAATAACAATAAATTCATTCTAATCGATAATAATTTAGAATGTGACCTATTCAGGAAAAAATTAGTTTTACGTAAATGGAATGAATTTGTTGATTGGTGTGAATCTTTTGGATATATGCAAAAAAATTGTTTGGTTATATAAGATTCTTGTAGAAAAAAGAAAAATAATCGTGGCTCCCTCCAATTCAAATTGGAGCCTAGCCTAGTTCATAAGGTAATAATTCAAATTATTTCTGCTTTTACCAAAAAAAAAGAGATCTTACCTTGTTTTCTAAGGCTCTTAGGCCGGCCAAATACCACTTTTTAAAAAAATCTCTGGAGAAATTAATCTTCACGCCAGAATGGTCACTGACCAAAAAAAACTAACCCTTTCTCCAATTGTCAAATTCTCAGTCGAAAATATAACGACTTCCGCAAATATAAAATTGGCGCCAAATTTAAAAATTTATATACACCAGCTAACAAATTCACTCACTAAAACAACCTTTCAACGCTCTAAACAACCAAAAATCAATATCCACAAAATTTACAAAATACTGCACGATTAACTTAATTCGTGAACAGTTAACTAGATGTTGTTCGAACCTTCCAAGGGGAAACAACTTTGCTCTTACAACCAACATAATTCTGCAACCAATTACACCACGTCTGGCAAATTTCGAATAATGCTTGCGTCCTCTGTAGACCAAGACTTAACCTCAAAAAAAATAAACCAAACATTCAATTTTTTTAAAATGAAATACAGTGTAATCTCACTAATCTGGCACTACTGAAAACCGGAGGTGCCGGGTTATTGGAATGTTCGGATTACTGGGTTGTACAGAAAAAGTCATAGGTAATAAATAAAATAAAACATTTCATAGAGAGAAGAAATGTATGTAATGTTTTAAATTAACATGTTAGCACATATGTAATTAAATAGATTTGAAATAATGCTTAATTGAGGTCTGCTTTTGTGCAACTTGTAGTCCTTGCTTAAAAACCTTTTCTCGCATACTGCGAAGAATTATAATATTTTTGGCAGATATGCCAAGGTATTGAAACAAATCAATGCATCATCTGGTTTAACTCTTACAGTAGTTGTAGTAGTTGGTGGCTCCAATATTTCTACAGAGCTTTCTTCTTGTACTGCTTCACATACAATTTCTTCATCAGTCATAATTTCCTCTGTTTCTTCGATTCCTTCAAACCAAGAATTCAAATTTTCTTCACTTGTCTCCAATCCAAAAAAATACGTTAGCACGTGCACGTGATAAGTTTTGAGGTTAGACTGCTAGTCGACGACGAAGTGACCAAAGCGCACAGGTATAGATTATTGGATGTGCCGATCTATCGAAGTGCCGGATTAGTGAGATTATACTGTAGTACAAAAAAAGACAAATGAAACGGTAGTAAATAATTTAAATTTCGGGAACCCAGTATGTCACCAACAAGTATATACAAAACTAGAAAAGAGATATGAAATATAATATGTAAATATTTCTAGTGTACTTGGAAAATATCTACTCAAAGATAATATGACAAAATATCCTATAAAGAAAATTATTTACAAGAAGAAGTTGGTACGTTTATATCCTATAATGTTTATAACAACAAAAGTAACGCAAGCTGTGAGTAGTGAAAAAGTTACAGTATTGATGATAATATGCAACCCTGTCTTATACCACGTTTTATAAGTATTTCTTCTGTTAGTTCTCTCTCTCTCTCTCTCTCTCTCTCTCTCCATCTTGGCTGTCTGGTCATGATAAAGTGTATCTATTATTCCAAACTTTTTATAATATATTTGTTTTCCTTTTGGTATTTGTATAAATTCTTCACTTCGGACTCTATCAAAAGCCTTCTCTTAATCATTAAAGCTCGTATGAACTTCTTTGTTAACATCACGGCAACGTTGGATTAATACATTAAAAATGAAAAAGCCATCCCGAGTACCAAGTCCACTTCTAAAACCAAATTGAGTGTCACTCATACCCTCTTACAGTTTTCGATAAATTCTTTTGTGTATAACTTTCAAGAATGTCTTGGGTGTGTGACTCATTAGTGATATAGTCCGATATTCTTCGTATTTTCGAGCATTTGTTTTCTTAGGGATTGTTATGAAAACGGATGTTAGCTAACCTGATGGGATATTGCCTGTATCATAAATAGTATTGCAAAGATTTGCCAGTATTTGTAATTGGTCTACCGGTAGTTCATCAGGTCCACGTGCCTTGTTATTGTTTATGTTTGATTTCTTCCACTGTTATATATAATCTACTATAATTACCTGTGCCTGATCTTGATTTTGCTATTCGGTTATCATCAAAAAAATGTTGTATATAGTATGTCCATCTTTATAAATTCCTTTGAGTGTCTATGATTATTTTGCCATCTTCATTCATTAATAAGCTGTTCGCTCTTTGCTTTCTGGTTCCCACTATTTCTCCAACTTTCTTATGAATGCTGAAATTGTCATATTTTCGTTCTAATTTCTCTATTTCTACACATTTCTCATTGAGCCATTTCTCTTTTGTATCTATACTGTCAGTAGTTTGACCAGGTTTAATTCTTACAAAAATTCATACATCAGCCATTTCAGTATTAGTAAACGCATGCATTGTTGTTAACATAAAACAAAAAATTATGAAAATTTCTTATTTTTCGCGTTAGTTTTTAGGTTTGATATAGGATTTGATATTATATCAAAGGCTAAGGCAAAAGTGTGAATTAAAATCCTATTTGCACTATATAATACTCTTGAAATCAAAATTAATTGGTAATAAGAGTGGCCTTTGTACGTTCATAAAAAGTCTTCACACATTGACATTATGAAAAAAATCGAATGTCATCAACAAATCTACTTAATACCATCACGAGCTTTCTCAGAACCTTCACCTGTCAGATATAAGGGAGATGGTTCAATTAAAGATAGAATAATTGTTTTACATTCGAAGTTTTAAAGCAGAATTAATCACAATGTGACCTTATCTCGTTCGAAAATACAATAGGTGAGTCATTTATTACAAGTTACAAGCCATTGGAAGGACTTGATTGATACCTTGTTTTACTTTATCACCGGTGTGTAGGGAAATATTTGAAAACAAATTGCTACATGTCTGTTTTTGAGATACAGGTAATTTTATTCGGTTCTCATTAAGTAGGATTTAAAAAAAAAGCGTTCAGCAGTGGCGGCTCCAAGGGGGTCAGTAGGGACAATCTTCCAGTAAACGTGATATTACGTGAATGTAACAAGACTTAAATATCTTAGTTATTTGAGGTTAAGCATTGATACAATGTCCAATGAGTTTGCGGGTATGGAGCTCTTCAACTATTTCTAACACTTCATCTATGGATTCTTTATTTACTTAATTACATTGAAGTAGAACAATTACATTTTTTTGTAAAAATGTGTCTAAATATTGATTAAAGTAGAGAGAGAGTGAGAATTCTTCACTGAAATTCATTTGATGAGACACCACGCAATAAAATCATCAAAAACCAATTTTTTCCGAAGAATGTGCCTTCATTGTCATGTGCTCCTTGTAAGAATATATGCTGGAACTGCCTCTGCCATTTAGTAGGATAGCATAAACAATATTTCTATAATCTATAATAATAAAGTTTTTTATTTGACCGCCAATGCTTATCAATACTTTGTATTTTAGATTTACTAATTTTATATAGTTTGATGTTTTTTAGGTATTATATTGTTCTTTACATTTCTGTAAAAGGTTATAAGTCGTTTTTTACCTAAATGCAGTTTTTAGTCAAGATACGTTTAGAAGAGTGTATATTTTAGACAGTTAAAAGTATCTAAGTGAATATACGTTGTAAAGTTATAAAAATAAGGTATAAAAAAACTTGTATAATAATACATGGGTAACCGCGAAAATCAAAACCTCATAATTAAACATAAGCAGTGAAATTTTTGTAATATATAACAGTTAAAACAAAATATGATTACATATTTTTTAGTTTTCACAGGACCAAATCTTTTGATTTTTGCTTTTTGAAATAAATGCTGTATTAGGTATATTTATGGCATTTTAAGAGCTACCTTTCTGATCAAATAAAAACGTATGTCGACTTATTTCGTTTTAAGCGTTAAATAATGTAAAATAATCTAACATAAGTGCACTTACCGATAGTAAATATTATTCTGTTTATTTAGTGGAACGTATGGTGTGATTGTGCATTAAATTCTTATTTTTCTATTGAATAAACTTCCTTTATTAAAAAGTTAAGTATCTAAAAAGTGGTGTATAAACTTGTAAAGCATGCCTCCTAAAATGAAGGGGGGCAGGGTTGGCAGTAGGATTGATAGAATACTCGCCGGTTGTGTTCCTGATAATAATAATTATAACGTGCCGATTCATGATCTTGAAGGTAAGGTTGAGTTTTTATAGATTCAAACTTAATTTTTAGTTATATTCTCAATATCATTGACTAACCTAAATATGTGTGTGAAAATTGGACTGATTATACAATTTCTTAGTTCACTGTTCTAATTTGTATTTCTTTAAGTGCGACATTGGAAGTTTCCAATAGTCAAATAAATAAATAACTCTTTATTGACGCATATAGCAATTATAATACTAAAGAAATTTAAAAATGTCATTGTTATGAACCATAAGATCAACACAGATAAAATTACAAAAGTTAAAATTGTTATAAAACTTATAAGCCTAACCATAATAATTATTACAGTTTAAACAAACTTTTCATTCAACAAGATGGCGGGATCAAGAGAAGACACAATTATTGCAATATTTACTGGGTAAACAAAACTTGTCCAAGTTACTTACGAAACACATTAAAATTACAGTTGAAAAAATCTATATTACTATTTTGTTGTATCACAGAAGTAGCAACCTTACACATCCTATTTATAGGGATATTAACTCCATAATTAGTTTTATGAACTTTTCAAGCTAGTTTTACACGTATGTTTTATCGTGAATTATTCATCAATAAATAAATGAATTTGAGGATAGATACTTAAGATTTTATGAAAATAAAAATTAAACCATGGCCTAGAAACTATTTTAAAATTATTTTTTTGTCGTCCTTAAAGTCCCACCTCAAGTTATGATAGAATCAGCATGTCTTAAGTCTTAAACAACTTAGATATCATTGGTATTGGACCATCTCCACCAAAATATCTGACTCCAGTTTGTGACGAAAATGTTCAACCACTTTTTGAAAGCCCTACAACTTCCACAGATTGTAATCAAACTTTATTAGAGCTGAAACCGCAAAGAAATAGTAAGTAGTATCCACTAAGGATATTCTGTATTTCAGACAAAAGTTATTTTTGAATAGAAGTGCAATTTCTGACGTAGATTTTAGACGTAGATGTAGACTTTAATGTGTCTATCAAGCCACCCATTGGAGAAAACATTAATGATTTGATTACACTGGATTTGGAAGGAGGTGCGATTAAAGATCCACCAAATAAAGAAAACATGCGGAAGCAGAGTCCTCTGATTCTTGTTTTGCAATAAGTTCATCCAAATAGAATTTGGTTGGTTTCGTATTTTATAAAAATACCTAACAAGTATTATTTATTTTGATTTTTTTAGGTAAGGGATCATGCCCCTTTTGGCTCAAGAAAAATATTGTAGCAGCGAAGAACTTAAAGTAAATTTAAAGAAAGAGTTAGATGATCACGTTACTTTATCAGACTTGGCATATAAAGCAAAAGCAGCTGACAAAAAATATTGATTTAGACAATAATCCTCCCCACATTACATGTGCATTTGATTTACAGCAGGTTTTACAAACTCCTTACTTATCAACAAATAAGATGTTCTATTTGCGTCAGCTTGCGACATATAATTTAATAGTGCATAACTGCTCTTCATAAGAGTCCACGCATGTTATGAGGCCAGAATGCATTGCGGGAAGAGGTGCCAATGGAATAGCATCTTGCACTTTGCATTCTTAAAAAGTCTTCCAGAACAAGTCAAGCATATTGTGCTTTATTCGGACACATGTGGGGGTCAGAACAAAATTTCATTTGTGCAATGTTTCATTATGCTTTTAATATCCACCAAACATTAGAAATCATAGATCATAAGTTTTTAGTACCTGGACACACTCATCTTGAGTGTGATGTGGACCATGCCCTGATAGAAAGAACAAAAAAGAAAACGTCCATTGATATTCATCTGCCCAGAGACTGGTATAAACTGGTTAGATCAGCGAGCAAAAAAATAAGTTCAAGGTGGAAATTATGGATCAAGACGGATTTATTCCTTTTTCCGAACTTGTCTCAAGAACCGGACCCTTACAGGTTAAAAACAAAGACTTTAAACTCAGAAGTATTTCTTGGCTAAGGTACACGAAAGATACAGTGGTTAGATTTAAAAATAGATGTAGAGGAATTTAAGGAAGTAAAGTTCTTAAAAAAAATCAAAATGAAAGTAACATGGAAAATTTTAAGCTTAATGTATTATATAAAGCTCAGAGATATATTAGCACAAAAAAAGGAAAATTTACTAGAAATCATAGATTTAATTGACAGAGAGGTCCAGGATTGCTACCATAATCTACCAACAGACAAAAGTATTCAGAAGGACACTTACTACCGAAATAAAATAAATGAAAAAATATCATATCTAGACTTGTCCCTTTTCGAGCGTGTTTACATTATAGCTAAATGTCGATTTAAAACGCATACACCCTTTCTTCCGCTTCTCTCTACAATACATTGTTGGATAAAGAGGGAATAAGTCATGAAAATTATGGCAAATACTTCTTTAAAAATACTCTTTATTGATGTGTTCCAAGATTTTCCTGCGCCACTTTCCAAAAATGTGTAATATCGACTTATTACTTTTTGAGCGCCGACCACAGATTTGTTCTAGATTTATTATATTCTCAATGGAGCCGTTGCTTTATTTTATCTTGGAGTTGGAGTAGCGCTACTTTGATATAAGTAATTGATTTTTCATTTTTGGCACATAGACTAGTGTCTCAATTATTTTGAGGAAATAAATATTGTTTATTTTATTTGTTTAAATATTTATATCATTTATAAATCTACTGAAACCCCACCAATACCCTCCAATTCTTGTAATGCTGCGAAAGAAACATGGTGTATTGTGAATGAGACCTCATATTCAGGCCCCAACAGAAACAAAAGTGAATTCAACATCCAAAGTTAAACTATATCCTGGATACGACTTACAAACCCGATTCAGGTATAATTGTGGACTCGCAGTATTCATTAGGAACGACATATCCTTCGAGTGGAAATTTCAGCCTTCAGAATTCGATGTAATGTGACTTAAAACAACGACTCGAAAAACAAAAAAATTCTGCTACTCCCTATACAGACCTCCTAGTGATACAGGCAGTTAGTTATTCTCAAACCTTTCCGATAAAATCGATTGGTAGCTGTAATCCAAACACAAATATTGTGATCGCTGGCGACTTTAATGTTTATCACGTCAGCTGGTTGAATTTTTCCAACAGAATCACAACTTATCACAACTTTGATCAATACAACTTGGCTATACAAGCACCACTCGGAAAATCAGATCACAAACTAATCACAGCAACGTGAAAATTACTGAGAATTCACCTATACGTGAAATCCAGCACAATGATTCAATGAGAAACTTGAGCTTGTTCGGAATCAACCAATTGTTGAATGTTTGGCGAAATCAAAATAATGTCATTTTCCAGTTCTAAACAATTCGTTGATTTGCTTATTAAATTTACAATTACCATAATTTATGGTAATAAAATAATTTGCAATTACTTGAATATAAATTAAATATTTTTTATTATCTTGTTTATTAAAAAAAACTCAAATTGATATCGTGCTTGTAAGACGTTTTAATAATTTCATGTTTAATAATTCAATAATAAAATTATTTCTGAATGTTTATAGAACTTCAAAATTACATTTTCCTGAACCGAGTTGAAGCCACCAGCTTGAAGCAAAATTAACAACCGAACCCAAGGAGAAAATAAGGGTAAAAGCAAAATAAATAATAATAAACGACTACGCAGGTAAGTCCTGAGAGTTAGAAAGCGGTGAGGAGTCTTTTTTCACTCCTTTACTTAATTTGCAATAAGAGCTCTTTAAGCTCTTGAACGAAAGATTAATTTCTTCAAGGGCTACATTAAAAGTTAATGAAAACAGTGGGTACACGTGGATATTAAATTTCCTAACCTTAATGAACTATATGCACGGGAAATTTTGAATAAACTTTTTAATAATCTCAATTTCCACTCTTTTTTTTTGAATATTTGTGAATATAGATGAACTACATTTCTGTTGATATTAATTATTTAATTCATGATAACATTTGGTAATAAAAATTACGGATTGATCAGTCACAGCATATACAGGGTATTTGAATAGTATGGTTAAGTTCAATGTTCTTTGATATATCAATTTAAAAATTTGAGGGATTCTGAATTATTAGTTTTTGAAATATATGTGAATAGGTATATCTTATCATTTGACAATGTGAGTTGGCTGTGATTTACTTGGCAAAAACTGATATTTAACAATGATATGAAATGACAATAACATAATTGCTTTTTGATTAAGCGGTTTTGATTTTTCGTGTTTTGAAAAATTTGAGAGGATAAAAATGAAATTCACTATTGATGAAATGATTTATATGATCTGATTATCGGATAATGCGATAAAAACTCCTTACTATCTGCAGGAGTATAACATGAACATTTTTCTGAAATGAGACAGCCTATTTAAGCAAGCTTGGAGAGATTGATGGAGCGGTTCAACTGGACGTGTTCAGTTGATTACGAAAAGCATGAACTATTAAAAACTTCTGTGACAGAAAAGAATGGAATGAATGTTTTCCTGGTAGTTATATTATTTTCAGCGAACAATCCTTGACGAAAAATGCACCCACATTGATTTGCAACATAACAGAAGTTGAAAAAAGAATAGCATTTTGTAAATGGCCTTCACGAAAAGTTAATCAACAGAAAGCTTTTTTCGACTATGTTCTATTTGGAGACGAAGCCACGTTTAATGGTTCTGTTAACAAGCAAAACTTTCATTACTATCCATCAACTAATCCATATCACATAATGACACACACTCAGATTAGATGGACCATATGTTTTTAAGAACATTTAAATGCTGAGATGTATTAATCCAAGCTACCTGCAAAAAATATACGTTATAAAGTACATGAAAAGTTAGTGCATAAATTCGCGGCCTAAAGGTTTTCTGACGACCCATTTTCACGTCTGCCGAGGACTCGATTACAGAGAAAGCTTCTGCCATAGCTTTTCTGATGTTGTTGTGTGTACGTTATATTTTTATTTTCTCGAATTTCCAGGAAGTTCACGCGGCTTGCATTTTCAAACGGGACTGATCTGGTTGGGCAGACGAAAGTTCCATAATGTATACTTTATAACATGCATTTTTTGTAGGTAGCTCTTGGACTATATTCAGATTTTCTAGTAAGCAATCATCTTTTATTTTGGAAGAAATCAATTAGATTTCGTACACGTCAAAGGATGTGATTTCTGCATATTGCAAAATATAGACATTGTCTTTTACAAAAATGTTTTCATTTTCAATATAAGAGCATTCTGAATTAAGATTGTAAATAATTTTAAAATGTGTAGACTAATCATGGCTGTGATTCCTCAAGTTTTTAAATTGATATCTCATAGGACAAAGGAGGTTCTAAGTTTTATCACACTAATCAATCACTCCGTAGAAAAGTTATTTTAAGCTTGGCGACGTGAATCTAAAAATGTGTGTTCCAATATTAACAACGTTTCTCAAAAAGTAAGAAAATTACTTAAAATCCCAATGAATCGCTTCGGAATAGCCTTAAGTTTAGAAATGAATGAATTATTCATTTATTCATTATAAAATTATGACAAATATTGCTTCAGCAATCGGAAATAATCGATTATAATTTTCTACTAGAAACTCGATGCATATTGAAAAAACGACACGAACTAAGCTCTTGTGATTTTTTGCAGACTACGTTTCTTCATTAGTAAGATAAGTGATTATCTTCAAAGCTTTTCCGGTTTTTCAATTTTTTTACAAAAATATGACACTCACAAACTTATCAATAGAATATATAATATTACTAAAATATAGTCAACCGTTCTTCAACAGTGAAAACAACTACTTTCCTGGCTAATACCTCGACGAATATTGAATTTCATCTCCTCTGAGGATTCGTCATGTCCATCGACATTTTTCTTGATATAAACATGTTTCACTATTGCAGCTTCAACGTTATTACGTCTATACAGATTGGTATAACAAACTTTCGTGTGAATAGAAACCCGAACTGCAGAGCGCATCTGGTTGGTTCAGGTTGTTAACATTCCCACAGAACGCTAAACACCCCAAGATTTCGACATAGTACAATCATATTACCGTTCTTCTTTACTTAATGTAGATCCTAGCTTGTGAATCCCATAAAACGGTAACCATCAACTTTTCGCGCAAGAAGACAGTCTACACCTTTATGGTAGCATGTTTGTCAGCTGAAGTTCAATGTTTCGAAACGACGCAGAAACTCTTTGGAATTGCGTTTAACCAGTGAAGTGGTCTTAAGGGCATACTTTTTTAGATTGAGTACACGTGGCACACATCGCAACGTAAAAGCTGCCTGACATTACGAGATACGTTTCAGGGGTAACTGGACAAGGCTCATTAGAAAACGACGTTCAACCACATGGAAACTCTTTAAATCAATGTTTTGACTGGTACCATCGAAAAAGAGAATTTGCCATTAAAGTATCTACACTCTATTTGATTTCCTTTCCAAAAGCAAGAATCGACTAATGTTGCTCTTTTTCTAAAATCTGTGGATTATGAGTCTGATCTTGCTGAATTTTGACAGTAGTTGCGAATAATATTGGCACTAATGAGTAATGAGGCTAAGTACTTATCGGAGAGAACTGGTACATTCGAAACTACAAAATCTTGATCTTGATATCTATATCGATTAATTTTAAAATCAATTTTTTTTCTTTGGTTTTTGTCGCTTGTTATGTACACGTGCGTTTTCTACGCATCGATTCAAAAATTAATTAAATAAATATAACAATAAAACTCTCAAAATGGCGTCATTTCCGATCAATTATAACTGAATACAGTAATATCGTTTGAACAATTCGTTGCAAAAAGGTTGAGCTAATTGAAGCTACAGCTAACATTAAAAATAAAATTTATTATGTTGATAAGATATTCAAATATGCAAGAGTATGAATAATAAGGGTATTGATAATTCCAAACAAGGAGAAATTTGTCCCTTATTACACACTTGTCCATTTAACATACATAAGGGCAATAACACATCGTTTGTTAAAGAGATCGCGTTTCGTACTCAGTGTATAATTCCCCTCGCAGAACGGTCGTTATTCACACATAATTAAAAATCAAATAAAGCAGGTGCTTCTGCAAATACTGTTCATAGTAAAATACTCGGTTTGGATGTGTACACACATACAATGCTATTTCGGATTAGTTACGGAAGGGTCAGATTTAATTTAAATTGACAGATGAAAAGGGAATATTTTTTTACGGACCAACTTTTATTACGAAACGTGACTCAAGAATGCAATTTTAGGTAGTTCAAATTAATTAAATTTGTTATTAAAAATAACAAAAAGAACCCTCATACTTGAAGGAATGAAAAGGAAAAATATTCAAAGATGAAGAAGAAATTCGAACAGCTTGGCATGTGTATATCAAAGAACTGTATAATGACTCTAGATCAGAAGAACAAATGGCATTTGGTGAAGATGAAGGAAAGCTAAAATCAGAAGTGATACATGCTACAAAGCTGGCAAAAAACAATAAAGCTGTTGGACCTGACAAAGCTTATAAATGAAGAAAACATAGGAATATTAGTCAAACTTTTCTATCATGTTTATTCAACCGCTGAAATTCCAGAAGACTGGTTAACATCGGAATTCATAACTTTGTCAAAAGAACAACGCCCAAAGCACTGTAGAGACTATAGACTGATAAGTCTTATGAGTCACACTATAAAAATATTCATCCACGCTAAAATCAGAAATAAGTGCGAAGAAGATCAAGATGAAACTTAACTGGCCTCAAAAATTGGTTGGGAATAAGAGAAGTACTTTTTGCTCTGAATATATTATTACAAATATGTCGAACGGAAAGATGTATTTGCAGCCTTTATCGATTACGAAAAAGCATTAGATTGAGTACAATACGACAAGTCGATAAATTTATTGAGGAAAAAAGGAGTTGATAGTTCCCATGTAAGAATAATCTAAAAATTATATTGGCGCCAAAGAGAAGGCGTTCGAATCAACGGGAAATCGACAGACAATGCAAAATCTCAAGAGGAGTCAGACAAGGTTGCATACTCTCATCAGTTCTGTTTTATTTGCATTCAGATAAGATCTTTAAGTCAACTAGACAAAACTTATCATATGAAGTAAAAATTAACGATAAACTTATAAATATAATCAGATACGCAGACTATACAGTTGTAGTGTGTGACGACTTGAATACCTTTTCAACGCCATTGACAGAGTGGGAAGAGAGATGGCTCTAAACATTAACTGTTCTAAACGGACAAACTATTCAAAGAGTGTCCAGTTTCAAATATCTTGGTGGCTACATTACTGAACAACTGGATCCCGATAAGGAAATAAAATGTAGAGTTGAGGTAGCTCGTACAACATTTTTTAAAATTAAATCTCTTCTCTAATGATAATCAAAAATTTCAGGTGCGGAAACGGATGATCAAATGTTACATATGGTGAGTTCTCTTATATGGTAGCATAGATTTTGAAAATATCTACCATTCATCGCTTAAAGGCTTTCGAAATGTGGTTTTATAGACGTATACTCAAGATACCGTGGACAGCTATGCAAACAAACGACACAGTCCTTAACAGAGCAAATACGGTTCGTCAGTTAATATTAAATGCAGGAAAATAGCTTATTTGGGACACATAATGGGTGGTAGCCGATTTAGTATCCTCCAGTTGATTATGATAGGTAAGGTTGAAGGTCGTATAGGAATTGGAAGGAAGCAAGCTTGTTTGACGAATATTAGAGAATGGACTGGGATAAGAGACAAGACAGTTATTTAGTCTAGCTCAAGATAGAGAGAGTTTTGCCAGGCTGATCGCCAACGTCAAGGGAGTTGTAACAACACGCTAAGAAGAAGATTAAAAACATCAAGGCTACTGATAGTATATGGTTAACTTTTATGACGCTCCTTCGGATAAAAACAAAACTGCACCTAAAAAAGTATTAAAAAGAAAATTAACCGAATCTTCAAACGGACAAGCTTTTAATCCATCAATTCGATCTAAAAGTAGTGTTATTATCAAGCCATCAACAAAGTCTTCACAGAAAGGCGTTTCCCTGAAGGACAGTTGGTACTGTTTCATTTGTAACGAGGACCAGATCAGAAATATGAAGATGTACTAACCCTGTGAACGGTATGTTCACGAAGAATGCGCGGGACTTACCATATCGGACAAAGACGAATTTTTCTACCCAAAAAGTACTTTTTACACAAGATGAAACTACAATGGTTACACTTAAATTAATTTAAAGTTTTTAAATGTTTTTTACACGATTCAAAATTATATCGTTTGAATTTTAAAATACAGATAAAATAAATTGAACTTTCATTTGCAGTCAGTTTTATTTTATTTTTTAACATAAACAAACACCAGTCGTGTTTTTTTGTATTGGCCTTATTTAGAACATCTGGCATTAATAAGGCCAATTTGCAAAAAAAGTAAAAAATCACGAAAAATCAATTTTACAATATTTTCTTTATAAAATTGAAAGGCGTTTTCATTGACAATAAGTTAACTATCATTTTCAACTACTTTGTTATTTTTTCAGTCGAGAGTCAATTTTCTTTATCATCGACGAGATAGTTTGTCTTTTTATAATTTGTAATGGAAGAAAAACCTCAGATGTCATTGGCAAATCGTATTAAGAGAAGCATATGTCGAATATACATATCCGAATGGGAGAATTGTTCCAAAGATCCAAAGAGAAGCATGAAGCAGTAGAAGGCGATCCACGTTACCAGTAGTACCAACGTGTTTATTGACGTTTGACATTTGACATGTGTACGATCTCATATCTTATCACAGGAAAAAAAACTCAAAAGCCCTTCGCTAATCGTATTGAAGGAAAGTGTCAAAAAATATACATATTCGATTAAGATGAGTGGTCCAAAGAGAAGCGTGAAGAAGTAGAAGACAATTCACATTACCAGTAGTACCAAATCGCTTAATGACGTTTGACATTTGACATCCGTGTGATTTCATACAATGGGAAGGTTTAAATATCCAAAATATGATCTGCAAGAGTTTGTTGTGCCGCTTTTAGCGCATTAACAGAAGTTTGATGATTCAGATATTCACCTGTAAAGATATAAGGATATTTGAGTTCGAACATTAATTAGTGTTTAATGTGTAATATAAGTATTAGTAATGGTAGAAATCTCTAATTAATATCGGGAATGAAAGCAGTGTTGATCATTTACTTTTTTCTTGGCATGTGATTTTTGGAGACCTATCTTTTTATAATTTATAATTTATAACGATAATAAGTTAAAATTAATTTTTCATCAATAAATCTCAAAATAACTGAAAAAAATGTTTATAGTTGTAGCGTAATAGAATATAGAATAAACAGCTATTGGGAAAAATACATATAAATTTATTATTCGCGGCCGTCATTTTGAATTTACAACTGTTTTAGAAAGATTTTCTCTCATATAAACATTTATCTGCTTATATTCGCCATACCTGCCGCATAAATCAACCTTTTTTATGAGCAAAAATTTAAAAAAAATATCAACATTGAAGAATTAAATATCGAGGGCACTAAATGTTAATGTGGACTTATTTGGGTCACCTACTTTACTATTATGAAAAATTTATTCAAAGCTCCAATAATCAAAAATATATGGTAATAAGCTTATAATATGAAAATTATTTATCACCAATTTTTGAGAGATCTATGAGATATTGAAATTTAAGATGTGTAAAGAAATTTCTTTTATAAACGATAAAGTCACCAAATGATTATTAATATATACTAAACTTATAGAGGATCTCAATACGGTATTCTCATAAAACTGTCACTGATTATATAAATTCTGAATTATTATATAGCTAAACAACATAAAATATATTAATTAATGTTTTAATTTACCTTATTAAATAACTAAAATAAAAACCTGTCATCGAGAATAGACCAGAAAGACACATACCTAACCATATTCGTCGGCACCATATCTCGCTTGAAAATCTAAAATCTAGATTTCTATTTTGTTTTTTCGAATCGGAAAGATATCAGTAGACAGTTGTCCTGTCAAAGAAAGAAAGGATTAACAAGGGTGCCCGGTGCCCGGGAGGACCCCTGAGGTGAGCCACCCGACCACAAAATCATTATTATTGATTACCGATCATAAAACCATAAGGTCTCTTGTCTTTGTGTATATTCCCACGATTATTAGCTTAGGTTGAAGCGGTGACAATATACAGTGTGTCCATAAATTATAGCATAAATAAATTATTCGCTAAATTGAGAATATTTTTTACTTTTAATAAATATTTTTTTAGAGAATTATAATGATACCAAGGAAATAGTGTTAAAGTGATAACAGGAACAAGAGTTCTGTTACAATCCAACATTTATCATTGACAAGAAGAAGAAGAAATGACACAAAAAAACATGTGCCCAAAATAATAGGATTTTTGTAGAAATACACACAGAAAAAAATGCAGAAAAATATGAAAAATTTTGAGTGAAAATATTTTATAAATGGAACAATAAATATCCAATATTCAAAAAGAGAGATAAAAGTAGCTGTGGGTATACAGAAAGAAAAAATTCGGGAGTGGGCAAATGATGTGAAAATAATGTTGACATAAATACATCTTTACATACGACCCCTAGTTTCTGAATTCTAGGTCTTCAAAGTTGCCAAATCAAACTTATATTTTCCAAACTGTTCGTTCAACATTATGAATTTTTGGAGGATAATTATGTATATTAACCATGTAGTATATTTATTGGACTGAATAATTCTACACTACTAACTGAAGGCCAGAGGCGGCTCTTGCCTAATGGTTAACGATTGTATCTTTTACAACCTCTACAATCTAGATAGAAAATAAATTTTTGTATCGTTTTATAACAAAAAGGTACTTTTGATGAAATTTGTGATTAATTGTACATGTCAAAGAAACCGTTCACCATAAAGAGACATTTTGAACAAAATTATCATAAATTGTATTAATTTAATGAAGGAGGTATTGAAACACAATCAAATATTTCTAATTGAACTGCATACTGTCAAACATCGTCATAACAAATTAACCTACAACTTATCGAATATGCCTAGGACCACCTGTGAATCTCGAAAAACCGTAAAATTAGTCAAACATTAAATAATTTACCAAGTAGACTAAAAAGCAACGGAACTGGACCTGAAAAAATGACTTTAAAAGGAATTAAAGGCAAGAGATTTGATATTATTAAACATCAACAGGGCTTATTAATTCAAATAAAATCAAATAATTGCAAAATTGTGCAGGTAATTTAGCTATGACAACCAGAAAGGAGAAAGAAAAGCAAAATATGTGATGATAGGCGGGGAATGTGATTAATAGAAAGGAATGCATAGAGGTTAAAATTGGCGAAAACAGGAATATAAGATACAATATCCAAAATAAAAATATGTCGACCAATAATAGCACCTAACAATAACATTCTGAAGTGAAGCATGGAACTTCAGAAAAAGAAAACTAAGCAAGAACTGGAAAATTACCATAAATACCGTTAAGAAACAAGTTTAATAAAAGCTTAAGGCCACAGAAAGAATTCGTGGAAAATAATAGAGAGATAAAAACGAAATGCAGCGGACCGGTGAGAAGAAAAGTAAGTTATGATTTTTAAGGCCCGCAGCACTGTAAATACACAGAGCTATGATAAAACTTTGTATACAAGGTATATTTTTGAAAAAAATTTAAAAATCAATTTGATTTGGAATTTATGCAGAAACAAACATAATTAAAAGAGCGAAAACTTAGTAAGAACATTTATTATTAATCATTTCTTAAAATTTTTTAGTAAAAAAACTCTTTGTCAGTGTCAGTTTTACAATTGAATTGGTTTCTTTAAGAAGCCAAGAAAGTAAACTTTCGGAAAACTAAAAAAAAACTGTTTAAATCACAATCTTCCACTTAAAATATTTTTCAAAAAATGTCCACATGTAAACACATGTCCACAATTCACACAGAATTCAAAATTCTACAATTGTATCTTTATCCATAATTCAGTTATATATCTCTAAAAATGGGAAACCAGCGCACTTTAAAAAAAATCATGTTACAAGGAGATAAAAACCCATTAAATGTCAAGTGAAAACTACTATTTTTATTGTAAGACAATGTTTACAAGTTACTTAAAAGATAGTAGAATCACTTAAATGAGTTAAAAAGAGGAAAAAGAAAATCAAATATTTAGATTTGAGGCCATATTTCTGATTTAAGCGCCATTGTTGGTTTCTTCAACCTCAAAATCGCCGGTAATCTCTCGAGATCTGTCATCAGTCACAAATTTCTTCAAAAAATTCCCGATGCTCGTCTGAAATCTAGACTCTCAGTTTTTTAATATCTTCCATCTTTACAGTTTTTATTGGCAGTCGATCTTGGTAAGCCTTAACCGAGAGTGGGGAGAGAGTATCTTCTTTTGCCTTAGCCAGAAAAAAGTTGTGATGAATAATACCATTTATTATTTATACCATTTATTATATTATTTTAGGGTAGGCTTCAACACATCGTTTTAACTTAGATTCATAAATGAACATAAAGAAAGTACTAATTTGAAAGTACATCTTATCCTTCTTATTTCTCTTTTTTCCTATTGTTTCTTGTGATATACACGATTTTTTGTAAAACCTCTTTTGCCATTTCTTGAAGTCTAAAACTACCTCAGATGATGTAACCTCATGATCAGTAAAATGATGAGTTTTACAAAATTATTTCACTTATTTCATGAACATAAAATATGCGGTCATATTTCTTTAAAGCATTAGATATGATTCCGAAATCCCTGTCATACGCAGAACCTTGACATCGCTGTGTTTTTTTGGCCTTAACAGTTATCATGCTACACCCTCGTCATTACTCTTAAGATTGTGTATTCCGAAGCAATTAACTGACAACTGTCTCATGTAGTATAATTCCTGAACGGGAATTTTAGATTCAGTCTTCATGTTATCAAATGCTAACGAAAAAATATGGCTTTCATCATTACCTTATGGTGACTGTTTGTGCTGTAGTGCTGAATGAAACTTTTTTCTTCTTGATTTATGTACCATAAGGTCTGCACCTGTTGCTCGTTTAGCTACATTATTTAAAGTACGACTCTTAATGTATAACTTCCATTTCGTTTTAATATTTAGATCAGGTGATAGAAATTAGATTTTCTGAATCCCGAAATCAAACAACAGAATCCATAGAGGAAGTGGACTTACAACTTTTTAAAATAAAATATTTTGGACTTGTGCTGTTCTAAAATGAACCAAAAAACTAGAAAGCTGATTTGACTCATTTCCACTAGTGATAAAATCGCCTTTTTAACAAAAATTTATGTATTCTGATATTTAGACTACAGTACCACCAAAACCTGAAACTCAAAAAAATAGACTTACGCTCGATTAAAAAAAACGATTCAATCAGCGTCATACCAATTTCAATATTATATCTCCTTTAATCGAAAGAAAGAAAGAAGGGATAAATTTATATTATATAGGTTTTTTTCCTTTATAACATTTACTAACTTACCCCAATGACTTGGTCACAACTCAGTTTTGTAAACAAAAAGTTTCTCTGGAAATTCTACCCCAATTTACCTCATATTTCAAAAAAGTGGTTAATTAGTAGTTATTTTATTTTTTTCTTCTTTCATTGCCTCATTCGTTGAAAATTATGGCTATTAACAAAGCTCCAAACTACTCTGTAGGTCGAGTAACCATTAATGCCGTTTTCTCCCTAGTTACTATCCACTTCTTGGACAATCAGCTGCAAGTCTTAGTACGTAGCCCAAATAATCCAGTTTACATTTTTTTACTGTAAAGACGACTTCCTTCTTTTTCCCTAATCTCTGCATAACTATGTTGGTGATGTGGTCCGTCCAGGATATTTTCAAAATACGTATATTTATCCACATTTCGAGAGATTCCAGTCTTTTTGAAGTAGTTTCGGTTGTGGTGCAACCCTCTACACCATAGAACAAAACAGAAAATTGCAGGTATTTAGTTTTTTCATGTTGTTAACCGTAGCTCTAACCCTTTTTTATGCGTATCGTATTTACTGTAATTCCGAGACATGTCCCTGTAGGACTTTACGATGGGCCTAGCTGGGAAGCAGTTATTGGCCCAAACTTGGTAGAACTCTGGGATGATAACAATGTCCCTCGCTTGGTTTTTACGACCTGATTGCCTAGATAAATCCAAGACTGGTCTCCATCACTTGATTACTTTTAATGTCACGATATTAGAGCAAAACTTTATATAGTTATTCAGAGCTTGGCCAGGCTTGGCTGACTATAGAATGGCCGGGGCTAGATTACCCAGACTTCAGCCAGGCTTGGACTATTATCGGTTTGCCAAGGCTGGGTTTCCCAGCGTTGGCCCAAGCTAAGCCCCGTCGTTCAAGTCTGGGGGTTCCTACATGGGTGTGTACGTTAATTGCTCTCAGAAATGACCTAGGAACGTTACGGTTTGATCAGTATAATGTGTTGTTATAATAATATTTTCAACTGATTAGTTCCATTCCGACTTTTCCAGATGCTTTTTTACTCTTTAACTTCATATATAATATTTTTAATTGCAAACATTTAACTGATTCAAACAAATTGATAAAGAACCGCAATTAGTACCACCAAAACCATATGGTTCGAAGGAACCGACAAAAGCGATCGTTCACGGCGGTTTTCCCACGACAATGACAAAAACTTGGAACATTTAAACAATTCCGTGGTGGACGGTCAACTTTAGGCCGACTACTACATTCTTCACTGTCGATTTACGAGTGCCAACGAAACTGAGAAGACCGAAAATATGGTCATACAAACACAAAGACGGCACCAAGAACGGGACGTAGGGGTCATTGCAATAATTATTCATAGAGAAAATGACAATGCATACTCGTATAAACAAGGAAAATGACCAATTACACTAATAAAAGAATTGTGACGAAATGGTAGGAGTGAAAGAAGAGAAATAAGACAAAAACAACCAGAATGTGTCAAAATAAAAGCAAAATGTTTTTATCGACGTTGATGTTTTTGATAAATTAACAGCATTACATCAAGAATGTAATTTTATTACTATATATTCAGGAATGAAGTTGATATGTTTGATTCCCTGTAACTGAACACAACCTCACACATTTTCAAAAATCAGAGGTTATCCATATCTGATTATATTCCCTTGTTCGAAGCAGCTTCTCGCTAGAGTCTACGGAGATTGAAAAGTTTTCGCCCTTTCATATTCCACGTATAATCAACGCGATTTGGATCACCTGAAAAGTTTGGCCAGAACACCGGCTTTTTGGAGAGACTAGTGACACGTACTGAGAGTGGTTTGCAGGACATCATCAACGAAACTGTCTCGAAAATACAAAAGATGATAGGCTATTATAAGCAATAGCTTTCCAAACTATTACTGCATATGTCTTTCAATAGTAAAACCAATGTCAAGTTAAACCTTTATAGCGGACACGATTTTACATCATTCTGTCTCCTGGCGCTGCCATTATCTGTTGATACATTGATAAAGATTATTCTTTTCGTTTTTAGAACTAAGTTCCATGTTTTATAGTTATGACTCCACCTTACTGAGATCCCTGGCCCAGCTTCTATATTATCTTTTCAATGGTTGACTTGGAGGTCTTTCTTTCTGTAAATAGTCTCTTTTTCTATATTTGAGTTATCTGATCAAATCTTTCACTTCGAAATTTTGTCTCATGTCAGTTTTTCTCTGGCGGTCTAGTAAACCATCACATGATATTATAAATCGTAGTATCCTTATTAATGTTGGTCAGAGTAGGCATTTCAACCCTGGTTACTTCAGCATAAATTATTATTGTTTTTATCCTTTACTTTTCTTGTTAGGTTTATGTTACTGGTACTTAGAATCCACAACATGATTCACTGGCTGACAATGTACCTACAGCTGATTTGGCAAGCCCTTGTTTCTTAATTACTGTGAATTAGCCATTTTTTTGTGAAAGTATTTTTAGAATAAATCTCTTTACTCCTTCTTCAATTTCCAGTATCTTGCTCTGTATATATTTAACAAATATTTTTCGAATTGACCGTCGTTATTCACTTATCACTTTCATATTAGAGTTGTGGTGGATTGCGATAACTAAGAAATAAGAGTCAAATTGATATTTTCACTTCAATATAAATTAGTTTTTCCGGCAGTAGTTCCGAAAGTAACTATTTTCCGGACGCTTTTTCTTTGAGAAAGTATAGCTTTTTCGGCCTAATCCGAAATGTGAAATACGTTGTTGTCATTATATGTATCTACTTGGTAATCAAATATTATTGTGGAAATCTAAATAGGCATTAGAAGTTCATCATTACTATAGCAATGAGCAATGACATACCAAATTACTAATTTGACATCTTAATAATTAAGTTTTTTCTTTTTAAAAGTTTTTGGGTCCGATTACTGCAATGAATAATGGAAAGCAGCAGTGGAAGCGAAGCTGAAAATGTACCTAATGAAATTACTAATGCATATAACTATAACTAACACTATAACACAATTTACTACCCGAAAAATCAAAGTTTTGATACGAAAGTATTCATAGTTTATTCAAGAAAAGGTTGGTTCTAAAGAAATGCAAAACTATGCAAACTACGTAGGACGTAATTTTGACTTATTTGGCAGGAAAATAAAAATTCGTTGAACCTTCAACTTTGTAGAGCATTTGCCCAATGTTGAAAACGCTGCATACTACTTGCAACCAGACCTGTAAAGTTCTATACTAGTTGCGTACGGGTTGACTATTTTCTTATGTACAGGCTAAGTACACGTTAAGAGGAATTACCTTTATCTCTAAATTTTAATCCAGTTAGGTTTTGTTTTTGGTTAGGTTAGATTATTTTACATAAGCTCCAGGTAAGAAAATGGTTAACCAGACTTTCATATTTATATAACGATAGTCCTGTAAAGTATAATTAGTTTACAGAATTAAATTGTATCACGCTTCTAGGAATGCAATCGAGGCGCAATTCATATACGACCCTTGCAGTAATCTGGATTAATATTTAACCGTCAGAGGCAACCTCTGAAAAATATCGTTTCAGTTGATATAAATATAGCTATGTCTCTGAGGGTTATCTTAAAAGAAAGAACGTTGGGTTTGATGCCAAGGTATTAGAAGAAGACATGATTAGTATTTGTTTGGCAGCTATTAATAGTAAAAGTTTTCACTGAATTTCTAGAGAAAAATTGGTCATCGTTATGTGATGCAATACTTTCATTTGAAAAGCGTTAGACCAACCAATAAAAAAGCTAAACTATATTCTACTTTGGGCGAGACTTATCCTTCGTTATCAAGAGTGAAGTTGAGTTGAGTAGCAGAATCGAAACTAGGCCGTACGACCTGCAAAGACCAGCATCATAGTTGTTGACCAAATGATGTGACGACTCCAGAAATGCTGAAGAAAATCCACAAAGCGGTGCTGGATTATCGTCGACTGAAAGTGCGTGGTGAGAAATCGGACATAGTAGGCATTTCATAAAGCTAATGCCTATTTTTCAAATTAATATATTATCAAAATAAATATTAATATGTGAGGATAAGAATGTTCCTAATTTTGTTCAATTAATAAATAATATAGAAAATATACTTTACTTATCTTTATATTAATGTTAATAACCAATCCACACGGTTTTCGATAAAATAATGTACTTAACACGACTTTAACTGTTTTTTTTTGGAGTCGCCTGCATCGTTCCCTAGAATCTTGTTTAGTTTACGATATTACGTAAATTTGTTGTTTGCGGAATCTTATAAGTATAGTTTTTACACAGATTCAAAAGTTCAAAAAATTTTAAATTCTTAAAAATTTAAATCCCCGCCGTTGGCTGGAGGTATTCTCAAACCCACCTTTTTCTTGTCCTTAACTACTAATTTACGGATGGGCAACATGGTCTACAATCTCGATAGGTTCTAGATTAATTTAATTATTGTCGACAATAAGAAATCGTTAATTTTCACTATTCTAATAAACTAAATCGTATCAAAGAGATTCCAAACAAGTTTTGGATGTCAACGCAGTTTTATAACACCCATAATTTCCATCGAAAACATATAACATAGAAAAAAATATTTGTGAATAATGATTCTTATTTATGCAATGTGATTCTGTGGATAGTCGTATCCACGATTCAACATCAAAGGTTAATGATATGTAAAATAGTAAAACTATGTTATTCTCATAAAAAAAAACAAGAAACATACATATTTAGCCCATGAATTCTGAAGAATTTGAGGAATACAGTCTTAGACAAGATCATGTTGATCAAAAGGTCAAGTCAATCGATTGTATCAAACCCGATTTACGATTTTAAGCTAGAAGTAACCACTAACAGTATTTTAATGAAAATTTGAATGATTCAAGAATCTCACAATGCGTGTTCGATACCATAGTGCTGGAAGATATTTGTTCAAAAGTTTGGAGGAGTGGTTTAGAATTTGAATGAATGATTGATCAAGCAGAATGATCATTTACAACCTCTCAAAATTAACTCCAAATGTGCAGGTGTATAAGATCTATATTCATCAAAAACTTCTACAAAATTTAATAATTTTATCTTCTTATTTTTAAATTTATTTACTTTGCTTAGCTAATGTCTTTGTATCAAGAGTTTAAATATCTCTCAATGATTTAAGTTAAGTTAAACTAAATTTCAAATTGAAATGTAAATAATTTTTAATAGACAAAATCTTTATTCATCTTTAGGAGGTTGAAAGTTTTATTTTACTTTAATTTATCAAGAACTTCAAGCCACAAAATTTAATAATTTAATCTTTTTAATTTTAAATTTATCTACTTTGCTTAGCTAAAGTCTTTGTACCAAGAGTACAAATATCTCTTAATGACTTAAGTTGAGTTAAACTGAATTGAAAATTCAAATGTAAACAATTATTAATGCTTAGACAAAATCTTTATTCAACTTTAAAAGGTTGAAAGTTTAATTCAACTTAAATTCATCAAGAACTTTAAGCCACAAAATTTAATAATATAATCTTTTTATTTTTAAATTTATCGTCTTTGCTTAGCTAAAGTCTTTGTACCAAGAGTTTAAATATCCTTTAAAGATTTAAGTTAAGTTAAACTAAATTGCAAATTTCAAGTGAATAATTTTTAATATCATTCGAGGATGGTCCCAGAAGTACCTGGCCCAACAAAGTTCGATAAGTTTTAGGTTTTTTATAATTAGAATCGTGAAGCTCCTCAAAACAGCCATCACCTCTTCACTGTTGGAAAATCTTCGACCACCGAGTCATTTTTTTAAGTCTTCAAATCATTAATTTTGGCCAATGCAATATCTTATGAATCATCTGGCGCCTTGTCTTGATAAGTCAATCGTTTCTTCTAAGCCAAATGCGACTGTTTTTGCTTGATTCCTTCTCATAAATGTTGCAATAAGTTAAGTAAATAAGCACGTAATACTCTCAGTAGAGAGTCTTTCCTTTTTCAAGATAGTCAATGGAATTATCTCACGGACATCCCATAAAAGCCGTCACCATAACCTTGCCTTCTTTGGAACCTGTTCTTCCTTTCCAATTTTATTGTTTTGATTGATCTTTTGTTTCAGGTATGAAATGATAGATCGACGTTTCATCCATGGTTATGAAAATGACGCTGTTTTTGTTCTATATTGAGCAAAAGCGACACCCATCTTGAGCACACTTTTCTCGTGTCCAAATTTTCAGTCAATATGCGGTGTACCGTACGTTTTGAAATGGGAATGCAACTGTTGACACGAATTATTCAGCACACTAATAAAAAAATTGAAGATTAATTTGCTGATAGACTCAAACAATTCAAAACTACTCTAGCATTCATAGTGAATCCTCTGAACACAATTAGTAACGAAATATATCTTGAGAGATTTGGATTTAAAACTGGACCTATAGAAATGATCGATGTAAAAAGTGAAGCTTTGTGGATTGGAAAATTTACAGAGCTGAAAAGCTAGTTAGAAGAGTAGGAGGCCCAGGAATGTATCTTATATTCGACTCATGGAATAGTCTTCCATGTTGCTACAGTGAGGTGAAGAAACCGGCATTTGGCGTGCTTACTACCTTCGGATCTATATATTCGTGCGAGAAAGCGTTAGAAATACGGTAAACAACAAATTAACGAATGAAAAATTTTTCATGTTTGAAACTTAGAACAAGTTAGGAGCCAAAGTTTCTAAAACCATACAAAACAATCGCTCCCATAAAATTTACTTACCTAATTTTTTGTTTTGAAGTACAAGTTAGAGTTCTGAGTAAATGTTTGATTGTTTTATTTTATTTTTTTTCTCAAATAATGGGTAATTATATAATAATATTAGCAATTTGTTATGAAAATAAAACTACAAATATATATATATATATATATATATATATATATATATATATATATATATTGATTGATATGTATAAGCAAATTGTCAGTGTCAATATCATATTTGGATAAAGACTTACAGAAAAGTCAAAACGTCAATTTTTATCTCTTATCTTTTGAAAATTATTAAAAAAAACTAATTTTCAAAAAGGAAGCACCTGAAATCGAGAAGATTTAGAAACACTAACATATCAAAAGGTCTATGAAATAAGAAATTAAAGAAATTTATATCAATAAATATTCTTTCTTATGAATAAAATATTACTTTTTTCATAAAAAAAACTGTATCTATGCGAGTACTGTTTATTATTGACAACAAAAAATTTTGTGAACTTTGAAATTTTGTTATTTGTATTTTTTTGGCATTCCTGACTCAAAAGGTTATCAACCCCAGGGGTAGACTGATACAGAATAGAAATAGAAATAGCATAAACAGATGTCCAAGGGTTGTCGCCATTTGTAAAGAGGCACCTCTGTTGAATACCTTTCGACGGTCGCCGTCAACGTGTTAAAAAAATTAGATTTCAGTAATAAGCAAACTATGGATTTTCCATTATAATAAAAATTGTAAGTTATATTTGATAACTGATTTCGAAATTTGCTAAATAGGCCTAAATGATCATTCTAATTGTTTCCCTATTTGTCGCCATATGAAGGCACTATTTGGAAAATTTTGTTAGTGTACTTGTATTTCCTCATTCACTAACGTACATTATGTTAGAACTTAGTTTTTTGTCAAGCAAGGCTAAGTATAAAAAAAAAGAAACGAGAATTTTTCATCTTCTAAACCTTTTCGAGAAAGTATACCCATTATCCAAGACCATACGTAATCAATAATAATTACATCTCATTATCCCGAAATGTGACAATTTAAGTTGAAAATAATATTTTTATATAAAAAATTGGAAGCTTCAAAAGATAATCTTCTCAATTTATAATTTATGTAAATAAAATGCGAGATAAATGATGTATTTGTTTTTATTTGAAATATGAAATTAATAATATACAAATATGAATTTGAAAATGTAGTTGCCTTTATATTGACATCAGTTCATAGGTTAGTATGATTAAAAAGTGTGGCTATCATCACGGTAACCACAATCTCAATATCAAGAATATTTATTACCAACATCAACGTATAGACCATATGTTGTTTATTTAAAAATTCGCTATCATTTATTATACGTTACAACAAAATTATTTCCTTAGATTTCTGATTGGATTTACGTGGTTTGTGACTATTTAACCCACGTTCAAATTTGTATTTAATCATTTCAACTTACTTTGTTAGTACATTTAACAGTTTTGCTTATTAGTCGAAATAAGATGTTTCATATAAATGTATTGTTTTTTGGTTAAAGTTAAATTCCTACCAAGTCTCGTTATTATGAAACAATAAAATGTTACGTTATGAGTTTCTCCGAAAAAAATCTTTTTGAAATGTGGGGCGTATTACCAAACTCTACCCTATAAAAAATTTAAATAAAACTTTTTATTCTCTTCTATCAACCAAACCAAACTCATGTCAGCAAGATAAATTATATTCATGGAAAATATGTTAACTCAAGCTTAAAATCTCCGTTTATTTTATAATTAAATAGAAACCTAGAAAATATTGACCACCCTTGTTACAGACTGGCAACACAGCTTATTTTTGCAAAACGTATACTTCATACAAAACAGTGAGATTATGAACATTTTAGAAATTACAAAAACTCTAGAAGTAGGTGATGCACAATGATAATGAAAATTGTAGTATTTTTTTGTATTAAAGTGACATAAAATTTTGTCTCTTTTGAAACCACATTTGTTTGTGAAATGTAATTATACTTTTATAAATGAAACTCTTAAAGTTTCTTAGCGAAATTCGAATTATTTCAAAAGTTATCATAATTCGAATGCGCACGCGTTTTCTTTGCTAACAAACAGTTTGAAAATATCTACATTTTTTAATCTGCGCTGAGTTATACCTTGTAACCAATAGACAGATTTTTTAAATTATTTGCATGTATTATTTCATTTGTTGGATTTTTGCGTAATTTACCAGAAAATTGTGAAAAAATTGTAAAAAGAAAAATTTGCCATGAGAAAAAGAAGAAAAAAACGTTACTTTTACATATTTCTTCTACAGCCGCCATTTTGTTTTATTCGAAGGTGGTAAATTACGATATCAGCTACCTTACTCTTTAAAAACCTTTTCGAATTTTTTATTTCATATTCACCAAATCTCAGCACAGACGGAGGCTATCATTTTCGCAGTCTTTGCTTTGGCGCCCACTATAAAATGATGTCAAACACTCTATTATCAAAAAATAATAAGAAAAAGTTTATATGGAATTATTATAGATAGAACTAGAAAAAAATATATTAAACTTTGCGTCATTATTCACCGTTATAACCGATACTAATCCCTTATTTTCTGGATATTTTTATCGATAGTGACATAAACCGAAATTGTATAATAAAAATAGTAACACCCGGTAGTATTATCAAGGCACGTGAGATGTTCGAATAGTTCGACGCAAATGCAATTGCAACAATTGTCTATTTGCGTACAGAATGGAAATAGTCATCTAGATGGCAACATTCCATTCAATCGCCATTTGACAGATTTATGTCACATCTAAAGGTGATCTACAGTTGATCTCCACTTGCAAATATGTGCTTACATTAATTTATTTATAAATCTATTTATTAGCAGTGCCCTAGAAAAGCGGTACTATTTTAAGTTTCCAATGTAATTTGTACTATTTCAAATATCCTTTAGATGGTTACGAACTTTATCACGGTAATATTTAAAAAGTAACATCAAAAAATTAACCTATTGGGGTGTATTTGTAGTAATAAAAAAGTGTTTGCTAGAATTTTTGAGCAATATCTATAAATTCTCAAGGAGATTGCTGCAAGAGGTTGATAAACAAATGAATACCAATGACTTTGATGATAGAAAGCTATAAGATAATTCAATAGATATACATAAAAATGTGTCCAAATCTTCAAATTATCGATTCAATTTAATTAAATTATGAAAAACGAGGATTGTCCCAGAAGTACTTGGCCCAACAGAGAAAATACAAACATTTTGGAAAAAAATATATTTATTTTTCAACGTAATCTCCTTTCAGCTACACACACTTCTCCCAGCGACGTTCAATAAGTTCGAAACCCTTTTTATAATGAAAATTTTCAAGCTCCTTAAAATAGCCATTAACTGCTGACATTACCTCATTATTGTTGGAAAATCTTTGATCACTGAGCCATTTTTCTAGTCTGGGAACAGAAAATAATCCACGGGGAATAAATTCTAACTTTATTTAATTCATTTTGGCCATTGCAATAACGAATGTGTAAGCTGGTATATTGTTTTGATGAAAAAACACTTTCTTCTTGGCCAAATGCGGCCGTTTTTACCTGATATCTTTACTCAAACGTTGTAATAAGTTCGTATAATATTTGCCAATGATAGTTTTTTCTTTTTCAATATAGTCATTGAAAATTATTTTACGCGCATCCCATAAAACCGAAGCCATGAACTTGCTTGCATTATTTTCCTTCTTTGGAGCCGGTTCTCCTTTTTCAGTCCATTGTTTTGATTGTTCTTTTGTTTTGGGTATGAAATAATGGACCACAATTCATCCATATAACTCTCACCCAATACCAAAAATGCACTCATTCTTAGAAAAAATAATTTTTTCTATCAATTTTTAGAAATCCTAGAAGTTGCTGATGGATTTTCGTTTTGTCTTAATGATAATAATAATTCAAAAAGTCGCATGTTTGCCCATCTCTAGGACTTACTTCGGGAGATCAAATTTTCTTATGCGAATTTCTTTCTAAATGTGCATGTGCTCTCCTCGCATTCCATCGAGAAAAACAACTTTTCCTATAACTTTTGAAGATTTACAACCTCAATACGTATCCTTTCTTTGTGTTAAATGATATTTCGTGTGCGTTTTGGTTGAACTCATCGGTACTGGGCTACGGAGAATCCATGATGGATGCAAAAATACCGTACTCAATATAAAAGGTAATTTTTGGGCGGTAATAGGATCATTGAATCATACTTTTTCGAAGAACCCTTAACAGGTCTTCAATATTTAAACTTTCTTATAAACTTCTTGATCCCCAAATTTCCCTGGTCGTTTCCAAACAGAAATGATTAATGGCTGCAGCAAGAAAGTGCGTCTCCACACTACGCTGTTTTGGGGCGCAACTACTTAACGTCTTTTTAAATCGGTGGATAAGAGGAACAATAGGATTGCCGTCTAGGTAACCTGATTTGATTCCTCTTGATTTCTTTTCATGGGGATATTTGAAATGTAAACTGTAACAAAATAGATCATAAAATATCTTGCACTCAAAGAAAGGATACGTTTAAAGTTCCACTAATAACTTCGAAAGTTATAAAGACTGTTTGGCTCATGTTTCTCTGTATTTCAGCTGAATACCTGTATAAACAATTTGAGCACTAAATTTGTAAATTGAGGTTTCTTTCCATTTAATGAATAATACAAATTATTATACATTATATATATATATATATATATATATATATATATATATATATATATTTATATATATATATATATATAAATACATACATCAATTACTCAGACATTCTGATATGGCTTAATAGATATTCAAAAGACCTTTAACATAAAGTATTAAACCACACTCCCATTTAAAAATTCCAGCTATGACGTCATCACGCTCAAATAGATTACGTCAAACTAAAAAGGTATCTAAGCAATATCTAGATATAGTAGTAATGCATCCGTGAATTGGATGTCTACTAGCGGTGTCGTTTATTGGTCTAGTATTATAGAATTGTTTGTATTTCTATTCCTTTTTTCATTTAATTTGAATTGATGACAGAATTCTTTAAATTTGTTGATGGTAAATATTTCTGCATCTTCAAATATAGATCCTTAGCTACTAAACCTATGATCTCTAAAATATTTAAAATACTGTTAAAAGATAAACTCAGCTCCCATTTAGAACATAATTACCTAATATCTGAATGTCAATTTGGGTTTCAGAAATACTAATCAACCATTCGCGCAACGTTATTTAGAACATAGTTGACTATCTTAAGGAAGGTATTCCATGGTGTGTGACTTAACCAAGAATCTATTAATCTTCTAAACGGTTGGGAGTCAGCTATGAGGTCATCAAAGTGACGTTGGTTTCTGTCTTTCAATTTTTGAAGTAAATTTACCTCTGTAGCATAAATTTTTTCATTAAGATACGATTAAACTAGGTAATCCAAGGGAATCAGAGCTTCTGCACCTCTACCAATCCATCGAATCGTAAAATGGTTGCTCAACCAATCACGACACCTTCTATCAAAGTGTGATGGAGCTCCATCGTTCATCATAAATAGAGATCTTCGCTCGTTTAATGTTAAATCTTCTTCTATCTCGAATAAGTGATTGCTTAAAAAATCCACCATTTAAATTTTTAGGTAGAATGTGATAACCTAATAATTTGTTACCTAAAGTTGCTACCCAAACATTAACTTCAAATGGGTGTCACACCAGTATTGTCCGTTATGGGAATTAGGATTCCTTGTTGAACTTCATCTTCTTCCCGAGTTATTTCTTCTTTGTTGTTCATATTTCCTCTCCACTTTCCACTTGCCTTTCTTCCTCTGTCGTAAAAGTTGTTTTACTAGCTTTGGAGGTATATTTTCTTTCAAACCTTGTTGGTAGCTCCCGTGCTGACATGTTCCAGAAGGCCCTGGTTGTGGTGAAATGTCTTTATCTCTATATATTAATTATTTTCTTGCTATTAATTTCCCAAAAACACTGTGTGTTCTTAAGTTATTTGTAGCTGTTTATCTTCGGAGAAATTTTCTCATATTATAATAAGAGTACTTATTGAGCATCGCAGAGAAAAATGTATGGAGCTAAAAGGAAATTACGTTGAAAAATAAATGTTTTTTTTTTTCAAAAATTTTGTATTTTGTATCTTTGTATTGGAACTTTATATTTATATCTATCTCCTATTAAAATAAACTTGTCATTGAAAAAACTTTTGATTTTGAATCTTTTACTTTAACTTCCTCAACGTCCATCCAGTCCTTTCTGTTATAAATTACAAAACCAACTTCGGCATTAACAACGTTGAAATTTCTACATCAAAGTATTCCTCTTTATTTAATAGGCATCGTCAAGTCACCCTGTAGTTAAAGTGAGTCGGTACATTGATATAACGCTGGGGTCGTGAAAATAAAGGGGCGTTTCTATGGTAACGGAACTCCACCAATCAGCGGTTTCATTATTTCATAGGGCACTACTTCCACTACTACACAATACAACTGCTTCAATACTTTGAAAATAATATGAGCGATCCACAAAAGAAGGCATTTTAGTAGATATCATTTTGAGTAGGGTAAGGGTGTGTAAAAGCAAGAAGTTACAAACATTTAAAACAGGGATTTTCAAATTATTTTGTTACCTCAGATCCCCCATAACTTGATTACTTCAAAATTCCTATCTCTAGTTTTATATTGATAATATGATAATATGTATTATTATATATTATTTCCTAAAAAGATTAATAATCATTAATTTTTATGAGGAATAGATTGTTTTTATCTTAACTACGACTATTTATCTATAATTAAAAACTTTAAAGGCGCATTCTCACGAGTCAAGTTTAGTTGATCAATTTTAGTTGATCAGAAAAAGTTGAATAAAAACTGTAGCGAGAACCTATCGTTCAATAGAGTTAATTGATCAACTTTTAACTTGATCAAGGAAAGTTTAACCCAGTCAAACTTTCATTGTTCAAGTGATGAAACATCACGAATTGCTTTCAAGTTGGAACATGTCTTCAAACGTGTGAATTACGCATTCAACTTTTGTTGACTGTGTTCAGTACAATTTTTGGAAGCGGTCGGGATACACGTGCATTTAGTTGATTTATTGGGTGTTATTGAAAGTTATTAACCAATAAGAAATCGTTCGAAATGAGCGTCAAGTGGTTTGAAAATATTATGATGAAAGGAAAGAAGGAAAGAAGGAAAGAAGGAAATGGAAATACCTGGCATTACTATTGCTGAAATAAAAAACAAAATAAATATCATTACAACAATGTATAAAAAAGAAAAATTCATTGGTTTGCAAATCGAGACATGTCTAGTGGAATGGAAAGAGATGAATTGTACGTGCCAAAGTTGTTCTAGTATAAACGAGCGGACTTTTTTTTAAATGATGTTACAAATACAAGAAAGACCTCATCAAGTATACTTTCAATTTAAATGTTTCACATTAAGTATCATTATTCACATCGTCGTGTATCATATTCAGTTTCCAGGGCACAGCATATTCATCACGCACAGTTGATGATAGTTACGACTTCCTAAATTAACGTGCAAATTAACTAGACCAGTCGCTTCAGTAACGTCTATTCTTTAAGAACCCGGTATAATACGTCTAGTATTCAGATCTTCAGTATCAAAAGTACCTGGTGGTGTACAGTTTTCACCCGAACTCATTTTTAACCAATTATGTAAAGCTGAAATTGATTTAACAATTTTGTCCACCTTGTTAAACACTCTGAATCTAAAAACCAGAATTCCAAATGCATTTATAACAATGCGACGAGCTGTTGATCACTGATTGTTTTCTGTTTTCTAGATAAATGACTACTTCTTCCAAAAGGTTTTGAAATGTAAGGGTCTTAAGGGTAAATCATCATCAGCTACGAATTCCTCCTCCTCCACAAAACTTATCGCATCACTCATTATTTCTCAAATATTTTAAATGTGTTGCCTGTTTTTCGAATTTTATTATTATTACGAGTCAAAACACATGCGGCATGTTTTCTCAGAAGTTAAAAAGAACATTTTGAAGATCATTTAGTGTTCTTATTGGTGTCCGATGTTGCTGAATTTGTCATCCTAGATGGTCCCAGACATGCTCTATTGGGTTAAGGTCCGGGCTACGTGCAGGCCAATTCAGGGTGGGTATTTCGACCTCTTCTAAGTACTGCCGAACCACTCTAGCAGCGTGTGGACGAGCATTATCGTGCATTAGCACAGAGTTTTCACCGATATGAGGTATATAGGGCACTAAATGGGGTTCTAGGATATTGGTTATGTACCTATCAGCATTTAGTCTTCCATAATTCACTGGTACTAACTCCGTGCGACCCTCGAAAGAAATTTCTCCCCAAACCATAATAGAGCCACTACCAAAGCTTTCAGATTGACAAACAATACATACAAAAACTTGATGCATCCGTGAATAAAATATTGGACCAATCTTGAATATTCCAATTTGCGTGTTCTCCAGCAAATTCCAATCTTGCTACTACTTAGGACGTTACGAGCAGCCAACAGATCTGTTTGCAGCCTTCGAGCGGTGGTATGCCTAATTCTTAACGCCGTTAACCTCAAATAACGATCGTCTACTACCGAAGCTACCCTTCCGCGACCTTGTCCGGGTCTTATGATTAACTGCCCTGTATCTTGGTAGCGAATAACAACTCTGAGTATGGAGCTTTGTTGCTCCAATTACCCCGGCAACGTATCTTTGACTGCGGCCATCTTGTATGAGCGCGATGATTCTAGCGGCTTCTTCATTCGTCACAAGTCTTGTTAAACATTGAGGTACATCCATTATTAACAAAATAAATTTAAATTTTCAATATTCAATAACACAATTTGCTTAGAAAGTTCTCGATCTCAATGCATTTTCCAAGACAGAAATGACTTACTTGAGTATTTTTGCTTCCAAAAACATTTGTAAGAAATTGTGATATATTTTGCCCATGTTAAGAAACCAAAAATATCTATTAAGTTGATACATATACAGATTGTCCCAAAAAATTGAAATTAAATATTAGAAATATCATAAAATACAAGTGATGATAATTTTTGTCTGTATATTTTAATAAAGTTCCATTTTCCTTTTAGAATTCACAACATGATGAATAATATGAAAGCAAATTCATTGTATTTCTAGGATAAACAGAAAATGTGTTTCCTGCATCATCACCAGCATCCATGTCTACTGACAATGGTAATACCCAGAAAGAATCGACAAAAAATGTAGAAAACACGAAACCTACTAATTTACTTAATACTTAATATGACATATTTGCCAAACATGTCGCTATCCAGCAAGACAGATGCCTCTTTACGATGCTATTATCTACCAGGAAACAATGCAAACTGAGTATCATCCATCGCCATGGTCACCAAAATAGTCTTCATATTCGAATGAATCATGCGATGGACATCAATACGTAAAGGATTCTCAGGAGTCATCTGATATACTTACTGCAGCTCTAACAGGTTTCTTAGACTTATAATAGATTAATGTTATATTACCTAAAATCTTATAATGTATCGTATATTGTTGTACACACTTCTAGAAAATTTGAAATGGTATTTTTTAGTACTTGATATACGGATGCAAGCGTTGCAAATTAATCTCCTACAGCTAAATATCTTAAAGTAACTTGCAGCTTCAAACTAGAAGAGATTGCTAATCTCATATCTGTATCTCGTTTTTTTATGACATCCTGAACTTTTGACTTGAATGTCTTGATAACATGATGTAGTTCTTCCAATACCAATTGCAGAAGACAGTTCATGAATACGCTCGACACTAATACCAAATTAGGAAATAAAAATTTGGTAAACGGCTAACAAACCTCAGTCCACATGGACTCATCATCTCCACTGTTTACCAATGGAAACATCGAATCGTGAACATAAATGCATTTCTATTGGTCGAAGTTGTCAGTACACAATTTCTTCGAAATATTCTTTCTAGAAAATGTGCGATAAGCATTGGCGTGGCTGGGTGAAACTCATTTGATTCAAAAATTTCTTTAAATAAATAGTAATATGGCGTTCTTTAGACCATAGGCGAATGATGACAATGAAAATGCACAGTGTAGTGAAAATAAAGACAGGTAGGTAGAATTATTTGAAAAGTGGTTTAATGAACAGCTTTTACCTAACATTATGGACAAAGCATCCTACCACTCATGGCAACTCCTTAAGATACCAAATAGTAGTAGTAAAAAAAGTCAAATTCCACCATTTATGACTGAAAAAATATTCATAATCCTCTCAGTGATCTTTAAAAAGGCCCAACAAGCAAATAATTGCTTACTGTTATTGGAGGTCTAAAGTTAGAGAAAATTTATTATGTTAACAAGCTGCGCAAAGGACAGGATCATACTCTTCTCAGATTACACCATTGCATATTCATCCCTATAGAGTTGATATGGGCACACGTAAAATCAGAATTACGAAAATGTAATTAGTCTCCAGAACTGAGTAAAGAGGTTAAAGAACTCGCAAAGAAAGTTCTAGTAGAAGACCGTCAAGATCTTTGGAAAAACTGTGTTGACCATGTTATCAAAGAAAAGATGAGTATGTGGTATCACCGTCCTTACAACCCTTCATAATCAAATAATGTCTCTAGTTCAGACAAATCT
The DNA here is from genome assembly GCF_026230105.1 of Diorhabda sublineata. Lineage (NCBI taxonomy): Eukaryota > Metazoa > Arthropoda > Insecta > Coleoptera > Chrysomelidae > Diorhabda > Diorhabda sublineata. The sequence continues at coordinate 17,557,366 of NC_079480.1, read as the reverse complement.
GACTACCATGATTATTTATAAAGATTATTTGGAATTGAAATGTTTTTTTTTCTTTTGTTTACTTTGCAAAAATTTATTTTCCTTCGTGGTTTTTGATTTGAAATTTCATTATACAGAAAAAAAAATCTTGAACCCTGTTTAAACCAAACGTTCTCACAAGAAGGTACATTTTACTCGTCTATTTACGTTTTATGATTGAATATTTAGTTATAACAAGTTAACGAGGTATTATTATAATTTTTTTTTAAGTAGGACTACAATTGAGTTTCTCGCCATAATATATAAATATTTTAAAAAGTATTTTTAAAAATTGAATGAAAAATGATTGAAGTCTATCTGTTTCTGATGACTTCTGAGGAAAAAAATTCCATCGACGGCATTATTTATATTGATGACATCATCATTTTTAGTGTACAATTTCTGTTTTGTGAAGTGTTAACTCAATATCAGTAACTTAGCAAATCACTCGACGATGGAAAAAAAGATAATAGTATGAAATGAAGGTGTAAAGAATCGCATTTTGTATTCAAAAATCGTGAATTTGGCGGCATCCCAAGCTTTTTCGTTCTCTCGTTTCGCATTCGAAACTGAATTTTAAACAGGAAATATTTCAAGGCAGAACCTTAACCTGTCAACGCGACAAACGCAAACCAATTTGACAACATGATTGGAAACTGGAAACATATATAAGATTAGTGAAACTAAATAAGGTAATCGAAAGAATTTAAAAAAAACTGTTTACCATTTTTTTTTTCAATAATGCTGTATGCATGAGAAAATATGAATAAAATTTTGATACGGTATTGTGTATACTTTATTTATAGGAAAAAAAATCATTACACATATTCAAATCTGGTCGTAATAGATGACCAATGAGCAATTAATACACTTTATGTCTTGTTCTAAAATATACTTACAAATTTTACTTAAGTTCTGGATGATGTAGTTATAATAAAATTAACTACTACTGCTAAAAAGTTACTACTCAAGTTTTGAGATAGACAAATAAAAACAAATATTTATAATTGGATTTAGCTTTATTGTTTTTCAAAATTCTTTACATAAAAAACCACCAAACTTCTTCGCTTTCCAAGGGCATTGTATACGAAGGTGGCTATTGAACACACACAACATAGCCCTGATCTGGCCTCGTCCGACTATTTTTTTTACTCAAAGCAGAAGGCTGAGTTAGGAGATAAAAGATTTATTAGCAAAGATGAAATTAAACAGGCGACGTACGAACATTTTGACTTTAAAAATGGATCCTCAAAATGGATACATAGATAAATTCTAAAAAGTAAAAAACCTACGGAAAAAACGTATCAGCTGATCGCATGCTCTAACTATGACATTTTCACTTAATTCAAATTACGAAGTCGTAAGAAATTTTGAATAGCATACAAAGACAGCATAATAAGTATGAACATACGGAACACGGTGGTCGATATTCGGAATTCTCTTTCGGCTTCTTCATTTTTCCTTTAGAGATGGACACGACATTAAATTAAAATCATTGGAATGTGCACGTGGCCCCATCAACTTTTAAAGTACGACTTCACCTGTACCAAGCGAACATCCATTAGGAAGCGTTTTATAAAAGATAAGATTTAAATTAAATGTAGATCAGAAGGAATTCCTCCATACTTGGTTTAGTGATGAATATTCCAAACTACTACTAGTTAAAATTTGTAGTAACTAAAAAATAAAAAGTGTACACGGTGTTTGGATAAAATGTAAATTCAGTAATTTTCTCAAATAAAATATTTTTACCTTATTTCCACATTTATTTTATTCGGAAATGGATTATAACACATTTACGACCCAAGAGGTGGAATTCAATGCAACATATTAAACCTGCCAACGAGTTTATCTATAATAAAAAGTTTAATTCAAATGAATACTATTTTCAAAGTCTAAGTTAAACATTCAAGAATAAAGTAAGTAACATAAACCATTCGTCATATTTCTGAAGGTTTATATGATATTTCATTTCATTTTCAACATTTATTTATCATTTATTACTACCGTCAATAATAGTAACGGAGTGTTTAATTTGTGATAATTCATTTTCATAGAAGTGTAGAGCTATCTCCATATTCGGTTCATGAAGAATTCCAAACAACTTGTTCGACTTATTATGAAAGTTCTTTGAAAACTTTTTGACCTGACAAAGAGACAAGATATTTTTTTCTAGATCATTTTTATTATACGAGGGCCATTTTTTTTCAACCTCCGATAGGTAAATAAAAGAGAAGTTAATATCAAACAATAATTTTACTACCAAAAGATTGGTACACTTTTCGACATAAACACGGAAGAAATTGAGACATTCGTCATATCTGTGGATAAGCTTTTCAATACCCTCTTCAAAGAAAGTTGCCGCCAATGTAGCCTAACCGTTCAGTAACAATAGACTACACAACAGACCTTGAAACTTCTGGAAATTCCGTAGACAAAGCAGCAAAGTTTTCTTTAACCATTATATCTGTTGAACCAGGTCATCTTAAACGACAAATTTGTATCCTTGGCCCCATTCATCATGCACATCATTACGTTCATCTTTAAACTTTCGACACCATTCACGCACTCATTCATGACTCATGAAGTTTTCTCATACACACGACTCATTCTCCGATGGATTTCTGCAGCACTATGGCCTTCAGCCTGTAGAAAACGAATTACATTTCGCAATTCACACTTGGCGGGAGCATCAATAATGGCGGACATGTTTACGTGGCTGTAGCACAACGCTGACTGACGTCTAAATGTCAACAATGGCACAGTGTGTAGTTTGGAGCGATCGGAGGTTGAAAAAAAACGGTTCTCGTACAACATAGTGTCTTAAGTATATACACTTTTACCAAATAACAGTTGTCTTCCTTCTCCTCAAAATAAGCGTATGAGATGATGTCCTCGTCTGTGAAACTTTGAGATTGGGAGAGGAGAAAAAGTTACTGAAGCTCAGAAGCTAAATTTGATGTATACGGTGAGAGTTCAACCCGAAATGCAGTTCGTTAATTTCAATCAAGGTCATCACTGAAGTGTGAATTGGTGCGTTGTCCTGATGTTCAAACACCTTCTTTTACTTCAAAGGTCGTAGCTTCTTTTCAAACATAATCGATTAAAATATGATTATCCCAAAGTATTTCCGCCATCACTTTTCCACACAACGAAACTGTCTTTACTTTTTAAGAACAAGCTCTTCCTTTACAATCCACCTTCGACTGCTTTAGCGTTCCAGAAGTGTAGTGATGGATTCAGGTTTCATCCACAGTTAGGAATCGATGTAAGAAATTTGACACATTTTGCTTTATTCGCGGGAAAGTTCATTCGCAACTGGTAACTAGGTACTGAGTTACCTAGCGCGTGGATAACTGACGTATGGCTGTAGCGATTCGCAAATTCCATATTAAATGTAATTGTTAATTATTTTTTTTTATTTCAGTTTAACGTGCCTTGAAAGCGCTGGTCATTGGCACACAAAAACAATCATAAGTTAAATACACGACTGTTATAAAATCTATTACAATGAATAAATTAAATTATATTTTCTTATACAGTTTGGTGGCTTTAAGAAACTGCACGATTTTCCTTATTTCCGTCGGGCAGTTAAGTGTCTCCTTGAGGTTGGTTTTCATATCAAACTGTTGATATGCGGTAGAATATTCTCTGCAGTCGGTGAGGATGTGCTTAACAGTCACAGGAACTTGACAAGTTCGGCAGACAGAACGACTTTCTGACGACATCAAATAGCCGTGAGTAAGTTTCGTGTGGTTGATGCTAAGTCTTCTTATTTTCACAGATTCTCTCCTATTCAAAAAGTTAAAGGAAATGTGAGAAGTAGATGGGTGGATGTGATGTAGTGCTGTAGTACTCTTGCTCCATGTATCGCGCCGAGATTTTTTAATGAGGTCTTTGAAGTTAATCTTTCAGATCTTTGGCCAGTTGAACTAGGATTTCAGGATGATTCTCTGTGGCTTCTTTGGCATGGCGATCGGCACATTTGTTTCCAGCAATTCCAGTGTGCGATGGAATCCAGATGAGAGATACTGTTATATCAAGAGCAATGAGAGTTTGGTAGATGTCATGAATGTTTTGGACTATTCGATGGTCGGTGAATATGGTTGTGATTGACTGTATGGATGAAAGAGGGTCAGTACATATGGCGATATATTTATGTGGAGGAGAAATATATTTGAAAGCTTGAAGGATACTGTATTATTCACCAGTGTAAACATTACTCGTCGAGGGAAAGCGGAAAGAACTTATGAGTTCGTGGTTTGTAGTGACTGCGCAACCCACAGCGGATTCAGCTTTAGAGGCATTCGTATAGAGAATTAGGTCGAAATATGTTTTATGCAGAATTTCCAGGAATGCTTTCTCTACAAGAACGCTAAGGGATTCGTGATTATTGTAGGTGGTTAGTGAGGTATTTACTATGGGAATATTTTTTATCCAAGGGGGAGAAGAAGACAAAGAAAGTGGAAAGGTCAACGAGAAGTTAGTATTTTGGAGTAGAGGTGCGAGCAATTCAGGAATTGAATTTACAGTTGTTCGTGAGTTGATAGGTACGAAAGTGGTGGTAAGTAACGAATGGACAGGATTAGAAGGATTGGAAGATACTTTAGCAACATATGACAGGAAAAGAGATTTTCGTCTTAAGGAGAGTGGTGGCTCATTAGCTTCAACATTGACACTAACGGCGGAGCTTGAGCGAAAAGCACCAAGACAAAGGCGAAGAGAGTGTACAGAGTTCAATAACTCAGTTTTAGACTTGGAAGGGGACATATAGATAAAACAACCATAGTCAAACTTTGAGCGTATGAGAGCTCTGTAAACTCTTAGCAGTATAGTTTCATTGGAGTCCCATTAAAGGTGGCTAAGGGTTTTAATTATGTTCAGCCTCTTTAGGCAAATGCCTTTTACATCATGGATATGGTGATTTCAGTTGAGTCGAGAATCAAAAGTCATACCAAGTATTTTGCACTGATTCACAATAGGTAGAGGGGAGTTGTCAAAGGAAATTTTAGGTGAGTAAATAGATGTTCTTCGAGAGAATTTTATTAGCATGGATTTGTTTCGGGAAAATGATAATCCTAGGTAGGGGGATCTCTCTTGTAATAGATTTATCGCGTTTTGAAGTAGTTGGCATGTAGAGGGGACGTATTTACCATGGCAATAAATGATTAGGTCATCAGCGTATTGGACATATTTTACAGGAGATAAGAAGTTGTCATATAGCTCATTTATTGTGAGGATAAATAAAGTAGAAATTAATACTGAACCTTGAGGGATGCCAGTATTTTGTGAATGAAGAAGAGCGAGCTTACCGTTTTCGGAAACCCTGAAAATACTATCAGTTAGGAAATTATGGATGAATGATAATATGTTACCATGTAGATTGTATTGAGTAAGTTTATTCAGTATTGCACTTCTGGATATAGAGTCAAAAGCGCCTTCAATGTCGAGAATAGTTGCAATGACATCCTGATGGTTATTTAATGCAGATGAGATATTTGTTGGCAAGATAACAAGGTTGTCGTGTGTCGATAGATTGCGTCGAAAACCCGATTGTGCGTCGGGAATAAATTGTAATTTTTCAAGGAACCATTGAAGTCTTGTATTGATTATTTTTTCAAGGAGTTTGTAAGTAGTGCAAGTGAGTGAGATTGGACGAAAAGACTTAGGGGATGATGTGGATTTACCTGCTTTTTTAATTGGAATGATTATAGAGTTGCGCCCTGCATCAGGGAACTGGTGAGTATTCCAAATAATGTTATAGATGTCATGGAGCTTGGAGAGGGACGAGTCGGATAGTTTTTTGAGAAATATATACAGGACATCATCAGGACTGGCAGCAGAATTTTTGCAGGACGATAGCGCGAATTTTAGTTCATTTAAATTAATAGGAGCATTGACAGACGCAATATCGAGAGGATTTAGCTGGAGTGGAGAGGAGGGCTGAATATGTGAGTTATGGAAATCGGATGCCGGATTATGGATGCTGAAATTTTTTTCAAAGTGTTGTGCGAGTGTGTCAGAGATTTTTTGGCCGTCGGTGATAAGCAGATCGTTAGATAATAAAGAAGGAATTTTGATATTAGTTTTTTTTGCATCGGATTTGTCTAATTTTTTTCCAAACTTGACTGGGGTCTGTATTGTGGATAAGGGTTGCAGTATATCTTTGCCGAGCAGATTTCTTACTTTGCTTGACAATAAATTTAGCTTTAGCTTCAAGACTTTTATGTACAATAAGGTTTTCTCGTATTTTGTGACGTATAAACCTATTAAGAGCATGTTTTGATTCACGTATGGCATTTGCACAATCCGGACTCCACCAAGGAACAGCCCTACATGCCGAGGAAAAGACAGTTTTACCAATGTGAGCCTCGGCAGCTCTAGGTGAACATATCTAGCGTATCTTTTATATTCGTAGAAATGATCAAAGATGATAAGTGTGCTTCGGAGATACAGGTAAATTCAGGCCAGTTAGCATTTTTTATTTGCCAGAAGCTTTTGGCAACAGTTTCTTTATTATAGGGATTGGATATAATAATAGGAAAGTTGTTGCTATCATGTAGGTCATCGGAAACTTGTCAAGAAAGAGAAAGTGCAGTTTTAGTGTCACAGAAGCTAAGGTCAATAACAGAAAAGGAACCTGAGGAGATGTTAAAGTTAGTTTTAGATCCAATATTTAACAGACAGATACCAGTTGAATTCATGACTTTTTCTATTGTGTTGCCTCTACTGCAAGTTTGGTTGGCGCCCCACATAGTGTGATGTGCATTAAAGTCTCCAACAAGAATGTATGGTTGGGGAAGCTGACGAATTAGGTCTGCTAACTCTTTTTGATCAAGAGGGTGGTCCGGTGGAATTTATATACTGCAAATGGTAAGTTTATTGGGACACCAAGTAGTGACAGCTGCTACTTTAAGGTTTGTTGATAATGGGAGGTGAGAGGAGTATATGTCGCTGGATACAAATATTGAAGTACCGAAGTACTGCCACTGGCTGTAATGATATCCTTCAAAGTTTCTGAAATTGCATTTATGATCAATTTTGAAGTTGGTTTCTTGGAGACAAAGGAAGTTAGGTTTGTGGGAGGAAATGATTTTCTGAATTCTTTCTAGTCGAGGATGAAATCCATCGCAGTTCCACTATATCAGGCAGAATGTACTTGTTTAGGAAGAAGGTAGAGAGTATTTACTGAGATAATGTCAGTGGTATTCCCATCATCAGTAATAGACATTTCGGAAGGAGTTTTATGCTCGGGGTGAAGTTTAAAGTTAATTATATTGATTAGACGTGCAATGCGGTTTTTTAAAGATCTTTCTTTTATATTAGGATAAATTAGGGACTAATCCTTCAGAAGAAGGGTTGTGTCGCAAATAAATTTGTTGGATTCGGGGAGTGGGTCATCGATGCCATACGTGTTTTCAAGAAACGCAATAAATTGGGTACCTATAAAGGAAAATGATTCAGGAGAATCGTCGAATTTTTTATGTATAACGGAGCGTGATTCTAGGCTTATGAAATGACAATCGTTTTTGGTCAGTTTAAATTTTTTGGTCTTCTTTTTCGCAGGGTTTCTGGAGCTGGATGTTGAAAATTCTAGGGGAGTCATTACATCTGGATAAAGATCTGTAGGAGATATAGACTGTGGTGAGTCGAGGGTGCTGTCATTCGGACGGGGACGTTTTTCGCTAGTTTTTGATAAGGAAACTAGAGAGGGAAAATGAGAAAGGGTGTCCTCCAAGGATACTACAGGCATAACTAAAGTATTAGTAGTGGCAGTAGGGTCAACACAAGAGGAGGGGATGAGATTGACCGAATCATTTTATTTGGGAGAGAAATCTTGAGGGATGGAAGTGTTGGGGTATGAATCAGCAGTGTGCCCAGCCTGTTTGCAGAGAAAGCATTCAAGTTTTTCGGTAGAAATGAATATTCTGTGTGTTGTTTTTTCATGACTAATGACAGTCGATGTTTGAAGAGAAAAATCATTATTCGTTGGTAATACGTAAGTTACTCGGCAGAAGCTGAGTACATGTGCGTATTCATCATCAGGTGAGCCACATTTGACGTATGATATAGGAGAGGTGAGTGATAACCCAAAGTCTTGCAGTGCTTTCTCGATGACGGAATGGGGAATGGATGGACAAACATTGGAAATGAGTATTCTTTTGGTTGCATATATAAGCCGACGTATAGGGATTAAATTGGAATTAACTAGGATGCTTTTTAGAAGTTTGTCGACTTGAGTCGTCGATGATAAATAAATGGATATGCGTCCGTGATATTATGGATGCAAAAATAACATTTTTAGGAGAGACGTTGCAACCTATTGATTTAATGTAGTCAAATAGTACAGTTCTGGGGATAGAAGGCATAATGATGGCTGATCTCGTGAGGGCACAGATGGCGGTAGAGATTTTGCTGAGGTAGCTGCAGCATATCATAAAGTTGGAGAGTGAATTTTTTTGATTGGTTTTTGGTAGTGAGGGAAGGCTAGACATATTGCTGTGATCTTGGTTGCCAAAATCACAGTCAATAGTTGAAAAAAATAAGAGAAGCAGATCAAATATATAAATAAATCTCAGCTCGAGAAAAAACAAACAGTCTGTGTCTCAGTGATTGGCCTATTGATTTCCGGATACGTAAATATTTTAAAGGATATTTACCAAATTTTACGATAAAAACGCTGCTTCAACAATTTGTGGTATCACATTTTGATTATTACAAAAACCGAAGAATTTATTATTTTTGGGATTTAACTTAACGATCTGAGCCTGACGAGGTATACAGAAAGAATGATTAATTATTTTGTAATTGTTGATAATGACATTTTTCCCGAATTTATTTATTTCCTCAATTCATAACTAATAGAAACCGAAAATGCAATAATGGATGATGATGTTCCAAAATTTGCTAAGCTGCTAGATTCTATTTTAAATATCTATAAGCTATGAAATTATCAACACCTTGTTTTTTTATCTCTGTAATATTTCCTCTAGATCCTGCTAGCAAAAAAGCGGAGGATCTATAAAAACAGAGGCATGTATATTGCTTTGGCATTGACACATTCGACTACGATTTTTATTTATGTATATATCTAGAAAAAACAACGATGTTTGACAATAGAAGATCGCAATGCAAAGTACTCACGAAAATAGTTAACATACTTCTCAATAATACTTAAAGAACGACTGATTTCCGTTCTTATGTTTGGAAGTTGTATGACCAATGAATAATTTGTTACTTCGATCTTTTCAATCAATAAATTACCCAATTCTTCACGCAGACAGAATCCAAATAATCAAAAAAGAGTTGCAACGTTAACCATCAAGTATTTTTCATTTGGTAACTCGTTTATTAACGTTTCAACGTGTGTGAGTATTTTTTATTTTTTGAGATGATATAATTAAATAACTCAATTCACCAACTTGCTTTTTTAAAAACAACTTATTTAGCAAACTGAGAATTTAATAATTTAAAGATATAAATAGTTACACCACTCTGACTGGCGTACTAGACGAATATCAGTTGAATGCACAAAATATTAGTTTCACAGGCTTCTTTATATATTCTTATCTTATACCATAATAATTATAAAATTAGATAAATATATTTATGGTTCATTTTTGTCATATTAATAATAATTAACTGAAGACGATACTTCAATGGGGTTGAAGTCGAATCTATAAAACTTACAGACTAAACATATTCAAAATTTATAGCAAGATAACTTAAAGAGGTTAGAGTTCATAATAATAAATAAGTAATTGATGATGATGCGCTGCTGCGAAGAGGCTTTATTTGCAGGCTCTTCAATATCTACAGGAACAACTAAACCAACACTTTTAGCAATTATTCTACTGTGAACAAATATATTAGACAGTCACGAATCAAAGATAAAAAAACGACAAAAGCGCAGTTCAAATGACAGTGTTTTTTTTTGTTTTTAAACAAGCATTTGTTAGTTATTGTAGTGTTGGGAACGTTTGCCATTCACGACATTTGAATATTGAAGTTTAAAGTCATTCCAAATTAATCCATTTTATCATCAAAATACGAGGATGATCTCATAAGTAACTGGCCCAACAAAGAAAACACACAAGTTTTGGAAAGAAATTATTTATTCTTCAATCTAATTTCCTCTAAGCTCCATAGACTTTTCCCAGCGATGCCCAATGAGACCGATATAATCAGAATCGTCTATCTCCTCAAAATAGTCGTTAACTACCGACATCACCTCTTCATTATTCGAAAATCTCTGACCATTGAGCTATTTTTTCAAGTCTGGGAACAGAAATTAATCCGAAGGGGCTAAAACTGGCGAAAACGATGGATGAGGTAGCAATTCGAACTTCAATTCATTAATTTTGGCCCTTGCAACAACGTATAAGAGAGCTGGTGCATTTTCTTGATAAAACAATACTTTCTTCTCACCAAATGCTGGTCTTTGCTGGTCGTACGACATTGTTTGAACTCTACTGCTCAATATTTTACTGTTAATAACGAAGAAGCAGTCTCACCAAGAGTAGAACCTAGCTCAGATTTTATATTGGTTGGGCTAATGCCCATCATATAACGATGTACAATTTTTTCCATGTTTACAAATTCATTGACGTTCACTATTGATCACTGTTGAGCAAATACTAAACAACATGGCGTCTTCAACCTCGAAACAAATGCTGTATAGATTGTGTACTATCTAAAACAGTAGTTTTTTTTCAAGCGACTACCTTTATCTCTAGGTCAAGCCAGGTATTTCTGAGACCATCCTAGCAATTATACAACAAACATTGTATGACATATTCATTGAAAGTGATTTCATTCTTTTCGTGAAATTGCTCGATTGGTACTGCTCCTTTTACAGACTTATTCTCTCACAAAATAAAACAACACTCAAATCATAAATAACTATTCTAATACTAGTATTATGTGAGTGTCACCTCTAGCCCTTATGACAGTCATGAAAAATATCATTTTAAACGCTCTAGACTTTCGGGACGCTCTGGTGTAGACAACTTTAACTTCCTTAAATATGACTCTAGCCACTTCAATGTTGACAGTTGACAGTTTCAATTCATACCTTTAGTAAGATACCATGTAATATTGATAAACATTTACAAAATCCAGAAGATTATACAGGCCACTGTTTTAGACGTACCTCAGTGTCTCTTTTAGCTGATACTGGCGCAGAACTTTGACATTGCAAATATCATTGAGTATATTATACATATTATTCAATAAATAAAGTGTTTATAGGTCTCTATTATTTATTTTCTTTCCTCGGTGTAATTGAAACAGTTTTGGATCCTATGCGTCGTCTAAAAAATATTTACTTTCATTGACAGTTTACCTCACACGACATTTAGTATTTATTATTGCGCGTTATTGTTAACAAGAATTCCATAAAACTCTAATAAAAACTTTTAATTTCAAATGTATAACTGTTTTGACAATTACCGTAATGAAAATATATGTAATTATCAAGCTATTAATAAAAAAAACATCTAAATATAATAATTTAGATGACAATTTAAACGGAATTACGAGAAATAACGACGCACTGATAAGATCAAAGCTCTAACTCAAGATCTCTTATGATGAAATTTTCGGTTTTTAATCTTTCGTGTCTCTTATGTTTTCTAATAAATCAACCTCTTTTGTCGAGTCCGACTCGCCGACAATGAAAATATGGACATGTCCCAAAACCCGAGTCACAGTCTGACGATTAACATTTATAAATTTCCGAGTTTTACCGAAATAATTGACACGAAATATCAATAGTAATAAATAAAAAGTGATTAGTGATCTCTACAGTCGGGCATTTTGAAAGGCAGGTGAGTCTCACACTTACGCCGCTTGAGCCTATATTTTGCTTCTTCGAGATCTTGTCATCAATGGCAATTAAAATGATTTGACAAAGTGTTTTCGTTTTTTCAAGTTGTCACCAATTTTAGTGATTATGTCAAAAATAAAAAAAATTCTAATTGTTCGTAAAAGCATATTGTTAAACATGTGTTCGTTTAATTATATTTTCTCATCAAACTTTTATTAACAAACATATTATTTAATAACATTCTCTTATGTACTACTTTACGTCAAATGATATAACCTCTAATACTTCATACTAGGTCTAATGACAAATTATTTTCAGTGTTTTCTTTGTTTCTGGGTCCTAAAAATTCTGATGAGATTCTACAGTTTTTTGACCCTCTCTTGGATAACTTCTTGTACTGAGGATACTCCCAAGTCGACGTGAATGGTGTGATTTGATACATAACATAGAGCACATACTAGTTAACGAAGTTATTTTGATTAAGAGATTTGGATACTATTCATATAAGATTTTGAAACACAACCCCACAGATTAATTCCATATGTCCTTATTGGCTTGATAGATTTGTAGATAAAGACTTTAGATTTCATCCATATCAGTAAATGTAATTCTATTGATTTTATGTCATGTCGTTTTTTCTATCTTGTAAGGGGTCCAGTTAAATCTTCTGTCGTGATTTGATTTCCTAAGTATCAAGCACTGCTTGTGGTATTTTTGTATTATTCAGATTTATTGAAATACATAAAACCTTAGACTATATTACATTTGCGTTCATTGGTAGAGAAGATCGTCGAAGAAGTTCCTGTTTACTGTGTGTCTGATATATCTGAAGTATACAGTTTATGGACCAGGTACGGGGCACCTCTGCTGCAATAGGAAAAGCTCAGACCTTTCGTTGTTAACTTTCTTTTAGAAGGTTATGTTGGTTAGATACGATTTTAGAAGTAGGTTGTACTTTGGAGGAAGAGTCTAATTTTGTATAGCAGTTCTCGGTCCACACTCTGTTAAAGTCTGTCCAATATCGAAGAAAACAGCAGAGCAGTATTCTTTGTTATTCAGGGTTTTGTTGCGTGAGTCGGTGGGTCAAATGTGTGTATCGGAATTTGATTTGATGACAAGGGATCTATTCTTGTAGAGGTAGGTTTTTAGTTATCCTACACAGGAGTAGTTTTTTAAGAACTTAGGTAACACGCTAATTGGACGGCTAGATGACACGTCTGAGTCTTCGCCTGGTTTGGCAAATATCCGAGTCTTAGGATTGCGTTGTAAATGTGTGTTAGCATGACTACCCCATTTTGTGGAGAATTTTTCAGCATTTTGGTGGTTGTTGGAACTGTACACGGTGCTTTTTTCAAGTTTAGTAATTTTTATTTCATTATATTATTGATTTCATTGAGCGTGTGTTTATTCGATTTGATTGTTTCGTTATAATTCTCGATCTATTTTATATTATGATGGTCAGAAAACAAACAATGTGGAGGTTAACTGCGAATGAATTTGTTTTTCTCTATCGTTTCTATCTCAACGTTAGTTTTAGCTTTTTGGTATAATCTGATATCTTAATCTATTGGACATTTTTTAATTTTTTGTTGGTTTCTAAATGGAATTATATGCTCTTGGTAGTGCAGTAGATAAAAGTTTTGTTTGTAGAAAAATGGTTTCTTCTCATTCCTACCCGGTTCCTTTTTTTCTAGTGGTACGACTTAATTTGCTTTTATTTGTTTCTTGTAAGCTTAATTTGCATCTCCAAATATGCACTACTTATGAAAAACATTTCATAGCATAAATTGAGGAGTTTTTGTCTAAATTTAACTCTTCTTCTGCAGAGTATATGTTATAAGAATTGAGATGAAATACCAATAGTCCGTTCAAATTAGACCAAAAAAAGAGTGAAGCTACATAAATTCTCATTAAGCTGAAAATCAATGAAACTGCTTAAAATATAATTAGAAATAAAATTTTAAAGTTCCCCATCATTCGTGTTGAAAAAATCTTATTCGAGGTCCAAGGTAAGAAAAATGAGTTATTTCGATTTTCAGCAAAACGGTGAGTTTTATCAAAAAAAAACTTCAGACAAAAATTATAGATCATAAAATTGTGTACAAAAAAACCAATAGTTTTTCACTACGAGTCATCGTTTCTGAGATATAACGAATCGTCAAAACATGCAGCTCCAACTGAAAAAACTATTTTCTTCTTAAGACCAGGAAAAGCCCAACATAAATCGGAAATGTATTTATCAAAAAATTTATCTACTTCTGGAAACTGACAAAATCATGTACTATTTTTACACGCAATAACTGGCTGTAACACGACATCTGCATTTTACAGAAGTTTTAAATTCAATAATAACAAAACAATAATTCAAGTCGACAAGAAGTTGTTACCAACGGCATTCGCATTCTTCTTTTTAGGTAGGCAGCTCCTAAAAAAACTACCTGCTCAGATACGTATCGATATGCATGTTTAGTTAAAAATACGAAAAGTAAAAAAACAAGTTCAATTGTCTTGTCTTCCTCCAACCTCAGTTGCTGCTCATCAACATCTTTTTCAGATATATTAAAAAGTTCACGTGTGGCTTGGTTATCAGTTCGACCCTACACATTGGGGTTGGAGTTGCTCAACAACACGTTAGAACCCGTTCATACTTTACTCCCACCACACACAATTTTTTGCAACTGCAAAGGATTGTAGTGCTAAATATGGTTGCAAAAAGTATGACTGTTTTGTTCTCTGGCATGTAAACCTTGTCAAGGCTCTAATATTGAATCGCCAACAGTGGAGGATACGTTTGATTCCAATGAAGAAGAACAATTTGAAAGTTACGACTCGGACGATTGAATTTCACAATTTAAATCGTTTTTTTCTTTTCAACCTCTGTTAGTTTCCATTATTTTGCAATAATTTCAAATTAAACATGATCGCAACAGACCCACTGGGGAGACCACGTAAAAAAACGCGCTTATTACACTACCTCATAGGTGGCGTGGAAGCGTGTGCATTTTATGACGATTAAAACTTTTATAATTTTGTGAATCATTACATCTCAGAAAAAGTAACTCATAGGGAAAAAAGTATTGATACGATTTTTGTAGATAATCGTATGACCTACAATTTTTGTGAAAAGTATTTTTTGGATAAAACTTACCGTTTTGCTGAAAATCACGAAAAACTGGTTTTTTTACCTTTGACCTTGAATAAAACTTTTTCCACACAAGGGAGTGATGAAGAATTTTATTTTTAATTATATTTTAAATAATTTTACTGATTTTAAGCTTGATTGTAATTTATGTAACTTCGATATCTTAATCGACCTGACTTCAAGTATAATTTTTTGGATATTGAGAAATTGGATGAATCGGAATTATTCGAACATATATGTAAACAATTTTTTTCATTCCAGTACGTACAAAGTAACCTCCAAAGAAATCTTCATTATAATTTACCCACAAGAAGCCGATTATACCATTGACATAATTTTATCATAAAAAGTATCGAATACTTTGCTGGCTACTCGTCTTTGTTGCTCTCTCGAGAAAGAAACTTTCATAGCAACGTTAAAATTGCCTATGATCAATTTGAAATTCTTACAGTAGTCAAAAAATGCGTAGCTCGCGCGGAATTCCGCCGATTTCCCGGTAATTTCGCCTTTACAGTAATGGGTTTTAAGAGCTTTGAAGCTCTTCTAGACACGGGCGCACCGATACCGACAAAGCATCCGCTTATTCTAAAGACACAGATTTAGTATTAAAAGCGAGAGGCCAAAATAAAACCAACGAATTTATTGCTTTTGAAAGTGTTTATAAAACATCGTTTGCCTCTACCTTGAGACATGTTGATGCTCAGTTATGTATATGGGATATTAGGTGCTTTTTATTAGAATATTTTTTTGTTTCCCTCGAGGTTTATTTTTTTTTAATTAGCAACGAATGATCAATGAGAATACATAAAAGAAAATTTAATTTCTGTTTTCTAACTACAGAAAACATTTTTTTGTGTGGAATTTGAAATTTACAAAAAGGTGTAAATCATTCCATTCACAAATATTTTCTGGGTAATAGTTCAGTCAATATAGAATATTGTGTATAAGTTATTAGTGATTTTACCTTTTCAGTATCTCTGGAAAGATTAGATAGATATATTATCACTAGAAAATGATAAATAATATGTTATCGAGAAAAAATAGAGAAATCAAAATCTGATGTAAATTCGAAGAATGAAAACTACTTGGGCGCCTCTGATAGCACAGTTTTGAAGTTCATTCATAGCAATATATACATATAGCAAAATTTTTCTATTTTTCCCCGTAAACCGTTTATAGCTCAGCAGTTTTAATATTTTTTTTCATGTTATATTCCACAAGCAATAACTATATGCATGGTGGACATTTTAATTGTTATGTTGGCAATAAGAAAATATTTTTTATTGTCTATGGTCTAACGTCATTTTGGTTACCTCACTTTTATAAGCGCTTCTGGGCTCAACTCTGGATCTGTAAATACATTTTTCATAAGAGATTTTCTATAAAAAAAAGGTAAGTTTTGCGTGATAAAAAAATAAAACATAGTACTGTTATTGCACTATTTTATATTACATGACTAGCCGGTAATACTAACCTGTCGAAACGTGAATTCGCGCCAGTCTTTCGCTTGGGTGTCATGGCTGACGACAAACATTGGTAAGCTACGAATTTTTTGTAACTGCAGAGAGTTTTGTGTATTAATATTATGTTTTTCATAATATTACCTTGTGTTTACATTTGTTATATCCCTTAAGTACTTATATTTGCCTTCAAATAGTTTTTTCTGTATATAATAATAATTTTGCATTTATTGTTGAATTTTGATTTTTTATAACGCTTTATGGACAAAATGACATACATATGTAACGGACAAAAGAACATAGGTATGTCGTTTTGTCCATAAGAACTCAATGAGTTAATTTTAGGTACCCAATACCTGTTTCTCGTTAATTGATTCCTCACTCCAGGATTGACGATCATTTTGGTATTAGCTGTTAATATCTGTAAAGAAATTAACAGCTAATAGCAAAATGATCGTCAATCCTGGAGTGAGGAATCAATGCGTAAAGTTATAGAAGCAGTTCGCAATAATAAAATAGGCTGGCTTTTGGCGTCGAAGACATTTGGAGTCCCACAAGCAACACTAAGAAGACATGCTTCGATTATTAACAAAACTTTGGAGTCGTCTGAAAAGGGTCTAGGATGTTGGAAAGCTACTTTCACCTGACAATAATGACACAACAGTTCAAACAACCGACTCTACTGAACCAGCTGACAATTTAATAGCAAACACTGGTCAAGACCTTATTTTAACTGCTGCAAATCAAAATCGCCCATCTATTGGTAATGAATTACATCCCTCGTGTCATACCTTAGCAGTGCCTCCTATGCCAAAAGAACTTTACTTATGTGGCCAAGGCAAGGCTTAAGCCAAAGAAACACCAATCCTCTTGAGTTTTGACTTCCACTCAAAATATGAACGAAATTAAGGCAAAAAATGAACTCCTTACCCAAACCATATTCCATGAAGACAGCGAAGAAGAAAATTACACTCAAGATGACGAAGAGGATTGTGCATGCACATATTGCAACATTCTTTATTCACGATCAAAACCTGGAGAAGACTGGTTGCGGTGTTTAAAATTTTCGCATTGGGCCCACGCTTCTTGCGCGGACGTTTCTAAACGGACCAAGCGGTTCATTTGCGAGATTTGCTTTTAATTTTATAACTTTTGCCGTGTATATCATTTAATCTATGACATTTTGTCCATATGGACAAAATATACTTCATTGATGTTTATTTTAAAATTATTATTTTTACTAGTTTGTTTATCTTTTAAGTATCTATTATATCTATTATATTCTATATAATTACAATATGAGTTTAATATGAATGCGCTATGATTTACCATTAAAGAGTTATATCTGTTATTTAATGCTTACTTTTTTCCATATTTCTATCATATTGGAGGGATTTTTTGAAGAAACCATATATGGTTTCGAATGCCTCGTTAATTATATGTCGATGGTTTCTCCTAGCTTAGAAAATATATCCTACTCGTTTCTATGGCTGTCAGAAGTATGTCAATACTATACCTCGGGAAGGCTCGCTTATTGACGATGAATTAGCTTCCGATTCTGATGGTTATGTTAACTATGTTAACTCAAGACAATTTCAACGTCATAGACGATCTTTTGTTATACCCGAAACAAATACTGATTGCTCTGATGATGAAACTAACCCACCACCAGCCACGCAGAAGAAAGGAAAGGCCAAAAAAGATAAGTCCACTAAAATAAAATGGGAATCTTATGATAAAAATAAGTTTGAATTTATTAGATCCATGCAGTTACCAGATTTTATTGAAAAACCGGAAGACTATTTCTTGTTTTTATTTTTTGAGGATCTGATAGAAACTATAACAAATCCATCTAATTCAAAATCAACATAAACAAACCCGCTAACATAACCAAACAAAAAAAGGAGCAATTTATTGGCATAGTAATATTTATGTCTAGTTAAAACGAGACTTTAGGACAGCCACAAATTCACGAAACTGTGACATGTCCGTTAGACAGTCCAGGTTATGATTAGTGCCCCCACTTTCAAGGCAGTTAATGAACAGATAAACCCTACAAAAAATCGTCATGACCTGAAACAACAGATCCCAGGGAAGCCTCATAAATAGGGAAATAAGAATCAAGTTATTGATGAAGTTTCAGGATTTAGTTATTATTCTGATAATTTTGCTGGTGATCGAAGTTATACACGACTTAAAGGTGTAACAGACTTAGCGGCAATATCGTCCTACTGAAACAGTACCAAGACATGTTAATCATAAGATCTTTTTTGATAATTCATCCAAAAACCGTGAGCTTCAGGTACATATTAGGAAGATCGGACTTTGTATCTAGGTACAGGGCGCCTGGACAGAGTTCCTAATATAGATATGCTGCCAGAAAAGGAATTGAACAAACAAGAACATGTATTTTTCTTTAAAAATATGGCTACTATTTGACTTTTTTTATTTTTTACCAAAACTGATTAATAAATATATTAAATAAACTTTAATTTAATTAATAATATGACGTGAAAGTTGTAATACTAATAAAACCTTATCTTTAATCTCTAAAATTACATCTTTGTCATTCAAAGTCACTATGATTTTGACAATAATACGAAGGATCGCTTGCCTCACTCCTTGATAAAGTAATGTACCGTTTTATTGAAAGATTATCGAAGCGATATAGAGTACAAAAGAGAAAAGCGAATGGGGTTGCACGTGGAAGCAATAACACATATCTATTTGTCAAATATATTAGTATCGGGGTGAGAGATGCACTGTCAAGGGTTTTCGTATTATCTGGTACTTCACCCTTAATCTCATATAAATTGCAATGATAACCCTCGCGGCACGAGCTCTAGAGAACAGTGAGGGAGACTTTAATATTTATTTGGGGTGAATAATGTTAATTTAACAAATAAATAAATTGTGAAATGATGTATTTTTGAATAGTAGAATGGAGTGCCATATATGAAAACAAGTGTTAATTTCTGATTTGCTTGCTCTTTTGGATCATAAACAAAATCGTATATTTCATAATATTAATTAAGATAAATTAAGATAAAATAAATAGTTTTTCAAGGGAATTAGCTCAAAATTTGATACCTTAATACTTCGATAGATAAATAAAGAAATGTGTTTGTGTGTAGAGAAGCCAAGACCGCGAAAGCTCACTTTTTAGTATACTTATCGCTATGAGCGTGAAGTGTCTGATGCTCAACGCATCTTTATTCAAGAATTAATAGTATGAATAGTGCTCCGCTAATCCAAAAAGTCGAAAAGTGTTGAAAACTTGTCTCGTATGCGGCACCCCAGAACAAATATTACCGATGAGAACGAGAGCACTATAGAAAAACCGTTTTGGTAAACCGACGCAGTACTGAACGTGATATGGCTGGAGAATTTGCACATCAGCGTATGTTGTATTGTGGAAATTATTAATGAAGGGCTCGATTACCGCCAAACTACAAGCCAGATAGATGCAAAAGACTTCTGAATTTGAAATTTACATGCTGGGAAGTTTGCACGCATCTCCTGCAGTGTTATCAAGAGAAAGGAGAAAAGTTATTGCACCGAGATGAGACTTGGGTACACCACGAGTAAACGCACATCTAGGGAGTGAAGGAAGAAAGATGAAGGCGCGCCAGTTAAAAGAATGTTGAGGGAAAGGTGTTGTCTACCGTATTTTGAGACATGAGAGAAGTAATTGCGTTTGATTTTCTCAATGAAATATAATAAATAATTATAAGTGAATGAGATCAATAATCTTTTAAAAAAAGCTATCTGAAAAGACAGATATGGAAATACACAGGCGAGTAAAAAATTGAGGTCACATCAGAAATTACGAATAATTTTAGCGTCAATATTGATAAGGATTAGTAGGCGTTGAAGAAATTTTTTTCCGAGACTTGACAACTGGCATTAGCTGTCATTCGATGTATTAGAGGACGACTTTGATGGAAAATGTGCCTTTGCGCTAATTGAACATTCACATTTCCCTTGCCTGTTTTACAGTTTACTGTTATTCTTTGTGTAAAACCTAACGATTGCAAAGTGTAGTGATCCAACAGGCCCATAATGCCTTTAGATCCGATTGTTGTAGCAAGAATTGTTGCGCTGTTACAAGATGGTCGGGGGCAACGTAAAACTGCAAGAATTGTTGGTGCTAGTCTTTGTGGTGTGCAAAGTGTGTACCAGCGCTTTCTGGAGACTGACTTGATCACTAGAAAACCAGGGCCACTCAACGAGATGACCGTTTTTTGGTGTCTACAAGTTTGCGGAATAGGACAGCTACTACGATTTCACTGCCAAATCAGTTGGAAGAAGTGAGAAATGTCAACGTTAGTGAATGGACCGTTAGAAGAAGACGTCATACTGCTGGACTGTCATGCAAAAGAATGGCTACAGGTCCCCCGCTGCAACGCCAGCATCGGACTGCAAGATTGACATTTGTCAGAGATCACGTGAATTTTTCTCAGATGAGTCGCGTTTTTGCCTCACTGTTTCAGATGGACGTCGACGATTGTGAAGAATACCTAGAGGAAGATATGCTGAAGTTTGCATCGACGAGCGTCTTCCATTTGGCGGTGGGTGTTACACACACACCAGCACCTGGAACTACTCAGGAGCTGAGAAGATTGCTGTTGCAGGAATGGGATAATCTCGACCAGAATGTGATCCGCAAATTTTTGTTATTTTGTTCGTTCCATATCTTCCCCAACAACAAAATGTTGAATTTCTCCCAAAATGTTAATTTGTTGCTTTTTCAGAATAAATCATTGAATCTAAGAAAAAACGCATTATTTTTTAGTATATAGTAGCTTACAAAAGCACATGTAATGATGTACAGTTTGCGAATACTGAAAACGTAAAATTGCAAAGAACATGAAAATTTTCTGCTTACCAGTGTATAATTTGTTGTAGTTCAAAAACATATTGTAAGCATATGACCTACACATATTCTATGCTAAAAAATGGTTAGGAAGCGTAGGGTAATGATATAAAAACATATAGAACATGGTAGAATAAACAACTATAACTATACAAGAACTAGTGCGTGAATAAACTAATATATTGAACAGTAAAATACAGAAATCAATATAACAATATAAAATCTTCAATAAAGAAAAAAAACTTTTTTGCCAGATAGTTGTATCAAAAGTTTAAAAAAGAGAAACCTGGAGACAGACTTTTATACACGTTGCTGGAAACCCTCTCCTTAAAGCCATCAAGGTACTGGGTTATACTTTCATTCAATTCGAAAGAAAATAGATGAAGCTGATCATTAAGTTGATTTCTGGATACAGATATACTACAAAGCACCTCAAGACGATTATTACAATGTTTAAGAAGCAAAGGTTAGGAGGGTACCCGAGTCACGTTTATTTCATCTGCTCTCCATGATAATAAAAAATATACCCTGGAAATGATAACAGCAGAGAACATCAAACTCAAGGAGACCGAGGGTCAGGATATAATGTAGTGTAGGAAAATCGGATAGTAGACAGATTTGTTAAATTATATATATATATATATATATATATATATATATATATATATATATATATATATATATATATATATCTATTAATCGGGTTAAGACGTTCTTCCCAAAGATCTTCTTCCAATCCTCTTTCTCGAATATCCGATACCCTCCCTCCAACTTTATCTTGGTCTTCCTCTCTTTCTTCTTCCTCGTGTATGCGGTCTTCAGGCATTCTTTGGACATCTCTATACCATCCTAACTGATTCACACTAATGTCATATTTCATGATCTCTGATTCTCTCGTTTCTTATTTTTTCACGTCTTGAGATTCCTGCCGCGCGTCTCCAATAATCCATTTCTGTGATATTTTTACTGTTTTTTCTTTTAGAGGCCAAACTTCGCTATTATGTGTTGTTATACTTTTTATTATGCTATTCGATGTTTGTTCTCTTTGGCTATTTTTTTGTCCCACAATACACTATTCATCTGTCTTATTGCTTGTCTTCCTTGGTTATTTCTTTCTGCGATTGTTCATCTAATCTTCCATCATTAGTGAGGATCATACCTAGGTATTTGTATTTTGTATAATGACTTATTTTTTGTTGTGTTTTTTTTAAGTATTAAATTTTGATGTTCTCCTCCAATATACCCCATTTTACTCAAATTTACTTCCAGACCCCATTTCCTGTATTCCTCTGCTAGCTTTCTTGTCATATATTCTAAGTCTAAGTGCCAAGATAATTTGGTCGTCTGTAAAACACAGGGAATCAATTAGTGGAATTCCCATGTTCTTACATTATCTTTTCCAGTGTGCTAGTGCGTGTTCTAGGTATATCTTGTAAAGTGTTGGCGACAAACAGCATCCTTGTTTTAAACCCTCATTAATGGAGAATCCTTGTAGGACCTTGTTCCCTATTTTTACTTGGGACCTATTGTTTTCATAAAGCTTTTTACTGCTTTTATTAGGGACGCATTAAATTTGTTCTTTCCAAGGCATCCCATAGTTTTGTTTGTGGTACTCTGTTATATGATTTTTTAAAGTCAATATATACAAATTGTGAAGTTCTCGATTTTTGACGGTTTTCTTAACGATTAATTGCGATATCGTAAATAAATGATAGTCGACCTCTCCGCTCTGAAGCCTGCCTGTTCTTCTGCCTCCATGTTGCAATATTCCTGTTCGATTTTATTTTTTATGATTTTTCTATAAATTCTGGATATTTTACACAGCACTGCAAGTCCCCGGTAGTTGTCGCAGTTTTCTCTGCCCCCTTTTTTATATACTTGTATATAATATACTTTTTATATATTTGTTAAATTAGTGGTGGATAAAACGTTTGTAAGACTTGAACTCTCTGGGGATAATAGCTACAGGACAATATAGAGAACACTAGAAAAGGAGGTAGAGAGGGAAAAAGATTGTTACTGGAATAACCTATGAGATTATTATACGTAGGATCTTACGAAATAGAAAATTAAGATCTTAAAGAGCTGGAAACATCCCAAATCCTAAATAAATCAGTTGTTAGCACTGAGTGTCCTCAAAATAACTGCAATAGAAGGGAGACAATAGATTCTTTGATTTGCAGTGTATATAACACCATGATATATTCATGAATATATAGGAGAAAACAAATATGTGGTTTTCTAGCTTAGCACACAAAGTAGGTCTCCATAATCTGTATTTCAACCCATCAATTGTTCTTCGTAGGACCCGGGAATAATGAGCAAATTGCTAAGTGCTCAGATCAGAATTCATTTCTAAGAAAAGGAATAAAATCCTATTGCTTATATTATTAATTAGAAGACTTATTGATACGTATCTTGAGTACTAACAAATAAATCAAAACAAAAAATTACTATTAGTGAAATGAAGATACTTATAAAGTAGTGAATGCAGTAACCAGCTCACTCACTCAGTGTCTGATCTAAAGTTATCTATAAATTTTGGTCTGTTTCACAATTTCCTCGTTGAAATTACGATTTGCGGTGCGCTATTTCTGTAGTAACATTGATAATGGATCATATTTCGTAATGTTTACAGTATAGTGTATACAAAATTCTGAAGGTGATTGCTCGTATTGAATTAAGATAACAAAATTTCCTCAGCTCACTTTTTCGGAGATATCACCATTCAAAGGTGGTGTCTGAGATTGGGTTTACATTTTTTTTTTTTAATTTTCAGTAATGTTAGAAATATGAATATTATTTTCGTGCACTCGTAAAGGACTAGCTATGGGTAGTTTCTCAATACCCTCACTTTTAAGCATTTTAAGTGTATCCCTCCCGTATAATGTAACAAGAATATTGAAAAAATACCCGTAGTTAGTCCATTGTGAGAACAAGGACATTACAGAATTTCAAGTTTCCAGCTTCATTGAAATTTCATAAAATAAAATAAAAACTAATTTTCCAACAACTTTTAAGGGTAATATCTCGGAAAGGGGTGGGCTGAAGAACGATGTGAACAAATTTTCTACCCTCTTCGCTTCATTTCGAAATTTGCAACATTGCAGAATTAAAATCTTAACAAAATACCCAATCATTATCGAAATATACACCTATTTCAAATAACTTCGATTGAAAGCTGTACGCCTATGTTTATATACTCCATGTCTTATGGCTTTCCGCTCAGGATATATTGAAATGAAAACATATTGAATGTCAAGGATGCGTGATTTAATTCCATCAACTGCTTTTATTTTATATTTTGTACTTTTGTTTGATAGACAACGTTTCAGAACTAATTTTTCATTAAATGTTATGTCAGAGCCAAATATCATATTTTGATAAAGTTAAGTCGAAACGTCAATTTTTTATCAATCTTTCAAAAATTATTAGAAAAAAACTAATTTTAAAACAGAAGAGACCTAAAATCGAGAACCTTTAGTAGCATTAATATATCAAAAGGTCTAAGAAATTATCAAAAATTAATTTTGACATAAAGTTGCGTGCATAGAAATCGGCCTACTCTTGACTTTAACTGTATATATATTTTTTTAAATTTTTTATTAGATCAAAAAAATATACTGTTCGAATGACAATTTGATACTCTTCAATGTGAGTATAAATTTATGAAAACTTATTTCGACTATATTTAACATACTGAAATCAACACTTCAAGCAAATTGAGATTTTCTATTAACATAAATATGATAATTTTTGAACTTAATTTCTTAATAATGGGTATGACCGCGTCTTGCCTTCATAACATCTCTCATACGATTAGGTATATTAGGCATATATATTCTACTGCAACAATAAGTTTTGGGATCGAATTTGGGGTAGAAAGCCTAGATCTCTCTTCTTTTGGCTTATCTCATAAATTGTCAATTGGATTTATTTCTGGACTGTATACTGGCCACTTAATAACCCGAAAACCGATTTTCGGAATGTAATTTTGCATGATTCTGGCGATGTGCGACTTAAGGTACCATCTTCTTATGTTTTGCCTTTCTGGGAGTCTTGATCTATCTACAAATTACATAAAAGATCTATTTGTTACATGGATGATTCAAATAATAGAACGCATTGTGAATTCTATTTTGAAAAATACAAAATTTTAACTCTGCTATATTCTATTGATCTAGTTCAAAATTCCCTCATATCCAATACCAAAAAATTATTCAATCAGCTACCTTAAGAATTTGAAAAACGTCTATAATCTGACAGTTGTGTCAACTATTTAAAGTTGACAATAGCCAACTAAGTTTTCGTCGATTTTTATTCATTGAAGGATGTATTGAATATATTGAAATATATATTGAAAAATTCTTAGCCTCCTATAGAACCAAACAAAATTTCAATGTCAAAATATTTTAGTACTCAACATATTCTTAATTGGATACATTCATTAAAGCGAACCTGTAACGACTCTAGACTTAAAAAAAATGTTTTTTCTTACTCTGCAAACCAGACCTCCACAGCTTTTATTACCTCCTCGTTGGAAGAAAATTTACGACCTTTTAAAGTTTTTTTCAGTTGAAGAAAGAGATTATAATCGAACGAAGTCAAAACTGATGAATAAGGAGGGTGTTCTAGTAATTCAAACACTAAATCACGAATTTTTTGCATGGCAACATGAGATTTGTGTCGATGGGCGTTATCCTGCAAAAACAAAACACCTTTGGATAACTTTCCGCGTCTTTTCTCTTTAATTTTTTCCCGTAGAATGATCAGTAATGTCGAATAGTAATATTCACTTATTATTCTACCCTTATTCAAAAAATCAATCATGATTACTCCCTGGCAATCCCAATAACTCAAGCAAGAACTTTTCCAGCAGATTTTTGGACACGAAAGTTCTCAGGCATTGGAAAACTAGAGTGTCGCCATTCCATCGATCGTTGCTCTGTTTCTCGATCGTAGAAATGTATCCAAGTCTCATCCACAGTAACAATTCGGTTTAAGAAGTCTACATCGTTTTCAAATCGAGCACAGATCGAACACGATGCTTCTACGCTTGCACGCTTTTGGTAACATTCAAACATTTGGGGATCCATTTTGCAACAATGTTTCTCAAGTCCAAATTGACTTGAACTATATGATGAACGCATTCCTATGAAATATTCAGTGCTTCAGATATCCGTTTAAGCCCAATTCGACGGTCTGATAAAATCATGTGATGAACTGCATCGATATTTTCGGGGACTGACACATAAACTGGCCTTCCCGAGAGGTCAACATCTTCTCACAATGTGAGCAATATACAGTGGTTTTGAAATTAAGTTAGCTATGAGAAATACGTTACTTTTCATAGCAGCTGTAGAAAAAATTAGAATATCAACTATTCCACAGTTGCAGTGTTGAATTGCATACTATTTCAGGGAGACTTCAAATGATTTTCGGTTAAATTTCTCATCATTCCCTATGGCTTTTATACTAATATCAATCCATCGTGAATTTCTCTCAATAATATGTGAATATTTCATTTTTGTCCTCTCAATAAATTGTAATTGAGTTTTCATTTACCACTGTATTAAATTGGAATTCATTAAATAGTTGAACAATGCCTCAATAACCGATATTATTGATCATCAGTCTAATTCCACAATGGAATAAAGGCCAACATAACCGAATTAGGCGAATATCAAAGGAGACCGCGAGCTGTTTGTTTAACTTGTAATTAAGAGAACGGAGTTTACTGCTTCTCATTTCGTGGCTCCTTCTTCAACCCATCATTCGGCTAACTGCAATTTCTTGTTGCTTTTCACTTTTTAGTGAGCAATGTTGCCATATTTCGGTGATTTGCACACCTTGTTTTGAAATAGTTTTTTAATTTTAAAAATTGGAATACGGACAATTGACATACGAACAACACATTACTAAAAATAATGAAGGTAAAGGCCTGAATAATTTTCATATAACTACGGCCAGTTGAAATACATTCGTGAGCAAAAAATCAACTTAAAGCTCAGCGCCATAAGTCTTAGCTTTATGAGTGGTCTATGTTGTTATTGGGTTATTTTTTCGTAAAGAGAAAATATCAAACGAAAAGGAAACTTAAGCATGAGAAAAGTTTATAATTAACAGAATTAATAAAAGCTCAAATTCGTCAAAATAATTATTTTTAATGAATCAAATAAGTTTCTTCATCGATTTTGTCGATGCTATCCCATTCTTCAGTGAGCGCAGTTTCAGGGTCCAATTTTGTGGCTGGCGGATCTCTAGCCTGAAATTTTCTTTCATTCCATAAATACTCGATAGGATTCAAGTCCCAGCTAAGCGCTGGCCAATCTATAGTGGCAATTTAGAAAATGAAAATAATGCCGTATGGAACCTGCATTTATGGACGGGCATTGTCCTAAATTATGATGAAGTTTCCACAGTTTTTCAAAAGGTTTCAAGAAATCTTTTATTATTTTTGCATTCCCCGACATGAAGACACTTTAGTAATGAAATATTATCAGTAATATATAGTGAACTTTGGAACCTTATCATTACCAACCAGCTGAAACATTCCTTTGCTGAACAAAAACCATCTTCAAACATTGTCATGTAGTTTCCTCTTAACTTTTTCAGATTATTTGGTTGTAGTTAAGTTTTATTCATTCAAATATCTTTGTTTATGTAATGAGCTCAATTGTAACTGCTCAAAAAATATTGGATATGCTACATGGACATACAAGATGATAAATTGGAAAAAATGGAATTTTCTTTAAAGAAACAGCTATTTCTGAGCTAGTTTTAATATAGACAAAAGAGAATATATCAGAGAATTTTCGACTTGTAGACATCGCTACATATGCTATATGAATAAGTTGAAAATTTGATAGAATAGGTTGATTTCCTCAGACAAGAGCTGAGCAAAGTTTACTTCTAAGAAGTTATCGAAGTTGTAAGTTGTCGTACTATATTTGAATTTCATGAGTTGTTGAAGAGGGATTTCTACATTGATTACTCTTTCTTGGGTTATGCAAATTTCAACAGAAATAATGAAATGCCAATTTATCGAAAAAGGTTGATATGAGGATTGGAAAAATGTTTATCTTCTACACAAGAATAGGTAATGAATTTATCCAAAATGAAAAAGCGGGTTCTAAATTGATGATCTTATTTATTATCCAATTCTTTAAAATATATGATATAATAACAAAATTTTGATTCCACTTTCTTCAACATAACATCTTGTATCTCAAAAACGAGCTATTTTTAATATCAAAAATATATTATTTCATCTTAAGAACGTGTGGAATCTAATATATTATTACTTTATTTGTTTGTTTTAGTGCTTTCACAATTAATCTTAATTTTGAAGTGCTTTTGAATGTTTCATATTCTTTCCTTGAAACAGTTACTCAAAATGGATTATTGGAATGCAATATTCTACTTTTATTAGAAAAAAAATTTTGATACAGACTTTGAAGAAGTAGATTTTTGTGAAAGTGCACCAAATGCACGTTATCTGAATCAGCAATAGCAAACTTTGTTTCTTATTATTAATACGATGTTCTATACCTCTTCCTGAATATTTTTGTTAGCCGCGAGAAATAAACAAAATTTGCTGATTCTCCTATATCCATTTAGTTATAGCACAAATCAACAATATCAATTTCTCTCAGGTTTTGATATGGTCAACAAGACGTTGTTAATAAAATATCATGGCTTATGATACTATATAAACCAGTGGAAGCTATGTCTATCATTTCATACGCAAAGTATAAATAAAAAAAATCTTAAAGCAGAAACATGTCATGCTACTACCAGGCCACCAGAGTATACCAAACAATGAGGAGATGGGCAACCTTGCCAAGAAAGATGTCATATCAATTAACTAATTGAACGGATTGCTAAAGATTCAGGAGAAGTCTCACTGGAAAAATATTCATAACCATATCAGCAAAGAAGTGTGAGGAACCTCTTGTAATTACCAAAAATGTCATCAAACTGGTAGTTGATCTTCTGATAGGTAATACCATAAGTATGGTAGAAGACGACCTTTGTAGATTCTGCGTGCAAGCCATGGAAACAGCAAAGCATCTACTCTGCTAATGCCCATTCCACTGAACAACTTAAGTGCTTTTAAAAGTAATGTTAATACCTTGGTTAAAGGGATACAAAAAACCAAGAAAAATAATTTCCTTTGGAAGGATTCCAAGTATTTTTGAAGCAGAACCATGAGATAAAGAATCTTGTACAAAATATTTCCTAGGTATAGATAAAAATTAGCTGAGGAGTCAAAAAATCTAATGTAAGTATATTTACTAATCTAAAACTTTTTCACTTGGGCACAAAATCATTCTCGACTGGTAAATGCTACTTAGATCCCTTGTATACTGTAGTATGAATAACTTTTTTTTAAGCCCTATCATTGAACTACCTTATATTACATCGATTTATAGCAACGCACCGGTTATTTATGGTTAGAGTGAAAAAAAAGTGCCATAACGTTAGCTTCACACCATTGAATACGGCAGCCATTTTCAAAGTGATAATATCACTGTGTACGGGGCTATTTGAGAAAAACCTTTGGTTTTGACGGAAAGGTTTTTTGATACAAATTATTTGATCTAATATTAATTAGAATAAATAGAAATGATTGAAAAAATCTTGAGATCCTATTTCCCATAAATAAGCGGGTGCGTCTCGGCACACTCTCCGCCAGTGGTAAAGGGATCAGTTCGCTTGTGTAGCGGGTAGTCTAACTTCGTGACTTACCTTGTAACTAATTCGTTGTTGGTTCCAAGACCAAGACCTAACAATAAAAAAAAATAAAAACGACATTTTCAAAAAAATGTATTTGTGTATATTAATTACGTTAACGATTACTTAAAATCATATACATATTAGACCTTTTTTTATTGTCAATCAAATAAAATTGTGGTAGGAAATATAATAAATAAACAACCTTTTACATTCTTTTATAAAACGTTTATTATATGTACAATTTTTCAAAAACGTACTTATTAACATAAGAAAATTTATATAAATTCAATTAAAATTATATTTATAATTACAAACAATACACTTATGTACTACAATTACAACTCCATATTTTTATGAAAGTTCACGTAATAGTCAACTAAGCACAAGGAAGGTTTATTTGGACAGGCCAGTCCGGGGGTTTTGTCTGTGAAATAGCAGAACCAGAATAATATTCACAGCTTCATAGAACGAGTTCTTTTAGTTTATTTTGAAGAATAGTATAAATTCAAATCCCCTAGACTATGTTTTAGCTATTCTAAAACAAAAGCAACCTGAATAATATTTCAATATAATGAAACAAAAATTGATCATTTATTTGTTAGTTTCTCTCAATTTTGTTGTCTACAATTAAATTTCTATTTAATAATTGTTTCGTTCGTTATCAATTGAAATTTATCGGATCAGTTGAAATATCTGAAATTTTTATTTGAATTTTATTATTTATTTTATTATTATTTTATTTTCTGTGTAGGGATGTATAAGAAATAATGTATGCAACACGTGCATTAAATTGTCATGGAATTATCGTGGTACACTTTTCCATTCGTGAAAAATTTTATGCACTCTTAAACGCAAACATAAACTTTCAATTAATAGTTTAGTCAACGAATAGACCTGAATATCACTTTATATTAGTTAAAATTAATGAAAAATTGTGCAGCTTCAATTAACGTTAATATATTTTCTAATAAAGAGGTGAATTCAATTCAACTGACATATGTTTGTAAAATCATTTTAACATAACTTATCTCCATCTCATTGTTATTTTAGTTGTTTATGGATTAACGACACGATAAAAATAAAAAACATAAATGTTTATAGAAAAATCATCATCACAATTTTTGGGAACGTTATTTTCAAAAAAATTCTTCTTCTTAAAGATAAACAAATAAATTTTCAAAAATATTAACAGTTGTAGTTTTGGGAAGCATATTTCTTTGAATCAAATCGCGAAGAAAGTTTCTCACATGGAAAATATAGTCTCTAAAGTTGTTTAAGGGAAAAAGAGTGTCGGCTAATTTCTAAATTTGAAAGTATCAAAAATGAGAACAAACATTGAAAGACAAGCCTACGAGCTTCACTGAACTTAATTTCTGTAAAGAAAATTCCCATTGCTACAAATTCACACATACATTCCTATGCTCATGATGAAGTTTAAGCCGCAACAGAACTTATTTTCATCGGGGTCATTACCAACAATGTTAAAAAGGTAAACAGAAGTCTAACCACCAATCATTCTAATAAATTACATTGACTCGACAATAAAAACCAAAGTAATAAGATCAGGTAGCTTCCTTTATAGTACGGTAGATAAGCTGACCGATTTTTACAGTACTGGAGTCTATATAGAACAAGTAGTTTCAAAATGAGTGAAATTTCTGAAGACATATGCGCTATGATGCTTTTTAGTTATAGGAGATGCTAGAAAGCATCATAAACACGTTGAAAAGTTTTTGCTATTTCGGTGACGATGTTGAAACTCATCCCAAGGGGCATAATTGGAGGGAATGTTTGCACATCGCATAAGATCCACATTTTCCAAATATAGAAACCGTTGTTCGGAAAGTTTTCCATAACAATATAACCAAATCTTCATTGTGCAATCAAATTTCTACTAAGATTTGATATGTTACTGAAAGCTCTCAACAAAATCCTGGAAAATTCAATATCATGAGAGTGAGTTTCTTAATCTAGAACAATAAAACGATCGAATTTCTAGCTAGATAAAAATTTAAAAAAATTTATATATAGTTGTTTATAATCATTTTGATTGAAAATAACAATAAGAAATTATTAGTACAACAACATAAATATTAATACTACTTCTTTGATCGAACGTATACATTGAAAAGTTAAAGAACCAGCTGAGGGAGACGGAGAAACATCAGCGAATCTTAAATAGAACATTAGATTTACTCACTTGCCTTAACATTGTATAATTGTGAACCAAATTGATTTATTATTTTAATATAGGTATAGTCGATAATAACAATGAGATCATGAATATTTAGGGCATCATTGTCAGAGTTTCCAAAAAATCAACAGTAATGAAGACAAAAGAAGTTCAGTAGCATTTCTCAATACATCCTCCAAACCTTTTCAGATTAGTTGGCTATAATCAAGTTTTTTCAATCAAAATTATAATAGGTTAAACTAAAACTACACGTTAAGAATGTAAAAATAATGATACGTGCAATAAAAATAATGGATACGGTATTTAGTGATTTACATAATGGTTATTTGATAAAAATTGATATTCTCCACCTTTCATGAAAGGTTGTAAAGTAGCAGAAAATTAAAAACTTGGAATGCGGATGATTGAGGTTGACGGGGGTTGAAGTGAAAGCTCTACTATCAAATTCTGAAACCTGATCAATTGATAGATTCTATATTGTATTCTATCAACAATTGATCAACTTACAAAGGAAATTTTGAATCGTTCGGAGATGTCAATAAAACTGATAATTTACAAAGGTTTGATTGAACTTTGTACTTATGTAATGCATCTATCGTAAAGCCCGAATTTTGCACCATCTGACTAGGAAAACCATGTCAAACTTGTTACCAAAAACCATGAAACTTCTATACAGATTTGTTAACGCCACCCAAAAAATGGCATAAGGTCGTGGATAATAATGACATACACGCACTTAAATCATTCATTTTAGTAAAAAAAAGTATTAGTATAAGTAACTTTCCGTAAGATTCAGCATATACGTTATAGATGACTCTATATAATTATTATCTCACTTCGACATGTTTGATCCGAAAGTCCCTTCAATTAAATAACAAAGGTTTGCAAGTAAAAAGATGCATAGTATTTTCATACATTTTCTAATAAAATTTGATGTCCTGCAACCGTACAAAAAATGTTTAAAAAATTGAATCTCATCAATTTCTTTCACAATACTAAATTCAATATTTTTATTTTGTGTAAAAATCACGTATAGTTGAAATTTTGTACTTTATTTTTCAAGCATTAAATTTAATTCAAATTAAGATCATGAACAATTACGTGAAAGGGGGGATCAAGAAGATAAAGAGTTTCTGATGCTAGGCAAACGCTTGCATTTTTTGACCAAGTTAGATTGAACATGTTTCAGCTTGTTGCCTTTGGATTAATATTATTCCAATAGGATAAGTTCATTATCTAACTGATCCTGTCTTGCATTACTCAGTTGACATCCAGCATTCAAACGCTCTTGTTTTTATACAAGTGTTTTGGCTCATAGAGTTTGTGTAATTTCTCCGTACAGCTTCTGTTATATTTGTGATGAATTATCAGTGAAAAGTCAAGAAAGAAATATAAACGTTTTTGTGAAGAAGATTTTTTTGCTTGCTTCAAAAGAATACTTGGTGATCAAGATAAGGTATGGGCTTCTCATAAGGTCTGCGTTGTGGTTTAATAGAAAGAAAACTGCATTTCGTTTTTGCATTTCTAGATATAGCGTGAACAGAAAAATCACTCAACCAACTGTTATTTCCGTTCGGTAGATGTGAAAGGATTTGATACGAAAAAAAAAAAGAAGAAAATATCTTACCCAGACCTTGATTCAGCTATTCGTCCAGTATCTCATAGGTTTGAAATACCAGTTGTGTACCTAACTCTGCACCTAGTGACTTAGACGAACGTTCACTCCCCAGAACAAATCAGTTGACGAGAAAGCTTATTCTTAGATTGAGCTCAACGACCTACTCCGAGACTTGGATATTTTAAAAGATGCAGCAGAGTTGCTAGATTCAAGGTTAAAAAAGGAAAACTTTTTATATTCTGGTACCTCATTTTTCTGGTACACACATCGAGAGAGAGAATTTACTCAGTATTTCACTGAAGAGGGATATCTGGTTTAATGTTATTATGGTCGTGGACTCACGAAATGTTTTGGATTAGAATATAATTCTTCAGAATGGCGCTTATTTATTGATTCATCCAAAACTAAGCTCAAAGCAGTCTTACTGCATAATGGAAATGTATTTGCATCTCAGAAGAAAACTAGACACGATTCTTGTTGCGTAAACAGTCAGGTTATATGAAATTCCCTTATTTTTTACCTTTTTAGGATAGTAGAACCAGATATCTGCACTGAATAACAGCTGACTGACCACTACGACACGGTTTAACTCTTGGCAAGAAAAACGTTATCAATACCACTTTGGTTCCACCAGAAAAGGCTTCATTGCCACCTCTTCATATTAAATTGAGAGTAATTGAGCAATAATTACAAAAATATGGGAATTGTTTTAGATTTATATGTTCCCGACATAGTCTGAAACAAAGTTACAAGAAGTTTTCACTGGCCCCTACATAATAAAAATTTTGTCTGATCCCCTCTTTCTTGAATCGAAAAATCGGAAAAAATTTCGAAAAATCGAAAAAAAGCAAGGACTTCTTTCAAAAATGTAGTGCAAAAGTATATGCAATACTAAGGATCCCGATCCAAAGCACCAGACTCATTATTTACTTGTCATACAGAACTTTCTTTCTTCCTTCCTTATCAGATTTCTATTGATGAGTTTCTCTAAGCAATGACGATTATAGTAGAAAGCTTTCTACAAAAAGCACACGAAATAATTCAATGGATAAGCTCCATAATACCCCTCTGGACGACATTAATAGTCTATTATCGAAGTTATGTTGAGTTACGCATTCTGATAATCAGGCCGACGATATGTATCTCCAAAATACTTTTACATCTGACCAAAAATTAAATAATCACTTATGTCTAGTCTCAAGAAAAACTCCTATGTAATATTGACTTAGTTATTATTTTACATTTTATTTGAATGATTTTATTTCTACATTAAAATTGTCACTGGCTATATCTTATATAGTGAGAATATTTCTAATATAGTGAACTAAGCGACTAAACTATCACTGAACATACCAGCACAACTCATCAAAAGATCTCTTATCATATTAGAATCCTCGTTAGTCTCTTTCCTAAGATCATCGTCGATATTTTGTAGTCGTAAAACGTTAAAGAAGTCGACCGATGAACACAAAATTAAAATTTAAAACCCACCTGAGAGTACCCCGTATATAAAATTTATTGGTTTCAGAAGGTACCTTACCAATGGTAATAAAGATAACGGGCCATCAGGCTTCATGGGTGGCCATGTCCGAACAATTCTTGAAATCACCAATACACTAATTTTATATAGAAAATTATCTATCTGGCTCTTATGGGACATTCGGCTTTTAGCTGATGCGCTTCATTTATAAAAATGGCGTTTACGATTTGCATATAAAATTTTAAACGAAACGGTTGACAAGACAGTGGCGTATTTTGTCTGATCAATTTTGAGCTGCTATTTAGACTATGATGCAAGTACCCTTTGGATGTCCTGGAGAGAAATATCAGGGCCGGATTAAGCTAGGGGCTTGGGGGGCTATAGCGCCGGGCCCCAGGTCCAAGAGGGCCCCATCATTTGTAAAACATCTGCACAAACCGGTAGAAGTTTGACACATAAAAACATTCTTCTGAAAGTAGCATAGCATGTTTTGTAAAATTTAAATTTCCTTTTCACTCTAGAAGTACTCAAAGGCAGATCCTAGGTTCATTGATCCGAGCTGCTATCTCTGGGCCAGTCAATCACGTTCACTGATAAATACAATACGTTTATCTTCAGCGTTTGGGGTTTTTCAAGGTCGGTTGAACGTTTTCTATCGCTGAAGCTCCTGGCGAATGCATATTTTTTCACGTTGTAGTCCACTGAACGTCATATTTTTAATTCGCCGGCCATGGTTCGGTTCCTTTTGCCTAGACTATAGAGACTTGTGATTATTGCACTTGCTTCAACCGCCAGCTCCTTGGTTTTACTTATTTTAAAACTTACAAGGTTGAATTTGTGCGAACGGAAACAATTCATATACGATCTTCAAAAAAGACGTCTTGCTTCAAGAAGTATAAATCACAGAATGTTATTGCCTCTCACTTGGACTAAACTACAATTATAAACACCAAAGAAATAGTTCACAGATAAATATTGGAATCGAAGTGGAACTTCTTCATGATGGTTTCCACATAATTAAATCGATAAAAGGGAGAATAATCCCAAATAAATATTTGGAACAAAAAATATTTAACAAACTAGATCTTTTCTCGGAAAAAGTTAAGTATACGAGGGCTGCTACTTAATTTTGAGATATGTCAACATTGATGTGAATATGACAAATTTGACAATGCTATCTTAAAGACGAGATGTCAACCGTAACGTATATTTATGCTTTATAGATTTTGAGAAGGCATTCGATAAGGTCAGTCATAATAAACAAATAAATATCCTACAGAAAACTGGAATTGATAGTAAAGATATTAATTTTATAACGAATCTTTGCTATAATCCAAAAGCAAATTAACGACACAAAAATGAATTAATTCCCGATATCAACATTAGGAGAGGAGTCTGTATACTGTCACCACTGCTTTTCTTGGCACATATATTCCGAGAGGCTTTCGGTGAAGATGTTGAAGGTATAAAAATCGCCCTCGTACCTGATTCAATGGAAGTTTTACAAACGTTATCAGATGAAATGGTTGAGAAATGTCAGGAGTATGGAAACAAACTTAATGGCAAATGGGATCACTCAACAGAAATAAAATGTCGCATTGAAAAAACTAGAGCAGCATTCATTAGACCAATAAACATCTTGTGTAGTCACGATCTAAGTTCACAGCTTCGCGACAGGGTATTAAGATATTTTCTATTCTTTTGTATGGCGTGGAAGCATAGACACTGACGGAAGCAACTCTTAAAAATATTGTAAGATCTGTTAAGACCAGAAAATTATCTTACTTCGCACATGTAATACGCAATAATGGCATGTATATTGCATATCATGTTTGAAAAATTTACGTCAGTGGTTCGGTCAGACAACTAGTTCACTCTTCCGAGCTGTAGGGAACAAAATTATCATAGCCAACATGATAGTTAACGTCCGATAACCGATTCGGCACTATAAGAAGATCTTAAAGACATTTTTAACAGTGAAAGTACTCATACGAATGCTATTTGAGTTGTATACAAATACTTGAAACATATGAAGCAACATCTCGAGCCACCATTTTAGCTGGTTTGCCGAGTTCAATCGTGGTCGCACTTCGCTACAGGATAAATTTCGAGTAGGTCGTCCAAAATCGACTGTTGTGTCAAAAAACGTCGATAGTGTACATAAACTGATATTGCAAGATCGTCATGTGACATACTGTGAGATTGAGGCATACTTGGGCATTAGTTCTACTCATACACTCAATAATGCATGAAGATTGTGTTGTCAATAAAATGTGTTCACGCTGGATACCATGTAATTTGAACATCGCTCAAAAAAAAGCTTGTGTTGATTGGTGCAATGAAACGCTAAAAATATCAATTCCGATGCTTCTAAAACAACTAATTAACAATTGACTGTCTGGATCTTTCAAGGTGAGCCAAATCCAACAAAATATGTTGGCGTACGAAGCACCTCGAAGCAAATGGTCGCCAGTTTTTTCAAAATAACTAGATATGGTGCAACCATTCAATTGGAATAACGGGTAACAGTCAATTCTGAATGGTACACCAGTATTGGTTTGCCAGAAGCGTTCGAAAAAATCAGAGAAACCAATTGCAAAAGACGAATCATTCTCCATGAAGACAATGCGTGTTGTGACAAAACATCGAAATAATGAGTCATCCACTGTACAGTCCTTGGTTTGGTACTCAATCTAATATCCGCATATCAAAAATGAATTGAGAGATTAACGTTCTACACTAGAAGAAACAGTTGATACACTTTTTTTACAGAAAATATAGTGAGGCAAATATTCGATAAAATGTAATGTTGTGCAAATGAAACAAGCAACTACTATCAGCTAATTATAGAAGTATTTCTGAAATTGCTTCTTATCGAGTGTACGATTTGATCAATTATAATTTCAATCAATATTACGAGGATATATTGAAAAATTCTTAGCCTACTATAGAACCAAACAAAATTTCAATGTCAAAATATTTTATTACTCAACATATTCTCCTCTTAATTGGATACATTTATTACAGCGAACCAGCAACGTCTCTACACCTTTCAAAAAAATGTTTCTTCTTTCTCTGCAAACCAGACCTCCATATCTTTTATTACCTCCTCGTTGGAAGAAACTTCACGACCTTTTAAACTTTTTTTTAGTTGATGAAAGAGATGATAGTTGGACGGGGCCAAATCTGGTGAATAAGGGGGTGTTCTAGTAATTCAAACCCTAAATCACGAATTTTTTGCTTGGCAACATGAGATATGTGTGCAGGGACGTTGTTCTGCAAAAATAAAACACCTTTGGATAGCTTTCCGCGTCTTTTCTCTCTAATTTTTTTCCGTAGAGTGGTCAGTGATGTCGAATTGTGATTTCCAGTTATTGTTCTACCCTTATCCAAAAAATCAATCATCGTTACTCCATGGCAATCCCAAAAAACTGAATCAAGAACTTTTCCAGCAGATTTTTGGACACGAAACTTCTTAGGTCTTGGAGAACCAGAGGGTCGCCATTCCATTGATTGTTGCTTTGTTTCTGGATCGTATAAATGTATTCAAGTCTGTCCTTAGTAACAATTCGATTAAAGAAGTCGACATCGTTTTCAAATCGAGCACAGTTCGAACGCGATGCTTCTACCCTTGCACGCATTTGGTAACATTCAAACATTTTGCAGCTATTTTTCACATGTCCAAATTGACTTGAACTATATGATGAACGCTTTCGTATGAAATATTCAGTGCCTCAGATATCCGTTGTAGCCCAATTCAACGATCTGATAAAATCATGTCATCGATATTTTTGGAGACTGACACAGAAACTGGCCTCGCCAATTTTTCACGGTCGTATACTAAGGACATTGATCACCAAGGGTATTAAGCATATCTTCGTAAATCTGCTTATTTCTTAACCCTTTTAAATACAGGTACTTGATTACTCCAATTTTTCGATTGTCATAATTTCGTTGGACATTTTTTTTCTTTTAATTTATTGCGTAGCTCTGGTTTACTTTTTTGACGTCAAACTTTACATGACACTTCTAATAAGTTATTGTTCGTAGCTATGGTAACGTAATATTTTGTTTATGCATGGAACTGGTCTAGGCTAACTAGATATAAATACATCCTCGTATATCGTTTCATTTTTCACAAATTTTCACGGACGTCTTCACATTTTATATCCGTACTGCTTTTAACTCTTACATAATAAGCAATTATTATTCATCGCATAGATTTGAAAAACGATATTAGTTACTTCGCAATTTGTATAAGCACACTACCTTTCTTCATTGCAGAATTCTTAATATGGTATGAAGGAATTCAGTAGTTCTAATTTATGTATCAGAAGGTCGTCGCGCAACTTTTGCAATATATCAACTTAAGTAATTTTAGTAGAATATTCCCTGGTAGATAGACAGAAACATTCCTGAAGTTTTTAAAATTTGCCCGTGTCAGATCTCACCTCGTAAATAATACTGGTACGAGACCAATAAATATCCAGATTCATGTTTATACCGAAAGGTGAATAAAGAAAAAACACAAAGTTTAAGTGGAGATGTATTAAAGCTTATTAATTTCTTATTTGACATCTTCGAGCTCCTACTGCGTTTAAAATATGGCGCTGTTGGATCGAAATAAATGGGTAAACGTGTCATTTGTGGCTTGTTTTTTGTTAATTTGGTTGTTGAAAAAATAAAAGTGTATTTGATTTACTATGGATTTTTTTATAAAAAAAGATCCAGCTGCTAAAAATTGAATTTTTATATTAGGTATATTTCTTCACTATTTCACTAATTTTGTAAAATTTCTTATCATTTCAAATGAGATATGGGAAAAGGTAGAATTGTAGTTTGTCGTTTTTTCATGTACAATGCAGAATTTTGAAAAGAGGCTTCGCCTGGGCAACATTGGGCTATTTTTGTACCTCGTTTGTAATAACTGAATTCAAAACAGAACAAAATAAATTCCTTGCACCACCCAAACAAATCAGCTGATCACGGAACCTTACACAGAACGATATTTTTATCACAGCTTCCAAACACCAGGTAGGGGGATGTGGGGTAGATTGATGCAGAAAAATTGAAAATAAAATAATATGTGAATAACTGTCAACATTTAGCTGAATGTATAAATATTATAATGACAAGAATAAAAATAGTTTAATTGATTTAATTAATGAATAAGTGAAAGAAAATTTTCACTACGTGTTTTGTAAAAAATTTCTTTCAAATCATTCTGCCCTACTAAAATGCGAAGTGTAGATTATTTTATTTGACAACATAAATCTCAGAGAGCAAAACAAAAACAGTCAAAAAAAAAAACTTTCATACGTTAACAAACTTAATTAATATTAGAGAGAGCGGGAAATGCTTTATTGGCAAAAAATTTTTTGTAGACCAAAGCTTCTAAAATCACCGAATAAAGATATAAATAAAATAAAATTTCAATGTACAGAAAAAAACCACTATTATTATTAGAATATGAGTCGTTTATAGAGTAGAAAGCCCTTTCCAGTAAATATGCCCTTAAATTATTGCGGAATGCGGGAAAAGATGTTATTAATTTGATTTTAATAGGCAAATGATTGTGCATTTTTGTAAAATATTGAGCACTTAACCAATTCTAAACGTGGGGTAGGTAGGTAAACGTCGTGCTCCCCGTTTTTAAGTGGATAGCCGTGCAACGATCTTTCTGAAATTGGAGAAGCTTGCTTACGAATCAGGCAAACGGTTTCAAAGATGAATAATGAAGGAAAAGTCAAAATTTTTAATCTTTTAAAGAAGTTCCGGCAGTTAGGTCTGCTGTTTTGTCCGAGTAAATATCTAACAGCTCTCTTTTGTAGTTTGGAGATTTGCTCAAATTGAGTTGCACCACACGTACCCCAGAAAGGATATGGTCCTATGAGGTGGTATGAGATCAGGGCTACTCCAAGAGAAACTAGTATTGTCTAGATAGGCGATGTCGTTTATAAACAGAAGCAACAAAGTGGGACCTAGTACTAAGCTTTGGGGCATTCCATATTTTACTGGCTCGCAAAAAGACATCGTTGTATCAACCCTTACAAGCTGACTTCTGTTGGTAAGGTATGACTTAACCCATGTGAGAAGGGTTTCCCTGAAACTGTAGTACTGCAATATGAAACCGGATCATGAGAATGAGTTATAGAATTTGATAAATTTTTGGCTACATTTATAAAGTAACTATTGAGGTTATCAGGTGAAGTGGAGATTATGCTCGATGAAGAAGCCTTATTTCTTAGATCTTCACAATGGACAATTTTTCTTTAGAAACACTCCTAGAATTGGCGAGTCTCCAATTATAATAAATATCTTTGGCAGCTTTCATTGTTTTATGATAAATTTTTCTGTATAGTTTCAGGTAATTTCTGAAGAAGACACTATCCGCGAATTGCCTTAGGTGAGATAAAGATCGCATGTTTTTTGCAGATATACATACTTTAACCTTTAGTGCACCAGAGTTCATTTTGCTTATTTTTAATACGTCTGATGAGAAAAGAATTGGATGCTAGACTAGATAATGCTTTTATGAATCTAAAAAAAAAAGTCTACATCACCAGAGATCATTTTTCAGTCAGTTGTTTGACAACGGTGGTTGAAGGTTTGAAAATTTTTTTCCGAAACGATACGACATAAAACTAGTTTTAGAAACCTTGAGATACAGAAGATTAGAACCTGTTGTTAAATGTTAATAAACAATAAGTATTATTAGATTGACTTTATTAATAATACATAAATGAAGCACAATAATACATGAATAAAAGTATGCACGTAACGCAGTATATAAAATGCACTTGAAAAAGTCTTTCGTTTAATTATAAATGAATGGACTGTAAAAAACACTTTTGTATAAACACTGATAACTGGATGTGAACTGCTGAATGCGACTGGCTGTCGCGTGGGCTGGTGGCGGACTGACCGTGGTGGGTCATCCTTCGGGGCTCTTCAGACGGAAGGGGAAGAGCAATAAAATTTGGCTCTCTTGGTTCCCGTCTACCTGGCATTTTCAATTCGCACAGGCACAATTATATTTAGTGTGCGCATCGTTGCTATACTCCAACACCCTTCCTCAACGAACGCACACCTGCAATGATTTATTGACATACTAATCCGCCTTTTTCTGCAAAGTATCGTAGCTTGTTTTTTCCTAATGGCTTTGTTAGCATGTCAGCAATCATTTCATCTGTTTGGCAGTACTCGTAGTTCATGAGGCTCTTCTTCTTTATGTCTCTGATGAAATGGTATTTTATGTCGATGTGTTTGCTGCGGCTGCTGAATTTTCCATTTTCGACAAGCTTTAAACAGCTCTGGTTATCTTCATAAATTACCGTGGTCTCTTGTGTTTTTCGTTCGAAATCTTCAAGTAGATAGCGTATCCACAAACCTTCGCGAGTTGCTTCCGCAAGAGCGATGTATTCTGCATGCGTTGATGAATCGGCAACGCAGTCTTGTTTACGACATGCCCAGCTGATCGGCGAACCAAATAACTGAAACAGGTAGCCGCTGTGGGACTTTCTGGTTTTACGATCTTCGCCGTAGTCTGCGTCTGCATAGCCAATTAGTCCGAGGGCTTCGATTTTCTCCCCTAGACGAAGCTCGTAGTCTGCTGTGCCCTTTAAATAACGAGCGATTCTTTTCGCTTCGGTCCAATCGGTCATCGTAGGCGCCTTATTGTACTGGCTCAAAATTGTTACGCTAGCAGCAATGTCTGGTCTTGTATTCACTGCTAAATAAAGCAATGATCCGATTAATTGCTGATATCTTTCGCTGTTCGGCATTGGTTCTTGATTTATCTGTCTGTTTTTAAAATAGCCTTGATCTAGTGGAATACGTGAAATTTTTGCGTCCTGGAGGCCAAAACGATTCAATATACTTTGAATGTAAGTCGACTGCTTGATACAAAAAATGCCATCTGCATTTCTCCGTATTTCCATGCCTAGATAATAACTTAAAATGCCGAGATCTTTTAGTTGAAATTTTTGACGTAAAAATTCTGCAACTTGATCGATTAATTTGGTGTTTTTGGCCGCAATCAAAAAATCATCTACATAAATTATCAAATAAATGATGTAACTATTGTCAATTTTAATATACAAGCAAGGATCAGCGATGCTTTGTACAAAACCGTATTCTTGTA
Source organism: Diorhabda sublineata (assembly GCF_026230105.1). Taxonomy (NCBI): domain Eukaryota; kingdom Metazoa; phylum Arthropoda; class Insecta; order Coleoptera; family Chrysomelidae; genus Diorhabda; species Diorhabda sublineata. The sequence goes on along the minus strand of NC_079480.1, from coordinate 17,513,869 downwards.
GATAATCGCTGAGTTGATCGTGCCATACTTTAGCGGCTTGTTTTAAGCCATAAATGCCTTTAATTAATCTGCATACGTCTTCTTTGTTTTTCTCAATGTATCCCTCTGGCTGACTCATGTAGATACATTCTTTTAACTTTCCGTTAAGAAAGGCTGTCTTGGCATCGAAGTGTTTTACGACCATGTCCCTTTGACCTGCGAGGGTGAGAAGTGTCCGAAAAGTCATTTGTTTCACAACGGGGGCAAATACCTCGTCATAATCGACACCGTATTTTTGAGAGAAGCCTCGAGCCACGAGGCGAGCCTTATATCTCTCCACTTCTCCTTTCACGTTGCGTTTTGTCTTAAACACCCATTTACAGCTGACGATGTTTTGTTCGCTAGGTCGCGGCACGATTTCCCATGTGCCATTTGATCGTAAAGACTCGATCTCTTCATCCATGGCTTTCTGCCAATCGTCTTTATCGGGCCTTGATAAGGCCTCGGTCACAGTTAGCGGGTCGGGCTGTTCTTTTACTAAATTAGCTGTAGCCTCATACCTGGCGGGCGGCACGCCTCTGTTTGACCTGTTGGAGCGCCTGACCGCTGCTGGGGCTGCATCAGGTATACGAGCGGGCGGCGTGAATCCACTCAAACCGCTACCGCTCCCTTCTTCTGCCGAAGTAAAATCTTCGTTGTCTGACCCATCTTCATTGCCGTGTGTTGATTCGCTTGAACTGCTGTCATTGTCTTGACTATTCTCGAGGTCTTCATCGCAGTTGCCGCATTTCGAGAATATAATCTCAAACTGTGTAGAATCGTCTTTCTTCAAAGTGTCACCGAAATGCACATCTCGACTTATCCTTATGCCATTTGTCTTGATGTCGAGAAGGCGATAAGCTTTCGATTCTTCGGAGTAGCCGACGAAAATTAATTTCTCGGCTTTGTCATCTAACTTTTTTCGCTGCTGATCGTCGATGTGTCTGTAAGCTACGCAGCCAAAAATGTGTAGATGCTTTAAGTCTGGTTTGATGCCGTACCATAATTCAAATGGTGTTTTACCTGTCGCTCGCGTAGGCGATCTGTTTTGCAAATAACATGCAGTGTGAATTGCCTCACCCCAAAACTGTTTGCCTAGCTGAGCGTCCGAAAGCATACATCTTGTAGCGTCTGTCAAATACCTGTTTTTTCTTTCTGCGACGCCGTTTTGCGACGGCGAATAGGGCGCGGTGTACTGAATGCGAATCCCTTCCTTTTGCAGATATCCGCGTAAATCATTATTTACGTATTCACGGCCTCGATCTGATCTGATCATCTTGTCGGTCTTGTTGAACTGAGTTTTCCCCATCTGCACAAACTGCTTGATGAATTTCGTAGCTTCATTCTTATGCTCTAAAAGATACAAGTGCGTGTATCTCGAAAAATCATCGATGATGGTTAAAACATACTTTTTACGACCGACCGTGAGCTCCGGCATTGAGCAGACGTCTGTGTGAATTAAATCGAGTGGAGCCTTTGTCTTGCTAAACGACTGTTTTGGAAATGCTAAGCGAGGCATCTTGCACTTCAAACAGCACTCGCAGATTTCCCGCATACCGCAATCGACTACCTGGATGCCGGTAGCAAGACCCTTCGCTGCCATCTCCTTTATAGCATCTGGATTTCGATGCCCGAGACGTCGGTGCCAAACATGTTGGCAGCTTTCGGTGTGTCCTTCACTGATTTTTTCTTTTACGACTTGATTGGCCGTACAGGCCCTTTGCGCTGTCTTTATCTCGTAGAGATCTGAATTTGAGGGGGCGCGTGCGACTGCTTTCACCTTTCCATCTTTTACGATGCTGCAGCTATCCTTTTTAAAAATAATTTCGTAGCCGTCGTTGGTCATTTTCCGAACCGACAATAAATTTGTCCCCAAACCGGGAACGAGCAGCACGTCGTTTATTTGCAGTTGTGAAAATTTTTCGCCGTCGGCCGAACACTTTATGGCCCCAGACCCCTTGCCTTCGATTGCCGCTCTCGTCTCGTCTGCGAGGCAGACAAATCCCTTTTTACTGGGGTCTATCTTGTCGAAAAATTCTCGAGACTGCACCATGTGGCTCGTTGCGCCTGAGTCCACAATCCAGCTGCATTCTGTTGTCCTTGCGCCTAGACAAATCTCGCGACACGTGTAAGCAGTTCCTGTCTGTTCGCGCTCCTCGGAAACTTTATTGCTCTTTTCCTGCTTCGCTTTCCAGGCCTTATATTTATTGCAGTTTACCTTGATGTGCCCTTCCTTTTTGCAGAAGAAACAGCTTCTTTTGGATGTCTGATTGCCGCTGCTATTTGCTTTATGCTCGGCCTTCATCGCTGTTTCTTTGCCTGAAATCTCCCTTACTTCTTGAGCCCCTTTGCGCCTCATGAATTCGTCGATTAATCGACTCTTCACGAATTCAGAGGTGAGGTCTGATTCGGGCCTACTCTCCAAAGCCGTAGTGAGAGTGTCGTAAGACTCCGGCAAACTCGATAAATAGAAACAAGCAATTACGTCGTCCTTCATTTCTACGCCTAGTGCAGCGAGCTTATCAAAATATTCTGACATTTTCGCAACGTGAGCTTCCATGTCTCCGCTCTCTTCGAGAGTCATGCGAACAACGCGCTTTAAAAGGTGTACCTTATTTGAAGTTGTGTTCTTTTGGTGATGTGACTTCAATGCCTCCCATTGATCGTGCGCCGTTTTCTTCTCCTTGATGAATCGCAATTGGCTATCTTCAACTGTCAAGCCAATCACGACTTGAGCGTCTTGATCCTTCTTCTGCCAAGCGGTAACGGCTGTAGCAGTAGCTGCGGCAGCAGCAGCGATCGCGGCGGTGTCGGCTACGGCTGCGGGGTGAACTGTAGTGGCCGCATCTTTATCTTGACGAACCACGTCCCACAAACCGTCTTTTATCAATAGCAACTTCACTTTGAAACTCCATGTGGAGTAATTGTCACTGTTCAATTTTTGCACGTTATACCTTACGCTTTCTGCCATCGTGCGAAAAATTCACTTTACTTTAGTTCACTTCAGTGTTTAACTTTAAATTGTCCTATACTGCGTTACTTAACTTTATGAGCACTTTTATTTATTTACTTTATTGTATTATTGGGCTGGGCCCATAACCTGTTGTTAAATGTTAATAAACAATAAGTATTATTAGATTGACTTTATTAATAATACATAAATGAAGCACAATAATACATGAATAAAAGTATGCACGTAACGCAGTATATAAAATGCACTTGAAAAAGTCTTTCGTTTAATTATAAATGAATGGACTGTAAAAAACACTTTTGTATAAACACTGATAACTGGATGTGAACTGCTGAATGCGACTGGCTGTCGCGTGGGCTGGTGGCGGACTGACCGTGGTGGGTCATCCTTCGGGGCTCTTCAGACGGAAGGGGAAGAGCAATAAAATTTGGCTCTCTTGGTTCCCGTCTACCTGGCATTTTCAATTCGCACAGGCACAATTATATTTAGTGTGCGCATCGTTGCTATACTCCAACAGAACCGCCCCAAGATTTAAGGGTGATTAGGTCACTAGGTACAGTCCTATGGAATGCCGTGAGATCAGGGCTGCTTCAAGACAGGACTGCTTCAAGAGAAATTAGTGTCGTCTGCAAATGGACATATGTATATCAAAATAAAGTGATAAATATCCAAATTAGATTCTTAATAAATATCATTCATGCAACTAAAACTAAAAAATAGTTTGTCTCTTTGGCAGAGACCTGCGCGTAACAAATCAATTAACTCTTCCACTGATCGTATCTAGTTTTTTAATGTATGCATAGTTATAACAAAACAAACATTTGAAATTGATTAACAATTTTTTTTGATATTACGTAGTTAAAAGAATAAAGAAAAGGAGCACGAAATTCTGAGTTGGTATACTAGATTGCTAGTGTGTGTTTTTCTAATTTTTTTTAATATCTACCGTTATTTAATACACTGAAACTTTTGATAAGGTTATTAAGAACATTTAGCGACCTTTTGCTATCACAATGTAACACGCTTTTATGTATAAAATTCGGACTAAACTAAAAACTGGAAAATTCTATAAATAACGTAAAAAAAATATAAAATTAATAAGATATGAAATTATTTTGTCCTAAACGAAGAAGCTTAAATATCGTTAAATATTACAATGAACTAATAAAGTTTTATAATTCTTATTAGAGTTTATTTTTAACTTTTTAGTTAATTTCACTTAAAATAATTGAGGCTTGTTTTTAAAAAGGCTTCTTTTTCAGTTTTTCAATTTTATTTCCCAAATTTGCTGGAGCTGCATATTCACACCAACCAAGATACTGGTAAAGACGAATCGCACGAGCTCAAACTCAATGGCGTTGCGTCGTTTATGTAAGGAGTTCCTATGGCCACCTTCCAGCTCTATCATCAGACCATAGGTATCACTTAGTATCTAGTATCAAAGTTCCTATGGTCACTTGGCAGCTCCATCATAAGACCCTGGTTAATATCTAGTATCAAAGTACTTGCACAACGAATCAAACGGGCTCAAGCTCGATGAGTTTGCGCCATTTAATTACGGAGTTCCTATGGCCACCTTTCAGCTTCATCATTAGACCCTAGGTATCATCTAGTATGTAGTATCAAAGTTCCTATGGTCAGCTTCCAGCTCCATAATAAGACCCTAGGTATCATCTAGTATCTCTAGTATCAAAGTTCCTATGGCCAACTTCTAGCTCCAACATCAGAGCCTGGGTATCATCTAGTATCAAAGTACTCGTCAAGACGAATCATATGAGCCCAAACTCAATGGTGTTGCGTCGTTTATGTACGGAGTTCCTATGGCCACCTTCCAACTTCATCATCAGACCATAGGTATCATTTAGTATCTAGTATCAAAGTTCCTATGGTCACTTACTAGTTCCATCATAAGACCCTGGTTAACATCTAGTATCAAAGTACTCGTCAAAACGAATCAAATGAGCCCAAACTTGATGGGGTTGCGTAGTTCAATTGTGGAGCTCCTATGGTCACCTTCCAGCTCCACCATCAGAGCCTGGCTATCATCTAGTATCAAAGTACTCGTTAAGACGAATCAAACGGGCCCAAACTCGATGAAGTTGCGGCGTTTAATTACGGAATTCCTATGGTCACCTTCCAGGTCCATCATCAGAGCCTGATTACCATTTGACACTCAATGTACTTTTTGAATTTTATTTGTTTAAAAATGGTTCATTTCAAGACTGAAATAGAACATAATATAAAACTAATTTTATCGATTTTAATAATTTCAACGAATATTTAAAGTTATTGTATTTTAAAACTCTACTCAAGTAGTTGATTATGGGAGGAATCGCATTGGAATTTTAATAGTTGTCAACAGAAATTTAATGCTCTTTTCGAACTTGCGAGCATACCGTACTTTCTCATAATAAACTTGTGGATTGAACGCACCCCGTTACCGATAATGGGTCGTTAATTTTTGCAATTTTGTTGTTTTTACGCTGGTAGACGAAAGGCTGGGGTTTTACGATCTATAGTGGATAGCGGTTAATCTTTAATGAATTTTATGGCGAAATTAGGTAACGAATGGAAGCCTCAAAAAAACTAAGCACTTATTAAGTAGTCCAGTCATTCCATCTAAAAAACGCTCAGAAATACAATTGTCCTTAAGAGCTTCACTTTTTATTATGACCAAGGTTTATTTTTTGTGTATATGTGTATTTTTTGCTCTTATCATGTTAAGCGTACTGTTCGTAGTTTTCAAAATATCACACGAGAAAATTTAGATAATTAGCGTCGTTTTTGTAATTTTTTTATTATCATAAAAGTTGCTATGAACGATAAAGACTATCTTGTTTAGAGTATATTTAAACCACAATGTTGTTAATTTTTATTTTTTATAGAACCAATTAATAGCAGTAATGTACCTTGAGATCGGTAGTTTCATTAAAAATTTTGATTTCATCCCTAAAGGATTGTATATATAAATAGATTAACCCCCCAAATTTATAAGTCAATAATACTCCTATATTGTGAAGACTCACAGTTCACAGGAGGTAGTTTTTGAATAACAAGTTGAAATATTTTCTATTAAAATTACCTGAAACCAAATCATAGAAAATAAAAACAGCTTTGGTTCAGTTAAAAGCGAAAGTCAAATTAATGGTATGTTAAAGGTACTTTTCTGGCAAACCAAATAACACTGAAAAATAGTGGCTATGCAGTCGTCGTCTTCGGGAGGGCCTCCTTTAGAAGTAAGTTGATCTCACTTGTTGGGCACCCTGTCGTCGTTGTCTCCAGGAGGGCCTCGTCAATAGGAAATTATCCCCTTTTTCGTAAAAAATGGGTGCAAACCTCTTGGGGTGATCTGTAATACTACTTGTCTTGCCTCCATTCTAACTAAAGAATCATCTGGTGTTCCAAGGACAATATCTGACTTTCAACGACCTTAATTCGAGAAGGTTCTCGTTCGACGAAGTGAACCAGACAACCCACGGATGATTCGGTCGCGTATTTATGCTATTTCGCCGTTCTGGCTTCCTGACCGAACCGACAAATGAAGTCCGGTGAAAACTTCTTTCGTAGGGTTGGAAATCTCCGGCAAACTTAGTGGATTAGGGGTGGTGTTCTTTTTCTCATTCAGGAGTTGGTTAATCTCACTTATTGGGTGCCATGTGATCGTCCACTTCGAGAGGACCTCTTCAATAAGAGAGTATCTCTCTTTTTTGTCCCAAAATGGGTAGCAAATCTCTTAAAGTGACGAGCAAGGCAACCATGCTAACTTAAGAAACATCTGGTGTTGGTGTTCTTCCAAGGACAATATCTGACTTTCAACGATTTTAATTCGAGAAGGTTCTCGTTCGACGAAGTGAATCAGACAACTCGCGGATCGATTCGGTCGCGTATTTATGCTATTTCGCCGCTCTGGCGACCTAACTGAACAACCCATGGCATGACATCCCTCTCGCCGGAAGAATCTTCACAGATTGGAGTCTGGTGGACACTTCTTTTATATGGCTGGAACTCTCCGGCAAACTCAGTGGGATAAGAATGATATTCCTCTTCTCCTTCAAGAGTTGGTTAATCCCACTTGTTGGGCACCATGTCATCGTCGTCTTCGGGAGAGATCCTCTTTTTCGTGCCCAAATGGGTGCAAACCTCTTGGGCGACCAGCAAGACCAATTGCTCTTGCCTGAATTCTAACTAAAGAGTCATCGGGGGTGACAGAGGTCTTCCAAAGACTATATTCGACTTTAAACAAGCTCAATATAGAATAGATACAGAGTTTTCGACTTCACCGATAGATTGAACTTATTTAACATCGCTGGGAAACGTGTATAGAGCTAAAAAGAGATAAGAGAAAACTATAAAATTCGAAAGGGATAGATCCGGTGAGTGGTTTGAAGCTTCCCGAATCATATTTCCAATCTTATTGATCCTGTTCTGTTCCTCTGTAACTACCACGTCACTGATATCCCCGTCTACGTTCGTGGTTGTTATAGTTATTATGGAAATTATTTGAATTATTATATATATTATTTCTAATAATTTTTTGCTTTCTGTACTGTACCAAATGACCCAGTTTCCCGCACGAAGCTAAACTAGCATTAAAAAATACGCCCGACATCCGATAGATTGAAATTATCAGTTTTTTTTTACAAAAATAATTATACTGATACAAACACTGTATATCAAAATATATTTTCATCATCATATTATGTTGTTTTTACTTTCGGGGGTGATTAAATTCTATTCGACACCATTTTCATAATACGATTTGTCTTTATCATCAAAATAGTTCTCAGTTTCGACAAAACCCTTTTCATTGGCGCAAAATTTCTGTGCAGTATTAATCTTGAATTAAGAGAACAGGGAAAAGCTACTGTAGCCCGATTTGAAGAATACGGTATATACGAAAATAATTTGAATCCCAATTTATGTAACTTTTCCATAAAACAGAATTTCGCAGGTTATTATAACATACGCATCTCAAAAATACTGATACCATAACATTGTTAGACGACTTTGGCGTCTTTATACACTATGTAGTGGCTTCATCACGTGCAGTTGCACTCGTCTGGGTGTGGAGTAAAGACCGGTGTGAAATTATGGATCCATGATACATCAATTTTCACATATCGATACAAAAATTCAAGCTGATTACCATTGAAAAGGTCCAAATACTGCTGAGACTCATTAATTCGTTGTTGTTTTTGATCAATTCTGATCTCGCGCAGCACTTTGAACAGAGCTTTCACATACCCAAATATTCATTCACGATATGTCCAATCCAATCCTTAGATATCTTTAAGGTATCAACTATATCTTTCAAATTCACTTTATGGATATTTGCAATTATTTTGAATTTTTTTATGTTTTCATCGGTGACAGCGTCTTTGGACCACCCACAGCGTGCATTATCCTCGGTGCTCATTTCGTTTAAATTTAGCAAATCACTTAATTGTTCAAGCCAAGTTTCTTCACCAGAAGAATTAATAATGCTATTCTATAACACAGGCCAACGATGAAAAACTTTTTGACTGAAAATACCTTGCTGAATCCAAATATGATGCTTAAAAAGCTGTATCACTAACCATTTATTCACATTTTATAGTTACATTTATGAAATCAATCAACATTTTTAAAATTTAACAGGTTTTTTAGAGTTAAAATAAAATTTAAAAAATAAATCTAATGAACCAAGACCGACTCCATATCTATCTAGTGGTATTTAATGAACGAAGATGATGTTGGTAGTACTGCTGAAACACATGCTAAACAGCTGATGTTTAGTTTAGTTTCAGCCTAACCTCAATTTCACGTTTCCGTTTCCTGTATGTACATGTGCTCAGTGCATTGCCTAATCGCGGTTGTAAACACTCTGCTGACAGTTTTTGTTATATTTGTGGTGAGTTGTTTATTAGAAAACAATAAATAATTTTAAATTATAATTTATTATTTCGAGACTAGGATAGAAAGTATATAAACATGGTAGTTTGAAACACTCACAAATTACTTAATACGAAATACGAATCTTTAAACGTTTTTTGAGAACATGTCAGGCTACTATCTGACGCTACTGTTTTTTTTACATAAAGTAATTGAATTGTTTTCATCTTAAGACCATTAAGTCTTATTTCAAACTCTTATAGTAATTTTTTATAAGGAATTCAGAAAATGAACCCGCATTGTACCATCTATAAGAATATATTTATTTAATTCGATTATTAATTAGCTGCTCTTAATTATTTCGAGTGAGCTTAATTTCTCCAGTTTCACGGATAACGAGCTAAACAGGGGGAAATAATTATATTCCGTCATAAGCAAGAAATATTGAATAGGTTAGTAGAGTTGAAAATTACGTTTTGCTACTATAAACAGTCGCCCCTCACGTAATGTAATAAATGGAAAAAAGGACATTAATTTTATATGACAAGTATTAAAATTCCGATCCGACTTTAATCATAGGCAAGTGGTCACCCTATCGAACTAATAAAAGAGGCAGACAAGCAGGAACGGCAGAGAAAAGCAATAAACGGATCACGCTCGTTCTCTATACCCGTGACTTTTAATATCTCTTCTTATTTTTGGTTGGCGCACCATTATACACTGAAAAAAATTGCTACCTACATTTAAACGTTTAATTAGGAAAGGTAAATATCAGTGTAAATTAGTAAAAATTAATTAGAACATTGCATATTTTAATAAGAAAGAGTTTTAAATACAGTTTCTAGGAATATCAAAAGCGAATTTAATTTATTTAACTGAAGTAATAAAAGAAATAAATACTTATTCTTACATTTTGTTATAACTATATTAGACTCATGCGTTATCCTACGACAGCCTTGGCTTCGAGGGTTTATTAAATGTGTTCACGGTATTATGAATGCGTACTGAAATCTTACACTACAGTGTTATTACATTATTTGTTAAGATATTGGAAGATTTTGGTTCATCTTTTGATGTTATTTCCCTGTTTGAATTATTTTTCATAAATGTTGTATTGATAGTTTCTATTTTTGAGAAAAATTCTAATAATAAATGATCGTTCAAGTATAATAAGAAGCAATTTTGGAAGCTTTTTGACGTCCCAGCCCCCCTTTCCTTGTAACGCGCCGTAACGTTTTTATGTATTCCCTTTCCACTCCTCCTCAACTCGCTTCAACTTTCTTCACTAGATTTTTAATACAAGCAACCATTTAAAACATAATACTTTAAAAAGCTTCAGAAACTGATTCAGTAAAAGAACTAGGGCACAGAAAAACTGCATTAACTGAAATAGTTATTTTCCTAACAAGTGCGGAAAGTGATAGGTACTTTCCCGCACGCGACTGCAGTTGTCCCGAACGACGCAGAGCGGAGTTCGGGCAAGCGGTCAAGTGCGGGAAAGATACTTTACGCATGAGGAACATAATTTTTCCTACGACCGTATATACAAAAAAAGTATACCAATCCATTTTTCTAGAATTATTTTATTCCAACAAACATAATAATATACAAAACTTTAACTAAAAACCACTAATTATTATAAATATTATTATTGAAAACACAATTTGTTGTATTCTGTAGACTAGTAAGAATTGCCGATCCAGTGGAGTTATTTAGTTTTAACTGGAAGGTAGATGACGTCGATGAGGATGGATGGCATCGGTTGCAGGTCACATAAAGATGACGATGACGGTGACGGCAACGGTTTTAAGTCATTTGGCAGGGAACAGCTCGGAATTAGTTTCATTTACAGCCTTCAAAATGGCTTCGGGAAGTTCTTCGTCGGATGAATCCATCAATATTATTGTATTGGATTCGGTTTAATGTGGTTTAATATAGAAGAAGATTGCACTTATTCGGTCACTTCAAAGACGCTTTGAACAACTTTGACGTTTTAGTAACAATTACATGGTTATATCAAAAATATCTGTATTATTTTATATTTTGAAAAAATTAAGAATGCTACAAAAAGCTAGAAAAGGTTTAAATTTTATTTGATGGACTATTTCGTAAATATTTATTTACCTGTAATTACAATAGTTATAATCTCAGAAGTAAAAAACTATCTAATAAAGTCAAAATTTGCACAATTTTACTTTCCCGCACTAGTGGGAAAAACTAAAATGCGTGCGGGAAAGTGGGTTAAAACGCACGGTCGTAGAAAAACAAATTTTCGGATGTTTGTGTCTTGTTAGAAGACGATCCACACTTGAGTACTAGACAAATATCCAGGGAACTTGAATTTTCGCAAAATTCCGTGATGAAAATTTTATGTAATAATAAATTCCATCCATACGAAGTAGCGTTGGTTCAAGAGTTGTCGACGACGATTTTGATAGATAGAGTTTACAGACCTTCTTCTTCTTCTTCCAGTGCCTGCTCCATTCTAATGAAGGTTGGCAATCATCCTTTGGAATTCCTTACGATCTTCAGTCATGCGTTTTAGAACGGCATCACATACATGGAACCAGTCTCGAAGGTTTTTCAGCCATGAAAATCTTTTTTTACCCAGCCCGCGCCTGCTTGGTGCGGTGACAAGGCATATTTTTGATTTCTAAATATGTGGCCAAAATAGGAAGCTTTACCCTTTACAATGGTTAATAGTTCTCGTTTTCTGTTCATTCGTCTTAGCACCTCGTCGCTGGTCACCCGATCCGTCCATGGTATTTTAAGGATCCGATTATTATCTACAATAATCATTTCTACAATTTTTGTCGTACGATGCACGGTACGCGGAATATTTAATAAAACGTATTTTTCAAAATGGCGGCTTAAGTGAAGATCCCCCCATGACACCCACTTGGATTTACATTCAGGGGATACCCCTGAACATATTAAAAAAACCTGTTACCGCACGTTTTTTTCAGAACCTACTTTTTTGGTTAGGGCTCTTGGACTTATATTATCACTCAAAAATTATAAGAAAAAATGTAATAAATGGCGTTTTATTTCAATGTAGCGTTTTATTTGTGTTATTTAGAATTTTTGCATTCTCCTAATGCGAGATGGAAATATTTAAGATATAATAGAACATAAATATTTCTGGAATCAGTGTTGTGACATCTATTATCGTAGAACAGAGAACTATTGAAATATTTCTGTATTTGCGCCATCTCTAGAACAATAGTTGAAGTTCTATATGGAAATGACTCTCTGGATCTGTAATCTACCTTGAATAATAAAGGAATATATAAATACCAGATAGTAAACACGAAACGTAACACATAGATGACAGGACGTATTTGGGCATTTGTTTTAATAAAACAAGCATAAAGAATTGACTACTGTCCTTTTGCATATAGTAATTGATTTTAAGATTTTAAAATATAATTTCTTTTTATTACTCACAAAATTATCCTAATTGAAAAATAATAAAATAACTCATATATTAATTATATTATCATAATCTGAAATATATATCAACATTCCACTTTTTAAAACAGAAGTCGAAATAACTCCGGCAAGCTGTAGAAAAAGATTACAACAAACCGACGTGCAGACGCTTCAAGAAAGAGTTTTTTTATATTGTCGTATCTGAGTATGAACGCGAATTACGAAACTATGTTTATCGAATTTCAACAACAAGACGTACTAGAAACTCTTGAAAACGGGCTCTGTTGCCGACGCGCCGCGTTCTGGATACGCGGTATCTGTGGGAACTAACAAAAACTATTAAAACGAATCATGTTCGTGCTATAGACAATTGTGTCTATGTCATAATAGTGTAGGCGCGTTTTTAAAACGAATAACCGACATAAATTCACGCTTCAAGAAAGAGAGTTTTTTTATTACGTCGTATATATGTAGATACGACGGATTCCAAAACTATATTCACCGAATTTCAACAACAATTTCCGAATTCGGCGCTACCAAATCGTTCAAAAGTGTGAAGACCACTTTTAGCGACTAGGACGAAGTTGGTCGGTACATCAAAAAAATTGGGGGTGGCCCTCTCCTATAAGTCACCTTATAATTTTAATTGACTTTGATGACTATTTTCAAAATTGAGATGGCTTGATATTTATTATTGTGGTATGTTCCTTTATTGAGATATGTTCCTCTAAGTAAAAATTGTCTTAATCCCTTTTGGTCCCCCCTAATGAATTTAAAAGTTTTTAATTCGGCACGCTCTCAACATTTATTTCTTGTCACAGTTATCGGATTTGAAAAACTCTAAGAAAGTTTTAACATCGCTATTTATTTAAAAACATGTAATTGATTTTTTTTTCTCACATACAAAATCGATATTCAAGGTAAGTCATTTTTATTTGTAGAAAATAATGTAGTCGATAATCAATTCGCTGCATTTATATCGTTTTTGTTGTTGAAACTCATTATTTTTTATTACTTTCGCAAGTAACAAATCAGGGAAGAAAAGATCATAATATAGTGATTGCGATTACGGTCATTTGAATTTTTTGCCGCAGAAATTATCGCTTATAGCAATATTTATTACCGTTGGGAAATCTTGTAAAGTGAATAATGGCCATAACGATGTTGATTCCTTATTAACTTTTTCTCCATATTTTTCTCCAAGTTTACTCGATCTACTATAATTTCTTCATTTATGTTGGAGATTAGACTCATATTAGATGAAATGTACTTATACACCGAATTTACTTGACACGCTTATACTAACTTAACATGTACATCAGTGGTGAATCATGAATTTATTTGGTAGTGCTGAACGGGGGAAAATTTTTGTGAAAGGATCGTTGAGTTGCTGTATGTGTGTTCTTCTCGATCAAAATACTTTATGTTGATTAAAGGCAGGAAAAATAAATGTAGCTAAGATATAATACAATATATTAAAACGTTAATGGATATCCAATAATCCATTTATTAAATTCCAGAATAGTGCACTTTAACAAATTTCGACTCTAGAAAATCGAGAAATCATCCGATTTCGATGATTTTTTTTAAATATTCTTTTATACAGCGGATTTTTGAAAAAAATATGGGAATAAGAAAGATGAAAAGTTATATTGGTTAGGTTAGGTTAGGTTTTTAGCTGGTAGGTGTCCGGTTAGCGGACGAATCCAGCACACCTGGGACACCTTCCCAGGAGTTTTTCGAAGAAGATTTTCCCACCCACAACAAAAAAATGTTAGGTTGGGTTAGGGGGGGAGTGTGCTAAAAATTCAGACCAAGTGTTCACATTTGGTCTGCTTGTCAAACAGAGTCGAAGTCGAGGTTCACATCGATAATGAAATTTTTCGCAATTCAATTCCACTTTTTGACCAATATGAATGTTCCAAGTATCTGTTCTATCAAATAGCTCTCCATCTAAATACATTCACAATTAAAAATGTCAAACTTTATGATGGCAATGTCAAAGTTGACATATTCACTTCGGTGTTGCCATATCTCAAAACATGAGTAGATACTATAATCGATTGAAATTGAAAAATAAATCAGAAACTGGAGATAACAACATAAAACATTTTTGCGACGGTATTGAAATAAGCTCAACGGAATTTATTTTTAAATAAAACTTGAAAAATGATCTCCTTTCAAACGAACACATGTCACAGAGTGAATGTAACATCGAAAATTTAAAAACGTAATTTTCGAAGAAAAACATCCGTCATATTGCAAAGAATTTTATAAAACATGCGTCAATATTGCATGCATGCAGGTTAAAATATTTCATAGATATTTATTACACGTCGCTCGACATTATGCAAGTCTCTTGTCATTACATTATGGCTAAAATTAACAAAAATTTCATTAGTAAATGTACAATTTTCTAACTCCAAATTTTACTTAATAATACTATGTGACTGGTTAAAAAATGTAAATAACAAAGCTAAGTAAAGTAAAAAAAATTCTTCCTAGAATTGTAGCTGGCACGCAATAAATATGGCACAAAACTGATCTTGTTGCAAATGCGATACTATTTTACATGAAACAATCAGCTAAATTTGATCTGCGTATGCTTTCATCGAGAAATATTACGCCTCACATTATATTGTTGTGGTAAACGGCCTTAGTATCAAGCAACGTGCAATATTTTGATCTTTGCAATTTCTTGCACGTTGTCCTGCTTCATGTCAATCGGCCTTTAGGGCCTAATTTCAAGGGCAGCCCGTGTCTAGACTTGTGAAAGAGAAAGACAGTATCGCCATCTCTTAGTAACAAGCGGAAATATCCTTTTATTTTTGTCGAGAACGATATAATCTTCCATGCGCTTTGAGTCTAGAATAGAAACTTCCTTAACCATACCAAAACGAGTGCGTTGGCGCGACTGGAGTCATTTGAGTCGAGTAATCGGAGCGATACGGTTGGAGAAGGATTTTAATTGTTTATGTGAAGTAGTGATTGTGAACGTATTGTGTATTTGTTTGTTACATGCGCGTGCGATATCTATAATTGTTACTATTTTAGCATAATGTCACAAAAACGTAAAATTTATAGTAAGTGCACAATTTTTTAGTCTAAATGGGAAATTGCATATTTTTTCATAGAATGGAAAGATAAACCACTGTATTTGATTTGTAATTAAACAATTGTAGTTTGTAAGGAGTTTAATTTGAAGAGACATAAGTCATAATTTGATTATGACATTGAAAAAATAAGAATCGACACATTGTCATATTTAAAGTCTAAAGTTCAAGGTCAACAATCGATGTTTATCAAAGCTAATACACAGAGCGAACTTGATCTGAAATCAAATTTTATTATTGCATTAGAAATCACGAAAAGATGAAAATCTTTCACTGATGGTGATTTTATTAAAGACTGTAAGTTGAAAGTTGCCGATGTTTCATTTCCATCTCAAAAGTCAATAATTCAAAATATTTCGCTCTCAAAAAACACTGTTGCGTCAAGAATAAATGATTTATCTCAAAATTTGGTTCTTCAACTGAAGGAGAAAATTAAGTAATTTACAAACTTTTTACTGGCTGTTGACAAGAGCACTGATACTGTTGATACAGCTAAACTTGCTGTTTTTATACGAGGCATTAACAGCTTGAAATAACTGAAGAACTATAAAAGTGCCTTCCATTGACATGGACTACATCAGCAAATGATATTTATTCTGCAATTGAGCATTTGATAGCAGAATATGAACTGGACTATTACGGATGGCAATCCTGCCATGGCAGGCAATTTATTATGAATCATTGAGATCCAAACATTTAAAAACGGACCATGTCATGCAACCTATAATTAAAATTGTGAATTTTATAAGGAGCAGAGGACTAAATCACCGACTATTCTGGCAATTTTCACAAAATTTGGACGAAAAGTTTTCTGATGTTCCCTATTTCACCGAAGTGCATTGGCTTAGTCGATGAGTAGTTTTAGAAATATTTTGTGCATTTCGTGACCATATGCAGCTTCCGTATTAGAAAAAGGAGAACCAATTGATTAAGACAATGACTGGTGCATTGATTGTGCTTTTATATCGGTGTGTAGAGGTGCGCTAAGAAAGGATTTTGCGAAACTTCGATTTTAAAGGGGTAAATTTCGATTTTAAAGAGGTAAAACGGTGTATGTTTACAAATTCGATTTTTTCGTTTTTCTTGGCCACTAATTGAGATATCAACTTTGTTTTTGCACTAAAACATTCTCCGTACAAATACCTGAAAACCAATTTCTGCGATTTTCAAAATTCCTCTTGGAAAGGGTTCAAAGAGTTAAGCAAAAATTTTTATTACAGAACCATATATTTAGCAATTCTTCATGAAGAAATAAGATATCAAAGAGAATCATTTTTAGAAATGAGTCCCGTGTGAATATCTTAAAACTAATTTCTCCGTTTTTGGAAATTTATTTTTGATTTTTTTTAAAAGGGTTAAATTCATTTGATGGAGAGTGCATGGTTCGATTTATAGATTCTTTGTTACAAGTTGATAATGCTGTGCAATACCCATCAGAGTTCCTAAACACGCTCAATCCTCCAGATTTCCAGGCACATAGATTCATTCTAAAGGTTGGAACACCGATAATGTTGTTACGAAATCTCAATCCTCCTAAACTGTGCAACGGTACGAGACTACGTGTGAACGCTCTTCAGAAAAACATAATCGAGGCTACAATTATAACCAGATGTGCCAGAGGAGAATCAGTCTTTATGCCTTCAGACTTTTCAATTTAAAAGATTGCAATTTCCTATTAGAGTCTGTTTGCTATGACAATCAATAAATCACATGGTCAATCTTTGAAAGTGGTAGGAATCGATTTGATCTGTTCTTTATGACACTCCCAAATTAAATTAATGCATAGAATACATTAGTCATTTCTCATTGAATTATCCCTATATTACGCGAGGTTCAATAAACCGCGGACGAAGTCTTGATGGGTATTGCTAGTCTGAATATAAAGTTACAAGGTAAAAATCTGATTGTCACTCAAATGTATTCATATATTCAAGCATTTGAAACAAAGGGAACAAACAAAAAAAGAGAAAAACAGGTAAAAAATTAAATTTTGGACCATTTTACTCATTTAAAATCATTTGGCACAGTGAATAAAAAAAATTTGGATGAATATTCTCAATTTCTGCAAAATTTGATTACGGAATTCAGAAATCGATTTAAAAACTTTGACAAAATGAATAAAATGGAATTCCCAATTTATAACAATCCTTTCAATTTTGAAGATTCACAGGCATAAGTTCATTTACAAATGGAGTTGATAGATTTTCAATTGGACAGTATTTTGAAAGAGAAATTTAATGAGATTAACGCTCTTACATTTTATAGACAATATTTCAAGAGTTTGTGTGATTACCCGGAATTAAAAAAGCATGCAGCACGCATTCTCTGCATGTTTAGTAGCACCTATTTATGTGAGCAGATGTTTTCCATCATGAAAATAAATAAGAACAAACGTTACACAAGATTTAAGAATGAACATCTCCAATCTATTCTTAAAATTACTACAACGAATATGATACCTGACATCAATGAGCTTGTCAAAAACAACTCAGGTATCTGGGTCCTCGAGCTCAACATAATTACCTCAACATCTTTTATAACTTTGATATGATTTTTAACAATGGTATATTATATACTTATATAATTTAATAAATAAAATGTTATAATAATTCAGTCCATTTTTTTTTATTTTCAATCTGGCCTACCTACGATTTCAAAATTTAATATATGACCCTCTGCAAAATTGAGTTTGACACCTCTGCTTTAGAGGATATATGAGCGGCATTCATACTCTTCCTCGGTACGATTGTATACAAATCATCGTATAATTAAATCATATCAACTTATCTTCATGATACGTCGGGCATTGTATTTATTCATTTCTAAACTTTTAAACAAGCTTTCCTATTGCATTGATCTTGAAATGCCGTAGTTACAATCTCATGTAATAAATCAGAAGCGTTGATGTGACACAATTATCTAAATCCGTCGTGAAATTCAATGGCAAAACAATTGCTTATAAATACAGAACAATAACGGAGATGACGTTATCGAGATAATATGGCCGTACCCTGTGATTTAACTAAAATAGAACAACTAAGATCGGTAATTTCAAACAGGAAGAACTTCAAATGTCTAAATTATAGGTGAATAGCCGCATTTGCGTGATTTGATTGGTTACTTTCTGTGTTAAAATTGCAGGGATTTATCTCTTACATCCTAAATATTCCACCAGATCATAATGAGAATAGTAGTAGTCGATTTCAATATGTTTTTCAGAACAAATGTATTTTTTATGAACTTGACATCGTATGGTTAATCGTTGTTGAAATATTTTATAGACACCTGGTTCCTTTCATAGATAATTACGCAATGGTCATTATTATTCGAATAAACTTTCTTTTGATGTCAACATTCCTAGTTACTGAACTAAAATTATTAATTTCGATTATGTAAACAAATACGTCGATATACACAATTCTATAACTGAGAAAAGGATAGAAGCTACATAAAATATCACATCAATTTACTAGTTGTAAATAGGTATTGTCTACAGATTTATTTAGTCAAATTATATTTAAGACTAAAACTTGGTTGAAATTGATCAATTACATTTTTTTTTTAAAATATTATACAACTTGGTTAAGAAAGAGTGATTTAATTTCTCGAAAAAAATCAAATGAATGGAAAACTTCCAATAAAAGTGCTAAAATG
Organism: Diorhabda sublineata; assembly: GCF_026230105.1. NCBI lineage: Eukaryota > Metazoa > Arthropoda > Insecta > Coleoptera > Chrysomelidae > Diorhabda > Diorhabda sublineata. The sequence continues at coordinate 17,494,810 of NC_079480.1, read as the reverse complement.
TGCTATTTAACTTCACAGAAACATATATCGCATTTGAATAGGACATTCCTTCCAAAAACATTCCTAGCAACTCCTTATACCGGATGGCTAACTAAGAACGGCCATGTCTCAGAAATGGACTCTATTACAGTTTCAGGAAAAAATATTATAACCAAAGTGGCCCCGAGAAAACACGCGAAGATTATTTTCAGAATTTTAGATTCATTACATAATTGAAAATTCCGAATTAAAGGAGCGAATTTTTTTAAAATATATCCAATTAAATGGCAATTTATATAGGGCAATCTAATTTTAACAAATTCTATGCATTTTTGATTTTACAAGGTCTTCTATTTAAATGAAAGGTGGGGGAAATTGGGAGCCTTGTTACGAAACAATATCTGTAAGTCCAATTCTGCTTAGCCGATTTCTATAAACTTTATGTTATTCGAAAGAATTTTCGGAAAGCAATACAAAAAAACGTGAATCCACTTTACTGTGAAGCCTTTATAAGATAATTTTAAGAATGACAGCCCCCCATTGAACCAATAACTAACTAAAAAGAATATTAATATTAATATGTCGTTAAAGAATTTCATCGGTGTCAATGACAAATTTCCTGAAAATGAGATGGTTCTCAGCAAGTAAAACCATTATTACCGTGAAAATAATTTGATAATCAACCAAAATTTTTACTTTATTCCATGATTCATATTGATGTTGATTTGAGTAGATATCATTTGATTAAGTGTAAATTTCAGAAATAAATTTCTCTAGAATTGGACCTAGATCTATGAAATCGAGCCAGTAGATGAAAAAATTAATATTTCATATCAAAACATTTCAAAATTGATAGATAAGCATGCTGCACTGAAAAAAAATTTCTTCTAATCTTAAACAACCTTCCAACCAAATCAAGAGATGAAGTTCTATAGAAATATTAATAAACAAAATTAACCAAACGAAAAAGGCATATTTATAATTCAAATTGTAATTCTCATGAAAAATGGACAATTTTGAAAAACACGAATGTCGCAAAAACCTCCAGGGCTGATGAAATTATTAACTTCTTTGTTAATTATTTTAAAAGTGATTGTTGAACTTATAATAACTAATAACACTGTTATTCTATCTGTAAATTCTTTATTATCAGTCCATCCAACAAACGATGGAGAAGTTTCAGATATAATTTCAAATGAAAGGATATGGTAAATTGGAATTTTTGGAACCGTTGGTGATATTCATACTGAATACACTGTTTATACCATCACTACACTCACAATTACATTGTCTGACGCGCAGTTTCGATAACCAAATTATCGTCTTCTGAGACTGAAGGTAAACTGAGGGTTAATTAGGTTAGGTTAGTTAGTTAGTTAGTTTACTTTTCGTCTCTGGAGACGATAACTTGGTTATCGAAACGCGCGTCAGACAATGTAATTGTGAGTGTAGTGGTGGTGTAAACAGTGTATTCAGTATAAAAGTATATGGTAGAGTCGGGATGAACATACAGCTCATTATTCTGTGTTGTCCATACAGACTTGATACACATATTCAATAAATGTATTTATCAATATTACTTCCCAAATCTCTGGAAACATGCATTACCTAAAACTTCTGCCAAATCAGGATTTAGATCTGGGTATAGTTGCCCAAGAGCGTTGGCCGTTATCACTGATAATATATTATATTCATTGGATAAAAGCATATTTGTATTCATTGATTATTCTAGATGATTGATTTGATATTCTAAATCACAAAATATCAATAGTAATTCTTCATTTTTTTGGATTAAGCAATTGCCCTTTTTAAGTGTTAGTTTTTAGGTAGAACTCAACAGGTTATGACGATACAACAAAGTGTCCCTTAAGAAAAATATTACAGATCCCCTCTTATATTCAATATACACTTCCAAATTTCATACTTATTTTACACATTGTAAATACCACATGTATGCAAACGATACCCAGGTTTATTATTCATTCAAAGTTTCTAATATACAGGAGGCTTCAGATAAAACAAGTCAAGATCTCTCTGAAGTTACTTTTATTTCTTAAAAACATTTATTAAAAATCAATCCAAATAAGTCTAGAGCATTGATTTTTGGCCATGAATCACAAATAGCAGAGATGAAATTGCGAGAATAATATACTTTAGTAAATACGGTAAATATTTGGATTTGATTATCGAGACCAAATTACGATTTAAAAAACATATAACTGAAAAACTATGTGAACTTTATTCCTCACTAAAATTAATTTATCAACAAAGAATGTATTTAAATATTGACATAAAGAAAATGCTGTATGATTCTTTGGTGGTTTTACATTTCAATCAATTTAATGTAGTATATGGGACAAATGTGATACTTATAGAATTCAAAAAACCCAAAACTCTTGTTTAAGACTCATCTACGGCATCAGCTGAATCGATAGAATCTCGTATAAACTAAAAGATGCGGGTTGGCTTAGTTTGTACAATAAAAGAAAGCTGCATAGTCTAAATTTTCACTGCAAAATTTTAAGAAACAAATTATCAGAATATCACAAAAAATGTAATAAATATACTTACACATCATAAAGAAATATATAAACAGGAAAGAACAATTTCCCTCATTGGAAAAGTGTTGGATTGGATGCTCTAGTTAACAACCAGAGAAGTTTTCGGTAACCAAATGCTTTTCGTTAGGAAGAAATACGAACAATCATAACGTGACTGTGAAAGCCCTATACCACTGCTCAGTCTGTGAGTTTAAAATCATTTCCAAGAGACGAAATAAGCTGAAGAAGCTGTGGCCCTGCCTGCTGAAGTTGTAGTAGTTTCTTTGAAGGTTTGAGGTGTGGAAAAACTTCATCAAAAACAACACTTTGGAGTGGGAAACCGTTGAGAACCTCGTTTATTACAAGGACGGGTCGAAGAAAACCAAGAATTTGAGTCGATGTATTACGACCAAAGCAATTTCATGCACATTATCATTTTTCTTTGTTAAATGAAAAAATAAATTGTTCCATTTGGCGTTTCAATTTATGATCTTTTTAATATTCTACCAAAGTTTACGTCTGCATAGTGGAATTGAAATTACAAATAATTTGGGAAAGTTGAGTGGATGTCATTTATTCAGAACTAGTGAAGACTTGATCATTAAGCGATAAACTGGAATAATCCAATTTCGCACAACTTAATTTGAGAAAAAACTGAATAAAAGCATCGTGTTTTTGAATCCAAATAAACTCATTCCATGAAAAACTAATCAAATCCTACGCGGTAATACCTACAATATTGAAAATTCAAAAAGTTTCTCTCAAAATCGGCTATAAAGTGAAACATTAATGTCGAGAAATCGGCAGTGAAATCGCTTCTCAATGCCTAGGTACTGAAGTAACTGAACCGCTTCTTGTTCGACAACAGTTTATTACACGTCAACCACCTAATCTAACCTACACTATTTGCTTGTGGATTTGTGAAAAAATAATTATATTATTTAACTGTGTACGTAACAATAACCATATAATTGGAATGAGCTGGTTTTGACAGCAAATACCTCAATTATCAAAGCCGACAATTTAGCCATAAGGATTTGCAAAAGCCAAATAGAAGCAGAGCCTTTTGCAGCAATGAGGCAAGCGTCCTTCAAGTATCTGTCAACAACAGTATGGACAAAAGCACCAAATGTAGTACAGACAGAGATAAGGACAATGGTGGGTTAAATTCTATGAGTCACAAACGTAGTTATAAGAATGATAGTATACATTGCAAACTTAATAAGGACTTGGAATAAGAATAACTACTTTTATCTACAATACATACTAAGGTTCAATAGCGTAGCTCAAAATGGAATCTTAAATTCAGTGGAAAGTATCAAGACTATGGAATCTCGTGAAGACACGGAACTTTAAAATCGAATAGGTGGCTACAAAATTGTAACATGATGTAACATTTATGACCATTCTGTCTCATCACAATCCTTCCTTTTTTCTTCTTGTTTTTTCCTAGATCTGAAGCTGGTTTCTTCTTTGATATCTGTTCTCATCCTGGTTCTAAATTGTCACTCCACCTCTTTCGTGGTGGACTTCTACTCCGTGTTCCAATTGGAAATTTACCTCTTGCCATTTTTACCAGTCTATCATGTGTCATTCGACTTATATGTTGCTCCCATTGTTTTTTACGCTGTTAGCCACGTTACATAATCGTCTAAAGTTTCTCAACTATGTGATATAGTTCTTCCTACATCAATTGCAGATTATAAAAACCCTTGACGACAATTTAATTTGATTACCGTAAGCGTAGATACCTCATTTTATAAATGTGTCATTCTTATAAATACTTTCAAAAATATGTATAAATATCTATAAAGGCAATTGAATCATTATAAATACGCCGTTATTTAGATTAGTTACTACTTGTACCTGCCTGTAAGGGAGTTTGTTTTAAACAGGATACTAGATGTGAACTGAAACTTTTTTGTACCCCATTCACCGCATTCGTTTTTTCTCAAAGCAAAAACCTCAAAGGAAAATAAAATCTTTGCGAATAAAATAGAAAAAAAAAACATTCCAATTTCAAAGTATCTTCATAAATAATCATGGTAGTCAGAGTCGTCTGAACTAGAGTCATAATTTGATTGAATTTTGAAGGGTGGTGAAGAGGATAATACTCATCTTCTTGAACATGTTCAACACAGTTTTTCCAAAGCTCTTGGCGGTCTGTTGCTAGAACATTCTTCACGAGTTCTACAACCTATTTAATTAGTTCTGGAGACTGATAACTAATTTTCGTAATTCTTATTTTCATTAATTCCGACAGCTTCGGCCAATAGAAATGCATTTATGCTTACGATTCGATATTTCCATTGGTACGCAGTGGAGATGATGAGTCCACGTGGACTGACGGTTTGTTACATGTTTACACGTAGTCGAAACAGAAATAGAGAAAATGTTTGATTGCATCTTAAATACAAAGTTGGGATGGGTTAACGAAACTATTGTTTAACATTTAGGGTATACCTAATTGTTTAACATATAAATACGACGAGCTCATTTCAATATATAATCATGTATAGTTGAAACCGCATTTAGAAAATAAAAATGATGAATCATTGATAGGTGGTCGTTAGATCTTGCGATATTGCATTCTTTCAACTAACAATAATCGGTTGTTATATACGAAGGGGATCGAACAAATCTCAATTTTGTTAAGAATTAGTTAGTTAATTAGAAAGAAGTCGTACAAGTTACATGAAGTAAAATCTAGAATATTCTAAAAATTAATACGCAAAAAGACTATATTTTGTAAACATATGTCAGCATTTCTTTTTACTATAAAAATAGGATTGTTGTAAACACCTTTCAATGAATTTAGTAAGGTCAATGAATCTTGTTAATTTAATCTCTTGAAATTAATAGAGTTCATTCATTTGTAAAGTTGTAATTTGTATTTTTGTATTTTTGTATCAAAAAAAGTTTAAAAAATGAATTTTCGACAGTTAAATATATAATATACATTGCATTTTCATATAATATACTGAGTAAAGTGATTTTCCACAATTATATTCTAAGATTCATTAGTTTTCAATGATCTTTTTGCGGCGAATTGATTCACACTTCTTAAAATTTCTATTCTACTGTTTTTTGGAAGTTTGAATCCATTTTACTTCAAAGCACAATGCATAGTTGATAACATTTACTTTTTTGGAGTAAATTTCCAATTTTCAATTCTAACTCAAATTATCTATTTTTCATCACCTAACCACATTTTGGAGCATAAGATTTGTCGAGCTGACCTTTATTTTAATGAATGAATAATTTTGTTCATATTTCTGGACATTTAGCGTATTCTATCTCTCTTAGTTTACAGTATCAAACATTTTGACCACTGTCCACTTTTTAAATCCAATTCTACTACTTCAAATTCGTTGTGACAATCATTTTCACAATCCGTATTCTTGCAAATACTTGCCGTCAGACGATAATGACCATCCACCTCATTAACGGGAGTCCTCTGTGTTATTTTTCGTATCATATTAAGTTGCTGTTCAACATTCAATAATCCAAAGAAACATAATCTGCCTCTCTAGTCACCGTAACCAAAAGTAATAGTAAGAGAACAAACGTCGGATTTTGCACCAAACTAAATCATTGTGGTACGTCAGTGCAAAGAGTTTCCACCACTTTCTCCTCAACTTGTACACTTCTGTCTGGTTACAGGCCCTTTCTCACGACATGGCGTCTCTTTCAGCCTGCTCGCAATTCTACGAGGTCTGAGGCAACAACAATTGTTTCTTTAACTGTGCTGCGTTTATATATATCCATAAAAAATACCTTATGCTTCAACCTATTGGGTTCTCTACTTAAGTGAGCGAGCTTAAGAGTTAACATTTTCATCGATATATAATCAGGCTAATAAATAAGAGTTTTGGTTCACAGTTCTCTATTATTTTGGAAATTCTTTGGATCTATTTTCATGTCTTGCAAATCATTATGAACAGAAATTGATCAAGAGACCAGATTCAGAGCAAAGCTATCGGATTTTGATAGTTCGTACTATGTGAAACAGTCATGTATTGAAATATTAAGAAAATATCAGATATTCCATGAGACCATTCTCATTACATTTTACTTCTTGTAGAGTTGGTTTGTTTCGGAAACTTTGATACAAAAATAAGAATCTTGATGCTAAGCCATAAAACCTTTTACTCAACTTTAACTTTACTTAATTAAATTTGCGCCGAAAAATTTGTTGTACCGCCAAAACTAAATCAACTCAATTTGAAACAGTTCAAAGTAATAATACATTTTCTCGGCTTTTTTAAACGAATGACACTGTATTTTATGTAATGTAGAAGTACTACCAACATATTTCTTTTTTATCAAGAATTCCCTATTCCAAAAATTATTTTTTCTTGAGATTCCGATTTTTCTGTGCAAAACATAATTATGTAACTATATCTAATCCTTTAACAAATAATTGTGAGTTGGCTTTGATTTATTTGTCAAAAACTGACATTTGACAATGACAAGACATGACAGGTAGTTAATTATATTTTGATTCAATGATTTGGTACTTTTTTTAGTGTTTTAAATAACTTGAATTATGGTAAAAATGACTTTCACTATAAAACGATTGATATGATCTGGATATTGGGATAATGAACGTTTTCCTGAAAAGCGGAAGCCTACAATAGCAAGCAGGGAAGGATTTATGGAGCGGTTCAACTGCACGTGTACAGTTAATTATCAAAAGCATGAACGATTAAAAACTTCTATGACAGAAAAGAATGAAATCAAAGTTTTGCTGGAGGTTACTGAAAACCAACATGCAAATGTGAGGAGTATTTCAAAAACAAAATGCATTCTTACCACATTTGCTTGCAACAGGAATTAACTCAAGTTATTTTGGACTACGGTTTGTGAAAAATCCCTGAAGAAAAATGCACCCAAATTTTTTGTAACAGGACTTAACTGAATTTGAAAGAAAACATTTTGTAGATGGGCTTTACGAAAAGTTAAAACAGAGAGATTTGTTCGATTATGTTTTATGTGGAGACGTTTAATGAAAATTGTTAACTTAAGAGACAAAACTTTCACTATTATTCATCAACTAATCCATATCATATAGTGACACATAATCAAATTAGATGGACGTGAAATGTGTGGCGATGTATATGGTTGTTAAATTTGTAGTAGGACCATATTTCTAACATTTGGATGTCCATCTTGGGTATTGACAGGAGGACAAAAAAGAAAAATTCAGGCGACAGATATGAAATATATAAGAAGGGTGAAGTGAGTGACTTAACTGCCAATATCACCTCTTCATTGTTGGACAATCTTTGATCATCGAGCTATTTTTCAAGTTTAGGAACAGAAAAAAATTCGGAATGGGGCAAATCTGGCTAATAGGCTAACAATTCAAACTTCAATTCATCAATTTGGACCATTGCAATAACGGATGTGTGAGTTAGCATAGTTTTGATAAAACAACACTTTCTTCTTAGCCAAAAGCGACCGTTTTTGCTTGATTTGTACGCTCAAACGTTGCAATAAATTTGCATAATACTCGTCGTTGATAGTTTTTCTTTTTTTAACCTAACCTAACCGACGTCATGACCTTGCTTCTTTCAGATGGAACGCTCTTTACCGTTTCCCCCTTTTCAGTTCATTGTTTTGATTGTTGGTTTGTTTCGGGTATGAAGTTATGGACCCACATTAAGAATGAAGATTACAAAGTGCCTCCAAGAAGGGATGACATCATAGAGGAAATAAGGAATGAATTTTGAATTTTTTCTAATGAAAAGCTTCTTAATTTGAGTAACTCATTACATTATAGCTTCCAAGCATACATGGATGTCGTTGGGTGTCATTTCTAACAGCTATTGTGATAATCAAAATGTTAACGTATTCTATAGTAAATAGGATAGTTTTTTATTGTTTCTTTTTTGTATTTGCAATTCAAACTCTAGAGTGCCAAACGCCAGTGGAAGAATGTCAATTTTGGACAAAAAAATCATAGCAAATTCACAATTAGTTATTAAATTATTAGAATAGGTACAAAATTATTGTTCCGCACATAAAAAGTATGTTGGTAGTATGCACTAATGTAAATTCACTTTGTATCATATTTAATGAATATAAACGAAATAAATGATTTTCTAGGATGTTGACAAATTTTTGAATGCTGTGACAGATTCTTTGAAAAATCTTAATTCTTAAATTTCTCTTACATTGTACAGGGTATTGAACTAGTAACGATTTTTGTGAGAAAAATTGGTTATAACTTTTCAAATATCCTGTAGAGCACAGTAGACCAGAGCATAGTGGCGCATTCGTTTGCAAAATTATTTTAAGTCGTAATTTTTTTTTAAATATCCAGGAGGTGTTCCTGATTATAAAAGTGTAAGATGACAGTTGATATATTTTGGTGTTATTGTTTAAACAACGAAAAACTCAATAAGCTAGAAAAAATGCATTTTTTGTAATTAAATAATTTTTTTATAATTCTTTTCAATATTTCGAATGAAAAATGTCCATCGTATCTCCAACCCATTAATTGTTATGAATTTTTTGAAATTTAAAATCGCCGAAAATCCTAATTTTAAATAATAAACCTAAAAAATTGAAATGTTATAATTTTCTAATTTTTTATCAAATATTTCAACTATCTTAAACAAATTAACCTAAATAGATTTGAAGAATTTTTTTTTATATGTTTTATTTATGTTATAACAATATGCTATTAGGCCGACGCCGCGCTTAAAAACTTGTTTGCTATTTTTCAGCAGTAATAGGTTAAAAAAAAATTCTTACTGCTTCTTATATCAATCTATTAAATTTACAAGCTTATTGTTATGTGTAAGAGATTTTTATTTATTATTAAAATATTTTATATAACTTTTTTTGGTGATTGAATTTAATAGAAACATTAATTTTAAACATTTCTGTTTATTTATGAAAAAATCATTGTCAGATACCGTCTCAGAAGTAAACTTTTTTGAACTCTATTTTCCAGTAAGATAAAGAAGGACAAATACACTTGTCCTGTTTCTTGAGAAATTTCTTCCTGTTTCAATGAACATTGTTGGTTTACTGGGGTCATAAAATTTCCAAAATACCTATTCATTTTCATTATTTTACAGAGAAAAATTCAAGGCAAAATTTAAAATATTAATTCAGTAAAAAAAATGCATTTTTTCTGGCTATTCAGTTTTTCGTTGTTTAAACAATAGCATCAAAAGATATCAAGGGTTATCTCACACTTTTATACTCAGGAACATCTCCCGGACATTTAAAAAAAATTACGATTTAAAATAATTTTGCAAACGAATGCGCAACTATGCCCTGCACTAAAGACAACCCCATATTATTATAATAAGGAAGACGAGCTGATTCCAATTATGATGTTTGCTTGCAAAAAATGTAATTTAGCATTAGAATTCTGAACACTCTGTAGGATTTTTGATAGTTTCAAAGTTCTTCAAATTTTTAAATTGATATGTCATAGGACAAAGGCGGCACCGAACTCTATCACTCTAATCAATCACCCTGTATACTACGTCTTCAAATTTATTTGATGCTTGAAGATAAATGCCAAGTAAAGATTAAGAGCATATACATGGAGACTCGAATATTAGGATTGCGGTCATATTGTGAAAAAAGAATCAAACTGTTTTTCAAAAATGTCAAAATTCATTCATTTTCATTTTGAGAAACAGTGAGATTCCACAACAAAATTGTTTTTTATATAAAGTTTTTTCAAAATAATTGTTAGATTGAAGTAGATACAATTGTTTGTGCAATCGTTATTTTTTTTTTTCATATTATTATTAATTATAATAATAAAGAAAGTATATATGTAATCAATAAAAATAACGTGTCATGCTTAAATCATAATAATATATAATTTTAAATATTTAAATATATATTTGATCCATTACATGATTTCCAATATTAAATTCATATCAGGCAACTACCGTCTATTGTTCCTTTTTTTGTTGGAATATTCTTGGACATCAAAGTAACCTCAACTTTCACACAGATAACATCTATGAAGAGTAGAATACCAAATCGAATAGTCGCTACTTTATGAAAGGTATTATTAAACAACAAATGTATCGAAGTGTTACCAATTACCGTTCATGAAGGTACGTAGAACGTGTGACCCTTTTGAATAGAAGATAATTAGTATTTGGTAATCACCGAAATTAATACGCAACGAGTACATACTTGGTCAAGACCTACTTGACTTTTATTGTTAGTTTACGACTTGAGTTGGTAAAGAAGACGATTTCATGAAAAAGGTTTAGCAGCTTGAAGATTTTAGCATATAATACGGAATATTCAATTTACAATAATTATTGAGCTGCCGAAACTGATTTTTAATATCTACTTACTTTATCAATGATGTAATTATTAAACAGTAATAATTTTCAAACTTCTTCTTCTTCTTCTGGAAACTCAGTCCAGTGTTTCCTCCTTCAATAGTTGCCTAGCTTCAGTTAAGATGATGAAGACCATCTTGTCCTTGTGGTAGTTTTGGTGGTCGAGATGTATTCGGTTTTTCTTCTTTTACAATATTTGCCAATCTGTCATCTGACATTCTATCTCTCTTATTTCAGCATTCATTTCTCTTGAACTTAAACTCAAGATATCGTTTTGTAAAGGCGTACGTGTACTCAGTTCTCTTGTATAGAGTAGAAACATGGACTTTAAAAGTGGATACCATAAATAGGCTCGAGGCTTTTGAAATGGGGATCTTCCGTAGACTACTAAAAATATACTCAGACGTATGGTAAAGGAAAGAGAGTTACTTACAACAATAAAGAAAACAAAGACAGCTTATCTGCGCCATATATACCGTACAACAAGTATCTTCTTCTTCGTCTTCTTTCTTTGATGTAAGCAAAATGCTTGTTTTTCCTCGTATCCTCTGCTGTTTAATTATTAGAGAGGTTATCGTTTCATCTCTTGCGGGGTCTTCCAACGCTTTGGCGCCCTAAAGGGCAACATGTCTCTAGCTATTTTGACCATTCGCTCTATGCGTTCGTTCCACTCCCTCTTTCTTCCCAACATTCATTCGTTTACGTTGTCAAACTTACATGTTTTTCTAACGTCCTCGCTTCTCTTCCTGTCACAAATTGTTTTTCCAACGATCCTGCGCAGTATTTTCATTTCGGTGGTTTCTAATATTCCCTTTGTTTTCGATGTGTCAGGTCTGGTTTCCGCTGTGTATGTTAATATAGGCCGGATGACAGCCTTATGGATTCGGGATTTGATCTCGATTCCGATATATTTGTTTCGGAAGATTATATCGTTCAGATAAGCTGAGGCTCGTGCTGCTTTAGCCGCTTGAATTCTTACTTCCGCTTCGATATCACCGTATCCTGTTATTTCTATACCTAGATATTCAAATCTCATCTCTTGTTGTATAATTCATCATCTACAACTAGTTTGCACCTGATTGATGTTTTTGGGGTGGTCATACATTTCTTTTTTGCTGAAGATTTCTTCATTTTTAAGTTTTTACCTTTGTTTACCTTGTCGAACAGCATTGTTTACAGGAATTTCTTGGGTAGTTATGCCATTGATTTTGATGTCTCTGGTAAATATTTTCGATGGTTTCTATGATGTTATATGGGATTTGCCTGTGGTATAGAAGGTGTACCATGTCTTCCAGTTGTATTCGGTTAAACGCCTTTCCCAGGTCTATGAAACACATGAGCGCCGTTTATTATACTCGATGGATTCTTTAGTTATTTGTCTGTACAAGATCTTCCTGATCTGAATCCTTGCTGTTCATCGCTCAATGACGTGAGTTCATTCATTTTGTTTGTCATAATCTTTGTTACTAGCTTTAAGGTTGTATTTATAAGGTTTATGCCTCGATAGTTTGCGGGTATCTTTTTGTCTCCTTTTTTGAATAGTAAAATTGTGGTACGCTATTCATCCGGAATTTTAATACGATTTTGCGAGTTATAGCTGTTAGCTGGTGTTTCAGGCTCCTCCCGCGGTATTTGAGAAGTTCATTTGGAATGCCGTCTGGGCCTGGACATTTTCTATTATTAAGTTTAATTAATGCGGTTTATATACCTCTTTTTTCAGCTACTTCGTTAGTTGTGATTACTGGAGTGTCCGGTATGCTTTCTGTATCTTCTTTTTTATACAATTCTTTAAGATATTGGACCCAAGCTTCATTTGTTATTTAGTTAGAACTAATATATTCTGCCTAATATTGCCTAACTAGTTTATTGGTGTCGTTTCTTACCCTCTTATAATCATTGTAGTCTTTCGGCGTTTTTGTTGTCATGTGTTTTAGATAAGCCTTCCTTTTTTGATATATTATTTTTTGACTTCGTTACAAAACCATGGGGTTTTATTGGGATCGTATTTTTGTTTTATATTTCGGGTGCCAAAGGATTCTGTTGCAGCTTCTATTCTGTTCCGTTTTAGTTTTTCTAGATTTCATTCACGTCTTCCGCTCTAGATATTGGGATCTTTTCAACTTTCTTCTGTAATTGTTTCCGGTACAGTTCTTATATACTAATATCCCAAAGTGATTCAAAATTTATTTTTTCGTTTGTATCGCTGGTATTAGCATACTACATGTATAATAATAGTGGATAATAGTAGAAAAAATCAGAGGAAAACGTGGACCATGTGGCAGACAACATTCATGGTTAAAAAATGTTTTGAAAATTGAAATACTGTCTTATCTAAGCGGCTTCAAGGTTGATATATTTTTTTACTTTCAATGTCTCATTTTACCAGTTTATTATGTCTTTAAAGCATTATTCCAATTTACAATTTTTTGGAATATTTTATATCTATTGAGAAAGTCCTTGAATATATACGAGGGTTGTTACTTGTGTTTTGTATGACTTTCGACGTGGATTAAACCATCAGCAGTGTAACTGTCAACTTTGGTGATGAAGCACCATCTCGAGCTACCGTGTTTCGCTGGTTTTCCGAATTCAATCGTGGTCGCACGTCGCTACAGGATGAATTGCGTGAAGGTCCTCTAATATAGGCTGTTGATCCAGAAGATATCGACAATGCGCGGAAACTGATATCATGTGATACACTGTGATATTAAGACAAACTTGGGCTTCATTTCCTCTCGCATACATTCAATATTGCAACATTTGGCTGTAAGAAGGTTTTGTCAAAAATTCCTGACATTTTGTCTTATTCTTCATGTATTAATTTCACATGACTTGTAATGGAGAAGACTGCAAGTTACAAAAATTCAAAATTTTTCCTTCCGATACAATTATGACATAGTAAACTTATGTTTATACTCAATGTATATTTAAGTCAACTAATTAAAAAAATAGTTCAGTTTTACTATTTAAATTTATAAATAATAGCTTTATAAGCATAAATGTTGAAGAGAGCAGAAAATTTAAACAAATCAGTTCAGGAAATTAATTCCTCAAATTAGAAATCGCAAAGGGTGATTGACCAAATAACTGTTTGGAAACCTTGATTAAGATGACAAAATTAAATATAATGATGCCATAATTCTATCATAACCAAAATAAAATTTAATTCATAAGACAAAATTTCAAATTTCTAACTATCTCTTATAAATCATTATTATAAATCAGTTCCGGCTCTAATAAAAATCAAATAAAGCTTAATAATGATATGGGAAAAGTTTCAGTAAATATCAAATAGTCTCATCTTTGATGATGAAGAAGTCAATATAGATAATTTTATACAGGGTGTGTCATTCCTGCAAAAATTTTGAATCAATAACCATTACGAGTAGTTTGTCTCAGCCTTCAATGCAATACTTTAATAATATTCACCATTCCAAAATAAAAAATAATAAACAATACTTGAATTAAATATAAAAAAACAGTAGAAGTAGATCCACATTTGTGAAATAGAAAAATTACGAAAACATCCAGTAAAAACGATTTCAGGAGATACTCAAAATGTTGTTCATTTACTTCAATATAACAAGCCATGCGATTTTCAAAACTTCGCAGACATTTTGCAGCACTGCTTGTGCAGTGACTAAAAATTAACCAGCACAATATATCAATTCTTTTTCAGATGAATGATTTATTATGACTTTCAATATACTGCAACAATTATAATTTATTTGAAAATCAAATTTGTTATTGCAGCTTATTTCGGTGGAGATAAAGCAAATGTAGGTATAACTCCGAAATTATGGCATTCAGGTATAGGGAATATTGGATGGAAAATAATAAGTATTTCTTGTAAATTGCGAAAAGTAATCAATATGTAGGGTGATCCATATGAGTACATTTATTTTAGTTTCTAAATGTTCTTGATTTTAGGTCTCGTCTGTTTCAAAATTCTGTTTTTTTTATATCTATCGAAATATTATAAAAACTTGAAATTTTGAAAGAGATGAGATCAAAAATGAAGAACTTGTAGATGCATTAATATATCAAAAGGTCTGAGAAATAAGAAATTCAAGTACATTTATTATTACAAAGCAATGCAGGATTTTATATTGCAGGAGCAATAATTTTTTATGTGAATAATATTTATTAAGTGAGATATTCAGTAAAATTCTATAAATATGTGGATAAACACTGATTGTTATTGGAGTAACGTGAAACGCTCCCCACATTGCAGAAAAATTTTCGTAGCGCTCGTTCAGAATACAAGCGACTGGAAGTCAAGTTCCACACGCGTTCACTGACGGACTCAATAATAAACGATCGTTATGCCGCCACTAGTAGAATTTGCCGCGCTGAATACATTTCAAACAAAATAAATCGCAATCTATCGGTTGTTATGACGATGCGTTCAAATAACATTACTGCAGTTTTATAAAAAAATTGTTCGCGAAATGACTGTAAGAAAGTGGTCTTGATTTGAATAATTTATCGCGAAAGTGCTAAAAGTTTTTTTTTCGATATGTATATTTTAGTGATTTTTGTTGTCTTTCTGACAGGTATGTAATTTTTTGAGCAAATGAGTTTTGCCTCAAATTTTTTAAAATGTGACAACCGAAAATTTAATCAAATAAATGAAAAGTGGCATTAATTTATTCTTCGGGAACACATTTTTTATTTTTTTATTTTTCATTTTTTATGCACGGTGACAAAGCTAAGACGTATTGTATAATATAAAATGAATAAAATTTGATTAGATCAAACCTTACAGTGTACACAAATGTCGATGCATTATAAAAATCGGAAAGCATAAATCTAAATATTCATAAAAGCCAAGAAACTTAAATGACAATTTTCAGCATGTACATTTAATTTCGAAATACTAAGAATGTAAATAAACAATCTATACAGGATTATTCACACGCAAAGGGAAAAAATTCAAAAGTGGTGAGAATAATATTTTTATTTACAACAATGGGTCCATATCTGCTCTCTGTTGAGATTTTTGTTAATACATCAAATATTTTTCGGACAAAGTTTGAAGAGAACTAATTTTTTGTCAAAATAGTCTAAAAATTCCATCAATTTATGTAGAGATTTGTGGGATAATAGAAATAATCAAGTTCCAAGTCACAATTTTTGAGTTTCTTCCTTTATTTCGAAATTCTTAGATATTTTTTGTCGAAAAAACAGTCCCAAAGTAAAATTATAAATACTAGAATTATCTTTTAAAAATCTCTCTCATATCTTTTTCCTGGCAATCATCCATCCTAATATCTAACCATTCGACATTTATGTCTTTTTCGATGTCGTTTTTTTTCTAGTTGTTGCTAGAAGTCCATAAATTTGAAGATGAAATTTGATCAAGATATGTTTTCTGTGCACGTCCCAAAATACGTTTCCGTCACTATTATAGTATTTGTGCAGTAGCGGTTTGAAACGAACTTATCAATATCAAATTTCTCGTTTAATTGAAAAAAACTCCGACCGAGTGCTAGATATTGTTGCAAAAGGCCTATGGGGACAATTCTCTATCTCGTGCGCGTGTTTTTGAGTGATGTAAACGCTTTAGTGAAGGCTGAGAGAGCACTGAAGTTGACCAGCACACAGGGAGCCTGTGACTATTTTAACTCTGGAAACAGTGACCAAAATCAACCAAATTGTGCGTGCAGATCACTGAATGAGTATACAGATGATTGCTTAGGCTGTAAACGCCGATACAGAAACGGTTAGAAAATTACACATGACAAAAGTCTGTGCGAGGTTGGTACCCAGAAATCCTGACCAAAAGCTGCTGTTCAGATTTCCTTGGAAGGTTAGAAAAAGATCTGCTTTGAGAGGGACCTGATTTGAGTCGATGGAAAAGCAAAAGCGGCCTCGCACCAGAGAAGACTTCCAGCATTCGAATACAGAATAATTTTTATAATAAAACCCTTTTTAGTAGACAGAAGACAATGTTGAAGGTCGATATGACATGCTACTTACTTGTTTCTTTTTTCGAGTATTTAAGTTAAAGATTTTTACTTGTCTCTACAATCGATATTTTCTCTAGAGCTCTATAAATAACGAGGAGAAAACGAGCGAATTATCGTTTCAGAAAAAAGGTAAATTTTTTCTAATATGATTCACAAGTAGACAATTCTATTTAAATGTACGGAAATGTGTGTACATCTTGTTAAATTAATTTTGGAATGGCAACATCCTAGAAACGGTGATTTCAAAGAAACAAAGTACGTGTAACATTTCTGTAGATAATTTTATGATATAAATTTTTTTCCTGAACTACGTATTCGATAAAACTTATGGTTGTGGAGAAAAATGTAAGAAAAAAGTTTTGTGTATTCAAAATCTCAATAAAAATTTTTACCGGACTAAAATATAAAACGAAATTTTGTTATAAAAAATGTTATTATCAAGTTACAAAGATAAAATTTTTCACAGTTTTTCTGTATAGTCTCCATCCAGCTTTCGGATGCATTTTTCGTTAAAAATCCCTCGGCACGTTACCTAACCATTAAGGCACGAACGATTTTACTTCTGCATTGCTTTTTAATCACAGTCCGCCAACTGCCTCTTTCAACGGACCAAATAAATAATAGTCGCATTGCGACAAATCGGGACTATAAGAAGGTTCTACCAATGTTTCCAAACCCCATTCCTTTAACGTTTCTATCGTAAACGGAATTGTATGTGGTCTGGCGTTGTCTTCTCTTATGTCCGAAAACAACTTCCTCTCAGACAGTGTAACCTCGACTTCAACTGGCGTGCCTTCGTCTTTCTTTCCTTCACTCCATAGATGCGCGTTTACTCTCTGGAATATAACCCAAGTCTAGTATGTGGTGAATATTTGGTGCAATACATTTTATCCTTCCTCTTCATACCACTGTAGAAGATATGTGCAAACTTCTCAGCGTATGAATTTCTACTCAAAATTCAGAAGCTTTTGTACCCATCTTGTGCAATTTTGCTTTCATGAATTATCAATACTAACTAAATTCAGTTTGTCACCTTTTCTAAACCTTTCATACACTTGAATCGTGGAGAGTCGATCATTCCAAATACCTAGAGTGATTTTCGATCAAGTTCTGCGAATTTCACATTATCTTTGACCATAAAGCGGATCATGATACGTTGCAGATATATCTTGTTCCTTGTTGTATGTCCATCATTTTTTTTGTTGCTCTAAAATCTGGTATTCTCTGTATGTGACCCACTCACTTTAAATATTTTCGATCTCATTTTGCTTAGTTCTGTTTCTCCGAATAGGTTCTAAGTATTTTTCTTTCCCACACATCTAACTTCTCTTTCTCTGCTTTACTAATCACCCACGTTTCGCCTCACCACTGTTGGTCTAATTATTGTATTGAATAGATATACCTTCGCCTTTCTAGAGATTTTTTGGGATCTTATTCACGTTCATCTCTCCCAACCACAAACTCATCTCCTTTTTTGGTTAGTTGTATTGACAAACCTCTCATTGCTCTTTTTTTGTGGTGTGGTCATTATTATAAACTTCGATTTATTTTCGTTGACTCGTAGATTCATTGCTATTTCTATGAAAGCTCTGAAGGTTTCCTTAAGATCGTTTTTTGATATTGAATGGATTACTCAATCGTCTGCGCATGCCAGTAGTTTCTTGTTTTAAGTGTCCCTGTTCTCTTCAAACTGATTTCAAGTACTATCCATTCTAATGCTATATTTAACAGCGTAGTGGATAGAGGACCTCCCTGTTTTAGTCTTTTCTTGGTCTGGAAACATTTTGATATTCTTTGATTTGCCTTCACCTTCGTTTTGGAATACTAAGATCGTTCATAATGCAAATGCAAATGATTTATGTCCACAGTATCGTAAGCTTTATGAAAATCCATGAAGCCTGAGTAAATTGGCAGATCGTATCATACCTCATTCTTTGCAGTGGCCCTGGGAATGCTCAGTATCTCTTCCTGATGTATTAATCCAACTTTTATGAAGATGTGGTATAGCTGTAGCTATCAAAAATCTACATTTTCTATTTGATGCGTCTCCAGGTGTAGCTCTAATGATTGCATGGGTATCAAACAAGATGATATCCCGTTTGTGATATCTCCTTCCCAAATTTAAATTTACATTGTTTGGCTCTGGATCCGCCCACTCCTATTCCAGTTATATCAACATTTTTGGTACCTTTTGTTAATGTAATATTTCTAGGCCTTGGATCTATCGAAATAATGACTTATCAATCCGATTAGAAGATCCTGCAGGTAAGAGAAAATATGTGGCTTATACAAACCGATGCTGCAATGATCTGAATCAATCATTCCCTCTTTGTTGAATTGAACACGGCAATGGCCACCAACGAGTTTCCAGAAAGAATCCAAACCAATATAACTTAAGATAATTTTGTTAGACAAGCATTAACATTAACAAAATTGGCTGGTGGTTGTCGAATTGTTTGATTAGTACTTTGCAATATTTTTTATGTAACTTATTGATCAAATTGTTGTATATGGTTCTAGTTCATCTTTTTCCTTCCATTAACTGGCGTATAGTATATTATGAGCATAAATATGATTAATCACCTTATTTGTGTAACCTTTCATTCTAATTTTATTGTCAATTACGGTTATGCAAATGTGGAGTATAACCTTGCGGTCATACAAAAAAATCTCTAAAACGGTTGATAATTAATAAGGATCAAGGAAGTATTTTTTTAAATAGAAATGTTGAGGCTTTCCAAATCCATTGAACTATTTTTTATGATCCATTTCATTTGCCATTTGTGAAGTCATTAGTGAATTGGTTGTTACAATCAAAAATACATATAGAAAATAGCCCAATGACTATTTCGTCCCATTTACAATTTTACATAAATTATTGGGTGTTGGGGACTACGATAAGCTAATCATCAAATTTATTACGTTAATTCCGGGGGAGATGGCCTCAGCAACGTCAAAACTCCACTGAAAAGTAATTTTATAGATTAAAACATTGAATTTATACTGAAAATTAAACTTTGTTTTTAACTCTCATCAAAAATCACTTTGGTGAATTGAAAAAATATAATTTCAACCTTTAACAAAACTGGGCAGCTATCTCTCCCAGAGTATCTGGGACTAGGTAGTCATATTGGTTTAGGGGAGGAAGAGTTTCCAAATTGGACATTCAATGAAGTAAAACTCCAAAAGTCACAATCTATGCATCTATGAAAGGAAAAAGTGTCAAAAGTTTTGTTGTTGTTGACGTTATGCATATTAAATGTGTTTACCTTTGATAAATGTCACAAGCCCATGCAGTAATTAAATATATCTTACACCAGTCGAGCTGACAATGAAGTAATGACTCTAATACTGTTGAAATTATTTATCATAAAATTATTCAGTAAGATCAAAATCTACTGCAAACTAATTCCCTTTTGCACTGATACAAACTTTGATTTTTCGAAAGAGAAATTAATTTTATAGATTGAAAATGGGATAAAGTTAAATACTGTCTAAAACTCAACTCGCAGCGGCAGAGTGCATTGTCCTGATGCAATATCCTGCGATGATTAGTTAAACCCTGTTGACCCTTCTTTGAAGTCTTATATATTTCATTTCATTTAAATAATTATTGACCTAGTGCTTCATTGTTATATGTTTATTTGTTAATTAGAATCATTCAACCTAGTAATTATGTAATATCTATATATTAGTAAATATACTAAAGAGTAACAAGGACGGAGGCACAGCAAAACAACAATAAACAGAATGAATTTTATGTGTGGAACGCCTCAATTATCTCGGAAACGGCCAGTATGATTTTTATAAATTTCTGCGACTTTGTAACTTTGGTGGAGATACTCTAAATGTAGCTATAACTCCGAAATTATGACATTTAGGTATAGAGAATATCACATGAAAATAAACAGTATTATTCAAGGATTTCTATCCATTTAAAATAATAAAGTTCATTAGGAAAAGGAAATATCTGACAACAATGTAGATACCACCATACTACCGGTCGTATCGCAAGACATAAAAAATTATGCAAATCGTGCAAGCCATTTCCAAGATAATTGAGGCGTTCCATACATAACACTCGCTCTATATAGGTCTAATACATATAGAAAGAGATTCAAGGAGAGATTCAATATAGAGACTTGAACTAATCAAGACGTTTGTTGATTACAAGTAGTTGTAGTGAACCCATCAAATAACAATCCTATCATATATTGTGACAATGAGAAGCATATTACATGACGACGAAGCCTTTCCAGAAGATTCTAGGACTGGAGATTCTGTCCCCACAAAGTCTATTAAGCACTTTCATATATGTAGAATAGAAGACTTGATTCAAAGTATGTTCAATTAAAACGAATTCCTCATGAAACAATTTGCGACTTACAAATAAGCAAATTAGTAGCGTTTTCACCTAGTACTTGCTTTTTTGGTATTGAATATATGATAATAGCTACAATTTATTTTGGTGTGTTTACTTTCCTATTAAGATGGAGAGTTGAAAACTATACTCTGTAAAAATTAGTAATCTCTCATCATTTTTAATATAGGAGAACAAAATTTATGAACTGACACACTTTCAGTTCTTTAATCTTTGAAGAAGATAACTTGGTTATATTATCGCATGTCGGGCAATGTAATTACGAATGTTGGTGTATATATGGTATTCATTATTAATATCACCAACGGTTCCAGAATTTCCACCTTTGTATAAATTATCATTTTGCAAATTTCTTCTTCTTCTTCATCGTACATTAAGACTTAGTCCTGTGTTTGCATCACTAGTTGCTCAGCTGCAGCTGGAATGATGAAGACCAGCTTTCATATCATCTTGTAGGTGGTCTTCCTGGTGGTCGGATTTTCCTTACTTTTCAAATTTTTTCAGCTTGTCATCTGACATTCTGTCGACGTGGTCTCTCCATTCCCTTCGCTGATTTCTCGCCCATCTCAGTACATCCCGGATATCACATATCTACCATATTTCATCAATTCTCTTGTGGTCAAATAATGTGTGCCTCGCTATTTATCTGAGCGTTCGCAATAGTTTTTAGTTATGGTGTTCTGTGCTCTTGTTAAAGACCAGAGCAGAGAACGTATGTCATCACATTTCTCAGGTACCCTGATATTAATGACGCTTTTATTGTTTGAGCTTTCACTTCACTCTTTAGATTTCTATTACTTGTTATGTTCGCTCCTAAACATTTGAATGACATCACTTGTTTACACTTTGACCGTATATTGCGAGTTAACATCACCTCGGTACTCTGGATACTGTAAAAGATTTGTTTTCTTCAGGGATATCTGCATGTTAAAAGCTTTCGCTATCTGTTCAAACATATACAGTAACCTTTGTAAGTTATTTTCGTCTTATGAGATGATCACTGCGTCATCAGCACTATTTTTATTTCTTAGTTTCCCATGGGGTATCCTCTTCCAGGTTGATTTACCTCGTTTATAATCTCATCCATTATGATGCTGAACAAGATCGGGTTGAGGCTGTCTCCTTGTCTGATACCGGCCGTCACAGGTATTCTAAAGCTCAGTTTATTTTCCGGTTTGATATATCGTTGTTCATGCCTTCGATTAATTTTATTATATTGGGGTGAATGTTTCTTCTCTTCAGTAGATTGGTTACATCCCTCAAGCGAACCCTATCAAATGCTCCGCAAATTTAAAGGGATATAACTCAGAAACGAAGGGTCGTATGATAAATTTTGTTGTCACAGCATTATTTTCATATCATATACTAACTTTATAATTTTTGCATCAAGTCGCGAAGTACCTTGTATTCACTCACCAAACAAGATTGTACTATTGTAAATAATTTATTATAACAACGTAGGCACTGTAGATAAAACCATATATATTATGTATAATTAACTGTAACCATCACAAGGTTTTACTTTTTGTAGTATTTGATATAGTAATTATGATACAAATAAAACTACGCATGGTTACGTTAAATAACAGTATTAACAAATATTTTGAAACATTCTCATAATCACAATTTTCTCCTCATTATGAAGGTGAACATGCTCATAAATTAAATGGTTAAAAAAGAAAACAAAAAGTCTATTCACGGTAAAAATTTTATATTTTTAACTAGAAAGTTCAATAATCCTATATTTTAATTTCACGTTATCATTATCAGTTTTTAATTACTAACCAAAAAACACGTGTTAGAAGTAGAACAATATACCCACTCTAGTCGATGTTTGGCATTGTATCCATAAGAAAACATATTCAAATATTATTTTGGAATTGAGTTTAACAAATCACAGGTTGACAAAAAAATTTGGTTGTAACACAAGAAAAAATAGTATATCGTGATAAAATGGACTATACAAATAAAAAAATATGAAAAAAATAATTGTAACATAAGGTTTTTATTTATAGAACTATTTTCATTACTAAAATATTTAATATTTACTGAAAAAATTATTTCACGTTTTTTAAATCGTATATATTGACAATATTTATAGTTTACATCTGATAAACATGCCTCACATCTATTAAAATCACATCACCCTGCTCATCACTGACAGCTCCCAAATTTTCGAAAAAAAAATGTCAGATAGGAATGGAGGAAATGAACTTTCAATGACATTCGAGCACCAAGGAATTTGTATGCGTCTAGAAGTTCATCAACTAACTGTTGGTAATTTGAATCCATATTATTGCCCAAAAATCCCCCCACTACAGTGACAAATGTCTTCCATGCATGTTATCGTCCAGCAATTTTTTTATTTGTCAATTCAAAATACCTCCTTTTAATTTGGCATCAGTCAAATGGGGAAAGACTTCTCTAGTAGAAGTATTTGCATCCCTCACCCTCTTCATCCATAGCCTTTCCAAAGTTTTTTATCAATCCAAGTTTAATGTGAAGGAGAGGCAGAAGGACGTTTTTGAGATCTACAAGGGGTTTAAGCTTGACATTTTGAGATCCCGGCTGAAACTTATTTTTTGCTTGCCATTTTTTTAACATAGTGCTGATCTTCTGCCCGACTGTCCCATAGACAAAGAAAACAACAATATTTCGTAAACCCTCCTTAAAGTTCTATTAAAATTCCAATTACCTTCAGGTCCTCACATATCTGCCACTTATACTTATTGTAGTTAATTTTGTCTAAAAGCAAGCGAATATTTTCATGTTCTCTCATCTTCGCAGAATGAGCAACTGGTATAGACTGTTTTAAATTTCAATTGTGTAATAACACTGCATTTAAACTGTATTTAGACGAGTCAATAAATAGGCACCACTCACTGGGATTATGCTCAATATCAAGTACCTTCATTAGTCCATCAATAGGCTTTTTAATGGTTGGCGACAATATGAAAGTTTTGAGCACATTTTCTGAATATGGCCGGGCAACAAGTTGTATCACCTTTGTCATCAATAAAATTAAATGAAATATTAATTGATGGTGCATCATTAGTACATCCAACGGTAAAAGCTCATAATTGTATTCAATTAAGACGATGGTTAAAATGTCTTGGACGTCCTCAAGGTAGAAATGAGGCAGAATTAGCTGAGTGGTTAGAATCACAATTTTAATGACAAGTAAAACTGCATTCTTCTGTAAATATTTAAAAAAAAAATTCTGACCACTAAAGTGAATTGTAAATTTTTTAAGGTAAAGAACGCAATTCGCAACCGTGTCCCAGTAGATCCAAGTTTAGACAAAGGAAAGTGGTTGAAGCTAGAACAAGACAAGCAACGAAATCGTCAAGCAGTAAATAATACTCCTTTGTTGAGTTTCCCAATTGTATGGCAAAAATATCCATCAACAAGTTTGCCAAAATTATTTGATGATCTATCTATGACTATCTGATTTCATTTTGCATAGTAGGGAAAGAAAATTATAAATCTTCTGATAACGATGAAGAAAATGAGTCAAAAATTTTAGATTACAGTACAGCAAAACCTATAAAAAGAGGGAAGCTATATGTTGACAGTAGATATTTTTGATTCCATCACGTCTCAAAATATTTATTGTTTGAAAAGTCAAATAAAAGCATCGTATTACACAAAAACTAGCTACTCTGACCAGGTTATGATTAATTCTGAAAGTGGTAAAATTTTACGTGGTACTTGTGAATGTAAATGATTAAGTTTAGGACGTTGTGCACATATTGCTGCTCTTCTGCATATTTTTTTGGTGCAATGTAAAGAAACTGCTAAACAAAATGTACCATGTACAAGTGAACTTTGTATTTGGAATCAAGGATACAAGGAAAAAGAGGTCCATAAAGCTGACCATCAATATATCAAGCCAACGATGATAATAATATCGATATAAATAACTCCAAGAAAAATAATATTGATGACACACGAAATGTAGAACAGGAAAAACAAAAAACATTATACTTTGCACGCTAGTTGCAAATGTCACATGGGGCCAATCAACGCCCAAGTATTTGGGAATTTATGATTACTCCGAGTTTATAATGGATTGAATTTACCTCGAAAACCAATTTTACTTATTAATTTTTTATTTATAAATATACGTTCATTTTAATTACTCTGTTTTTAACAGATACATAACTTTCTTTACACTTTTTATTTTAAATTGTATAGAAAACGTAGTTTGTATCGTACGTTTATTTGTAAAGTGCCCGAAAAACATGGCGGAATTTGAGGCATGCGTAGAAAATATTTTTAACTATTTAAAAGGTTATATCCGTACACGCACACTACTATTTTCCATACTGTAGAATGCAAAAAATGTAGCATTTCTTTTTCTAAACATGATAATTCCTTAAGACGGGAAGCAAGAAGTACAGTCTGTTGCTTTGCTAACCTCAAATCAAGTGCTAAATCATTCAACTCACTTTGAGAATCAAATGTTGTTCTACAAAATTGGTACTCGGAGTAAAAATAGGGTCGGTTCATTGTTCTTAGGAGCATCCTGATGATACGATGTCTCCAGTATCTTCTAAAACAATATTTTGCTAATGCTACTGTAAACAGGGATGATTAAGCTATTGAAAAGTGGTACGTGTTAGAGCTTAATAAGTATTTTTTCTATTATTGGACGGGTACTTCCAATTTCAAAATAAAGGTCTCGCCTGTGTTACTAAAATCTTGTCGGCCAGTATATTCATCGATTGAATGAGGAAGTAAGTTAAGTAAGAAAGGTATTTGATATTCTTTAGTACGCAAAAAACTTCGATGACCGACATAAGGTATTTAAGCAAAACTTTATACCTACTACAATCGATATATGACATTTTATTGACATCATACGAATAAAACATTTATTGATTTATCGATGGTATAAGTTATGTTAGAAAAGTACTTTTTTTATGCAACAGGAAGTACTTCTGTCCCGTATATAGTATAAACACATAAGCAAAGGTAGATTTAATTTTAAAATATTTTATTATACAATAAAGTTTCATTTTCTATATGTCTAAAATACGATTATTAAATAATCATTGCATGAATTAACCATTCGCTAGAACAGCCGAATTTTTTTGTCTTATATTTCTTCCTGCTATCACAACTACTGTTGATATATTTGTTCACAAATTCTATGTTATTTCAACACCACCACACGTTCTAAACACTTTGTAGCTATTTCTGTCCTGTGTGCTACAAATTTATCAACATACCCTTGATGTGTGCTACCGTTGATGACTTCCAAATACCAAATTTCATCAATCTCAAGAAATCTCTCCAAGATTCAACTAAGAATTTAGTAGACGATTTTCGAAATGAAAGAGGTTTACTCGTATATGAGTTAGCATCTTCAACTCAAAGAAAACTAGCCACTGCGTCGAAAATCTTATAAAACTGGTTTTTACCCACAATCTGATTAAATACATTTTCCATTGTGATATGAATAAAACATGCGGCGATCCTTTGGTAGTACTGGACGGAAGTCTTTGTACATTCAGTAACTGAAAATCTCCTGTTTACATTATTTTTTATTTCACAATCAATAACGTTTCCGGATCTTCAACTGGCTGATTTCATAAATTCGACAAGCCTCTGCAATTCCAAATACCTACAATGAGAACCCCGACCATTAAATGAACTTAATCAGGTGCATTACTTGAAAAATTTAAAAAAATTGTATACTTGTGAAAATCGCATCCTTCCCATTTTGTTTAATTAACTGAAAATAATTTCTGTGACGCTACTACTAATATCGGTGGGATTTGACTTTATAGTTTTGAAAACAACTTCTAAACAACCACTTAGTTCACAATTTTTAACCTTTCGTCGAGCGCATTTAATTTCTAAGATGAGTAGAATACATTTTGGTCTACCAAGTTTCTGTGTTTCATAACAGAGAGTTGACCTTCCAGCTTTTTAAAAATTACAGACGCAAAACCTACAGAGGTAGCTGAATTCAAGGAATTTGTCGGATTACTCTATCTGGCTGAAGTACTAAGGAGTAATCGGCAATCCTTGGAAGAACTGAAAGACGGGTATTGAGTGAAACGGTTTCATTAATTATGAGAGAATAAAATTTCTTGTGACTTGCACTTGATTTGATAAAATTAACACCAGAAAAACTCAAGAGTAATTAGCAGTCCAGCATATGGTCCAATCATTTGTAAATATTAAAATAAAATTTTCCCTATTATTTGGATCAAGAAATGATGCACCACCATACAACCTTGTTTCAAATATCGCTCAGTTGTTACATTCCGGTATATTTCCCTACCCAAATATAATATTTTCGGGGCGCTGGGTGTGTTTTGATCGAATCCAGTGGAAGTTTTCCCAAGCCCAGTTGGAAAAATTTTATAGATTTACTACTTGAACAAAACGTTTTAAAATACTACTGTATTTAGATGATTTGGATTTTCATCACAATTTCTTATGAATATTTCACAAAATTCCTATGTCAAGAGTTCGTGAACAAGTGGAACTTTGTATCGGTACAGTTTTTATTTATTCAAATACTTTACTACAAACGACTGACCAATATTCCATTCAGGTTACGAATCATATTGCGCCTGATTACTTTGAGAATTTCCTTTTCCTTAGCAACGCAGATCTATTTGACCCTATGAGTACTAAATAGCCTTCTAATTTCAAAATTCAACTTCCATATCAATAATTTTCTGAATTGAATACTGTAATACAATAATTTTTAAATATAACATCAAAAAATAATAACATAATTGACAACAAGTCAATAAATAAACTAACCGAAAAATTACGAAACATGTTTTCATATTCACATTTTCCAAACAAACAAACTGAACAAACCATATTCGAATGCTCCAGACAACATAATATACCCTATTAGAGTATCATTCTTGTGGTTCTGTCCAACCATTCTGATGGTTGCTACTTTTGTATGCTAGTCTGAAAAAAAGCTCCGAGGAACATTTTCCTACCCCACTTTCAAACTAGTGTCCAGATCTGGTAGGAAACATTTGTTTTCTCAAAAAGAGTTACAAACTGTACTCTCATTTTGATTGGCTATTGTTCATAAACTAATCGCCTATAACTTTTTTTATGTCACAGTATTATTATCACGTCATCTAATCACTCCCTTAAAACACCCTGTATATAAGAAGCAAAGCTTAAGACATATAAGAAAAACTTACACTCACAAATTTTACTAATTTCACTTTGATTTAAACACTTTTATTGTGTTTTATTGAAATCTTCGAATGGAGTAAGAGGTCAATAACAAATTAATTTCTTCAAAAACTTGAATGTTAGATTAAATAAGTGGCGTGTCACAAAGGAAACGAAAATATGTACCCTCTTTCAGTTAAAATATAATATAACTGCCACAAAGGCAATGAATATGGTGATTTGGAAGTTATCGCAATTTTCTTGGAACTTCAAAGTATTGTTTTTTATTTATTTATTATAGCACAGACATGAAGTGAATGAACACTAAGTGAGGCAAATTTGGCAGTAATGGTCAGAATATCAACTGCGATTTCAACGTATTGTAAGTGCCTTGTTTAAACATATACCAATAAAGAACTTTGTGAAGGCTGCGAATAAAGATGGTGAAGGATTCAATCACCTTAAACAAGCCTTCCTCTAGTTAAGTTACGCCAAATTAAAGATGTTGAAGGCTCACAAATTTAAAAGTTTTTGTCGATATTAACTTTATGGAAAAGCTTTCCATGCAAAAACTTGGAGCTTATAATTAATTCGAAAGTGTTCTCAGAGGATTTTTGGATGATAACAACTTGGATGCAAACGAAATATTACTTGGCTTATTGATTATATCTTTCCTGAGAATTTGAGAGCTAACAGCGACGAGCAGAGTACATCCGAGAAAATAAATGGAAATTCGGTACCAAGTGTGATCTTCCTGCCATGACGGGTAATTACTGCCTCATTCTTTACCTTCACCTTAATCAAAGAAGGTAAACCAAATAAGCGCGGACTAGCTATTTTAGCCTGAGCAGTGCTAACTTTTGGTGCTGTGTAGCCCATTCTGTCACCAGGCAGCACGACAGCGTGAATTACTACTCGAAGCAGACCCCTTCCCCCGGAGGTGTAATGAAAACCTGGTGTGAGTAAAACCTTCGAGTCATTTCAATTTCAAGTCAATTTCAACGTTCTGGTACTGCTAAATTTGCCATGACAGCAATGGTTAGAAGTCTGAGTGATCCAAGTTTTGGTGAATAGGGAGGATATTGTACTTCAATTCACTTAGTTTCTTGAACACAATTTTATTAACAACGCAAAAATCTTCTACTAATATCTCTTAATTCTTAACCCAAGATTCATTTACAGGTACAAAATGATGTACAAAATCCTTCATATCCTCTAGAAAAAGTTTCCTACGAGTGTGTTTCTGTTCAGAACTAGCGAATGGGGTATTCATTTCTCACAGCAACTTTTATAACTCAAAATTTCATCAGAAGTATTGCTTCCAATGCCTAAGATGTATGAGACTATATCGTTGTCTAATAGAAGACCTTACATAGTCTTTTCCTGTATTTTTGTTAAATTTTTCAGGATTAAGATGCACTTGCTGTTCTATGAGGAGAACAGTTCTTATAAATCTTTACAAATCAATAGTGACTTTGTATGTGATTCTACAACATTAAAGAACTGGAAATATGAGAATGCTTACTGATCTATACAATACATGTTCATAAAAACTATGACAACTGAGCTCAATATTGACTTTCAAATGAATTCAAAGACGTTCAAATGAACTGCGAGTAATTTTACATATAAAACTTTTATTTAACTGAGTTCAGTTGACTGAAAATATGCTCCTAAGTAACAATGAACTGAACAAATCAATAAATCAAATACATGAAATATGATGCGAACGCAGTTTTTATAGTTGATGAAATCCGAGTTTTCCTATGTGCAACTTTAATATATTTATTTTCTAAGCTACATTTTATATTGACCAGAAAATTGAAGTCAAATATTTGATTTATTACTATCTGTATCACATAAATAATAAAATATCGAATAAAATCGTAGAAATATAGATTTTAGAATATTCTCTGTAAATCTGCTTATTTCTTTAATTAAGTTTCTGTTATTTTATTGATACTTCATTTTATTTTTGATTTGAGATAATAGCTTTCAAATTCCTGTATGCAAATAAAGTCACAATGGGGGTATCAAGTTAGATCATTCTCGCAATAAAAGAAGTGTCCCTTCTTATAATAATATATTGGGATGAAAGAAAAGTGCGAGTTTTTTCATAAAACATAACCCATACAGAAAATTTAAAGAAACTTATTTAAAGAGGAAAGTTTTCCTTAATCTCTTCAGCAATTCTATTCAAAGAATGGGCAATACACAGTTCACAGTTGGGGTGAGAGATTTTGAAATTTTGTCTAACCTTTTTCATTTACGGTACTGCCAGCTTTGGACAAAATGTTCAAAGTGTCGTACATATATGGCCACTGCCAGTATATTTTTCGTTTTTATCTCTTTAGAAGCAATGATGTACGATTTGGTGAGAATGTATTTCAGTTTTACTTTTCTCAGTGATTTCCTACTATAAAGAAAAAACGTTGTTGCTTCGAGTTTTGGTTCGCCTGTTATGTTGAATATTGAATTCGCAATACATTTGGAGAAAAGTTGTGATTATTTGATATTATTGCGTTAAAAAGGTCTCGATTAAAATAATGTCTTGCTAGTTTCGCTTTCTTAACTTTGGTTGGAAACATTGCGATTATGTGAGATGTGATACATCTCCAAGTTACATTTTAATTCATACTAATTTAAATTTTAACGTGCTAGTGGTCTATTTGAAATTTTTTATCCCATGGTATCTGCAATGAAAAAAAACAATACATTTAAATATAATTTCCTAACAAATAAATTCAAAATTTAAGCGAAAGCGAGTGTCCAAATGATTCGAAATCGATCTATATCTGTTATTATTTGAGGTTAAAGGTATTTTAGCCAAAGCGTTTAGTAACTATAATTCGGAAAGAGAACAAAAATGATTTAAAATAGACCAACGGACCAAAGAAACTTATTGTTTGTATAAGAGCTGAAGAATGATATCTAGACCAATGTCAATTAACAATATGGTACTCTATGTCATATTTTACATAACCATAATCCCGTTTTGAAATGGATTAACAAGGTAATATACACTAGACAGAGTCCATAAAGTCAGGTGGTTAGGACATATGTGCATAATTAGTACAAACATAATTACCAATAGAGCATAAATAAAGGCAGAGAGAAGTAGAAGAAGGAGAGGCGAAGGTCGAGAAAGAAATGGATGGAAGAGTTAACATATGATTTGAGAAGAGTGGCAATAACTGAGTGAAAAATTATACCAATATCCAAAAAAGTTGAAAACAACATTTTGATGATCATCTAGTGTTCTAATTGGTGTCGGATGTTGCTGAATTTGCCATCCTAGATGGTCCCAGACATGCTTTATTGGGTTAAGGTCCGTACTAAGTGTAGGCCAATTCATTGTGGGTATCTCGACCTCTTCTAAGTACTGCCGAACCACTCTAGCAGTGTGTAGACGAGCAGATTTGTCACCGATATGAGGCATATGGGTGACAACTCTGTGTTAATGGGGTTTTAGGATATTGGTTATGTACCTGTCAGCATTTAGTCTTGCATGATTCACTGATACTAACTCCATGTAACCTTCGAAAGAAATTCCTCCCCAAACCATGATAGAGCCACCACCAAAGCTTTCAGTTTGACAAAAATTAACCTGATTGTGCCGTTCACCACGTCGTTGCCTATATACTGGTACACGCCTACCTGATGAATACAGACAAAAACTTGATGCATCCGTGAATAAAATATTGGACCAATCTTGAATATTCCAATTTGCATGTTCTCGAGCAGATTCCAATCTTGCTAATCGATATTCTCTGGTAAGACTTGGACCTCTAGCTGGCACTCTGGCTCGTATACTTGCTTCTTTCAGCCTATTTCGAGCTGCTTGTAGGCTTATTCGGACATTACGAGCAGCCGACAGATCTGTTTGCAGCCTTAACCTCAAATAACGATCATCTACTACCGAAGTTACCCTTCCGCGGCCTTATTTGGGCCTTCTGGTTAGCTGCCCTGTTTATTGGTAGCGAATAACAGCTCTGGATATGGTTCTTTGTTGAACTCCAATTACCTCGGCGACGTATCTTTGACTGCGACTATCTTGTATGAGCGCGATGATTCTAGCGACTTCTTCATCTTCATCATCTTCAATGAGGTAGATCCATTAACAAAATAAATTCAAATTTTCACTATACAATAACACAATTCGATCCCGATGCATTCTCCAAGACAGAAATGATTTACTGGAGCATTTTCCAAAAAAATTTGTCAGAAATTATGATATTTTTTGCCCATGATAAGAAGCCAGAAATGTCTATTAAGTTGATACATATAGAGATTGTCCCAAAAAACTAAAATTAAGTATTAAAAATATCCTAAAATAGCAGTGATGCGATAATTTTTGTGGTCTGTTTAGAATTACTGATAAATATAATAGAATTTTTACAACAATAAAAAACTAGTTTTTTCACTAAATAGAGTTCAATAACATAAGAGCTGTGAATGTTAAAATGTGATTATTACTAAAATCACAAATTCAATTAGTATTATTTTTATATTGTGTTGAGAAATTTGAAGTAAAGCGCAATCAGCAAATACTTTCAACTTTAAATATACTCGCAACCTTATAATGAGAACAGATGTATAAAAAATACATTTCAAACATTCTTTTAAATGAATAATTTTCTTTATCTATCGTCTTTGATCTTACACAAGATGTTTCTACCCACTTGAATTACATGTCGTTGAAAAGTTATCACGATCTAGCTAATATGACACGTAGAAATGTGATTAGTGTTACTTTGTTGAAACAACAGTGCTGATTCTTTCTTTGCGTGCATATTCTTAGGAAGAGCTGTATCCCCGTTTTGCCTGAAGTTTTATCATCATAACTTAAAGCAAAGCCTTGGCTTTCAAAACCTTCAAAGTCCGATTTTTATAATTTATAAGGTTCTGGTACAAATAAATTTGAAATTTCCTTATTTAACAATCCTCAAAGCTCCTAACGATTGAATTGATTATAGTGACATCTGTTGGACAATCGCAAAACCATCTATGTCGATGCATGGAATTACTCAAAAATGTGCATTTTGCATTCGGCCGTCATTATTCAAATAGTCTGGGGTATTTGGATCAATTCTGCCATTGAAATTCACCGGGGGTGCCCGTAAGTGGTTCTATGGGGGTGCTCGGGGTGTATTTAGGAAAAAACTTATACGCGTCAAAAAAATCCGTTAAAAATCGGATGTCGGGGGTTATAAATATCATCTGGTAACTGTTGTACTAATTCTTTTAAAGTAAATCGAGTGTGTTCATGATTATCAATATATTGGGCGATTATATCAAACGCCCGGTCTATTTTGGAAGTGAGGTCAACTACTAGTACAGTGAAACAAGCAAATCACCTCGCAATTTTAAAGACCGTCATGGATTAGTTTGAAATTTTGACAGAAGTTTAAAAATGATGCAAATAACAAACCTGATTTGGTGTCAATGTATGCTTCTACTCCAGGGGTGAAGCCACCTTTACTCGGGGGTGGAAAGTTGAAATTTCAAAATAATACCAGGAATAGATAGAGAATTGAATTTTATGAAGAAAATGTAGAATGGAGATTTTCATTTAATTCAATAATTATTAGTTATTAGTTATTCGCGACTGAAAATTAAGAAAAAAACACGTTTTCCAACATTTTTTCACGAAAAACTCGAAAATTACGCATTTTCTGGAAAAATAATTCGTATCAAAATCAAAGATTACACCTTTTTAAAGTACTTTTTGAGTCCTTTAAACTGAGGTTTTATGAAACCGTCTAGCATGAAAGTTAAGCGAGTTATGACGAAAATAAGTAATAAATAATAAGTAACTCGAATTTGAAAAAAAAGTCGGTGAATTTGACACCATGTGTGGCAAAATTAAAATTAATCGTAGCCCATGTAAAATTATCTTTGTTTTTAACAATACGTTCCAAAAGATTGAACACGTATATTTTGAAAAAAGTTATTTAATGTGAAATTTTTTTTTCGATTCTTAAAAAAAACTTAGTTGTTTATTTATAATATAACTTGAATTTATTAACAGATTGAATTTAAATTTCTATAATTCATAATATTTATAATAAAATTTGAGATTGAACTTACAGAATTGGCCTCAGCATGCCCGAAAACCCCGGAGAAACGATTTTTGAGCGATTTTTCCGGGTTTCCAATCGTTTGATAAGCAAAAAATGCGATTTTCGAAAAATGGCGAAACCAGTACATGAAGACTTTTCTTGCGGCCGCTTTACGAAGAAAATGTAAAAAACCGCATCTCGATATCTACTACTTACCAGTTTTTTTCCGATTTGTTTCCTATTTTCCCTGGACTAAAAATGTACTTATGATTTTGAACTAAATACTGCGTGAAGTAAAAAGAATTATTTTAGAAAGTGACTGTTTTCTATTGAAATATATGGTTAGGAAGCCACAATTAACTTTTATATGTAGTAGATATAGTAGTAGTAATAGATAAATTTATTCGCCTACTGGGTTGTAAATCGGCTCGCTTGAGTCCTTTATCATATCAACTTGAATATTCGATTCATAGAAATTTCAAAAACTTTTCGGCTCTAAAATACCACTAATCAATTCGTTTTGGATATAAAATAAGAGATCCTACTGTTAATGATTTTTGTGCCGTATAGTACAGACCTGCTGGAAAACTATACTACAAACTGAATTTTAATGGTGGCATTGGAAAAAAGACGAAAAAGTCAAGAGGTTGGTTCTATAGTTCCTCTTTATCAAAATCCCCTGACGATTAAAAAAAGTAAATACGATCGTTCACAGCAACTGAAGGAAGTAATATCTGCGGACTATCATCTTTTTTATGACACCCTACCATTTGAAGAAGATTAATTTTTCAAATTATTATTTCATATTATTATCTCTCAATTATATTTATTTCTATTCCATTCGTGTTATTTTCTTCGTTACTCAATTATGATCATAATATAGTCAGAATTGAAAATATCTAAAACCTACTAAGTCTCTAAAGCAGAGGTGTCAAACTCAATTTTGCAGAGGGCCATATATCAAATTTTGAATTCGAAGGTGGGCCAGATTGACAATAAAAAACATGAACTAAATTATTATGACATTTTATTTATTAAATGGTATAAGTATATAATTTATGGTTATTAGAAATCAGTTGATGGGAGGTAATTATGTTGAGCTCGAGGATCCAGATACCTGCTTTCTCTTGTTTTTGACAAACTCATTGATGTCAGGTATCAGATTCGTTGTAGGTTGATTGGAGATGTTCATTAGTAGCGTGTTCATGATGTCTGTTTTTATTTTTCTTCATGTTTGTTCTTATTTATCTTCATGACGGAAAACATCTGCTCACGTAAAAATTATTCAAATTCTTGAATCATTATGTATAAAATGTAAAGAGCTTTAATCTCATAAAATTTTTCTTCCAAAATACTGTCCGATTGAAGATCTATCAACTCCATTTGCAAATGAACTGTGAAGCTTCAAAATAGAAAGTATTGTTGAAAATTGTGAATTGCATTTCATTAATTTTGTAAAAGTCTTCAAAACGATTGTTGAATTCCGTAATCAAATTTTATAGAAGTTGAGAATATCCATCTAATTTCTTTTGGTTTACTGTGCCAAATGATTTTAAATGAGGGAAATGGTCCAATATTTGATTTTTCACCTGATTTTCCCACAGCCTCAACTTTGTTTTAAAGGCTTGAATATATAAATACATTTGTGTGACAGTCATATTTTTACTCTGTAACTTTATATTCAGATCAGTCAAGTGTTTATTAATATCTACCAAAAAGGCACAATCTATCCACCAGTCATTGTCATAATTAATTGGTTTGCCTTTTTCTAACATGGAAGCTTGAATAGAGTCACGTAATGCAAAAAATCTTTCTAAAACTACTCATCGACTGAACCAATGCACTTCGGTGAAATAGGGAACATCAGAAAACTTTTAGTCCAAATTTTTTAGGTTGGATGATAAGGTCCATTTTTAAATGTTTGGATGGCAATGATTCTTGATGAATTATACAGTGAAATCCCACAAAATTCCCTAATGATTTCTGTTTTAAATAAGTTACAACTCCCGAATGTTTGCCAGCCTTGACAGGAGCGCCAATGCTCAATTGCAGAGTAGATATCATTTGCTGTTGTAGTACCTGTCAAAGGAACGCACTTTGATAGATCTTCAATTATTTCAAAGTTACTGTTAATGCCAACATCCAGTGAGAAGTTTGTAAATTCCTTAATTATCTCCTTCAGTTGAAGAACCAAATTTTGAGATAGATCATTTATTCTTGACGCATAGTGTTTCTTGAAAGCGAAATATTTTGAATTATTGACTATTGAGAGCGAAATATTTTGAATTATTGACTATTGAGATAGAAATGAAACATCGGATACTTTCAACATACAGTCTTTAATAAAATCACCATCAGTGAAAGGTTTGATCTTTTACCGATTTCTAATGCAATAATAAAACTTGATTTCATGTCAACTTCGCTCTCTGTATCAGCTTTAGTAAACATCGATTGTTGACCTTGAAGCTTTGAAAATGACACTGTGTCGATTTTTATTTTTTTCTGTGTAACAATCGAATTTTGACTTATGATTCGTATCATAGTGTCTTTTTAAATTAAACTCTTTACAAATAGCAACTGTTCGATTACAAATCAAACACAGTGATTTACCTTTCTATTCTATGAAAAAATATGCAATTTCTCATTCAGACTGAAAAATTCTGCCTCAATATCATCTCGTAACAATTATGGAACTCGACACAACAATTATGGATATCAGACGCGCACGACACAAACAAATTCATAATACCTTCACAATCACCACTTTGCATAAACAATTAAAATCCTTCTCGCTTCGATTACTCGACTCAACCAACTCACGTCGCGCCGACGCACTCATTTTATATGGTTAAGGAAGCGCGTGGACGATTCTATCGAAAAAAATAATAATAATATTTCCGCTTGCTGCTAAGAGATGGCGATCTGTCTTCCTCTCTCGCTTGTCCAACCACTCGCTGCCCTTGAAATTACTTATAAACATCCGTGGACTTGGGAGTACGAGTATTTAAAACATTCATAGAGGAATCGAATCAAGTCTAAAGTTCTAAAAAAATATGATTCTTCTTTCTGTGACACATTGCGATTGCGGGCTTTATTGATACGGCCCAGGGGCCAGAAGCGGCCCGTGGGTCGTATCTTTGACATGACTGCTCTAGTGTCTTTTTTTTGGTTTTTGGGTTTAGAACCTTGTATGTCTGGCTATAAAGTTTATAATTATATTTTTCATCAGAAATCATTGTAAACAAGTCATAACCAACTGTAATTATTGGTTAATTAAAGATCAGTCCACATAATTGGTGTATGGCACTTTATACAGGTTTTTCATGCCTCCTTATTATTCTAAACTGACTTAGGGGGTTTCGAAAGTAAGTCGACGATAGGTTGATTTTCTATCGGTGCCTTGTCAGTCAGAAGGCTGTCATCAATTGAACGGAAGGATGCCTCACTTAGCATGAAATATAAACGCAATCTGTTAGCGTCAAGTATATTTTAAAGTATGGTTGGGAAATATTACGCATTACATTAAGAATTTTATACAGGGTATTCCAGGACTTAATATTACTTATAGACCTTTAAAATTGCCAAATCAGAATTTATATTTAAGTATATTTTCTAAGTACATAATGAATATGTAATGGATGATTGTGTATGTCCATTTAGTATGTTTGACGTACAGAGACAACATGTACAATCTGAAGATAGCAAAAATAAATGTTTCAATGTATTTTTCAATAAAATGATACTCTTTGTTTAACTCGATAAAATTTATGGTTAAGGAGATATGTAGAGTTTTAGATCGTTGTAAATGTTAAGGAAACCGTTCACCATAAAGAAAAATTCTGAAGAAAATTATCATAAATTGTGATTATTGATTGAAATTACTCAAAGAGGGTATTGAAACACAATAAAAAATTCTAATTGAACTACATACTTTCGAACATCGTGTTAATTACATGAGGAAAAAATTAGAATGTACCGGACATATTGTCACTATTCTATTAAAGTAACGTAGATTTTTTGTCAATTCTGAATGATAGACCAGCATTTGTTTACTAGAACTATCAGAAAAAAATAGGGAGATCAAGTGCAGTAGACGAATCATTCTCTACCACGACAATGTGAGCTCTCACACATCAGTTCAAGCAGAAACGTTTTTGAACACTCAAAACGAATTGATGGGTCATCATCCGTACATCCTTGTTTGACATCCATTTCTTCTCATTACCGCAGATCAAAAATAAATTGCGAGATCAACGTTTTCCTACACCTGAAAAAGCGGTTGATGCGTTCAAATCACAAGGTACCTCAACCGGAATGGAAAAATTTGATTCAACAGACGCATGCAAAAGTGTATTGATGATAATGGAAAATATTTTGCAAAACAATAAAGCCATATCCAATTATAGATATTTTTTATTTTTCTATCTCAAAACTTACGACTAAGTTGGAATTTCTGGAACCGTTGACTGACGCGCGTTTCGATATCCAGTTACCAACCAACTGTTTAGTTTACCTTCAGTCTCTGGAGACGATAACTTGGTTATCGAAATGCGCGTGAAACAGTGTAATTGTGAGTGTTGGTGTAGTGGTGATGAAAACAGTGTTTTCAGTATCAACACTTAAGAAGCACTCTCTTTTGTTTGAATATGATCCATCCTTCAACACCAATGAATTTCAGAGGACCCTGATACGAAGATTTCATTGCTGGGGGCTGGGCTCAATAACAAATGAGAAGTTGTTTTATATTTTCATTT
The DNA here is from genome assembly GCF_026230105.1 of Diorhabda sublineata. NCBI lineage: Eukaryota > Metazoa > Arthropoda > Insecta > Coleoptera > Chrysomelidae > Diorhabda > Diorhabda sublineata. The sequence goes on along the minus strand of NC_079480.1, from coordinate 17,455,625 downwards.
TGATCTTAACTATAAAAAATTTTCTTTTAACTAAAATTTATTTTTTAGGGTGAATATAGATGATTAAGGGGTTTTCCAGTACAAGAAAGGTATTAGCAATAGCACATTTTTGAAGTTTGTTAAAAAAAAATAATGAATAGTTATTTATGTATCCAGGTTAATAAGGGAATGATTATGTTCGTAGAGTGACAGTCTTACTAGGGCTCTCTGGTTCAAGAATTAGTCAGTAGCCGGAGGGTATATAACATGCATAACGTGCATACAAACATTTATCTGATAGCAGTTCGTTTTAAATTATAATTTTTTTTATTGAATTTAATTTGATTTAGAAACTTTTTATTGTTATCTACGACATTACCTTGACATTATTATCGCTAAGGAGATAAATAATAGTGTTAAAAGTGTCACATTCAAAAATCAACAACAGAACAAGATTTCGAAATTATGTTATCCAGAATATTCATACGACAAAGAATATGACAAATTTTTGCAAAAGATTTCAGAAAGTTCCGTGGAAATCATTAACGATGTACTGCCTGAGTATATCAATATACAGAGTGTTTCTTAATTAATGCGACATGCGACAAAATTCAAGAGATGATTGCTACTATGAAATTAGGAGTCTTACGAATAACAAAATTTCCTACGCTCAACCTTAAAAGGTGGTGACTAAAATTGGGTTTCTATTAAACTAGAAACTTGAATTTGTGTAATTTCCATGCACTCGCAAAGGACTAACCACGGGTATTTTTGCAATAGTTCTGTTACATTATACTGGGGTGAAATTAGAAGCCTTTACTAATTTTACTAATTTCATATCAAAACGTTTTTCAAGATATGATAAATATATCTTAAATTATCTTAAAATTCTTAATATCTTTTAAATTATTTTTTCATTTTTAAAATTTCTCCCCAGCACAAGTAAATGCAGAACAAGAGAATAAACACCAAAATTTGTAATTTTTTTTTAAAAGAATTGAATGGAAAATGGTAAATATGTAAAATTTAATACGAATTGATGTACACACGAAAACAAGCACTAGAAAAACCCTAAATATCAGCCATTCATCTGTTTGGCCAATTCCAACATGATAAACTCAGATCCAAGCGATATACGATTAATCAAAAATATCTATTACAATCAATCGGCAGTAGTGAGTGTTGCGAACATGGAGACAGACGAAATCTAAATTCAAAAAGGAGTTCACCAAAGCTGCGTTCTTTTCCCACAACTATTTGATCTATATTCTCAGTTTGTATTTCAGAAAGTGCTGGAGGACTGATATGAGGGGGTAAACATCGGGGGAACATTAATCAACAACTTAAGATTCGCAGATGATACTGCTGAGAGTGAAGAAGATCTTCAAATCCTATTAGAGAGAATTAACCAAGAATGTGAAAATGTAGGACTCACTAAAAATATTGAGAAAACTAAATTCATGGTTATAAGTAAAAACCAAAATATTAATATTAACCCTATTCTAACACTGAATGGAAAACAAATAGAATGGGTGCAAGAATATAAGTATCTTGGTTCAGTCATGAACGCTCAAATGGATGCACACGAAGAAATCAAGATTAGAATTGAAATGGCTCGAGAGGCTCAATGTTTGCAAACAGAAATGTAAACCTCCACGTCAGAATAGAATTCATGGAATGTTATGTGTGGTCAGTACTACTGTACGGAGTGGAAACCTGGTCCTTGAAAACTCAAATGATAGAAAAACTTAAGGTATTTGAGATGTGGCTCTATAAATGCATCCTGAAGATAACCTGCACTGACAGAATCATCAACGACGAAGTACTAAAACGCATTAGTCGCAAAAGAAAGCTGTTAACAAATATTAAGATAAGAAAAATATCTTACATAGGACACATCTTATGCAACGCCAAACTCCTACTTCTACAGAACATTATTCAAGGCAGAGTAGAGGGAAAGAAAGGCATCGGCAGGAAGAAGAAATCCTGGCTCCGTAACATAAGAGAATTGGCAAATCTCAGCGTCGGAGAATTGTTGCGAGGGACAGAGACGCATTTAAAAAAGTTATGATAAGGCATGATAAGAAGTGTGTGTGAAGTGTTTGACGAGTCTTGAGAGAGCAGCAGTTATATCCTTTCTTTATTCAACGGATTCAAGCTCTTTTTATTTCCTCGACGAGTTATATATTGTGAATTTTTAGCACACGAAATGCGACAAAATTTTTAGTATATTGTTTACGAACGAGGCACATTTTTCTATCTTCCTATCATAAATTTTCCAAGAATCACCTATGGGCAGACGACAATCGCCATGAGATTATAGAGCAGCCAATAAATGGAATTTCTCACAACTTTCTCGAGAATGATCTCCCTGAACGACTTAAAGACATCGTACTCAATATCACAACATATGGTTCATGCACTATGGTCTTCCACTACACATCAGTAGGACAGACTGAGGTAAAATTTAGATGCAATCTATCCTAACTGTTGGATTGGTCGAGGAGGGCCTCAACATTGGCCTCCTCGATCTCCACACTTAAATCCATATTTTTCTTTTGTTTATTTAAATTTAAATACAGCGGGCGGGTACAGCTGTGGCTGCATTATTTCCTATCGACGGCCCTTTGGCCGGGATTTGCCTCTCAAAACCGACAGCGGACTCAGTCCCAGAGAAAATTTCCTTCCAGGTTAAAGGGTTCCTGACCCTTTTGATCGCCTTGTAAGTAGTTAAAATGGAAATGAAAAAATATTATTCACCTAAAGATGAATAGTCTTCATGGGTACTACTAGTACCACTCACTTGACTCAGAAAGGGTGTAAAATCATCATAAATTAGCCCTAAAAATGGACCCTCTGAGAAGCCTGAACTATAGGGCTCTCAAATACCATTAATAAAACAGGGACCGACTATATAGCAGTCCTTCTATGTATATAATAAGAATAATAGTAATAAATAATAACTTTTTTATTTGTTTTATAATGTCTATTAGCAATACAAAAGAGGGCCTTTGCTTTGCTGGAAGTTTCCAATATTCAATAACTCTCGAATTTTTCGCTCTACTTGAAAGCAATAAATAATATTGGTATTGATAATTTTCTGACTTAAGTAGGCTCACTGTAAATTTTTTCCGCCAGCTCAGACAGGAAACTATCAGTGTTTAAAGTTTTTATGAATTTCAAGCTAGTACCAATCATGATAACTTGGATTAATCCAGGACTTCACGACCAATGATGATGCGTTTATCAAATTTGGATTTCGTTCGCTTATTGTGCACTATTTAATAATTATTTTACACAAATGAGAGCAAATAAAATGAGTAACTATTTTATGATAATATTGCGATTATAATGTCCGAAAAAATATGTCGAGTGAATTTAAACTTCATGCATATCCCCTATTGCACACGTTTTATACTAAAAAAACTTAGATTTCACTGATTTAATTTTTATTGGGCTTAACGACAAAAATTTGTTCTCACTATCAACTGAAAATTATTCCATACAAACAAATATATTACATATGTCGTCTTAGTCTGTATAGCTATTTCCATTTACGCTTATCAAGTACCAATAATTTTAGTTAACTAGAATAACCACGCTCAACTGTCCAGATTTTAAAAATTCAATGACTGGCTGAATTAACTTAGCAACTCCACTCATTAACTTAATAATTATATCGTCTATTCACCAATTAGTAAATATTATCTATTAGTTATTAAATTAATGTATTTTACAATTATCCTTCAATAAATAAGTGACAATTGAGTCATCTTAAAATCAACAAATAAACATTGGTTTTCTTCGTATATACAGTCGTCTACCAATTGATTTATACCAGATCAGTTCCGAACATGATTCATTACACGACAAAAATATAAAAGTTTCATCCTTGAAAAGTTTGCGGGCAACAGGGTCACATGTTACACTTGTAACTACTTCATATTTTCGATTTACAGGGATGCCTAATTACCATGTCATTTCTATTTTAAAGTATCTCATTCTTTAATTAGAATCGTCACATTAACAAATATGTTGAAAGAAAAACAATACAATGTATATGTGCAGCTTTTCAGCCTTTATTTTTTTTTTTTTGAAAAAGCAATGTACCTAATCTCACGATTAACCGACATGTTGCAATCAATCTAAGGTAGTTCTAATAGTTCACCTATTAACGTTTATACGCACTTCACTATTGTAGCTACTGAGTTTTACACTAATATTTTTGTTACAAATTGAAAAGACTGCTAATTTTCGGCTTTAATTCTTCGGAGATGAGCATAATTACTTTTACTAGTACAATCCTAGTTCGTATGATAGCACCTTATTTTTAATATGTAGTTAGTTAGTAAGCTTCTTTCTAAAGAAAAATAGTGAACCAAAACAATGATCAGTAAGTGATCAGCACGTGAACATCCCGGTCGAAACGCGGTGCGGCATCGTTATTTATTCAAATTAGTGGCCCTATAATATACAGGGTGCGGCAGCATAACTTCCTTTTTTCAAAAGTTAATAAAACTTATTGTATGAATCAGAAAATTTTTATTCGTTTTCTATAATACAGGCACATACATAAAGTTTTGTTTTACTGAGTTTTGAAGATCAAATCAGTTAGGTGACGTCCCCCATTCTCCATACACTGAGTAAACCGATTTCTGGCGTTTGTCATGACTCTTGCCAGCATAGCAAGCGTTATGTTGGCAATTTCTTCCTGGATATTCGTCTTCAAATCTTGTAGGGTCCTTGGACGGTTCACATACACACGGGATTTCAAAAAACCCCATAGGAAATAATCACAAGGGGTCAAATCGGGAGAGCGGGCTGGCCACTCCAAATCGCCCCTAATTGAGATAAGGCGCTCTGGGAAGTGTTCCCTCAAAACAGCCATCGATGTTCTTGAAGTGTGTGCCGTTGCTCCGTCTTGTTGGAACCAAGTGTCCCCTAAGTCCAACTCATCTAGCCGTGGGAAAAAAAATTCCTGTAACATGTTTACATACCGGTGCGAATTCACTGTCACTGTGACTTCATTTTCCTCAAAGAACCAGGGACCAATAATTCCACGTGAGTAAATTGCACACCACACTGTGACTTTAGGTGAATGCAAAGGCCGTTGATGCAATTGTCGAGGATTGGTATCAGCCCAGTAGCGCATGTTTTGTTTGTTTACGGATCCACACAAATGAAAATGGGCTTCATCACTAAAAAAAACAATAGCGTCCTCAGGAACGACTTCCAGAAAAACCTCACACGCGTTCCTCGGAGAATTAAAGTCACGTTCAGAAAGTTCCTGCACAATTGCCATCTTGTATGGATGAAAATGAAGATCATCATGAAGTATTCTCCTCACAGAACGATCGGAAAGTCCAAGGGCAGACGCATGTTTGCGCGCAGAACGCCGTGGTGATCGCAACACTGAAGTTCTAACTAACTCAATGTTCTCCGGTGATCTAATGGGCCGAGGGACTCCAGTTCTTCGTCTTGTCACACTTGCAGTTTGTCTGAACGTAATGACCCACGTAACAATTGATTTCCGGTCCGGGACAGGGGCCAAGGGGGCTAAATTAAAGCGATTCCGAAAGGCGCGCTGGGTTGCGATCACAGAACATCCGCTCGAAAAGTAAACCTCAACGGCAAACGCACGCTCCTCACTGTTCCAACGCATGATGGCGACTGAACTGTGCCGGGACAAAACTTTATAGTCTCCCCTCTCGAACGAGACCACTAGCACTCCGTTACGACATCTACCGACTAAATGGCGAACTTTTTAAAAAAGGAAGTTATGCTGCCGCACCCTGTATGTTCAATTCCTTCTTTCCAGGTCTTTGAGGGTCTTCCTCGTCTTTTTCTACTCTGCGTCTACTTCTACTCACGATACACCAAAGCTTTCTTCGGCCACCTGTTCAGATCTATTTTCATCACGTGTCCGTACCAGAGCAGTTGCTTGGTTTGTATTCTCTCTGTAGTCGTGTATAATCGACCTATTCTTCATCGTATACCTTCTTTGAGCGTTCAGATTTATTTAGGTTTTATCCTATATTGCACTATATTCTTATATATTATTTTGTTATTCCATATTTCGGAATTATGCTTCCTTGGTATTTAAACTGTCTACATTCTTTATTTATTTGCAGTTCGGAGTCTCTTCGTGTGCTTTCTACCAGCAAATATTCTGTTTTCAACATATCCATATTCAAGCCCCACTTTGCAAATTCGTGGTCCATTTTTTTCATATATAATCTGCATCGTCCTCGTCGCAAGCAGTAGCAACTTGGTCGTCTACGAGCTTATTCTCCATTTCAATTCCCATTATCGAAATTTTAGTTCTCCATCTGCTGAATGTAAATTGTAGGAAACATAATTCAAAGAAAACTCGAAGAAAAAGAGGACAAAAGTATGGAGGTTCTTGGAGGAAATTGAAATATTTTAGGAACTAAGTGCATCTAACGAGTGACTAAAAATATGTCTATCGGGTGTTTCAAAACGTTCGCATGCGAGTTATATAACTGCATTAAGCGAAAAAAAATTGATTAAAAATCACCAAACATCACATGTCTATAACGCAAAGTTCAAAAATGCGGCAGCAGCTAAATACTTTTATGGCTCTCTCGACCGCTCAATAGGGAGGAGCTTAAACGTTCCACAAGCTTTGATTGGCTGAACCTTATTGTTAATTTGCGATTAATCTATGCGTTATATATATAACTCGCATGCGAACGTTTTGAAACACTCTGTATATCGATGTACATAAATTGAAAATAACCGAATCAAAATAGGAATGAAATAAAATACAAAGACGAGAAAATGTATGGGTTATCTCGCAACTAAACTGACGGAGGAAGCTATAAAAAATATTAAACGTCAATTTACATATTAGTTGATAATTGTCCAGAGATGGATCAAATTATTTTTTAAAGCCACTTACCAAAACTAAAAATGATGTTAGTATCATTGAAAAGGTTTTTGAAAACTTTTTGAAAGAGTTGTGGCTTTTCATAGGGTTCTATTCCAAATGATTGTTCATATTGACAATCAGCGGAACTTGAATCAATTATATTTTACTACGAACGAACGTCAGTAAACACATCGGTATCATAAATAAAACATATTACTTGATAAGTATAAACTATAATATATAAATTTCTACTTCTTTAAATGGGCAATGAATTCTTTTGTTAAAAAAGATAATTTGATATGTCAATTTGATTTCAAATATTCATCATTCTTTTCAATTTTGAAAATGTACGCTGAATTGAAAGCTTATTTTTATTCGACATATTTCGACATATACTACTTTAAACCCATTGAAATATTCTGAAATTTTTACGTTTTGATATAACATTGAAATTGTGAAAAAGAATTGGCGGGTACCAAGGACGTACCCGGGGGGCAAGGCCCCCTTCTGAATGGATAATAATATGCAAATGGAACACATTATCAAATATGAATATGATAAAGTGGAATGTTTATTTATTATTGGCTATTATTTTTTATAGCCTCACGAACGAGTTTATTCTGTGAATATTGAGGATATAGAAGATTTACAGCGAAGCGAATTCTAACTATCATATTGACAGAAATCATATTGTTACGAACGCGACGCCGCCCTTTGATGTTTGTTTTTTATATAACTTTTTATTGTAGCAGGCGGTTTGTTTACATTATTTCTTCTGCTTAATTTCTAAGTATTATTTTTGGATATATATAAGGAGTTAATGTAGCGCAGTTGGATAATAAATAGTAGTGAACAGACCGAAATTGAAAGTAATTTCATCCACGAACAAATACATTTCTAATATTCAACTACATTATTCAGATTAATTGTTATCTCACGAGGCTGGAAACTTAGACCTGACATCTGTAGATACAAACTTTTAATTTGTTCCTTCTAGGCCACATAATACTACATGTCTCGCTGTAAGAGCCGATTCACCTTATTTTAGTGGTCTGCTTTTGACTTTAACCTATCCCGCGATGTTATAAAAGATTATTTCAATTTCGTTCTTTTTAGACATATTCTTAAACGCAACTTTTTGTTCTAACCACACAAACACATTGTTGGTATATCAATTGGGAACAAAAATTGTTCTTACCTTCTAATAGCGTTCAAATCAAAATCGTCTACTATACCAATAATGTTCTATCGTTCGTTCATTTTGAAGCAGAAGCTGTATAGACACTTGAACAATGTTTCCAACTTTTCTCACGATTTCATCAACTGAAAATGGATGAATCGCTTAAACTTCATTTTTATAAATGTTCAACATTACATTACATATACAGAGTAAGGAGGCATATGTATTGTAGCCAATAGATGCAAAGGCACGTGATGATCATACTTTTATCACGCTTCGATTATTGTTTGAATCGCTCTGTTTGTTGAATGGATTCAGTATATAATAATAAATGACAATCGACCTCAATATGTTTGAAAGGATGAAAAATCGATATGAGATGACAATAAAAGAAACGCTAAATGACCTCCTATGATTTGATTTGACGTAAATCGACATTAATCATCGTTAATAGACATCTATCAACATCAAATGATAATTATTATCAATAGACAATATAATATCGAAAGACATCAATTGATATCAAGTGACAATCGACCTCACTCGGCTTCAATAGATGCAAATCTACGATATCTGACAAAAGTAGATGCCAATTTACTCAAATATATGATAATTGATGTGTTTCTACTTCAATCGGCGTCAATAGACATTTTTAATCAACATAAAGTGACGATCGACCTCAATCTGTTGACACATGACAAATCGTTGACAATAATAGACACTAAATGATCTCGTATGATTTGATTTGACGTCAATCAATTACCGTCAATAGACATCAATCAACATCAAATGACAATCGAGTTCAATCGGCTTCGATGGATGACAATCGAAATTAATTGTTCTTCTTCCGTGTATTAGGCGAGTCGCCTGTTTTATCTTCGACACCCTTGCCTCCCTGTCTATTGTTATCCATACGACTTATGTGCTCATTCCATTCTTTCTTTCTTGATAGAACCCATTCGTTAACGTCATCCATTTTGCACAATCTCCTGATGTTCTCCCTCCCTGTCCAGTAGAGTTTTTCCGACTATCCTGCGTAGAACTTTCAGCTTTCATAATTGACAAGTATAGATGCTAAATGACCTGAAATGACATGGTTTGACGTAACTCGAGCATCAATCGACGGCAATTGCAGAAACTGACTACCAAATGTTATTTTATAACCAGAAGGGTCCACAATCGATCAATCAATCATTTTAATAATTATGTTTGTTGGTCATGGGTTCACATATCAAGTCGAAGATCTCTGCATGTGATCATTTTATTTAGTAGTAAAGGATTTTCCGGGATATTTTTCTCATTATGATTTATCGTTGATTTAATACACTCCACTTTTCCATCAAAAACGATGGCTGGTTCGGGAATAAGTCTTTCCTCCTATTTTTGGTGTTATACGTCTTTAGGAACGGAATAGTGTAAGTAATACCACAGTTTTTTGTTATTCATGTATTAGTATAGAACTGATATTCATTTATTTATTTATATATTATATATTCTCATTTTACTTTGATCTTTAATTTACAATTAACGTCAATCGTTGATTTTATTACCAGAATTCAAATATGTTTTTCAACCTACTTTCTTTTAAATTTGTTCATTAAACAGCAACAGGAAATATGATTTTGAAGTATAATTGCTGAATTGCCATAGTCAAAGTGACAGAAACTCCATTGACATAATTTCAATATAGAAATTAATTTATATATTAGTTTACATAAATTTAATTATGTTGTTTGAAAATATGCTCTGATTTTTATAAAAAATTGACAAGGGTAAAGAACAGATAGAATATTTGGTAATCTTTAGCATTGTTTAGCATTGTATCTTAAATTTCCATATTATTTCATGACATAAACAATATGATATAAAATCCATTCAGTAATTAAATAAATCTCCACATAAGCTATATATATATATATATATATATATATATATATATATATATATATATATATATATATATATATATATATACATGTACGTTTTCAGTATTACCTTTTGGACTATTCCCTATATACACTTCTTGTCAAAAGTTTTGACCCACGCATTAATTCATTCATTAAACTTCAAACAAATTTCTTTTTAACACGTTGACGGCCAACTCGTAGATTGCTTCCTTTTCTAGGACTACGAGCTATCTCGTCCGGTGTTTACTGGCCATTTTTGTGCGGGTAGTACGATTAAACTCGGAATATATAAGTGCTAATATCGATAGATGGCTTCTTGGAAAAGAACAAAAAATCTATGCTGGTTTGCAAGAACAGAAAATTCATTAAAAAATGAACAAAAAACACAATTTTAAAAATTATTTCAAATTCTCGAAATAAAATAATATTTTATTGTTTGTGGAACTTCTTAAAGCAATCTTTCACACAAAAGGCGGGCTTTTCTTTACATGCTGGACAGAAATAACGTGTTTCTCTGCATTTTTTTGCTTAGGTACCTAAACGACATGGCTGTCTGACGCTGCCTTTTTTTTAGTAGCTGGTATTCCCTCTAAATAAAGAAGCTCTTGCAATTTCATTTTTTTCGATACTCTTGAATCTCTTCTCCAATCAACGCGATGACGAATTCTTCTCTAAACTTGATCAGTTTTATTTTAGAATAAGTTATTTTTTGAAAAATTTTGTGAGCATTGTGTATATATATATCTCTATAATATGTAATGAAACCTTTTTGGTTCATCTAATAGTCTTTCTTAGATTTGCGTAGTACTCAATTTCATTTTCAATAATTATGAAACAAAGCTGCCAAGATATTTAGATTTCTTTCTTGCGGTGTCATAGAGATGTTTATGTTCAGTTCCGGGTTTGGAAGTCTTGTTATGGCCATTATTTTTGTTTTTGTTACATTTATTTTCATGCCTAGTTGATCTCCCACTTCTACAACTTTGTTGATTAGGCTTCTGGATTGTCTGCAATGATAACCGTGTCGTCTGCATGTTGTTTAATATCCTGTCGTTATTTTTCATTCCACCCTTATCATCGCCTATTTCTTGGTTAATTATGTGTGCAGATTATAGTATATTAAACAGTATTAGCGACAAAACACAACCTTATCGTACCCCTTTTCCTATACACACCGGTCCTGATCTCGTGCATTTTATACTAAGTTTTTAGCAGTTACAGTTTAAATTGTTACATTTTACTATTTTTACAGCTGCAATGAACAGTTTTAATCAAAACTTCTGGTATTAATTTCTCTTCTGTAAATTTGCGCATAATGCCACATTGATGTTATTTCCAGGCCTAATCTTTTGCTGTCAGTTCGTTACCCAAGTTTTAAGCCGATAATATGCCCTGTAACATGTTGTTATGCTGCTCATTCTGTAGGTGGGAGGTTTGCCAAAATGAAAGATGATTCAGTTCTTGCCAACTGATATCTTAAATGATTCAGTGTTTTCTTTTCTTCTGTGATCCATTCTATTAAAATCTTCTTCACTTGTATCTTTCTTATGAAAAACATTGACCAAATTTTTAGCGCCTAATAATGAATTTACTAGACTTTTCTTTCCTTTTCCGGCAAATTCAGATATATCGAAACTGGTAAAACAATGCAAAAATATTTTTGAAGGATGTATGTTTGAAATGATCAGACGTGAAAAATAGACTCTTTACGTTTCCAAAACTTGGTTTGAGATAACAAATGTCATGATTACTTTAATTAGATTGGTTTAAAAGGTCAAAAACATCAATATCTTTACCCACAACAATGACAGTTTTATTAGTATCTCTGGCAATGTCTACCGAGGTCTTAATTATGTCCCATCTTCTTCTACATGTTTACAGGAAAACCATTGTGATTGTAACATTGTGATATCATCTTCAGAGTTTTCATTATCATGTACTTGTTTTTTCGTTAAATAGAAATTTCTTTTGCAAAAACAGGTATTTTTTAATGGTTTCGATAGACTCTAGAATATTGTCTAAGGTTTTTATACCACGACGATCTCCTCTTTTAATTGAAGTAAGTAGTTGCTCGTACTGTTGTGACCATAACTGATTCTTTAATTTCGAGGTAACCATCAAAGACAATTTAGATGATTGCTGTGTAATGTTTTCCTAAATAGCGCTAATATTGATTTTCCGCTTCATTTCACTTTTGTTTCATTTTTCTGCCAAATTATTTTGTGTGCACCTTCGACGACATGCACTATGCTGTCAGAATGCTCACGCACTCACAAATAATTCGTAGAGTTGAGATTTAACATTCATCATGAGGCTATTTCCTATAAAAGTTACACTGGAGAAGGTGCAAGCACGTATTGTAAATAAATTTTCATATATTTTCACTGCGGGTCGTCAAAGATATAAGCATAATTTATTTGTTTGTTAATTACAGTCGTATATTCCCATTTTCAGTTTTTTCGTTCATCAATATAACATATAATCTTTTTTGTGTCATTAAAGTGTAAATTTCAAAAAATATCTCAAAATTGTACATAATGATTAAAAGAAAATATTTCGAATTCGAGTTTTTTCCGATTTCTGAGAACATTTACTATAGTGATATTTATTTTTTTTAACCATCAGGGAGTAGAGATTTCAACGAACAAAACGTACACCGACTTTTTGAAAAAAGTTGATATTTTGACATGGGATTTTCCGATTGAAAATTAGGGTCCTTTTTTTAAAATAAGGTGCGAAAATAAATATTTTAAACCAAATTAATTACAATGTACTTAGAACATAAAAAGTTTCACAGAGAAAAACTTAAAAAGATAAAAATCATTATTTGAATTTTTCATATAAATTTTGAGGTTATGTGAAGAAATTGTGCTCATAAAAGGTGTAGATCTTTTCTTTACCAACAACTAATCATTCAACTTTTTCCTTAGGACTTGTAGTTTTCCCGGAAATGAAGATAAGCCAATTTTCACCCTTAAAAACTAATTTATTTTTCCCATCATTTTCATGATATTCCTCTTCTTTCTAATGAGTTTTATCCTATTATTGTTTTCACTTTTTACCATTTTTGAAAGATTCAACCCAAATAATATTTGTTCGCGATATATTATGGGTATATTTTATTAATTTTTCTGAACGAGTTATTTATATAGGTATATAAACAATGTTCCAAACCTAGACACTGCATTTTATCTAGCTTCCTTCTTCGAAATGAATGAATTAAACACGCCCTAAAATAAATAATATATATAAATAAAGGGTATCTCATCTAAATTTATCCATCAGGACAGAAACCGTTTTATCTATGATTTTACAAGGGAATCAACAACCCCAATTGGAAAAAAATAAGAATTTTGTGGGTTATTTTGTGATTTAAAACATTCGTACAACATATTTTGAATAAATTTTATCCTTTCGATCACAGGTTCCTGTCCACTGCTTCACCAAGTCTTTTCTTTTTGGAAACCAAATTATTTAGGCCCGTTTCTTTGGTGTTTGGATTAATGTTTTTGCAAGTAGCGACGGCTATATGATTTTATACTGGAAAGTAGGATGTTTTAAAGGAAATAATAACAGTTAGTAACTCTATAACAGCCGCTAAGCACAAAAAATCCAGTAAATACGTACAACTCCAATCTAATTTTAATAGCCAAGAAAACATTCTGATTCCAGCGTGACGATATGCGCGACGCGTGTCAAATTTGTGCCGAAAATTGTGTTTCTGATACCACTTAGAATACATTGAAATCAATACATTTTTGATGAGGATTATTCCATTCTTTGATAATTTAATAATGAAGAAATGTTTGGTTAATAATAGCAGTTAATAATTCCATTACCCGAAATCAAAGTCATATCATATCCAATTATAATCATTCATTTCAAATCTATTTTATTGAATGAACCAATTGTATCTTTTACATTATTGGTAATTTGGATTGAATTTCTATTCAGCCTTGAACATTCGTGTTGTTCCAACGAAGTACACAAAACAACGTCTGTTCATATTCAACTGCTCTGAATATGATTAGAAACTGAAATCGGGATTCTGTTAACTGTTTCTATTGAATAAGTTGCGTAATTATGAATGTCTGTAATTTTTATTGAAATGTCTAGCTAATAATAAATTTTTATTGATAGCACTCCAGCATTTCACATTTCACATCATACAGAAGTGATTAAAAAGACTATTTTAATATTTTTATGATTAAAAGAAAACAGATTATTTTCGCTTAAAAATTCAACTCCTGAGATAGTTTAAATTACTAGTTGAAAGGGATCTTGAAATGGTACTTGTAGTTCATGCAGAAAATTAACATTAAATTGAGATTAAAGTTAAAGAGTTCATCAACTTCTAATTTGTTAATTTTGTGAGGTTGTGAGCACAGAACACGTCATTTCAGTCTGTATTGTTGGTAATAGTTATAAAAATATTATCATTATTGCACCGATTTCTGCTGTAGTGTTTAATTTTCAAAACTGATATGAAAAGAAAATACGAAAAAGCAAAGTCTAAAAATCAGTAATTTCCTTTAGACGATGGTACACTGATAGACAGTGTAAGGAGATTTCTACATTTGTATGATAAAAAGGACCCATACAGGGAATTTCTATTGGTTTACCAGTAATTATTAATTATCTTCAATTTATTGCATAAACAAAAAAATTAGCACCAAGAAAGATAAATTTGATGTTGATTTCAATTTAGTTCAAATTTTTGCTACATAAACAAAGCTTAAACAATCTTACAAAAAGTTTAAAAGCTCCTACAGTGAAAGCTCTATTTTGAAAAAGTACTCCATCAATAATATAGAGAGGTGAGTCATGAGGAGTTTACTATACCATTACAGAACCCATTAACGAAAATGATGTTAATTTTTGTGGTCGAAAACTGAATTTCACGGTTTTAAACAGTGTGAGTTTAAAAAAAATATCAATAGATTTTCACAGAGTAAGAGTAAATATTGTCAAACAGTTGAAAAACCTTCATCGGGGCTTGCAGATCCTTTGTATTCATGAAGAATAAATCATTATAATGTAATTTTTTGAATCAGTTTCTCAATAACTGCTGTTATGAAGTACCAGATATTACTTACATATAAACGTCTTTGGGTTGCAGCTATAGATTTTAAACATTTCGTCTGTGTTGTTTAGGTTTCTAGTTCCTATATGTGCTTTAATTTTATTTCTGACGTTTGTTATGGATATTTTAATTTGTGTGCCTCTGATAATGGTAATATATTTACCAAAACGTCGATGTGGCTTAGGAACCTTCCACTTAAGACCTGTAGTCTATCAAAAAAAAAAACGTTCTAGTAAAAATCAATTGTGGAGTTTCAATTTAATTAAGAGGATATCCAGTTGGCAGACATTACTTACATTACACGTGTTTGCTAGCTTTTCTGGAAGAGCCAAAGCGGAGATTTAGGATTTTTTTCTGAAAGACAACGAAAAGTGACAAGTAAAAACAAATTTTCTCGGTTTTTTTTTATTTTTTGAAAGCGCAGAAAACCTGCAACACCGATGATCAGAGTTCACGGAAATATTGATTTGATTTAAATAAATATTATTGGTAGTGACGTATTGGTCACGTGATAGAATACCTCCACCGTTTCTACTTCAACTTAGTTTCAGCGCAATGAAAATTTCAATTCCAATTATTAATAATAGTGTCCCATATCACCTAGATGATTTATAAAACTTGAAAAATTGAACTGGAGCTAGCATTAAAAAATTCATATTCAAGTATATTTTCCAATTTTAGTTCTACTTCGAATTGGGAGAGAAGTAGATATATATTTTAGATATACTAATTTCTATTATTGACTATTTTAACACTACTGGTACGTGTCATTTCACGCGTAATTAATTATACATTACCAACGTTACATCAATTAGTCATGTTTTCATTGAGTATCGAGGATAATTAGGTAAAGTAAGATGTCGAAAGCTAATGTTCTAAAATGATTACGCAATCAAATTGTCGGAAAGTGTCGTTTTTTATATACATAAACAAATAACAATCATATTTTCAATCAATTTATCATAAGGATAATAAATATAAATAAATAAAATCTAGTATTCCAATGATTCTGTTTTGGTGAGGTATTTTGGTGCATAGGTTACACTCTTCAATGAAGCAAATTTTCTTGTTTTATTATCAGGTGCAAAAATAATCAACTCGTGAACACGCTTTGGGAAAAAAATTAATCTTCTACATTTAGACCACAAACTTTGCCCTTGTGATTTGTTAATGGTCATGGCGAATGCAAATCGCTTAAACTCAAACGGCAAATCGGTTGAGATCATCGGAATGAGAATTTCCTCAACCTCGAATTTTCCTATGAGTATCATTGCATGAATCATATTGTTCTTACTTACCACCAAACGCGTTCCGTTGCACAGTTTTGGTTGGTTTATATTTCGAAGCATGATTACTACGGCCAACCTTTAGTCTTAATTAAGTACCTTGAATAAGGGATTGAATCCTCGTTCTTCTATAATTTCTGCTCTGCTACACCACCACTACACTCACAATTACACTGTCTGACGCGCGTTTCGATAAACAAGACTTGTTTGAGTAATAACTTTATCGTATTCAGAGACTAAAATCTAATAATTTGACTTACCTGTTTAATACTAAATTTTTCCACCAATAAACCTTCTTCTGCGAAAAATTGATTCGGCGGGACTATAGAGTGATCTGTAAGGAATTGTCGTTTTGTTCCTATGAAAACTTTTCTTACATTTAGAAATTTAAATGCTTTCAAATGCATCCAACAATTTTTTATTGAATACATTTTTCCACAATTTTACATTATTGATATTTATGTCATGATTTTCCGGTCCGTCCATAATCCCAATGTTCTTTGTGCCCTTTAAACTAGACACCGGCTAAACTTACTACTCGTTGTTTGAATCGCATCTTCGGTATGGTTTGTCTTTCTGGGAGTCTTGTAGTTTGCACGTCTTCGATTCTATCTTCAAAATAGAGAAAAGAGCTAACGAAATCTATTTTTGAAAATATAAAATTTCAAAACTTTTAATTCTAGAATCCGTGTGTTTGATTCGGTAAAACTTTCACAACTCAACTAAGAGGTCCAGAGGAATTTCTGTTTGAAAGACTCAATTATTCTGTGGCAGGATTCTACAGTTTACCATAGGCTCAATAGACTGACATAATTCAATTTGAAGTGAAATATGTGTAATATCATCTATTATATATTATCTAATATGAAATATGAAATATGAAATTGAATCGCTCTGTGCATAAAATTGTAAAATTGTAAAATTTCCGTCAACTCTGTCAGTTGCGTTTTATCATTCCGTCTCAGTTGCGTTTTGTTATAGCATTTTTAACAAATAAATAGCTAGACTGATATTTTCACTGATACCTTTTCGTTTTTATGTTTGTTTTGTTTTGTTATACCACGTTTTATATCACGTTTTACGGAAACCGCATAAAAAGTAGCTTATGTCCTTCTCATGATTTTATGCTTCTCCTCCTTTTTCAATTTACAGTCAAATCGGTTTAGCCGTTCTTGAATTATGTATAGTACAACGAACACCACTTTAATTCATGTATGTCCAACTAAAACAGGATAAAATGTATCCTATATCCTTCTCCTGGTTATAAGCTACCTCCTCACCAATTTTCAGCCAAAACGGTTCGGTCATTTTTCAGTTAAAACTAATGACTAGACATTCTTTTATATATGCGGTCCATATGTATGGAAAAATTCAATTTTAGCGTTATTATGTAATATGTGAAGAGAAAACTAAAACAGATCGATTTTTATTCTTAAATTGACAATTTACAGTTTGAAAATATTATCCCCTTCTAGCACTCCCTCTGAATTATAAGAACATTCGTGTGACACATTGTTGGAAAGAAATTTCAGTCCTTTATTGAGCAATATCAAGTTTTTTTATTAATTTGGTGGGAACATAATTGAAAAAATTGATTTATAAGATGTACAATTTTGATAATGTCTCTATAACTTTATGTAGAATGAAGATAATAATGTCGCATAATAATCAGAAGATAATTAAATTAAATATTCAAAATAACCACCATTCACTCATTTTTTTGGAATTCTCGCGAAAATTTTTTTTTTTACCTCGGGGGTTATTTTGTTAATTTCGAATGCGTTGCAGCTCCGTCTTGTTGGTGGTAAATACATCAGGAAAAAGTCTTTGTAATGCATTCAGAAGTTAATCAATAAATATAGATAGGATGTTGAGTGTGAGCCTCCCATATCCATTGAGGATTCACTGCTCCAATATCTACAGTTCTGTTTCTTAACCGTTCCGTTCAAATAAAATATCTCTTCAACAGAAAAAAACTATTTAAACTACAAATCTGCGTTTCACAAAATTCTGATCTTCTATCAGGATCAATTACAAACTCCTGAACCAACTGAACTTTGTAACGGTGGTATTTTTTATTCAAAACTCTTAAAATAGATGATTTACTCATTTCATTGTCGACGGCAAGTTCTCGAGTTGTCTTAGGGGGTTTTTCCGCAATCTTTGGAAGTACAACTTTTCCATTTGTAAATTGACCATTTTTAATTTTATGAAACTTTTGTATATTTCAATAGACCAGAAAATATTACTGATTTGAAAGTAGTGGTAATGGAAGAAATTAACAAAATAATCCCTGTCGTCAAAATTATGTACGAAAATTCTAGTTAGAAGCGAATGCATTATGCAAATTTATTATCTTCATTCTACGTAAAGTTTTGTGATAGAATCAATTTTCTATGATTATGATTACACCAAATTTGAAAAACTTCACTTTCCCTTCTTGTTGTTGTTGTTAGGGGTTGTTTTGTGCCTTCATATAATTACAATAAAAGTCAGTCTATGTTTAGAATCCGCATGTTTCATTGCTACAATATATATGACTATTAAGAAAGATTCGTTGGCTTTTAATTGAAACATTTTTAATGATAACGATGACTGAGAATAGGATATTTTTGTACATAATTGAACAGTTTCCTTATACATTCTCAGTAAATAATATTAAATACAGTCATTAATTTTTATGAAATAAAATAATGGCTTTATTGTTATTTTCCTGCCCTAAATTCCAATCATTTTAACTACAACCAACCTAATAATTAATACAATATTTATGTGATAAACATTCATATTGACATTACTTATTATAAAAAAACCTTGGCAACAAATATTTTATGTGCAACCAATACACCAATTACTGCTATAATATATTAACGAGACATTTTTATACATAAGTATATATAACAAATTAATGACTATGTACTATAGACAGTATGATGTAATTGGCCTCGTGCTATGAAATGATCTATTGATTGGACAATCGCCTTTAATTTTTTTTAAGAATAGTCTCATGACCAATCTGAAATTCAAATAATCTTTCTCAGTCAATTGATTTATTTGTCTGGTTTCATAAATAACTAGAAACTATTTATTTCGAAATACTGGTGATAATACTCATTTAAGTACCAAGAGAATCACAACATTTGAATAATTGCCCCTCATATGAAATATAAATTCTCAAACATCTCCTTAAATGACGAAAGGCGGATTGAATTTTGTCAAAAATTGATGACTTTTGTGATTGAAAACAAAATTAATGTCCATTTTGGCTACTTGAGCCATAAAATAAGCTGGTTCCCAAGAAAAATTATACACATTACCTGAAGAAAGTGAATATTTCTGGTATGCGTTGAAACTGAAGATGAATATGGAAATTATCTAACTTGTAGCCTTAAAAAAATAATAGACTTCAACAGCAAATAGTTTTATCAATAAACTCATGCAGTGGATAGATATCTTTTTCCAAGATTCAACTAACAGAAGCTGAATGATAACTCTCCTCGGAGATATATAGGTCCAAGAAGACCAATTATTAATAGAATAAAGCTTCAATATTTGGGAGATTCCAAGAGAACACTAACTGTGGAGCGTTGAAACCTTTAGGTCTTTAGTATTTATCGCAAAAAATTTATTTAAACTAGTTATTCTTTATTATTATTATATATTTCATAGCTCAACACTTGATTCATAGAGCATCTACATGGTATTTCTGCCCAAAAGTATTGAGAATAAAGATCAAATCGCATATATTCTATGAAGGCTGATATAAAGACGTTTGTACGGCTGCAAATTGTTACCTGAGCTGAATAACTTAACTAAAAACTTTAAAAACCTATTTATCAACATAAAATATGAATAAATACAGTGGTTCCAATAATCTAACTACTGTTATCGTTGGATGTCGAGAATATATAGAACAATCTATGCAAGTTTATTCTCTCTTAAATACTAATTATATTGTATACAAAACCTATAATTAATTATATCTATGGTTGTCACGTCACGTCACATCAATAAAAGAAGTATTTTGATAAGTTAATGGAACTTCAAGTGTTTAACAGTGTGACAAGTGTGACTATGGAACCGCTTGAGTAAGACGTTGAAGACGGCCAGTCTACAATAAATCTTACAATACAAAACGAATAAAAGACATATTGTATAACTTAATTCATGGTTCCCATCAGGAGTGGCGAGATAATTCCAGTATCAATATTAATATCCCTTCAGCTTTCATTCTTTTTCTGTGGATCCTAGCGTTATCGTCCCGCCAAAACATAGCCACTAAACTGAAATAATTATTTTAATGGTATGTATTAAAATACGAATTTCAATCCAAGAATCCTAGAGGTCGGTTTGACTGGTTACTTCCTTGAATGAACCCGAAGTTTTGTGAAATATTTTGTAAGATATATTTAAGTGGATTATTATCTATTGAAAGCAGTTTGATTTGTTGACGAAAGTAGGCAGCAGTTTTTTGAGAAGAAATTCAAGATTACTCAGGCGGAATTTCAGTTCAGTCATTCACAAAAATAATTGAGAAATAACGGTTATTATTTTTACTAGCAGAATAGAACTGTTTATACTGAAGCCTTCTCATCCGAATGCGATATCTACCGCGTCTGTAGACAAACCAGTACAGCGGTAGCCTTATTTTGTATAAGGGATGTTTTTTGTTTTGTCGTAAAACTGACCCTTGGAAAAAGGACACCTGATTTATTGGAACGAATAGATTTTTGTGGTATTCGCGTGTTTTAAAGTGGTTTAAACGGTTCCAAGAGTTTTAGTACCAATGGCGCAGTGGACAGTAGCGCTCTGCGTTTTCGCCATTGAACATTTCTTCAAAAGTAATAAATCTGTTATAACTGTTCAACGGCTTTTTCGCATGTTCCTCGAAATGGTTCGATACCTGATCGCAACAAAATACGTCGTTGGGTTGCATCTTCTCGCGCAACTGGATCAGTTATGAAGCAGAAGTCGTTTTCACACGGCGCGAACTCGACAAAATGTCGACAGAAATAGGGCGTCGATTCTTCAAAGTCCTCGCCGCTCCTAGGCAGCACGCTCCAGCTCTAAACTTTTCTCGACGCTCGGTGCAGCGCATCTGAACGATGATTGTCAAAAGTAATTTTAATGTGCATCGACGCGGAAGGACGCCATCTGTCTGAAGTGATCAGTTCACTACAAATAGTGCATATCATTGTATTCATGTGAGTCCATTTTGTATGTTATCAAAATAAAGCAAATTATACTGGTTTAAAATTTGTGTGCTCTTTTTGCGCCACCCTGTATATATTGCTTGATACCATTTATGTTCACTCAACACAGTGTTCACACTACTATTACATCAACCGTCTAGCGCACGGTTCGATAACCAAGTTTCTCTGTCAGTTACGTCAGCATCTGTTTTTCTTTTCTTCTTCATTTTATTGTGATTTTATTCATGTTCACTTCTATTTAAATTTTTAATGTTCTTTAGGACCAAATGCTCTTGATCCATCGTATTATAGGTAGGTAGCAGTGAAAATATGATAATGAACTTGATGGCATCTGAGATAGAAGAAAGTATTAATTAAATAAAGTTTCCAATGAAGGCGTCACTGGAATCACGTCCATTTTGTAGTATACGAGGATGGTCCCAGAAGTACCTGAGTTAACAAAGAGAGCACAAATTTTGAAGAAAAAAATATGTATTTTTCCACTTGATCTCCATACACTTTCCCCAGATTAATATCTTTTCTATTATGAGAATCGTCAGGCTCCTCAAATTAGTATTTGACTACTGACATCACCTTATTGGAAAATATTTAACCACAGAGTCAATTTTTCAAGTGTAGAAACAAAAAATATTCCGAGGGGGCTGAATCTAGCGAGTAGGGTGCATGAGATGGCAATTCAAATTTGAATTCATTGATTTTGGGCAGATGGGGCCGTTTTTGCTTGATTGCTTCACTCAAACCTTGCAATAACTGCGCATAATAATACTTGCCGTTGATAGTATTTCCTCTTTCAAGATAGTCAATGAAAATTATCCCACGCATATAATAAAAAAACTGATGCTATGACCTTGCTTGCAAATAGAACGGTCTTTGCTTTATTTGGAGCCGAATCTCCCTTTTCAGTCCATTATTTTGGTTCCATTGTGAGCAAACGCGGTATCTTGCGCACAGCTTCCTCATATCCAAATTTTCAGTTGATATAAGATGTACCGTACTTTTGAAATACTTTCTGTATCTGCTATCTCACGCACTTTCATTCGACGATCATCCAGAACCACTTTGTGAATTTTCTTCAAAATTTAGTCGACCACTGCGATGCTGGTCTTCGCTGGTCGTACAACCTCGTTGAACTTTTATTGGTTGGGCTAAGGCCTCAAATAAAAGTATTGTATCACTTAACGATGACCAATTGTTTCCATGTTTACAAATTCACTAAAAACATTCACCATTAATGACTGCCAAACAAATACTAAACGACGTGGCTCCTTAGAACTTGTAACATATGCTGTATAGATTGTGTACTTTCTAATACAGTGGTATTTTTCAAGCAACTACCGCCATCTTATGTCAGGTCAGGTACTTCTGTATACCTGCATAAATGCATACCAAAGTAATTAAAAAAATGGTTTCTAATTATTGTTTACATTCGTTTTCATCATTCAAATTTGTTGTTGCTTTGCTAACGATTAACGTTATCTATTCGTCCAAAAATAAATAATGAGTTTAAAAAAATAAGTACCAATGAAAATGGAATAAGTGAGCATCAAATTTGATTAAACTCGACGACCTTCCTAATGGTGAATTAAGTTTTGTCAATAGGTAGACACCTTGAAATTTTCAGGTATAAATAGTTTTATATTTGTGATTTGATCACTTTAAAAGTAACCTTATAAGCAAATAATAAAAAATAGAATAATTAATGAGGTGTATATGAAATAACTGATCATTTTGAGCTTTTAAATTGTTTAGCATTCAATAATTATTAATAGTCAAATAGTTTAGGAATAATATGATAATGGTATGATAATAATTGATAATTGAGAAAAAATTTGATTTAACTTGCCCAAAGTCGACCTAAAAATTGATAGTTTCAATTTAAGAATTTGAATAAGTTACACTCAGATAATAATTCTACATCAGCAATTAAAGCTAAGTATAGGCATCAACAATAAAAGGTAGTCAATTTCAACTTTGTGGATTAACAACATCATATTTTATGAAGATTTAAGCTGGAAGTATATCAATATCGCTTTATTAGAGTAGCCACCTAAGAATACGGATATGAATACTATAGAACATCTATGAGACTTTCTCAAAAAGAAGATTTTGAAGTCATAGTCATAGTTTTAATCACAACGAACTCATAGAGGACGCTACTGAGCTATTGACGAATGGGAGAATATGCCGCAAACTTTTGTTGAAAATTTTGATGTCAACCTAAATGATCTATATGTATTTTTTCAATTTTTAAATTTGGAGGTATAATAGCTTATTCATGCGTTTCCAGCATAAACAAAATAAGGGTAATTAAGGTTATGTTGAAGTCATATTCGACTAATTTGCTGGTGTTCATAATCATTTCAGTGTAACTTAGTTTTATTTTGTGTTTTTATTGTAAATATTTAGATTAATTGAAGTGGTGCTTCAATTTTGTCCAGGAGTTTATAATATATCAACAAAACTATTTGCACAAAAATATATACATCGATAGATAAAACTACGTCTCTCGAGATAAGTCTCTGGAAACGGTGCATCTTTGCTGATATCTTGGTTAATTTTTTCACGATTCCAATCGTCTTCCCTGGGTTCGTGTAAGTATGCTCAAAGTTTAGGTAGAAGGTTTTTGGTTTTGCCCAAAGACAGGTTTATTGAAAAGGATTACTTCAATTGTATGCTATTTGGATATTAGGAAGGTTACTTCGAATCCCCTGGATCAGTTATCGGTTATTCAGGTATGGATGGATTATCGTTTTATTGAGAGAATTTGTTGGGATAAATTTTTATTTGTATTAAGTTTCATTAAATGCAAGGTCACATGACATGGTTCTCAAAAAAGTATACACAATCAACCATATAACGAAAGACTGAGTATAATTTTGGTTTAGATAATTTTTTGAAAAAATATTGTTGACTAGGCATCGAATATTCTGTTGAAAGTTTTGTCGACCTAATGTTTAGAATTAGCAATATTAGAAAAAATTTCTTTAGTTCCATATACGGTGATAAATTTTCATTGATATATATTCTTAGAAGTTGAGGAATTAGCAGAGACCCCATCCGATATATTTTGTTTAGTCTAACGTAAATATCGTGAGTGCTTCAGATTTTCCGTGATTTTTATATAGCCTGGTAGACGATAGGGAATAATTCAGCCGCAGTGGCTGAATTATTTATGTGTATTAAAAATAAACCAAAATAACAAAAGATTGAAAAAAACAAGCCACGTTTAGTGGTCCGTTTTTTCTCTTTTTTCAGCCTGACAACGTAACCACAACTCCAGCTCTGCAGAGGAGCAACTCCTATATAAGCGGCAAGCCCCTGATCCCACCCAAAATATAGCCTCTCTCTTTTGACGTAAACAGATTCTGATATGTTCTGCTCAGTCTATCTTAAAGAGGTCCATAACTAGCAGTTTTCATTTCAGAGTAACACGTTGGTAAGTTTGATGATTAGTAGAGATTTATATGAAATGTTATATGTAGAAAAGGAATAGAAATATCAAAATGATGCGTAAAAGTAAAAATATTTTGTAAACGGTTGTGTAGTGTATTAAAAGCAATGAAGTGATGCTGCAGTTACTTTATTTTCTTTTTTACAAAAGCTGTTGACAAAGAACATCTAAATTGAAATTCGAATCAGCTATCTTATAAGAGCTATCGATCATATAACCTCATTATAACCAAAGCGAGTTGTGAGCGAAAAAAGAAACAATTTGCTTCAAAATTCGCTAAGTATTCTCGAGAGAGAAGCGTTGGATATAAAACTGGAGTGTGTGCAGTATGAAATTGATAGTGAACTTTTAGCAGCTGTGTTTGATTATGTTCTGATATACTTTCTTGCTAAATGAATAGAAAAGTACAGGACAGAACAGTATCCTTCACTCATTACATTTTACTGCCACTCTTCCAATCTAGTTTTCAATACTGTAGAAGTACTGAAAAGCAGATCCTTAGATTCATCGATCTGAGCTGCTATCTCTGGGCCCCTAAGTCATCGATCACGTTTATTGATCAATGCAACACAATTATCTTCAACGGTATTAATTTGCGAGAAAGAAAACAATTTGTTTACGAATATGAAATGAAAATTTTGGAATTTAAGGAATGGATTATGAGGTGCGCAAAATCTTTTGACCAGTAGTGTACATTATTGATTTAAAAAATGAATCATATGTCCAGAATACCCCCGTAGTATATGAAAGAACTTGTATCCACGTGGTTCACGGAAGGTTAAATACTGTTGACCTAAAACATTAATTGTCGATTAAGCGTGTTTCTCTCGTGAATAATTACTGCTGCGACGACATATTAATAGGTTTAAATATTAGTTTTGAAGTAATATAAAACAAATAACTGTCAATAAAAATCGATCTCACTATTTATCGTGATATATATAATAATCATCAAATTAGGCCCAACAAACGGACCAATTACGTACGATCATCGAAGCAAATTAATCCCCAAAACACGTAGAGCCCACACTAAAAGACACTCTAGGAGAGTTATTACAGTTTGCAAACCTATGTTAGAGAAACTGCTGCATACAATTTTTGCAACTGCAAGCGATGCAGCGCTAAATGTGCATAGAAAAAGTCGAATTTTTTGTTCCCTGTCATATACAAATTGTCCAAACTTTCGAGCTCTAATGTTAAATCACCAACAGTGTAGGATTTTTTTTATTCTAATGAGATAACATTGTTATTGAAGCCAGCTGGCAGTTGCAAAAATTGTATGCAGCAGTTTCTCTAGCGTACTTGATAATAAAGTTTGATTGATTGATGTATAGTTGACAAACTTCCAACTTAAGACACAAACACAAGATTCCATTTGATTTTTAGAACGCCAAAACATTACCTTTGATCCCCAGTGATTTTTGTTTCATGTATGGGAGCTGTGAGGATTTCAGAAATTTCATTTAAAGTTATATTTTAATAAATTTTTCTGATTTCAAGATTGTTGTAACTTTGTATCCACACTCTTATTTATTGGTCGAATTTGACGAGACTAAACTTAGAAATATGCAGTCGTTATAGTTTTATTTGTAATTCAATAAATTATGAAAAACTGAAATTAGTATATTTCATTAGTGACTTCATTAACTAGTTTAAAGTAACGGGGTACCTGGTTAATAATATAATAAATCAACTAATGTGTGAAAATTCACAAATCAGGTTAATGTATAAATAACACAAATTATTTGAAATTCAAAGTAGGATTGACAGATACACATAGTATTATGATATATATGGCGTTGTACAGTTGATTACCTTTATCTCCATATTGTTGAAGTACATGAAAAATTGTTTCTTATAAAAATTTTGAGTTCTATAAATTCCATTTAAATTCATCAAAGGGGGCTAGAAAGAAGGATACTTTTAAAATCAATTTCTTTTTACTTTTGTCTTTTAACAACATAAGACACAAATTCAAGATTTAATTTGACTTTAAAAATGCCAAGAAGAAGGTCAACACCGAAAATCAATTTATTCTTCATGCGTAGTTTATCTTCTTTTTATGTTAAAATAACTGGATTTTATGATAAGCACTCGTAAACACACAGATCACGTTAGATTAACAAAATTAAAAATTGGATTAAATAACCTCCACATAGTTGCTTTTTATAAGTGTCAATTGAATGATTAAAATTCTAAGCTTTCCTATCAATATTCTAATAATTCAACTCGAACAAAACTCTCTGTATTTGACCTTACTCTTTTTATCTTAAAGTATTCAAAGAATTTTAAATTTGTAATTTTAAGCAATGAACTATGTTGTTTTATACAGTGTGTACCAATAATACGACAAAAGTCATTATATGGGTTATTTCAAGAGATATAAAAAATATTTTTTTGCAGCTAGGCAAATTTTTTCAGTCGGCATAATCATTTTTATTTTTAAGCAGCTTCTAACTAATCAATTTATAACTTCTTAACCGGTAATCGACAATGAAGGCGGTAACAAAATGCTTGGGAAGGAGTTGCAGATGATCCTGTCACTTTTATTCCATTTCTTGATTAATTTCCATTCGGAAGCAGTCAGATCATAAAAGCGCTCAAATGATTGGCAGGCACATCTTCCGGGTATGAACAAATTGGACTTTTTTTGGGCGCTTCACAAACGAATGGAATCGAATAGATTATTTATCTAAATTATTACGGATAATGCCGAAATTGTACATCGAAATAATAAAATCAAAATGAGGTTACATTCATGAATCAAAAATTTGATTATGTAACAATCACAGACTGTAGTCTCATTATTAGTATATTTCTATCTACAATTTTTTCCAAAATATAGCTTTTGAAAATGTTTATTGTAAAAATTTCCATGTTATATACATTGAGTAGCTGAAGAAAATATTTTTTTCATGTAAAATACAGGGTGTTTCTATTTGAAACAAGAAAACTAAACGTTCGAGTGAGTGCACAAAATAGACAATCACCTCGTATAACGTAACAGAGCTTTATACAGGGTGTTTCAATAAAAGATAATCCCGTTTCTAGGATAAATTGAAAACTGAAACGGGGTTTACTCAGTAAAAAATTTTCGTAGCGTGATCAGTATTCAAGATAAAGGGTGTTGAAGAAAAAAAGTTATACACAGTTTTTATGATTTTGCTTTTATACGAATAATTTTTGGAAGCTGATACATCCAATAAATTTGTTTTTATGCCTGACTCTCATAGAGGGCGGAATTTACACGGTTCGTAGCAAGTAATATCGAACATAACTTGTTCAATATTAGATTGATTAACAAAAATTTCAAATGGACTTAAACATCATTCAATTTTACACCAAAAAGGAGCTCCGCACTTTCATAGAATGTGTCGAATTTGGTTGAGTAACCATTTTCCAAATCGATGGATTGGTAGAGGTGCAGAAGCTCCGATTCATTGGCGTTCTTAGTCATGTTACTTTAATCCCTTGAATAACACAGTTTGGTGGTAACTTGAAGAAAAAGTTTATGCTACCGAGGTAAATTCACCTCAATAATTGAATTACACAATTGCTGACTTCCAACCGTTTAGAAGATTAATGGATTCTTTAGAAAAAAGGATGTGTACTCGTGAAAATAGAGAACATTTTGAGCACCTACTCTATTTATCATTGATTCATACCAACATCGGTGATTACTTCATAATTTCCAAAATTTATTTGTTTTATGCAAAAATTGTGATCAATTCGAGTTCAGTGTAAATCTAGATCAATTCAAAATATGCATACTAATGACATAGATTATTTTCTATTTGTTTAATACCATGTACCGAATTTTATTGCGACATTGTTACATCCTGTAGAATATACGAACATATGTCTTTAAACTACTACGCTTTCAGAAAATAGGTTACGGACTAGAAAGTGAATGCATCAATTACGATGAAACTAATTTATTAATTAATCTAATTCTTTATCATAGACATTTGTCCCTTTTAGAATGAAAAGACGAATCATATATCTTATTCTACCAAGCATGCATTTTTGTTCACTCTACTTACGAAAGCGAAATTCGACTTTATATGTCAAGTGCATGTTTGTAATTTGAATATTTATTAGATGAAAAAATCAAGATTAGAAGAATGGAATTTAAAGTATGGAGATCTACAGTTCGTATATCATTATGGAATGTTAAGTGTGGTATCGTTAAATTTGTTTATGACAAATATATATTCTAAACATTTGATATTACGTTTTTTTTCGAATTCCTCATTTCCCTGATAAATTTCATATAAATAACCTATTTCGGAATGATTTCATAGATTACAACAATGATAAGTTAATTCATTGAAATTTGTGATATGTTTCATAGTGATATCATGAGGTTAATACATCCTATACAGGGGGCGTGAGATACATAAATTACGTGAGACATTTTTCGACTACCCTACCCCCCTGATGAGATTTCGTGACATTTTCCTTTATTACCACCCCCCCTAATTTTTTATTATGTTTTGGCTGTAAAATTCATTGGATTTAAAAAAAATACGAAAAAAAAACAATTTGTTCTATCACTTTTATTAAAGACTAGCAAAGACTAGTATACAATTGTGATTTGAGAAAATTGCCTCAGTTTAAAATCACTGTGATAAAATTAAATAATAAATACTTCAACGTAATATAATAAAAGATTATTCTAATTCAGTCCATGGAGACTCGTGCACAGTCTCAAGAGTGACTACTGGATCCAAATCACACAATTTTACATGGTTTTCTATTGAAAAAAAATTACGTGATATTTGTTAAAACCCCCCTCTCCCCCAAGTGAGATTTGGAAAGATTTAACTTTACCCCCTTCCACCCTTGAACAATCTCTAATATTGCTTCATATAGAAAAATTAAAATATGTATTTCTAATAGAATTGAGCCGGGGGCTCCGCAACCAGTATTGAAAATTTTTTCTTTACTTTGACCCAGTAGGTAGTGACGACAAAAAACTTTGTCATTTAACAAGCCGCCTAAAGGCCGCCTGATATCAGACGGTTCACTTTTTATTCATTTCTGTCTTTCATTCAGCATCTTTCATTAAGAATGAAACGTCTGGGCATTAAATGAATGAAAAGTGTTAAATGAATTTATTCGAATTTATTTCGAATGAACGAAAAATAAAACGTATGAACACGAAGAGAACGTTCATTCGAGTTCGTTTAGCGAATAAAATTCATTTTGTGATCATTCGTCCGAATGAACCGATATCCCCTTTATGTAATTAAGGACCGATCCTCACTATAAAGCCGTTTACAGTTCGTTCTCGATCCAATCTCGGTTTGATTAAATATTAAGTAATAAATATATGTGTGCATTCATACTATTCGTAACAGTCAAGTGTCGCTCGAATCCCAGTCCAATCACGATCAGGTTCGAAGAAATTTTGTTTGAGCGAGATCGAACTTGTCACGACATGTACCGATAGTGTGAATATTCTTAGGGTTCAGTCAGCTATTACCCGCTGAAGTGATCAGTACAACAAATGCAAAAATTTTGAGTTTTTTTCGTACTATGATTTTTTTCAAAATTATTTCAAACGTAGTCCAATCCATTTAACAGTACTGTAAGAATTTTTCTTCATCAATAATTAAATGGGGATAAAGAGTGTAATATTCTCCTTCTTTTTTTGCGTTGTAATGAACTTGGATGCACCCACAATCTTCTCATTGCTTTATATTTTCTTCTTGTCTTGATATCTTCTTCATAAAGAGCTATAATCGCTAATTCTTCAATCGACACTTCAAACATGACAATAATTTTCTAATATTATTAAATATCTACGAGCCAAATACATCCGACTTTGATTATTGACAATTCAAGACTGAATCGTGAACTGAGTCAGATTCTATTATGTGAACACGATACGACTTTACCAGACCGAAATCGGCAAAGATTATATACACAGATAGATCTGCCACTCTATTTAAAAATTTGACGACAAAGTTCGATCCTAGCGACATCTCTCCGACTGACTCCGTACCAGTTATTCATTTAATCCTTGACCAGAAAAAAAGATTTCTATATCAAAGATTTGATCTAAGGTTCATGCTACGCTGTAGATGCGCGAACGTTTGAAAATTTGCATGCGCGGGATATTTGAAAATTGATTCACAATTTCGCGGGAAATTTCAAAATAACTCTAGTAATTTTAAATGCTCGAAGGTAGTTGTCGCATCAAATTGTGAATGAAACAAAAGTATTATGCAAAATACTTTCATTTTGCTAACATTTCAAATTAAAATGTTGTTTACCAGAAAATGTAAATACCTGAAATTAAAATGCTGTTTAAATAAAGTATTTTTTAAAATATTTTGGTTTAATTTACAAGTCAAGTGACAACCAGGTCCGAACATCTAAATTTCACAATTAAATGGTTTATATAAGATATAGGTAGATGGAATATTGAAACACAGGATGATTATTATAATTTTTATTTTGTTTTTGACATTTTATAACTATATCAACAAACAAAAAATTTTCCTTCACACTTTAGCAGGCTTAGGACTGTCAACAGTGAGATGTTAGCGTGTTTGTACATAGTACATACAATGGTATATAAAAAACATATTTTATAACCATGGATAATTAATGCTTACCGTTGTCTCTCTTGCAGCTTTCCTTATATTTAACATATGCCATATTCATCACAACATCATAGTCCTTATATTGTTGTCCTTTGCCCTTCAAAATTTTATTAATTATACCAAATAGCAATTCTTTTCCTCTGCATAACTTTTCACTATGATTCATAAGAGGTTTATAGTCATAGTAAATATAAGTACGTACCAGGTAAATGTAGGGCTGGTACACAGTAAGCCTTTACTCGTTTACTCATATTGACTAAGTAAACACGACAGCACAATTCGCAACAAATAATAACTTTCAAATGCACAAAAATGCAAATAGCTAATACACAAACAATATCAAACACCTTTGCAAGATGGATGTTGTTCATTCAATAATCTTGGTTGTTCCAGTGCACAGATCCTGGAAATCGATCGAGAACAAACTGTGAATGTCATTATAGTGAGGATCGGCCCTAAAAGTGAAACATTGAGTTGTTGATGATAAAGGATCCATTGCGCATTCTACGCAGCATGCATAATCTCCGAGTATACTAAATTATTTCATAAATTCTATTTATTCGAGTTGAATTGTTATTGTTTTCATCAAACATTTATTTGATAAATTATTTCTTCATTTTCCTTTGTATTACTTGAATAAATAAATACTATATACAGAGAATTCTTGCTCTAAACAGAAACCTTTGTAATCTCGAAATGCGTGACACGAAGGATAATCATATGAGGGCGAAGCTTCATCTGCATTTCAAACCACATCTCATTGGAACATCTACATTTGGTTTAAATAGCAAAAATATAACAACGCTGCTTATATCTTGAATAAGATCATTCTTCATACTGTCAAATATAACTGTTAAAACATCTTTCACTAAGGATAACTTTACACTTACATTAAATTAACATTTCTTAAACTATTAACAAATACTTATATCTAAATATCAATTAGAATTTTAAATTATAATAATAACAAAATTATTTTGAGATGAGTGCGAATAGACTGTTAATTGCATATGTGAGTTAAACAGTTTTTATCGCTAAACAGCTATCATTTATACATTACACTAATTAACGCTTAAAGTGTTTTGATTTTAGGTCTCTTCTGTTTTAAAAATAGTTTTTTTTTAATAATTTTTGAAAGATTTATGAAAAATTACGTTTCTACTTAACTATTGATTAATATAAATTAATATGAATACGCAATTTGTCAGTGTCAATATCATATTTTGATAAAAACTGAAGTTAATTCGAAACTTATCTTAAAACAGAAGTAACCTAAAATCAAGAACATTTAGAAAAATAAATATATCAAAAAGTCTCATTACACTAATTACAATAGTAAAATTCTGTGTTCATAAGCATTCATTTCTATGAAGGCAGACTAGCTAAGATTAAATTAATGTTGATGTTAATTATCATGAATAAGACGCACACTACTCTCTAAACTAAAACAGTCACAAGCAAATAACTCTTCCATGATAACGATACCGATATATCAAAAATGCAAAAGGGGAGGATGAAAAGAGAAATCAATAGAAAGATGAAATATCAATATATGAGACTGGAAGACAAGTACAAAGATACAATAACGATGTAGAAAAACGTATTTAAGCCATAAAAACACAGCCAAAAGAACATCAACGACAATATTGAATAATGATGGAAGATAAAGCACAAAAACAAACAACAGAACGAAATAAAATGGAGATGTTATAATAAAGGGAAGAAACACAAACAAATGGAATGGATGAAAAAGTAAACTAAAATTTAAAATAAGTCCAAATATAAGTTGTACTTGTATAAGAAAGATATATTATTTAGAGAATGAAATTTAAATTGAACAATTAAGTTATCATGGAGAAAATATACTTACTAAAATGGATTATGAACAAAATGAAACAGTGGTAGTCAACAATATCCAAAAATTATGAGAAGAATATAGATGTGAGGCAGTTAGAAGAAAAAATTTGTCAAGGGAAGGAAATAAACATGGAAACTATAGAAAGAGGAACTGACAAAGTGAACTTAAAAAAATAACAGAAGAAGAAAAAAATGTGAAAAAAATATAGATAGGACATCAATAATTACCGTACGTACAATTATAATAATTACCGTAGTCACAACTTACCTGATGAATTTTGATGAAGATCTAAAGGATAAACATATGCACGTCTTTAAAAAATTGATAATGAAATATTAGTCATTACACAATATAGTTTCTCATATTTGTATTTTGTTGCTTAATACAATGACTATGTCATCTGCATCAACACTTACAATTACACTGTCCGACGCGCGTTTTGATAACCAAGTTATCGTCTTCAGACACTAAAGGTAAGTTACTTGGTTATCGAAACAGACAGGAAAGAAAGAAGAGGAAAGAATAGTTATTCTACCATTAAGAACGTTTAGGGGACTTGCATTGGAAATAATGATTTGTTATCTCGAAAGTTGACAGAGCAACGAAATGTTTTTCCCACCTTCCAGCCCTCCTCCTCTCTCTATAAGATGTCCTTGTGCTCCCGCATACTCTACATGCGTTTTGGGATGCATAATTTTCATGGATTCCTCTTCGTTTACTCTTAGGTTCACTATTTCTGTCATTTCTATGAAAGCCATGCACGTACTTTCCAACTCCTTTTCACTTGTGGATAAAATTACTTCATCTGCAGATATTTTATTTTATTTTCAATGTTCCTGTGGTATTGATTTCGTTTCTTCATACTATCCATTCCAGTATTATGCTGTTTTAGTTTAATTTTTGTTTGAGTGTTATCAAAGGTCATTTTCGTGTGCTTCATCAGTTTCATTGGTACTTTCAGGTCTTGTTGTCTTGTAATTGTGTCATATGCCTTTTATGAGTCAATAAAAATTGCAAATTGTATTCGTACTCCATTCTGTGTGCTTGTTTAAGAGTGAATATATGGTCTGTTATGGATCTTTTGTAATCTCCCAGCAGGGTTTCTCCATGTTCTTTTATTTTTTGATTAAGACACTTGGTCATTATTTTGAGCACTGTGTCGAAAAGTGCAGCTCCTCGGAAATACGCAAAATCGTCATTTTTTCCTTCTTTGTATATTGGTATCAAAATTGCAGTATTCCATGCCTCTACATGATCTCAAATACTTTTAATCAATAATGAATAGGTAACTGAGGTGAAACCTAGATGATTAAGTACTAATATCAATTTTTTCACCAGAAAATGAGATAAGATTCGTAGAGACCTAGGTAAAATCAATATATCCCAATCTACTTTTCCGCAAAGGTATCGATTAATTTGGAAAAATTATCCAATCATCTGATTTTACGTAGTGTTTTAAGTATCCAAAATAAACTTAAACGTAAAATCAAAAAACAGGGACTTGTACTCACTTATATTTAATAGAATTGACATAATTTATATATATATATATATATATATATCCACAAAAACACGTCAATTTATGTTGGAAGGGGCAAGCATTATGGCATATTTAAACTTACTGGAAAAGCCACCCCCTCACCCCTAGCAGCATCCCCTTTATTTTTTTAAATTACTTGTCATATTTTTTATGTAAAATTTGGATACTCCTCTTTGAGCTGATTTCAAAAATGTATAATACTTGTAGGTTAAAGTGGTTAGTTTATGAGATAAACAATTTTTCTTTTAAGAGCACAAATTTTACTTATTATTTACTTTCACCTTATTTGCCTGTAATAAAATGGATTGTACAACAGTTCAAACTCTTTAATCTTTTTAACTGCGCTATTTATTATGAAGTTACAATAAGTGTTCAAAATGAGTACCATTCACTTCCATACAATGGTATAATCTATTTTGAAATGCCTCTCTGACATTGCTTAATACGGCTGCATTTAATTGTCGACATTCATTTTCTATCCTCTCTCGTAAATCATCCAGAGATTCTGGTTGGGTAGCATAAACTTTTGTTTTTAAATACCCCCATAAAAAGAAGTCTAGGGGTGTTAAATCCGGTGACCTAGGTGGCCACTCCATCATCTGCCCCCTTCTACCTATCCAACGAGCGGGGAATGTTTCGTTTAAAAATTGTCGGACAGGCATAGCATAGTGTGGGGGAGCTCCGTCTTGTTGAAATACCAGTAAATCTTCGTAAAGGTTATCATCATTTTCTATTATTGTTGTAATACGTGGGTCAACCCCTTCCCTGAGTAACTCAAGATATGATTCACCATTTAAATTTCCGTTGATGAAGAAAGGTCCGACAATGTGGTCACCTAGGATACCACACCAAACGTTTAACTTTTGGGGATGTTGTGTATGGAATTCACGCATAATATGTGGATCACTTTCAGCCCAATATCTACAATTATGCCTACTTACTAAGCCATTTAATGACCATGAGCATTCATCAGAAAAGCAAATATTGTTTAACAATTGTGGATTGTTATTGATAATATGCGTCATTGATTCGCAAAACTCTAGACGACGTTCAAAATCATCTTCATTCAACTCGTGCACCAACTTAACTTTGTATGGGTGGTACTTGAATTTATGTAGAACTCGGAAAACTGTAGAAGATGAAACACCGATCGCTCTACTTATTGTTGACAACGATTGGGGTTGTTGAGCCTCTAAGCTGACTTGCCCTAAAATTGCCACTTGGATTGCTTCGTTATTTACGAATCCCTCTCGCTTATGCACTTTATTGCAAACAGACCCTGTTGTGGTAAATTTCTCCATCAGTTGAATTACATACTTATGAGTTGCATGTCTTCCGTCATGTAATTCGTTAAATATTCTAGCAGCAACTCTTGCACAATTATTATTTTGGTAGTATAAACCTACAACTTCAATTCTTTCTTGCAAAGAGTAAACCATTTCAGAGAAACAAAATAAATAATGTATCAAATTACACTATCAATAGTGACTACAAATTCTAGTTGACAATGTCAAACTTTAATAAAAAGTAGAGTTTTTTGTTGTTTGGATTTTTTAAGTAGAATAAATAGCACAGTTAAAAAGATTAAAGAGTTTGAACTGTTGTACAACCCATTTTAGTACAGGCAAATAAGGTGAAAGTAAATAATAAGTAAAATTTGTGCTCTTAAAAGAAAAATTGTTAATCTCATAAACTAACCACTTTAACCTACAAGTATTATACATTTTTGAAATCAGCTCAAAGAGGGGTATCCAAATTTTACATAAAAAATATGAAAAGTAATTTAAAAAAATAAAGGGGATGCTGCTAGGGGTGAGGGGGTGGCTTTTCCAGTAAGTTTAAATAAGCCATAATGCTTGCCCCTTCCAACATAAATTGACGTGTTTTTGGATTTTTTCTAAATACCAGTATTACAAAAGTTATTAAAGGTGGATACTTTTATCTGAAAAGCACTGTATATATATATATATATATATATATATATATATATATATATATATATATATATATATACTGAATAAACTGTTCACACCACAACTATACCAACACTCAAAATTATACTGTCTGATGCGCGTTTCGACAACCAAATTGTCGTCTTCAGAAACTGAAGGTAAATTTAAGTAAGTAAGTCTCTGAAGACGATAAACTGGTTATAGAAACCCACGTCAGAGAGTATAATTTTGAGAATTGGTGTTGTGGTGGTGTGAACAGTGTATTCAGTATGAATATCACCAACGGTTTCAGAAATTCCAACTTAGTTAAAATTTCTGATAAAACGAAAAAACAAAACATATGAAAGGACTGACTCGTAATATTTAACTAGAGAGAATCCGACGTTAGGCAAAAAGATTTGTCGTTTGAACTGAAGATTAAACTATAGATCGTTAATGCCAACAATATCGATAGCTACTGTTTATAGTTCACTTTTGAATGGACATTTTTCTGAGACGAAACAATAATCTGCTTTATTGGACTTAAAGTTAAATTGTTCAAGAAAATTAGCTAAACAAAAATGGACAAAGAATAAATATAGTTCAAAAAATCCAAACAACATGCTTTCATAGCATACGAAACAAAAAAGTTGTGAATATTTTTTTTTAATAAGTTAAAAACAATAACGAATGAAAAATACTAATTCTTCTCGAAAATATAATAAAATTTTTGGTAATAATGATGCTGGTGGTATAGTAAATCCCCAACGGAGAGCAGACAAACACTGTTTCAAAGTGAAAAGAAAATTTGCAGTGATAGTTTCTAAAACAAAATTGGCGATAAAAATCATATTATTTTTGCAGTGTGAACGTAATTTGAACCCACGAGCAGCGAATCTGGAAGATGCCGCCTTAACCCGCTCGGATAACGAATGCAATTAAAGTGATGGGATATACTAACAGTAATAATCCACTGAGAAAAGTTACAAGCAAACAAGGTAACATGCCCACATATAAGTGAAAGTGTTAACAAAAAAGATTATGCAAGTTCTTTGACGAGGAGATACTCTTAGTCAATCTTCTGAAGAAAAAGAGTCCAATTGGAAAGATATTGAGAAGAGATGGCAAGGAAAAATAATTTTGAGAAAGAAGTAACGCAACTATCAGTAGCAGTAGTTGCATAGAATTGGAACAATGTCAAAAGTTTCGTTTTTTAAAAGCTATCCAGAATGTGATTGTTGTAATCAAATTAAGGCAGCTTTTGCAATAAAACTCGAAGCAACTAAATACTGTGCCATGTGCTTCTGTTGGGCTCTCAATTGATGATGATGATGATAATGATCAAATAAGTTCTTGTCTTTTTGTCGCGTGTATCATAATAATTTCGACGTTTTAATGGAATATGAAATGATTTTATTCATCTATTTCCCCAAAATCCTTTGCCCAATGCAAAATCGAGAATCGTAAACAACATGATGATAAATCTAGATAATAATCTTCAATTACATGTTAATTTAAAGTTTGAAATGACACTAACTTTCCATAACGTTTAAACCGAGGTTTCTGGTTAAAAGTCCTCTATAGCACGTAAAAAGTTGGGATTTATGGTTTAAACTGGTGTTGCCTATAATTCTTTTCTTCAACGGGCTCAAGTAAAAGATGACACGCTAATTTTGTCTATTGAATGAAATTGAAAGTAATAGTAAAGTAATAATGAATTTGAGAATCCAATACATTTCTAAGCTTACTCATTTAAATGAAAAATAAATTAATATATGTGATAGTTAACTAGTTGTGCCCAACACTAATGTAGCATCTTATTCTTTCTATTAATTAATTTCACAAAACACTCAACATTGCTTCGCAAAGAAATGTAGCCGTCTTTTTAGATTGTCATTCATCTTTCCGTGACAACGTCCGCTGTAGACTGTAGTGACTTTTCGTTTTCTTGCGTTTTGTACCTACCGAAGGTTTTTTTCCTTATTTGAGCGTTGTTTGAGAATTTATTAACAATTTGAATATAAGAGAGAGAATATTATAGACAAATTACAATATATTACAAACAAAAATAGTTTCAAAAATTTCATGATATAAATTTCTAGAAAAACAAATAAAAGTGAATCAGTAATAAAACAGATTTATGTTAGTCTAGTTATACAGAAACAGATACAAATATAATTTTAATGGTTCTGAGAAAGTAAATTAAACGTCGGCTCCGTAATTT
Organism: Diorhabda sublineata; assembly: GCF_026230105.1. Lineage (NCBI taxonomy): Eukaryota > Metazoa > Arthropoda > Insecta > Coleoptera > Chrysomelidae > Diorhabda > Diorhabda sublineata. The sequence goes on along the minus strand of NC_079480.1, from coordinate 17,416,467 downwards.
AAGTATATATATATATATATATATATATATATATATATATATATATATATATATATATCATAGATATATTCTGCTGTTCTTCAAAGGAGAAACAACTACTTTCCTGGCTAATGCCTCGACGAATATTGAATAAAATCTCCCCTGAAGAGTGTGATGTCAATCGACCTTTTTGCCGATACTAACATCTGCAAGAAGGTGTTTGTAACCACTGACTAGTTTCGACGTTATTACTTCTCATCAGAGTGGTTTAACAACCCTCGTTCGGGCTTGAGACCCGTAAAGAGCGTCGCTGTTTGGTTCATTTAGTTAAACATTCCACAGCGAACGCTAACTAGAGTAGTCGCCTATAATATAGAATCCGATGGTAAATAAGGTGTGTGAGATATATCAAAATAAACGATTCCTACTATTCACCTCTCTAATCTAACCAATGAAAATTCTTTAGTACATCGCATTTATTGTCTTTGCTATTTGCAATGTTCCAATTTTCAAAAATATCCTTAAAAGATTCAGAACATCCAATAATTAGAGGAAATCTCACCTTGCGAGTTCTCCTCTCTAATTACGACTGTCTGGGATCCGTCGTTCAGTGTAACTGTTGCCGATGTTTTAATTCTCCTTTACCGATTGCAAATTCACGTCCTGTAGAGATTTTTGAAACTGGTTATTAGGCGATAGACACGAAATATTTAGCACAAAAAACTCGCTCATAAACTATTATTATTTATCAACGATTTATGAACCAGTTCTTTGTTTGTTTTGTTAATATGACAGCAATTTTATCAAGCCTGTATTTGTTTTCAACGACCTACAGATTTTTATATAAATATTACGTAATTGTTTGGCAAGTAGCTCACTGCACATTATTCAAGGTTGTTATTTCTAGGTGTCAAGTTTGGTAATTCACATAAAAATCCTGACCTCAAAAATGTATTTGTTCGTTGTCCATAAGATTTCTACAGAGAAGATTATTAAGAGAAGATTATATTTCAACTGTCAATGAAGACAACAATAATTGCATCACATATTTATTTTCACAGAACCAATAACGCACCAGCTTGTAAAAGGTAGTTTCAAGCAATTGAAAATTTGATTTTATAAATAAAATTAAGTAGGGTTAGGTTGTGGCAGTGTACGGTAGTGACAGTTATTTTTTGAGGGTTAATGCTGAGGTAGTCTAGATTTTTTGATTAACTTGTTTGTGTTTACTGATCTTCACCGAATTTCGCACCAACAACTAGAAATTATTTGGACGAGGTTTTTCCAAATAGGTAGATTGGAAGACTTGGAACGATCGAATGGCCGACTAGATCCCCCGATTTGATTTCTCTCGATTACTTCTTATGGAATTATTTAAAATATAAGGTATATTTTGATAGACAATATTACTGATTTAAAAGTTAGGGAGGAATTAACAAAATAACCCCTTTAGGTCATACAAAATGTAGTACAAGAACATTCATTTAATTGTAAATTATATTTAAAAATACATTCTTGATCATTCTTCTCATTTATAATTTATAAATACAAAAAAATTTAATACTGTCTTACAGAGGACTAAAATCTCTTTCCAACAAGGTGCCACAAGATTCCCTTTCTTACTTAAAATTTTCGAGTAGATGCTTATAATTCAGAGGGGTATTAGAGGGGGATGATACTTTAATACTGTAAATTTAAGAATAAAAATAAATTATTGCTAAATATATAATTATGAATAACTTTCATTTTCATCAACAATTATATTATATTTATATATTTTTTGCTTACACCTACCTGCGTAGTTTCAAAATCGTAGAGAGAAAAATTTTAATCATATTATAATTCAAATCTTATTTATAGTAATTATTCTTAAATAAATAAAAAGTGATAGGAAATAAATAAAAATGTGATTAATGTTTATTGAAAAATGTCATTCGATATATTTGTGATTGTTAAAATTAAAAGGGGTAGGTAAGTGCTATTAAATGAATTTATACTTGATTGGAAATAAAGAATTAAGTATTAAGTATAAATATTTGAATAGAATGTAATTGTTGATAAAAGAAGAAAATTATTCATAATTAGATATTTAGAAATAATTTATGAACTTTATAAGAGATTATTTTGATCGAAACTACCAGTTGATTTTAAACAGGATTCTAACCGTGTGCACTCTGACCTCTATCTCAGAAACGATTCACCGCATGAAAAGATTTTTGAAACAAAAGTTGTAGAAAATTCAATGCTCTAAAATAGATGGGTAATACAATTAGCGTAAAATACATAGGAAACGAGTTATTGGTAAAAAATGTGCAAGAAATCGATTTTTTTAGACTTTTGACTCCCGATTTTCAAAGTTGCTGACATCGAATTATATGTGAGTCTTAAAAAGAGTTTTAGGATGTCAAATTAACAACTTTAAACGACATTATAGTTAGGTATCTCGATTTTCTTAGGTGAAATACCTTAAATGACTGAACTATGTTGCTTATAGGGATACGACACCGTAGACAAAATCAGTTATAAAATTTTATCGAACAATTAACAATGTCCTTGGTTATTACTTATGAGAGTTTTCCGATGTTTACTTCAAAAATTAGTCATATTAATTGTCGTATGACAGTTTGGGTTTTCTATGTAAAAGGTTTTGTGAGACTTATTTTGCCTTCTTTGCAATTTGGTCATTAATTTCAAAATCTTGTTTTCTCATTGTTCATTTAATCCTCTAATCTTGTCTTACTCACAACAAAAATGCAGACAATAAAAATGTCAAGGTAACATCGCAGGCGAATATGGAAATTTGGTAAATCAAATTAAATAGAAAAAATTATCATTCAAATCAAACTGGTATGCACCAAGGATATTATATCCTGGGGCAACTTACAAATCTTCGGATTCGGATCTGAGACCCTCAGCTTATTGTTCATGATTATTTACCTAGAATTTTTGATACATAAATAAATCAATAAATTTGCTGTCATTCTAAAAACAAATTTACTGGCTCATTTCACAGCGCGAAAAATCTAAAACAACGGAACTTGCAGTTGGCCAAGAATGACCAACTATTTTCAGCAAAATGATCAAATAGAAATTTGTTGGAATTTTTCATGTTATTTTTATCGTTAAATATTTTGCATGGTCAAGTTATAGTTGTAATTTGTATAATTAAAAATTCAATTAATTTTTTTGGCACCTTTTTTTTTCAAATTGCCTTGAAGATATAAAAATAGTCAAGATTCGGATAATTGAAATTGAATTACAAAAAAAAACAATTGCTAATCCATTGGAAAACTTTCACTTAACATAGAATGAAGAGTCAAGTGTACATCAGTTTTTTCAGACTGAAGTATCCGTTCACAATTCGTTCAATAATGATATTTTTATTACCAGCGGCATCTGAAGATTGGTGAATAGATAAAATAAAAAAATAAAAACATCAAATTTGACAAAGTTATAACGACAAAATAGTAGTCACATAAAAACGAGAAAATAAAAATTATCGAAATAATTTTAATTTAACTGAACTGTGAAACGTAATACTAATTACAGATACTACAGAAATTATTTCATTCTATATCATCTTTTTATAAGAAATTTAATAATTCCAAATAAAAGAAGTATAATTTCACCATCTCATCTAGGAAGGTTGATATGTTATTTCTCCCTGTTGATTATCTTTATATGAAAAATATTCACGTGAATTTCTTTTTATCTAAATGAAAAAAAAAAAATAAAAACCATGTAGGATTGACAAATATAATTATATTTACTTCAATAAATTATGAAAGATATACAGGATATTCTGGGAACTTGATGCAAAAAATTCGGGAGTGAGTATAAAGCTGTGAAATAAGAAAGAGTTCCTCTCATGACCCATCGTTTTTGAGTTATAGGCCTTTAATGTTGCGGAATAAAAATTTATAAGCAAGTGCATTTTCTAAATTATACATTTAAACATCATGAATTTTCAATAGATGTAGCCTTTTTAACGAGATAAAAATTTCTACACTACTATCTAAAGACCAGGGGCGAATTATGCCTAATAGTTAACAATACGTAACTTTCGCAGGGACAATATGTACAATCTAAAGAAAGTCACAATCAATCCATTATTCAATAAAAAGATACTTGTGTTTCACTCGATACAATTTATGGTTGAGTAGATTTTTAGATCGTTGTACATGCATAGGAATCCGTTCACCATAAAGAGACATTCTGAAGAAAATTATCATAAATTATAATTATTTGTTTATCAAACATTTCTAATTGAACGGCATACTGACAATCATTGTACTTCTTTCATAAAGAAAAAGTAGAAACGATTAATTGGTTAACCTACAACTTATCAAAAAAAAGAGGATTCCAAGATTCTGCCTTATAGCGTTACCTCCAGCTATCGGATTGTGCTAACAAATTTTACACAGCTTAGTACTCCGTAAAAATTTAATATCAAATGCTTCTGTTACATTTAACCTTTCTTATGGATTCATCCACAACATAGACCGTAAAGCTGGTGCTGTTAGGTTATAATGGAAGTCTAAAATTTGGAGGATACGCCGGTTCAGGGAATTTGTATAGTGTCCGTTTTTATATATGTTTTTACTTGAGCGGTGATTTGTTTACATTGTTTCATGTATATAATTTCTAGAAAAGCATTCTCATTTATTCGTTTGTTTGTTTATTTATTAGGTATACTTTCTATAATGTTATAAATTCTTTTCTGATATATACTCGATTTTCTCTAACAGCGAGAGTTAGCTTATAATTGATAGTCATAGTAAACGGCACGAAATAATAAATAGTAACCGCTCTATTTGATGTAACGAATAGTTAATTATATGGATAGTTATAAGTTGATAATTTTAGTTATAAGTTAGTTAAGTCTACTTGTAACTGTATAGATAAATTAAGTAAGTGAAAGACACTATATATTTATTCAATGTTTTTGTTTCTACAATGGTAAAGTAAGGTAATTTTACGAAAATAAAATTCAAATTATCGAGAAAATTTAGTTCAAATCAGTGATTCAATTAAAACCAATTTTAAATACCAAGGAATTCAAAATGGGACTGATCGTGTGTACATTTTACCAGATATTTGAATTCTACAAACCGTTATATTTATTTGTACAAACAAAAATATTGAATCAAAAAGTAATATAACCAAAAATAAGAAAATTGAAACTGTGAAAAGTTGTATGATTGGTTTTTAAAACTTTCTTTTCAAATTCGACAGTTGAATCATCGCATATTAACTTTGATAGATTCAAATTTTCAAAAAGCCTGAAGTAATATTGAGGATATCCTGTTTAATTTTTTTAATATGTAAGCAAACCTTGAATATCGAAAAAATGCAGTTAATTTGTTTATTTCTTGTTCTTTCATATCTAGTTTATTCTATCTGCTTGAAATTTAATAATTTCTCAAGTGAGAATTTCAAAAAATACTTGAATTTTGAATCGCATTGAATACAGAAAATGGCAAAATCAAACACCAAAGTGTACTATTTTTATTATATTTCCGAGCTTTCCAATACTTATGTATTCATAATCGGGGAATGAATTAGTTGAAAAATGCGGTGTATTAAATTCTGCTATTTCTTAATAATCAATAATTAATCAACTTCAATATTCAATATTCAAATTGATGCTTGATAGAATTAACAAAGTTTCATAACTCTCCCGTCTCTAATACACTTGTATCACCCTACTAATTACTTTACATGAACATGCCACAAGTTTTTAATTTTTATTTTATATGACCTTATAACCCTTATCGGTTCGCTCAACAACAAGTAGGACTTTCTACTGCAATATTAGTCCTAGCTCAAGACTTAAAAAAATTATTAAAAAAACTAATTTTAAAACAGAAGAGATCTAAAATCAAGAATATTAAGATGCATTAATATATCAAAAGGTCTAAGAAACAAGAAATTAAAAAAAATTATCTTCAAGTATATATGTACATGTTTTGATTAATTGGTCGATTTTTAGACCTCTTCGTTGGCCATAATCATGTTTTGCCCATGTAGACCCAGGGAAAACCAAATTCGAGATCAAAGGATGATATCGACTACTTTGGGTAACGTTCATTCTAGGAAGTACACATTGACACCTTAATGGTCGTCGTCTGACATTGAATTGACAAAAAAAAACTACCAAGTTAATTTTGAAGACTGATTTGAGATAAACTAGATCAAAATTCAATTGTAGTAGTGGATAATAGACCTTACGATAAATAAAGATTTACCGAAGACTAAATTTTTATACATCATTCAATAATAATGGTATGTTGTTTTAAATAATAATGGAACAAGAATTGTTATTTTGCTCGGATTTTAAAATTAATAGTTTTTATCCATATTCGTGAAACATTACTTTTTATTTTGATGTGTAATGAATTCAATTGAAAACGTGGAACTCGTTATTATTAAAAACTTGATTCATTGTATATAGACCGCTAACCAGTTTTTGTCGTCTTCATTTTGAGATTAGTTCATCGATAATTGATTATATTTTATAAAAAATCTAAAGATCGTGGAGCAAACCAATTTATCACGGTTTCAGACATAATGACATGACATAATTATTTTTCAATAAAAATCTAAAATGAAATATTTACGTAACTCGAAGTTTTTGGCACTTTATCAAGCCACTATCATTTATAGATGAAGCATTCTATAAAATATAAATAGTCTCAACATTCTCAGCCGTGTATGCGAGCTATTTCTAAATTTGTAATAATCACGTTTTGGTTACGCGTATGTTTCAAAACAACGTATATTAATAAACATATGACCATAACCTTACCTTTCACTGAAATTGTTGGGATGGACAATTGAAAATCAAACAACAAGAAATTGTAATTAATTATTGTTGGAGTATAGCAACGATGCGCACACTAAATATAATTGTGCCTGTGCGAATTGAAAATGCCAGGTAGACGGGAAACCAAGAGAGCCAAATTTTATTGCTCTTCCCCTTCCGTCTGAAGAGCCCCGAAGGATGACCCACCACGGTCAGTCCGCCACCAGCCCACGCGACAGCCAGTCGCATTCAGCAGTTCACATCCAGTTATCAGTGTTTATACAAAAGTGTTTTTTTTTACAGTCCATTCATTTATAATTAAACGAAAGACTTTTTCAAGTGCATTTTATATACTGCGTTACGTGCATACTTTTATTCATGTATTATTGTGCTTCATTTATGTATTATTAATAAAGTCAATCTAATAATACTTATTGTTTATTAACATTTAACAACAGGTTATGGGCCCAGCCCAATAATACAATAAAGTAAATAAATAAAAGTGCTCATAAAGTTAAGTAACGCAGTATAGGACAATTTAAAGTTAAACACTGAAGTGAACTAAAGTAAAGTGAATTTTTCGCACGATGGCAGAAAGCGTAAGGTATAACGTGCAAAAATTGAACAGTGACAATTACTCCACATGGAGTTTCAAAGTGAAGTTGCTATTGATAAAAGACGGTTTGTGGGACGTGGTTCGTCAAGATAAAGATGCGGCCACTACAGTTCTCCCCGCAGCCGGAGCCGACACCGCCGCGATCGCTGCTGCTGCCGCAGCTACTGCTACAGCCGTTACCGCTTGGCAGAAGAAGGATCAAGACGCTCAAGTCGTGATTGGCTTGACAGTTGAAGATAGCCAATTGCGATTCATCAAGGAGAAGAAAACGGCGCACGATCAATGGGAGGCATTGAAGTCACATCACCAAAAGAATACAACTTCAAATAAGGTACACCTTTTAAAGCGCGTTGTTCGCATGACTCTCGAAGAGAGCGGAGACATGGAAGCTCACGTTGCAAAAATGTCAGAATATTTTGATAAGCTCGCTGCACTAGGCGTAGAAATGAAGGACGACGTAATTGCTTGTTTCTATTTATCGAGTTTGCCGGAGTCTTACGACACTCTCACTACGGCTTTGGAGAGTAGGCCCGAATCAGACCTCACCTCTGAATTCGTGAAGAGTCGATTAATCGACGAATTCATGAGGCGCAAAGAGGCTCAAGAAGTAAGGGAGATTTCAGGCAAAGAAACAGCGATGAAGGCCGAGCATAAAGCAAATAGCAGCGGCAATCAGACATCCAAAAGAAGCTGTTTCTTCTGCAAAAAGGAAGGGCACATCAAGGTAAACTGCAATAAATATAAGGCCTGGAAAGCGAAGCAGGAAAAGGGCAATAAAGTTTCCGAGGAGCGCGAACAGACAGGAACTGCTTACACGTGTCGCGAGATTTGTCTAGGCGCAAGGACAACAGAATGCAGCTGGATTGTGGACTCAGGCGCAACGAGCCACATGGTGCAGTCTCGAGAATTTTTCGACAAGATAGACCCCAGTAAAAAGGGATTTGTCTGCCTCGCAGACGAGACGAGAGCGGCAATCGAAGGCAAGGGGTCTGGGGCCATAAAGTGTTCGGCCGACGGCGAAAAATTTTCACAACTGCAAATAAACGACGTGCTGCTCGTTCCCGGTTTGGGGACAAATTTATTGTCGGTTCGGAAAATGACCAACGACGGCTACGAAATTATTTTTAAAAAGGATAGCTGCAGCATCGTAAAAGATGGAAAGGTGAAAGCAGTCGCGCGCGCCCCCTCAAATTCAGATCTCTACGAGATAAAGACAGCGCAAAGGGCCTGTACGGCCAATCAAGTCGTAAAAGAAAAAATCAGTGAAGGACACACCGAAAGCTGCCAACATGTTTGGCACCGACGTCTCGGGCACCGAAATCCAGATGCTATAAAGGAGATGGCAGCGAAGGGTCTTGCTACCGGCATCCAGGTAGTCGATTGCGGTATGCGGGAAATCTGCGAGTGCTGTTTGAAGGGCAAGATGCCTCGCTTAGCATTTCCAAAACAGTCATTTAGCAAGACAAAGGCTCCACTCGATTTAATTCACACAGACGTCTGCTCAATGCCGGAGCTCACGGTCGGTCGTAAAAAGTATGTTTTAACCATCATCGATGATTTTTCGAGATACACGCACTTGTATCATTTAGAGCATAAGAATGAAGCTACGAAATTCATCAAGCAGTTTGTGCAGATGGGGAAAACTCAGTTCAACAAGACCGTCAAGATGATCAGATCAGATCGAGGCCGTGAATACGTAAATAATGATTTACGCGGATATCTGCAAAAGGAAGGGATTCGCATTCAGTACACCGCGCCCTATTCGCCGCCGCAAAACGGCGTCGCAGAAAGAAAAAACAGGTATTTGACAGACGCTACAAGATGTATGCTTTCGGACGCTCAGCTAGGCAAACAGTTTTGGGGTGAGGCAATTCACACTGCATGTTATTTGCAAAACAGATCGCCTACGCGAGCGACAGGTAAAACACCATTTGAATTATGGTACGGCATCAAACCAGACTTAAAGCATCTACACATTTTTGGCTGCGTAGCTTACAGACACATCGACGATCAGCAGCGAAAAAAGTTAGATGACAAAGCCGAGAAATTAATTTTCGTCGGCTACTCCGAAGAATCGAAAGCTTATCGCCTTCTCGACATCAAGACAAATGGCATAAAGATAAGTCGAGATGTGCATTTTGGTGACACTTTGAAGAAAGACGACTCTACACAGTTTGAGATTATATTCTCGAAATGCGGCAACTGCGATGAAGACCTCGAGAATAGTCAAGACAATGACAGCAGTTCAAGCGAATCAACACACGGCAATGAAGATGGGTCAGACAACGAAGATTTTACTTCGGCAGAAGAAGGGAGCGGCAGCGGTTTGAGTGGATTCGCGCCGCCCGCTCGTATACCTGATGCAGCCCCAGCAGCGGTCAGGCGCTCCAACAGGTCAAACAGAGGCGTGCCGCCCGCCAGGTATGAAGCTACAGCTAATTTAGTAAAAGAACAGCCCGACCCGCTAACTGTGACCGAGGCCTTATCAAGGCCCGATAAAGACGATTGGCAGAAAGCCATGGATGAAGAGATCGAGTCTTTACGATCAAATGGCACATGGGAAATCGTGCCGCGACCTAGCGAACAAAACATCGTCAGCTGTAAATGGGTGTTTAAGACAAAACGCAACGTGAAAGGAGAAGTGGAGAGATATAAGGCTCGCCTCGTGGCTCGAGGCTTCTCTCAAAAATACGGTGTCGATTATGACGAGTACTGCCAAACAGATGAAATGATTGCTGACATGCTAACAAAGCCATTAGGAAAAAACAAGCTACGATACTTTGCAGAAAAAGGCGGATTAGTATGTCAATAAATCACTACAGGTGTGCGTTCGTTGAGGAAGGGTGTTGGAGTATAGCAACGATGCGCACACTAAATATAATTGTGCCTGTGCGAATTGAAAATGCCAGGTAGACGGGAAACCAAGAGAGCCAAATTTTATTGCTCTTCCCCTTCCGTCTGAAGAGCCCCGAAGGATGACCCACCACGGTCAGTCCGCCACCAGCCCACGCGACAGCCAGTCGCATTCAGCAGTTCACATCCAGTTATCAGTGTTTATACAAAAGTGTTTTTTTTTACAGTCCATTCATTTATAATTAAACGAAAGACTTTTTCAAGTGCATTTTATATACTGCGTTACGTGCATACTTTTATTCATGTATTATTGTGCTTCATTTATGTATTATTAATAAAGTCAATCTAATAATACTTATTGTTTATTAACATTTAACAACAATTATTTCAAAATAATTTCATTTAAATAAAAGTAATTACAAACAAACACAAAATTAAACTAATATTAACATTGCTCTACCCATGTTCCATTAGTTTTAAATTATATTAGAGCAGTCATGTCAAAGATACGGCCAAAGGGCTGCTTCCTGCCCCTGGGCCTTATCAATAAGGCGATCGCAATGTGTCACAGAAAGAAAAATTATGTTTTTTAGAGTTTTTACACTTCATTCGGTTCCTCTACTGATGTTTTAAATACTCGTACTCTCAAGTCCACGGCTTTGTAACTAATTATTTATTTCAGTTTAACGTGCCTCAACAGCGCTGGTCATTGGCACACAATAACAATCATAAGTTAAATATAAGACTGTTACAAAATCTATTATAATGCATAAATTAAATTATATTTAGATTTGATAGCAGAATATGAACTCGACTGGAATGTACTTAGTAGCACGACTACGGATGGTGCTCCTGCCATGACTGGCTAACATTCGGACGTTGTCACTAAATTAAACCAGAAAACATCAGGGAATTTTGTGAGATTTCACTGTATATTTCATCAGGAATCGTTGGGATCCAAATATTTAAAAATCGACCACGTCGTGCAACCTATAATTAAAATTGTAAATTTCATAAGGAGCAGAGAACGAAATCACCGACAGTTCAGGCAATTTTTACAACTTGGACTCTTATTTCACCGAAGTTCGTTGGCTCAGTCAAGGAGTAACTTTAGAAAGATTTTTTACATTACATGACTATCTTTCATGTTAGAAAAAGGCAAAACCAATTGATTATGACAATGACTAGTGGATTGATTTTGCATTTTTGATAGATATGGGTAAACACTTGACTGATCTGAATATAAAGTTACAGGGGAAAAATCTGATTGTCACTCAAATGTATTCATATATTCAAGCCTTTGAAACAAAGTTGAGGCTGTAGGAAAATTAGGTAAAAAATTAAAGTTTGGACCATTTGCCTCATTTAAAACCAAAAAAATTGAATGAATATTCTCAACTTCTGCAAAATTTGATTAGGGAATTCAACAATCGTTTTGAAGACATTCACAAAATGAAATGAAATGAAATTTACAATTTTCAGCAATCCATTCAATTTTGTAGCTTCATAGGCATAAGTTCATTTGCAAATGGAGTTGATAGATTTTCAATTGGACAGTGTTTTTAAAGAATAATTTAATGAGATTAACGGTGTTATATGATATTTTATACAGAATATTTGAAATGTTTTGATAATTATCCGGAAATAAAAAAGCATGCAGCACGCAATCTCTGCATGTTTGGTAGTACCTATTTATGGCAGCTGATGTTCACCATCATGAAAATAAATAAGAACAAACATCGCACGAAACAAATGAACATCTCCAATCAATTCTTAAGATAAAAAAACCATAAAAAACGGTGGAAGACCATATACTTATATTGAAATTAAAATGCTGGACGTAGAGAAGAGAAAATCTTACTTGCTGTATAGATCCAAAGCAGTGATATATAATGAGTATAAATCTGTAAGAAATAGGGTCAAAGGAAATATTCGGAAAATTTGGAATTTGGGAGAATTTTCGTGTGATATGGAGAATGATCATTACAGGGGACAAAAAAAATATTAAACCTACTGAGGAATAGATGAAAGCCAAACAAGTACATCAAGATGAGGAACAAATTGAGAGTTGTACCGTATCTTTGGAGAAAATACAATAAATGGTTACTAAAATGAAAAAAAGAAAAGCTCAAGTTACTGACGAAATATTAAACGAGATGATTAAATATGGAGGACCATGTTACACGAAGAAATACGAACTATTTCCAATAAAATACTCGACACCAAGAGTATAACATCAGAATGAAAAGAAAGTATTTTGATTCCAATTTTCAAAAAAGGTGATAGAAATGATTCACAACATTATCGAGGTATTAGCTTGATGAGTGCAGTACAAAAACTTTTTACTGGAGGTTTTAGATTTAAATAAGAGTCTATATGTGCTTGATAGATCTCACTCAAGCATTTGATAGGGATTATTACGATTAAGGGATGTATTAACTCTACTGAAGAGAAGGAAGATTCACCCCTACATAATAAAAGTAATCGTAGACCTGAACACCGATAATATGCTAGAATGATAGAATGAATAATTGTAAGAGATTATAGACGAGGTAAGGCAACCTGGAAGAGGATACCGAATGGGAAAAAAAGAAATAGAAGTAATATGTTATGCTGATGACGCAGTGATCATCTCAGAAGACGGAGACTCACAAAATGGAATGAAGTTGAATTCCTTGAATTCAACAATCCATTCAATTTTGAAGCTTCACAGGCACCAGTTCATTTGCAAATGGAGTTGATAGATCTTCAATCGGACAGTATTTTGAGATAACGATTTAATGAGATTAACGCTCTTACATTTTATACACAATATTTCAAGAGTTTGGATAATTAGCTAGAATTAAAAAAGCATGCAGCACGCATTCTTTGCATGTTTGGTAGTACCTATTCATATGAGCAGATGTTTTCCATCATGAAAATAAATAAGAACAAACATCGCACAGGACTTACGAATGAACATCTCCAATCAATTCTTAAAATAACTACAACGAATGTGATACGTCACATCAATGAGCTTGTCAAAAACAAAAGTTACAATAATTCATCCCTTTTTTTATTTTCAATTTGACCCACCTACGAATTCAAAATTCAATATATGGCCCCCTGCAAAAGTTTTAGTTTGACACCTCTGTATTAGAGAATTATATAAGAACACTTATATCAAAATCCATAGATATTGGTAAAATACTTTATACATGTTCAACATCCAATGGAACGAAGACTAATGGTAAGAGGATCGAAAATATATCATAAGTTCCTAGGGTATTACATAGGTGAATAATGGTAATGATTCGATATGTTTTACAATAAAAGTTTTCAATAGTATATTCAAAATAAATCAATGAGCGAGAAATAATGGCTATTAAAATAAGCGTCATCCTATAAGTCTATATGGCCTATATAAAACTGCTTACCTTAAGTAATAATCAATCAGTTTGTGGTTTTCTACTATGTAATAAACCATATGCCGTCCTTTGTTCCATCTTGAAGATTTCTTGGCATTTTAAAGAATGCAGGACCGTTTAAAACACATTTTAAGTAAAAGAAGCAAACACCACGTTCACGCAATTTAATTTGATGAAAAACTTACTGATAAAGTATATAGATGTATACATAAGTATGCAATTGAATTAAATTCTCTTATAAATATTTCTGAAATCCTATAAAATCGAAAAAAAATGAAACTTATAAAGCGCTATATCTACTTTCAGTAAACAACGATGTAGTAGAAAGTTGCCGAAAGTTATAATTAAAATTTGTCTATAATGCGTGGAATATGTGTGGAATAAATTTTAGCGTTATTATGTACTATGTGAAAAACTATATGAAACAGGTCGATTTTTATTCTAAAATTAACAAATTACAATATGAAAATATTATCCCTCTAGCACTCCCTCTGAATTATAATCACCCCCTCGATAGAACATTTTAAATAAGAAAGGGTGTCGTGTAGCACCTTGTTGAAAAGAGATTTTAGTCCCCTGTTCAGCAATATGAAGGTTTTTGGTGCAATAATAACTGAGAAAATTAATTTTTAAGATGTAAAATTTTGATAATGTCTCTATTACACAACTTTAGCTAAAATGAAGATAATGTCGTATAATATTTAGTATACATTTTTAAATATGCAATTAAATTAAATTTTCAGAATGATTGTTCACTTCTTGACAATAACCGAGGCGATTTTGGAATTTTCGTACAACATTTTGTATGACCTCAGGAGTTATTTTGAAATTTTATTCCTTCATTTTATCTTCTAAATCAGGAATATTGTCTGGTTTATTGAAATACTCTTCAGAAATAATCAGATATCTTCGTATTTGTTTTACTAAACATCAGGAGAAAATCTTTGAACATACTAAAATATTAGTCAAAAAACCAAATAAACAATTGATATGAATCTAGTAGGCTACTGTCATTCAAGTATTTAAAGTTACAGAAAGATGTCAGTAAAATATTTGTCCGCGACTCAAAAAATAGACAATTTAATGATAATTGGTTGTGACTATAAAACAAGAACTCAAAAGAAGGTTTGTGAAATTTTTAATAATAAATCCCCTGGTCAACACATTCCGCAGTCTAATTTTACAGTCTACTCCACATGTGAAAAATATTGAAAAATCAGGTAGAAATGTTCAATTTACTGATGAAAAAAAGTTAGATGTACTTCTAGAGTTTGAGGATAATTTTGCATAAAAATTATCGCCCTTAAAAAGTTTCGTTGGTTCTGGAGTTAAATGGAGATGATTCTGATAGAAGGCAAGAATTCTGTGAAATTGATGATGGACAGAATGAACGCAGATTTGTAGTTCATGAACAAAATAGTTTTGTCTGATGAAGAGACGTTCTATTTAAACGCAATAGTTAACAAATAGAACTGTAAATATTGTATCAGAAAAAATCCCCACTGGATGTGCTCAATATCTTATAAAAGTGAACGTTTAGGCTGGTATAATTCATATAAATTATTAACAATAAAATTTTTGGCCCTCATTATTTTAAGGGTACAGTTAACGATGCGGTTTATCCAGATTTTTCTTAGTTCTTAGTTCCTACATTAAGAAAACTTCTTGATGTTAATTATCCGAATGAGATAGATCGATCTATTCAATACCAACAAGACGGAGGTGGATTCGAAGACATGGAATGATCGAACTACCGGCTAAATCACCTAATTTGACTTCTCTCAATCACTTCTTATGGGGTTATTCAACTCAACATCTAAAGTATATTTTGATAGACCAGATAATATTGTTGATTGAAAAGTTAGGATAAGGGAGGAAATTAACAAAATAACCTTTGAGGTTATATAAAATGTTCGAAAATTCCAAAATTACCTCGGTTATTGAAGTGGATGGTGGTCATTTTGAACATTCAATTTAATTGTAAAGTACATTGTGATAATGCCATTATAAAAATTTTATACCTTAAAAATTATTTTCCATTATGATTGCACCAAATTTAAAAAAATTCTGAACAGAGGACTAAAATCTTTTTCCAAAATTGTCGAGGATCTGCGTATAATTCAGGGTTTTTTTTCACACAGTATATAATAACGCTAAAATTTATTTCTTACATATGGAATAAAGTGTAGACAAATTTCAATTATAACTTGATCATATAAAAATAACTTTTCGATTTTATGGGATCTGGGAAATATTTATTAATGAATTAAAATCTAACAAAAACACTGTAAAATCCATAAAGAAATGGAAATCCTGATATTCAAACTGTAAATTGGAAAAATATGAATATGATAAAGTACGAATTTATCCGTAAGAAATTATAACTAACTACAAAGAAGTCGTTTAAAATTATCCTCAATCCAAATAAACAAAAATAAAATTTATATATAAATCAGAAGCGTAATCTCACTTTTTAATGTATTGAGAGCCATAAGCGAGAAGGATGCAGCACTGTCTGTTATGCAAAAGAATTTCGTTTTTAATGACGAAGTTTGAAGAAATTGTACAATGTTAGTAGAAACAAAAGTCATCGTCATTGCATTCTAACATACTTGCGCAAAATAATGCATTATACTCTAATTATGATTCGAAATTTAAACTGGTCGTTGAATGATATTCTTTCGTTAATTGTCAATAACAAGAAATATTTTTGATGAAAATATGTTCGAAATAGGTTTATGGATGATTATATTTTCATTTTTAATTTCCAGCTGCATTAGCTATTAGCTATTGGCTCCACAGAGACATCATGCCGTTGTGAGTAGCCTCGAAATATGAAATTTGATACCATGATATAAATTCTGCCCTCTCAATAAAATTAGCGGATACACTGAAGTAAAAGTTTTCCAAAACAGTTTCATGAGAATTCTACTGAGATGACAGAAATTATGCATTTATGCATAGCTTTGATCATGCACGGACGAAATACGTTTTTTTAAGTCTCAAAATGGAGAATATATAAAACATTCCCTGGAAATATATAAATCATCGATTCCCGAACCATGTACACTGTTTCTGAGGGTCATAATTCGGAATCACATACAAATCACTGTTTCTGTAGGTAATCTGCAATTATTTTAGTTAATTAATGAGCAGATTTTCTAATTATAAAACTGTTGAAATTCCAGCAATGTTGCCGAATCCTATATCGATAATTCTATAGCTAACATAATGTGTTAAAGTCAAACTAACTACTAAAAATTACTTGCCAAAATGCCTCAAATATAACTATCCATTTTTTTAACTATCAACCTCGTATAGAACACATAAAAATAAAGTATCCATAGAAAAAGTACAGGGTATCTCACGTCATATTTCTTCCTTACTTGATACAACAAATTTCCTTTCTCGCTAGAAATATTTCTGTATTGTATTCGACTTGTTGTACAATTAAACTATTACCATACACAGAAATATTGGATTTTCTGTGAAGTATTTTTTTTTGTTTCAGTTACAAGGGCGACTGGACAAACTATTAAAACAAGTTATGTATGTCCCACAGGATTTCTTTCAATAAAACGAAACTGTTATTATTTCGGAAATGAACAAGTCACGTGGACAAACGCTCGATTTCAGTGCGAAGCTTCAAACAGTACTTTACTAGTATTCGACTCCTTGAAAGAAGAAAATCTTCTCAAAGGATTTATCATTCAAGATAATAATCGAACAATCAGTGAGTTTATTTTTCATAGTAGATTAAATAATACGTAAATTTTGAAATATGTCTAAATATAAGGGCAAGTTAATAAGTCCGAGTTTTTGAATGAAAACCACAGGTTTTTGGGTACAAATCATTTCATGCTTCAGATTTTTTTCCTGTAAATTATGTGCAATATCTACAATATTTTTTTCAAATTTCATCCCTTTCCAAAAGTAAGGTTTGTCGAAGCTTTTGTGAGATAATTTCATTGCTACGGGCAAATTTCTCTCTGTAAAACAATTTCCCCTAGTTTGGGGATAAAACGAGAGATTAGGGTGAATGAGTGAACGATTCGTAGTACAATTTATATAGATATAGAGATAATAGAAAAGTCATACAACTCCATTTTTAGCCGATTGTGACTTGTGGATTCTGAATGCAAAGAAATTATTTGAAATAATCATATAATAATACAAATCTCTTCAATTCCTTATTTCTTAGACCTTGATATATAAATGCATCTAAACGTTCTTCACTTTAGGTCTCTTCTGTTTCAAAATGTTTTTTTTTTATAGTTTTTAAAAGAAAGATGAATTTTGACGTTTCGATGAAGATAAAGATTTTGATAAAGATTTAAAGAAAAGTCGAAACGTCAAAATTTATCTTTCTTCTAAAAACTATAAAGAAAACTAATTTTGAAAAAGAAGAAACCTAAAATCAAGAGCATTTAGATGCATTAATAATACAAATCATGACTATTCTTCACGGAATGTGTATATTTTTTTAATTATTATTTGGAAATTTCATTCCATTTCGGAAAAAAAATTTCACAAACCTAGTTTTATACTGAAACGTCAAAAAATGTTTCAAAGTCTGTGATGGGGAAGAGAATTTCTCCATTATACATGACACATTTTATTTACTTACCTTCTTTCTCTTTCTCCAGTTTCGGATGTATTTGTTGGCTTTTCACCAGGATGCCATGATTCTGCTTTCATATTATGTCTTAGACGGAACTCTTCCTTTGATTGGTGAATCATATTAATTTGAGCATATGTTCAACTTAACATATGTGTCCAATGATGTGTTTGGACTTAATATGGCGGAATTAGATCAATATCTGACTAAGTTTAGATGCAAACTCACTAAAATATATGAGAATTGATGTATATGGACTTAAAATGGCGGAAATAGATTTCGAAAAATTTTCAATCAACAGAAAGTGATAATCGACCTCAATAAACTTCAATGGATGTAAATCGACGATATCTGACCACGTTAGATGCATATTCACCAAATATATGAGAAATGATGTGTTTGGACTTAATATGGCGGAATTAGATCGATATCTGACTAAGTTTAGATTCAAACTCACTAAAATATATGATAATTGATGTGTTTGGACTTAATGGCGGAAATAGATTTCGAAAATTGTTCAATCGACAGAAAGTGATAATCGACCTCAATAGGCTTCAAAGGATGTAAATCGACGATATCTGACCAAGTTAAATGCAAATTCACCAAATATATGGGAATTGATGTGTTTGGACTTCATATGGCGGAAATAGATCGATATCTAACCAAGTTAGATGCAAATTCACCAAATATATGGGAAATGATGTGTTTGGACTTAATATGGCGGAATTAGATCAATATCTGACTAAGTTTAGATGCAAACTCACTAAAATATATGAGAATTGATGTATATGGACTTAAAATGGCGGAAATAGATTTCGAAAAATTTTCAATCAACAGAAAGTGATAATCGACCTCAATAAACTTCAATGGATGTAATCGACGATATCTGACCATGTTAGATGCATATTCACCAAATATATGAGAAATGATGTGTTTGGACTTAAAATGGCGGAAATAGATCAATATCTGAATAAGTTTAGATTCAAACTCACTAAAATATATGAGAATTGATGTATATGGACTTAAAATGGCTGAAATAGATTTCGAATAATGTTCAATCAACAGAAAGTTATAATCGACCTCAAAGGTCTTCAATGGATGTAAATCGACGATTCTGACAAAGTTTAGATGCAAATTCACCAAATATATGAGAAATGATGTGTTTGGACTTAATATGGCGGAAATAGATCAATATCTGACTAAGTTTAGATGCAAACTCACTAAAATATATGAGAATTGATGTATATGGACTTAAAACGGCGTTAATAGATTTCGAAAATATCTAATCAAAGCAGAGTGACATCGATAGGCTTCAAAAGATGTAAATCGACGATATCTGACCAAGTTAGATGCAAATTCACCAAATATATGGGAAATGATGTGTTTGGACTTCATATGGCGGAAATAGATCGATATCTGACTAAGTTTAGATGCAAACTCACTAAAATATATGAGAATTGATGTATATGGACTTAAAATGGCGGATATAGATTTCGAAAAATGTTTAATCAACAGAAAGTGATAATCGACCTCAAAGGTCTTCAATGGATGTAAATTGACGATTCTGACAAAGTTTGGATGCAAACTCACTCAAATATATGAGAATTGATGTATATGGACTTAAAATGGCGGAAATAGATTTCGAAAAATTTTCAATCAACAGAAAGTGATAATCGACCTCAATAAACTTCAATAGATGTAAATCGACGATATCTGACCAAGTTAGATGCATATTCACCAAATATATGAGAAATGATGTGTTTGGACTTAATATGGCGGAATTAGATCGATATCTGACTAAGTTTAGATTCAAACTCACTAAAATATATGAGAATTTATGTGTTTGGACTTAAAATGGCGGAAATAGATTTCGAAAAATTTTCAATCAACAGAAAGTGATAATCGACCTTTCGAAGGGCTTCAAAGGATGTAAATCGACGATATATGACAAAGTTTAGATGCAAATTCACCAAATATATGAGAAATGATGTGTTTGGACTTAATATGGCGGAATTAGATCGATATCTGACTAAGTTTAGATTCAAACTCACTAAAATATATGAGAATTTATGTGTTTGGACTTAAAATGGCGGAAATAGATTTCGAAAAATTTTCAATCAACAGAAAGTGATAATCGACCTTTCGAAGGGCTTCAAAGGATGTAAATCGACGATATCTGACAAAGTTTAGATGCAAATTCACCAAATATATGAGAAATGATGTGTTTGGACTTAATATGGCGGAAATAGATCAATATCTGACTAAGTTTAGATGCAAACTCACTAAAATATATGAGAATTGATGTATGTGGACTTAAAATGGCTGAAATAGATTTCGAATAATGTTCAATCAACAGAAAGTGATAATCGACCTCAAAGGTCTTCAATGGATGTAAATCGACGATTCTGACAAAGTTTGGATGCAAACTCACTCAAATATATGAGAATTGATGTATATGGACTTAAAATGGCGTTAATAGTGTTAATAGTTAATAGTGACATCGACCTCAATAGGCTTCAAAGGATGTAAATCGACTATATTTGACCAAGTTAGATGCAAATTCACCAAATATATGGGAATTGATGTGTTTGGACTTCTCTGGAATCCTCTGTTGGTATCATAAATGACCAATTAGAATGTTCTCACTTTTTTGATGATCCTTCAAGTAGACAGGTCTATTTGGAATTTCTACAGAATATTGTGCCAGATTTGCTTGCCAACGCGGTAATCCGAGGAATCTATTTTCAGCATGATGGTGCATCCTCCTACTTTTTACTGGCAGTGATACAACATCTGAATAATATTTATGATAATAAATTAATAGGACGTGATGGTCCTACTCCGTTGCCTTCAAGATATCCTGATTTCAATCCAGATGATTTCCATATTTGACGATGATTCAAGTAACGAGTTTACACGAAGAATATTGATAAT
Organism: Diorhabda sublineata; assembly: GCF_026230105.1. Classification (NCBI taxonomy): domain Eukaryota; kingdom Metazoa; phylum Arthropoda; class Insecta; order Coleoptera; family Chrysomelidae; genus Diorhabda; species Diorhabda sublineata. The sequence goes on along the minus strand of NC_079480.1, from coordinate 17,395,255 downwards.
CGACAACAGTTAATTAATATAATTATATTTGGTTGTAATACTATTAGGAACGATACCCAGAGTATCCATAATTCAAAAGGCAATTAACAATTCGTTAACAAAAGCGTGACGAGGCTGTTGAGCTCCATTTCGAGAATCTACTTTGAATTATTTTCATTTTGTTGTGATTATCGTGTTTTTTTCTGTTAGTATTTTTGCGTCTTGACTACATAATTTTAGTTAGCTTGTTATTCTATGTTTGATAGATTTGACCGTTCACTAAAAATCGATTCAAAATGTCGTTTTCATTTCATTTTTATTAATATAAAATCACTCAATCCATTTGAAGAAAATGTTATATAAGGTGAAGTATTCAATACGAATCCCTAAATTAATTTTATTGAAGCTGGTCCTGGACTTTCTTATTTTAGCTAATACCAGTCGAATTTTTGATAGTCGTGTACTAGATCTTAAAAAAATATAGAAAATCAAATGAGCTGTGTAAGTATTATGGACAATTAAAATTTATAGTCAAGGTCAGAAATCATCCTGTAAATTAATAAAGACTAGGAGTTGAGACTCTTTAATAGCCACATGAGAAAATCTACATATAACAGAAGTATCTGAAGTTCCTCATGACTCACCCTCTATACGACAGCGGCTTGAATCAACTCAACTCAACTCTTCACTGAACATTTTTTCTTGATATATAACTAGCTGTCCCCCGCCCGTTTCACGTGGCGTAAAATATAGATAAAGCTATTTAATTGTGCTATCTAGCTATCTAAGAGTAGTGAACGGATTTTAAGAAATTCTCGCACGCGGATCATAAATTAGGATAACCCGTAAGATACTGTGGCGGGATCCTCTGTAGGACGCGAGCATTAATACTATGGTTTGGAATATGTCATTCATATCAAAATGAAAGATTTCTACTATTCAATATTTCGAAAATGAATTCGTTCTTCAAATGAGAACACAACTGCTTTCCTGGCTAATGCCTCGACTAATATTGAATTACAACTCCTCTGAAGAGCGTGATGTAAATCAACCATTTTTTCGATATTAACATCCCCAATGGCTCGCAATTTCAAGTAGTCGGTGTAACTAATAACTGGCTTCGACTTTATTACGTCTCATCAGAGCAGTCTAACAACATTCGTTCGGGCTTGAGACCCACGTCTTCCTGATTAAGAAAATGAATTAAAAAGTATTAGGAAGTTGTTGCCCAATTAATATTATATAGACACATAGTTTGCATGGACTCGCTTCTTTTCAATATTTGGTCTCTAGGTGATTTCCAGTATTGCTGATATTATACCTTCTATATTGGACATGCTTTTTGATTCATTTATAGTCAACTTTTGAATATAAAAAATATTTCACTATGTTTCAAATTTATAGGAGTTACAGATTTAAAGTAAGGAATTTTAGAATCTTAGCGCTCTCGCGCTGCTTTGTGTGGGTGTCATTTCGTACAATTCATTTCTGGGAAATTTTATCATGCCCAAAAAATTATCTTAACCAAGTCTTTAATCTTTAAGAGCGATAAATTGAAAACGTGAATTTTTTTAATTCAACTTCCTCGCAACCCCCTTGTCGAAGAAATTCTTTCTTAGCTGACATCTAATCGACTAAATTAACATTCTCACCAAATTTCAAGTCAATCCGTCGTATATTTTCCAGAGATATAGTGATTAGTACAATAATTGGATCTCCTATATATAAGAGGATAAACTGAAAAAAATATTTTATTAATCAACATATTCTCCTCTTAATTGGATACATTTATTACAGCAAACCTGCAACGTCTCTAGACCTTTAAAAAAAAATGTTTCTTCTTGCTCTGCAAATCAGACCTCGGCAGCTTTTATTAACTCCTCGTTGGAAGAACATTTACGACCCTTTAAACTTTTTTCCAGTTGAGGAAAGAGATGATAGTCGGACGTAGCCAAATCTGGTGAATAAGGAGGATGTTCTAGTAATTTAAACCCTAAATCACGAATTTTTTGCATGGCAACATGAGATTTGTGTGCAGGGACGTTGTCCTGAAAAAACAAAACACCTTTGGGACTTACACAGAAACTGGCCTTCCCGATCGGTCATCATCTTCAATAGAAAATTTACCTGTTTTAAAGCATGCAGTTTTCACGGTCGCATACGAAGGACATTGATCACCAAGGGGATTAAGTATATCTTCGTAACTCTGCTTACCTCTTAACCCTTTTAAATACATGTACTTAATGATGACTCGATATTCAAATTTTTCGATTTTCACAATTTCGGACATCTTTTTTAATTTTTTTAACGTCAAACTTTACACTGACACTTCTAATAATTTATTTATTATTTATTATTTATATATATATTATTTATATATATATTATATATATATATATATTATATATATTATTTATTTATTATTTATTTATTTAAAAAGTTCAAATGTGTCACTTTCAATGATATCCAAAAGTCATTGAACTCTAATGTGAGAGAACTTTTCATGACGAACTCTCGTTGATTTCATATATTCACTCCATTATCTATTAGGTGTTCAGCATCATCCATGTTGAAATATCATTTTTGAAAGCACTAAAAATCACTTGAGGGGACGAAACATTTCTTGTATAAAGTTTACACAATTTTATTTTCTCAATTATTCTTGCACGTAAAAAATAATGTGTAACTGATATTAAAAAAATATTTCTCTGTAATAGTAATGAAATTAATCTTCCAGATTTTTATAAAATTTCGAATAAACCTACATCTTACTTATTAATTTTCAGGTCCCTCTGAAAAATGGATTGACGGTATCTATGACTGGAAACAAAATATGTGGAAATGGGGTCTTACTGGAAAATTTATTAAACAAAATGCTTTCACGAAAGTTAAGAAGGGAGATAACTTCAAATGGAGTTGTATAGCTCTCAACAGCGCTAAAAACAATAAGTAAGGAACTACCAATTATTATTTTTATTGATCATTATACATACCAATAATTCAAGAAAAGTGTTGAAACATTTTGTAACTTTCATTTCAAAACGTACGATGCTCGTCAGCGTTCAAACTTAAAATTTATGAATTTTTTTGGCGCTATAATAAATACTCACATCACAATTTTCTTTCATTAGGTGCCATATTGAATGTTCTTTGCAATTATTCAAGAAAATTTCGTAACTTTTGGAGCTTTCATTTTAAAACCAACGATGCGCATTAACTTTTAAACGTAAAATTTATTATTTTTTTTTCTCAAGTTATACAAAATACTTCGGTCAAAATTTTCCGTTAATTCATAATTGCGAATTATGTACTAAAACAATTGTTTGAAAGGTTTTTATCAATCTAATCTAAATTTTTTCTAGTAAAATCATGCAGCCTATTATAACGTCAATATATATATTTTTTTCGCAAAAGTTCAATTTATTTTGAAAAAAACTATTCGTGTTATTTATCCGCGGGTACTTACTTTTCCATCAGACCTACGTATTCAAAAATTAATTTTTTCCAATTACTCAATACAATTCTACAATTTTCGATATTAGGATGTTCTAATCAAGAGAACCTTCACTATGGAAATCAGACACATGTAGGTCAACACTCATGTAAATATTAAGATATGAAAACCACTTTTTGAATCTTTGTGAATATCATTTTGAAAAGGGTCGTCCTCACCATATAATATTTTCCCCACTAATATTACAAATTCACTTTGTTCTTAGATCCCATTTTTGGTGAAAATTTTGTGCTGCGTTTATCTATATAAGGGCATTGAATAGAAGAGAAGGAAGTGAAAATAAAAAGTTTTCCTCTTTTCAACACCGCCGAATAAGGAAATACTTGAAAACTCAATTCAAATGAGATTGATTGAACAGCTTTAATTATTTAAATTATAATTGCACCGATCGAAGATTTTTAAATTAGTTTTCAAGACTTGATTAGTAATGTCCGAAGTACTTTAATTCAATACATTTTAAAATCGATTTTGTTACTAATTATTCTATGAGTGCTTTTTGTTGGTTTTAGGTGGGTAGCTCGAAGATGTACAGAAAAAAAGTCCTACATATGTAAAACGCAAACGAATATATTCGTGGAATTCAAATTATACAATAAACGGAAGAAAAACTTCAATATAACTAAATGCAACAGTCGCTTGCCGTTGGATAATTTTGAAAAAAGAAGATGTAATAGATTACTTGGTAGATCTAACGACGAACCATCAGAAAGTAAGTGAAAATTTCATTTTGAACTTACAAAAATAAATTAGAAAAATTAACATCTGAGATGGAAGTGATCGCATATTTTTTAAGATTCTATAGAGCTCGAAATATAGAGTAAAAATTTGGATTAAGAGACGAATTGGTATTTTTAGACTTTTTCAACAACAATAAATGATATTACACCCTATGCATAACATTACTACACCCTTCTTTCTCTCAGTTTGTAAGTAGTAGTATATAAGCATATTCTAGAATAATTATAAATTTGAACAAATAATAGGTTATTCAATAATTTAGTTTATTGAAAGTGGCAATTCGTCTTTATGAACAAGCGTGAAATTTCATGCAGGTGGGTCAACCCAATGATCCATTTACATCATGGTAGCTTCAGACGATAGAAAAATTAGACTATCATACATCAATCGAATTTTCAGTATAGGAGGTTGTATCAATAAAAAAATATTTAAATCGCAAAGGTACACAGACAGAAAATAATTCGAAAAAAGCTGATTGCTACTGAAAGTGGTTTTATAAGTTTTTAATACGAGGGCCGTTTTTTCCAACCTCCGATCGCTCCGTGCAAAAGCCACGCCAACGTTCATGCGCTGCAGGCGACTGCGAAGCTCTAGCACTACATACTCCGCCATTGTTGACATTCAGGCGTCAGTCGGCGTTGAGCAACGTAAACATGTCTGCAATTATTGATGCACCCGCCAAGTGTGAATTGCGGAGTTTGATTCGTTCTCTACAGATTGAAGGCCATAGTGCTGCAGAAATCTATCGGAGAATGAGTCGTATATATGGGGAAAACTTCATAAGTGTTGGTGTTGTGCGTGAATGGTGTCGAAAGTTTAAAGATAGCCGTAATAATGTGCATGATGAAGGCGGCCAAGGACGCAAATCTGTCGTTTCAGATAACCTGGTTGAACAAGTTGACAGAATAGTTAAACAAAACCGCAGATTCCCCATTACTGCTTTGTCTACGGAATTTGCAGAAGTTGGCGGACGCTTTCAGTGAAGAGGGTATTAAGAATATATCGATCTCTTCTTGACTTTTATTTGTAGCCTATTGGAGGTTGAAAAAAACAGCCCTCATACCATCAATAGGAAAGATATTCCAAAAGTTCATTAACGCTATAATCCTTAATCACCTCATACTCACAAATTCTCTTAGATCAATCAAAACTCTTGAAAAAATCGAATATAATAAAAATTGAGCTGCAACTGCCATTTATATAAGATAACGATAAAAATCTAACGTTTTGTTTTACCCCCTCATATACGAGAATAAATACGAAATAAATACATTCGAACTGAAGCTAAAGCCCGCATTTACAAGACCGCAATCAGACCTATATTATCCTATGCAGCAGAGACCCGACCTGAGACCTCTAAAACGAAACGGATATTGGAGATTACAGAAATGAAAATAGTTCGAAGAATAGCGGGAAGAACACTACTGGATAGAGAAAGGAGTGAAAACATAAGACGAACATGCTGGATAGATAATATCAATGACTGGGTACTGGATAGAAAGATAAAATGGAATGAGCACATTGACCGCATGACCGAAGAACGAATTGTGAAAATATCAAGGGACAAATCACCAGCAGGACAAAGAAGCATTGGAAGACCTAGGAAAAGATGGAGTGACAACCTCCCAGGTGACTGAGCAGAGGCAATGACGTGAAGAAAAACAGGCAATGATGCCTATACACAGCAGGAAGAAGAAGATATACGAGAATAAAAGGAGACAAAGACGCAGACCTAGTCGTTAAAGAAGCTGTGAATATTGATAGTGCAGAGTACGTGAACTGGTATCAAATTAACCCCAAAACACAAAGTGTTCAATGAATGGAAGAAGAAATTGTCAACGTCCGCATACAAGCTTCGTGAAGTGCAGACTTCTTGGAACCATGGTCAGTGCTATCAAAAAATCGTTTTTCGCGTTTCCGTCTAGGCCATACGCGATTGAACCATAAATGTGAAAACTGCAAATTGACTTTAAAACACATAATCGCAGAGTGTCCATCTCTTATCACTTGGTATAATATCTGAAATTTTATGACAATATAACTCAGACAGATCTTTATCATGAACTTAATTTAACAAATTCTTGTAAACGAAAAACTAATATTGATTTGTACTTAGAAAAGTTTAATCGCTAATAATCCGCAGTTGTCATAGAAAAACGCTATAAAACATAAAAAGATAGATACAGAATATGATGATATGCAAGATCATAATTAAGTGAAAACTTGTACACAATACTCAAAAAATTATTGCGTATAAAATTGAAGAAAAGGATTTTTTGTGTTGTTCTTGGGTCTACCAGAACGATTTTGAATAAATACAAGTAACTAAGAGTGTTGCAAACACAGTATTTCAGTTCTAAAGCGAGTTAATGTCCAGAAATTTGGAAAGTAGGGGTTAACTCATTAGAGTTTTGAAATCTAAAAGGATTTTGATGGTGAAACTTATTAATTTGAGTATTATTGTAATTGTAAGCTTTTTAATCAACCAGATGTGGAAATTCGTGAAAGTTGACCTGGTTCATACAATGAAAAGTCATTTTCCATAAAGACCAGTTGAAAAAATTTCCATATTATAATTATTAAAACATCATTACAACAAAGGATAAGTTTAGTGAGAGAATATTGAATAAGGTAATGTCAAATTTTACATCGTATTTTTCTCACCTACCTACCAAAGAAGTAAATTGCACTAACGGAAAGAAATGTGTATAGAGAAGTGTTACTGTTTGTAATATTTTTTTAACTCACCAAAGGAATGCTACAATAGTTTTATTTGAAAATTGCAAATACCGTAAATATGCAAATTGTAGGGATTGGTGGCTGAGGAAATTGATTGGAACTCTTATTATGCATTTTTAAACCTTGTGGATATTGGTTATCATTCAATTTTCAATCGCTTCTAAGTATCTAGAAAATGAGATGCAATAATATCACTATTTTTTAAGTTGATTGGAGGTTGCTGCATGAAAAGACATTTTTCAAAATAATATTATCTACCAACTATAATTTTGTTCATTAAAATTTTTAAATGAATCTTATTCACAAAAATATATGTAATTAGAACTTTATGAAATATATTCCGCTCAGCAGAATTACCAGTTCAATGAACCTTAAAATACTTATTATAACTCAATTGGAATCAACTTAAAGGTGTGTCCAATGTTACATAATTACGCATTTATAGGTTATGTTCATGATGCCGGTAGCTAGGTGCATTACTTCAATAAACTATTGGATTATCAAATAGAAAATTATCGTTAATCCGGCAGATATCAGACTAGGGTTGTACCGGATTAGTGTAAACGACGGATTACTGCAAAATCATAGTGAAAACACACAAAAAGTATAAAATAAATCGAGTTTTATTTTTAAGTTATAAGTAGGAGGAATATTTCATTTGAGTAAAGAAACTATCAATTTTATTTTTTTCTCTGCTTTAGATCAGCGTTTCTCAAAGTGTGCTTCGCGGAGCCCACCCCCAGGGCTCCGGGGCTCCTACCAGTGAAGTGTAAAAAATCCCTGTTCCTAATTCCCATCAAAAATTCCTTAAAAAGGGGGGAAATTTTATTTTAGGTGACAACAGGGGTTATGCCAACTGTGGTTGGAAAAACTGCCGGTGCCGTTTCAAGGATTAAAAATATAGCAAACATTGAAGCAGTAGTCACAGTATAATTCATCGTCAGGCATTAGTCGTTAAAAATATGCCATTTTCATTAAAAACTGACCTTGAAGAGTCTGTTCGAATAATAATCTTTAAAAAGTTTCGACCGTTAAACATGAGACTGTTTAAAATCTTGTGCGATGATATGGGAAGCCTTCATACTTCTCTACTACTTCACACAGAAGTTCGATGGCTATCTCGAGGTAAAATACTACTTCAATTGTTTGAGTTACGAGCTTTTCTTTTGGAACATCCTTTTCTTTACAAAGCAGATTAATTGATAAACACTGGTTATTAATTATAACCAGTTTATTATAAAATAATAAACTCAATGAAGTTAATTTGTCACTTCAAGGAAAACAGATCACAGTGTTTACAGCAAATGATAAAATAAGATCCTCTAAAAGGAAATTTACAATTTTGGCTAAGTAGCATTGAAAGTGAGGAGTTTAACTGTTTTCTGACATTAAAGGAATTTTGTGAAGAGACGAATACAGAAGAATTACCTCAAGAAATAGTTACTGATATTGCTAATCATCTTAGAAACATGGGAAGCTCAGTAGCAAAGTACTTTCCTAATGAATTGGGTACCAATCTGGAAAAGTATTCATGGGTTAAAAATCCTTTTCTTATAAATGAAAAGCCTCCAGCTTTGTGCTTTCAAGAATACGAAAAACTCATAGAATTGACTTCCGATTCTTCCCTAAAACTAAAGTTGGGGAATCAACCAGTAGCAGAGTTTTGGTGAAGCCTTAAAGAGGAGTATCAGAGTTGACAGTTGACAAAAAAGGTATTTCCGTCCTTTTACCATTTGTAAGCACATACCTTTGCAAAACGGGATTTTCTTCATATATTTTCACCAAAAGCAAGTACCGCAACCGCTTGGATGCCGAACCAGATATTGAAGAAATTTGTAAAAATAAAATACAATATCATTCATCACATTAGTCTTGTTACATACACACTAAAAATAAAAATATGCTTTTTTTACTCGGTTTTATTATTTTAATTTTACTCCTACTTATTTTTACATTTCTTCAACTAAATACAATACAGGGCTCCATCATATTTGATCAGTCTATATAGGGGCTCCGCCATCAAAAAAGTTTGAGCAACGCTGCTTTAGATGATACTTTAAACACATTCTCTTGAAGCCTCTTTGAAACAAGAATATCATTTGCAGAAACATCATTTTCTTCTGCCCAAATTATGGAAGTAGCAAAGGTACCTAATGCAGCATCATGTCTAACTAAATGAATAGCAGACGCTTCATCTCGATTATCACCTTCTTCTTTACTTAACACTTCTTCGATTATTTCTGTGTTTGTCATAAAGTGGTCGTTTTCTTCTTCCTCATCGGCTTTTGCTTTCATCAACAAGTTTTTCGGCGATTATTTCTCTTAGATCTATCAGTTCACAATTAACATTTTCCTCGGGTTCTTCACTAGCAAGAGAAACTTCCTCTTTTACATAGTGAGCGTCATTTTTATCTATCTTTCTTTTCTTAGTATTTCTTTGATAGTGTCATATCAGGCCATAATTTGATTCATGAACAAACAAATTCAGGACACTATGTTTGTTTGACAAAACTTTTTACAGAAAAGCTTTATTGTATTGCTTTCTTACTGCTTGATATGCTAATCCATTGGTTGTAAAAGAGAAGTTAAGTTCTCTTAAGCCTTAACAGGGCCGCCTGTGGCAATTTCGTTTTGTTAAGAAAGTTTGTTACTCATGGCACAAATATTACATAAAACCAGTCCTTAGAATCAGCTTGCGTCATCCATCCCCTACTTTGGTTGCTATAATCAAACAGTTAAATTAACATTTTTGAATGATCTGGGACTCTTCACCCTTACAATCACCAATAGATTCAGCACTTGTTCTTGCACGATGGAAAAATATCTTTTTAGGCAAACGCCGCCAAAATAAAACGCTCTCATCTACAGTATAAATTGGTCAGGAGCTAGGCCTATTTTTTTGGTGATCTTTCTAAACTTATCTCTTACCGCTGCCGTATCACAAGAGTTTTTCCCTTGTCATACTTAGCAGACGAATTCTAAGATGCTTTCTGAATTGTTCAAGCATACTTCTCCATTATTTTACCGTAGAAGAATGTGGCTTTTTTTTGAGAACTTCTGCTTAGATCAGTCTGCTTCAGTCTTGGCGGAACCAAGCATACTTGAGGAAACTGTCCAGTTTTCAATGTTTTTCATTTGGTTTTCAAATTATCAATGTTTGTGCAAAATGATTTAATTTTATCACTGTTTTTTCGTATGTCGTGTATCGTAGCATAGCCGACTCCGTATTAATTCGCAAGGTTACATCACTTTGTAAAAATGATATTTTATACCTAAGCCACGTGAGGCGATAAAAAGAAAATACCAGTGGAAATTGCTTTTGCATATGATGCCATTGCATCCTAATAACTCAGTTAAAGGTCTATCATTGCAACATCCGTAATACCTCAGGTAGGCTTTGGTTTAGCCTAGCATTGGTTTCAACAAGCTTAACCAATTCTATTTCTAAGTTCATTAAAAATGCTAAAGCATCAATGAGAAGAAGAGAGTTTGTACCGAAAAATAAAAATATCGTGTTCCATTTACCATACAATACATACATAACCATAAATATCATGCTGGAAATATTCTACTTTGACTTTTAAGAAAATATCTCTAAACATAAAAAGAAAATTTTACCCAGAAGTTTCAAACCTTCATGTTTCCAAATCAAAACAACGAATGCGTCGCGAACACGCTGCGGCTGCGTCACGAGGACGTCGCGGACGCGTGGCAGAAATGCATCTTTTTCGTCGCGTTTTTGTAGTGCACGATACACTTATTAACAAAAAGGATAGAAGGTGGTCAGAAACAGGATCTAGGGAATTAATTAACTGCAATGAATTATTCCAAGGTGGCTCTGGAATCCTGGATAGTTTGGAGCATAGCTGTTAGACATGCTTGTATTTTTTCAAAACTCTTATGATGTCCATTTTGGCATCCATTTCATAGTCTGGATGAATTGATTTCAAATCTTCAACCAGAGAGAACACAAAGTTGTATTCGGGTTCACTTTCAGTATTTTTTCTGTCTTTATTCATCCTCTCCTCCATCATTTGCATTAACTTTGTAATAATTTTATCCTCTTTACATGCATTTTTTTAAAATTACGATCACTAAATTCTCTGCTTTTTTGGTGCCATATTATAAAACGATTTTGAATTTCACTTATAAATAACTCTGTATCAATATCCGAATCTTCTAATGATGCCATGATTACAGTTCAAAATGGCGTCCACGCTGCTATGCGTCCACAACGAAGCCGCTGCACGTACGTTGCGAGCCCGCTTCGCTTTGAAGATGCTCGTAATCCACTAGTATGATAAGACCCTAAGTCTACAAGAAATATGTGCACAATTACTTAATGGACATGCTCTTTCGTGGAATAGCATTTTCTTGAAAAAAACTAAGTACTTTTATACTACTTTTGAAAATTTTTGGAAGAGACAGATGTTAGTAATTTTCATAAAATATATATTTCTAAAAAGTTGTTGATGAATATTAATATTAGAACAACTGAAATTCTGTAATAAGACCGAAGATACGGCACGCGTACGACAAAGCAGTTAGCTCTTGAGAAACTAAGCTCGAATTTCTGGAACCGTTGGCGATATTCATGTTGAACACACTGTTTACGCCACCACTACACCAAAACTTATAATAATTACACTGTCTGACGAGTGTATCGATAACCAAGTTATCGTCTTCAGAGACTGAAGGTAAACTAAAATCTAATAACTTGACTTACCTGTTTTATACTAAATTTTCCCACCAATAAACCTTCTCCCATGAAAATGAATTCCAGTGGAAAAAAACTCCTGGGCGGGAATATTCATGTTTAGTTTAGTACACTATCCCGATCTTGTTGTTTCGAGCATATACGACACACATTATTATATATAAAAATAATGGAAAAAATGCGTTGTAATTTTCCTGGTATGTTAGTACGTCGTTAGTCTATCAAAAGTGAACTGGATTGCAGTCTTGGCACATTATCTAAGTAAATAAATCTTGTATAGAAAATATTGCTAACGATTAACTTGTGGGTTTTTTGTTATACTTTTTGGAATGTTTCTATAATAAATATTGGAGAAATATACCGTATGCTCTTAACAAAATAGTACACGTTGAAGTAATGTATATATAAGGTTATATAAGTAATTTATTAACTGACATTGAATATTAAAAGTATTGACTTCATACAAACTAATGGAAAATTTTCAATTCCCTCTATCTACATTTCTCAAATTTTATTTATAATAATTCACGGAATTGGCGTAGCTAATAAAAAATTTATGATGCAGACGACCCCTAGAAACTCATAACTGAATAACGTTCACACATTGTAAAATTTTGTTCGGAAAATAAAACTTGCTTCTCGGCGCCCACTGTCAGCGAAAGGAAATTACGTTTTTTGTGTATTAACTTATATCTATTGCATTATCTTTGACTCTTAGAATATGTTTCGATCAACCAAATAAATTGTTAGAAAAAACTTTTTTGTCACCCCTTATGAAGTAATTTTATATTTGCTACATGAAGATTGTCAAATCTAAAAAGTGATACCAGTGTAAACACGATATCACTTCCTTCATTAGAGGTGACACTGAGATTTATGTCTACTCGTATATTCGTTTGGATTCACTTCTACCTCTTAATTCAATCTGAAAATTAACTGTCTCAGAGACATAACCTGTGTTTTGCTATAATCAGACTGAAAGACATTCGAAACAGTTTCAATAAAGCACTAGAAGCATCCAAGACGTTTGTTTCTAAATTCAATGAGAAGATTGAGGCGGTCTCAGAATTCGATGTTCTGGAATATTTGTTGATTATTACAAATCTAGCTGAAAATGAAAGTGAAGAAAATGACCGGAAAAAAATGTATTGATAAAAAATTTTCCTATTTTCTGAAGATTCTTTTAGGATATACGTATAACTGTATTGTAGACACAATAAATCAAACATTGGAAAACCGTTTGCCAAGCATAACCTGCTGTATTTGGTCTTAACTGGCTTCTATCCAAGAAGATTTGATCAAATGAAGGCAAAGTTGCCAGAAAATGCCTTGGACAAAGTGAGTACATTCAGTGCATCTGTTGACAAATTCAAACTCAGTAAAGAAATCATGTCGTTCATGATTGTTTGACCCATTATAATCAGGAAAATGAAATGAGCAAGATTCTTGAAATATGCGATAGTTCTGAAAACATTCAGGGATTAGAAAGTATGGATGACGATTTATGTCTGTGCTTATAGAGAAAAGAAACCATAGGAAAGTATGATGAAGACATTTCATCTTGCACAGTGAAACGTAGTTTTTGTATCAAATTTCTATTTGAAGCGATAGTGGATTCTAAAATGTACCCTATTCAAATTCGGAACCGTACAAAGTGTACAAATATTAACAACGTTTCCACTAACATAGGTTACTTGCGAATAAGTTTTTTCAAAGTAGAAGTTAATTAAGACCAGATTGAGAGTAACAATGACTGATGACAATTCAGAAATATTCGTCCTGATGCACACGGACAGACACATATATTAATAATGACTCAAGTTTCGTTACAGAAAAAAATCTAAAGTTCTGAAAAGAAAAGACTTTTAATAGTCTAAAAAAATAGTTGAATCCAGTTTTGATGGTTGTGGTCTGGTTTTATAATTGTGTTATTTAAGAGTTTTTCTAAAATTTTTCATCATTATTTTAAGAATGCCAACAGGTTCCTTAATTTAAGTTAGAAATTAGTTGTTGTTTTATTTGCAAAATGTTCAGAATTAGTTGTATATTGAAAAGTTGTGAGTTTGGTTGTAAAATTAGAGAAACTAATTTTACGCACTCACAGCCTTTAATTGGAGACATGTTTTAAATGTTTTTTGGAGGTCTTTGTAAGTTTTGAACATAAATAAATAGTAAAACGTTATCATCTATAGTTACTTTACATCCTACACTCTTCCTATGGCAGAAGGAAAATCCAGACTTGATATTCACCGTGTATCGAAGGCTCTTAAAAGCACAGACTTTGGGTTTTCAGTTCTAAAACGTTCGAGAACTTCTTATATTGGACTCAAAGCAGGAAATGACGAGCAAGAAATAAGGCTAATATCTGTCTCTTTCTGAGCGAAGCGAATAGCACCCGATGCTTGACTGTTAGGCTGGCACTCTCGTCACTCCTGTACCACCCCCTCCTTTTGATGTACCCAGCACGGGCCTGGTTTTGTTGTACATCTTTCATTACTCCTATTTTCATTCGTAACAAGTTTCTCGGCTTCATTAAGTAGTACTTCAATGTTCCATTTCAAGCGAAGCGTTATTTCTAATCACCGTACACTTCATTTTAGTTTAAAGTAATTCTATTGGGTATAATATTCTAACATCCCACCGCTTGATCTTGCAGTTATCTGTTTTTCTAATGAAATTAATTTTAAAGGAATCTTGAGGATGTATGGAATAGATTAAGGATAGGTTGCCTTGTAAATATTAGCCGCAATTACCTGTAGTTAATTTTAATGTCATTAATATACTAATATGACTTGCAGCTATGTGTTTTTTCAGTCAATCTTACAGCATTTGAAAGAAACTGATGTCACAAATCAAAATAAAAATGGTTGACAGCCCTCAGTCGGCCGCAGCATTAGGGTTGCCAATTGTAGACAGGTATATTATTGTTAATTAACTGCATTGACCGGTTTTATATACATTGAACATGAAAATCCATGGTTGCCAGGTGCATAATGGCCGCAAACAGAGGTTGCCATGATTTTGCTGAAGGACTTTCGCTCCAGGTAAGTGGAAGCGCAAGAGAGAAGATGCGCTAATTGTTACGTACGATGAATAAGGACAAAGCTTGTTAGCTGCAACACTTATAAAGTTTATGTGCAGTTTAGGCATTTCGTAGTTTACAAAAGGTGAACACTTCGTTTTCAGTTTATTAAAGATTGTTTATTGCTTATATTTGTGCTTTCTAAAAATAACGATCAGCAACAAAATATAGAAGAAAGTATAGAAATAGACAATAGCTCTTATGATGTTGATAGTGACACAAACGATGAAGAAGAAAATTAAAAGATGTATTTAATTATATGATTTGCGCTTAGAATAAACCTAATGTCCGACAAAAAACTTGTAAACGAAATGGATTTCTACTGTTTAAAAAAAATGATATTGTTAAAATTAATAATAAAAGCAAATGTAGTTCTTCTTCCACTTACCTGGAGCGAAAGTCCTTCACCAAAATCATGGCAACCTCTGTTTGCGGCCATTGTGCACCTGGCAACCATGGATTTTCATGTTCAATGTATATAAAACCGGTCAATGCAGTTAATTAACAATAATATACCTGTCTACAATTGGCAACCCAATGCTGTGGACGACTGAAAGCTGGCATCCATTTTTATTTTGATTTATGACATCATTTTCTTTCAAATGCTGTAAGATTGACTGAAAAAACACATAGCTGCAAGTCATATTAATATATTAAGGACATTAAAATTAATTAATTGCGGCTAATTTTTACAAGAAATTATTATAAAAATTAATTTCATCAAAAAAACAGATACCTGCAAGATCAATCGGTGGGATCTTAGACAAAATTCACAGTGGTGAGGTAGCTAACAAAACAATGTGCATTGTTTGAGTGAAGCCATTTTATCTACAATCTGCCTATGAACTGCTTTATTAGATTTTATTAAAATGTATAGTTCTTCTTACTATATTTCCAATTCTAATTCTATTCAAAATGAGCCTCCTTTATATATCTTTGTTAGACATTAATTCTATCTATAGTAACATTCATTACCTATTACAAAACCAGTTATTTTATTTGATCTGCTGAGTAATGTCTTCACGTAATCGTTATCGTTTTGGTTGATACAACTCCATTGAACTGCTTCGAGAAGTAACTGGACGAAAGTTGGTTTATATATGGGATGGCTCTAGCAGCCAGATATCTTCGTCTTCTATTTCTATTACATAGTGTTTCAGACTTTGAGAAAATGTGGATAGGAGTTTTGTTCTCTGCAGGATGCATTATCTGTCCAACTTCTTCAGGTGTCCGTTGAGGCGACAGTGCCCTGATAAATATATAATTATTATAAAACTAGCACTATACCAGTTTTTTTTTGCATTTTCTTGTTTTTTTATATGCCATTTCGAACAAGAGATCATCATTTTTCGATCTCTCATCTATACCTTCCAGAACTTTATTAATTTTTTTACGTAAGTGAATAAACAAAAAAAGAGAAATGTATATAGGTTTATATACAGACCACGGTCTTGTAGTTTCTCTCCACTTCTTAACGTAATTTGCTTTTTCTCTTCAGCATTGGACGTTTTTGTGTTTAAGGTCTTCTTTCACACTATCGTTTTTTGTTTACCTCCTTTTCTTTGTCTTTGTCCATTCGTTCTAGATGACCTTGGATTTATTATTTAGTAGGATACCCAAATACATGAAATTTTCTACTTCCTCAAATTCTATTAACGTCCGATCATATTCAAACGTATTATGGGTATCTTTATTTAGTTATTTTTGGTTTTAGTTTTTACAAGCTTTGTCTACAAATTGTGATAAATTTTTGACAACAAAGCATTTCTCTCTGTCACACAAAACAAATTTATAGTTTTTACTGGTTTTATATTTTGAGAGTTCCATTGGAAGGTCTGTTACTCTATCGACAGTTTGAGAAGTTGAGGACTGGGGCACAAGTGCTGTTTCTATAACACAAAAAAAGAAAAATGCAGCAGGCTCATTACATAGCAGTTATATGTGTGAAAAATTGAAGGCTTAGATCTAACCTACTTGAGTTTTCTTCGTCTTCTTCGTCTATTTACCCAAATAAGGCCTAATGGAGTACTCGCAAGTATATCCACAAATATAATTATAGTTATTTAGAACTATTATAAATACCTTCAATTTTTTTCTTATGTTTGAAGTGTGTGTGTGGTGGAAACTGAAAGTTATCGGTGGAGTCTCCAGCTAGTAGTGTATGAATAGTGTTTATGTTTGTTTTTAATATTAACATTGGAAATCAGCGTTGGTAGTATTTAGCAAATAATTCATGAACGGCTCGGCTACCGTAAAATTTCAGACAGATGGATGCCAATATTTTTGAATTTTGAGCAGAAACTCACATGCTGCGATAGGAACTTCCAGCACAAACAAGACTTAAGTACATCACTCTATTTCGTAGAACAGTTGAAGCGAAGGTAATACTATCAGCGGGAAAGGTGTTATATATCGTATTTTGGGACATGAGACTAGTGATCGCGAATGATTTTCTCACTGAACAACGAACTATAAACGCGCAGTATTATATTAACCTCCTAAAGAACATGGTAAACATGTCTTCAAATCAAAACGACGCGTTACTCCAATCCGTGGTCCACTGAAATAGACAATAGACAGATTTTTTCTAAAAAAGCATCCGATAGCTCGTAGAGAGGTGTCAAAAGCGTGGGGATTGCGACGGAGACTATTTAGAATAACTGTAAAACATTTCAGCTCTGTAACTTAATAATAATTTTTTTATTCCGGTTTCTATTTGAATACCTCTCGTAGTCTATTACTCTAAAATAATTCTTATTTTCAGTGATCAGGAAAAATAGCACGAAACCTCACTCACGTAAACATAGATTCGATGGTTGGATTTGTCCATCCCATATGATAAGTTTAGCAAATCGATGTTATTTATTCAGTACGAAAGAAACTACTTGGACAGATGCCCATTTCGAATGTAAAAGGAATCGAAGTAAATTAGCTATTATCAGAAATAGAAATCAAGATCGTAATCTAAGGATGTTCGCCAATAATTTTATAGGTAAGTGAACAACATAGTGAATGGACTATTAGTATCCACTATTTTTCACTTCAATTGAATTACTTTCTTTAGACTGTAGACGAATAAATAAATTTTGAATTTCATCTATTTCAATGATCAAATTGACTGATTTCGAGTTTCCAAGCGTGTCAATATAATTTGATAATTGTTATAATACGGAGAGATTTATTATTGTGATCACATCAAATAGTGTTTTAAAGAGAAAATGAGTACAAAAATGTTTTTCATTTCTCTATTCTATTCTACATACGTAGTGTGGTCTATGAGTTCTTAGCCCAATATATGAAGAAAGATCAGAATTTAAAAAATTGAGTATTTTTCAATATATTCTCCCTTTATTTCCACACACTTTTTAGAAAACCTAACTGAAAATTCTACGCCACTATTAGGTAGCTTTAGTGTCAAAATGAGCATTTCACTTTTTTGGTCGTTGCATCAAAGCTGTAAAAATATCTCACAGCATTTTAATCGACGTTGATTTTGTCATATTCAAATGCTAATGTAGGATCCTCAGAGCAATTGTTTTAGAAATGCTGGTCTTTGCTTCAATTTTCATTGGTTTTCAGGCGACGGTCACTTAGAACAATTTCTTCGACTAAACTGTTTCCTAGAGTAGTCATTGTTTCAGGACCTCATCAATCAATCATCAATCATCTTCTAATGATTCTCCTCCTCAGCGATACAGCATAGACCAATTTTTAGTTGCTTAATTTTGTATTGGTGATATTATTAATCCTTCTTCATTCATTTAGATTCATGGCGCAATTCTTGCTTGGAAAAAAATTTAAATCCAAAAGACAAGTTGAAAATGCAGTGCGCCAATTTTTGCATCCAATACCTTGGAGAACGTTGCGTTGAATCATAGAATATAATATTTTAAATATTAATACTATCTTTTATGTATGATTACTTAATAAACAAGATGACGTTGGAAATCCACATTATTATTGACACCCTCTATAGATATTTTATGATATAACAATAGTTAGAAAAATATATATGTTTGTTTATATTATTCTCGAGTTTTTGTATCGAGAATATTGGGGTTGTAACATTTCGATTTCTTTTCTTTGTTTACACATCTCGTAGTAAAATTACAGTAGTGGTGTAATTGTGTTATTTTCGTTTCTCAACATGTAGCTACAACTTGGGCCTTTAGTTACGATGCAATCTATATTTTTCGACATAGAAACATTTTCAAGAAACTACTGATTATATTTTTTCAATAAAAGTCGAAGAATATGTTTGTGTCTGAAAAAGAATCACATTTTGGCGAACTGACGATTAGTTTTATAAAGTCACCAAAAAACCATCAAGCGTTAGATTGAAATTTAAAATAATAATCAAAACTGTATATTAAATTGCTATATTTATATAATAATAACTCATGGTAAGCAAGATAAACATTCCTATGAAATATTTTATTACATATTCAAGACAAATGCAAATAAACTATTTCTCAAATGAAATATAATTTTTTCTCATGAAATTCATTGCTTTCGACCTATTTCATTTTATTATATAGTTGCATAATAATAAAATTTCAGACATCTTGCATAGAGAGCTAAACTGAACAAATATTTAGATATGCAATATATTAAAATGGACTATAGAAAAATAAAATTCACATATGTGCACTTTGTACTATAAAAATAAAAAAATGAATATTGGGAATGTATAAGTTCCTTTGAGTAATATCTGAGAATTCTATGAAAACTTTTTTAATAAATGAGAAGTCTGGAAATAATCGTAATTGTTCCTAAATATTAATAATATCATAGTCCTCACGAGGCAGCGTGTCCATTACATCTAATACACCTAGAAGTTTTCCCTTATATATATATATATATATATATATATATATATATATATATATATATATATATATATATATATATATATATATATATATATATAAGGGCAAGTATGTATTCTAGCTTGGGTTTAAATCTTCACTTATAAGCGAGTTTCTGAGTCTATCATTTCCACTTACTCCTTTTAATCTTCTGAGGTATTTCATCTCTGATAGAACATTTTAGTCTTGTCTCTCTCTGTCAATACACAAGATTCACAACCGTTTGCCAGAATGATTGGCTTGTAAATTGCTTTGAACACTTTTCTCTTTGTTTCTTTGGAAATTTGTTTGTTTAATGGATAACAATACCTTAATTCCTAGGTATTGGAAGCTACTAACTGCTTTTTAAGTTCCTCCACACCTCCAATATGAGTTTTTTCTTCTACATTTGTCATTACCATCACATTTTTTTCGTTTTGCTTAGTTTCATTACGCTTTTGTCAATGTTTGGTTCCAGTTGTTTATATTTTCTTGTAGATCCTTCTGATTTACTGTTATGATAATCATATCATCTCCAAAGAAGAAACAGAAGAAACATTTTTGTATAAATCTTTATAAATGGTTGACAGCTTTTTCATTGCTTTTTTCTGATATCTTCAATTTTATGGAATCGGTTTCTTTTCATGCCTGTTCTCATACGAGGAAATGAGTCACACAGTGCCAGGTCAGGCGTATACGGTATATGGGCCAGGACAAACATGCCATATCTAGCAGGAAAACTTGTTGAGTAAAATGAAATAAGTGTAAAGGTGCAATGGAAATAAACCAAAATAAATTGTTACTTATTTTTACAGAAGAAAACTTCCCTTCAAGCTTCAGCAGCCTTCGCAATGACAATAGTAAGATGTTGGAATATTTTTCAATAAAGTGTGTTTTTACATTATCTAACCCACAAGTGCATCAAACATTATATAATATTTATAGTATATATCATGAACTTCGCTCTACTACATAGATAAAGTACGAGAAATTTATGTTTCCATTCATAAATTGCCTCTGAAATCCAACGATTTCTGGAA
Source organism: Diorhabda sublineata (assembly GCF_026230105.1). NCBI lineage: Eukaryota > Metazoa > Arthropoda > Insecta > Coleoptera > Chrysomelidae > Diorhabda > Diorhabda sublineata. The sequence continues at coordinate 17,374,599 of NC_079480.1, read as the reverse complement.
CCAATGATTGCGGATGATAAATCTTATATAAAATATGATGCGAAAAGACCGTTGGAGAAGCCAATGTTGAGGCGTGGAGCTTGGTTTTTGGTGGAATTGGAAGGGCGTAGTTAATCATGAGCTTATTGAACCTTTTCAAATTAAAAATTCACCTATCCACTATCAATAGCCAATGCGATTGAAGCAGGGAATTAAAGAAAGCACGAAAAAATTGGTTAGATAAGAATCATAATTCATCGTATTACAAGTTATATTGATATCACGTATTGACTGATCTCAACGAAGCTGACTGTCCAATAGACGTTATTTCTCCATAGCGATAATTATTGTGGACAACAAAAAAGGGTCAAACCCAAAACGAGGGGGATTCGGCTCGGTCAACCATTGAAAAAAAAATTAAAAGAGCAATCCCAAGTGGACTCACATTCCCAATGCCCCATGGCCAGAAAAACGTGGCATGCAGCATTACCACGAGGATTTTTTGTAATTTCAAACCACGGCAACTTTCACTTCAAACATCCTATGGATCACATGCCTAGGAGAAGGCGAACAAAAGGAATAAAGTGGGAGTGTGAGTCCCGTTCTAATGCAAGTTTATTTCAAAAGGGTATCCTTGAGTCAGTTAGCGCCAGAATAATAGCGTCAATTTATTCAGATTCCTACGAAACTTTGGGAAACATTGAAGTTACCAGCAAAGGAAAAATAAATATTGCGTTAATTGTTTTATCATTGACAACATTATCTTTCTTCTTCTAAAAGAGGTTCCAAAAGAAGATGCTACTGTAATACAAAAGCAAATATAACAGTGAGTCTAAAGTCATACTGGCATATCCGTATGTATGCATGTATGAGGTGAGATAGAGTTCTATCAAACGAACGTTAAATGGAAAATATCACATGCGAAATCTTTCAAGTGCTCTAATGGAAAATACGCGTTTTGCAATATTCTGGTTTGATTTAACAGCGATGATATTTCCATATCCTGTTCGATTAATAATTAATAAGTAGGATTCACTATTCATATTTTGCCTTTGATATTTCAATAGTGTCAAAAATTAGTAACATAAGACAATACATAACAACGGTGATTCTCCAAACTTGAGATAGTTTTTCCTTGGATTTGTTATTCAATTTAACCTTTAAGTACTAACAGAGTTTTCTAGCGTGAGTACTAACATCGGTCTATTGAACCTGAAACATAAAATGCTGTTTTTGTTTATTTCTCAATCTTATGAAAACATCAAAAACATAATGGAAGTGTGTCCACTATTTATTTATTTTATTTATTCATAAAGTTCACAATTACTGCAAATTAAACAATAAACAACCGCCATTGAGCTTCTCTTCTTTTTGTGAAATTTTGAAGTTCAGTTTACCTAGGAAAGAAATCTTGATTTTATAATCATAGACTACAAATACAAACGCTAAAAATTGCTTCTAGGTACAATTGTTCAACTTTATCAACACTGGTCTGGGTATTGTTGAAAATCATAATGATGTCTGGTCTTCTTCTATCATTGGTTCAAGCTTTTGCTCTTACTCAGAATCTTCTAGTCCAGTGGTCCCTAACCTTTTTTGTGCCATGCCCCACCCAAGCCCTTCTGAAACTCTTATGCCCCTTTTTATTATAAATAAATAATTTTTAATATTGAAAAATTGAATTGTTCAATCAAGTAACTCAAAAGATTGGTCTTGGGAAGAAATCACTACGAAATCCTTAACTAAATACAGTAAATTTTCAAAATATATAGCACCAAACTAAAATTCAAATTCGAAAGAAAATTAATGAAGATTTTTTCTATGATGATTTAAAATATTAAATTGCGTTTAATATTTGCTGTACAGATATTTTATGTTTGGTTCCAATTTGGTTAGCTTCAGTTTCAAGTCTCCCCGTTCTGTTACATCCAGATGATTTCTTTTTTTACCAGTACATCATTTACAGCACTAAATCGGCTAAATATAAACCATGTGAGGACTCACCAAAAGCAAGCAGGAAAGTTAACTTGACAACGCCAAAGATATTTAGTTGATATTTTGTTCTCATGAAACGGATTTGTAATATTAAAAGTTCTTAGTTTTGCAAAATTTCTGCATTATTCACATGCATTTTGTTACTATTTATTCTTAATAAAACTGAAAAGTCTATTCCAGTTTCTATTGAGTAGCTTGAAAAATCAAATTGTTTCAATTAAGTTCTGAATTATTGCAGTCAAATATATAGTAGATCAAACTGTGTAGTCCTAATGTTGACCTAGGAGGCCGAAGCTTCTGCACCTCTACCAATCCATCGATGCGGAAAATGGTTACTCAACTAATTACGATACCTTGTATCAAGGTGCGCTGGAGCTTCATCTTGCAGTCTTGAATACATGTCTCAGCTGGCGAAATTTAACTTAAGTCAGTCTTATTTTTTAGTTTAGTTCGCAGGTTTGATTGTCTCTTCCCATTCGGATCTCCTCCTGTCCGAGATACTTGTAGGATGTTAAGTATTCCTCCTAACTTTAGGTTACGACTGGAGTGTTAATTTGTACCAAATTGGGTCTTTACTATTTACCTCGTCTAGTCGGTATGAAAATAGCACATCTTCGCAGATGGGTTAGCTCTTCTTTATTCGGATGAATTGTACCACTTGTAACACTTGCGGTGGAAAGTTTATTCTTGTGAATAACAGCCATCATTACTCATTCACTGTAATTTCACACTAATAATTAGTTGATGATTTTCTTTCGTCTCAAATGGATTTTCTTGTTAATAATGTATATTTCTCATATTTAAGAACGTCACGAAAGATGGATTGGCGGAATTTATAACTGGAAATCTTCAAAATGGATCTGGGCCGTATCTGGTCAGTCGATATCCTATAACGGTTTCAGTATTCAAGCCATGCAAAACCGAACAACCGACAGTTTGAAATGGAACGGCATATTTTTGGATCCTGCATATGATAATCAGTAAGTAAATACGAATAAAAAGGGTAATGTATAGATATTAGACAAATATTCACGTTTTTTGAATCTTACTTAATTTATAAATAATGGTTTTCACTGAAATTCGATGTTATTCATGTAGGTAGGGGCTATTTTTTAGAGTAGAAATGGTCCACATGAGATACGACGTCTTCTTGTTAATTGTTACAATTTGTAGAAAAAAGCTTATAAAAATTAGAAACAAACATAAAAATAACTAAATAAAAATACAAATGAAATACATTTTCAATATATAAAAGAAAACCACAATGAATAACAAAGTTATAGGTAATAATTGGTATATAAGTTCATGGCCAAATTAAACCGGTATGCAGAGCGTGTCCGAAAATTGAAAATTATTATTAGAATTCGTCATTTACTGAGTAAAAGGCACTTTCCAGCAAATATGCCCACAAATTATTACGAAATGTGGGAAAATATTACATCGATTTGATTTCAATTGGCATTTTTTTGCATTGTAAAATATTGAGCCCTTAACTAATTCTGAACGTGGAGTAGGTAGGTAAAAGTCGTGCTCCGCATTCCTAAGTGGATAGGCGTGCAACGCTCTTTCTGAAATTGGAGAAGCGTGATTACGTATTAAACAAACGGATTCGAAAATGAATGAGGAACGAAAAGTTCAAATTTTTAATTTTTTTTAGAAGTCCCGGCAGTGAGCCCTGCTGGTTAGTCTGAATAAATATCTAATAGCTCTATTTTCCAGTTTGAAAATTCGCTCAAATTGAGTCGCATCGCACGTACCCCAGAAAGGAAGTGCATATCAGATATGCGACTCAATAAGGACATAATAAACTGTTAAGGAGGTGGATGAGTTCAGTTCTTTGAAAACTTATCTCAGCGTAAAGCAGGAGAAACTTAATTTTTAGATAAGGCGATATGTAACACCCATTTCAAGGAATTGTCCACAACAAGCCCTAAGAATTTTACAGATTCAACGACTTCCATGGTGATGTTACTAAATAAAAAAGGCAGCAAAGTATTTTTATATTATAAAACTTTATTTTTGGAAACGTTGAGACACATATGATTAGTATTGCACCATGATTTAAGGGTGATTGGGTTACTAGATATGGTCTTATGATTCACAGTGAGATCAGAGAAACTAGTATCGTCTGCAAAAAAGACATATTTTACCACTGATGTCTACATAAAAGATGTCGTTAAAAAACAAGATAGGGCCTTGGGGCACTCCACATCCTATTGGCTTGCAAAAAGACATCTTGGGATCAACCCTTACCAGCTGGCTTCTGTTGGTAAGGTATGACTTAAGCCATGCTGCTAGAGGTCTTCCCCTGAAAGCTTTAGAAAAAACACAAAAAGTTGTTGCAGTGGAGTGATGATGATGATGATGCTAGGTTGACATTATTTAGGAGGAAGAAATAGGATCATTAGCACTAACTTGATCTACCTATATATATATATATATATATATATATATATATATATATATATATATATATATATATATATATATATATATATATATATATATATATATATATATATATATATAGAAAATTTTCCTCTCATTCCCGAACAAATAAACTATAGAATGGACTGTGAGGGATAGGGCCTTTATTGTGATTTATCGGAAGGGAAATCGTCATGGATATTCAACAGCTTTCCTCCTATTTATCGGGGAGTGTTGAACTCTCACCGATTAAAACCTTCCCTGATCTCAAGAGCACTTTGTAGCGGAAACCGCTTTCACAAGTCGTCGCTGAAAAAGTTGTCTCTCTGTTCTAACTATAAAGCTCATTCTTTTTTCATTTGTTCCCCATTATAATCTTCACCACTCCGTATCCATTTTCTCATTCTTGTTCATTTCTTACGACGCTGCTCAATATTTTTGTCCCTCATATATCGCCCTAGTTTCTGTCCACATTGAGCACAAAGAAGCGGTGTACATAGCGTCGTCTACTTCGTCACAGCTTCTGCTGAGATAGTTAAATATGCTCTTGTAGTATGCATATTCATATGCATCTGTAATCTATTCAGGTTTTGCGTTGAGATGTTTTATATTTGTAGTAGTGAGTGCGCAACAGATACGTGTCCATCACGACGAGCTGAATCGATATGCATATGGAAAAATACTGGGACTAGTGTTCTGAAAATTTGCTTGCATGGGTTTTCCGAAATGCTCGATTCAGCTAAAATAATTTCACTTTTCTGAATTTTCCGGTTATATCGGAAGTGGACCCAAACTTCGTTATTTTGAACGGAATGCTATGGTTTTTATTAAATTTTTGGAGTCTACGCTAAATTTCAATACAACTTTATATGAGTCATCGTATGCGTAAAGTCCACCATTTTTTAATTATTTCACATTTTCGAAATTTTTGGACACATGCAGCCCTCCACAAAAAAAATTATATTTCTGAGCTTAAGTGAGTCAGGTCTAATATTTTCGGGATTTGGACAAATAACACTTACAACATTCAAAATCTGAAAAATCTTTACAAAACTTTATATAGGGTGTTCAGAAAATGGGGCCGAGTTTCGCTAGAAATGGCCACCCCCATTTTACTTTTACCATTGGATTCTACGCTTTAAATTAAGGGGATTTCGTTAGTAAATTCAGATTTCTCAAATTAACGGTTTTTGTAAAAACTTGAAAAAATTTAAATTTTCATGGTTTTTAATTGTCACCTGCTGATGGCGAAAAACGAATAATAAAAGTAAATTTCGAAATCCATTCCGAACTCTTTCCTGACAGTCTTCTTTTGTAGTTAGCGACGAAGCATACACGATATCTTTTATACGACCGCAAAGAAAAAAATCTAATGGGGTGATATCCGGTGAACGGAGAGGTTAAAAACCATAAAGATTTCAGTTTTTTCAAGTTTCTACAAAAACCGTTAATTTGAGATATATGAATTCACTAACGAAGTTCCCCTAATTTAAAGCGTAGAATCCAATGGTAAAGACAAAAATGGGGGTTGCCATTTGAAAAAATTAAGTTTTCCAAGTTTTTATATAGCGAAATTCGGCACCATTTTCTCTATCCATGAAGACCTTTTAGGATTACTACAAAGTGACGAATATATTATAGATGAACTTTTAGATTAATATTGAATATTGTTTGTATCAGATTCTCTTTATCCATGAGCACCTTTAGAATTTTCTCTTTCTATACCAGATTTCTAAGACGTCGTTATAGAACTGCCATAAAATTTTTATGAGATTGCTTTGTAACTGTGTTATAAAAACTCTTGTAAGATCTGTGAGGACGTTTATTCAACAATTCTCTTATTGTTTCCTGCAAACCTTACAAAGCAACTTGAAGAACTGAAAAGTTCTCTTATAATGGTGCCCATTTCTATGTTATAAGTGTTTATGAACGTTTTGAAAATGTTCTTAGAACGAACAGTGCTCTGAAAACGTTCTTACGATTTGTATATAACATGAAATTGTTAGCTGGAATGTCCTACGTAAGTGAGTTTTCTACTAGAATTATTATCATTGGCCTGAAAATACTTATTCTTATTTATTTATTTATTTCTATAATATATTACTATATATATATATATTAATATATTTCAATAAATTGAGGAAGGTTTCAGTATCATTAATTGTGTATTTCTTCAGAAATTTTACACAGAATATGTAAGTTACGTTCGTTTTTGAACACATTGTAGGATTCTCCTTTGTATGCGGTAGACAAATTTCAAATCTTGATTATACACGAGTTGCAAAAATGTTGGTTGTTCCCTTCCGTTTCTTGAATTGATATAGATACAATATCCATCCATTCAAATACAAATAGGAATAATTGGAATTCAGTGCCAATTTATATGATTATTTTGCGATCAAGTTTGGAATTTGTAGAAAAATTCACGATTGAATTATTCCCATGTTTGGTACTACTTATTGGTTTTTTCATTCATTATAGGTAATAAATCTCCTGTTAAAAGCAGTTTTAATTACGCTCACCTTGGACAGTGTTGAAATATGAAAGTTAATAGCAGAGAAGGGAACCAGTGTCTCAATAAAAATTATATCTATTTGCTTATAAGCACTAAATTTTAAGAATTTGAATAATAGACCCACTCAAGTATTTCGAAAACAGATTTTACGATTTTCAAAGATTTTCTTAATAGTTTAAAAGCCAGACCAAATTTGAGAACGTATATTTTTTGGTACCCGACGTTTTTTCCATTGAAACTGATATACTTAGTAAATCAGCAATGGGTAATAGCTTTGCCCGACCGCGGTAGGTTTTGGAGTCCCTCAAGTGAGCCAGTTGATTTCAAACGTTGTTACAACACGGCAACAACTTTTCAGAATTCTAAAACAATACTTTAGAGCGTCTATCATTTCAATATATTATTCGTTGAACTGCTTCGAGCTATTATTAAAAATGGCCGTTGGTTGTAACTTTTCGGCTTACTGCTGTCCATGAATAAGTATTTCCATTGTAATTTTCACATTCTCAGAATTTAAACATTGCATGTATGGAATAAATTTCATTCAAGCGTTATTTTCTACTACGTTAAGAAAAAACTGGAACAAGTCGATTTTTATACTTAAATTGACAATTCACAGTATGAAAATATCATCTGCAGCATCCCCTCTGAATTATAAGCAACCCCTCGAAAATTTTCAATAAGAAAATGGGTCGTATTGCATCTTGTTGGAAAGGGATTTCAGTTCTCTGTTTAGCAATATCAAGTTTTTTAAATTTGATGCAATCATAACTGAGAAAATTAATTTTTAAGATGGAAAATTTTGACAATGTCTATATCTCAAAGCTTGTAACCTTAAATCACTGCCCGGCGGGAGACTCTAAAAACTGGTACTCAGATGGAGTGAACAATTAATATTAAATTGGAAGCCATCAGCTTTTTAACGAACGACTTTAAAAATTAATTCAAAAGGCGGAAAAGCTGGAAACACCTTATGTATTAAATTAAAATAAAAATTAAAGAATCTAAAACTATTCCTGGACACGATTACCCAAATTAATATTTATTGCTTAGAACAATAAAAAAAAGTTTCAGCATTAACTGTGGAACCAAAAGCAATTATAAATTGAAAACAACTCTATTTCTATATATTAGCGATAAGGCTGGGACTTATCTATGGAAGTCCGGGATGTTTGCAGCTCTCAACTGGATTCCTAGATGTTAGAGTTGAGGTTGAGTTTGTAGTCTGGTGAATGTTGTGTAGAGGAGCGAATATAAAGAACAAAATCACCACAAATTTAATACAATTTATTTTTGCTTGAAGTGTGGATAGGTAGAGGAAGAATTCGAATCAATTTCGAGGTATTATTGAATTTCTCGAATGGAGTAGGAGGTCGATAAGAAATTAATTTCTTCAAAAACTTGAAAGCTAGAATAAATAAATCCGAAGTGATAAAAGAATATTCAAAATGTTTGATGAAAAACGTAACAAGCCGAATTGCATGCTACAAACTTGGAACGTGGAATGAAGATAATGATGTCGAATTATATTTAGAATACATTTTTCAATGTACTTTACTATTGAATAAAATATTCAAAATGATCACAATTCACTTCTTGACAATAACCGAGGCGATTATGGAATTCACGTATGACCTCGGGGGTTATTTTGTATCCATTATCCTAACTTTTGAATTATCAATATTGTTTATTAAAATATACGTAATCTAGAGGATTCAAATCGAGGGATCTATCTGGCCACTCGATCGTTCCACATCTTTCAATCGATCTATTGGGAAAAACGTCGTTTAAATAATCTCTAACTGTACGTGCAGATCCGTCTTGATGGTAGTAAATAGATCTATCTCATTTGGATGATTAACATCTGGAAAAAGTCTTTGTAATGTAGGCACTAAGAAGTTAATAAAAAAATCGAGATAAACCTCACCATTAGCTGTACCCTTAAAAAAATAAGTGCCAATAATTTTATTGTTAATGATACCAGTCCAAACGTTGACTTCTTTAAGCTATCTGCCAATACTTACAGTTCTGTTTGTTAACTGTTTGGTTTAAATGAAACTTCGCTTCATTAGACAAAAATATTTTGTTTATGAACTGCAGATCTGTGTTCATTTTTCTGTCTATCATCAATTGGCAAAATTAGGGTACTTTTGACCCATGAAAAATATATTGAAAACAGAAATAAATAAATCTTTGTTTGATTCTTTATACAATGAATAATAAGATTTTCAATAGATATTCAAGATTTCATTGGTTGGACATGTTTTTTAATTGTTTATTTCGAGTGCTCGTCGTATGCGTCGCTTACCTTTAAGTCTCTCTAGGCCCCTCCACACTCTTGCGAGAATCTCGCGAGAACGCAAGAAACATGTGAGAAATGCGAATATGGAACTGATTCGGGTATTTTTCTCAAGTTCTCGCGCTGTTCTCCATCTTTGCCGGAGCGCTAGAACAGGCGAGGTTTATTGACTCCACACTCGCATGTTTCTCAGTAACGAGCGAGTCGCCGATTTGAATGATTGTGTTATGTACCGCAAGGCATCAATATGAGCATTGATGGAAGTACCTCTTGATGAATTAAAAAAACAACAAAACTTCGTTATTTGCAAGCTACAGAGGGTATAAAAATAAAGTTAAGAAATCTATGTTGACACTTTATTCAATAAATATTAAAAATCCATTGAAGACATTCCAGTTAACTTTTGAAATTTATTTGATGGTTCAGCTACTAATTCATGCAAATGCTTGTCCATAGTTAGGCTGTAACAGAGAAAGTTATTTCTATAGCCTAATATTAAAAAGTGTTGATATTTTTTTTATTAATTATTAGGGAATAAAAATTATAAGATAACAGCCTTGCCTTTTAAAAAGTACTTAGCTTGTTCTATTACGATGAATCCTTGTCATCCGCCATCTTTTTTTCAATCATTCTTTTCTCCTTAATATACGCATAATTATAATATACAAATGCGCATAACAATAAACTTGCCGCAGTCACTTCAGCGCCCATCGTAATTGAGCGGAAAACTGAAGTGAGAACCGTAATGAGAACTTTGTGAGAGTGTGTACCCAAAATAAGTTGTCACTCGTGGAGAGTCTTAGCGAGTGGAGTGTAGAGGGGCATCTAACGCATGCCCTGCATCGGCCTCTCTGTGTCCTGATTCATTATTTATCATTTATCTTAAAAACTATCAACTTTATCAAAATTGTTAAATAGAGCTTTATTATTAAGAATAAAATTGGCTACAATTTGTTCTAAATAAATTTTTTTATGGAATCAATTTTACAACATTTATTCAAGCATGAATCGGAACATGTAATTAAAATTACTTTTTCAGCAGCTCATGTTATTTTTTTGTCACTATCATAGTAATTATTTATAAATAATAAAAATACTTTTGAGTGCTCGAAATTAATGATTAGAGAACAGGTATAACCAATTGATTTTTTAAATGTGTATTAAATTGTAAAGGAAATTGGATTAAAAATGATATTAATATTTTTTTAATATATTTTTTATTGGTCAAAAGTCCCCAAACTAGAGATTTTTCAAACTCTCAAAGATTCATATCTCTAAAAATATTAACCTTATCGTGAAAATTCCTCGAAATTTTATTTATTTGTATTTTAATAAGCAATCTAGAAAAAATTTGTCTGGTAAACAAAAAACAATTCCTTGCAACTGTTCAAACAAATTCAGCTTAACCAATATGCGCCGATTCCTTCTAGACATTTGAAAATTATGAATTTTTTGTCCATGCGGTGTGAATGACGGAATAAATAATTCCACACTACTATCTGGAGGCTAGGGGTGGCTCATGCCCAATAGGTAACTGTTACAGGAACAACCTGCAGAATCTAAAGATAGCAAAAATGAAATTTACAATCGATTTTTTAACAAAAGGTACTCTTTATTTAACTCGATAAAGTTGATAATTTAGGTAATATGTAGATTTTTAGATCGTTTCACATGCTTGCGAAACCGTTCGTGATGAAGAAACATTCCGAAGAAAATTATCATAAATTATAATTGTTTATTGAAAAAAAGTAACGAAGATCAACAACGAACTATGTAAACGCCAGTTCTGGAGCAAAATGCATTTAATGCTGATTCCACAAGTAGCGTACACAAAATGTCAAATTTCACATTCAGAAAGTATATGCCATGGAAGTAGAGGATTATTTAACAAAACTAGCCTACGCTCGTTGGTTTATAGATAAACAACGAGTTGATAATACATTTGTTGGAAAAGTATTGATGAAGCTGGTTTCACATGATACGTTTTTATTAATTCTTACGATTTACATTTATGGGTAGATGGAATTCATCACGATACACTTCAAACAAAACATTAACATCGATTTTGTGTTAATGTGTGGACAGGAATAGTGGGTAATAATTTAGTATTCTTTTGATAATGATCTAATTTTCAGCGATACTTAGAATTTCTTCAAAATGATTTGCCACCCATGTTACGTGATATTCCTCCAAACAATCGCAGAGACAAGCGGTTCTTTTACGATCGAGCTCCTCTCCACTTCCTAAATAATGTAAAAACTCATCTCAATAACATTTTTCTTAAAAGATGGATGAGGTTCATTTGCATGGCCACCACGTACCCCTAAATTAAATACAATGGATTAATTCTTTTCGGAATATCTAAGTTGGTAGATGCCACACCAGTGAACACAAGTAACAAAATGATCGATAGAATAAACTTCCAATGTGACGCTTTAAGGCAGAATCTCGGAATGCTCTTCTAGGTTCAAAAAAACTCCGAAAGTGTGTAGAAGTGCAAGATGCTCATTTCGAACATGTATTATCGTTGTTTAGTTTTTATTTGATAAGTTTTAGATGAACCAACAAAATTTTTCTACATTTCAATTTTTTCCTTATGTGAGTAACGCGATTTTTGACAACATGCAGTTCAATTAAAAATATTTGTGTTCCAATACCTTATGTAAGTATTTTCAATAATTAGAATTTATGATAATTATCTTCAGACCGTCTCCTCAATCATCAATTTTATCGAGTTAAACAAAGAGTTACTTATTTCTTTCAACTGTTGCGATTGTAACTGGTCAATTCAAGTGTCAAGAATAGAAAGCATGGTGTTATTACCTCTGGAACACTTGATGCAAGGCTATTGAATTTTATCAGCAATAATTCCATGAGTTCCTTAATGGAATAAATTTTTCGAATTTCAGATTTTGAGCATGTTTTCAGAGCAATTAATTGTTCATAAAGATTAACTGAGATGTATTTACTGTATTTAGCTGACAGTTTTCCGGAAGCATTTTTTATCACTTCATTTGAAGAAGATAGGAGTTTCTCCGTTTCTAATACTTATTACTCAGGCTCTCAAATCTTTGTTTTTTTTGGGAGAAATTAATATATCTAAACAACAATAGTATACATTGACTTTGAAATATGATTTCTGGTCTGAAATTCTCTCATCTTGTGATAACTCATCAAAGAAAACGCTTCGTCTTTTATTTTTAAAAACACTTACTTTCCACTCTTTTGCTGAATCTCTGGACTCATTTTGCAAACCATTGAATGAATTTTGATTTCTTATTTCGCTCAGTCTATTCAAAAGATTACTTAATAAAATACTAGCTTTCTGTAAGTCATTATTTTCATGCTGTGAGCTTTAGAAACAGGATTAATGATTTCAAATAGTGAAGAAAAAAATGTGACAAGCACTAAGAACTCTCTACAATGTTAATTATATTTTTACATTCTTCACGTTCATCTTTTTCAGTAGAAATTGAATTTAGTTGGTACAAAGTTTTCATGATTAATAAATAATTTTTTTTATCACTAATAAAGCGTCGTTCTTTGGAGACCATCTAGTAGGGCATACCTTTTTAAGGGTAATTTTATATTTTTCAGATGAATCGTTATTCAACATTGCCCAGCGTTTTATACTATTGCTAAACAAAGTATATATTTTTTCTAAATTATCGAAAAAAGTCGACTCTCAATAACATGTTTCGCAATATCGTTTAAAATTAAATTTAATGCATGTGCAGCACAATGAACCTAATCGGCATTCGGAGCATGCTCTTTTATAAGGGCTTGCAATCCTCCATACACACCCGACATAACATTTGCTCCATCATAAACCTGTCCTCTACATTTAGACAAATCAATTGCATATTCTTTAATCGTACTAAAAATTTCAATTTTAAGTCCAAAAGGACTCACAGATTTTTAATTCTTTAGGTACATTATCATCATTGTCTGTTATCGAGATGTATCGAAAAACTACAGAAAGTTGGACAATTTTTGAAAAGTCTTGTGTTTTATCAAAATAATTGTCAGAAATGGAAACATTTCACTAATTTTTGTTTACATACATTAGGGACCTCTGTAGTCCGGGGGCCCCGTATCATTGATACGGCTGATACGGCGGTAGCTACGCCCCTGACTTTGACATACTTTAGTGATAACGATTATATGATTGGTATTGACTAATTTTTGTTTTCTAGATGGAACGCTGCCAAACTAACAGAGAAGAAAAAATTCATCTGTCAAGTTCAAGCCAAAGGTGTTAAGAATATTGGTCGACGAAAAAAGAAATTAGCGGACGCAACCATCACTATCTTGAAAAATAAAAAATGAGAAATTTGTTAGAAAATTGTACGTCAAAATTAAGGCGCATAACGGAAACATTTCTTCAATAAAATTGTTATAGATCAAAAAATAGGAACTTAATTAATTGTCATTAGTTAGCACTTCCATAATTTAAATATTTGACATCTTTGGATACTAGAAAAAGCAAGCTCGTCTGGTCTTACGGACTTCGTACGCAATGATTACGATAACAAAATTTCATTTCGAAAGAAAAACCACATGGAGGTTTTCTAGAAAGTAATATATAATTTTTGTGCTACTAACATTCAAAATTTTTATTCTAACTACTGACATTTGAAAAACAGTATAGTACAATGCAATAATAAAAATATACTTCTACGAGGTGTGGTTATTAAATAACGAGACGGATCATATAAAACATTTGTTTTGATGTTAGGTTAATTTATTTATTATAACTTTCAATATACAGATTGTCCCACAATGAGTTAACACTATCTATATGGCAAAATACTTATAATAAAATCATGAAAATTTCTACGTATGGGTTTTCGGATACGATCTTTTTAAATAAAATATTTTCAAAGATATCCGGCTACTGTTACTTTGTTATTTTAAATAGAACACCCTGTATATTAATATATTTTTGAAATCTACGTCAAATTTTAGTATACTTTTTATGCATGCTTTTTAGTTATTATTTTTTTTTGTAAAAAATTTGACCATTGAAGACCCTTATAAATTATTTTTTTACGGGGATACCCTTAGAGATATGAAAATGGTTTCTATTCGGTTGGTTTAAACAAGGTCAGACGTATTAGAATATTTGTGAAGTTAAACTTTGAACATTTTTTATACACACCCTGTACAGATTGAAAAATGTTCAACATAGATTCAAACACGTCTGACCTTGCTAACAGTAACCGAATAGAAATCATTTTCATATCTTCAAGGGTATCCTCATAAAAAATAATTTAGGGTTTACAAGGGTAAACTTTTTTAGAAAAAAATTAGTAACTCAAACATTATACCTTTTTAGAAAAAATGTTTTAAACAAAAGTATACTAAAATTTCACTTAAATCTCAAAAATGTAACAATATATAGAGTGTTCTATTTAAAATAACAAAGTTACAGTCTACTTCCAGTAGAACCGGAAGCTGGCCTTCTTTGAAAATACTTTAGTTGAAAAGATCGTATCCGAAAACACAAACGAAGAAATTTTCATTATTTTACTATAAATATTTTGCTATACTGATAGTTTTCACTCGATGTGGGACACCCTGTATACACCTCCTCCATTTTTACATCGCTCCACGCGAATCTTTCGTTGTTAGAAAAAGTGCAGAAAGTCTTAATCTGTCAGTTCCTCCAAGAGGCGCATCGCTTTTCTATTACAGCTTCTTCAGACTCAAACCTTGTTTCTCTTAGACAACAGTTTCGGACACAATTTTCGCATGTTTATATTTTCATGTATAATTTGCTGCACAGATACTTTGTCAATTCCTATAAATTCAGCAATTTAACAAATACTTAGCTGACGGTCATATCGAAAAATATTAGACTTTTTCAGTATTTTCATCCGTGATTTATTTTCACAAATCTATTCGACCATCTTTGAAACTCTTAAACCACTAGAGAATACGTGTACACGACAAATATTCACTGCCATACACTTATTCCAATAAATTATGAGTTTTAGTTGCAATTTTTCAAAGTTTCATGTGGAATTTCATAAAAATACGTTGATTTATTTTTAGAAATATATAAACGAGGACTACGGCTACACTGGTTTATACATAGAGATGGTAGAAATCGCTTTAGAAAGAGTAGTCTTTGGGCTAAACAACAGACAGTCAAATAACTTAGAATTTCTGGAACCCTTGGTGATATTTATAATGAACTGTATACACCAACAATCACAATTACAATGTCTGACGCAAAGGTAAATTGTTTACCTTCAGTCTCTGTGTGTGTCAAATTTGGCGTATACGTACTTTCTCTCTTTGTTACTTAATAGCCTTCCCTCGTACATATGAGGTGTAAAATTATATAAAATTAATTCAACTATATATTAGGAATTTGTAGTAGGTTTTATAATAACGACCCAAATATATAATAAATCTTTTATCCATTTTAGCGGTCAGAAAAATGACTAGCTACTTTGTCCGCCAGTCCTAAAGGAAGTCAGTTTTTTCATGATGTTCTAATATTTGTTCAATCACATTTTTCATAATTTTCTTGCATTTTTCTCTTTTATATAAATTTTTTCGGACTAAAAGTTGGGTCACCCAAAATGCTATAACTTAGAAACTAATAGTACGACAGCTGTCAAATTTATACACTTGTCTTTTCAAGATTGAGGCTAACTAAAATTATATGAATTAAATACTAGTAATGACATCTATGTGTTAGCACACAAAATTTTCAGCTCCCCTCATATAAAATTTTATTGAAATCATTAGAAATGTTTTAAATACGAGGGCCGTTTTTTCAACCTGTGATAGGCTATAAATAAAAGATAAGTTCATATAAAACAATAATTTTATTACCAAAATATTGATAGATATCCTTATGGTTATTTTTCGTCATAATCACCGAACAGATTGAAACATCTGTGGACAAGCTTTTTAATAGCCTCTTCAAAGAAAGTTGCCGCCAATGAACAGTCCTTGAAACTTCTGAAAATTCCATAGACAAAGCAGTAATGGTGATTTTGCGGTTTTCGTGATTCATTCTGTCAAAACTCGTTGAACCAGGTCATCTGAAACGACAGGTTTGCATCCTAGGCCCTCTTATGCACATCATTACGGCCATATTTAAGCTTTAGACACCATTCACGCCCATCACCATCACTCATGTGTTTTCCCCATACACACCTGTTAATCTCCGATGGATTTCTGCTTCACTATTTCCTTAAGCCTGTAGAAAACGAGTTACACTTCGCAATTCACACTTGGCGGGAGCATCAATAATGGGGGACATGTTTACGTGGCTGTAGCACAACGCCGACTGACACCTGAATGTCATTTCTTTTGCTCGCGTAGCGTCTGGAGGAGCGATCGGAGGCTGGAAAAAACGTCCCTCGTATTTCAGATGATAATGTTAACATATAAAGACATTTCCTAAAAATTATCTAGTTTACACGTTTATGTTTATTGATAAATATTTAATAATTCCATATGAAAAATGACTTCTTGGTGGAGAGGCGTAGATACTTAACAGTATAAGAAAAGACTTTTACTCTATGATCAACACTGTTACGTTAACAAGTTTATCCATTATGATCTATAACTTGCTAGTGATAAAAGTCATTTAAATCAATACTGCCTTGTAACTGTAGATTTATATTTAGTGGTAATATTAAATATGTTGTTAATTGTATTATGTATATATATTTTATTTATTGTGAAATAAAAAAAAATAAAGAGTATTATTGATGAAAAATTACTCTACATACGCAGTGTTTTATCAAGTATTGTTCATATATTAACTGGAGAAAAGTTAACTGAAAACACTGAGATTGATTCTTAGCGATAATATTCCCCATTAGCAGATCACATTAACACAGTTTTTCTCTATTACTAGATGCGTACAGTAGGAAAAGATGGTTTTTTCTCTCCGTTACTTTCTACGTAAATATCATCCTCCAGTTTCTATTCTATCTACTCTAAGCTTATTGCTATTTGTTCTATACTCGTACCGGGTGTCCCAATAAGAATAGCTCTTGGTGATATATCATGTATGTGAGTGATATTGTATATTTTGAGATGACACAAAACTGGAGTCTTGGTGATTCGACACGTGTAAAAGGCGCCGTTCTTCAGTTACTGCTAGAAATAAATAGAGAGTGATATGATTGATCAAAAAATATCCAAAATCCGTCTATCTAGCAATTGACAGAATTCTTCGTGTTAGATCCGGAACGGTAATTTTAATTTTACATGGTCATATGCTGCTTAACTATTTGAAAAGGTCAGAAATGTCAAATGATAGTGGACATCGTATTTTTTATACAGTGGTTATAGGCCATGGAACATGCAGATCATTGAAAAACAGTGAAAAAGTAGAGGTTTGTTAAAGAAATTATGTGCCCACTTTCCACTCATATTACAGATTTAGTGGAAGCAATTGTTTGATTTTGTTTTAATTTTAGTTTTAATTTTTTTATTTAGATATTCATTCTACTCTACGCCTCTGGCAGTCTCTCTTTCTTCGTTACTTGTCGTTTTTATGTAGCGAGACGAGAACGCAGTATATGTATTATATAGACCGAAGTAAGAACGTTTGATTCTAATAAAAAGAAGCTTTGCTTCCAGAAAATAAATGGGACTTTGTTTCATTTAAAATAAATAGAAAAATTAAATACAAAATAAAATTATACAGTCCACTTCATTCAATACAACATTTTGGTCATTCGAGCCGACGATTAACAAATTATAAATAAATAAAATTGTGTTGTGCACAAGAAGATCCTTTCAAACTACCGCATCAGGAAGAAGAAACCTGTAAGTCCTTTCCATTTTATTATTTATTCCTCCTCATAGTGTCGTCAATTTCTGATGGAAGAGTTTTTTATTATTGCTTTGCAGTAAATAATATATAGTTCAATACAATTGCAAGAAAAAATATTTCAGGTTAACGTTAAACAAAACTATAGGTATTACCTTGTCGGTAAGGCACACTTATTTGACGTAAATTTAAAGACAGGTAAAAATTGGTTTCAATATAGGAATATAGTATTGTTCTTTACTTTATTATAAAAAAAATTGCCTTATTTTCTTGCTCAAATATTATCATTCAATATTAAGGTATCGAGATGAATTCACAAGTAATTTGCAATTAATATAAATATCGATTAATACACAACAAATTATTTTGAATTATTCATGTTGTATCTTTAGAAAGGTATTTGCAATATTTGCATCCTAGATCCTAGTAAGAAAGTAATATACTCCGTTTTTTTTTCATTAGCCAAGTAGACAAAACATTCGGACGGCGCCAGCGGAGCGGCTAAGTACAAAAAGGTCGCAGTTTTTCTGTAAAGTTATTACTAGTAAACAAATCAAAACTCATTTCATAGGCGCGCGATAAAAATAAAATAAATTTCCGAGTCGGAAAAAATGAAGAATTTATATAAGAAAAGGTCTATTATTAAGGCATCAGTTACAAGGTTTGAGAATTTTTTGAAGGAAATCGAACAAGATCCCTCAAAAAGAATTTACGTAGCCGATAGATTCGAAAGATTTAAAGTATCTTTAGACGATTTTGAAACAATTCAATCGGAAATTGAGGAAAATTTAGAAGATACGGAAAGAAATCAAATTGTTTTTGATAAGGATCGTAGAGAATTTGAAAACAAATTTTATGAGTTACTAAATGATGCTAAAACCTTGATGAACACGAACGATGGTGTATCAGATATTGAATCTTTGATAGTCGATAGTTCTAGGCCGCGATCAGGTATATCTCATAATCTAAGATTACCAAAAATTTCCTTACCATCTTTTTCGGGTGAAGAAAATTGTTGGTCATCATTTCACGACCGATTTAAATCACTAATTCATGATGATTCGAGTTTGTCTACAACAGAAAAATTCTTCTATTTGCAATCAGCAGTAAAAGGTGAAGCTGCAAAATTAATAGGTGACTTAGAAACTACTGATTCAAATTATAAAATAGCATGGGATATGTTAAAAGACAGGTACGAGGATACAAAATCTTTGATTAAAATCCATTTAAAAAATATTTTTGATTTGCCTAAAATCAATAAAGAAAATTTTTTTGACTTAAGAAATTTCTTAGACATATTCAATTTAAATTATAGAGCATTAAGGCAACTAAAAGAACCCGTAGATGAATGGGACAGAATTTTATTATTTTTATTAGAAGAGAAACTTGACAAATATACACGCAAGGAATGGGAAACTAAAATACATAAAATAAACTCCCCGAAAATTGATTTATTTGTTGACTTTTTAAAGGAAAGATGCAGCAAAAATAAAAATATAAATAATAATACCAATGTAAAACAGAATAAAGTGTTAAGTCACGCTTCTTTACATACTAAAGGTCAATTTTGTATATATTGCAATAAATCTGATCATTTAATTTATAATTGTGAAAGTTTTTTGCGGTTAGATGCAGTCTCTAGGCTAAATTCAGTAAGGAAATTAAAGGGTTGCGTAAATTGTCTTCGCAAGGGCCACTTTGCTAATGTTTGTAGAGGATACAATTGTAGCATATGTAACAAGAAACATAACGTATTATTACATATAAATGAAGCTAGTAATGCAACTAGATTTTTTAATACTAAAGGAAATTTGTCTAATACAACAAATAACGAAAATGAACTTGAAATTAAATCTACAATCGTCAAAAGTGGTGAAACTGCATCCGAAATTAATAGTTTGAGTTCTACAAGTATTTTTAATAACTGTGTTATTTTATCCACTGCATTGATAGATATCTTCGATGTTAATAATAAACCAGTGCGGTGCAGAGCTCTTTTGGATTCCGGAAGCCAAAGTTCATTTTGTACGACCGAGTTAGCACATGCATTGAATTTACCATATAAATCTGTTTCAATTCCAGTAGTAGGTATAAATGCAACAAATTCTACGAATGTTTCTAAAATTTTTCAGGCAAAAATAAAATCAATTCATACTGAATTTGAAGCAAATTTGCCATTTTTAGTCATAGATCAAATTACAGGCAAGGTACCACAGTTTAATATAGATCTTTCAAACATTAAAATTCCTAAAAATTTATTGTTGGCTGACATTACTTTTGATACATCAGCTAAGATTGACATTTTGCTTGGTTGTAATATATTTTACGAACTTTTATTAAGCAATCAAATCAAGTTAGGAAAGAGGCTACCTATTCTACAGGAATCGCATTTGGGGTAGATCATTTCAGGAAATTTTACCGCCCCTTCAATGGCTACATTTTGTAATCTTTCTAAAATAGACGTTCAGGAACAATTAGAGTCCTTTTGGAAAATTGAGGAAGTTTCTAATACGAATCAATCCGTTTACTCAGTAGAAGAAAATAATTGTGAGGAGCATTTCGTAAAAAACTTTTATAGAGAAGGTGATGGCCGATTTGTTGTTAAATTACCTTTCAAAAAAAAACCTATTTTTGGCCAAACTAGGGATATAGCTCTAAAGCGACTGAAGTCTGTAGAAAAAAGGGTGCTGAATAATAGTTTCATGGAAGATTATTTCAAGTTGGGGCATATGTCCTTGGTAAACGAATCTTTAGGGTCAGAAGTTAAATTCATTTTACCTTACCACTGTGTACTAAAATCTAGTTCTTTGACTACAAAAGTACGGGTAGTTTTTGATGGTTCCTGTAAATCAACTAATAATATCAGTCTGAACGACGTTTTGATGGTGGGTCCAATCACACAACCTGATATATTTAATACATTGTTAAGATTTAGAAAGCACCAAATTGCCTTTACGGCAGATATAGAGAAGATGTACCGACAAATAAAGTTACATCCCTCGGATCAACAATTTTAACATATATTATGGCGAGAAGATAAGTCCAAATCGGTATAAGAATATGAACTTAATACTGTAACTTACGGCTTAGGTCCTAGTTCATTTTTAGCCACCAGATGCTTGAAGCAACTGGCTATAGAAAATTCAAAAGATTTTCCCGAGGCAAGTCACGTTATAGAAAACAATTTCTACATGGATGATTTAATCTCAGGAGCCGACAGTGTAGAAGACGCCATTTATTTAATCAAACACTTGATAAATATTCTAGATTCTGCTAAATTTCCACTTCTAAAATGGACGTCAAATAGAACAGAAATATTTGAAAATTTAAATCTGGATCTCTCTTCCTCTGAATTTATGATTAAGGATGGATCCAGTACAAAAACGTTAGGAGTCTTTTGGTTCTCCTTAGAGGACGTTTTTAGTTATTCCGCTAACAAATTAAGTATAAAAACTTATACCAAAAGATCGATTCTATCTATAATATCACAAGTTTTTGATCCGTTGGGATTAATCGCCCCGGTGACAATAACGGCAAAAATTTTACTGCAAAAATTGTGGTCACTCAAGGTAGATTGGGACGATGTTTTACCGGATTACTATGTTAAATCGTTTTTAAATTTTTATAACAACATATGTGAAATTAATAAATTAAAAATATCACGTTGTCTGATAATCAATAATACCATTGAATTAGAACTTCACTGTTTCACTGATGCCTCCACAAGCGCTTATGGAGCAGTAATTTATATTTTATCCCGAAATAATATTGGCGATAAGGTAAGTTTAGCTTGTGCAAAATCCAAGGTAGCACCTTTGAAAACAATTACCCTTCCCCGTCTGGAGCTTATGGCAGCACTTTTAGGTGCACAATTAGCTTCAAGGCTACTGGAATCATTGAATTTATCCTTTGATAAAATAATGTTTTGGTGTGACTCCACAATTACATTGGCGTGGATAAAAAGGGAACCTAGTACTCTCAAGACTTTTGTAGCTAACAGAATATCTCAAATTCAAAGCTTAACGATGAACAATGAATGGAGATATGTGCCTTCGTCGGAAAATCCAGCCGATTTCGTATCAAGGGGACTACAACCTTCAGAAATTAGCTCATATAAAATGTGGTGGAATGGGCCCTCCTTTTTGCCGCATTCTAGCCAATGGCCTTTAGCTCCAAATAATGGTATTACAAATTTACCAGAAACAAAACTTTCTATAAATTTAACCTTGGGAGCACAGATATGCAATGATTTTGACATAATATCTAAATACTCTAATTACAAAACTTTATTCCATGTGACTGCGTATTTATTTAGGTTTGCATCGAATTGCAAAAGGTCAGTAAAACTCAGAAATTTAGGTGAACTAACTTTGGAAGAAATTAATATCGCTAAATGTACTTTGATAAAATCAGTACAGTACAAGAATTTTAAACCAGAAGTAGACAAACTCAAATCAGGAAAACAGATTTCACGTAAAAGCAAATTGCTTCCTCTTTCACCATTCTTAGATTCCGAAAATATATTGAGAGTTGGTGGCAGGCTGAACAAATCTGATCTATTTTATAACCAAAGGCATCAAATTATCTTACCTTGTAAGGATTATTTCACAGAATTAATTGTTAATCATGAGCACAAAAGGCTTTTTCACGCTGGTACTCAAACAGTACTAGCTACCATTCGAAATGAGTTTTGGCCTCTTTCTGGTCGCCAAGCTATCCGCAGAGTTTTACGAAAATGTGTAAAATGTTTTCGAGTACAGCCTACTGGACTAATTCAAAAAATGGGTGAACTACCTTCATCAAGGGTTAACCCATCAAAGCCATTTCATACGGTAGGTATTGACTATGCTGGCCCATATTTAATAAAGGACAGCAAGCTGCGTAACAAGAAATACATTAAGTCTTATATATGTTTGTTTATATGTTTTTCTTCCAAGGCCACACACTTAGAACTAGTTAGTGATCTTACCGCTGATGGCTTCCTTAATGCATTCAAAAGATTTATTTCTCGTCGTGGTTTATGTAGGCACATTTATTCAGATAATGCAAGTACCTTTGTAAGGGCAAATAAGGATTTATTAAAGTATTTTGAATTAAGCCAATCTCTAGTTGATCAAGAGATTACTTGGCATTTTAATCCTCCTTACTCTCCTCATATGGGAGGATTGTGGGAACGTGCAGTTCGCTCTACTAAACACCATTTGAAACGTGTACTTAACAACACTTACCTTACTTATGAAGAATTTTATATTCTTCTATCTCAAATTGAGGGCATCCTAAATTCTCGCCCTCTCCTTCCTCTTACCGAAGATCCTGATGATCTACAGCCTTTGACTCCAGCACATTTCTTAATCGGTACTGCGATTCAAACAATTCCAGAGCCAGCTGTTCCTGCTGACCATAAAATTCAGTTATCTCGATACAAGCACATTACTATGATGATACAGCACTTTTGGACTAGGTGGTCCAAGGACTACTTGAACTTACTCCAGCAGCGACCCAAATGGCGAGTTACTCAAATTGACTCTATCCAAGTGGGATCTATGGTGCTCTTAAAGGAAGATGATACCCCTCCAATGAGTTGGAAATTGGGACGCATAGTAAAGACTCATCCAGGCAGTGATGGACTTGTTAGAGTAGTGACAGTAAAGACTTACAGTGGTATCACTAAACGTGCCATAAATAAGATATGTGTTTTACCTATAGACGATTAAGGGTTATTTGGTTGTACTTATTTTTTACTTGTATATAATTTTATGCTATGTTTATTGCTTTAATGTATATTTTTTTTTCTTTTTGAAAGCTGGTACTTTCAAGGCCGGCGCTATGTTTGATTTTGTTTTAATTTTAGTTTTAATTTTTTATTTAGATATTCATTCTACTCTACGCCTCTGGCAGTCTCTCTTTCTTCGTTACTTGTCATTTTCATGTAGCGAGACGAGTACGCAGTATATGTATTATATAGACCGAAGTAAGAACGTTTGGTTCCAATAAAAAGAAGCTTTGCTTCCAGAAAATAAATGGGACTTTGTTTCATTTAAAATAAATAGAATTTTAAATTAAATTTTAAATTAAATACAAAATACAAAATAAAATTATACAGTCCACTTCATTCAATACAACAGCAATTGAGCGTAAAAATCAACGTATATATCAATATTAACTTGTAGAACTTGAGAAAGTCAATATTTGCGGGTTAATTAAGCATAACTATAATGTATAGTTACAGACTGCACAGCAGACAGTTGAATTTTCACGTGCAAATATTGTAACAGTTATTAAACATCCATCCTATTTGGCTTATGTTGCTATGTGCAACTTCTGTTTATTCTCTACCTAAAGAAATATTAACGAGTACGTGGTCGACGTTTCACGAAGGAGGATGAGGTAGATTGAAAAATAAAGTTAATATTTTCGTTAGTTTTTGATAGTATTAATGCTTGTATAAATTTTCAAACTCATTAAATTCAAATTGACGTTGATGGAATTAATCAATATTTCTTATTGGGCTTGAAAGGCCGAGCTGGTCGACCGTCCGTGTATTCTTCCAGATTATAATAATGTATGTGCCGTTAATTGGTGTCCAGTCTAGGTTGAAGCGTGTGGGTGTGCGTTTAGGGTCCAATTTGACCCTCTCTTTCTAGTGTAATTATTTACTAGAAAAGACGGTACAACCTAATATGAGCGAGAAGAGTGAAGAACCGATTGTGAAGAGAGAATCATATTTTTATAAAGAAAAAAACCGCATAGATGGTATCTGGTTTGAGAGTATAATCTTCCATGAAGCAACCAGTTGAACCAATAAAAGCTTGGTAATGTTAATCAATGATCAAATGTTGGAGAATCTACTCAATGAAACAAATACTCGTATTACAGATATGGTCACCAATTATAATATTTCAAGTCCTTCTTGCCAATTTACAAGACATGTTTATTAAGTGAAGCTAAGTGCATTTTTTGTACTTTTATATTTAGATGGCGTCTTCATAACACAGACTTTCAATCGCTATTCGCAGCATATGGAACTGGTCGTGACATTTTTAGAGCGACAATGTCCTTGAAGCGTTTGTATTTTCTTCTCGCGGCTTTGCGTTTAGATGATAAATCACTAGAGAAGAGAAAATCAATAAAGGGGTCCTTTGGTATATATTTCTGAATTTTATGGATTATTCATTGATAATTGTAAATCAAACTACAGTTGTGGAGAATAATACATTACGGTTGAAGAAATACTCATTGCATTTCGTGGACGTTTTGAATGTACCTTGAAAATAAACCAGATAAGTATGGACTGAAAGTCCACTGCCTATGAAATGAAAAAACACATTTATTGAATGCATTCATCAGAAAACTGAGTAAACCTACTTCAGACGCACTGATATTAGTTCAGTCAGTTGCCAATACCAACAGAAATGTTATAAAAGGAAAGGATTAAATTGGTTGGTACCACATAAAAAGGGAATCAGCCCCAGAGTTTCTTTCTCATAAAAACAGGCCTGTTAATTGTTTAGTATGTGTCTCAAAAAAATAGGGCAGTTTTATTAGATGCCCTCAAGACCATACCAGAAAATAAGCCAGAGTTCATACACTTTCATAATGATTCAAAGAGTGGTTTTGATGCCCTGGTAAAAAAATGTGCATGTTATAAAGTAGGGAGAAGAACACGAAGATGACTACAAACAATAACCATCTTCGTGTTCTGATGGACTAATGGATATAGAAGGTGTAGATGCCAATGTTATTTTCAACTGTGTGGCAAGTAATCGAAAAATGGATAGAAGAAACTTTTTAACAACGTTGGAGAGGTAACTATTGAAGAAGACTTGACTCGCCGTGTTCAAGAGAAAAGTTTACCAAGAGCGTAGCGCTCTCTCTTATACAAAATAGGCAATATTGATGAAGCAGAGCCAATGGTAACTCAACAACCTGTTCAAGGACGATATCTCAAAATAAAGCATAGTGTTCAAAATTATCCTGTCATACCATGAAAGATACAATTTTCAGCCATACCAGTTAAGGGTTAACAAATTCCTGCTAGGAAGCATACAATTGGAATAATTGCTGTTTACAGTGTCGATAACTCAAGTAATTCTTAGCCAGAATTGTTCAGCTGTTCATTTATGAGACAAACTTTGGATAATTTCACATATATCAAAGATTACTCGGAACATATCATTGCGGGGTAAAGAAAAAATATGTATCTGATTCAGCGCAAAATGCATTCACTGGATTTCCTACTAACTATTTTATTTAGGTATTCAGGTATTCATCAAAAATTAGTCAATAATGAAAAGACAAAATTTTTATACATTGCTTTATTAGCATAATAATTAATTTTAATGAAAATAAATTTTTTAGGAACACATTATGATCGGAATTGAGTATAATATCTAAAACTTGATGGAATTTGAAGCCAAAATTTCTTTACTATTTTATTAGAACAAATAAATGATTGATGAAATGTTATATAATTAGAAAAAGTCGGATATTATACTTAATTTCTATGGTTACATATATTATATTACAAGTACGAATAAGCGTTTTTAACAGTACTATAAAAAATATAAAAAAAGTTAGCTGATTTTTCTTTGTAAACAATAAACAATGTTAATTGACTGAAATGATTGAACACATCGTAAATAGCGTTAAAAATTCAGTATTTGCATAAAACTGCAGAAGTAACAAGAAAAGATGTTACCAGCATCAAAGCACATCAAGAACTGGTTTCTTAGAAAAAAGTTATTAACTCTGTAACTGAAATATTATCAAGTATTCGTTGTAATCTATTCCAAGACACGTCTAAATAATTCAATGATATTGATAAGATAATAACTATAGTGCAAACCGCAAAACAAGGAGATGGACATTATCAATTTTTTATAGCTTGATTGCTATGGCAACTTCAAATGGACTATTCAAAGACAACAATGTTCTAAAAAGGTGTGACTTTCGTAGAGAAGTAGCATCCGGATTGATTCGTAACTTTATTCAGCAAATACTGCTAATATCTAATTAGCCTCAAGACCTGAGGGCGATTATTTCAGAAGTAGGTGAAGAGGCAACTAAATAATGACAGTAATGCTCCAAACCCACGTCAAGAAACATCTTCCATTGCACCTCGAGCCGATTAACTTCAACGCAGAGTAAATTGCCGATTTTGCCCTTACCAAAAGGATAGGAAGGCAGGATATAATTTTGAACAACTGACATGTACTGAGTACAAATGTTTCTTCAAATTCGACAAAATATGGGCTTGTGATAGATAGTAGTTTTAAACGCTATTTTGAATACAAAATATATAGTATTGAGTTCCATATGTGTGTACCAAATATTTTGAATCAAATTTTTTAGCTGACAAATACAAAATTACTATTTAGAATTATTTTACTGGGTTTTATGACCAAAATTGTAAGATTCGAGAATTTTTATGAATAATGTTTGAAGAGATGTCCCGTTCTCAAAGATCAAAATGTATATACTGTATGCGATTAGCTGTGAGCACTTGTTAGTTCGTTAGTTCACTATAAGAAAAAATTCCTATACTTTAGCAGAAGAAAATTGGAAATGATCCATATTATTCCACGAGATGAAAGAAAACCAGATCTAGTAAAAATTCTTGGACATTCTAGACGACACAAATATAGATAATTCGAGAACATGAATTCTTGTTAGGAATATTCTTACAAAACTATTGTGGAAGAAAAACTGTGAGAAAATATAAAGATAAGAAACAAAGAAACACCCTTTTCGCTTTTACATTTGCATATGATGAGTAACTAAGTTCTCCACAACTGAAAATATGCTAGTAAAATATTACCTAGTACTAGTTTTCTATATTTTAAAATAACAAGAAAACAGAATAATTACATATGGCAACACTGAATTTTTAAATACCACCATCATTAAGTAGTAAGCTTCAACTACAGTTGAGTCTTTGCTATTTCATTGCTATAACATCAGTAAATATGATTTTCCATGGAAATGTAACGAGAAAACATATGTGTGCCATGATCTACCATAATTTCAAAAAATGGGTAAGAAAGTCATAAACAGTTGCAACGCTTATTTCATAATGAAAGTTCATCATAAACAACTATTTCTCTATATAGCCGAGAGTGATACGTATGATTGAAGAATATCCAAGATGCTATATCAACTGATTGAAACAACTCTTATTGTAGAATCCGCAATAGTAAATCCGATTTATTATGATGTTCACCTTCATGTACAGAAGTTATTATTCATTGGGTGCCACTTACGTTCAA
Organism: Diorhabda sublineata; assembly: GCF_026230105.1. Classification (NCBI taxonomy): domain Eukaryota; kingdom Metazoa; phylum Arthropoda; class Insecta; order Coleoptera; family Chrysomelidae; genus Diorhabda; species Diorhabda sublineata. The sequence goes on along the minus strand of NC_079480.1, from coordinate 17,346,310 downwards.
CGAGTCATCTTCGAATAGCCAAAGAAATTTGTTAAAACACAGGTAGAACTGTTTATGATAGTTTTTAAACTCTTTTAATGATTGATGCATTGTTTGTTTTAATTTGTGTGTGGGGAATATTATTAAACAATGCTACGCCGATTGAATCTGTATCGCGTAGCTGCTCTCCAGCTCAGCTTTTTATTTTTGCAGGGAACAAATATAACTGATAGCACTAATAGATGAGCTGCTTATCTCGTACACATCTTCTTTTAAATCATTTCCTTACCTCAGCGTACCCTCCAGCCACGATAATGGATTTTTTCTGTGATTCAGTAGAGCCATTTACTTATTTTTTTTTTGGTATTAAATATTTCACTTTTTGTTTATATGTAGTAGGGTCTAAAATGTGTCTATCGATAAAAATTCGAAGATTGAGAAATTTCGGATGTTTCGGTATCGAGACGAGAAATTGAATTTAGAAAAATAGACAAGACAAGAAATTATTGATTATTGATTAATTGATCTGGTATTGAATATTTATCAAAACCATATCTATGGAATGAATATGTTTAATTCTCTCAAATCTTTTAGTTTTCATTTGAAAATATTGGACGTTTTCTGTTCATTGGATGCGACTTCTAGAAAAGAAAACAATTTCATAGATAAGATGGAAGAATAGGAAGAAATAAATTAATCAATTCTAAGCTATTAATACAACTTTAGAGTTTTTACAATGCTAGCAACGGTGTAGTGACTTGTATGATAAACATGAATTGGTAATGAATAAATATAATAGAACTTCTATTTAAAAAAATAAATTCCATTTCAATTGTGAAAGAATACATAAAACATTGATTAAAAAACTTTGTCGATCAACTTTCTGAAAATCAAATAAACATTTTTCATGAAAACAACAATAAATAACGTTATTATACCTGAGACGCGCGAAAAATTGTAAAAACATAAACAAACGACTAAAGAACGAAAAATTTTTGTCAATATAAAACAAAAGAAGCTTTAAATAGAAAATTATAATCTATCTTGAACGTAATTGTATTCTTCAATTATTGGTTGTGGATAGAGAGGATTGGAAAGTTTCCCTTTTTTATGGTATGTCCTCCACCTAATATTTTTAATCAAAGTTGGCTCTCCTAATTCTTCCGGTTTTCTACTCAATCTTCGTTTGTGATTTCCTCTTCGACGTTGTTTTTGTTTGGTTGCTCCATTAGAAGAGTGAACTGGCTTTATTCTAAAATCAAAGTTCACATCAAAATTTTTATACACGGAAAAAAATTAAATAAGTTACTCACTTTTGAGTTTTCCGTTTCCTTTTAGCATTTTTGTTTTTCACCTTCACAGTCATCTCTGGACTTTTATAGGCATACATCGATTGATTGGCAAGTTTTTCGTTAATTTCGAAACGATATGTAATTGGCATAGCGTTTTGTTTCAAGAAAGTACTATTGCTTGATTCATCTAGAAGTAACGGAACTGGAATTTCGTTGAGTTTGTTGTCTTTACTGGCGTTATATTGTCGATATAGTCTTTTCTTATCTTTATTATCCACCATCTTTAGTCTTGTTTGACAGATGAAGTGCTTTTTTTCTGTGCACGTTCGCGAATTCCATCTGAAATAAGAAATTATAAAATAAAGAGCTCTTAAACCTTTGTGGAAAAAGATTATAAGTGAATAATGTTATATTATTTGCTGTATACACCATTAAAAAAAAGACCAACGGTTTGCACTATAGAAAAGTCATCAAGTTCCTAAGTTCATGGTTATCATAACAGACAGTTATGAACATCTGCCCACATAGAAATCGTGCTTTGCTTGGAAGCAGCGAAAGTCGATGTCTTTGAAAAAATTAATTAGTTAGCTTGTTTTTAACGTCACTGGGCCAAAGGTGAAGTTAAGTGAAAAAATCTGCTCGACAAGCGCCTAAGTCAAGTTTCTTGAGTCGATTTATTACTGTAAATGAAAACTGGATCCACCTCTACACTTCTGACACTGGAACAGTCAAGACAATATATTGCAGAATATATAGCTCGTGGTTCAAATAATTAAAATTGATAATTTATTGTTCATGAATGAGCAATAATAGTGATTACGTACAAATATATACAGTGGTGATTGAATGAGAAAAAAAACACGAAATTTTCTGGAATGATATCCAGAATAATTACCAAAACAAAAAATGAAACATGATCAGTTTCAAAACCTTTGTCAAATAAAATGTTACTTATAGATACCAAGAACTATTGTTGGATTTGTAATAATGTACACTTAAGAAAATCACAAATGATGATAGATACATAACATCTATTTATCTGAGTTTCTCGCAGACAATCTATCCATAGATCATTCCTCGATGCAGTAAGTATCATATGTAGTTATCCAAAAATGAACAGCAATGGACAGGCAGACATTTAGAATCCAGACAGCTATTTAGATCGAGCCTGAACCTAGATTTAATTGGAATCACGATAGGAATCGAAACATCACAATTTGTGGATCTCGCACTAAACCATGATAACGTAGGGTGAATGCTAAATGAGCCGTCAGCTAATACGAACTAAACAGATCATTCAGTAAAAAATGAATCGGGACATCCGCTAAAGGTGAAACAAACATTCTGCTAAGGGTGAAGCAAACCGTCCGACAAGACCTTCTTTCCTCCAGAGGGTAAACAATCGGTGGTACATCCCCAAATTTTAAGATATAGAACGACCATGATTTACAACCAATCCCGTCTTGTTGATCTTTATTTAACATCAGAATTTCTACACTCCTCTCAGAACTGTTTAGGCCAACCAAGTTTTGTATCAGGGGAGAGGGGGATGACAATGGGTGTTCTCAATAGTTCTCAAGAACCCAGATTTCACTCCAAGTAATCTGCTAGTGGACGAAACGAACCTAGCTTCAGAAAAAGTTCTATATTCGCTAAAACAGCTGAAAATGTCACCAACAATTCACCAGGATAACCTTTACTCTTAAAAATGAAAAATTAAAAAATTATTTTATTCAACTCCACCAGATGGTTATTTATATTCATGAATATATACTTACAAATATTGCTTTGCAGGATCCATAATAATACAGTGCCATTGTAGCGTCTCCTTATTTTGTTCAGCAGCTTCTTTTGGAAAACCGTTATAGGATAGAGGTTTCCCGGAAGCTGCCCATTTCCACGCCATATTACCCCAATCGTACACACCTCCTAACCATCTTTCTAATGGATCTGCAAGTTATTTATATATCTTCATATTATATTCCACGAAACATTACTAATTATAACTATTTGAAAATTCCAATCAATTTAAACTTGATTCGGGGGTTATTCAGGAAATTAGGAGCATATATTTTGGTGTTTGCAAGCACGCTGTCCCAGTAGGCGACCAAAAATCACAACGGCAACATTTGGGCGCTCTTCATTTTTTCGATATTCCAATTTAAAATAATGTCAGCTTCAATAGAAAGTTCAGCCAGTTGTATGGTGAGTCTAGGATATGTTTAATGTTAATGGGGAATCTAAAACCTTAAAGTTCATCAGCTAATGTGTGAAGTGTGAAGCCTGCAGTTTCACACTAAAAGTTTGAAATAATAACAAAAGCTAGCCTACTACAAATTTTCTGCAAAATTGATACTAATATTTTGAAAGGGACCAACTTAGACATTTCTAATCCTTATTATTAGATTGTATCACAACTTGTAACGAGACATGTGTGAGACACGATTGATAAACAAAATCCCTTGAGTTGGAATATATAAATTCTCCCATAAAACTAAAAAATTGTTGGATGATTTCATTACCAAAGCATTTGTGCAGTCATTCGGCTTGTTACAGCCGTTACAGCCGTTGTTTCTTCAAATGTTTTGAATATTCCTTTGTTCGCCTATTAAGGTACAGGAGGATCAGAATAAATAAAATAGAACATATTCCTGTATGGTTATATATTTAGAAAATAAAAATTCAGTTTTCTACACTAGAGTGTAAGCTCCTTTTTATTCAAACTTTTTCTACCTACTCGTTCCTTCTTCAATAATTTCCATCTATATTTTCGTTTTCTTTCTTATTTTCCTTTTTTCCGCAGCTTTGCTTCTGACAGATTGGAGTTTACCCAACACAAAGGACCTCTAATATTTCTAGTTTTTCACCTTTTTTTATTCACTTTTCACCTTGTTCGTTAAAAAGTTGATGGCGTCCAATTTAATATCAATTTTTCACCACATCTAAGTACCAGTTTTTCATATACTTTAAATGAGACCACTACTGAGGAAGAGTCTTTAGCCGGGGAAGTAAGATTACACAAGTCAACATAAAAGTTGATGATTTTCAATAAAGAAATATCAGCTTCTGTATCTTATACAAAGAAGACAGTGAGTTCAGGTAGATCTTCTAAAGCGCTAGATCAGGGGGATTGAAGACCTAACCAAACCTGTTCCTTATGCATATAACTGTCTACGTCTTAGATTTATCACACATGCGCAATCGACACCGATAATTATATTTACTTTATACGAGAAAACAACAGTAAAGAAACTTTCTGGACGTACCTCGTCCACAAATAATGATTGATAAATAAAACTCAACCTCAGTTTGTTCTAGATAACCCTTTGATTGTATACAAGCAAAGCTGAATTACTCCCAAAACTTCAATTATAAGATCAACGATCATCTAAAAATGAGGTTCATGAAGGAGTATTTCTATAGATTCTGTTGATCAAAGGAAAAAACTGTGATATTCTCTGTCAATGCCACAGTTTGTAAAACATGCGCTCCCTGGTTTTGGAAAAGTTATTGGTACGGAACATCGAGAATAGACCCCAACTTCACTTGCAATATTGTTTCAAATTGTGTAGTAGTAATATCTATACGAAATTGAGATCCGAATAGTTATAACAAACTAGGTTATATTCAATGAGGTATTGGTTAACGAAATATCATCAAAAACTAGAAATTTAACAAATTTTTTACTAAATAATTACTTAAATTGAATACAGGAAGGTATACTTATTCCTTTACCTAAGGTTTTCTTGCTCAAAAAGCTCCTGATCAATCTGTCTTGATTCTTGTTTTGTATGATAGCGAGATTACTACGCTTCTCTCGACATTCGAATAAAGCCTCTGACCATGTCATTGCCTCCTTGCTGAAGAAGTAACACCTATGTCCTTGTCTCACAAATTTGGGGGGACATACGTAACTTTGTCTAAATGAACTACGAAGAGGAATAACTTCACAGGAAGATACTAAAAAGGAAATTAATTTAGTAGTTGTAAGTGGCAAAAATTAGTTGAGTAATTTTGTTTAAACTTGTGATACGAGGGTGTATTGATACTTAGTTAGCCTAGATCAGTTCCATAAACAAAATATTGTATTACCATAGCAACAAACAATAACTTATTAGACGTGTTAGTAAATTGGAGTATCGAGCCATCATCAAGTACTTATATTTAAAAAGAGGTAAGCAGATTTACGAAGATATACTTAATACCCTTGGTGATCAATGTCCTTTGTATGCGACCGTGAAAAATTGGACTGCAATCTTCAAAATAGGTAAATTTTCCATTGAAGATAATGACCGATCGAGAAGGCAGCCAGTTTCTGTGTCAGTCCCCGAAAATATCGATGCAGTTCATGACATGATTTTATCAGACCGTCGAATTGGGCTAAAACGGATATCTGAAGCACTGAATATTTCATACGAACGCGTTCATCATATAGTTCACGTCAATTTGGACGTGAGAAAAATTGCTGCAAAATGTGTCCCCAAATGTTGACCAAAAGCGTGCAAGGGTAGAAACATCCCGTTCGATCTGTGCTCGATTTGAAAACGGTGTAGACTTCTTACACAGAATTGTTACTATGGATGGGACTTGGGTACATTTCTACGAACACGATCCAGAAACAAAGCAACAATCGATGGAATGGCGACACTCTGGTTTTCCAAGACCTAAGAAGTTTGGTGTGTAAAAATCTGCTGGAAAAGTTCTTGCTTCAGTTTTTTGGGATTGCCATGGAGTAAACATGATTGATTTTTTGGATAAGGGTAGAACAATAACTGGAAATTACTAGTCGACATTAATGACCACTCTACGGGAAAAACATTGAAGAGAAAAGACACGGAAAGCTATCCAAAGTTGTTTTGTTTTTGCAGGACAACGACCCTGCACATATTAGGGTTTGAATTACTGGAACACTCCCCTTATTCGCCAGATTTGGCTCTGTCTGGCTATCATCTCTTTCCTGAACTGGAAAAAAGTTTAAAAGGTCGTAAATTTTCTTACAACGTAGAAGTAATAAAAGCTGTAGAGGTCTGGTTTGCAGAGCAAGACAAAACATTTTTTTTTGAAAGGTCTAGAGACGTTGAAGTTTCGCTGTAATAAATGTATGTAAATTAAGAGGAGAATATGTTAAGTAATAAAATATTTCGACACTGAAATGTTTCATTCTATAGTAGGCTATCAACACTCACAATTACACTGTCGATTGGTTATCAAAACGCTAGTGTTTCCCTGGGATGCATCTTGTCACTTATCTTCTCTCTTCTGTGCATCACCGATCGACTCGGAAAACCGTCTGATATATATCTTCGTGAAACTATAGCATAAGACAATTCCGTAGACAGGCCAAGTCTTTTGGTTTCACTACCGCTGTAGCTCCGAATTCGGTCCTGTTTGTAAAATATCACCATCATCGCATATTTGCATTGGGAGTGATATGTCCTGGTACAGTAATCTGACCGAAATAGGTATGGCAGATTCATAAAAACTTGGCCCTCTTTAAGACTAAAAAGCTGTATATTCCGCAACAGATTCTAATCCTCTACGACGCCCAGATTAGTCAAATTCTGAGAATGCTCGACTCAATACAGAAGACCAAGTCGACTTATAGACGATCCAGAGTTAACCAGAAGCTTCGAGTATAGAAGAAAGGTTGCTGACCTGACTTTGTTTTACCGATACTAACACCGAGCTTTTCAACATGATCACATCTATAGATTTCGAAACTTCAATTTATAAAGACTCTTTTTGTAGAGAATTGCAAGCCTGTAGAATCAGCTATCAAGGCTTGTTCTTTACGAACACTAAAACTTAAGAGTTTCAAGACGAATATCCATACTGTATGCTTCATTTACAGCCTGTTTCATAAACCCACACTTCTACTAAAGGTTTTTGTAAATTGAAGGGTCCTTTAAGTCCTTGTGAAAGTGAAGTGGACCCTTAATCGATTTGTATGGACTCATATTCGATTTGTAACGGTCTCTCAAGTAAAGGCTCCTTTAAGACATTAGAAGACAATTAACAACACTCTGTCCTAATCTAATATGTGTCTTTACAAAAATAAACAAAATGAAACGTAGAAATGAATGTTATTATTAAAGAGACGTCAAACGTAGCGTATGAAGTTTGCACCTCTCCGAATCTATCTTAAAATTACAAATTCGTTATTCGTTATTCTTTATTCGTTATATTTTTGGTTTGGACATTTACTTAACTACACCTACTTCTGATCTGGTAGAAGATTCCATTATTTTCAGTATCGAAGAATTATTCATTCATTCGAAGTTTATTTTACATGATACGGCTCGAAGGACCATGAAGCATTTTGATACGATACGTATAAATAACTATAGATAATTACTTGGTATTTAATGTAAATGTGTTTTGGAAACATATGTAATCTCAATTAATACTCAAGCCTTTTTGTCCAAAACAACTCTTCGGCATACTAATGATCTACTTAATAGTAGAAAGTGCCGTTAAGCTACTTGAATGTGATAGGATTCGGCCCATCTGATCGTCTGTCTGTAGCAGCGATATCTCCTCTGAGGAAGCATGTAGCAAGCTCGGGTTTCTTGCATTTAACTCCTGTATAGCTGGAGATTTGACGAAATGAAAGAGATTTTGGGCATTATTAGGAAAACTGAGTTGGAATTTCTGGAACCGTTGGCGATATTCATACTGAATACACCACCTCTACACCAACACCTACAATTACTATGTTTGACGTACGTTTCGATAACCGAGTTATCGTCTTCAGAGACTGAAAGTAAACTGAGTACCACATTATATTATCCATAATGTGATTTTCAAGGCTTGTTCTTTACGAACACTAAAACTTAAGAGTTTCAAGACGAATATCCATACTGTATGCTTCATTTACAGCCTGTTTCATAAACCCACACTTCTTCTAAAGGTTTTTGTAAATTGAAGGGTCCTTTAAGTCCTTGTGAAAGTGAAGTGGACCCTTGATCGATTTGTATGGACTCATATTCGATTTGTAACGATCTCTCAAGTAAAGGCTCCTTTAAGACATTAAAAGACAATTAACAACACTCTGTCCTAATCTAATATGTGTCTTTACAAAAATAAACAAAATGAAACATAGAAATGAATGTTATTATTAAAGAGACGTCAAACGTAGCATTATTAGGAAAACTGAGTTGGAATTTCTGGAACCGTTGGCGATATTCATACTGAATACACCACCTCTACACCAACACCTACAATTACAATGTTTGACGTACGTTTCGATAACCGAGTTATCGTCTTCAGAGACTGAAAGTAAACTGAGTACCACATTATATTATCCATAATGTGATTTTTCTCATACAAAAGTTTTTAGTGCATTATTTGCAATTAAGTATTTATCTTTCTTTTAAAAATTATCAAAAAACTAATTTTAAAACAGAAGGGACCTAAAATCAAGAACATTTAGTTGCATTATTAGTTTTATTGATTGCTAACGGTAAAAAAATGCTGTATACCGCCGAGAGAGTGACAACTTTTTTACTTGTTTAAAACCTAATAGAAATGGGTTATTTTTAATTTTGAAAATAGCTGTTTGCATAATTTACAAAATGGTGAAATTTTTTGAAAGTTTGGAGACAATAAAGACAAAATTCTTATATGCAAGGCACGGAATTGACTAGTGACGTACGTATATATTAAATTGTTTCCGTAACACGTTAAACCCCAACAAAATTTGGGGTGTGGATCCAAGGAAACATTTATTTGAAATAAAAAGTGCGAAGGGACTACTCTGGACCTGAGGAAAAGTTTGGCGCTAAGACTTTCCTCAGGGCTCAAAATGGTCCTATGGATGGTACACAAAAGCATAATATTTTGCACTTATTCGAAATAAATATTTTCATGTTTTTATATTTCTTTGAAGGTACACCCTACTTGCAGCATGGAAAAATCATTTTTGTTTGCTTTTTTATCCTTTAAAAAATTTCAAACAAATATTATTTGAATTATGTTGAAGGAAAAGAAAAATAAATATGAAAAGTAAGGTTTTTTGTTTTGCAATGGAGTTGCAGATCAAGCACAAAAAATCAAATGGACCAAGAACGGTGCAACCAAACTTTAAAATATATTAAGACACGTTCCCTTGAGCCGTGTAGAAGGTTTGAAATAAAATACAACGCACAGTTCATAGGAACGCATATAGACTGCACTGGAGCTCAACGTATTAAAAACACATACACATTTAAAAATACCAATAAATCTTGAATAATCGAATCTCTAATCATTCAATGCAAACTCATAGTTGAAATCCTTCTGCTGCTGCCATTTGAATTCGAATTTTTTTCATGTACCAATGGTATAACTGATTAATTTCAGTTTTTTTTTCTTATTACACTTGAATCAATTTTCTCAACAATCATACAAAGTAGTTTGTGAAATAATTAAGGCGTTCAATAAAACCCAGAGTGTGTATACTAATATTCAAAGATTTGTAGCTTAACCTATTTCCATACATAAACAATTCAACGCATAATGTTAATAAAAATTTAATTTATTTTTATTACGTTATTATTCATATCATAAAAACTATGTTTAGTCATGCTTCGGTCATATAAGCTGAATACAAATAACAATTATTTTTAAAGTTTTAAAGTTCTAACATTCTCTCTATAATACAATGAGGTCAGTGCGACCCATTTGACCCTTGAATAAACGAATTAGGTCCTTGAAGATTTATGGATTGGTTTTCTATAACAATTGACATTTTTATTTAATTATGTCACTCGCGATTAGTTATAGATGAGGAGCTAAAGGTGGAAAGGTGCGTCATACTTGACCTACACCAAGAATTAGATTTATAAAATACTGATCTGTATATTTTACTAAAGGAGTTTAATTTTCCAGAAATTGTTGCAATCATTGAACATTGGTTAAATAATAATGAGCCTGTTCTTGTCAAAAACTATACCACAGTAGCCAGATTCAATAGAACTAAATTATCTCATGAAGGTACTATGATCATGTCCACAAACAACAAAAGCAAACTAATTCTTTGTGGCGATCTCAATATTGATTATTCCAGTTTGTGTGCTGGTCAAGAATGTCTTCAGTCAATTTTTGGTTATTTTGGTATGGTCATGCGTATAACGGCACCAACCAGAATAACTAAGACCAGTTCTAGTACTATCGACTATGTCCTATATGATGCAGAATCCACCGACTGCACTGTTTTCAATATAGATCTCTCCGATCATAAATTAGTGTTAACAATCTTTATGATAAAATCCAATACTATAAATGTTTCTCGCAAGCCGTATCTTTTCGGAAAAAACATGCTCTCTGGTAATGTGGACTTCTATATTTCTAGATTCATAAAAACACTAACTAGACCTTGCTCCACTGAAGGTTTACGTATATCTGCAAAGAGCATGTGATCTTTATCTCACCTGAAAAAATTCTCGGATAGTGTCTTCTTCAAAAATTACATTGAACTATACAGAAAAATTTTTCCTAAGATAATAAAAGCTGTCAATTATATTTATTATAGTAGGAGACGCGCGAATTCTCTTAATGAAACATCGTCCATTGTGACTGATCCGAGAAATAAGGCTTCTTCATAGAGCATAATACACTGATGCTAATGCTAACTTACACAGTTTCTTCTTCATGCCCGTAGTTTTATCAGAGCTTCGCAGTACAATTAATGACATGAAAAATAAATACTCATCTGGAACTGATGGACTTATATTAAAAATGTTTTCGAGTTTGCTCGATAGCACATTAAATCATCTTACCACTTTAATTAACGTTTCATGTCAAAATAGCACTTTTCTCAATCCCAATTGCCTTAAGACGGCTGTAATTATAACTCTGCATAAAGGAGGAGATAAAAATCATTTATTGAATTATCGCCCATTTGCACTCCTTCCCATGTTATCAAAGATCATAAACAGATTGATTGAAAATAGACTTCATTTCTGTTTAAATATAAATTACTTACTATCTATCAATTTGCTTTTTAAATAACAAATATACAAATGATGATATATTCTCATTCCTAAATAATGTCTAATTTAGCCTAAACAGCCATAACTCCACTGCAACAACTTTTTGTAATTTTTTCTAAGGCTTTCGATTGTGTTAAACATTGTATTTTAATCAAGAAAATTGCAGTACTACATTTTCAGGGGAACATGTCTCGCATGATTCAAGTCATACTTTACCAACAGAAGTCAGCTTGTAAGGGTTGATACAACGCTGTTAGCTTGCAAGCCAATAGAATGCAGACTAAACAGCAGGTTTCACTACAGGGACTTCTTTAAAGGATTAAAAATTCTGACTCTTCCTTCCTTATTTAATTTTGATTCCGTTTGCCTAGTTCGTAAGAACGCTTCTCCAATTTCAGAAAGGATGTTGCACGGCTATCCATTTAGGAACTCGGAGCATGACCTTTACCTATCTACTCCACGTTCAGAATTAGTTAAGGGCTCAATATTTTACAATACAAAAAAATGCACAATCACTTGCCAATTGAAATCAAATCGATATAATCTTTTCGCGCATTTCGCAATAATTTGAGGGCACATTTACTGGAAAGTGCCTTCTACCCTGTAAACGAATTCTATCCTAATAATGCTGGGCATGCTGCATACTGGTTTAATTTTGCTATATAAATAATTACCTATTACTATTAACTATTTCGTTACTCATTCTGCCATCCTTCTATATATTGAAATTTTATTTTATTTGTATTTTTATTTAGTTATTTTAATGTTTGGTTTTTAGTTTTTACATGATTTTGTCTACAAATTGTTGGAATTCTTTAATAATATAGCATTTCTCTCTCTCTCTCTCTCTCTCTCTCTCTCTCTCTCTCTCTATTTACGTAAGACTCCGGAACAATACCAACGTGACTAATCATATTTCCAATAATCACATGGAATCTACCGTTGAATATTAGACAACACATATGGTTTCAACACTATGGGGCGTCTGTTCATTTTGCTGCAGCGGCAAGAAATTACTTAAACAGACGTTTCAGAGAAAAAAAGATTGGTCGGAGGGGACGCAATTGTTGGCCTCCAAAATTACCTGACTGAAATTCTCTAGATTTTTTATATGGGGGCTGTATGAAGTCCTTAGTGTACGAAACAATCATCAAATCTGAACAACATCTAATAGTTAGAATTCAAGCTGCGCCAGAAATCATACAATCCCATCCAGATTTATTCTCAAAGAGACCCTCGCAAATTATAACAAAGAAGATCGCACTGGTATACACTTCTGACATGTACCTAAGAGCAAGTTAATACAATTTCTTAATTTTTCGAACCAGATGGAGTGAAGAATATGTTTTAGAACTTCAGAAACTTTAAACAGACTATCGATTCGTAAATAGTTTCCATTGATATATCTCAGAAACTCAGATAATATTTTACGTGATACGGCTCGAAGGACCATGAAGAATTTTGATACGAAACTGGTACAATACATAGAAACGATGATAGATAATTTCTGGGAGTTGATTTATGTGTGTTTTGGAAACATGTTTTAACTTTATCTTATTATTTTGGTATTCTATTTTCTTCATAGAGTTGAATTACTAGATAATCTGTTCATTAATTTAGTCTGCTACATATGACTGACACTGCTATAAAAATTTCTAACATTCTAAATAAAAATGTTGATTTACTTATGAATTCTCAATTAATACTCAAGCCTTTTTGTCGCATCGAACTTTTCGAAATGATACTTCGATCTACTTCAGTTCAGAATCTCGTGGAATTTGAAAAGTCTTCTCTAGATTTATTTCTTAAAAAAGTATTAAGAAGATGCCAGAATCTGTTTCGTACTAGCTCCACTACTATAACTGTAGGTGTATAGCGCCGTATTCTATTTATTAAGTCCACATACGTATTACACGATTTTTTACGATGGTAGATATGATAACACTGCTGAGAATTTTATAGACGTTCTCACGTTTACTATTTTATAGTTCATTCTAGTTCCGATGCTCGAGTTATTAATATGACATCACAAATGAAATATATCGTTTCGTTTTATTGAATTTGGCCTCTAACAATTCCCACTTAATGTAATAGATGGCGAATTGGATCTGCATGTGAAAGATATGTTTGTAATATTATTCTCAATAGATATATTTTGCCTTAATAAAAAACACATTAACAATTAAAATGAGGTTAAATAAATTAATTGTCTAATACTTCAATCGTTATAGTATAACATAACACTGTTTAATAATAGAAATGAATCTATTTACAGAATTAGTTTGAACGACAATGAAAATAATTGCAGTATATGGCGAAACCAAATATTGTCTATGAAACTAAGAGCAAAAATGCTTCTCTCTATCAATCGAGTACATTAAATAATACTCTCTTCTTCAAATGATGCTGAACAACTGACCAGTAGCTTATAATTTTTCTTTCTCTTCAATAAAAATATGGATTTATCTACTGATTGACACCTAATGTAAGATGAATGAATGAAATTTCTGGCTAAGTTATTCTGAAATGTACTTTAGCTGATTTAACATACCTTCAAAATAAGCATTATTTTATGATGAAATCTAAGGGTCAGGAGACCACAGTAGTTGAATACTGCCATTTAGCTCGATTTTTAGCGTTTACGTACACGCTACAATAATAACAGTCTTCGAGACGGTTTCGTGGTTCTTGCCAAATAGACGATGTCTCAATTAAAGGCACTACTTTTACTTTATTTTAATCTCACAATATTGCAAATACGATTTACAAACTCAATTCGGATCCTTAGTACTCTCATTTTTATCCAATAAAATCAAAATAGGTCTTTTCCAACAATTTTTCCACAATCTTCGATCACATATTCTTGTTCAACAAAGTAGATTTTTCATAAAAACCGTTAAAGACAATGGAATTTTGACAAAGACGAAGACGAAGAAATGAGGGTAGAATGCTGTAGAATAATATGATTATTCAATCCAGTTTGAATATTTATCAACTATCACCCTCCCATACAGGAAACTCTAGAGTTGACAAAGGGGCCAAGCCTGGGCCAGTCCTGGGAAGCCTAGCTTCGGCGTACCTGTATATATAGGCTACTTAACTCAGCTTCGGCCATACCACTGATTACCTAAGCTCAGGCCAAGGCTGGGTATTCCATCCTTGGCTATTTATTGACAACCCAGGCTTGGGCCAAGGTTGGACCAATCCTAGTTAACCCAGCCTTGGCCGTTTATTGGGGACGCAAGCTTTGGCTGCCGGCTCACATACGGCGTAGTTCGACTATTTTCGCCCAACACCCCATCGGCAGCGATACTTTTACTATTATGAGTCTGATCAATCTGATCTCTAGTTTATTCAGTGTCTCTTTTTCATCACTAACTCAGTTGTGAATGAGCAAAGCTTAAATAATTTAAGTTTGAACATCAGCTCTGTGAGTGATGTTAATGATAGTGGTACAGACTTGTGCAATCTAAAAGCGTTTAATAATCATAATTTGTAGATTTAGAGTTAGTGAATATTTTTATTAACCGATATTATTATGTTCTTAATTACAGTAAAAGTAAGATTAAATATAAAAATTTATGATTGCTTATTTTTAAAATCAAATGAATCATATTGAATTCAAAATTAATAAAGATAAAGAAGAAAAAGTTATGTAATGAATAAGTCTTGGATTCCTGTCCTGGCAGTTGAGGTTGGCCCAGCCCAGGAATTTAAGCTTGGTCCAGCTCTGGCATTTGAGCATGGCCCAGTCTTGACACCAAGCTTGGTTAGGTTTTACTGGATGGAAATAATCAAGATAAAATAGACATTCTTAACCTAAAGATGCTCAATAAATATCATTAAAAGGTTTTAATAAACTAATTTCATGATTATAACGAGTATAACGAGAGGATTTATCAAGATTTTATCAGGTGGATGTAAAAATAGATAAACCATTAAAAAAATAGAGTTTCTATGTAGGATAGTTCCAAAGTAACTGTGTTTTACCATCCCTTATAACCTCAAAAGTATCCACCACCAATGCAGTGACAATGAAACAGATTAAAGGGCATAAAAAATCAAGGGAAGAACGTAACATTGACAAGCTTGTCAGGAAGATAACCTACAACTAATTGCTTTTCCTGTATCTCTTGTTTCTCTATAAGGGTAGCAATATACATAGAAGCAATCTTCTACTTAACTCTATCTATATTTGAATTAATTGGATGTATTCATATTTTTATTTACAATTCACTGTTCGATACATAATTTAATAATATGAAGGAGTCTTATAAATAATGTCGGTTTCCAATGATTATTTTGTTTATTAAATCCCACCTCCCCCTCAAATAGAGTCATAACTCAAAAAATTAGACTAGAATAAAACTTGAAAAACTTCTATCAAATTGCAGTAAGTAACTTTGTCAGTTTTATTATAATTTATATTTATAATTATTATCCGAAAAGTGAAAAATGAATTTATAAAATAATTCCAAACGCTTATATTCGATAGTTTTTTTTTTGACTTTTGATACTATTTGAACCACATCGTATTCTACGTTTGATAAACTCTTTGAGACCTTGTCACTCTACATTTTCAACATCTCCTTTGGATTAAAAAGTTTTCCCACGTAAGAATTTCATTATGGATGTGAATAGATAATAATCTAACGAGGTGGAAGCTCCGGACCAAGAAGATTCAAAATATACTTAGCAAGCAATTGAGGCATGTCGTGGTGTTAAATTTGCAACTGTAAATATAATTTTACATGATCATTTCATGTGAAAGAATTGTTAATCCTTGAAGGTCACATACGATTAGTGAAAAAATATTAAACCGTTTTATGATATCCACCATAGGAGTTTTGTGGATTCCCTAAGATTCACCAACATCAACAATAGAAAAAAAAGCGAAGGTCTATCAAGAAAGTTATGAGGATGATCTCAGAAGTACCTGCCTTGACCTAGAGAAGGCGGTGGTTGTTTGAAAAAAATCACTGTATTAAAAGTAAAAAATCTGTACAGCATATTTTTCAAGTTTGAAGATGCCACTTTGCTTGGTATTTGTTTGACAACAATCAGTAGTGAACGTATTCAGTGAATTTGTAAACATGGAAAAAATTGCTCATCTTTATACTTTTATTCAAAAGGCCTTAGCCCAACCAATATAAAAGTTGAACTATATTCTACTCTGGGTGAGATTGATCCTTCTTTATCAACAGTAAAATATTGGGCGGCAGAGTTTAAAGAGGCCGTACGATCTGCGAAGACCAGCATCGTAATGGTCGATCAAATGTGGTGACGATTCCAGGAATGTTGAATAAAATCCACAAAGCTGTAATAGATTATCGTTCACTGAAAGTGCGCGAGCTAGCAGGCTTAGTAGGCATTTCAAAAAGTGAAAATTTGGACATGAGAAAGCTGTGCGCAAGATGGATGGCGCGTTTGTTCACAATGGAACAATAACAACATTTCCATCGAGTGTCTGGCAAAGTATCACGAAAATAAAGCTGATAAAGTTCTATAACCATGGATGAAACGTGAGCTCATCACTTCACACCCGAAACAAAAGAATAATCAAAACAATGGACTGAAAAGGGAGAGCCGGCTCCAAAGAAGGCAAAGACCATTCCATCTGCAAGCCAGCTTATGAAATCGGTTTTTTGGGATGCGTGTGGGATAATTTCCATTGACTATTATGAAAAAGGGAAAAACTATTAACGGCGAGTATTATGCGAACTTATTACAACGTTTAGGCAAAGAAATCAAGCAAAAACGACCGCATTTAACCTAGAAGAAAGTGTTGTTTCTTCAAGACAATGCACCAGCTCACACATCCATTATTTTGAGGAGCTTAACGATTCTTAATATAAAAAGGTTATGTAGATGTTAATCTAGAAATAAGTCCTCTCAACATTCTGTCATTCATTATCTGGTGAAGGAAGCGTCTTTCGAAAAATATGTAAAGCTCTTTTTGGTGCAAATTTTCACGTTCTTCAAGTTTGTTCATATGCAAATCAACAATGTTTTTTTTTTTCTAAATTAGTGTTCATAAACTGCTCGTATACCAAAAATCATGTCTATTGGTCTTAGTTCAGCTTGGATCCTGGTCTATAGGAAGGAGTTGTAATATAATTCAGTAAGAATGTCAAATACTCGTGAATAAGAATTTTTTCAACTTGATACTATAACATAGAGTATATATTTCGCTTATCTAACAGTGATAATAACGTCAATTGATACAAGCACATAAAAGATCTTCTCTTTTTACATCAATTTCCAATTGATTATCAGAATTATCACACTACCTTTATAAATCGGGAACAATTGAATCATTGATTTAACGGTACGATACAATACGTAGAACTAACCTGATAAAAATGCGATAAAAACTACCAATAGCATCATGTTGTCTAAGTTTTTCTAGCAGATCCGATAGTAAATAAAAACTTGCTGATATTAACAGGAAACGGTATCAATTGAGTTCCCGTGATACATTAAATTCAGACCAGATTACAGTTGAAATTATGAGACTGTTGGGCAATTTATTATTCGATCGTCGTAACTGTGGTTCGCAGGTGTACCATTGTCTGAAAAAAAAAAAGGAAAATAAGTCTTTTAGAATATAAGGGAAATGTGTGAAGCATTAATTTAAAAGAATTAAAATGATTTTGGAATTTATTGTGGTTCACAATCAATGATAAGACAGGTATCAAGATAGATTTTCTTGAAAATTGGTATGGAGGTAGTATTTATTTGCATAGGAAATGAAAATTTATTTCATCAAAATAATCTCGTAGGTCGATAAACCAATTCTAAGCAACTTTTATTCCATAAAGTCTTTTTAGAGTTATTAACGATTTTTCATTGAAAAAACGTATATTTTATATCGTTTTTCATGAATAACTTTGAAAGTTTCCACTATTTTTGGGAAACTCCGATATTGGAAACCTTTAATCTCAAATAACTTGAAATTGAAAAACTTACAAAATGAGCACTGTCAAAGGTCTTTTGCATAAGAGTTGACTGATTTATAACAAAAATAAGATTTCTTCTTTTGTTCTTTTAATTATAACCTAACCATTACCACCCTAATTAAAATTAATCTTAATCCACTTGCAATTAACTCTGTTCATGTATTATTGATATGATCTATGTGCGTTCACCGGTTTTGAATGCTTATTTTATTGAACTGAAATATTAATTGATTAATTTGAACACTGCATTTACATAATCTCGGAAAAAAATGAATTTTTCTTAAATAAACCAAAACTTATGCATGTTATGAGGAAATAATTCAGATATGAATTAGTTCAAAGTTTGTATTCACGTACCAAATATGGCTTATGCAACCAATTTGAGCTGCACCCTGATCGAAACCAGTGGTTGAAAAAGTTGTAATGGATATATATATATGTATATATATATATATATATATATATATATATATATATATATATATATATATATATATATAAGTTGAAGTACTTAAAATCCCCTATAAAAAGCTTTTACAAAAATGTTTCTAGCTTGAAAATTGAGCGAGTTATTGTCGAAAAACCAACTGGTTTTCTTTAAAACCATTTTTGAGCACGAATTTTGGAGCATTGGAAAAAGAGAGAAACGTGGAGCTTACAATCGAATAATAGCTGGCAAGAACGAGAAGGGGAAAAAGATATTAGTGATGATGAAATATAATTATTCAAAATTGCTTTTTATATTATTTTCAAAGTGAAAAATTTGATTAACTTTAAAAATTTTTTCTATTATTTTTGTGAAAATATTTTAACTGCAATTTTTAAATTTTTGGTTATTGAGGGTGGGTTTCATAAGGGTTAAAATATTTAAAAGTAACCCTTCTTAAAAATACTGACGAAAAACGAAACAGAATAATACATTTAAACCTCATTTTGCCTGAAACATGCATAAAATCTGAGATTTTAATTTTTTTTGCAATAAGGTCTAGTTTATACTCCCCAAAATATAAAAAGCCCGATTCTGCTCAGGAAAGAGTTCGTAAAAGGGGGAAAGGAAAATCAAGATTATTATAAGTGATAAGCTATCAATATTACTAACCTAAGAGGGTGGAGGGTTGTTTGATAATATCAAGAGATGTACAAATAATTCATTTATAATCTATTTTACTTAAATACATGCTATAATCCAAAAATTTTGAATATTTAACGTTAATGGGTAGTTTTTCAGCCTCAAAAAAATGAAAGGCACCTTCGGCACAGCGTAAATAAGGTAATAAGTACAACTTAAATCCAAATTTTCATGAAAATCGACGTTGATTAACAGAAATCTACAGTTTTATTGTTTTTTGCCGTTGGTTCATGAACTATGACTCTGTGTAAAGCCGAGCTTACACGTATCAAGTAGCTAAAGCAAGTTACTAAATCAAGTAGGTAAATTTAGTTACTTGTATGATGAAAACAACTTGGTTTAGTACTTGCGCAAGTACCTAATTTAGTAAACTGTTTAGTCAATTGAATATAAACCATTTCTATTTACTTGAGCAAGTTGTTTCTCCCACAACTGCTTTCCGGCAACTAAATCGTAGACTAAACGAGACAGGTTGATTTAGTCTAGTTTATTAGTACTGAATGAGGGGATTATTTTTATTTGATTTGATAGCTTGTTAAAATGTATCGTTGGAGTGAAGTGACAACATTAAAATTTGTAGAAAAATATCGCGAAAGGCGATGCACCATATACATCTATTCGACTCATCCATTTTCGTACCCAACAACGCTTATTTTTATTTTCCTTCATTTCTTCTGCATGTGTTTCTGATAATTCACCACATATGTCCAAGATACAATGTCATATTAATCCACGTATTTTGTCAGCCATGTTTAATAAATGACAACTAAACCGGAATACTTATCAAAATGTAGACACTCGGATTTAAATTTTAGTTACTGGCTTTAGTGACTTGCTTTAGCTACTTGATACGTGTAAACTCGGCTTAACAATGCCCGTCAATCAGATTCATACTCTTGAAAGTCTACTTCTACAGTCATGTCTTTTTCGATTTCTTCTCTTCCCTCTCCTTTTGCTGGATGTTCATAGATTGTTCAAATATGGCTGAGTTCATTGGTCTCTTCATTAAAATCACTGGAATCTTCCTTTATTGTACTCAACTGGACATTTGAGCAAGACTAACTTTGACAATTGGTGCTAGCTGGAGAAAAAAGCAACAAAGCAAGACTTTTTTACAGTCACATTTGACACTACAACCTCTTTGGCAATGTCAAAAAATAATGCTGATGAGTTTTTCTAAAACAGGTTGTAGTAAAGTTTCAATCGGTTCCAGAGTCTTATGTATCAATTACCAACCCCAATCTTCTGGTTTCAGTGGATTGCCTAGCCATGTTTGAATAGCAGATGCCGATGTTGAAGGAAGACATGATAGTTGTACTTGTTTTTTGTTGCAAGTATTTTTCACAAAAGTTAAGTATCGGTATTTATCAATGCAAATAAGTACATAAACAGTAAAAAGAAATTATTGGTTGAGGTGTGGATCAATTTCTTGATTATCGCATGTAAAAATCAAATTTGCTTTTGGCATTTGAGATAAGCAGATACACTTTTTGAAGAATAAATACATTTCTATTTGCTGTTGAGCCCCTTCAGCTTCCAGAAAATAAATAATTTTCACCATTGAAGTCCTTGCAGTAACTAATATTAACAAATCTACATCTTCATTAACTAAAATTGTTGGGTTTGTTAAATTAAAGTTTTTTATTGCTGTTTCAATTATGAGGACATCTGCGTCATTTTGAGATCAAGCTGATCCTGGTACGATAATAAATTATTTTCTAAATAAACGGCTTTTAATTTGATTTACCATTTCCTAAAAATCGTATATTTATCTATGATTTAATTTTTCTCAAATTTTGCGAAGGGTACAAATAGAAAAATTGATATTCTCGAATGATACAAATTAAAAGATAACTGCTTGTACTTTTTTTTTAAGAAAACTTATTATTTTCGAGTTTTTTTTTTCGTTTTCTGGAGGGGTACAAGTTACTTAAAATTTATTTTCGGATTGTACAAATCAAATCAAAACCAACCATATACCGTTTATTAGGAAAATAATTTATTCTTGTGCCAGGATCGGCTCAATCATTTTGACTTGTTTCACTGGAATATTTGCAGCTGCTAATTTGTACTTGACAATAGAATAGTCAGATGTTTTTAAAGCCACGTGAATAGAGGGGATTCAGTTAGGGACTGACTATCATTTGAATAAACGTTTTCAGATAAGTATAATATATATAAAAGAGTCAAGTATTTATACTAGTTTTAAGTGCCCACGTGGTTTATGTGCATATCATGTGTAATGTGGCTCTTAGAATCGCGATATTTCAGGAATGGTAACTCTTAGAAAAAAAATTATGAAGACCATTATTGTAGAGAATTTTGAGATATACAACTTTGGTCAAAGGTTCTTCTTGATATAAATCACCGTTTTCGAGAATAAGCCAAAAAACCTCAATTTTTGCCTTTGACCCCAAATAAATTTTGTAGTACACATATCATCGATGAGAATTTTTAAGAGGGTTTGTAATGGTAAACCTCAGCCTTCCACCAATATTTGGCTTTCCAGGAATTTTTATTATTTCACCACTATTTTTATGTCTAGTACTAGTACTTTTTTCGAATAATGTGGTATAAGGTTAGGTTAATTTAGGATTTCTTTTCTTTTTTTATAGTAACGTTGCCCGATTTTCACAATGATTTAATTATTGTACAAAAATTTCTTTCTTTTCAATGAATACGATTAATAATATGATCTTAAGTTTTTGGTTTTTTTTTTCAAAATGATCGTTTAAGTTTTATGATTTTTCCACTTTTGATCATCCAAAGAACTGTTGAAATTTTGCTTTTCAAAGTCGAGTCCCATTTTTGTTCAAAGCGTTGAAAAGATCAATTCTAAGTGACCAAAAATAGAGTGGACCCCTAAAATTTCGTGAAATTACTGATAAAATATGTCTTAGGATCCGCAACCAAGTTATAGGTGATCTACCTTATCCTATTATTCAAAACAAAACCCAATTATATAAAAATATAATTGCTTTTAACTAAAAATATAGTTTTTTCAATTGTATAAGTAATTTTGTCCTTTCTTAACAAAAACTACTTATTAGTAGCAATAGTAGACGATAGAATAACGTTTGTTCAACAACTTAGGAAACAAGAAAATACTAGTAATTCTAGATTCCCTCTTATATAAATTTAAATAACGTCGAATCAATTTTTTTCCTTCCAACTAGAGATCAACAGACAAAGATAAATTGTGTAGGCTTGTTTTTGATATACACAACAATACGTAGATTTAAGTTTGCAGTCTCAAACAAGATTATACAACAATTTTTTTGTTGTTGGAAAGTTCATTGTATTCATTATAGGTACATTGATCTGGATGTAATTGGAAAAGACATTGGTGCGTAACAAAGAGATGAATTTAAGCAATGTGACCCTCTCGAATAACAATATAAATGATATTTTTTTAATAATCTCATATTTACTCCCAATTGATTGAGTAATTTCAGCGGGTCGTCGTCAATTGAAGAAAGTGACGGTAACAAATCCAATTAATATAACGAAAAATCGTTATTTTCGAAAATTAAGAAAAATATATGATCACCGCATCCTTGTCTTTACTAGAATTTCGATTGCTTCTACTACAAGTTATACAGGGTGCTTCTAAATTCATGCGACTAAATTCAGGTCGTGATTGCTCGTATGAAATTAAGATAAGTTTTTCCTGTAATCAGCCCAGCCCTTTCCGAGTTAACACCCTTAAAAGGTGATGACTAAAATTGAATTTTTAAATTTTCCGAAAATTTCAATAGAGCTAGAACTTGAAATTCTGTAATTTTCGTGTACTTGCGCATTTTCAGCATTGGTTATGAATCGTGTTACATTTTATGTCTTTACTGTTTTTCCCTGATTTTATTAAAAAATTATGAATTATGGTATTTATTTTTATAATACAAAATATTTTTTAATGAAACAAGGATTTTAAGTTATAATTTCATCTTATAAAATTTCATTCTTAAATGAAAAGGTTTTAATATGAAATAAAATAAGGACTGCTAATTTCACCCCCGTATGATGTAACAGAAATATTGAAAAAATTTCCGTAGTTAGTCCTTTGAGAATACTCAAAAATTACAGAATTTCAAGTTTCTAACATTACTGAAAGTTTAGAAAAAAAAACTCAATTCTAATGGTGGGCTAGGGATGGGCTGAGGAAATTTCGTTATGGGAAACACCTGAATTTTTTCGCATGAATTTAGGAACACCCTGTATATTAGTATTCCGTAGGGTGTTTCACGTTATCCTGAATAAAAAAATCTTTTGAATATTCCTAATCTTCAATTGAAGTATATTAAGGGGTTGTTCAAATTAAAAGTATTAGCGATATTTTCAGTTAAATGACATTACTTTACACGGTTTTCGTACAGCAACTGAAAGTTGTTATTTTTTTATTTATTTAGGAAGAATTAACAATAAAAAATAATAAAATAACTCTGTAACGTCTGGATTAAGGAACATTTATTAACTGAAAAATTAGAAGTGACTGATTTTTGCTTTTTTACACCTATTTAATTAGTTCGAAAACCTTCAAATTTTGGCGAAAAAGTGTCCATTGTGCATCAATCATACTTCCTAATTTTTGAAGTAAGCAATTTAGGTGCGAATGCAGAAAATGAATTTTTAATGACATGTGTCCATCTTTTAAAAAATTTTCAATAAATCTTATTTCCGAAAAAATTTCTCACAACCATTTTAAATTACTTCCAAGCAGATTTTTCACTAACAGATAAGAGGCATACTACTTAAGAAGGGCATAAGTTGAGTAACTTTGAAGATTTAATGACAAATCTAGGCATAAATACTTTGCAGTCAAAAAAAATGATATCAGCCGGGCCTGTATCTCATATTATAGCGCTGTTCCACTCAAGGTTTTTGGTTCAAATCTTCACGTTCTAAGCCTAAGGTTTTCCGTGCAAAATATTTACACAAATTGATGAAACCTCCTTGTACCAAGTATTTATATTCGCACTTAAAATCAATGCATAAGAAATTATGATTTATTGTGTATAGAAAATGGAAACCAAATAACTCGTTTTACATTTTAAATTTAACTCAAACGATAAAACGTAATAAAGGTCAATGGCTAAACAATTTGATATATAACACTATTTTGAGTTGTAGCTGATTTTTATTCTCGTGGTTGTAACAAATAGATTCTAACTACTTTAATAATGTGGTTTTAATAACATAGAGCACGACGTTTTCAACGTTTTTTATTGTATTAAATGTAATATAATATTATATAAAACACGCCTGAAGTGTATTATTAATTATAGATTGTAGCGATCCGTATTAATGTTTAGTGTTAACAAAAAAATTGTTAAATATGGGGTCAATAACCCCATACGGAATTTTATGTTATATTATTGTTAGTTGTGGTTACGACATTTTAAATCAATAGGAGTATTAACGGAACATAAACACTATTATTAATACCACTTATTTACATTTTTGGAATTTGAATTGTCCAATGATTGTTTTGTTATGAAAAACTCAATTAATATGGCACAACAACAACAAAAATGAGTGATTTTAACACCATGTCAAATTGATGCCAAAATCAATTTTGATCATTGTACTGTAAATACTGTAAGTTTTTATTATTAGGTGGTGATTGAAACATTTTGCGACTATGGAAATTGCTTGCGAAACTGGTAGTCCGAGCCGGAAATCTCAAAATACTCGGTTGGATCATATGAAATGCATATTGTGCGTAAAATTTTTTGTGATAAGGCTTTACAGTACGGCGGAATGTTACTAGAATTGAAATTCTTCATGTCTTAATAAAATTCTTCTTTGTCACTTGTACTTGCACAGAATTTCAAAAATAATTCAAATTTTGTAGCAGTTACATGACTATTTGGTACATTTCGCTCGTAAATATTTGTGTTATATCTGTTTTTTCTTTATTATTAATGTCTTGTGCATCCGTTAAATGCTGAAAAGTATTTTGATACTCTTCATTTTGTATCAATAAATTATATGGTTCATATGATCCAACCGAATATGGATGGCATTTTACGGAAAATCATAAACTCGAACCAATTCGGTATAACGGCCCAGCGGCACCATTAAAAGTTGAAGATATTCTAAGTCACACAAAAATAATGAAGAATGTGACGTTTCACAGGATGAAAAACATTACAATTGTGATGATGATAGTTTAGATGTTTTGCTTTAGCATAAACAATTGTTTATTGTATTATATTAAATAAATAAATTGATTAAGATATATTAATCAACTGAAATAAAAATGAACTAAAAAAAACTTCCTATATTTCCTTTGATTCTATTTATCGTTTTACAACTTCAAATTTAAGGTATAAATAACATTATTTATTGTTATATGGATGCTTATTACAGAGTGAAACGATGTAATTGAAGTTTTATTGCCATACCACGATATTTTTAAAATTTACAAAAAAATAAACGAATTAAAAAAAATTTTTCGAAATGATGGGGAAATTTTATCTCCCAATCACACTCTTTAAATAGGTAAGCAGGCCCCTTCCGACTGGAAAATATTTGTAAGCCGTTTTTTTTCTTTAATTCACAAAATTTCCTATCGAATAGACCGTTTTTTATCGAAATCGGCGATGACGGGAGAACATTTCTGCTTTTTTTAAAATAATTATTTTTTTTAATACTTTCGGCTAAATAAATCGACGCTTACCGAGTGCATTTAGCATGAAAATTTCGCAATTCCGCGATCACAGATCTTTTGAGATTGCCAGCTCACGGACTATGGTATTTTATTGTGTTGAAAAATGTTTTAACAATCAGTGGCGGACTAAGCCCCCCAGCTTTGAAAAATGTGGTTTTACAAGCTTTTTCTTCAGTTCACATTTGTATGTATAAATAAGTGTTTATATTAAGTTCGTTAAAATCTGACAATTGAAATTTGAATTCGACTTAAATTATTTAGGCTAAATAAACATATATACCTACAATATGGAATGGATATTAGTGGAGAAAATAAATTACGAATCGATCGGAGATAAAAAAGTTAGATAAAATAAATCACAGATAGTTTTTTGTATTTTTTGTAGCGTGTTATATGTGTTTTCGTACCTTCAATTAACTGAAATCCTCAATAACTTCTGTGAAATCGATTTCTTTTGAAAATTTTCTTTTTATTGAAAACACAGCCAGTCGTTCTTGACCCATTTTAGATCGAAGGTAATTTTTAATCACTTTGAGTTTCGAAAAACTACTCTTGCATCATGCAAGCAGGATGCAAATGGTCAAAAAGTATTGCGATATACAGGGTAACGATTCACTCAAGTCCCATTTTATTATAAATTGAAGGATTTCTTGGGCTCTCCATTTGGCAGCAACGTCCATACTCGTATCGGTGGCTCTTACATACCTTTTTATTTCTTGGAAAACTTACTCCTTGTTAAATTCACCATTAATTTGAATCAGATTGTCAACTGCTACAACCAGAGCGTAATTTGAAGCTTCTAGCATAAACTAGGTTTCAATAATTTGGAAAATATTATTGCTTTACTTTATGGCCTCGTATCGTGACGACCATTCTTGTATAAATCGGTTTATGCATTCAAACATTGACGGACGTATTTCGCCTTGAGCTGATAATCCAGTATCATGAGCTCATTCACCCAGCATCGTTCTTTTTATCTTCCTTCTTCCTCGTTTCTCGATGTTGATGTCCATGTCGTTGCATTTTTTTATGCCAAAAGTTACAGTCTACAATCGTTCAAGGCGTTTAGTTTGGTGATTCCTGTATCCAGAGTCATTTTTAGAGACTACAAATATTGTTGAACTAAATTTACTTCCTCCAGTATAGAGGGCCAGAATTACATATAGGTTAGAAAGGTAGAATGTCAAACAGCTGGCATGAGCAGGTTTGCTCCTGATCTTATATCTAGATTTGCTTTTGTTGGATCTTGAATATATACCAAACTACTCACAATTGTCTTTATGTTTTCTATTACAACTTTTACTGACTCGTAATAAGCACTCCAGCGAGTATCCTGAAACATTTTAAATTTTTTCCAGTTTTCTCTTTCTCATCATCTATTCTTATAAACTTTTTTGTTGTGTTTTTACCCAAAGGTTGGGAAAAAAGTTTATGAGAATGAAATTATTATTTCATGGTATTGACATAATATCGTCTTCAAAAGTGCACTTCTTGTGGGCCCTTCCTTTTATTCCTCGATGGTACTAAGTACATTTTTAAAATCTTGTTTAGGATTTTAATAAAATATTCATTTGATTGTTCTGAACATTTCATAGTACATATGTGGTGATTTTATAAATGTTAATTAATCAATATGGCAGTGGTGGATTCACCAGCAAGCTAAGTAGGCTGAAACCTAAGGTGGCGTATTTCAAGGGGCGTCAAATTAATTTTTTCTTACTTTATTGTTTACACGAAAAATACTAGGTGAAATTTTCAAGGAAAAAGGAGCTTTTCTTTATTTTCTCTCAAAGACAATGTATGATAGATATTAAGTCAAGAAAAGCTAAATGCGTCAGCTCATTTATGCATAGTCAGACTTGATGAACAAGATAATTGAATTACTGATTTACACCACGATAGCGGAAGAAATCGTAACCTTTGCCTACAAGAACTTCCACATCAGAAAAACTTTTATCCAATAAATCCGCATTTTACCCGGATGAGGTTACTGTCTTTGAAATTTCTTCAAAAATAACAAAGATCGAAGTTGTGTAAGGAAATGTTTTCAACTTTAATGAATGGAATTCAAATGTTCCCTAGTTTTTTTGTTTCTTGTTTGATTTCCATAGTTCTGTTATGATTAGATAATTTAAATCCCAGAGATTGAGTTCTTGGTGATTAACAGTATTCCCGCCATCTTGTTGGTATTAAAGCGACCCTGATAGCGCTTTTTTATAAAGTTCACCTTGCTACTCGCCAATAGCTCCCAAATTACTTGGAAAGTAATTAACATAACTGACAGTTATGAGCAGGGATAGAATGTAAAGATATTAATTGTTTACTTTAAACAAGCATGTGATTCAATACTGGAACCTGTATCAAGCTCTATCAAAACTTGAAATACCAAAGAAATTAATACGATTAGTGAAAATGACATTAAATAAAACCGAAAACATAGCAACCATAAAAGGAAGCTTATCAGAAAAATTCGAAACTAAAAAATGCTTTGACCCGTGATCAACAGTGTTTTTCAATTTCCTATTAGAGTTAATTTCCAGGGATAGTGGATTAGGATCCCAAGAAAAGGCAAATCCGAGCATATGCAGATTTCATAGTGCTCATAACCAGACCAAAATAGGAACTATAAAAAATGTTTTTACTATTTGAAAAGACAGCAAATGGTCTACGTGTCAACGAATATAACCAAATAAAAATCCCAACAGACAATATGATTATTCTACTTAACAATAATTGTAATATCGCAAAAATAATTAAGTATCTGAAAGACACTCAAAAGACGCCCAATATAATTTCTTGAAGATTCGTCCTTTACTATCAATAGCTTGCAAGTGAGATGAATAAGTACAAAATACTTGAAAGAAAGCCGTTACTTTTATGCAGTGGTCAAATACACCGCGACTTTTTTATCTGTTCTATCATAGACAATTTCTATGGTGACTTTATTGAAAAATGTTTTTATCAGATTGAAAAATGTGAAAGACTTTCACATATTCCCATAATAATAAAGAATTACAAAGATATCCATATGTGTAGTTTTATAAAGCTAACCGCATGTACTGCTATGTTGAGAAAAGCAAAAAACATTTTATTTAGAAACTCAACAGCAAGAAAAGGCACTCAGATTTCGTCTTAGAATTTTGTTAAATATGAAGATTTTCAATTTGATATTAAAATTGGTTGATTTCTAGGTTATTTGTAGAAAAACTGTCAAAAAAAGATAATTAAATATTATTCATTATTAACAAAAACCTATTTCTTGTAAGCTTTTGTCACTGATAGGTTTCTAACTCGCTTTCCCAAAATTTGCTACAGATTGTCATCATTGTCATCACTAATACTATTCTTCATTGCCCTTCAGTCTTGCTTTTCTCTCTCCATAATACCCCCCTTTCAAGAGGTAGAGCCCTCACGCGGTGCCACAAATTAAACTCCGCCTTACTGTGTCCCAGCTAAAAAAAACTTATTTGGTACCACAGCTTGTCCTCTCTGGAGCATTTTAAGAGCAGCCAATCAATTCTAAGGCTTCAGTTATTGCCTATGGTCGGCCTTGCC
This sequence comes from Diorhabda sublineata, assembly GCF_026230105.1. Lineage (NCBI taxonomy): Eukaryota > Metazoa > Arthropoda > Insecta > Coleoptera > Chrysomelidae > Diorhabda > Diorhabda sublineata. Next base: position 17,316,755 of record NC_079480.1, on the reverse strand, counting down.
AACCCTGCACATATATCTGCCAGTCTCCCAGAAAGGCTGAAGTGCATCATTCGTGGGGGTCTTCTCTTGCTCAAAGCATCAGATCAGGCTACCTCCACATTCGAAAGAATCCACCTTCACCAAAATAACCAAACCCATCAATTAATGACAGAAAACGCGTGGTTAATAAATTGAACATCTTTAATGGTGCTAAAATCTGCTTACAATCTAGAACAACTTCGTCAGGTACAGCAGTTTTTTATCTCAAGCTCTACCAATTCAGATAGGATTGATTCAATGAACATAGACCCATGTATAGTTCAAAATATACTATAATACGTATTATGGTATGGTGCAGACGCCATTCTCTTTTTTAGTTTAGAAGAAGTAAGAAGTTGAAATGACATGGGGAAAGATATTCTCTATAAATTTGAAAAATTCACTTGACACGTAAAGGATCTAGATGCCTTGCTCTGGTGAGAGGTACTTTCATTATAAACTCCATTGTAATCATCTGATTCCTGACTGAAGGAATATTTTAATATTATCCATTCCCTACTTTGATAAGGGTAAAATGGAATTATTTAGGAATTTATTCAGTTCCTCCATTACAGAAGTTTTGTCTTTTTTCGATCTGTGACCTACGGAGAGGATTTTTAGGAACGGTTACTGCTTCATTCATTTTTCCATCGTTATCTGATGGCACAATTAATGTTTGTAAAAACAAATGCAATTGCTATAGCAGATAAAAAAGCTTGAATTAGGTGGAATTGTCAAAAATATGGTCGTCAAGAGAAACCATTAACTATTAATATATTTTAGAAGTAAAGTTTCTCCAGAAGATGAATCAGTAGAAGATAACAACAACTGTCTAAAGTAATTTGAATGTAGGCGTTAGGTATGAGGATTTTTGATTACGTTGTAACGTTAAATATGTGGCACCATTGACTTTTATGTTTTGATTTATTAATTTATTCGAAAGTATCAAATCTTAAATTTATTGTCAAAATAAACGAATGCATAATCTGGCAACTTTTCAAGGCTCTTAAAGCAATCTTTAAACTATGACTATACATAATTTCTTTATAGTACTTCAATTTTTAAAGTGAGTAACATCTGGCTATCAGGCTTAAATAATATATTGAAATTGATATTCCCATTAATACATGGCAATAATGAAAATATTAATGTATCAATGCTGTTCTATATATCTCCAGCATCTGTTGTGAAGAATTTATTGTAATGAAATTTTCTGATAAATTCATAAATAATAGTTTTTCTCAAAGTCTTATAATCTCTAAACGCTCTCCAAATCAGTAGAAAATTACATTAAACTAAGATTGAAGTCAGCATCATGCGTATGCGTTGTGTCACCGTATATCTGGCCCCATACACAAAATTGAGTTACGATCATGACAGTGGTCGTCGTATTATATACTAATTTTTTCAATTTTCCTTTGTAGTAACCTTCTTTGGACGTTATGATATGACATTCTCCTAAAGACCATAATAATGTTGAAGCCAAGCCTTTGTAGAACGGTATTTTTTCCAGTTGTGTGTGTGCGTGTGTTTTTATTTCCGGTGGTAAAGTGGAAAGCCTACTTTGCCGACCAGTGCCGACAGAAGTGTACAGTTCACATATACTAGAACCTACTCCGCTTATATCTCTATGGACCTGTAATCTCTCATAGAAATAACCGCCAGGCATTAGCTAATTTGCTCTTTCTTCTTTATTACCTCCTTGCATCCCTCAATCGATGGTGTGTCCTCCTATATTACGCAGCGTTTTTTGTCTGTTGTTTAAAACTAAGCCGAGTATTAATTGTTACACCCAGATATTTGATTTGGTGCTGAGTCTTCCTACGCGCAATTTGATTATCTCGAGTTTCTTTTTGCTAGTTATTTGAGCCGCTTCCATTTTGTGTCCCAGTGTGACAGGTGTTGGTAGATTCAGAAGGAGCAAACCATCGTACATGATGTTCTAGAGAAGTGGTCTTAGTACCGATCCTTGAGATACTATCCGGTGACTCGATACTCTTTTGGACCAATTCCAGTTTTGTATTTGACGACTCTGTGTGTGTGTGTTATCATATTCTTACATCAGGTCCTTGATCCCTGCTTTTACAAAATTTTCCAATATTGTCGTACTTAAAACGATACAGGTGTCCCCGAAAGCACTCATACCTTAATATCATATGTGTCTGGTAATAATTGATCTCGCAATTTTCACGGTTTATCTAGGTATCCACTTGTCCATCGACCATTTCCCGAGGAACTGCCATTATTGTAGACTGTTTTCCGTTCGTGAGTTCTGCTTGCGTTGATTCCGTAGAGCCTTTTCACCGATAGAAGATACTTTTCTCTTCAACAAGTAACATTATAGGCAGCATTTCGTCAATAACGACAAGGCTTCTTTAGACACCGTGCGGAAAGCCACTCTTCAGGCAGCCCAAATCGGAACGCCATTGTTGAGTACTGAGGTCACTACATATGGTACCAAATTTCAATTTTTCTATTCACGACCTCCAATAAATTATAAGATGTTGATTTTTTGAAATACGGCAAGTCCTTATAGTCGTTAAATATTTACATATTTAAAAAATTTACGCAACAGACAAATACAAACAATCTCATTGCAGCATGATAGTACGATGCTGTCTCTGTACTATACCTGATCTAGCGGCTTCTGTGGCGATGTAGCGCTCGCTTCTACCACGCAGTTTCTTATTATGGTACCTCTAATTTGGACAAAATGTTCACGTATTGATCATTATTTTGGTTTACCATTTTTCTTCGATAAATTAACTTTAGAATGAATAAGATGACTCACCATCTATATGTTGTATATAAGAATATCAAGTGATTAATTTGATATTAATTTCTCAATAAAATTGTTTGTTTAGCTAAAAATAATTCGAGTCTAGTTTTATGCACATACATTGTCGTACTGTGAATAAACAAATTAATCTATTATTAGATCTGTAATAACACTATATGTCGTGTATTTGTCTGATGCAAGGATAAGAAATATCGATATCAGTGAGTCATAATATTTTATGCTCAATTCGTTTTTCCAAGCCAAATGGAAATATTTTATCGCCACTAAAATAAACTCGTAAAAATATCTCTTCACTGCATCGCAGTTTGAACTTAGCTTGCAGGGATTTGTTTATATTAGAATTTAAGAAACGATTGTTTGAAATTATTGTGAGATATATGAAGAATTTACTGATTTGGAACAATGGTCAATACTGTATGATCTATTACTTAATATCTGTCGTTTGTAACTATATTTTTAAAATAAATATGAGTATAAAGCGCTAATTACACAATCGATTTGTTTACAGTATTCTCTTATTTTAGTTTGATCGAGGGATAACTACACAACACATCACCATGACACTCAAATCTATCAAGCAGATCATACAGAAGATGTCTTCTAAGCCTTCGCTGGGTGGAAGGTTTCATTAGAGGTTGCGTCAATGCGATTGGGTGGGTTTCAAAGCGGTGAGAATATTTCTTGGTTAAGTGAGATATCTCTTGGTTAAGTGAGATATTTCTTTTTCAGTTGACCTAATTTGAAGGTCACAAGAAATAATTCTGTTGGGTACATGGAGCATTTACAATAATATTTTTGACTAAAATCTTTCCAGAATTGCTATATTTGAGTTGAATGCTCCAAATAGGTTTTAGTGAGAATTCGTATATTAATACCTTGTTATTGAGTATTAGTTGGGATTTTCAACCTATTAACCAGTATAGTTTGGTGAGTTTTAGACCCAATTGCTTTCTCTTGTTTAATATATGTGTACTCCAGGCTAGTAGTATATAGTGTAATATATTCCAAGGTATTTTGTACTCTCTTTTTGCTGCAGAAGATGCCCGTTTAGTATTACAGTTGGACAGGTCCTTTTCCGTTTGGTGTAAGTAACATTAACCAAATTTTTAGCCACTACTAAAGCATTTGCACCAGCAAAGTGTCGATTAGTGATTACATGGACTAACACTATTGCCGAAGTAAAAATTCTTGTTTGTTTTTTAGGAATGGTTCTCCACGAACGTTGTAACGTTTCGTAATAAACAGCTGCATTAATAGTGGTTCTGGACTGCATAAACTCCACAAGGTTACACGTTTTTAGTTTGAGAACTAGCCAGCCATCTTTCAATTTATTGGAAATAGAATGGATTATAAATTATCGTTTATATTAAAATTCTGGAAACTACAGGTTTATATATGGTATGAATAGGATGTGCAAAGGAAAAGAAACCAGACACAACTCAACATCCTGGATGACCACCTATAAGGTGGTATGAAAGCTCGTCCAGCATCCCAACTACTCCTGGCAAACCCTTGAAAATATAGGACCTAGTCCTAACATAAGAAGAAGAAGAAGAAGATGAATAGGATGATTATTATGAATTGTAAGGTTTACCTTATGATAAAATGTGACAAGAATTATACCAAAGTATTTTCAAATATCACCATTATCTGAGCGGTTTCCAGTGAAAAAATATTGAGGCAGGATTTTAATTGGTACCATTTAAGATTATGCGATATAAAAATTCGTAGCAATAGAATAGTTATTTATGCAGCAACTGAGTAAAATAATACTTTTTCCACGAATAGGACGGTTTCACCGTTCCGAGGCAATTCCTACGAGTGGAAAAAAGTTACTTTACTTTACTTTAATTTTTCTACGTACGTAGACTTAAAAAAATTCGACAAAACAATTCTTGTTTTGTAATAGTAATATTGAAAAAACAACTGTGAGCATTATTAATTTGAAGTGAAGAAGAAGTTACATTACTATTGGTACTTGAATTAGCAACATTTGAAGAGTTCAAGAACATTTACAATGTTGCTCAAAGTCAAACTAGTTGTTCCCGTTAAAATTGGGAAAAAAACGTGAATATTATAACGGACGTACAAAAATTCTTTATTGCAATTTCGAAAAGTCAAGTTTTGTAAAACAGATACGTATACAGGGTGGCCCATTAGTGTGTGGAAGTACAATAACTTACTTAAGATACTTGTTTGGTAAGTACGAAGGTAAAGGATGGCTGAAATGTCTGAATAGAGTAGAATTTTCGTTTGGGGTTCGGGGTGTTTTTTAAATAAGTATTAATTCAGGATATTTCGATAAGCAAAAACTTCATTTTTTAAATAGAACATCCAAATGTATACTCTAAAATTGACTGTTTTTAAGAAAATTACATTTTTAGTTTATGATTTCAAAACAATCATCTTTTTAACAAGTAAACACTGAATGTGACGTTTAAAATACTTCTAGTTTTTGTGACAAAATCAAACCAGTAATTTTATATCTTTAAAAACTGTAATAAAATAAATAGGGTATCTACAAAACTAAATTAAGCAAACATCATCTTACCAACAAATACAATGAAAATATCCATAGTTTTATCAATTAACCTGTGAATTTGACATTATCACAGTTTAAGTCAGAGTGATTAGTTTTTATCTAGATGTATTACGAAGAACTAGGAGGCAATTAAGATCATGAATTTTCTGATACAAGAAATGACAGATATGATTTTTGTACTGGGTGCCAGTGATAAGAACTGTTTATTCGCACAAAGGATTTATCAACAGAAATTTCCAGATAGAAGATATCCACGAAAAGAGACATTGGAAAATTAAATTTGCTTTACGATTTATTTTACGATTTACCAGAGCTGGTAGTGTAGCTTACGAAGAAAGGTTGAAGAATGCAATGTCACAGGACAACGAGATGACCGTAATGTTAAAAGTTAAAAAACGGAAGAACCTCATATCTCGACACGGGAAATATTAAAACAATCCGAAATAAGTCGTACTGGCGCTAAAAAAATTCTATCTTAGATCAAAATGCATCTTACCGTATTCGGCGAATGCAGGAACTATTGGATTATGATTATGAAAAGCGGTTAATCTTTTGTGAATGGGCTCAAGAGCAAATTTAGCAGAACAGAGATTTTTTTAATTTTGTATTATTTGCCAATGAAGCAACATTTCATGAAAATGGGTTTGTTAATAGACACATATTCCATTATTATGCAACAGATCAACCGCATTGTAAACGGAATATCAGTCAAGGTGGTCATGAAATGTATGGGGTGGAAAAATTGGGAATCATGTCATAGGCCCATATTTCATTGATGGAACTGTTAATAGTTAATACTCAACTGATCAATACACATCTAAACAATTAATTTCCCGGACGATGGATACGTAGAGGAGGACCCCATAAATGGCCACCTCGTTCACCGGACCTTACAAAAATGGATTTTTTTGGTTGGGGTTATGTCAAAGAACAAGTGTACATAACACCGGCGACTACTGACGAAGACATGAAGAATAGAATTAAGGAGGTTTTCAATTTTAGAGTATACATTCAGTTGTTCAATTAAAAAAAAGTTTTTGCTTATTTAAATCTCCTGAAATAATGCTTATCTAAAAAATACCCCAAACCTCAAACGAAACTTTTACTCTGTTCAGAGATTTCAGCCATCCTTTACCTTCGTACTTACCAAACAAGTTTAGTTACTTCTCACTAATAAAGTTTACTAGGCAGCATTTATAGTGCACCAATTTTTGTCAAATTTTCATATTTTTCGTTCCAGCTTGGCAACGTCACAATTTATGAGAAAAGAAGACACAGGACTAGATGCAGAATTTTACGCTTAATTTGATTGTAAACAGGGTGTCTTATTTGAAAAAACTACTCCATGTTATCACGCTTAGGCTGAACACCTTGTATACCTCAAAATATTTTAGAAATGTGTATATGTGCAAATATAACAACTTTAAGTTATTGCACTTCCACACACTAATGGGCCATCCTGTATATGCAATAATATGATGGAATTCCACTACCAAGCCACCCACATAGAAAACTGCTCATTCATAGTCACTGTGAGGAATATTGATCATTCATAACGAATATATAATGAATAATTGGCATACAATTCGCAGGGAAACAATAAAAAAGTGTTACGGATTTAATATATAATGAAACAATCCCGTTTTTGTTATAATATGGGAAAGAATATACCGTCTATATTATATAAATATATATATATATATATATATATATATATATATATATATATATATATATATATACTGGAAATATATATTTAACACAGAGTCCAAAGTCGAATAAAGAAAATGGAACAAAAGAAATAAGTAGAAAAATCATACAGTTATTGAAAGTGACATTTTTGCCGATCATATTATAAACAGTTCTTTCTATAGTAGTTGTGTGTGTAGTATAGATCTGGTTAATTAGTTAATTATACAATTCGTTTCCTTCTATATAACTTGTTGTTTATGTTATCTTCGATAAAACCTTCGACAACTGCTATTGACTTTTCCATCTTCACATATTTGTCACAGATGCGACGTGACTTCAACTCTCAAGCAAATTGTTGCCGATGATGTACGAAATGAGTAACTCGTGTAATATTCAGGATCTTTCAGTTTCAGTAACATGCCATTTTGTTTGCTCATAGCAGTCAATAACTTTTTCTATGGTTTCTACCATTGTGAAGTTTGATGAGACTTGAGAGGTTAGCATGAAATATATTTTCTATAAAGTTCGTAACACGATAAACGATCCGTTAGAATTTCCGATATCTTCAAAATATTCTTTGAATGTAACTCGTTCGTCGACCGTTTCCGATTAAACTCACAGTTAGTGCAAGCTATGCGAAATATTCATGAAATAGTTGGTTTTTGATGAGTCACTGTGGTCAAAAGAAATAATGGTGCTTAATTTAAAACGGCAATCACTTGTAGGAGTTAAAGATGTTTTTTTTTGCATCAAGAAGAAAGCACATATTGATAAAGACTTTAATTCCTTATTCAATTTAGCAAATTACACCAAAAGATGTAGTTTTTGCGTTTATTGTGTAGGTATCAGATTTTCTGTAGTTCCAATATGTTGGGAGTACTACTCTGGGCATTTCAAATGCTCACGTACTTATCATAATATTTTGTCTAATATTGATGCGACTTACTTAACTCATGTGAAATTAAGCAATTGAGCAATCTATTGTCAAAATCAGTTGATGCCCATTTATTGTTTCCAGTTTTATTGCTAAATGACTTCTTGAAGAAGTACCAAATTTCCCCGTGGCGTTGTATAGCAAGAAAAAAACATATTGGAAACTTGTGAAAAATGAGCAGGATTCTTTCTTTCTATAGCATCACGTTGCCACATTGTTATCATTTTGCAACTTTCAGAAGTACTTACTCATGTTTGATAAACTTGTAAATGTACGTAAGTACAAGTGTTCTAGATTGATTGAAAGCTGAGTTAGTTCCACTCGAACAGATTTAAAAAGTATTTTCAACACTATAAAACAAGAACAATATAAAGTAACTCTCACTATTCGTAAATACGAAAAACAGTTAACACGGTTACATACAAGTAAATAGATTTTTCAACTTACAACCGCCATTTTGACGTAAATTTGCTGTATTCTCGGATTGCTTAATATGTAATCTCTGTCATTACACTCGGTTGTTAAAACTGCACATTTATAAACAAGAACATCATAAAAAGGAAAACAAAAAATTGAACACGGAAGTTACAAAAAACACCTGGATCAATAACGAAACAAAATAGGGATATCTTAAGAAAGGTAACAGAAAAGAAGAAGATCACTATTGCATTGACCAAATGATTTGAAAAATCTCGTTCGACCAAGATGGACTCAAAGCTCCCATGATAGATAAATATGAAGAGAGAAAGGGGAGATCTATGTTCAGAAACAGACCCATGAGTCTGGTTAGATAGATAGGAAAAATGTTTTCTTGAATTCTAGAACTGGATTTTTTATTAGACCAAGAAAATGAAAAGTCTTGAAGTGGAAGTATCTTATTCTAATTGAATGAATTTTGATATTTTCTCGATTCACTCTTGTTCAATTTACAAATAATTAATTAGTATCAAAGAAATTTTCACAGTCTCCGTTTATTAATAATTAAAAGTCATCATAGGTCAGATGCTTGAAAATACAATAATTCATCTAGTTGCCGCCGTCTAACCATTCAGTAACAATAAAGTACCTTAAAACGTCTGTAAATACCATAGACAAAGCAGTAATGGTGAAGCTGCTGTTTTCCTCATACACACGACTCATTACCCGATAGATTTCTGCAGCACAACGCCGACTTTCGCCTGAGTGTCAACAATAGCGTGTCTGCATGGAGGGATCGGAGGTTGAATAAAAAACGGCCCTCATTTAATTTGCTTCGTGTCGATTTAGGCAAGATCGTGTGAAATAAATTTGTGAAAACATCATCATGAGCTTGCATTTGGTGAGTAAATTAAACATTGTACTTTTAATATTTTCAGTTATAATGTAAAACTCAATTAATTCAATAAAAAAATCGATTTACTTTATGTTGAACCATTTTGGTATAGTAGTCGGCAATATTATGGAATAAACATTATGAAATCTAGATATTCTTAGTAAAATTAAGATGGAAATAACTGAACAAATAAATATGCTAAAAACTGTTAATGAAAAATGTTCAAGCAGCTCGCATTCAATTGCATTAAGTTGTTTAATTAATTAATATTTAATAACAGTTTTCTTTGAAAGATATGTCTTGAAAGAATAAGAGAAATTTTATGATCATCAAAATCAAAATCTGAAGCATTAGCTCGAATACACACGGATCAGCTCAAAAGAAACCCATTTCTGGTGCAAACCACCAACCAGTTTGCTTTGATTAACAACCTTTTTATTCGAAAGGGGAAGTGCAGGTGGGGCAACACGATGGCAACCAGCTCAAAGAAACTCGACCTGTTGCTTCGCTAGCAATTTGAATCATCCGCCTCTCAAAGGTGTCACTTGACGAAGATTATTTTGTTTCCAATCTGATCACGAATTTTTCATTTTAATAAGTTGTCTTCATTTTATATATTTACTAGCACTTAGAAGTTTTCGTACCAAGTTCGGAAGTAAAAGAGTAGTCAATAAGAATACTCTTAGAAGGTAAGGAAAAAATATATATTTGACTTTATGGTATTACGAAGTTTATGGTGAACGCGTCATCGGTTTAGGATATCTTAAGTCTGTACACACAGGTATAAAATGGCCCCGGTATTCATCGAACTTAAACCCGTTCGATTTTTTGTTATGGGTATTCCCATACCCATGACAAAGATGATTTGAGAGAAGCTATTATAAAAGGAATTTTTTTTTCATCTACAATTGAAAGAATTTTTTATAGCTTTCAAAAACAACTTGATTTTGCAAGTTTAGATACGGATCACTTCAAAAATATTAACCATCAATAGTTTTTCCCTAGGCATTTTTGTCATTTTTTTCTCAACTTAATTGTATCTGTTGAAAAAACTAATTCAAATAGAAATGACTGTGATATTTGTGATCTAAATTAACTCAAGTTGTTATAAATCAAAATGAACTATAGTTTACTTTCGAGTCAGTCAGGTTTCAGTCACAATTAAGTCTGCTGTGTGTGCAGAGACATGTCACTAATCAGTTGATGACTTCAATCACTCTTGATTTTAGTTTATTTTAAGTTACTCCGTGTGTATTGGGCCTTACACTCTAGAGTTCACATCGGCCAAAAATAAATTTGCGTCTTCGGCTAATTCAACTATATGAAAATTGAACATTTAGGTAACTACAATTGCAGGATAATGAGCTCATGCCTCATCCTGTATGATCCACGTATCGCGTCTTACAGTAGGATGAAATTATCCTATCGCATCAAAATGTGTTATCTGCAGAATCTGTCGTAAGACTTACCATTCAAATTTGAAAAGTAATTTGTAAGACCCCACGACCTTTTTCCATTGACTCCTTACCAAAAATTTATTGTGAGTTATATTTAGAATTTAGATCTCAAGTTTCATGTCTTTTGAGCTTAAATGGAACAAGAATCAAAATATGTAAATTGTTTATTTCTTGATTACCTACTCAACTTCCTCTATTCACTATTATTTATTTTGTTCATATTGAGAAGTATCTACTATTATTTTTCCAAGTGAATACCCTATTAGACAGACAGGTATGACAAACCCCAGCACTTGAAGAATGCAGAAAAAATATTCAAATTGACCGCCCAACGATGCTAGCGTCTCAGTACCATCAAACTAAGTATTCCTCTACCCGTGGTTGTTGAAAGTATGAACACAGTGTGAATAGGACCATTTCAAATTTGCTTGGGGTTTCTCACACCCCACCTGTCTAAACTCGGACAAACTTTTTTTGAGCAGATTTGTTCTGTTTTTGTGACATCGTTTCTACTGATAGGTCTTTCTTTTGGTTATTATTTGTAAATTATTGCTTGTATTAGCTCGTGTATTGATGGGAGATTACGAAGAAGACCAGAGATGTCTCCAAAGACTATGGCTAGATGCAGAAAATGACGAAAATTTTATTGATGTTGATGATTTCGAAGAAGACGACGAAATAGATAATTACAGCGTGTGTAGTGATTACCCTGACTTGAACAGGATGCCGAAGAAGGAAACCCAGAAATGCAGACGATCGACAAAAAAAATTTTCAGCATTTAAATAAAAAAAGCATCTTATTTTTTACTCTAAAAGAATCCACTTTCGTGCAATAGACAATAAAAACAAAAAATAATATTTTTATACAAAGATTTTAATATTACCTACTAAGAGGGCCCAGAAAGGCACTAAAATTTTTCCAAAATTAATTTCAGGAAGGTATCCCTAACCAATTTGGAGTTTGCTACACCCCACGTATTACAACTTAAAACTATTTTTGACCTGTCTAATGCGGGGTTAATGTAAACCCTTTCAGATTAAAGTTTTATCACCATGAAATTATTTAATGGTGTCTTTACTAAAAGAAACTGTATGATTCATCATTTCAGATTTGGGTTCGTCGAGTTTTTTAACGTGTTTCTATTATGTTATTCTTCAAGATTAAAGACGTTTTCACTTTTATGCCGTATATGCATCGAAATGTTACCAACGAGTCTGACGAAGAAGTAGCATTTAAAAGACAATTCCTTTTATGGTAACTGGGTTAACAAATATTATTACTATCGATTTATTATTGCCGACTAAATTTATGGATATTTATTGATTTTTATGACTTTATACATATACACTTAAATAACTGGATATATCTTACACTTTCACTAACGTAGCAACAAAGGATTCATGTTTATCTAGAAAAAAAATTAATGGAGGAACATAATTGGAAAAAAAAACTTACTGAAAAATACGTACTTACTCTAATTAACTACGGAGGTGATGAATAAATAACACCATGTTTTTTTAGATATTTTTCTCTCTAACACGTCATTCAAATAAATTAAATTCGAGATTTTAAGAAAATTTGTCAATAATGACATATCATTAAACGTAATTATTCTAGAATAGTACTAAGAAACTGTTTAAGGAATTGATCACATATCAAAACTAAAATATCAAGTTATAAATATCTAATTACATCCAAATTAATTGTGCATTTTATTTAAAAAATATCAGTCTGATTTGTTTTGTTTTCGTAGTTTGAAAAAAATCAATTCTGTTTATTGGAAGAGTAAATTTAAAAGTAGGTCTAAGTAAAATTCTAAGACCTATGTACCCAGCTGAAATAAGACCTCTTTTAGCTGAAAAGAAAACACCTAGAAGACAATGGCAACACAACAGAATCAAAAAATAGAATAAAAAATTGAAATAAATTGAATTATATCACACAAACATTGAAAAATGAAGAAAATTTAGAATGAAACCATGAACTATCTCCAGGAACTTACTCATAGGAATATCTACTGATTACTCTTTGAAATACCATTTAGGAATAAAAAAATAAAAACACATGATTCGCCTTTGAGGAAAGATAACGCAACGTGGGCTGAAAGTAATGGATCACTTTCAGTTGCCAGTCATTTGGAAAATACTTTTGAATTACGTGAAACATAAGTTGCCAAAGTCCTACCAGAAAAAACTAAAACCAATAACATCAAAAGAAGTAGCAGACGAATGTCAAACATTAACCCAAAAAGCACCTGTTTACGATCTGATAACAAGGTGAATTCTTAAGTACCTATCAAGATAAATAAAAGTAAAACTAGTTTACGTAAGGGGATGATCCCAGAAGTACATGGTCTAACCTAGAGATGGCAGTAGTTGCTTGAAAAATACCACTGCATTAGAACGTACACAATGTATAAAGAATATTTTTTTTAATTTAATTGGAAATTTACGATCTGCTCAAAAAAAATACAGAGTAATAAGTAAATGAATATGGTTTCTTGTTAAATAACTTGAGGCGGCACCATCCACTGATGGGTCTCTGTAGATAACTCTATGAGGTCTTCTGGTCAGCATCTTTTCAATCTTCTCTGTTCCATTGGATCAGTGTTAAGCTTGGATATTGGTAGATTTTGGTGGTTTTCGTTTCTTATCGCTGATGTCTAAATAACATCATTAAAGGTTGGAATACCGAGATCTGTGTATAATGTGTGATTGCTTATAAACATGGAGCATCAGCTATTTTGTACATCTTATTTTCCATCGTTAACCTTGACCGATAAGCCAGTTTATATTTTTAAGTTTTGGTTTTAGTTGTGTTTTTTAGCTTGTATGTGTTTCTTCCAAGTTAACTTATGGTCGAAGAGTAGTCCGAGGTATTTTCACTTCTGTTTTCACTGGAATCGGAATATCGTTACTGGTCATTGGCGGAGAGACACCTCGTTTTGTGGTGAGCGTGATTTGTGTGGATTTGTCAGTGTTGACTTTCATTCTCCACTGATGTAGCCATTCTTGAAGAACATTTAGGTGGTATTGTAGCTTTTTTGATGCTCTTATAGGGTCTGTATCTGGAGACATTATTGCAGCATTATCTGCGAAAGTAGCGATTAAAGTATCGTCGGTAGTTCGAATATCATCAGTGTACATAAGGTTGCTTGATGGGTTGATAATTGGATAAGGAGGTTTAGACTTTGTAATTTTTGTTCTATTATGAACAGTAGTCCTTGGTGCTATACTTTATCGAAAGAATATGTATCAAATTTGAAGACGAAGTTATTGTAAAAAATTGATCATCGTTAAGTGATAAAATACTTTTATTTGAAAGGCAGTAGCTCAACTAATATGAAAGCTGAACTAGATTCTACTCTGGGTGAGACTGCTCTTTCGTTATTAACAGTAAAATATTGAATAACGAAGTTTAAACGAGGCCGTAAGATCTACGAAGACCAGAATCGCAGTGATCTACCAAATGAGGGAACAACTGTTGATATTTTGAAGAAAATCGACTAAGCGGTACTGGATGATCGTTGTCTGAAAGTGCGCGAGCTAGTAAACATAGTATGAGGTACAGCTGCGCACAAGATGGGTGCGGCTCGAAATGGAATAAAAACAGCGTCATGAAGATGTTTTGTAATGGTTCACAGAAATGAAGCCAAATTTTCAATACTGTTGATGTATGCGGTACCTTTTTGATACATTTATACAAAGTGACTCATAAGGAACCCCACTTTTATGTAATTTTTAGGAAAACGATCAAATTTTACCAAAACTAAAACATAATTACGTATCATATAATGAGGTTTCAATTTGAGCATCTCTTATAAATTTCAATTATTTAAACTGAAATGAGTACCTTCATCATAATCTATGATATGTATTTATGAATTCAACTACATCTCTAAGATCTTTCTTGTCTTCCAATTTTGATTTTTAGACAAAAATCGCTTTGGGGCTTTATTTTCGATAAATATTGATTGGAGAGTCAAATTTCATATATGTGTTGATTCTAATTGATTAAAATTTCATGTCAGTTAATAATACATCGTATAATTATACCAAATAAAAATAACAAGCAGCTCAAAAAAGTTTTGAAATTAAGATTGGCGTTTACAGATCAACGTTTAACGCTTATACTACGAACCCAACAATAAGCACGAGACCAGTAAGTCAAAAAGTTGATGTCATTCAATCAAAAGTCAAAAACATCATCAAAAAAATATTTGCACCCATACCATTTTCAAACAGATCAGAGACTACATCCTGGAGATGAAATCTTTAGGTAGAAATTTTGTAGAGGAATTTAAAATCATCCACCAACGCTGTACTGTACACTGTTTACAAATCAAGTCCAATTTACAAGAGACGGGATAAATTTGTTTTGGTGTTTGTCGTTATTGTAAATCGATACATTATTTTAGTTGAAATACTTTTTTTAAATTGATACCTAATTATGTGATACATCATTATGGTTCTATGTCTGATTTAAGGTTTAATCTCTCACTAAAAATTGATTAAAAATGTGACTCATGACTTTGTCATATATGTCGTTACTATTGGTTATTTATTTAGTTTGTAAATCACCTACTGCATTAAAATATGTGTTAGACAGGATGCAATATTCAATACGAATTCTTCAATTAATTTTTCCGAAGCCTGTCCTGGAAATTATAAATTTAGCTAAAACCAGTCGAATGACTGATAGCATGGGTCGTTTTGGGAAAGTTTCGACTCAACAAATAATAAAAAATATATGAAAAGCATTCTCGAAATCCATAAAAAATATTAATGCGTCAAATATGGAAACAATTTATGGAGTTTTGTCAAGTACGAAATTACGAACTGTCGAAAATAATTCCGTTACAAAATTAGCAGATATATCAAAGGATTGGGCTTATTATATGAGAAAGAGGAATGGAGAAAATTATAAAGAATATGCCGTTAAATCAATTTGGAATTCAACTGCGAGGATGATTCAAGAAAAATATTTCAATTAATACAATATTAAATTTTATCCTTTCGTCGACATAACTTTTTTAAGAAGCTCGTGATGCGAGAAATAATAAACGGAAAGAATTACAAATTATTCCGGGGAAAAAAGAAGTGAATTCTGTAGAATTGAACAAAAAAGATTTAGTATAAATGAAAAAACTGTGGAGTATAAACAACTTAGAAAGAGTACAAAAAAATTCTTCCATATAGCTTCTTATGAATTAGCTTGGAGGTAGGGAGAAGCTGCAAACTGTAAAATTCACCATTTTAAATCAGAAAAAAATCAAAATGAAACTTCAGCAATAAGATTTGATTACAATACTATATTTTCAAAGACGACACAGGGTTGGTCGAAAAAATTGTGAGTCAGCAAATGATAAAAAAGCAAAAGATAACAAAAAATGAAATGGATGAAAGGTATTTGTCCCTTGCATTGTTAAAATTATTGTTACCAGAAAGAAATGAAAACATAACTTTTTTTAACTCCAAATCCGTTTTGTAAAAACAATAATTCTAAAGGTTGGTACAAAAATGTTCCACTGGGTATCAATACGATTTCTACTAGGACCAAATATTCTGCTAAACTAAAACTGGAATCGACATTACATATAATAAAATTATCAAACATTTGAACCGTGCTAGTACAGTTTCCCAGTTAGCCAAAGCAGGAGAAATGAGCAACAATTTATAAAGATAACGGGACACTCTTCTATTAAACTCTACCTCCAAATTGATCTTGAAATTGATCACAAAAATCCTATTAGTTCCTTACGAGCATCGAGTGAGAAAAATCAAAATGAATATTCTACAGTGTGAATACCAGAGAAGAAAATTTTGAAATAATTACACCAAACCCATCAATTGTGTATTTAGTAACTGTTCATTTAAATAATTTAATTGTATCAATATAGATAATAATTGTTGTTGTTCATTCATATATTTGATCGTTAATGCATCTTGCCAAAAATCACTCGATCTTCTCTTTCAAGGATATATTTCTTTATCAGTTTTTCGAGCAAAACTGCTGATAGAAAAATTATTTCGTTACAAAAAAAATTATCCCCTTGTGTTTTTACTGTTGATAAAAAATAACGTTTCGATGTAAAAGTACCTGCGGTGCTTGGATGTCCTGTGGTGTAAATATTTTTTGTCCATAGTTACTAATATAATTAGATTCACGGTAATTTCATACTTTTGCAGTCCCCGCGTTTTTTGGCTCAAGAGAATCGAAAAATCATCCCATTTCGAGTTTTTCTTACGGCAGATTTATGAAAAAAAATATGGGAATAAATGAAAACTTTGGTTAGGTTAGATTGCATTAGGTTAGGGGAGGGGGTGCTAAAAATTCAGAGAAAATGTTCACATTTGGTCTGCTTGTCAATCACCACCTCTCCACTCCTCGCCCCACTCCCAATTCTCTATAACAGTCAACCTTAGTAAGATACCATTTTTAATGGTGAAAATTTTCAATTTTTCAACGTTAACTTTTAAAATTGTACACTTGATTACAATAAGTGATTTTAAGAATGTTTTTGTTCATATAACTTCAATTGTTACTTAATAAAAAAGGTACAAACGATTATAGGTGAGAAAAGGTCAATTTTAAGAGAAATTGTTATTATTTTTAATTGTAAAAACATGAATAATCAACATTTTTGTATAATTGTTTTTGTTTTTTGTGTGTAGACTATGAAAAAAATATAACAAATTCATTTGATTATTTGGAAAAAAGTTATCAACAATTATACGTGAATGAATGCATTTTTATGAATATTTAAAGCCATGAGACCAATATCAGTTTTCATTTTTTTTATTCCTATGATTTCTTTCATAAATCTATTATAAAAACGAAGATTTAAAAAAAATTCATTGAAATCGTAAAATTTTTTTTCTAGAGCCAAATAACCAGGGAACTCCGAAAGTATAAAATTACGAGATTTACTAAACAGTTATATTAGAAACCATTCTACGTATAATCGCTCATCCTTTTTTGATGTGTTAAAAAATAAGTAAATTATTATTTGGGTTTACTACTAAAGCGTGTTTTTTTAATTTTTAAACTATTATGACATGAAATTATCTTTGGTATATATCTTAGCTTCATTCCACTATTGCACATTATTGTAATTTTTTATAACTGATATATCTCATAATACCTCGAAATAACTTACAAGATGTAGAAGTAGATGCTGTATTTTCTTCATTAAATCATTCATAGCAGATATTTTTTCAATAAAAGGAAATAAATTCACAGGAAAAGTGAATTGTGTGAAATTCATTCTCTTGATGCTGATTCTGCATTGGTATAGACTACGAGGTCTGGCTATTAAATAACAAGACTGCACACCTAGAGGGCGCCCTATATGGGTGGGGTAAAAAACGAGTAATGCGATGAGTATCTAGATATCTTGTCTAAGTATGTACCAAAACACGTTTCCGTCACTATTTTAGTATTTGTGTAGTAGCGGATTGGATCGAACGTATTTTTTTCTCGTGCCGAAAAACATGTGTCACAGATGGAACGTTTCAATCTCAAATTTCTCGTTATATTGAAAAAAGCTCCGACTAAGTGCAATACATTGTTGCAAGAGACCTAGGGGTACAATTCTCTATCTCGTGCATATGTTATTGAGTCGTGTAAGCGCTTTAGTGAATGCCGAAAGAGCAAATTAAAAATCAAAGCTATGTTGATCGTTTTTTTAGACATTAACGATATCGTGATGACTGAATGGGTTTCAGAGCGTCAGAAAGTCAACCACACTGAACTATTTGTCAGTTTTGACAACCCTGCGAGAAAGATTTCGTAAAAAACGGCCCGATTTTGCACCGGGACAACGTACGTACTCACCATATTTGGTACCGTGTGCTTTTTTTAATAAAACCCTTTTTCGTAACTAGTCCCGTTATTTAATAGCCGGACCTCATATCTGTAAACACAGCATATATAATGTCCGAAATTGCCTGAACTATTAATCAAGTTAATGTTGAATAATCTTATCGAATCACATGAGTGTTACTATGAATAATAATATTTTATGCATAATTTATTTATTATGTACGCAATTGACCATTATCATAAATCACGTCAGCGTCTGATATGGTAATCTAACCATTCTAATAACACTTTGGTGTTACATAGGTTGGGTAAATGTGCCTAGGTCAGTATCATTGGATACTAAAAAATATATGCGATAAGATTTTTATGAAATAGTGAACATATAGAGCGAGAGCTGGTTGCAAAAAACCTCTCCTATCGAGTTATCGGATGAAGTATTTTTTAAATGATACTACTCACTGTAACTATTGAAAGTTTAAGTTTAAACATTACTTATTAAGAAAATACTTTAGTTCCAATTTTATTTTAGTGATAAATACTTAGCACGACACTTTATATTCCTTCGAGCCCTATGTTATTGCCCATATAACCAATAATAGAAACATCGGGAAATCAATGAATAAACATCTGATGAACAACAATGATAGTAATTTTCAAATGATTTTCTTATTCATACGAGTATAGAATATGAACATAAAATACAATGTAAGTTTTCTCATATATTTTAGTATAAAATTAATAAAAAACTTAAATATTTATAAATATACATTAAAACATATATAGGGAATTGTTATTAAATGTCATCATGATCATCATCATCACTATCGTCATGATCATCGTCACTTTTATTATCATTATTATTATGGTCACCTTCATTTTCATAATGAATATCATCGTTATTATCATCATAATCACTATCATTATTTTTGTTGTAGTCATCATTATCATAATAATCATCGTCTTCTTCTTCTTAGCGTGCCGTATCAAGTCTCCTTGACGTTGGCGATAAGCATGGCAAAACTCTCTCTATCTTGAGCTAGTTTAAATAACTGTCCTGCTTTTCTCATCCCAGTCCATTCTTTAATATCCTTCAACCAAGAAGCAGGTTTCCTTCAAATTCCTCTAAGACCTCAACTTTACCAAAAAAGCTCTGTTAAGGCTGCGTCGTTTGTTTGCATAGCTTTCCATGGTATCTTGAGCATGCGTCTATATAACAACATTTCAAAAGCCTTTAAGCGAAAAATAGTAAATATTTTCAGATCATATAATAGTAACATTTTATCATCCGTTTCCGGAGTTGAAATTTTAAATTATCATTAGAGAAGAATGATCTCATTTTAAATAATGTTGTGTGAGCTACCTCAATTCTGCATTTTATTTCCTTATCGGGATACAGTTGTTCAGGATTGTAGCAACCAAGATATTTGATACTGGACACTCTTTGAATCGTTGGTCCGTTTACCTGTGTATCTGAGAATAGTTATGTTTAGACCCATCTCTCTTCCCACTCTGTCAATGGCGTTTAAAAGGCATTGCAGTCCGTTCAAACGTCACACACTACAGCTGTATAGTCTGCGTATCTGATTATACTTATAAGTTTATCAATAATCTTCACTCCATATGATAAGTTGTGTCTAGCTTGCTTAAAGATCTTATCTGGATACAAATTAAACAGAAGTGGTGAGGGTATGTAGCCTTGTCTGAGTCCTCTTAAGATTTTGCAGTCTTCTGTCGATTTTTAGTTAATTCGAACGCCAGCTCTTTGGCGCCAATATAATTTTTCGATGATTCTTACGTCGGAACTATCAACTCTTTTTCCATTAATATATTTATCAACTTGTCGTGTTGCACTCGATAGAATGCCTTTTCGTAATCGATAAAGACTTCGTAATTAATAAAGACTTCGTAATCAATAAAGACTGCAAATAATCATCGTCACAATTATCAATTTCATCAAGTTCTACTATAACAATATCTTCAACTAAAAGATGTGTTGGATCATCTTCGAACCAAAGCGGTTCAATTTTATTGTCATTAACTATCCATCTGCATTGTTCTGGTGAGAAATTGATGTAGTTGGCTCCTATTGCATTTTGTCACATTGAAATGCTTTGCAAAACCTAAAAATTGCATCGTATTTACAAATCATGCACATAATTATAAATATATTTTATTTCTTCAATTTCCCATTTCTCAGACCTTGTGATATATTAATGCATCTAAATGTTCTTGATTTTAGGATTCATCTATTTTTAAATTAGTTTTTTCAATAATTTTTGGAATGTAAAATTTGACGTTTCGAGTTTTCTTCAAGCCTTTATCAACATATGATATTGGCACTGGCAATTTGCGTATTTACTGATTAATATTTGCGCATTTATATTGACCTATAGATTAATATGAATCTTCTCAGTATCCGATCTATTAAGGTTAAGTCTTAGCTAAATACGTTGAGTAACCGGAAAAAGTTACTATGGCAGGAGAGGTTATAAGGGCAATGAAAAGGTAGGTAAAATATCCAAGTTCATCGATGCTAGACCCAAAAGAATTTGCAGAACTGAAGAAGCCACTTACTATGTTATGGTGAAAGAACTTAGCAGTTCAAAAATATGAGAAACAGTCTATATCAACCCAATCGCTAAAATGAATAGGGAGTCTGTTATATATGACATGGAAAGTTCAATAAGCATAGGGTTGACAAAAGGGTCCTTATGTAGATTCTGTAGATCAGAAAAAGAAACAGCAGGGCATAGTTTGGGGGTTCTAGTTTTAGATTTCAAAACTTTGAATTTTGGAGTTAATATTCTAATAATATATAATTATTATATAATATATTATCCCATATACTTGGATTTCATACCAGTTTATGTGAAATAAGTTTCCATAAATTTATTCTCTTAACTTAAAGCATATTAAATTGTCTCTCAAACAGCATATTTTTTTAAGTGATGATTAATTTTGGAATATATATAGTTGAAGTCAAAAGTTTACAGTGGGCCGATTTCTATGCACACAAGTATATAAATGAGCAGCCTTTAAAAAATAGAGAAGGAATGGAAATGAATAAGACAAGGAATGGAGATGGATAAGAAAAGAAATGAATAACTAAGAAATAGTGAGGGTTTGATGAAATAAACGCAGAATAACTTAACCATGAAAGACATAAATTGCACATATATGAGTAAGCTATCTAATCGATGAAATATGGATTCAATAAGATGATGAAGAGTGGCACATAGCTAAATTTCAGGAAACCTGAATGGATTGATTGAATAAGAAAACCCTCTACCTCTCGCCATAATCAATTGATGAAAGGTATACTGATGAGGACAAATATTCAACATAAAAATAAAATAGTGGATCAGTTCCGAGTCAGAGCATCTGCTGATGATGTTAACAATAACAAAAAATATAAAAATATGTAGATAGTGTAGACGAAGCATTTTGTTTTGAAAAACGGCCAAGCAAAATATATGTCTAAAGGGAAAGAAGACAAGAACACATAAAAATGGTTATGAACTTGGAAGTGATAATTTGAACAGTTGAAGCATGGAATATATTAAAATATAAACATGAACATAAAAACATCTTCAATGCTCTCTCGGCCGTCACTAAAGCGTTTATACCACTCGCACGAGATATAGAATTGTCCGCTTAGTCCTCTTGCAACAATTTATAGCACTTAGTCGGAGTTTTTTTCAATATAACGAGAAATTTGATATTGAAACGTTGCATCTGTGACACATGGTTTTCGGGACGAGAAAAAATACATTCGTTTCATTCCGCTACTGTACAAATACTATAATAGTGACGTAAACGTATTTTGAGACGTACATAGACAAGATATCTAGATACTCATCGCATTACTCGTTTTTTACCTCACCCGTCTAAGGCGCCCTCTAGGAGCGCAGTCTCGTTATTTAATAGGCAGACCTCGTACAATTCAAATTTTTCGACGGATCAATTGTTCAAATATTACAATTATTAATAACTCTAAATAATGATTACGCTCGTGAATAATATTTCATTTATCTCATGACGGTTATATAAGGTATATTAAAAAAATTTATAAATCGAAATGTAATTGTTACAAATTTAAATTTTTGATTAATTGATATATCCCCTTTTGTCTTTATTATTCCGGTGTACAATTTTGGCAATCTCTGTAATAATTTTGAAAAATAATCGTCGTCTATTTGGATCCATTCGTTTTTCGAGATATTCCAAAGATGTGAAATGAAAGTAGGACACTCCTTTCTAACTTCCCTATCAGCCTGTACTTGCAAGTATTCACATTTTTACACAAAATATAAACATGCGCTCGTATAATGTATGTAAACAAATATCGGACACTATTATTTTTAGTGTGTAAGACACAAATTAATTTTGAGTTTAATGAATGGATTTCAGGATAGGCAAAAGCTTTAGACCGAAATTATATATTTGAAACAGTATCACCCCAAGAACTGAGCCCTGGGGCATTCCAGAAGCTGTGTTAATTTCCATAGAGTTTCCACCTTGGCAAGCTTTCTACTTATCAGGTATGATATGAAAAAATTGCTAAATTAATGTTGATTAGATCATTTCAATTACTATCAATACCATATATCACATATTTTGTTTTAACAACATAATTTGTTTGTTTTCATCAACCGAAATGGAAAAAATTCACAAAGTAATTATTGCTATCGTTAATACCACTATAATAGGCATCGTAGTTTTATGTGTATATTCTGCTAATGGAATGCAGACATACGCAAAGATAAACATTTTTGAATTACTGTTTCATCATTTGTTTATTTGACATATTTCCGCATAGTATATTTAGATAATTTGATCTGAAAATACAGTTCATCGAACATTGAGCAATGAAATGTCCGTATCAAAGAGAAAATGAAACCATACACAATCCACCCCAGCAACTTTAAGTACATTTTTATTAATAAATTTTTATTACCCAGTATTGCAGATAGAATATATAACCGTTTCAAACTGCTTTTTCATTAAAAATAATTATGATATCTCACACAATACAGACATTTTTGTATTCTACTGCTACGATACTGATAGTACTATATGTGATTGGTTCGAATCTTTCCTTAGTTGAATGTTTGTTGTCAAAGGTTTACATTGCTCTGGCTTCTGGCTTCTCACTAATAAAGTAAATGAAATTCCGTAACACATCAAAACAGATCAGTGATATACCAAAACAAAGTGAAGGTACGATTTTTACAAATTTTTGTGTACATTGTTGTCAGATCTTTTCTTTTTCCGGAAAGATAATGAACTTTGTAATTTCAATTATAACACCCTGTATATTTTTCGCTTTTCGAAATCCTTAAGAAATACTTATTATTTTTCATCTAATGTTGCCTTTACCTAAATGTCATGATTTCGGGAGGTTTCAATTTTCTCGTAACCTCAAAATTTCCATTATAAAATCGGTTTGAAGGCTCAAAAATATTTTGAATCGCAAATAACTCGAAAACTACGTAGAATTCGAAACAAAGTGCCGAAGCCTAAACTGTAAAGCACAAAATACTCCAAAAATTGGTTCGTAGGCAGTTTTTCCTAACCTCATAATTTTCACCGTAAAGCTGCGTGTCCACTAGGAGATCACGGGCGGTCAGTACGGTCGGTACGGGATTTTGCAAAAGTTCAAAATATTGAATTAAATGAACATGCACCTACTGCGTCGTCACGGCCTTCAACGGCGTTCCACACCTGTACGATAGAATGTCTGGAGTTACGGACTGTAGAACATTTCCGTGATGGCGGATCCAGTGGTTGCACATTTCGAGCGTTCGGGACGGTCGTTAAGGCATTTTCAGCGTTTTACGCAGTCTGCTCTCTGTTGTGCTCGCGGTCAGTTCATATCCTAAGTGAAAAAAGGATGGATGCTAGACCGGAACAGTTAAGAACAGTGCATCAAGGACCTTTTGAAGCAAACCAATCTCAACAGGAAGCTTCATCACAGAAAGCATCCCAGTAAACTGAAAGTTTTCAATCTAGTCAGAAGGACTTCCAATGTTAAAGACCTATTTCACTTGGGGTTAAAAGTACGAAAATAATACTTCTTAAGGGCTGATGGAATTCTTGTTAAATTAAATCATAATTGATTTTTTTAATGTGTTATTTTTTCATTAAACATTTTAATGTATTTAAGTTACGTTCAAGTAATTCCAAGTCTCTCCTTTGGTTGCACTGGATGACGAGAATTAGTTTATTATCTATATATAATTCTGCTTCTAGCATCATTAATAGACATTCAAACTTGTCGTGAGTATTTTTGGAGTACTCAAAAAACTTGAAGTCCTCTTCCACAAGGTCCGGGAACAAAGTGTGAAATTAATCACAAATTAAGCTTTTTCTGTTAATGTTATGAATCCAAAACCTCCTTTTTCTTTTTTTTTTAATATTCTCCTCTTCTTCTATCAGTAAAGCTCTCACTAACGCAATTTCCTCTTCCACATCTATCTTTCAGCAAATCCTATCGCAAACTGATTTCTGTTTTGGGAGGAACGAATTGAGGACAGTGCGGAACGCCTAAGCGACGGAACACCTGATATGGAGGGATATCGAAAATATTGACGGGACAACAGCTTTTATTCTCTTAAACCAAATATCTTAATAAGTCTATCTCAATGTCACGACTCGCAATCGATTCTGTGTAACATGCTTTCACAAATACGACATTTGATCATCCTGATGTTTTTGTATAAATTTGAAGCTGAGATTCTACGCTTCAAAATGAGTACCCACATTTTTGTGCAAGACAAACTATTAAAAAGTTTAGGAATATTGAAATAATAAATAACCCAGAACGAAGATAGTGTTCATGATCGCATTTTTTAAGAGTTACTTCATTTGAAGTGTTTATGTGACCAATATACCTCTTCATCTTGTAGGACTTTCGAAAATTCGTAAGTGGGAAATTATACTAGCTTAGCCCACTAGAAAAGATAAATCTTAAACATAATGATTTATTTTGATTTCTTGAAAACTAAATAGTTTTCAAAGAATTAGAGCAGTTTTCATGTGCGCCTGGAACGTAAATTGGGTTGAATTCGCATTGGCGGAAATTTGCGGCTTTCGTCGTTGAGGGAAATTTACTTAAAAATAATAGCTCCAGAGAAAAAATGACGAAGGACCTTTCCTTTTAGTTTTCGAGTTATTAACGTTTCAAAATGTTTTTGAGTTATAAGTTTCAAAATTTCGAAAACCCGTACCCGAAATTTTGCTAGGCTTATTTAGTAACCAAAAACAAGAATTTATGGGTGTGCAATTTAATTTCGGATTTAATCGGGTTTACTTGTACTAATAATAAAATATCAACTTTTTACTAAATCAGATTTGTTTACACACAAACACACTCTTAGTGTACGTTCACATTGGCAACGTTCAAATGAATTGCAAAAGACCACCGCTCAACTACACATTATAAACTGATTTAAATTGAAACATTTTTTTGGAATAGACTACAGGTCTTAAATGTAAGGTTCCTAAACCCTATCGACGTTTTTGTAAATATATTATCCATAACAAACGTCAGAAATAAAAAACAACACAGACGAAATGTTTAAAAGATATAGTTATAGTTCACATGTAAGTAATATCGGTACTTCATAGCAGCAGTTACTGAGAAACAGATTTAAAAAATTACACAAATTATAATGATTTATTCTTTATAAATACAAGGGATCTGCATACCCCGGTGAAGCTCATTCAAGTGTTTGACAATATTTTCTCTTAGTTTGCGTTCACATTGGCAACGCTCAAGCAGTGAGCGTCGAGCTCCAATCTTGTTCGTTTTTTTGAGCGGCATCGCCTTTGTGATGCGCCCATGTTTATATTTTTATTCAGTATGAAGTGCGACCAATCTATACGTTCTAGTTTTAATAAAATGACGTCGCGAAATGAGATTATTGATCGTGAGTTATTAATATCGGAAATTAAAACCAGGCCAGCCTTTTTGAATGATAGTTGTTTTCTTTTGAAGTCGATGCTTGATTTTTCCCAGAATGTAATCAAACGTTTCCACTGACATTCTTAAAAACTGAGAAAATCTTATTGGATCACTGCGAAGTTCATGATAAAGGTGATGAAATTCGCCATAAGCAAATCTATTTCTATTAAGTTCATGAAGGCCTTGTATTTTTTTTGCTTTTCTTTAAAATTAGCCTTCGCAGTCGTGTACTTTCTATGAGTAATAATTGTTTGGATACCAAATTTATTACGTCTTTTGGTTTCGAAAGCTAGAAAATAACCAATTTGAACAGGACAAAGCACGACGCTCACCGCTTCAACGTCGCCAATGTGAACGCACACTTACGTTCACATCACTAATAGCCGAACGTCTGTGTAAGTTAAGGTACTGAATAAGGCGGAACCAATCAGGAAGCGACTAAGCATGTCCTTCGACCCACTGTAACTTGATGCTGCTTATTGTGCGCTCTACTGTTGTGATTGAAAAACTACGATTGAAAGTATTTGGCAGCTATCAAATATGATATCAATTCACGCATATAATATTATATTAATTTCACAATTTCAATATTTTAGTTAATTCTCGAATAATTTCTCCTAGAGTTATGCGGGATTACTTTCTTTTCAGATCGTAAACGGTTATCAAAAATAGGATACTTACATTTTAGTATAAAATAAACTATACTTGCTAGTGTTTCAATTAGACAAAAAATAGCATACTAACTTATTGAAATTTGATCTTACTATAAGAGTTATTCTAAAAAAGAATATATTTATTCAAGAGTAGCTGTGCCCGCAACTTCGGTCACGTAAATAAGGGTTTATTTTTATATTTTACACTTACAAATCTTACAACATAGTATAATATACAAAAAAAAATAGTTGTTTAATAAGTATTTATAATGCCTCTTTATACATACAACGTTGGACATTTGGTTTGCCGGGATTATATACAAATAATTTATTTCCTTCACTCACTCGGAAGAGAGCAACGTTTAGTTGACCGTGTGAGAAGCAGCTTACTCCAAGGTCGACCCCTGAAGCGCGTAGAGTCTGCCCCTGTACTTTATTGATAGTCATTACATAACAAAAACTAACCGGGAATTGGACTCGTTTGAGATGAAATGGAAAGTTGTTTGAGGTGAGATTCTTGGTATAAACACGCGCGTTTGCCGCTCACGATAGGCGTTCAATCGGATATGTATTTGGGTGGCCGTTTCCGCGGAGCGTGTTTTGTCGAGCTTCCCTTTCGGTAAGGGATTCTAAAGAACTATTTGTACCTTGGTGTTCTCTAAACATAGCAAGTCTTGTATTATACCAGTTTTTTCTCAAGTCCAAAACACTGGCCTCAACCCCCATGCCTGTTGAGCCAATTAATTTTAACTTTTAATTGACTCGTTCAAAAGTGGCGGAACAGCTATGAAATAAATATATAATTGATTACCTATATAATACAAGTCTTGTTTCTCGATCCTCATTGGATTCCTGAGATCGAACTAACTTTAGTCTTTTAGTCCCTTTCGAATATTGAGAAAGATTAGATCGTTTTTTCGGTATTACTTGAGATTCCTGGAATAAAACTGATTAGGTAGATGTCATTGATCGTTAAAGAGGCTCACTACATACAAAAGAAGTCTTTTGTTTAGTTCCTTGATAAGCCTGTAGAGCTAAATTTGAAAAAACGTATTTTATCACTCTAAACCTCTTTTAATCTGTATAATGTGTGACGGATTCATTCATTCCATTGTATTTTCTTTTATCAACCTTGTTAAATGTATACCACCAATAATTTTTGAATTGACGAAAGGTTTATTTTATCAGTTATCACGGAAAACCTGAAATATAATTTCGCATACTAAATACTATAATTTATCTGTGTCGTCGAACAAAACACAAAATAAAACCCGTGACAATTATGACAGTCTACCTTTATTTGTTACTCGAATTGAATGCCATCTGTGGACATTTGGTCGAATCAAGATGTGACATACGAAATAAGGTGTTACAGAAGGTTATACAAAATAGGTTCGTTAGATGGAACTTATAATATTAACACTACAATTATGGCTAAAATCATTTTTTGATTTATCAATTTTCCCATGGCAACGACTTAACATCTTAGGAACTCACTTACATGTTGCCCAAATTACACCAAAGGCAGCCGCGAAGCGAAGTGCCAAGCAAAAGTTTGAAGTTTGGGAATTAACTTTAGATCAACATAACTTTTTTTGTCGTACACCAATTTTGATCAAATATAATCCAAATATTGCTCCAGGCTAAGCTGAAGAAGTTGGTAAAAGTTTTATGAAAATCCGTCCAGTAGTTCCAGAGATTAGCGTGTACAAACAGACAGACAGACGGACATTTTTTTCAAAACTTGTATTTTTGTGTTTAGCTACACTTCCTTTATCACCTACAATAATTTTTTTGAAAAACAAACCAATGAACAGATACAGCGATTCTTCATTTTTATTATAGTATAGATATAAGATTCTAAAAGTCAATAGAGCAGACGATTGGACCCATTCATATCGGCGGGCAAATATCACTGCTTTTCTGTCGAAAACTCTCCAAAAATCGAGAAATGAAGACTATTAAGAAACTAGTGAATCTTTTGCAATCAAAACTGGGAATAAGAAAAAATATTTACCATCTGCATATGAAAGAGCAGTTAAAATTCTATTTTCCTATATAGTCACCAACATTGAAGTATTTATTAATATTATAATAAAGATAGAATAGTTTTGGAATTCTTTTGTGAAAGAAATTTTAAGAACCGTATTCGCAGCTTCTCGTCTTCGTGGGTACTAAGTGCAACATCGAGAGTAAAAAACGGATTATGGACATATTTATCTCACAATTGTTAAGGATAACCCACTTCTCATCACCCATTGAAATCCAGTAATGAATCACATGAAAAATAGAGTATCAGACAGAATGAAGTGGTCTGCTCCGACACTAGACATGAACTGCAAAGAACATGTCTGGGTCGCGATGTTTATATAATTGGAGCCGTCAAACATAGTAAATTTCATCTCAAAATTATATAAATTCAGAGTATCGGCCAAAGAAATATTAAATTTTTATATATAATATTACTTATTGTGAGTTTTTGATTATTATATAGTGAATTACTTGTTTTATTATCAAAGTTTATGAATATTGTTACAATAAATTCAATGACATTTCGAATATTTGACTGACATTTATGATTAATTCTATTCGGCAAAAATAGGTAATGATCTCACCACATAAAACAGAAAGAAATACAAACAAAAGAGTTTGACGGATTCAAAAAATTACTTATAGTCATTGGCAATTGGTGAATACTGTATAATAACCAAAGGGACATATTGGTACCAGGGGAAATTATGTTTTTAATGGGGTAGGGAACCTGACATATAGAGAACATAACTTACACGACTGAATTAAAATTCATTTAATGGTAATAAGATTCGGGATAGTCTATAAATATCCTGTGGAATGCATTCATAAATTTTAGAAATATCAAAATGAGACTATAATGATCCGATACCTGTTTCTATCGATTCATTGAATATAAATAACGTCTGAGTCATTTTTGTATGCTCCTAGCATGAATTTCAAATTTTTCAACTGTAAATTCAACGAATCAGATTCGGGTTATTTACAATATAGAATATGCAAAGAGGAAACCAGAGATGAAACCATCAAATGGAAAAGCCAAAATGAAAACGCTCAGGACTATAATGGGAAGAACAAGAGTAGATCGAATCAGGAACACTAACATCAGGGAACAATGTGGGGTGCAATACATTGTAACATGGGGGAGACACAAAGAAAAAGATACAGGCCAGTCCACTAGAGAGGAATGGACGAGAGTATACTACTATGCATCGTACTTGAAGGGAAACCGATAGAGAAAAGAGAACCCGTACGACCACCTAAGACAGGGATGGGGAAACTACTAGAAATTAGAATTGATATCCGGCCCGCGACCACCAAACAAAAGTTAAGTTCAATTTTCTTTTATTCTTCTCATGAATTAGCAGTAAAGGCAGTACACGTCGGGCATAAAACCCGTGAGTCCGAGTGTCGTCGAACGCACTACCCATTTGAGGCAACTATTTTTGAACACCAGCAAATAGGAATTTTATAAGTTCTTATCTAGAACACAATACCCAAATATAGTTTCCCACGCCCCGAAAATAATGGCTATGTTTGGTACAAGCTATTTGTGCTAACAAACGTTTTAAATAATGAAAAAATTGTCTTCGTAATAGGTTTATGCCGGCTTATGATGAAGTCATGCAGAAACAAAAACAGTTCTAAATGTCACATGTTCCCGCAAAGACCAGCGCCCCTCAACCTTCTACTTCGCAAATAATTAAAGTCGAATTAATTAAATTTTATTAAAAATGTTATTTTTTAATATTGCACAATAAATTATTATTTCAGAAAAATTGTGGCAATATTTTTATTTTAGTAAATAATGTAATGCCTCAACTTGGCCCGCCATATATTTCGTTAGCAAAAATTGGTACGCGAAGAAAAATGTTTCCCCTTCCCTGACCTAAGAGATGGATGGACAGCTGGAGGTCCATCTCCCAGCAATTGATACATAGGAACCTGCAAAACTAACAGATCATGAGATCTTAAAAATGAATAAGAAGAAGAATATGCAAGATACGGACCTGGAAATTGTTAATCTTTTATAAAATAATCATTTGTAAACCCAACATTTATTTTATTATATTATTTTGTATTTGTATTTTAGATATAGGTTTTGATTTTGGTGCAGATTTTTTGTCAAGAATTTGAGTCAAGATTTTGTTGTAAGATTGTATTAAGATTTTGTAACTTTTGTTCAGTTATTATTTTATTGTATTTTTGTGTTAATTGTTTTTGAAAAAACTGTTTCATGATGAAAACAGGTAATTTCTTCCACGTATTTTTTAATATTTTTAATCCACTCTTTATAAAGCTATAACTTAATAAAAAATGTAGGCAAAAAGTTTTTTAAATAATATTTAAAGTAACGGTCAAATTTAGCTTGTTTTGAACGCTTCTATTTTTGTGGGCTTAGTATGACGTCATTTGCCACGTCGAAGTACCAGTCGAAGGAAGCCATATCGGAAAAAGTTTGAAACAGAAAAAAGTTTAAGGCAAGGAAGCCTATTATTAGAAGTGCTGTTTAACCTTGTATTAGAAATAATACTGAGAAGTACTGGCAACCGAACCCAAATACCAAATAACCAAAATAACAAATCACAAATCCTTGCTACGCAGATGATATGGTACTTATAAGAAGATCGAAAAGGGATCTAGAAAAAATGTTCCAGCTTTTTGAAAAGAAAGCAAAACACTATGGACTGCGCATAAATGAACAAAAAACCAAATATATAGAGATGGGAAGAGATCTGAAAGTAACGACAGAGCAAAACTAGGAGTATAGATTTGATAAAGTCCAGGAGTTCGAATACCTGGAAATCGACAAAAGACTGGCGATAGGGAATAAAATGTTTGGAGCCATAGGAGGGCTATTAAGATCAAAATATATTTCAAGAGCCGCCAAGTTATGCATTTACAATTTTGATAACAATAGATACAATTAAAAAGTAGGTATTTTCTATTAATGTACGTAAGTACTGTACTTAAAAATATTTATTCTTTATTGTACACTTGAAAAACACATATTAACTTGTACATATACACGTACATATTGCCATCTTCTCTTGAAGACATCCAGAGAAGCACTACCACACACGGAATGAGGCAGCCTATTTAATATTCATATTCCATAACCATGGTGAATGATTTGTCATAACATCAGTGAGAGGTATGTCGAGGGGTATGACAACAATTTTTAAGAATATTATAAAGGTACACTTATAAACACGTTATAGGTAGAAAGAAATTTTAGTTTTTTAACGTAGAACTATGTTATTTATGTTGAAGTTTAGTCGTTCCGATTCCAAGGTTAGGTTTAGCTAGACGTTACGTAGTCGACAAGCGCGCGCATGTGTATACAAAGTTATTATATTATATTTAATTAATTAAATATTGAAGGTATGTAGTTATATAAAATCTGTATGGTGACAAAATATATATATATAAAATCATTATGTTCAATTAGTGTTCCACCTAGGTCCTGAAACCAGCTCAGAGGAGAGTCATGACCCCCATAGCCCCTGGATCCGCCTTTGATTAAGTGTTAGATCATGGACAAAAAAGAAAAAAATAGAAATATAAGAAATATAAATATGGGAGAAAGGTACTGAGGAGGATTTACGGAGCAGTGCGTGAGCAAAACGAATTAAGAAGAAGAAAGAACACATAGATCAAAGCACTGTATGCGTTGGATGAGAGATATAGCCAGAATGGATGGACGAAGACAGTTGGGTGAAAAGATCCTTGTTAAAGGGAGAAGGAACGAAAAGGGAAATAAGGAGTCTACTGATAGAAGAAATAGATAGAAGCATGTGGAGAAGATTTAGAAAGAATAGAACTGGCGTGAAGCAGCTATGAATAAAAATAGATGGAGCAGTAGACCTATTGAAAATACGATAATTGGTCACCACAAAAATATACTAAAAATGTATTAACCTCCTTTCATAAACATGTACAAAATGAACTTGATTTCAAAAATACCAAAATATTAACTGAAGATAAAAATTCAGTTCAATGAATTTCAATATATTTTTATATTTTGAAATTCATTATCAAATCGAAGCCTGTTTAATTTTTTTGTTTTAAATTTAACATGATTTTCTGGTTCAGTTATATTTATCATTAATTCGGTATTTGAACTAATTTCTACAAATATATCACAAACATTATAATACAGATTAAATCTAATTATGAATGTTTTTTATTTGGAAATTATGTTTCTCGGCATATCAAAGGCTACTGACAGAGATACAGAATATATAAATTTACAAACTAATTACATTTTACATTACATTTATTTATGGCGTAGATTAACATTATTTGAAAAATAATATAACATAATCTGGAATTTCATTTTGGGTTAACTGACACCCAAATTCTTTTATATGAGTACTGCTAACATTCTATCATTTCTCTCATATAAGAGGATATAATGAAAAATTCTTAACCTACTATAGAACCAAACAAAATTTCAATATCAAAATATTTTATTACTCAATATACTCTCCTCTTAATTGGATACATACAGCGAACCTGCAACGTCTCTACACCTTTAAAAAAAATGTTTCTTCTTGCTCTGTAAACCAGACCTCCATAACTTTTATTACCTGCTAGCTGGAAGAAAATTTACGATCTTTTAAACTTTTTTTCTGTTGAGAAAAGAGATGATAGTCGGACGGAGCCAAATCTGGTGAATAAGGGGGGTGTTCTAGTAATTCAAACCTTAATCACGAATTTTTTGCATGGCAACATGAGATATGTGTACAGGGGCGTTGTCCTGCAAAAACAAAACACCTTTGGATACCTTTCCGCATTTTTTCTCTTTAATTTTTTTCCGTAGAGTGGTCAGTAATGTCGAATAGTAATCTCCAGTTATTACTCTACCCTTATCCAAAAAATCAATCATGTTCATTCCATAGCAATCCCAACAAACTGAAGCAAGAACTTTTCCAGCAGATTTAAGGACACGAAACTTCTTAGGTCTTGGAGAACCAGTCGCCATGCCATCGATTGTTGCTTTGTTTCTGGATCGTAGAAATATGCCCAAGTCTCATCCATAGTAACAATTAGGTTTAAGAAGTCTACATCGTTTTCAAATGGAGCACAGATCGAACGCGATGTTTCTACCCTTGCACGCTTGTGGTCAACTTTCAAACATTTGGGGATCCATTTTGCAGCAATTTTTCTCATGTCTAAATTGACGTAAACTGTATGATGAACGCTTTCGTATGAAATATTCAGTGCTTCAGATATCCGTTTGAGCCCAATTCTATGGTCTAATCAAATTATGTCATGAACTTCATCGATATTTTCGGGGACTGACACAGAAACTGGCCTTCCCGATCTGTCATCATCTTCAATGGAAAATTTACCTCTTTTGAAGCTTGCAGTCCAATTTTTCACGGTCGCATACGAAGGACATTGATTACCAAGTGTATTAACCATATCTTCGTGAGTCTACTTACCTCTTAACCCTTTTAAATACAGTTACTTGATGATAGCTCGATACTCGACACTCCAATTTTTCGATTTTCACAATTTCGGGAGACATCTTTTTTCTTTTAATTTATTACGTAAGTCTGGTTTACTATTTTGACGACAAACTTTGCACTGAAACTTCTAAGCTATTTCCGTTACTATGTTAACGTAATATTATGTTTATGCATGGAGCCAGTGTAGGCAAACTAGAAATCATTACATCCTTGTAGAATTTATGGCGACAGCTACCTTCAATTTTGCTTATACAACCTGTTTGTTATCACTTTGACTTGACTGACTTACTATAAGTAGATGAGATAATAGGATCGTAGTTACAGTGAGTACAGTGTGAAGACAAACTCCAACAAATCCATTTTTCTCAACTCAAAATTCTAAGTTTATATCATATTATCAAAACTAGAACAAGAGAAAGAAAGTAGGTTACAAGATGCATTCTTGATGAATATCAAGGTTGACCTCAAACCTTTCTGTGGATGGTATTTGAAAAAGTTACTAAGCCATCCGATAAGTGACGACAAACCGTACGATCTTCATTTAAAAGTTTGTCATGCCAAATCCTGTCAAATGACTTCAATATGTCAAATGCAATTGCTCTGGATTCCCCATATTCCTCTATAGTTTCAGTCCATCCGTTGGTGGCATAGATACCCGGTTGATGTTTACGGAAGCTAACGGTGTTAGTAGACTCAGGATATCTCAAGATTTGCTGGTTAACGACTTTCTCCATGACTTTTATAATAGCTAGGACTAAAGCAATTGGACGATAGTATTTGGGAACAGTCTTCTTTTATTTTTTAGGTATGGGTTGAACAACTTTCCAAACTGCAGAGAAAATACCTCTTTTATATGATAGAAAAAAGAGTTTTCATAGAGAACTTGTTAGTTGAGCTGCTAAATTCTTCAATACGATTGGTGGTATTTTATCTGGGTCGTCGCTTTATTGATGTTCAAGCCTTTGAGAAGTTTTGCTACATCTCTGTGTCGAAATTCTAGTTCTTGCATAAAAGAACCTGCTTTAGGAAGAGTGAGTGGTAGAGTTTTATCCGTAAATCAAGAATTTAATTTGAGAAAATATGCAACCTAACAAGTCCGCCTTCTCTTTTACGTTTTCTGTGATTTGCCCATCTCCTCCAGTCAACAGAGAACGTTCCTTACAAGCATCTATGGTCTGCTTGGAAGTATTTCGCGAGACAACAAAGTTTGTACGATTTTCGGCACTAGAATGCCACCCCTTTATGGGGGTGGAAATTTTTTCACCCAAAATAACAGATTTTAACAGATTTTGTTTTACGTAATTTAGCATTTAACCTCAAATAACGGGAAAAGGGTACATTTTTCAACAAAAAGCTATAGAATACTTTTGAAAGAGCTTAAAAATACCTTTTAAATGACTACTAATTTATCGTTTCACTGAAATTTCAGCGAGATTTGATGTAAAATAGATATTTATGCTGCATGAACAAAAAACATTTGAATTGAAAAAAAGTAGGAAAAACTATAATATTGGCATTTTTGGATAAGGGGTGGGTTTCACACATTAAAAACAATTTGCACACCTAGCGATAATCTTTATATAAAAGATATATAAAGATCTAGATCTTTATATAGAGGGTAAGATGAGCTTAATTCTAAATTTTCAGGAAAATCAGAGCTGCATTAAGGAATTCGAAGGCTTGATACAATTTTGAGCTTGAATGCCTGCACTAGTTTGTTGCTAGGTATTCATCATTAGTTGCTTTGGTTAAAAAGTTATTGATACCTTCACTTTAAAAAGTATTCGCATTTTTAGTCTGAAAATGTGATTTTCATTTTGATAATGCTCGTAGTTTTTTATAATTTTCTAAATTTATACTTTGATGTAAGGTGATCTGATCGTCCTTTTAGGCATATAATAATAGGTTCATACTTCAGTAAAGTATACAGGGTCGGTTCAGACAATGAAGAGATTTTCTTTTCTTTTTGCCAAAAAAGATTCTTATGCCATACTGTAAACTTTTCTTGAGTTTTCCGGCAATAAATTTTAAATTTAATGAAGCATCCTGAGCTCCTCCTCGAATTCCTGGTGGTGGTGAAGAAAATTAGTTTTCATTTTCTGCATTCATTTTTAGTTGGTTTTACAACGCAATTTGATACAAAATATCGAAACACTACAGACAGGTTTGAGTCAAATTTATTTTATTTCAAAAGCTACCTTGATTTTTAAATTGTTACATATGGTATCACAGCAGTGATTGATGATTCATTGTGGCTGAGCCAGCAGACTTATAATGAGTACAATATACAAAAGTCGTGTATAAAATTATCCTTTCCTCTACTGCCTGCTATAAATTCTTATGAGTAGCGTAATTGATAGGTGATTGAGGCGTGCAGTTTTTATACTTTTCGTCATTTCAGCTTAAAAATGGCTTATCAGTATTAAACTTTAGTGTTAAATCTATGTTAGGAGGTAAATCCTTAACTGCTCGTTAAAAATAATCAAATATCTAAAATCTATGATACAACTAAATAGATATCATGGAGAAGTGAACGCACAAAAAAGTAATGAAAATCAAAAGTTCTTGTAGATCATGTTTTAAATTTTAGATTTCCACCGAAAATTGAAGGCTACCTTCGAAAATCCTCTTGAATCCGCAATCATCTGATAACTGATCTACACGGACCCGGGCTATAATTTCCGACAATTCCTAAGAACTAATTTTCTCACATATCTGTCAATTTTGACATAATCAACTTATCCACAGCTTTGACTAGAACCTTTGTACAAATGAATGTATAATACTGAGTAAGATGTTCAGTTATCTCTAGGTTTCAATGGTTTTTCCAATTTTTTATATCCAATGTAACCGTGTTTATTATCTTGGATTGTACAGAATAACGTCAGAAATTGATTTCTTCAGTTTTATTACCACACGCAAGAAATCTGGACGATGATGATAATTATCATTTTTTCAAAATACTTTGTACTTTCATTTTTTCATTCCAAATAATCAAGTAACGATCAGTTTATAACTAAATAAGCCCTGAATTAGTTTTAATCTTGTAGAGTAGGTCGTTTTGTTCAAAATAGGTTGGTAGTTGGTAGGTTTAACAAATTTCATAACACTCATCTTTTATCATAAAATAATCAAGATTTTGTTATCGGAAATTTGGAATCACAATAATTATATTTCATCGATTCCCACAAGACTGAAATACTGTTCAGGTCAGATTAACCGCTGTTTTGAAGAAGATAACCAGTAATTCAACGAAATTCCTGATGGTGTGCAGAAACTTCTTAGGATAGTAAGACCAATCATCATGTATGGGGCAGTAATCTGAGGCAATAGAACTGGCCTGAACACCACGAGAATTCATCTTTCGAAGTGACAAAGACTGGCCATGAAATGTTAACCAATGGCTGCACTCGAAGAGATCTGGAATCTTCCACCTCTCCATATATTATAGGAAAGCATGGCAGAACCATCTTTACTGATCAAATCTGGGCCTCAGGATAAAATAACTGAAATTAATTATACGAGTTCAGACAAGCGAAGAAACTGTAGCAAAACTTAAAATCAATTAAGATCTATTGAATGGACTAAGTCAGGTAAGAACTATCTACAAATAATAACAGGAGTTTTGTCGAGGCATGTCCGTCTCATTGGACACCTGAAGATGCTAGATCTGGCATAAGATGTAACGTGCGGATTCTTCTACGTAGAAGACAAACATTCTCTGGAAGTGCGAGAGATTACAAGACTCCAGCTTAAGATCTTTGGCAGTTGAAGCCACTCCACATCCTGAAGTTTTTAAAAGAAGTGAAATTAATATAAGAGCTGTAAACCATTTCCAGTGCGTTAGCAGTAAAAAAGTTCGCAATAAATCCTTCGTGCTGGAAGTACTTCTCTCGCAAAAAGATAAACTAATATAAAACAACTAAGTGAATTTTATACTGCAATTATGCAAAAATCCTCGTAAACGTTATACAATATCAAATGTGTTTGTATGTGCAATGATAAACAATAGATTCCTTGAATATTTCATTGGTAATTTTGTTGTAAATTTCTATATTTAGCACGATTATTATACTATTCATAGTTTGTAGCATATCTCATTCATAATAATTAATATTAATCAATTTGAAACAGTCACCACACACAATTAGTTCATGACCAGAACTTCATTCAATAAATAGTAGAAATGAATTATAGTTTTAATATTATATACTTCCAGTCATAATCATGACACGAATATCAACAATTTAAAATTGTTAAAAAATGTATCCAATAATTAATTATTGGATGCAATTGAAATTGATTAAGAGTAGCTTAAATAGGGATAAAGCCAATTCCTTACAGCCCATTCTATAGTTTAGTAGTCAAGGGATAAACGTGAAGATTCCCGCCAAGTCATTAGGTTTCAGTTTACTTTCAGTCTCTGAAGACGATTACTTAGTTATCGAAACGCACAACCGACACAGTAATTGTGAGTGTTGGTATAAAAAAGTATGAATATTATCAATTTTTTTCGTAACTTTTTCTCCCTTACGGATACTTAAGTGCACAGACAGAAACTTCTGGAAAATCCTTAGACAAAGCAGTAATGGTGAATCTGCGGTTTTCTTTAACCATTCTGTCAATTCGTTCAACCAGGTCATATGAAACACAGATTTGCGTCCTTGGCCCCCTTCATCATGCACATCATTACAGCCATCTTTAAATTTTAGACACCATTCACGCCCAACACCATCACTTATGAAGTTTCCTCATACACAGTACTCATTCTCCGATGAATTTCTGTAGCATTATCGCCTTCAGCCTGTAGAAAACGAATCACACTTCGCAATTCACACTTAACGGGAACATTAATAATGTCAGACATGTTTACGTGGCTGTAACACAACGCCGACTGACGCCTGAATGTCTACAATGACGGAGTGTGTAGTGCGAGTGAATCGCAGTGGCCTACAGCGCATGTCTGCTTTCTTCTTCCCGTATTGCGTTTGCACTGAGCAATTGGAGGTTGAAAAAAAAACAGCCCTCGTATTTTGTACATCCAGACTTCGGCATCCCAACAAAAAGTACAACTAATTCGACGCAATAGAATGGTTAAACAAAATAACTTAGTAAGGCTAGTGCTGTAGCTTGTCGGGCGAAACTCGATCAGCGCTGATGACGTTAGCAAGCGATTGGCGCGTTGCAAGAAGAAATGAGTAGTAAAAATATTCCAATCTTAAGAATTTCTATCAGTGCTATTATGGGTGCTATAGACGTGCGGTAGTTTGCAAAATTCAATCCAGAATCCAATTCAGAACAATTTTTCGTTTGGGATTGGAAACTATCCTCTTAATCTGATCAATAGCACACATATAAATTATTATCAATGGTATTACTATATAGAAATAAAAATTTGCATCGATAAGCATATACCGTCCTTAATAAAACTGCGCCGTCATGTGTTTTAAATTTCAATTTAAATTTAAAATTTAAGTTAATTTTAAAGTTATTCAACTACTAGAAGCTTCTGAGATTTTTTTAATAGGAGGGTGAAGAGAATATCATGGATGGACAGTACTAACACACCAAAACATGTGAGATCAATAATAACATTAAAAAAAGGAAACTCCACCAATAGGTTTACATAACTAAAGTGGTCAGCAACAATATGAATCAAACCAAAATGTCTGCCAATCTGTAGAAATAATCGTTGTGACTGATATTCCAAAGGTGAGACTTTTATAAATTAATGATTAAAAAAGAAATTTAACTTTCTCAAATGTTCGTATTTTATTTATATGTTCAACATTAATATATTAAGCAAAACTCTTTCAATAAAAATATTGATACACTTGGTGAACAAGTTGCAAAATCCATACTTAATGTTAACAAAACTGGGTTATTACCGGAGAGCTGATTTGGATTTGATATAAATTTATGTAGTTCAGGAAAATGACGTTATATTTTGTCTATCAACTTGATGTCCTCAACTAAATTAAAATTAAACTTCTGATTTATATTAGAAGCGTTATTAGTAGATTTACACTCGTCTAACTAACTAACTAACTAACATTAATAGCAGAATCTTTGACTAAGACTATACAATTACTTACAGCAGAAAATCTTGTTCTTAAGCTCATCCGATTCGGAATCTAAGCT
This sequence comes from Diorhabda sublineata, assembly GCF_026230105.1. Classification (NCBI taxonomy): domain Eukaryota; kingdom Metazoa; phylum Arthropoda; class Insecta; order Coleoptera; family Chrysomelidae; genus Diorhabda; species Diorhabda sublineata. The sequence goes on along the minus strand of NC_079480.1, from coordinate 17,275,907 downwards.
GTCTTTAGCACTATTTATTATCCCTGGTTCAATATCTATACCTACCAAATTTAGTTCTTAATTAAACCAGTCTTCAATTAATTTTTTAGACGACGCCATCTGAAAGTGAAAGTTCCGCCGTAGTGCAAAACACTTTCGGGACGCTCTGGAGTAGACAACTTTAACTTCATTAAATGTGACTCTAGCCTCTTCAATGTTGACAGTTAACAGTTTCACTTCGATGATTTTGAATAACCTTAAATTTTTAATTTTCTGAAATTATTTGTTTTATCCGAAGTTTTGTCTAAATTAATGGATAACAATGAATGGTGATGAAAAAGAAAACATCAGCGATGAAGAGTTACTCGAATTCACGCCACCTTATCTTACCGAAGTAGTGTCACCAGAAAAAAGGCGGAAAACCCAACGGAAAACGTAATGCTCGCTCTTATTTTTCTACATATACAAATTGTATCAAAATCACAAACACATCTACAGAGATTCCATCAACATCTAGTAGAGAGGTACAATCAACATTACTTTTTGCAAATAATTAATATTGACATTACAAATATCATTAAGTACATTATATTGTTTAATAAATAAAATGTTCATAGTTCTTTATTATTTATTTTCTTTCCTCAGTGTAATTGACAAAGTTTTGGATCTTATGCGTCGTCTAAAAAATGTTGTGTACGCCGCGGCTAAAATACTACTTTGTTGCACTTTCAGTCCTTGGCATACAAATAACTATTTCGGTATGTCTAACAGAATAATCTCAAATATTTTAATGATTTTTTCCACTTACCCATGACCCTTTTATAACCGTATCCATCACTACATAGATTTAAAAATTGTACAAAATTATAAACACTATTTACAACTAATAATTAGTAACATAAGCTTTGTAATTTTGTATTTTGGGCATTATAAACTATTAGTGGATGATATATCACTTTCGTACTTATCGATAAAATTAAATGAAAAGTCGAAAGAACTGATTTCAACAATAAATAAACGTTCCATCCAAAAATTTACTAAAAACAACACAGTATAAAAAGCTCACATTAAAATCAACTTCCAATATGGTAATTTATTCACATTACGTCAATTATATCGTTGTTTCTTTTTACGATTACTACTGTCAAATTGAAGAAACTATTACGTATTTCTTGTAGTTGGTCTTGCGAAGAAGACAATGGATATCATGTTATAATCTTTGATTTCTATGAATAGAAGAAGATAGTGTGTAGAAAATATGTTTTCGATCATAGATTGAGTTACGTTATATAAGACCTTTACAGTTTCCACTATAACAATAGCAATAAATTTCTATTAACTATGCTAGTGACCAATATTCGGACCAGATAGTTACTACAAGAAGAACGTCTTTAATAAGTTGACCCAATTCCAATTTGAGTTTTATTAACAAAAAAGAAGAAATGAAGTCAACTCTTAAGAAGTATATCAGTTGTTTCCTATTTTATTTTTCCAGGAGATTATTGTCTAGTAATTACATTTATTTTGATCTCCATATACAAATTATCAGAATAAAATAACAGTACGCTTGGCAAGTGGGGTAACAGTCGTTGTACTCAAAACATTAGGGAACATAATGGAGTTTACAAAAAATGTATTAAAAACGCAAAAAGCGGTCAAATCGAAATGGTGAATTGTTATAATATGGAAAGGAAAAATCCCGATCTTTATTTTTACACGTTTCCTAACCGTTCATGGGAAAAGGAACGAAAAATGCAGTGGATAAAAGCGGTGGGTCAGAAGATATAAGTATGCTTAATATATAAGAGGATATATTGAAAAATTCTTAGCCTACTATAGAACCAAACAAAATTTCAATGTCAAAATATTTCATTACTCAACATATTCTTCTCTTAATTTACATACATTTATTACAGTGAACTTGCAACGTCTCTAGACCTTTAAAAAAATATTTCTTCTTGCTCTGCAAACCAGACCTCCACAGGATTTATTACCTCCTCGTTGGAAGAAAAAGGTCTAACTTTCAAACTTTTTTTCAGTTAAGGAAAGAGCCGGAGCCAAATCTGGTGAATAAGGGGGGTGTTCTACTAATTAAAACCGTAAATCACAAATTTTTTGCATGGCAGCATGAGATTTGTGTACAGGGGAATTGTCCTGCAGAAACAAAACACCTTTGGATCGCATTTTTACTGTGATGGTCAGTGATGTCGAATAGTAATCTCCAGTTATTGTTCTACCCTTATCCAAAAAATCAATCATGTATTACTCCATGGCAATCCCAAAAAAATGAAGCAAGAACTTTTCCAGCAGATTTTTGGACACGAAACTTGTTTCTGGATCGTAGAAATGTACCCAAGTCTCAGCCATAGTAACAATTCGGTTCAAGAAGTCTACATTGTTTTCAAATCGAGCACAGATCGAGCGCGATGCTTCTACCCTTGCACGTTTTTGGTCAACATTTGGGGATACATTTTGCAGCAATTTTTCTCACGTCCAAATTGACGTGAACTATATGATGAACGGGTTCGTATAAATTATTCAGTGCTTCAGATATCCGTTTCAGCCTAATTCGGCGGTCTGATAAAATCATGTCATGAACTGCATCGATATTTTCGGGGACTGATACAGAAACTGGCCTTCCCGATCGGTCATCATCTTCAATGGAAAATTTACCTCTTTTGAAGCTTGCAGTACAATTTTTCACGATCCCATTCCAAGGACATTGATCAGCAAAGATATTAAGCATAAAGAAATGTAAGCATAAGAAAACAGAAGACGGTTGCCGGCCGACATGCTTAATCAGCAGATGAGATAATTAACAGAACACATGTTTTTCACAACTTTTGTATAGTAAGATCTTTATTGTAACCTTTGTTGTAGTAAAATCTATTTAAGTACTATTCAAAATCCAAAAAGTTTGTAATAAGTTTATTTTTAAAAATTAAATATTTTTTAAAAAGTGATAAGTGTTGCAAACGACATCTCTATATCTTCGTAAATCTGCTTACCTCTTAACCCTTTGAAATACAGGTACTTGATGAAGGCTCGACACTCGACAATTTTTCGATTTTCACAATTTCGGTGGACATCTTTTTTCTTTTAATTTATTACGTGATTCTGGTTCACTTTTTTTGATGTCAAACTTTACACTGACACTTCTAATAAGTTATTGTTCGTTGCTATGGTAACGCAATATTTTGTTTATGCATGGAACTGGTCTAGGGTAACTGGATATCAATAAATCCTCGTATTAATGTGTGAAAACCTTATTTATTTATAATTCTAAGACAATACAGTTTATAATGTGCAAAAATATTACGTTTATTTCTGATAACATCTTTGAAAAAATAACAACATACTTTTTTTAGGCCTGACGGTAAATCATGGAACCCAACGGCACACACATGAATTTGTTGTGGTCAAATCATCCATTAGACACATCATATAATCCAACAATATTTCCTGATATATAAGAAACCACAAAAGTCATCAAGATTATTAATCCGAAAAAATAAAACGACTACGATAAATGCAGATATTACTCCAAATATATCAATGGATGTAAATGATTCTGCAAGTAGTTTAGCTTCGAAACCAGAATTCAAAGACATTGCTATCCAAACAGAAATGACGACTGAAGTACAAACTGATTATGATACTGCATGCCCGTTTTTTGTTGGCGAAATTTTACACGAATAAAGCTGCAAATCGAGTATGTATTTCATTAAGAAAGACAAAAGATCTATCTGAATAATAATTATAAATTATTGAAAACTCATATATAACGATTCAAGCTAACTAATAAGATACATATACATACATATTATACATAACATAAGATACATGTAAATAAACATTTTCATTCTTTTTTGTGCTTGTAACACCAGGAGTTCCTCTAAACTCGGATCCATCGATTTTACGATCATTGCTATCAACGATTTCACGTACGTTGCTTACATTTTTCAATCATTTGCTAACTTTCGCAATACTCTTTTTACGAAAACTTCGTTAATCAAGTGCTTGAAATCCGTTCGTAATAATAAGACTCATTATAAAGTTGTATTATGCTTTTCAATTTCAAAGATATAACCGTCCAAATCAACGGTTTCGTTTCACCCAAGAATTCAATAACTTGCCAAGCGTATAGTTTCAGTCACGAAGTAAAGATATAAGGAGTCTGAACGTAATGTTAAACGAATAGTCTTAATCAAGGGGGCAGTTTTTTGTCGGTAGAGTGCGTCATTTTTCAAGAAGTACTCGTTTAAATTTTTACGCCGAAAATTTTGTTGCTATTGACACCTCTCTGGAAAAAATATTCCAAGAAACTGATTAGTTAAAATTTTATGGAAAATGACCGAATGTTGCCTATTCTTTTCAGTATTACGATAAACATAATTGACAAAAAAAATAATTGAAAATTATTATCAAACATGTTATTCAATAAAAATAGTATAAAATACAAACAAAACATGTTAAATATTCAAAAACCTAATTAAATATTTATATAAATGTGATAAATAATTTTATTATCAATATAATTTAGAATTTTTACGAGATTTTTTACATTTAATTTTTCTTTCTGTAGCACTTTTATAGAAATATCCTCACCATCATTAAGAAATTATAAATGACCTTTTTCGTTAATTCTTTCTTATCCTTATTACAGCCAACAAAAAACGAGATATTTCTTTTTGAAACAGTATCTAAAATATCAAACATTATGTCAATCTGTACTGTTTCAGTACCAACCACCATCAATACTACTTCTTCCAAGCTTCTAATTAAATTAAATAATTATTCACATAAATTAACGCATCTTTATCCATTAATTTAATAAATTTCTAGTGAGCTGTTACTACGGTTGACTGCATAGGATCTGTGCAATCAAAGCACTTGGTAAACCGAGCCATTTTATAATCATGTTACATCGTGTTCACATCTAGAATCCACCGAGTTCAAAGACACTTCATTTTTATTATCACCACCCTTATGATCACTTCTAGATTTATAACTATTACCACAATTGTTAACATTATTATTACTGTAACAATTATCGTTATTATTGTTGTTATTAATAATCATTAATATTGTTATTTTTATCATTATCGTTATCATCATCATCATTGTTATTATTATCATTTGCATTATTAGAACTTTTATGATCAGCATCAGTATATACTTCTGTACTACTGGCATTTCCAGACGTTTTTTCAATAATAGCATCAATGTTTTTACTCCAGTTTTTTTTATTAACAATAATGATTCTTTAGTCTGTATTAATGATCCTAATAACTCTCCCGCAGTCATATTTGAGCCTTTTGGAGGCGTTGCTTGTTAATAACATAAATTTTTAATATTACTTTGAGGTTATACTCACTTTTGGTACTTTGAATAATGCCCAACACCTTCCCATTATTTTCTTCAAATTAATTTTAAATAAATAAATTAATATTTCATATTTAATTTAATTAATTAACATTCGCGAGCTAGCGCATGTATAATAAAATAATACTAATAACAACGGTACGTCCGCGCAGCCAGTGGCAGAAAAGAGAACTATGATTTGGGTTTACTTTTGTGTATAAGAATACTATGAAAAAACCGATACCGGACAGACTCCTTATTTCTATACGTCGTGGTTTTAGTAAAAAAGATCTCCTTCATGTGCCACAAAAAAATTCTACTCTGTTTGAGAACTCCTGGTTGGAATAAACACGCATACTTGCCACTACTTTTTATACTTGAATAATGTTTGTAAGTAGATGCTAAGTGATAGATTGATTCCAAATCTGTAGACTAAATAAAAAAATATTTAGATATTCTCATCCTATTTCTAACAGATTCCAATTACAGATATAAAAAATTTTCACATTCGATTATTGTTTTAAATAAACCAAATGTCACATCAAGTGGAATCAATTTATTCAAATATTCCAGATGTCCTGTTTATTGTATACGTCCAGCCAAAAAAAAACGAGAGATTGATGATGAAAATAAAATAACACCGACGATGTTGATAGCTTGAAATGAACCGTGAACAATAAAGTGTGAAAATATCGTTTGTTATATATAAACAAATCAAATATTCATATTTCCAAAGGAAGATAAAAAAAGTGTTGTATCAAATTATAAGCAGTATTACCGATGCTACTAAACGAGACATTTATCAAGTGAGGTTAGTCGTATTGCATGAACTATATTTATTTGATTTGATTATTTTTTATGCAAACAACTATTTAAGTTACATATGGCAGCCTTTCTCTCCATATCGAGTTATATTTCTTCCAATATCAATTGCAGATTAAAAAAACTGGTTCAAAACCGTTGCCGACAATTTTGTTTGATTTACCACAGGCGTAGATTGTATATCTAAATCTTTATTGATGTTAACGGAAATGTAACAATTCTAGGAATTGTGTACAAATCCTGGAAAATTTATTAATTCCCAAGCTATTTAGGAAATTTATAAAATATTGTTTCGAAAACAATTTAATACATAAATATTCTAGGAAGTGTGCACAATTAGGAATTGTATATAATTCCAATATCGTATTAGGAAATGTATAAAAATAATGCTTTATGTAATAAAACACGTTGTTAAAATGAGAATAATAATTTTAATCGAAGCACTCGTTGAGACAACAACGTTCAGGTAACAAATATAATAATCTTCCTAATTAAAGCTCCGAAAATCAAGTATCTAGGAACTTTTAAAATGTATTTATCACAAAATCGACTTGTATTATTCTTATAAAGTCGACCTAACCTAACCTAACCTAACCTAACTTAACCTAACCTAACTTAACCTAACCTAACCTAACCTAACCTTACCTAACCTTACCTAACCTAACCCTCCCCTCGCTACGCTATCCCCGTATACTCATTGATATTTCAAATATTTACATTTCCAATTGCTATTTAGACAATGTTTAGATTACCTAGGAAATGTGCCTAATATAATTCATTTTACACTTTTCCGTGCGATTTAGGATTAGAAAACTCAGCTGACTGAACATTGAACGACATTTGTTCTCATAATTAACACTTATAAAATAATAATTTATATTCTTTCCAAAGACCCAATGGTATTTTTATATAAAAATAATACGAAGATAATTTATTTTATGTCGTAAATATTTTAAATTAATAAATAACATAGTGTGCCTAGCTAAATAAATTTTCATTATTTCTTCGCAAATATTCATGTTAATGTTCTTCAAAAAAAAGCCTTGCTAGGAACTTTCTCAAAAATGAAAACGTAATTAATTAAGAGAATGAACTCTAATTAAATAACACAATTCAGAATTTTGTAAAACCTAGGAAAATGTCAACATTCTGTTCGTAGAAAATCATAAAATATGATTATTTGTTTTTTTATAAAAGATTTATTCTATTTATTGAAATAGTGTCACAAATATGTGTTTTAAAATACGAATCACACCGTACGCGATACAATAAATATCCTGTATTATAAATAAACATTTTAGCTAAGAATAGATTACACAACTTTTATTCGATTTGCTAAAAGTGTAACCCTAGACTATTCTAAATTCTTGCGACCTATTTAATATCAATTTATCAATCCTAAAGCAGTCGAAAATTTATTAAATTCTGGCCAATTGCCATAAACCTTGGCATTAAAGACACCTGGTTTATTCTAGAATACAATTTAAAAAGTTTTCCAAAGTATTTGTCATCGGAGTTTATACAGTTAATGACAAAGAATAATATGATGGAGATTTGCATTATTTATTTCGTAAATTCAATTTTCGTGTTTGATATATACTAAACCGCGAGGTAATAGGAAAAAATGTTTGTGTAATCGTATTATCAACAATTCTCCACAAACATCAGAAATTGTCTAAGAAGTGGTAAGCAATTTCAACTATCTTGGTTCCTCATTTACCAAAACTGGTAAATGCGAAAGCAAAATACGCCGTCTGACTATGGTAAGATCAGCGACTACCAAGTTAAATAAAATATGGAAAGACAAATCTATCAAGAAAACAACGAAACTCCGTCTAGTTGATTTTCTTTCCCTTTGCAACGTACGCAGCGGAAACATGAACTTTAAACAAAGCAGATAAAAACCGAATAGAGGCTTTCGAAATGTGGGTTTACAGAATAATCTTACGAGTATCCGTATTACAAGAAATTGATCCACTTACAAGGCTGCTAACCAGAATAAACAGCATGTATCTGCAGTACCTGGGACACATAGCTAGAAGATCAGGAACAATGGAATGGTTAAGCATAGAAGGGAAAGTAGAAGGCACACACCCAAGAAGCTGATCTCCAACTAGACCAAACAAAACCGTGCATCATGCCAAAAAGATTACACAGGATAGGCGAGCATGAGAACAACTGCTGAATCAAATATAAATGGTGTAACTTCATCCTTTGGAGGATAATGGAAAGAGGAGTAGACTCATACAATCAATTTGTATTATATTTCAAATAAGAAACTTATTAGCTACATTCTCGATATATTAAAACATTCGAATTCAATTTTGTTTCGTTTAGTTTTATATGTATCTGTCACTATCATTTATACTATTAACGGTCTCAACAAAGACTGGTACTTTAAACGTGTCTACTGAAAAAAATCCAATTTCCAAGTTTTTTCTTCATTGCAAAAGTGATTAACTTTTAACCGCTACCTAGCGGTATCTCATTGTTTTTTTATTTCTCGTTTTTTTAGGGTTTTTCTTTTATAAAGATGTCTCAGAAGGCGGGGCCATCGTTGATGCTTCCGGATGATTCTTGAATCAACTAGAAGAAGACAATAATTTCATAAGCGATGAGGATGAAATTCACTTCTCTGAAAATGAACATGATACAGAAGAGGAGCAGACCGGAAATGAAGAAGAAGATAAGGAATTAAACAATGAACTTGAAGAAAATCTAAGAGCACAAGATTTTTCTTACTGGCGTGAGAAGGTAAACTCTACGAAATGGTCAACGCAACCGTGTCCAGCTAATTCTAGAACAAGAAGTCTACATAGGTTACGAGGTCCAACAAAAGCCTCGGGAGAAAATGTATGCCCTCTGCAAGTATGGGAACTACTATTTAGCGCAGATATGCTACATGAAGTTGTGCATTGGACAAATCGTAAACTTTCCCAAATTCCGACAAAGTACAAGAGCCAAGACCATTCACCATTGGAAGATGTAGATGTTGCTGAGATGTGAGCTTTTTTGACATTGCATACATACACAGAAGTTTTTAAGTCAGGAAGAGAGAGTTTAAGGGTTTGTTTGCTACTGATGGCACTGGAAGAGATGTATTTAGGTGTAAAATGTCAAGGAGAAGGTTTGGAACTTTATTAATCGCAATGAGATTTGATAATGATACGGATAGAGCAGAGAGAACGAAAGAAGATAGAACTGCAGCTATTTCTGGTCTACTTAGGAAGTTTATTGATAATTCTCAAAAAAACTTTTCCTTGGGGACATTTGTTTGAGTGGATGAGAGCCTAGTGGGTTTTAGAGGCCGATGCGGTTTCGTAATGTATATGCCAAAAAAGCCTGCACAAAATGGCATAAAGATTATGTGCCTCACAGATACCAGAAATAATTATTTGTATAATGCTTACATTTATTGTGGAAAAGGTTCGGATGGTAATGGATTATCAGCAAAAGAAAAAAAATTGCAGGTTCCCAGGTCTGTGGTAAGGTTAGTAAAGCCAATTGAAAATACCAACAGAAACGTGCCAGCAGATAATTTATTTAGCAGTTTACAACTTGTGACAGAATTACAAAACAGAGGACTAACATTTTTGGGTACATTGAAAAAGAACAAGCCGATAATTCCTGCCTCTTTTTTGCCAGACAATTAGAAAGAATACGGATTCAAAGAAAACATTACTCTGCTTTCCAATGTTCCTAAGAAAAATTAGGCTGTATTGCTAATTTCTTCAATGCACCATTCTCCAAAAGATGACCCAGATACCGGAAAGCCAGAAATGATTGCCGATTACTCTATTAAACCTTTTATCTGTGTCCTAATATATTCTAGAGGATTCGGCCCACAATAATACACATAAAATCAACCATTTAATCGACAGCGTTTTGATATAATTGGTTCTAACTAGTTTGTTAATGATTGTCACTGAATCTGCTTCAATTACAATGTAATCGTACACACTTTCTTTTTCACGTAGCTTTTTCTGCAATTGAACTTTTCGTCTGCAGTGGACATACGTTTACTTCGGTGTATATAACATGAAGCTTTATGTATAACAATGAGTTAGTTCTTTATTATTTTAGTTAACACTTTATAACAGATATCTAACAATGCAATTCCCCTATAGTTTTTGCAAAGCAGTTTATCACCTTGTTTTGGAATCGGAAATATTAGTGCTTTTCTCCATTCTTGTAGCATGCTCTCTTCTTTCCAAATTATTTGGATTGATTGTGAATTAAAAATGGGTACCACAAAAGCTTCGCGGACAGCAATGTTATTCCGGTTCTTATTTGGGCCCCGTGGTATCATTCGTACAGACAAATACTTTTAGTCCCTTTGAAAATGTTTTTACTTATCTCATGTAGCTGACTAATTTCATTTTTAGTTTACTTAGTTTAGTTTACTAGACTATAGAATATTTGAAAAATTCTTCAAGTCATGAGAATTAACCTAAAAATTAGCCATTTTCTCATGATATTTCTAGAATACAAAATAAGTTGATAAAATCTTATTTAAATATGTAAATGGGTACAAAAAAATTCTATGCGTGTACAAATGGTTGAAACTAGAGACATGGACAATATAATAAGAAGAGATCTACTTTTCTAAACTTTTTGGTACAAATTTGAAAAGCTAACATTTTATATTAGATCCTGTACATATATCAAGACGCAATTTTTTTTTGTTATCAATATTATTAATGTTATGATATACAGAATGTTTCTAATGAAATGCGACAAAATTCAGGATATGATTGCATGTATGAAATTAAGTTGAACCTTTCGTATAACGAAATTTTCTCAGCTCACCCCTTTCCGAGGTATAACCTTTTAAAGAAAGTAACTAGTGAGTTCTTTTCTTTTTCTTTCTTTCTTTCATTACTTTCAGTAATGTTAGAAGCTTGAAATTCTGTAATTTTCGTGCACTCACAAAGGACTAACTATGGGTAGTTTCCCAATATTTCTTTAATATTTTTTTAAAGACGTTTCGACCTGTTGCGGTCTTCATCAAAATACCAAAATACTTGACAACTTCAAGGGGGTTTTCAGGTTTTCAAAAATTTTCAAAATGGCTCAAAGATATTCCAATAATGAAGAGGTGATATCGGCTATTTTGAGAAGCTTGACGAACTTATTCAACATCGCTGCAAAAAGTATATGGAGCTTAGAGGAAATTAGATTGAAGAATAAATATATTCTTTTCCAAAATTTTTGTGTTTTATTGATTTGGGGCAAGTACTTGCGACAATTCTCCTATAACACGTTTATCGAATGGCATATGAAGCATCATTCTTTTGATAACGAAGGCGGTCTTTTGAAATGATATTTCATTTATTATTTTCTTTAAAAGACAGTAGGACTGTTATAGTATTTATGTTTCTAAAAACGTTTCCGCAATTCGATAATTATTTACTTTAGGTTGCATATGCCCGATTTCCTTGAAATTTTATTATGTTGTAGAGAAAATCAAGCTGATTAATTTACTGAAAATATATTATATTACTGTAAATATATATATATATATATATATATATATATATATATATATATATATATATATACATTAGCGGCGTGAAGTGGAATCATCCCCCCATGTTAAAATTGCGGTTAAGGTGGCATCAGCGGTAAAGTAGAATCCAATATACAGATGCCAATTTGCAAATCGAAAAAAGATAGTGCATTCGACTTGGAATTTCATCAGCTATCACATAAGGTAAAAATGGGCCGGAGTGCAATTTACACCATATTTGAATGGATTTTAAATTAAAGTTCACAGAGTTTCTGTTGTATGGCTCTGGTATCGCTTATTTGTATATGTAGGATTAAATGAACGATCAGATTGGCATCCGTGTATATATTGACCATTTAGCGGACACTCTGGCTTCTGTATATCTATATTATTTGCACTCAGGCATCCGCACAACGTTGCCAATTCAACGGTTCATCTTAAAATGAAATATTATCGTTGTAATCATATCAGTTACTAGTATAAATCAAATTTTCCGTTGCACCAATGTTGCTCTTGATAATATTCTGTTTTTTCATCAACTGAGGCAACGTATCAAAACGTTATAAGTAATATGTCGATAATTTTTGTCTGTAAAAAAATCTAAAAATCATCTAATTCCAATAAAAATCTCTCAAGTGTTTATAGAATGTAATCTTCAAGTAATAAAATGAACAAAAATGTTGATTATCCATTTTTAAACAAGTCAATGTGAAAAACTTAATATCTTGTATTGCCGGTATTAAAGAAGGTTTGTTGAATGTGTTAATCATTAAATTCTGTCCAGCTTCACTTGATATTTCTTGCGCCCAGTCAGTTTCAATTAATCTTGTCAATATTTTCAATTCATCGACAAAATCTTTTCTACAATTTTCATTTTGTACTTCTAACGATACTGCTGCGTTGATTGCATTCTTAATTAGAGTTCCCATTTGAATGGCAAATGAAGGAGACGCGTATGTCCTTGTTTCCATATTATAATTTGCAATAAGCTTAGTTGCTTTGATTAAAGTTTGGAATTTACTAGGGCTCAGTATTTGAAGTAGTTCCAATCTATTGTTTTTGAGAATTTCCCGCGAGCTCTTTAGAAGTCTAGCTAAACGTCTCATTTGCCTTTTTGCAACCACTCGCAAATGTTTATCTTTGTGACTTTTTAAATATCTCCTACCAACTTCACAGATTATGGGATCTTTCTTTGCTATAAATGATATATCATCTGCTCTAAACATATTCAACAATCCACTAACTCTTAGTGGATCATTGGGTCCGAATTGACCTACCATTATCGCTTGACCTTCAATTTGAGATTGCAATTTTTGTGATGGATTAGGATTGAAGAAACATTTCTTCGTATGTCTTCTCAAACTTTTAGGAGCATAGTACTCGCGACAAAACTTACAAACGATGTAATTATTGGTATTATTTTGTACTCTCATAACTGGTACAACTTTCGAAGATATGAAGTCGCCTTCTCTACGTACCTTATCAATTAATTTTTTCCTTTTCTTTGATTTCTTATCCAAAGACATTATTTCTTGTACCTGTATTTCATCAAAATGACATCTTTCTATATGTCGAACAAAATTGCTAGTTTTTATGCCGCAGAATAAACAGTTATGTTTCCTTCTGATCCTCTTAGTAGTAGTTGGAACTTGGCTAGATGTATGCAAGGTGTGTTATTTATTTCATTCAAATAACTAATATCTATTACGGAACCATCAGGGAGGTTTTCTAAATGTTGTTCTACATAACTGCCCAAAATTGCATTCAAAGATTGTTCAGACATTAATTTAGTACTTTCCGCAAGACAATCACCAGCGATTTCATCACTTGAAACATCAATTTTCATATTATTTGAAATATTCATCTCAAGAGTTTCTAATATATTGTTTGCATCCTGTGGTTCATATTTTGTTTCAACTGGTGCTGCTTGTAGCAGCGAGGACTCAAACGTTGACATATCTGATACGGTGGTCGAAGGAACATATTCGGATTCTGAAGTAAGAGATGGATCCGATATTGAAACTAAAACCAAATGTTATTTCAACAAGATTGGTAATGATAGAAATAATAATAATATTGTTGATGTACTGAGCCAATTTCTCAAAATTTTTTACAAATACAGTCAATTCTCCAGTCCGAAACTGTTGATTGAATATTGATGCTAATTTTCAGACTGCTCCACGACCACCAGTGATTCTATCTTACTCAGAATGATTTGAATTTGTTTTATTAAAGTACTCATCAAGTGTGTGTAGGCAACTATTTTTTATTATTTCCAACAGCAAGGTATGTTTTTGAAAAGTGAAATGACACATGACACCTCTGAGGAAATTTTGAAATGATTTTCATAATAAAATAATATTTTTTTTTATTTTGTACAATATAATGACGTATGTATTGTATTCACAAGATGTCACCACCAATTAGCTGGAAACTGTTTTCATGCCCTTACGCTTAATTTAACAGGTTGGAACTTTAACATTTTCAGCAAATATCGCACGAAAATTTGCACAAAACAATATATTTTACACGCATTCTCTGTGTTTTATTAAATATATATTAAATAGAATCTAATAGACATATCAAACATATACACAAAATAAAATCCCAAATTCATATCCATAATTAACTAGATAGAAAAATGTCCGAAGAAATCTATCTATTATTGTAAAAGTCATAGTTATTTGATATCTTTATCATGATAAATAATCTACATAATATTAGGAAATTTTTGAGTACACATACCGTCTTTCTCCTGAGCTAATGCTAGGCTCATAATTAGTTCGTTTCGTTTACGTCTTGACATTTTGACTGCTTGCAACACTATTAAAAACTACGAAAAGATTTTCTGCTTGTCTCCGTGAATGATGTTACGACGCCATGTCAACCCTTTACGAAGCTTATCGAAAAAAAGGCGCCAATTATTATTAACGTAGAGGTACTCTAGAGAAGTCGTCCATCCCGTTAAATGTATAAGTATGTAAATATAAATACAGTGAGTATTGGATACACGGGGCGCGAAAAGTTATTAGAAGTTTTTAAGGTTTTTAGATCTGAGTAATTTTTCATAAATGACTAATTGATAATAAAGAACTGTCACCATATTTATTATACAGAATGGTTGGGTCAGACGTTAAAAGCAAAAAACCTGAGTTGAAGAGCAGCATTATAAAACTACAAGCATAAATTACTAACCCTTGATAGAGCAACAAAAATGATCAGAATAATTTGTAAGAGTAGCAATAAAAGTAGAAGAAACAAATGTCAATGAGATATTGTTTACTGGTTTATCGATCCTAGGTTCAGTTTATGCCAAATTTATCATCAGTTCGTAATCAGTCAATATTAAATTCTGCTTTATTTCCCAATTCTAACCGTCTGAACTGGATAATGGTTTACACCGGGTATTTCAAAACATATGACCAGTTTTCCGTAAAAATTTCAACGCCATTTATTTTTTGGAATACATAGTTCAAAATTATCTTTCCACAATAATGTTAGGATAAAAGTATGTGAAAAAAGAGAAAAGTTTCAATACATCAGTAACATTATAAGAGGTAGGTATATGAGACTAATGTTTGTTAAAATAGGAACTCAATACTACTACAGACACGATAAAATTATTCTGAGGAGAGAACTTCTTGCAAAAAATAGCAGCTGTGTTACTCGGTAACGAGTGGACAATTCATGAAAGTAGATATGCGAACAGTTACAAATTTACATTATTTGTTCTACAACAAATTTTCATTTCGCAGTCAGACTAGGTGGTCTGTAAACGTAGATGGGAGCATTCCAAGTGGATTCGTAATAGGACCCTATTTTATTGAAAAATCGGCAAATGGATAGAGTTTCAAGTCGTTTACCGCTACTTCTTAAGGCTTATCAATT
The DNA here is from genome assembly GCF_026230105.1 of Diorhabda sublineata. NCBI lineage: Eukaryota > Metazoa > Arthropoda > Insecta > Coleoptera > Chrysomelidae > Diorhabda > Diorhabda sublineata. Next base: position 17,260,345 of record NC_079480.1, on the reverse strand, counting down.
TCAAAGAAGGAGTTATTCTTTTTCGAAAATGAAACTCCATTTTTCTTCTTTAAATGGCGTCGAATAGCTTGATGCATTTATATCAGCATATTATGAAAATCAGCTAGACACAGCAAGTATCATTAAGGGCCCTAATCAAATGGTTCATAGGTGGAAGTTTCATAAACAACATTTAAATAGTACAAAAACTATACAGTTCAGAGTTTTTAGGTTTCGGTATAAGTTATGGGACAATTCAATCTAAAAGAAGAGCCACATTGTTCAAATTTGGCAGAATGAAATACAGGATGACTCAAAAATGTGAAACTGTTGTAGAGAGTTTGTTGTTCTTCTGTACATGTATATACTTTTCAAAACGAGGTTCGAGTTTTATCAAATCTTTAAGTTGGAGTGGGCCTAAAAACCTTTATCTACGACAGAATATTTGGGTTGTGCGTTTCAAAGTACAGAAGGTGGTGACCTGCATACGACTTTCACGAGGAACTAGTGGAATACCGTATATGGAATATGAAAAAATATTTCTTGTTACGATGGCAAATTGCAACAAATTGAAATCTAAGATACAAAATGTCTCATGTGAAAAATTCAACTTTGTTCTAATAAGACGTTATTGAACAATTGTAATCAATTTCAAAACATGCTGAATTTGTATTCAAATACATTCAAAAAAATTGAAAATGAACAGCTGTTCAAAAGTTGAAGATATTGATAGAGTTAAGAATATTTATTTAATCAGATTTTAAAAGCTGAAACAAAATTTTATGGTACAAGAGAATATATTTGTTAACTGTTGAATACCAAAAATCATAAAATCGTTTCTCATCTCTTTGAATAATGAAAATTAGATAAAGTGCTGAAATAAAAGAATAAAACAAAGGAATTCTTCAAGGGATTTAATGAAAAGGAATGTTTCAACAACAGCTAATATTCAGGTCGAGGATCATGCTCGCCAATGGTATTTTATCCATTTTATCCCAAGCATGCTCTATAGCATTCCCATCTCTTTTGAAATCACTCAATCTGGATGTGGTCTCGCATATCATTATTAAAGAACTACCCATCTTTGTATTAGCATCACGGATTCTTCTTTCATCTTTAAGATCAATAAACCAATGAAAATTCTTCTTCCTACGATTTTTTAAGCATAACGAAGATTTACAGTTGGGTAACAATCATCAATATTGTTTGTTTGGGTCCTTTTTCGTCTGTCTGTGTTTAGCCCACTTGTAATAGCCCGAGGAGACTCTTTAATAGTTATTTTTTTCTTAGTATTATCAAAATCAGCCAAAAACATTTGTTCAGCTATTCAATATTTTTATAAAATAAAAAAATAAAAATAAGCAATTCTGGATGCAGGTTGCTTATCATAGATCACAAAAGTGGAATAGAGAAATTTCCAAAAAACAGCACCAAAATAAAACTAACGTTTATTCTGAGACATCGACAACAGAAGGGTTTCTGTGATCTACCATATTGGTGACTCTGAAATAATGTCCAGTTTTTTATTTTTTTAATCAGCTCTTAAATGTGCGGAGAGTTTTGAATGTTGCTTCGAATAGTCAGTAAAAAATTAGATTTGAATTGGCACCTTTTGCTTATAAGCTTCAATACGGATCTCTGAATATGATCACAATTTTAAACTAAAATGGTTAATTTTTTGGTTCGTCCCAAACATACTTGCGACATGTAGCGATACGTTCGAATAAATAATAATCAAATTATGCTCAAACAACTCATAGAAATGGATATATGTAAATTAATACCAAGAAAGCAAAATGCATTTAAATCACCATACACTTTGGCGTAACCAATACGTTGATTTTAAATATATTTTTTAAGATGCCACTTCCTCCGTTACAAGTATAACATTCATATACGGCCATCAAATCTGCAGAATGAAAGTTATTTACTAAACTCAAATATATCTATTTCAACGTTGCCAAATTATTAAGCTGCTAGCCTGTCCGTTGAAATATTTTGCAAATATACATTGGTGTATATTGAAGGATTCCTGGCTATACCGTAAAAGTACCGACGCCAATTTGACCGCTGGATCTATATATATATATATATATATATATATATATATATATATATATATAGATCCAGCGGTCAAATTGGCGTCGGTACTTTTACGGTATAGCCAGGAATCCTGAATATATATGTATATATATATATATATATATATATATATATATATATATATATATATATATATATATATATATATATATACATATATATTCTTTCTCGGCATAAAATTACCCACAATTCATTATTAGTCCGCATATATTTCAAAAAAACTTTTCCTCGGGTTTATTCAAAGAGAAATATTGAAATAATATCAAATGATTTGTCTGATATAAAAATTAATATCGACAAATAACAGGCTACTTTTACACAATGGATTATTATAGTATATAAGAAATGAAAGTGATATCAATCTTCGGTGTCTTCATTCATTTAAATTTAAAATTACAAAATATTTTTCTGTTATATAATACCAACGATAAACTATGAAATACTATTAATGCAAGTTATCAAATGTTTATCTATAAACTTAATACTAATTGGTTTGCGTAAAGTTAAAAATAAATTACTAGCGTATTTTTAGTAATTTAAATTTTATATAGACTGGATATCTAATATTATAGTAAGATCCTATGAACAAACTTTTTTTAAACATGTTTTGTTTATTTGACTAAGACTTTGAAGGTTTTCCAAAAAATGAATCTATTCTAGTGATTGAATATTTGTATCTATCCATTGCAAAAATAATAAATTTGAATAATTCATTAGTATGATACCGGGTATCCCTATGGTTCTCGGCTATACATCAGAAACCTTTTATAGGACAGCTGCGAGAGAAAAATGTAATAAATGTGGCCTCGACATTAACTTGTAATTTATAACGTAATCTAACGAATCCCTGACACCTCCTGAGTAAATTTTAAATACTTAAACCAATTAATCGTTACTAGTTTCATTCTTAAGAGCAGAGTAAATCAAATCATCTCCGAAAATACTTAAATTTATCAGTTAATAACAATGTTAAACCAACTGTAGTATCTAATTACAATTTTTTGATAATATTTGTTCTGATTTACTTGATTTTATGAAATTTTGAAAATTAAATTGATTGAGAAAACGGTGTAAATATCAATAAAAACTCATTGATGATAATTATGTCTGAATACTCTACCCAAATGACTTCTAGATGAAATTTATTATTGAAAATGTAGACCTATCATAAGCAATTAAAGAATTGAGTCTTGTAAAAAACTGTCGCAGGAAAGAAATGCAGCCCCAAACATAATTTTTAAATGCTTTCTATGAAAATAAATATATAAATCGAAAATGTACAAGTATTGTCATAATATAATAATTTTCGCCTTATTAGAACACTAAAAAAGCCGGTTATTTCAGGACAGCCAACAGTCTATAAAAAAATAAAGCAAATCATAGTGTAGTAGTAAATTTGATATTTAATTCACAATTATATCTTCTGCTAGGGAATACCGTATACTCATTGTCATTTAACTTATCCTAATATCAAAATACCTATAAATTGGAATTACACAAATATAATATCAATAGCTTGACGGAACAGTAATGATCTAGTAGGTGTAGACATATAGAAAAACTCGAGGATGAACTTATACAAAAAGAAAATCTCTCCACGGAAGAAAGTGAAGGCAGCGAGGATGATGATCTATATTGTTTTCCTCTAGTTCTGATGATGATTAAATTTTTTATAATCGATAATTAATTTATTATAATGAAAAGGTTATTATTTTTATTCTATTATAGCTAGGTCCCCTTCATTTTTATTTCTTGAGATATGAGTTTAAAATTTTCCAATTATTGCATCCTACAAAATCTCTTCTCTCCTTGTGACTTATACCTTCTTTCTTCACAGGTCAAAGAGTTTTTTTGATTTTGCCGTCGGTGGCGTAATTTCTTCAGTAACTTATTTGCTACACTAAATTGAAAATCAGTAATTGCTTCAATCTTAGTTTGTTATTCTTTTATAAAGAATATGGGTATTTACCTTTACTGTAACAAATAACAGCTCAATAATAATTTTCCTATACCATTCCAACGTCCTTCTCAAAGAAGTGTTGTAACTTGCCATTTGATCAGACAGATCTACAGAAGATTAGACGATGGCTTGAGGCTTTACAACTACTACGGATCGTCTGTTAATGTTAACTGTAATTTCATGTTTCTTCAGCTTCCTTTGTACAATGTCAATAGGTAAACCTTTCCTTGAATAATAAATTGTCTGTTCTCCCTTCGTCAAGAAGATTTTCTTCCAGACTCATCACAATATTTGTGGCTACAGACATTCCCTCTTCTGTTTCTTTCCAGGTATAAAAGTTCTTATTCCATGTCTGACCCGCTCCACAGCAAAATTTGAATACTTGTATGCCGTATTTGTTTGAAATATATTGACATATTAAAAAATCATAATCTCCTCAACACATACCACTTTCCTCGGGAAACACATTTGTTGAAAATTACTCATAACCATTTTCCTCACTTAGTATTATCTATGACGCAAATTTCTACTGTTTAGATCTAAATTTGGCTCAACTAAAACGATCTGTTCAAAAATAGTGACAAATACCAATCGGGGATAACTTGAAACCAAGCGCAAATCTGTTTTTTTTTTGGAAAATAATCTAAAAAGAGAATTTTAACTTTTTGTTCCTAAGAAAAAACCGCAAAAGGGTTTCTTGGAATAGAGAATCTTGTGTTATCTTTGATTTTTAAGAATCCACTTCTCTATAGCTCTAGCGTCTAGCTCTAAAATTTGGCTTAATTAAAGCGATCTGTTCAAAAATAGTGACAAATAGCAATCTGGGATAGCTTCAACCTAGCACAAATCTGTTTTTTTTGGAAAATAATCTAAAAAGAAAATTGAAACTTTCTGTTTAAGGTTTCCTAAGGAAAAACCACAGAATGGTTTATTGGAAGAGCACTGATAAAACATCTTGTATTAGCTTTAATTTCTAAGAATCCACTTCTCTATAGTTCTAACGTCCAGCTCTAAAATCTGGTTCAAATAAAGCGATCTGGTCAAAACTACAGAAGGGTTTCTTGGAGGAGCTCAGATAAAACATGTTGTATTAGCTCAGATAAAACATCTTGTATTAGCTTCAACTTTTGAGAATCCACTTCTCTATAGCTCTAACGTCTAGCTTTGAAATTTGTTTCAACTACAGCGATTTGTTCAAAAACAGTGAAATATCAATCGGAGAAAGCTTGAAACCAAGCGCAAATCTGTTTCTTTTTTGGAACTTTTTGCTTAAGGGTTCATAAGAAAAAACCGCAGAAGGGTTTCTTGGAAGAGCTCAGATAAAACATCTTGTATTAGTTTTAATTTTTAAGAATCCACTTCTATATAACTCTAAAGTGTTTTTTGTTTATGTTTTTCTATACTGAACGTATGGTGTAGCTTCAAAGAAATATAATGAAAAGTTTGATTTCGAATAAAAAGTGCGTGAAATGATGTTTCTATGAGCCGCTCTGAGCTCTGGGGAAAATTTTAGCGGTAAATTTTCCCTCGGGCTCAGAGAGGGAAAATTTACCTCAAAAACATTATGTTCTCGCAATTTTTATTTGAAATAAATTCCAATCCATACCCCAAATGAAGTGTAAGAACACAAAAAAAATATTTTTTGCCCTAGGGGAGTATATCAGTTGTGGTTGGGGCTCAACGTGTTAAGGAAGAATGACGAAAGTTATAGACTCAATTTTTGGGATTATATTCATACATTATCGTCCTGTATAAAGTACATGCATCATTTCAGCGTTGAAGTATAGAGTAAATACTATGGTTACATTTATTCCATTAATATGTGGGTGGTCACCAGCACGCGTTTCGAGATTTTTCATTTTCTTTACTGTACCTTTGACATACTTTATAATTATTAGACGACAGTGGCGGTTCATCAGATCACTAGTATTACCAGATCATGACAAAACAATATTTTGTTATGTTCCATTCTTTTGCTATGAAATTGCATCTATTTTACTTTTAATATTTTCCAATAGTTCAAATTATTCACAATCTAATTCAAATGACGGCCGTTGTTGTAATCAATTTCTCCACTGCGTGTTTTTTGATTTGATAAGTTTCATCCTTTACTTCTAAAAACCCAGTTCTTAAGACAGTCTGTGAGACCGATATATCTTAGTAGTTGTATTAAGAGATTCACATTATTCTCTAACTGAAATGGGTACTTTGAGAGTGAAAATTAATACTATCTCTCACTGTTGCTACGTTGTTTTAAATTGAATGGAAATAATCCGTCAATAAATGTTCATGTATTTGTTAATGCAAAATTCGTTATTGCCTATAATAGGCTTGTGTGAAAATTTACATAATATTTGTTGATTTCAAAACGGCATATATTAAAAAAGTAAAGATGCTTCTCCCAAATATAAGTACTTTATTCTTTACTATCTTCCTATTATTTGAAAATTTTGCTGTATCATTTCCCTAAGATTTTTGTCCCATTTTTAATTTATTCATTTTTTCTACACAACGCCATCTGAAAATTGTTCTTTCTGTATTCATTTACATACCGAAAGTTGCGTTTTGAGTGTTCCATGTAATGAAAGTGACAGTTCCGTACTACATTTCGGGACGCTCTGGAGTAGACAACTTTAACTTTTATTGCATAACCCCAAATATTTAATTTTCTGAAATTATTTGTTATATCCGAAGTTTTGTCCAAATTAATGAATGATGATGAGAAAGAAAACATCAGTGATGAAGAGTACAAGCTCTTTATGAAGTAATGTCACCAGAAAAATTACAAATAAAATGTTTATAATTCTCTATTATTTATTTTCTTTCCTCAGTGTAATCGAAAAAGTCTTGGATCTTATGCGTCGTATAAAAAATGTTGTGTCCGCCTCGGCTGAAATACTACTTTGTTGGACTCGTCTGTTGCTCGCCTCGCTTCGCTCGTCGCGCAATTTTCAGACTTGTCCAACAAAGTAGCCTTTCCAGTCCTTGGCATACAAATAACTATTCTTGGATCTTCAGAAGGTTTTTCATTATTCCCTTTCAAGATTCTGTAATCATCATGTTTCCGTTAGATATTTTCCAATATGATGTAAAGGAATTCCCAGCTGCGGAACCAATTACGATTTTAATGACCAATTTTTTATACTGTTTTACATCTATACACATCCTATTGAGTTTTCAAAATCTTCACCTTAGAGTTATGATTTCAGTTTATCTTGTCGCTACAATTTTCTTTGAATATAATCTTATTTTTTTCCAATTTTCTTTCTTTTCTCTTCATTTCTGTTGGTATGGAAATTTTTTATATTGCAGCATAAGATTTTTAACACAAGATTTTTTGTTGATTTCATACTTTTGCGGTCCCCTCGTTTTTTGGTTCTAGAAAATCGAAAAATCACCCGATTTAAAAAAAATTATGGGAATAATAAAAGTGAAAATTCAAATAAAAAAAAATTTTTTCATAATAATATTGAGAATTGTTAATGATGATTTGAATGATGATTCCTTAATAAACAATTCAAATAGTTGATAAATAACAAAACAGTTATAAACAATTAAAATCTTAAAATTTTTTTAAATCATTAATTAATTGATTAACACTAAACAAAAGTCGGGTTGATAATTTTTTTTGCAGGATTACATTCTTTCATTCACAATTTTCAACAATAAAAATGATAAATAATGGAGCTACGACTCCAGGAGTCAATACTTTTTTCACTAAATTTTCCTCCTCGTTTAGGATCTTCTTTCAAATTTCCTCTATCTAAATGGATGGCTAAAAAATGGAGACTCCCTTTTTGTCTCTCCGTTTTTTGTTTATAACAAAAGTAATTTTTAATGGCAGAAAATTTCAAAAATTCCACTTTCTCCAGGAAATGTACATATATGTACATATATATATATATATATATATATATATATATATATATATATATATACATTATATTCAGTTTACATATACCTAACTTTTTGGGTAATACACACATTTTACGGTGAAATTGCACATTTCTCAAGAGTGTACATTTACCGTAACATATATATTCTTTTAAATATGAATCAAAAATCAAAATCGATCTTATTGTTTCTATTTGTTTTGTAGCACGCAAACTAGGGTGGACAAAAACTTTTGACGGGTAGTGTGAGTCTACCGTATTTTTTCTAATAGAAAAGTGAACATTTTTGGTCTATGTAACCTAAAGGTTAAACATTGTTTCTTTCTAAATGTATAGAAACAAAAAGAAGACATTTCCATTGTTCCGCGGGTTAAGTACAGATTCTATTGTACGGTTTGTCGAAAACTGGTACATTATTGGAGTATATTGTGATCCAAAAAATACTAAATCATCGCAACCTATCGTCTTGCAGTCACAGAAAGGGGACCCATAGATGATTTTCTCCAATCTCTTATCATTAGCCGAATGTAAAGTTTTTTGACCAAGTGGAGAATATGAAATGCAAAGTTACCCAGACTTGTCAAAATACAGATCCAGTTGCAAAATATTTGGTTTCATTTTGCACTCATACTGTATCTCAAAAAAATCCATTGTAACTATAGAGATTCTTATTTGTACTAAGTGCAAAGGAACAAGCCAAGGCAGTGACCATTTGGGGACCTCAGTTAAAACCTGTAGAAGGGCCCTGTATTGTAAAGGGGATCTCCGGGGAGTTTGGAGAGTTTTTGAAACTTCTTACGCGAATTTCACACTTAAAACAAAATAGAAATCCAGCTCGTTTTTTTATGAGGATCATGATTTTTGCCTTCTACTTATTTCCTTATTTATCAAAATATATTCACAGTATTCTTAGGTTAACACCACACTACAAAATACATGCTGTAGCCGAACTGCACATCAATACAATACTGTTCAAAATATTGTGCAGTATTTTCTTCTCACCAAACTATAATAATATCAAAATTATTTGTCTAATAAAAATAATGACAAACGGATTTTAGGGATAAGAAAAATAATACCAACATTTTTCCAAAAATACTATGTAGTTAACAGTTAACCCTTAAACTGGCATGATATTAACCAATGCCTTTTTTTAACTATAAGTTTCAATAAGGTCTCATAAATGATCGTTCCCAGTTTACGGGGTACTGAAATTTATAGTTACTTAGCTTTCGGTTTTTTTTTCAAATTACCATACACAGTTGATAAATGTTCATTGATGGTGGCTAAATTCAGATGGTAATTAGTTTTGATTGCTATATATCTACTGAATTGTTTGTTTAAATTGAGGTGACATCAATACATCTTAGCTCAAAATAATTTCACTGAAGAATCACAATACTAGATAATGTTAGGAATGGGCATCAAAGAAACAATTTCTTTCACAGGAAAACAGAAAAATCAGTTATCACGATTTGTCCTTTCCATAATTCCATACCGCATTCAAAAAAACACTATAGCAAAAAACAAATTGCCTTTCCAGTATGAGACGCCATTTCACCATGAAATGTGAGCTATTGAAAGTTTTTGCTGATAAACTTAGTTATAATTTTTGTTGGACTTAAAACAATGTGATCAACACATTCACAATGAAATTTCGTTGTCTTGAAAAAAGGTACCAGGTCCAGATGCCGGTATCATATATAATATAACGCCCGTTTGAGGGTTAACAATGTTTTTATGTTATGAGTAAGAAAATGAGGAAGACCTGGATGGACGAAATCAACAAAGCGATTGAGAACAGAGGAAAGAAACAAAAATACCAAAAGAAATGGAAAGAAATTTGAGAAAGAAATACTTGATGGAAAAAGAAACTCAACCCCACGTCTTACACCCGTAGGTATAAAGATTAAGTAAATGAGTAAGTAATTAGTTTAGTTGTATTTTATATTAGTCCAAATCATAAAATAGATCTCAACATTAAGAGCAGACTGGGCATAAGAACTTGACGTAAAGACGACAGCAGTCGATTTCTGACTACATAAAGTTTAGAAAAAACTCGTGACTAAGGTACAAGACATGGAAAGAATAAGTTTATATACAGTAAACAGTTAGTAAGTTAACAGAACAGGAAAAACACATACTAAGCACTAGAAACATTGTCTAGTTTCAGAGTATTAAATTTATTTTTTTCCGCTTCTTCGGTTGGGTCCAAATAGTCGTCACTTAATCTGTCTACGTATTTCGAAGTAGGCTTTATCGCTATGAAGTGAAGAAACTGTCGGAGCTTCATCAACAACCGGCTTCTGACAATTATAGATAGTTTAGAAACACTGTGGGAGATATTTATAGTTTCAAAAGGTCAAACTTTTTAGGGTCCAGCTGCGAACAATCCTGTAAAACGTCTTTGATCACGCAAAATTTTTCTTCATTACTAATCCCCGCATAGTCTAAAATATCAAAATATACGATTTTGTAATGTTGAACTGTCGAAAAAGAGGCAGCTTCAATTTTTATCGAGCATCAATTTTTTCTTTGACGTTCTTGTTTTCTTAAAACTCAACTGTACAAGTATGTGGGAACTTCCCTGAAATGGTTTCAAATATCTTCGAATAATAAAGCAAATATAATAAGTACATACTAGATATTGTTTTCCATTCAATAAAATAATTGTTCAATGTTCCTTTAATTTTTATCGCCATATATTTTTATTTGACGAGCTGGCACTGTTAATACATAATTTACAGTTAATTCTCAAGTAGTACCTAATCAAATGGATTCATTCATTGATTTCAACATTCAACAATAGTAGTGTCTAACCGACCACTTATCAGATATTTATTGCAGATGCCGAGAAGAATTATGATTAAATTTAATACCAATGGACCTTAATTAACTCTGAGCAGGGTCTCTTTATTGAAATAAATACCAAGGTTAACAACTCTGAAAAGTAATAAAAGTGTCAAAAAGTTTTTGTCAAGGATGCAGGCACAAAACCATCTTGCAAATAATCTACTTATGATATCATATATCTATACCCATCCAGCCTGGGAGTGCCTTATGGATGTATAGGTATTTCACAGATTATATCGTTAACATAAATAGTTCATTAAAATGTTACAATTTTAGTACCCTTACCTTGCGTAAGAACGCAATTTTATTTTATCGATGTGTTAGGGGGTTCAAGGAAAGCTCAATCCCAAGTTTGTAGAGTTCCACCCCTTGTATCCGGCCGCCATCTTAAATAAAGGAGTGAAAAACTTGACAATAGCTCGCGAACTATAGGCTTGTTTCTACTAAGAATAACATGATAATTATTAAAGAAAAAAACAACTTTTCTACAAAAATGATAAAAGATTATTAATATTTTTGAAAATTAAGATCGACAAAATGAGGTGTTTAATCACGTGATATTAAACACCAATCAGAAAAGCGTGATGTCACACCTCGCGAAACGCTATGTTGTAGTTATCATTTTCGTATAAATTGACCAGGCTATTTCGAGTTTTCAGCAATTATTGTACCATTAATAAAGTTCGTTATTAGTTTCATTTTGAAAGACAGGTATAATTTACCATGGAATCAGGATTTAACAAAGCAAACTGTAGTAATTTGCCCAAACTTGACGCAGTTATGCTTGACAAACACCTACTTTTTGTTCATCGGAAATCCTCAGTGTTAAAACTTATATGTAAATATGTGAAGAAGAAACAAAGTCTTATTTAAGTAGTAGTTACCAGTCAGAGAGTCGCATTTACCCACTGTGGAATGAAAATACTTAACTGATTTTGAGGTTAGCGAATGCAGTTTCTTAATTACGTCATAATATTTTATATGTTATGTGTGGTATATTATGGTACATTTTGCAATACATTTCTTTTACTATACATTTATAAATAGATACATCAAGTTGTATTTGATCCTTACATGTATTTGATCTGTATATGATCTTCACAGAAATATATTGTGGAATCAATTGAAAAAGTAAAAGCATCTTGCCTCCTTGCCATTTTTAACCACTTTCTTCGTATTTGTTTATTGTTTGGAACATTATGAATAATTTGTTCGCTGTTTTCACAGTCTTCGAGTATATCACCAGGTCCAGTCGTGGCTTGGGCGATATCAAAGTCCTGAAGATTGGGGCTGGAAGAAGCAAACAAACATGAGGACGCTAAGCTTCCAAGCCTCTAGCACTCCCGGAGCTTATGAAATTAATTTTCTGCAGATGTAAAGGAAATTGTGGTAGCATATGTGGCTGCAGAAAATAAAATAGAAAAATAGAAGAAAACAAACTAGAAGATGAACTTCCAAATATGACTCCAATTTCAACTCCCGTAATTCCCCAAACCTTTAATTTTGACGCAGATGTAGATAGTGACCCTGAAACACAACCTGGACCATCAAAAAGTAAAATAGATTAGATAGTACAAAATGGCAGGTAAATTTGATCATTAGAGTCGATTAAAAATAATAAATTTTATATAAATGTTAAGAAAAATCTGTAAAGAAAAAAAAATGGAAAATAATTGAAATGATAACAAATATCTTGTTTTTGTCACAATGTGGTGAGCACATAGGCGCTCTATCAGCCACAAGCACAAAAAATCCACATATAAAATTAATATCCAAAATATGGTTCTGTGGTAATTTTATTGAGAAAACAAAAAATAGATAATTATTGAGCGAAAAACGAAATTGTTTTTTTGGCCATAACTTTTTAAATTCACAGTCATTGAGAAAAAGTGTCAAAAACAAAATTGTAGGCAAAGCGATTTGGCACAATTTATGTCGGTGCGAATATTTTGTAGGGACAATAGTTCGCTAGATATCGTCAAAAATAGCTTTTCACCCCTTTATTTAAGATAGCGACCGGTGGACCAGGGATGGAACCCCACAAACTTAGTGCTAAGCTTTCCTTGATTCCCCACACACAGATAAAATAAAATTGCGTCCTCATAAAAATGAAAGGTTAATTTTAACATTTCAATGGATTAAAAACCACGTATAAATACTCGTAAATATACATGAGATCCGCCGCTTTACTGTTAGTACGCTGCAAATGAAAATACGAGTAATTCCATTTCACAATCCAAGAAAAATGTATTTTCTTACATAATTTTGTCCAAAAATTTGAATATACAGTTTTTATGACAATAAAAAAACTAATTGAGAGAAAATTCAAACCACGCTTCATTTAAAGTGTTCTAGAATAGTATATTAATAATACAAGTAACTGAAGGCTTTTCATTCCAGCAAGAGTTCAAATGCTGGAATGGGGCCTTCTGTTACCAGTATTTAAAACTATTTTCTCTGTTTCGGCTTGTATTCACATAAGACTGTTTTTGTCTTTGTCTCAATGCTCTTTTGCTTGGACTATAGCTTGGTTCATAGCGAATAAGACGGGAGGGACAGGAAAAGTCACTACATAAAGAAAGTTTGGCCCAAGCGTGAATCACTCACACCAGGGCAGAAGAATATTAAAAATTATCCCTTAGTGAACTTTTACAACCGTTGCATATAAAGGTCGGCTTGATGAAAATTCTTTTAAAAATTATACCTAAAGATAGCAGCGGATTCTTATACCTGAAAGAGAAATTTCCCAACTTATTTGGTCCACAAATACGGGAGCTGATAAAAGATACAATTTTTTAAGGAAAGCTGAATAATCTGAAAAAATTCGCCTAGAAATGTTTCATGAATGTTGTCCAAAATTTCCTAGGAAAACATAAAGCGGCAAATTACAAAGATTTAACCAATGAGCTTATAATTTCGTACAAAGCTTTGGAATATAATATGTCTTCATAATTACATATCTTGCGCTCTCATTTGGATTTCTTTCGTGAGAATTTGGGTACTGTGAGTGACAAGGCTAAAGATTTCATCAGCGCCATAAAAAAAATGCTCGCAGATTACTATTAGAGGCTTATAAGGGACCTACCAGAAACCAATCATTTACGAAAATCATAGCTATTTATTGTACATCAAGGCAAGTTAGTGATTATTGCACTATTTATAAAAATATTTGTCTTGATGTCACAAAGAAACCTGATGTGTCAATTTTTTTCGATTGACATATTAGTTTTAAGTGGCCATAGTACATTCAAAAGTTGGTTTCAATTTTTGTGTGACGGAAAAGATTGTTGTCCAATGTTATAGAAGTGTTGTATGGTAGTGTAATATAGGTGGTCAGTTTGTAGCACTGATTAATGTCTGACAATTGACTCAGGAAATAATATTCTAATTTAACATTTTACTCAAGTCATTAAATTTAAGATTAGGTCTTTCCAATAAATTTTTACACTCTAGATTTTCATATTTCAGGAGAACATTTAATTTGTCCAAATACTTATTATAATGTATTGTAAATAATAACTTGGAATAACCTCACCGAATAATACACCGTCCTGTATACTGTTGGTCATACGATTTATTATGATTACTTTGGAAATAAAATATTCTAAATTTGATTCTTATCCTTTTTTTTTCGTTGTTTTCAGATAAGTATAATGGAAAGTATTGTTAATTACTCGTACAGAAAAGGATTTTTCCGTAATCGCAAGATTTCACGAGTAAAATAACTTGTCACGCACGCACAGAAAAATCTTTTTTCCAGACTCCTAATAAAAAATTCTCAACTTATATTGATGAATTTTGACATCCTCAGATTAAAGTCAAACACTTTTCAGACAACCCTCGTAAAATTCTCAATCGGTATGTTCATAGGCCGTTAACCCGCTTAATTGAACTTCAACAATCTATTATTGGAAATTTGAAATATAATTTGGTCAACCAATTATGCAAGTTACTGTTAAATTATTTTGATATGCAATTCAATATAAATAATATCAGTCAACAATATCATGTAATAGTGAAACGTATAAATTACGAGGTGTGGCTATTAAATAACGAGACTGGTACAGAAAAAGGGTTTTATTATAACAATTATTCTACATTCGAATTCTCCCTTTCAATATACTCCCCTCCCTTGCCACACATCTTCCCATACGTTTTTTCCATTGATCGAAGCAGTGCTGAAAATCTTCTTTGATAAGTGCCTTTAGGAGCTCTGCCGTTTTTTGCTTTACCACTTCCATCGACTCAAATCGAGTCGCTTTCAAAGCAGATTTTTTTCTAACCTTTCAAGGAAATGTGATCCGTTGGCGCAAAAGCTTTTGGTCAGGAGTCGGATTTGTTGACACCAACTTCGCACAGACTTTTGTCATGTGTGATTCCTCGTGTTAAATTTTTCTGACCGTTTCTTTATCGGCGTTTACAGCCTTGGCAATCATCCGGATGCTCATTCGACGATCTGCACGCACAATTTGGTTGATTCAAATTTTGTACACCGTACGAAACTGTTAACGGCATTAAGTAGAAGATCGTCTCAGCATTCTGAATGGTCACTTAGCGATGACCTAATCTTACAATTTCACAGAAATCTTCTATCGATCATATAATTTGATATTTTTTCTTTAATTTCCATGCAGGAATAACTTCCTTCTGAAACATTTTTACTCCTATAATTTTTCATAAGACTTTGTCATTTCCAATAAAAATAGAACAGAAGTTACAACAAAAATAAAAAATACATAAAATTTCATAATTTCATCCTCAATGGTATCCATCCAAGTTCTTCATCTCGCACACTCATTTGAATTGAAAGTTGCGATATCTTTGGTTATTCAAAGTTATAGAGTAAAAAAGTTTGATAAATAAATTATTCATGATATAAAAATAAATTTCTTAAAGTCAACTAAGAGTTGAAAAACTTTTGTGAAGTTTTATGGTTAGGTCATCGCTAATCAACCGCACAGAATGGTTCCAGCTGCTTCTACTTATCATAACTTAACAGTCTTAACACTGTATCAAAGTTCATTATTTTAAGTTGAAGGGTTAGGGAAGTAATCAACTTTTTTTTTTCGAAAGTTTTGGTCCTACTTTGAAACCTTTTAATTCCTCAGAGATGCTAGTATAGAGGTAAATTGCCCTCAATCGACATCCGCTACGTGACGGTTCTTATATTATCGGTATACAATCATTAGAACTTTTTATTTCATTGTATTTAATAATAGATAATTTTTCATCTAAAACTTCCCATGTATAGGCAGTCACTACCAGTTTAAAATAAGATAACCATCACTTTTGATTGAAATTAAAAGTTTCTAAACACAGAGAAACGCGCATTCTACGGACATGCTTTCTTAATATCTCCTAAACTTATATGTTAATGTTGATTTGATGAATTGAAAATCACAAAAACATCAATTTATCCTTATTAAGATATGTTTGAAGATAAAACAGACTTAATGACACGTCTATCTTGATTCAAATAGTTGTTAGATCACATAAAGTATTAGAAAACCTGTATGAATAACAAATCAGATAATGGATACATCACTTGATATAATTATCAAGTTTTTTTCATTCATGTAATCGAATAAAACTAAGAATAGTTGTTTCAATGAAATAGATATATTTTTAAATACAAATTTAAAATCCTTTGTTGAAAGTTTCGAGTACACTCTAATTTTTAAAGTGTCACCATTAAATAAAGAAACATCTATACAAATTCTACAGACAATATCCCAGAAGTTATCGTGAAAAATGATGAGGCAGTATGAACTGCGTGAGCATAATCCTGACGATAATCTATAGAACCGTAACCATGTTGGTTACAGAACTAGTTTCATTATGGTAGTGGAGCCCTAGCGGCTATTTCAGTATTTACTAAAGCGCGGGAGATTTATATACTGTCAAGGATAAAAGATCAAATCGAGGGCTTACTGCAAAAAGCAGTTAAGTCCAATTTTGTTAAATTATCAACATAAAATACAATTAAGTACGAAAACTTATTTTGAATGTTCTGAAAAAACTCTGTAATTCCATAAAATTGTTTAATGTTGTTTTCATAGCATACCATATCCTTTAAGTCCAAAAGGCAAAATTTTTAAGCACTCCAAATACTATAAGTGTTTCTTACCAGTTCTCGCATATCCAATAATACCAATCGATTACATTGTTTACTGTAAAAATATTTAAAAATATTTAAAATATTTTTGAGGGTTTTGCTTGTAAATACCAAACTGGAAAAATTGAGGATTTATGCAGCAGAATTCTGTAATAGAACTCAATCTTTTTTGGTATAATAACTTATAGATAGCTAATCAAACGCTGAACAGACAAAACACTTCAATACCGGGTTTTGGCTGCATAAAATGTCGCTAGTAGCGACCGCAAATTAAACAGTAGAAATCGTTTCAAGCGACTAAAGCGATTTTTCCAGAATGATTTTCTCAATAGTTCACCCAAAATTCGTTACAATAGGTAAGTGTGCAGTTGTGTTTACATAGATTTTTTCACAAAATGGACGCAAAGGATTATTCCGAACATACCAAGTGTATTTCCAGAGGTGCTAAGTGTTTTAGGATGGTTTTAGAAAAGAAAAATTTTATTTATGGTGATCACTTTTAACAAAAATATTGTTTTATATCGACTTATAGAAAGTTATGTTAAGTTAATGGAATTTTGAACGAATCTTTTTGCATGTTACGAGGTATCAGTTATAGACGAGTTTTTTGCCCAAAAAAGATCTTTGTCAGCTATGCACTAGATATGATTCTATTCAGACTGCTATAAAGAAGCAAACCTTGGAAGACCAGTACAAACAGCATCCAGCAAGAAAAGAAGACGGCAACAATGCCCAAAACCGCTCATAAACAAAGATGCCACAGAGGTAAGACATTTATATGTTGTACATTTGATTTGCAGTCCGTTCTCTAGATACCTTCAAGTGACGTTAGCTCGATGTATTTCAGTATAATGTTTTGTATATATGATTTTACAATTTATGAGTTACGTGATGCCAGCGACGCTTTTTGTTATAGATGGACAGAGTTACAAGGAAAACGAGGAAGCTCTGAGATTGGAAGTTGTTTTCTAAAATACATCATGAAATTAGATCCCGAAATCAAGTAACTCTGTTTTTATTATGATACTAGTGGTGACCAAAATTTGGACACTATTGAATACAAGTTGCTAGAAAGTGGACATACATTCATGGAAGTTGAAAGCATGCCTAGTGCCATAGAAACAACAAAAAAGTTTGTTCCTGTTCACAATTTTCAAGATTGGTTGAATATTTTTAAGCTAGCAAGATCCAATCGCCTATGAAACAAGAAGAGTTCTGTTTATAAAGTTTCCCAAACACCATTTTCAGATTTAAGAGATTTGACGGATTTATCCCAAAATATAATCAAGAATAGAAACAAGAATAAAGAAGAGAAACAGTCAATTGGTTAAAAGTGGAATGTTTTAGGTACGAAAAAACCGGCCAGCAGATTTTAAGGACATGTTTTTGGCAAAGAGCGTCCAAAGGATTTCCAAGAAATATATCTCAAGAGTGTCTATTCCACTGATCTGATAATTTGAGAGTGAAGTAAAGAAAGGGGGAGAGGCGCTACAAAGTTGTAACAAAACGTCATCTCGACGTTCTCGATCTTGAATGAAATAATTTGAGGAAAACGAAGAAGATATAATCTGACGATTCCCATAAGCCGAAGTAACAAAAAACCTTCGATAAAATTGATAAAATTTAATACTTTCATTCTTTTTCTATCATCACATTTGATCACAGAAACTCGTTCGTGACAGCTATAGACAGCTTTGTTTACGGGTCAATTTAGAATCAATTCTGAATCAATTGGTAACCAATTTAGGATCGATCACATGCTTGATTAGGAGGAGCCTATTTAGAATGCTGATTTACTACAAACGATTTAAGGACCACAAGTAGTTTATCTATCAATCGTGACGTTTCTCGTTCCTTTCATATTTCGTTTTTGTTGTCTACAGTTTAAATTTAATGAAATAACTTTTTTCTTTCTATTAATAAATAATTAAAAATTGTCTAATAAATATACTGATTGTGAGAATACATTTAGTTCTGTATACATAAAAAAAAATTTGATTTTTCTTGACCAGATTGAAACCCGTGACCTGCAGAATTAATGCACGGAACATTAGCACATTAATTTTTTAAGCTTATTTTGAAGAAAAATACGCTTTAATAGCTTGTTTTTTAGTTTTTTAAAACTAAATTTATTTAAATATGCATTTAACAGTGATGGATATACTTTAGATTCGTAACCAAGATCCATATTTGTACTCACATTTATTTACCCTTTCGATCTATTCAATTTATGCGTAGTTGATTGATTATATTGAAATAAATGCTAAACATTTTTTTTATTATTTCAATTTTACTTAGTTAATATCCGTTATACATTCATTTTATGTGGGTTTCCCCCCAAGATGCTTGCATTAATGTTACTACTACGTGCTTACAACAACAAAACGACAATAGTTTTTGAAACATATATATTTTTTAAAATTATTCTCTCATAAAAACAAGTATCTTACTCAAAAATAAACATTTTTTTAATTACATGCTATTTCATAATCAAATTAATAATTCAAAAAAATAAAAAATATCCTTCTAGATAATCGTTAGATTATGAAATCTAGGAGATAAAGAGGAATCATATATATTTGTTGAATTCTTTTTGTATATTATAATAATGGCTATGAGTTTGCGTCTCATGGAAATCGTCACATTATTGGAGAGGAGAGTTTTTTTTTGGTTCACTTAAAACCCACTTAGAGTCTCTGAGACGCTGGATTAAATATCCTTTTTTTTTAACCCTTACATACGCTTAGAGAAATAATCAGTGCAACAAAGGAATAGAAGCTACCATTAGCAATAGCAATTGAAACCACTGTTCAAGATGGTGATAGTTCGTATATGTAAAAAACATTTACTATAAACGACGGGACTCTAACGGGATTTCTGGTAATAAAGTTATTTACATTAAATTGATGAAACCTCTTAGAAAATCTGACGACCTCGATCAATATAACGCTCAAGTAAATCCCCATGTAGCATCGTGGACTCACCTACAAGTACAATCGACCACATTAGCATGCTGCTGAATTGATAAAACCTTTTTTTGAATTTTATTTTGATGATTGATTTGTCAAACATGAAATTATAACAGTAATTTTAGGTAGCTATTTCTAATTGTGCACACTTCATATAATTGTTTGATTATATTATACAACTGATGAAGTGATCATTGAATTAACTGCAATTGGGTCTCACACTTTTTTATTTGAAAAATTTAGTCTTTTATTGTCGAGGTTCCGGGACAATATATACTCTATAAAACGAAAAATCATTTTTTTAATGAATGAAATCGATTGTTTTACAGCAACACAATGTATATCTTAATGAATTTCTGTTGCATAATGCTAGATATTTCGTTTTTATCAGGAAGAGCTTGGCATTAAGATAACGATGTATACTGCGGTTGTATATCTTGAAAATCACCTTGAAATCATTTTTTAGAAATGTTATTATACCGCAATACAATAAAAAACAATGCAATCCGCAATAAAATAAACAATAAACCTTATCTTTACGACTTTTAAGCATTCAAAGAATTAAATGATCACTTGGTGTCTGACGATAAATATTCAACATTTGCACTAAAGATTATGCAGATTTCTAAACATGAAAAATTTTTACAATTTAACAAAATAAATTTGGATATGATAGTTGTGAAATCTATTGAATATAAATGAAAATAGTTCTTGGAAACGAAAATTTTTCGCTAAATTTAACTTGAAAAAAAAATTTTTGCCCTGATAACTTTGAGATAGCTCACTTTCAATCTAATCAAATTAAAAAAAAAATAAGAGATAAGAGAAATAAATTCAGAAATGCCCATTTCTGACCAAATTCAATTGAAAAAGCACTTTCAGCACTTAGAAAAGCTAATTATCGATAAATTCAACTGGAAACATCTAATTTTCGATACAATTAAACTTGTAAAGCTAATGTTCAAATCAATAAGACTAAGCAAGCTCAATTTCTTCCAAATAACTTTGAGAAAGGTCATTATTGACCTAATACCCTTGAGAACGCCCTTTTGATACAATAAAATATCAAAAAATTAAGAAACAACAAAAATAAATTCTGAAATTTCACTTTGAAAAACAGTTCCTAACTTATCTAAACACAGAAGAGTAAACAAAAAAACTAATTTTTGATAAATTCAACTTGAAGCATCCAAATTTGTATATAATAAAACTTATAAAAATTAATCTTTAACCCAAGAAGCCAATTTAAACCAAGCTATATTCTATTTTCCACAAAAGCGAACTTGAAAAAATCAATTTTTCATCCGAGAAACGACGATTTTGAACAAATTTGTGACTAAATCGAACAAATGTTAGTGAGATTATCCACCTCCGTTGCAGCAAATATGGTGGTATCATCAGCGTAGCGCACTCAACTTGCTCATTCGACCTTACCAACAATAACTCCAGCCTCCTAATCATCTAGAGAGTTCCTTATTATAGCTTCGCCATAAATGTTCAATGTTGTAGGTGATGAAACACACTATTGCTCACACCTTTTTGTGAATGGGTCTCGTCTCATCATATCTTCTACTTTAGCAGCAGCGGTTCTTTCCAAATAAACACTTGAATAATTTGGAACACCTACTTGGTTAAAGACTTCCTAAAACGAATTTCAGTTGAAAAATTCGAAAGATTTGTTGGGATCTTTAAAGCATAGGCACATTATATTCCTGACATTTTTCTATTATTAGTCTACTGTTGACATTTTTAATTTCAGGTGCATCTACCCTTCAAAAAACCGGCATGTTTCCTTGCAATTTTATTACTCGCCTAGTGTTTAAAGCGATTGTTTATAATTGAATATGTAGAAGCACTTTGCTTGTGTGTGACACCAGCGAGAGTGTGCGATAATTACTATATTGTTGATGTTAAGTAAAGTTTTTATTGTAGAGTGAAATCGTAATCGATGTTGTCCAGTCTTTGGGCCGAATTCATGTCTTTCATATTATGTAACAAATTTTGTATATGATAATAACATTTCTTCTTAATTCTTTAAGCTCCGATCTCATCAATACCTTGTTATGTTTTTATTGGCTTCTTGTACATCTCCATTAAGTATCTCGGGTTCAATCTCTGTATTGATTTGCACTTGTGTGCCGTTTCTTTGGTCGTCACAATTCAGGTATTTGATAACAAGTTTTTGGACAGCGCGTATGCTAACAGGGCTAACACGTACGATTTCGGTATGCAACAAATAATCTTCTGTTATTCATATTTTGTGGCCATAGATCTGCGTAAAACTATGTGACATGATTTTTTCCATTTCACAAAAACATGGCAATGGCCATTATCTTCCACATCGTCTAAACTGAAAAGTATTAAGTTATATATGAGATTTGTGCCGAAGATCCCATAACTTTTGCCAATAGATATTGTTTATCTGAAGCTTCGTATAAAAATGTTGTCATTTGTTCTGACATTAGTATCCTGGACTTTTTTTGATAACTAATGCTTCAAAAAAGCAATACTTTTTGAATTTTTGCCAGCAGTTTCTTTTATAGCTTAACAACTCTTTACCATCGAGAACCGACACCATAACGAGGAAGATTCCATATTTTGGCTTTTTTGATAAAATAAACTATAATATGGAAATGTTAGAATGATATAAATATCAGATGCTGATGATGACAGTTTAAAAAGTATCGTATAGGTACCGAAATGTAAAAAGAAGTTGGTCATACGATTTATTATGATTACTTTGGAAACAAAACATTCTAGATTTGATTATTGTCCTTTTTTTCTTTGTTTTCAGATAAGTATAATCAAAAATATTGTTAATTACATGATTTTTCTGTAATTTCATGAGTTTAATCGCAAGATTTCACGAGTGAAATAACTTGTAACGCACGCACAGAGAAATCTTTATTTCCAGACTCCCAATGAAAAATTCTCAACTTATATTGATTAATTTTGACATCCTCAGGTCGAACAATTTTCAGACAATCCTCGTAAAATTTCCTATCGGTATGTTCATAGGGCGTTAACCCGCTTAATTGAACTTCAGCAATCTATTATTGGAAATTTGAAATATAATTTGGTCAACCAATTATGCAAGTATTTGGTAAATTATTTGGTATGGAATTCAATATAAATAATATCAGTCAACAATATCATATAATAGCGAATCGTATAATTTACGAGGTATTATTAAATAACGAGACTGGTTACGAAAAAAGGTTATAGTATAAGAATTATTCTTCATTCGAATTCTCCCCTTCAATATACTCCCCTCCCCTTGCCACACATCTTTCCATACGTTTTTTCCATTGATCGAAGCAGTGCTGGAAGTCTTCTTTGGTGACGGCCTACCAGAGCTCTGCCGTTTTTCTCTTCCTTTTAAAGCAGGTTTTTTTAGTTTTTCTAACCTTTCAAGGAAATCTGATCCGTTGGCGCAAAAGCTTTTGGTCAGGAGTCAGATTTTTTGGCACCAGCGTCACACAGACTTTTGTCATGTGCAGTTGCTTGTGTAAAATTTTTCTAACTGTTTACAGCCTCAGCAATTATCCGGATGCTCATTCCACGATCTACATGCGCATTTGGTTGATTTTGGTCAATGTTTCCAGAATTGAAACAATCACAGAGCGACCTGGGCGCTGGTCATCTTCAGTGCTCCCTCGGCATTCACTAAAGCGTTTACACCACTCATAAACACGCGCACAAGATATAGAATTGTCTCCATAGGTCTTTTGCAACAATTTATAGCAGTCAGTCGGAGTTTTTTTCCAATTTAACTAGAAATTTGAGATTGATAAGTTCGTTCCGAAACGCTACTGCACAAATACTATAATTGTGATGGAAACGTATTTTGGAACGTGCATAGACAAGATATCTAGATAGCCAACGCACTATTCGTTTTTTACCCCACCCGTCTAGGACGCCCTCTAGGCTCACAGTCTCGTTATTTAATAGCCAGACCTCGTATAACAAAATGATTTCTATGAGAATAATTATTCAACCAGTATAATTCTACACAACATATCAAGAGTGTCATAGATCAAATCATAACCATAAATTCAGATAAACCTTTTCGTATATGCCAATAATAATTATAAGGATTCCAAGATTTTCGGAGGGTCTCGAATTGATATTGTCTTCAACAGCTACACTGATTCATCGTTTCTTCTGTAGAGCAGAAAATGAGATCATTCATAATAAATGTTGATAAGTTGATGTGAACATCTATTTTTCTTCTACGCATACATCCATTTGTTTAATATCTCTTGAGGTTTGATAACATAATTTGTATTTGTATGTCATGTTTCACAGTGTATTTATTCACGACATTTGCTAGTCTCCTTAATTTTGTAACCTTTTTACGCGTGAATAATAAAACAGATTTAGCGTGACGACTCTTTTTATATCTGCTCTAATAAGTTTAATTGGAATCACTAAGAAATATATGATAATATCCTAAATACATCAATATTTCTACTGTTGGAAAATTTTCTGTTACCAACATTAATAATTCGGCTTGAAGGAAAAAAGCGGATATTGATTTTTTAACGATGTATCTATTACTACAATCGAGAATGATAACTTCTCGTTTTTTCACCCACCGGCAACTTTTCCCATGAAAACATAAATTTTAGACGGAAAATGTTATTTTGGCAGTATGGTGTTTATTCACACAAATTCAAATAATATACGAGGCATGTTGAAAACCCAGCTTCCTCAAGACGTGGTATTGGGACTTGATTAAAGTATATAGGTTTGCCATCAGAAACAAAACTTGTAAGTAAAATCAAATCTCAGTTCTTCTACTGTAAAAAGTTGTGAGATCCAAGTCGGATAATTTATTCAGTCCCTATCTTAAGTTAATACGTAATTAGATAATAAAACACAATGTAAACATAGTATATAGTCCAGTCATTATTGTAAGTTCACCTCGGAATTCGAGATACCCAGCTGTAAGTCTGTAAATACTTGTATATTGACACCATAAAAGTTGTGACCACGTGCTCTCCGCCGATCGATCGAACCGATTTTCGTGACCTTTGACCTTGAAATTTAATAGTTGCGTACACCCTACCATATGTACGTTTTGAGATAACTTGAGGGTGTCAATATACAAGTATTTACAGACTTACAGCTGGGTATCTCGAATTCCGAGATTCTTACCTAATTTAAGCTTAAATGACTGGACTAATAGCAAATAGTGCGAGACGAGTTTTTTTACTCTGGTATTTGATAGCATCTCACATCTTTTTATAGTAGATAGTGTCCCCATTTCCCTTCCCAATATCCTCTACTTCTCAAATACCAGCAACGAATTTCCTTAAAGCCCACTCTCTGTCTTATGAGCTTTTCTTATTTTTGTAGGTACTACAGAACCGATATCCATCACCGCATTATCGAGACTTAAGTTCTAACTTTTGTGTATAATTATAATTTATGCTAAACATATTTCAAATTTAGTTTTAACTGGACCAAACTTGTGAGCATGTTCTTTAGTAAACGTAATGTATATTTGCCTGATTATTTTGTATTTTCCAAATCAACTTTTAGTTTGTGTACTATACCGACAGAACCATTAACATTTATTTTATTTTTTTACATATATCATTTGGGATTACAAAGTTATTTATGCAGTTGGTGATGCAGAGTAAATTCAAAAGGAATATTATCCAAAATTTACAATATTATTTCAATTTGAATTTTATTTACACGTGCAATTTGCTTCACATCGGACTTTATCCACTCTACGTTTGAAATCAGATGTAAATTCAAAAAGATTTTTATTTACACCCGTATGACTAAGGGTGATAAAATGGGTTAATATATTGAACATTTTCGATTCACAACAGTCGAACGGTGCCATTAAAACGTCTAAAAGAACCCAGTGTTCACAGTTGATCTGTTAATTCCACTCCTTTTAGAAAGTCCAGACTGTGGGATGGATGTAGCTGCCAGAGATTTTCGTTTTGTATTTTATATGCTACCAGGTGTAATGCTCTGGAGTTGTATCGTCTCTCACACTTCGAGAGAATGTAGATGAAAGTTTGATCTTCTCTACAACAAAATCTGCACGCCACATTATCTGCTAGGTCTAGCGTGTTTGTTAAGGCGATAGTGCCCCGATAAAAGTCCAGTTATTATTCGTAGATTGTTTTTACTTAGGTTGATAAATTCATCAGATCTTCTCTGGTTATAGTTTACCAGAAGAGTCTTTGCCTATCTCAACCCCTGTAGGTTGTCCCAATAATGGTTTTTGCTTGTATCTACTTTCTCCAGTGCTTTTTCCATTGTTCTGTAGTTGATACAACAAAAGGGTTTAGGTGCCATAAAGGGCTTGTCTGTCCCCGATTTAATGAGATTATTATTTGCCTTCACTCCGGTGTATCCCGAAATTTATTGTAGGGTACCTTTATTTTTTTTTGCCTAACTCGATTAATTTTTCCAAGCAAACCCAAACGAGTTTGGTTTTGATGATATTGGAGATTAAAACTCTAATCGCTGCTTGGCTATCGGACAAGATGATAATCTCTTGTTTGCGATAGCTCTTCTCTATATTGAACTGGACACATTTTTCAAATGCATAAATACTTGGTGTGTTGCCCAGGCTTTCAGAGTGTTTGGTTCTCGGCCCGTGCCCTCCTATTCCAGTTCTGTCTGCTGCTTTATAACCGTCCGTATACCATTTAATGTCATTTTTGTTCATTTTTTGTATGTTGTTTTGATCCCACTTACTTCTACAGCTTAGAATTGAGCTTAACTTTTTCATTACATCATACTGAGACATGTCTCAGATCTGGTGATTATTTATCTACGGTTTTGCTTTGATGAGTCTGTCTCTGAACATTCTAACTGATGTTTTATCTGCCACGCTTTCTAGTACTATGTGGATAGATGGGAGATTTAGAATCAGTGGAGCTGTTGGACATGATCCCGGTTGTACTTATGCAAGTCAATCTTTGTACCTTCGAGAGATTGTTCCTCGTGGTATTCAGACTAGTTCTAGTAACCCAAACCCCTGCACACCATCGTGGCGTTTGTGTTTTTAGCGTTTCAGTATTTGTTCCAGAGAATTTCTCTATATAGTGTGAGTCCCAGATATTACCTCTCTGTTTTTTCATTCAATGACTTGCCCGTCTAGCTTGATAAATTTTGAGATTGAGTTTTTCTTCCTAGTGAAGGAAATTAAGTAGGTCTATATATAGTTCAATCCTCTTTGAACTGTGTTACAGAGTGTATTCTCAAAGCATCATTTTGCGTAGATGACTATTCCGTTTGCATATCCTTGACAGGTGTGACAAATGCCCTAGTAATGGTTAATATTATTTATATTGAAAAGTGGATTGAAGTACATTAGTAAAATTACTAAAAATATCTGCTTCTTTTTTATTTAAAAACTTTACTGACTTGACACACATGCTTCGTACTCTCAGTTTTTTACTCTGTATAGAAGTCAGTTATAGTATCAAATATTTCACGCGTCTATCAGTGTCGAGTGATTAAAACATTCACGGCTGATTTAAATAAATTTCCAATATAGAATCTGTTATGTCATCAATTCTAGAGCATTATAGTTATCGCACTTGCATTTGGAAAAATAACCAAATCAATTTCATATAGTGTCGTTGAAGCAAGGTCATATTGAGATTACAATGTTCGTTTATGATAATGGTATATAATAACATGTAAAAGTATGAACCTATAGCGTCTAATTTGTTTAAATACGAGATTATACTAAATTTATTAATGGTTTTGAACATTAAAGAAAAGTAAAGTTCAACCTATTTATGCTATTTATTTTGTTTCACACATTTAGTTCACTGAAATGTTCAATTTAAGGACCGAATATTACATTTTTTAGAGGACGCTATTTTATTTTTGGGACATGTGGGGGAGGATTGAAGCTTAATCTCAAGTTTGTCCGATATCTCGGAAACTATGCGTCTTACAAAACATTCGTGAAGACATAATTTGTTTCAAATTATTTTGCCGACAGATATGTTAATATATCTTTTTCCCCCAAATGTACAATTGAAGAAGTTATAAATAAAAATTTTTATAAAAATTTTGGTTTTAACATCACCTGTTACACATATGAGTTTTATTTCTGATATTAACAGTTTTCCAGGTGCTAAATTTCCAATAATTTTTCGGTTATAAAAGTTGCCCCACATTTTGTTTCTTTTTTATTTCAGAAAATAGTGGAACATAAAAAGACAAGTGAGTGAACGGCGTTATAAAGATTATACCGTAGAACAATTGCCTAGAGCTGTTCTATTGATTAAAAGTAATCAAATGAGATAATCAATATTCCTAGAAGACCACTATTAAATAAAGTTAAAAGAAAACATGAAGGTCCTGTGGGAGCACCTTAGCTAATCGCCCTGAAGATTGAACGGTCCATTGTTGACGTTGTAATAGCCAGCTCCGTATATGGCTGCCCCCAACCATAACAGAATTGCCATTAATGTTGAAGAGTCATTTATACAAAGAAGGTTTCCGCCTAGAGAAGTTTAAAGATAATTTTCCCGGTGTAGACTGGTGCAAGAATTTTATTCATAGACACAAGCATGAATTATCCAATAGACAGTGCCAAAATATTAAAAAAGGAAGAGCTAAGAAAACAGATGAAGAAATGAACAATTACTTTGATAATGTAGAAAGAAACGTGGCAGGAATTTTACCTGGTTCCATCGTTAACTACGACGAGACTAATCTGATAGACGATCCCGGATAGTCAAAATGTATTTTTAGAAAAGGGATTGAATACCCTGAAAACATTAAGAGCTTAACAAAGTCCTCAATATCCGTCATGTTTGTTGCCGCTGCAGATGGATCTTTGTTTTCCCCATAAGTTGTGTATAAGAAGGGGAATTTATTTGATTTCGAATTTATTTGATTTCTGGTGTATCGGGGGACCCCCTGGAACTCGATATAATACGACCAAATCTGGATGGTTTGACCGGTGTGCATTTGAGGAATGGTCTACACAAATGGTTATACCGTGGGCCAAAAAGATTGATGGGCACAAAGTTTTAATCGGAGATAATCTATCGAGTCATTTTAGCATAACAATCATCAGAGAGTGTCAAAGAAAAAATATTAGATTTATCTTTCTACCCTCAAAGTCAACACACTTGTGACCAACTTTGAATGTAAGCTTCTTTAAGCCCTTGAAGGTAGTTCGGCGTCGTATAATAACAACCTACAAAACTAAAAATTCATGAGACATTATAGTAAACAAAAGCACTTCCTCATTTATTGAAAAAGCTTATTGAAGAAATAAAATGAAAAGACGACCAAATCATTCAAAATAAAATATTTGATAGAACGAAAACTGATATTAGCAGGACCTTGTTGGATTTCCTTAATGAAAATAGGGCTCCTTCAAAAGCAAGCACCCCAAACAGAAAGAAGATGATAAGAATTGAACCTGGAAAATCTGTTGCTAGTGAGGATTTCATTATAAGTATTCCCAAAGAGAACTTGATAAAGAACTTGAAGAATATGACTGGACCATGGAAAGTGAATTTGAGGACAATTTAGAATTAGATGAAGTAAATGATTTTCACAAGATTGATGACCGCAATGACGAGCCTCAAGCCCATTGCTCCCGTGATATTGTAGCTAGTAAGACTGAAGATGAATTGAAATAAGTTGAAACTAAAAATTCCGATTCTCTACTTGTAGCTCTTTTAGAGAAAAAACAATGCAAGCATTTTGTTATACAAGTTATTAACAAAAAAAACACTGTTGTAACGTAAAGTTTTTAATACTAAAATCACAAAACAATTTTTGTTTTCCCAATATCGATGACACAGGTCTCATTCTTGAACATGATATTCTGACTATTTTAGAATCTCCAAAACTTGCATCAACATCAAGACAAATTTTTACATTCGGAAATTTTGATTTTTCCAAGTATAACATTATTTATTAATAATTTATAAGAGTTGTTTGTTGACTTGCGAAAAGGTAAACGTTCCTTTATTTTTTTAGAAATATACATTTTTAATCTAATAATGAATTATGTTTATTAAAATATTTTTTTAAGAAACATTTAAGGAGGGCGAGAGAGACTGTTAACTTATATGGCCTATACAATTAAAAACGTGCAAAAATGCCAGTCGGCAAAGTAACCCCAAAGTCGAGGTATGTTTGTCAACTTTTTAAACTTTTAAAAAATTTGATTCTAATTTTTTATGGTATGTAATTAGATAACTATGTAGCCAAAGTATCAAATTTTCATATAGTAAAAGCGGGCTTTATAATTCCTCGCAGAACCATAGATATTAAAAACAAACATTTCGTTCAAAGTAACCCCAAAATTTAATTCTTAAATGCCATAAATCTTAATATAAAAATTATGATATCGACATTCTTAATTCTTTTGATCCCAATTTATATCCTAGTAAAAATTCATTTATACTCTAAATAAATTATATCCGTTCCAAATAACAGTTTAATACTTGGTATTTAAGTTATTATTGCTAATCAACAAAACTGGAAACGCGCACAAAATATTCGTCCCGATTTTTTGTATATCTTTATTGTTTCAAAACTAATATAATTATCTAAATAAAATACATGGTTCAAAATAAAAAACTTACTAGTTCAAATCACACCACTGCAACAACAAGATCGTAAAACCGAAAAAAATATATTAGACGAGACGTTCACAAAAAACAATCACACTTCGTTCCGCTTGTGATGCACAACCGTCTTCGATTTGAACTGAAGTATCGCGAAGCGGGAAGTGTGTTCATTCCACACCCGAAAGATTCTCCGCAAGTTTTCGGTCCGCAAATTATTTTAGCCAACAAAAAATCAATCGCGCATTATAAAGTCGAAAGTAACGGCACTAAAATCAATCAATTTTTTAATCCATAAATTTCTTACTTAAAAAATGCGGCTTATTCGGGACGATGACAGTATTGTATTATATTTAAACTTGTTGAATTGATGGGAGCGTTTACCAGACTGCAAGTCTTGCAGTATTGTAGGAGAGATCGCTGTGTTCCTGTTATAAATGTCGCAATGTGTTACATTAGTGAGTGTCTCTCGATACCAGTGGGCTTTTTCCTCGCGGACAATACAATAATAACATTTTAGGCCAGTCAACATCGCTTCACTTCAAGCTATATACGGAAATAATTGAAATAAAAAATTCTTTGCAATGATAGAAAAAAGAGTTAATTTCTAAAATCGGGGACATCAATAAATGAATTCTGTTACCTCCAAAACGCCAAATTAGCGTCTTTAATTATGATTGGAACAAGATAGATACTGAAGTATCTCCCACCAGCCGCCGGTAGCGGTTGCATACAGATAATAATTCTGAAATTCGTGCACCTGTACTTGACGAACTTTGAATATTTTCATTGGCTAATAAAGTAACTATTTCAATCCAATGAGTATGGGATAACTTCCATGAATTGACACATAAAAAACAGCCTGCAAGGTGGGTCTCGCAATTGTTTAATGTTGATCAAAAGAATACTTACATTTAAAATTCAAACGGAGTTAGGATTATACCTCAGAAAACTGATTTTACTGGATTGTTGACAAGTTTTGATGCCGTGTTTGTTGAAGGAAAGTACTTTGTTCCATCACGACAATGCGCCACTTCATCCACTATTGTTGCAAAATTGCACCACCGGAGCGCAACGTGCATTCTGCGTTAAACATTATCACAAAAATGGCGATTCGTGCATTATTGTTCGGCGTTTTTTTCGACGTGAGTTTGGATTACATGACATAAATCAGTGTCCGAGGGAAAGTGTGTGATTCGATCGTGGGTCAGAAAGTTCGAAGCTAATGGTTCGACTCTCCATCAGAAGTCTACGGGACGTCCAGGATCAATAAGAACAGAAGACACAATTCAACAAGTTCAACATAATCCTGGTCCATCGACTCGCCAGCGATCAACCGAACTTGTGGTATCCAGAACATCTTGGCGTCGCATTTTGTCGAAAGATACTGAATACATCAGTATAAAATTCAACTTGTGCAGAAATTACAGCCAAATGATTTAATTTTAAGTCGAGCTTTTGTTGGAATAATGTTGGAACGCTTTCAGAATTCCAATAATACTCTGTTCTCCGGCGAAGCCCATTTTCACTTAAATGGACATGTCAATAGACAGAATTGCCGTTACTGTGCTGCAAAAAACCCACGTGCAAAACAACAAAAGCCTCTGCATTCGGCGACAGTAACTGTTTCGGCGGCCATATCAGCACACAGTAAATTCTGAACGATAAATAACCATGTTAAAGGATAACTGTAATAATTTGAAGCCTATAATCGTACGACATGGTTTCAACAAGATGGCGCGACATTTCATACTTCTAATGCCTCTTTGGTCGTAAACCAGATGTTTGCAAGGAAACTGATATCTCTCCGAGGTGACATTGCATGGACGCCTAGAAGTCCTGACCTACACCACCGGATTTTTTATGTAGAAATACCTGAAAAGTAGAGTCTACTCAATAACCCAGCCACGCTTAATCAGATGAGGACTAACATCCCAGAAGAAATATTTCCTGGCAATGTGCCAGCAAATTTTTACCAATTTGAGATCTAAATACATTATATTAACAATATATTAACACAACGCTATGGATTTTACTCTTAATTTGTAGAATTATGATTTTCACTCAAAAGGTTTAGGTCTTTTTTATTGTTCCATTATTAGTGCAGTTAGTGAATCTTTTCACCTGGAAATTTTTTGAAACAGAACCGATTTATTTGAAATTTTGCTCATGGTTAGAAAAAAGGTCAATAATCATTAGTGATATAGCGCCGATTACCACCTTTTCTCGGGGATGATTTTTTTTAAATAACTCTAGAAGTCGATAGACAATCAAATGCTGAATAAAATATATTTAATAAATTTTTTTGAAAAATCAATAGTTTTTTAGGTATTCACTTTGAGTAAAAATAACACGTTTTAAAAGTATTTTTCGCGAATAACTCATTATTAAGATAAGGGCTATAAACAAAATTACAGCTCATGAAAAAACAAAAAGAATAATAAAAGAAGTTTTACGTCCAATATATGATTAGTAAAAGGAGACTTATTTTAGGAAAAATACTCGAATCGATGGAAAGGTTAATTTCAAGTGCAATAAAGCTTATAAACTTTTTTGTAGTACTCTAAGTATTAGTACTTTAAAATAAGCACTTATAAAAGTATATTGAATAAAAATTGAAGAAATGATACTGAAAAATAAATTGGTCGCTCATATTTTTTGAAGAAAAATTGTTAGTGTTATTCATCCTGAAGTTAAATCCTTTTAGAATACGTATTTTTTGAAAAATGTACGGTACAAACTGAAAACGTATACACAATTAAAAAAATCGCCATAATTGCATAATAACTCTGAAACTATGGAAGATATATAAAGAATTATAGAAAACAAAAATGTAGCTTTTTTTTTAACAAATATTTTGTTTTTTTTTATATCTGTAACTTGGAAAATAAAGGAGATATTGCCTTTAACAGTATCCACTTTAGTTGAAAAATGACCTGTTTCAAGCCCCCCTACGATTTCCCTTTATAAAATAAAGCTTATAGATGAGCTTATAGCTCTTGAAATTTCCTTTTTCATAGAATACTATATCTTTATAATAAAAGTAATTTTTAATACCTTTTTAGTTCAAGGGTGGCTTTTAAGACTTAAAACTGAAGTCATTCATTTTGTAAACAAAGTAGAAATTTCAAATAACAAGCACCGTTGAAACATTCCAATTTTTTAGAAACCTTTTTTTTATTTTTCTCAATACAGTAGTGGTTTTTAGGGGTTTAAAGGAAAAAATTCTTTCATTACGATGAAAATCGCTTTTATTTTAATTAATTCCACAATTTAATTATATGAAATCTTGAGAAAAAAGTGAAAACTTATTCTAAATTTTCATGCAAATCCATGAAGTTTGAAAAAATTCGGAGGTTACACCTGATTTTCAGCTTCACTGACTGTACTATATGTAGATGAATTCAATTGATACTATAAATCAAAAATTCAATCCTTATCATAACAAACTCCAATTCACAATCGATATCGAACAAAATAATAAATCAATTTTCTTCAGTGATTGATTCAAAGAGCTATCCAACTCTCATATCCTCAATTTAGATGCTTAGCTATTCAAAAAGTAAAAACTGCATTAAAAGAAAAGGATTATCCTGAAAAAATGATAAATAACAGATATTAAAGGAAATGATGAACAAATAGTATAATCAATTTGAGGAACATAGCAGAAACTAAACATCAAATAGTAAAAGATTTTTGTTCATCATATGTACAACACATTATCGAATTATTTCAATTAATATAATATTATTAAGAATCGTGAAGAAAATAGACATAATTCAATATTTCATTAGAGTCAAATCAAAAACACCAAAAATTAGAAGCAGAAATATATTAAAAGGTCATAAATACGAAAACAAAGTGAAATTGCATTAACAAACCATGAAATATTAAAAAAAACATACATTCAATTATAAAAATTCAAAAATTTGGAAATGAAATAATAGAGAGACAAGGAGAGAGTGAGAGAGAGAGAAATGCTTTATTGTTAAAGAATTTTAACAATCTGTAGACAAAAGCTTGTAAAAACTAGAAAACAAACATAGAAAGATACAAATAAAATTAAACTTCAATATACAGAAGAAAACCACAATTATAGGTAATAGTAATAGGTAATAATTAGTATACAAGTCCATTAGGTCGTTTACAGAGTAGGCACTTTCCAGTAAATATCCTCTCAAATTATTGCGGTATGCGGGGAAACATTATATCGTATATATATATATAATATAATATATATGAACATATATTATATAGATTTCAATTGACAAGTGATTGTGCATTATTTTTGAATTGTGAAGTATTGAGCCCTCAACGAATTCTGAACGTGGAGTAGGTAGGCAAAGGTC
Source organism: Diorhabda sublineata (assembly GCF_026230105.1). Classification (NCBI taxonomy): domain Eukaryota; kingdom Metazoa; phylum Arthropoda; class Insecta; order Coleoptera; family Chrysomelidae; genus Diorhabda; species Diorhabda sublineata. The sequence goes on along the minus strand of NC_079480.1, from coordinate 17,225,538 downwards.
GTGCTCCGCGTTCCGAAGTTGATAGCCGTGCAACGATCTTAATGAAATTGGAGAAGCACGCTCAAGAGATGAATAACGAAGAAAGAGTCAGAATTCTTGATGTTTTAAAGAAATCCCTGTAGTGAGTCCTGCTGTTTATTTCGAGTGAATATCTAACAGCTCTTATTTGTAGTTTGAAGATTCGTTCAAATTGAGTCGTACCTCACGTACCACAGAAGGGGAGGGCATATTGGAGATGCGACTCAATAAGGATATAATAAACTGTTAAGGAGGTGGATAAGTTCAGTTCTTTGGAAACTGATATCAGTGCAAAGCAGGAGGAACTGCATTTTTTAATAAAGCGGCAATATGTAACTCCTATTTCAAGGAATAATTGTCCACAACAAGCCCTAAGAATTTTACAAATTCAATGACGTCAATGGTGGTGTTATTGAATAAAAAAAGGCGGCAATGTATTTTACATGATAAAACTTTAGTTAGACTCAGAAGATTAGAATCGCACCATGATTAAAGGGTGATTAGGTCACTAGATATAGTCCTATGAAGTGCCGTGAGATCATGGTTGCTCCAAGAGAAACTAGTATCGTCTTCAAATAGACATTTTTTACCACTGATGTGTAGATAAACGATGTCGCTTATAAATAGGTGAAACAAAATAGGGCATACTACTGATTCTTGGGGCATTCCACATACTATTGGCTTACAAGAAGACATCGTTGTATCAACCCTTACAAGCTCACTTCTGTTGGTAAGGTATGACTTGAGCCATGCGATTATGCCATTATGATTAACACAATCAAAAGCCTTGGAAAAATCACAATAAGTGGAGTGATGGCTGTTTAGGCTAGAGTAAACATTAGCGAGGGAGAATATAGCACCATTTGTGCATTAATTATTTAAAAACCCAAATAGATGGGTAGTATATTTTAGAAATGATAAAAGCTTCTTTTTGACCAATATTTCTATGATGTTTGATAACTTGGGAAGGGAACGTTAATAAAAGTGGTAAGGTGATTTAAAAGGCAATAGGGCAGATTCGAAAACATTTTAAATGTAAGTCCATCAGTTCTAGATGAGTATTTATTTTTGATGTCATTAATTGTACTATGAAGCTCTGCTAAAACTACTGACATAAAAAAGAAACTGTGTAAGTTAGCAAGTTAGCATTAGCATTAGTGGATTATACTCGATTAAGAAGCCTTATTTCTCAGATCATTCACAATGGACCATGTTTCTTTAGAAACAGTACGAGAATTGGCGAGTTTCCTATTATAATAAATATATGGCAGTTTTTATTGTCTGATAAATTTTTCTGTATAGTTTCACGTAATTTTTGAAGAAGACTCTATCGGAAAATACAATGAAAAAAATTCATATACAAGAAACGGAAAAGCTATCAATGATAAGAAACTAAAAGAATTTGAGTTAAGCTTTTAATTCTGTTTTGCAAATTTGAATGAAACTACGAATATGTATATCAATTAAAAGCTGTCACATAATTTTCGAATATGCCAACTAAGAAAAATTTATTTTTTCCCGCTTGAAGCATATTTTTATCACGATATTCATATTGTATGTGGTTTAAAGATTGATATAATTATGCCTGTTGTCAATGTTAAGTCATATTTTGATACAGATCAAAATATTACATTTAAATTTTTCACCCTCTTCAAAATCTAATTTTTAATCAGGAAAGACCAGAAATCGGTACAATTTAACATCAAAAAAAAAATTTAAAGTCATAAGAAATGAGAGACAGAAGAAATTTTTTTTGTAGAACAGTCGTTGAAAATTCTTGAAAGGGAATAATATACAATAAAAAGACAATTTTCAGAAATGGTTCACACACCAGAAACGGGAAAGCTATCAATGATAAAAAAGATTGAAAATTTTAATTAATATTTTAATTCTGTTTTGTAAATTCGAATGTAACGAATACATTAATTAATAGCTGCTACATATTTTGGTAAATACCAACTTAAAAATAATTATTTTTTCCTATTTGAAGCATATTTTTATAATGATATTCATATTGTATGTGATTTAATGATTAATATAATTATGCAAGTTGACAATTCATATTGTGTTACAGATAAAAATAAGTCGAAATGACAATTTTTCACTCTTTAATATCTAATTTTCAATCAGAAAAGACCAAAAATCAGGACAATTTAACATCAAAAAAATATGTAAAAGCATAAGAAATAATATGCTGAAGATAATTCTAAGGGAAGACAGTCAACTAGCTTAACTCTGCTCTCGCTTTGATGGTGGAATAACCCAGATTGAATTGTACTGTCCTGTTTCCTAGGTTCACTTTCATCTATTTGTTTATTACAGCAAATTACTTATTGTTATTGAACGATCTAGTAGAGGAATTGTTGAATACTCTTTGTGAGTAGACTTTCATCATTAATCCTTACAATACACATCTAGAAGAATTTATGTTGTCTTGATTAGAAAAGATGGTAAGAGAATTTTTATATTTAAATTTAGAAAGTATACAACCTTGACGGTTTACCTTATTCATTATATTAACAATATATGACAACTGCGATGTTTAAATATGTTTATGGCCTTTGTTGTATGTTTCATCTGAATTTGATGGTCATACAATACCAAATACAGAGTTTCCACATACGGCATTAAACTTGTTCCCATCGGGATGCTGATTTTCGAAAAAAAAAAATTCCAATGAAAGATCGATACTCAATTTATTGCATGTACTCTTATATCCTTACAACTTATTCATGTTAGTGGTATATTCGATATTTTTCAAAGTTTGAAAAGTTCGAGCATATGGATATTCAGGTTGAAATATTATTAAATAGTCCCTGTAGCTGTTGACCTAAATAGTTTCGAGATCGCTGCTTCAGATTAGTTTTTGAGTGAAAATAAATATTTTAACACTTTTTTTCTAATATGTCTGAGACGTCTACCGTTCTAAAGGTGAGACAATATTCTGCAAAATGTAAACATTCAGGTATCTGTTTTGATGTTTGTCACCTAATTTCTTTTTTCAAGGTAAAATATTAAATAATAGTCATAGGTACACCGTCACATATTTATCTTCATATCAATCTCTATTTTTAGAATGAAAAAGTTTGTCAACTAATATATTATCTTTATTTTTATACATATTTAAAATATGAATGAGACTACATTTATTAATATATTAGAAAACTTTTATTGCGAGCCCGAAAATATACAAGATGGGTGTTTTATTTTTTCATATAACCTTTATTTGAAACATTTTCATTAACGTCCAATAAATTACATAATAACTGGAAGAAACTCCGGAAATATAAGTTATACAATTGATGAAAAAGGTGGGCATTGTTATAGATTCACTAATAGAACTATATCAATCATTGTTTAATAGTTATTTATGTGCAAAAAGTAAGTGTTTATTGCACGAGTTGCATACAATGTTTTGTTAATTATATAGTTTAGGTTACACCCCTCCGATTTCGTTAAAATTTTAGTATGTTGTAAAGAAAATTGCGCTGAACAAGAATATATATATATATATATATATATATATATATATATATATATATATATATATATATATATATATTCTCCGACACTGCCACACGACCAGCGGATTCCAAAGTGCAATAAACAATATTCACATAGTCAGCGGATTCCAAAATACGTATCAAATAAATATAAGTTCATTGCATTAAATTAGAGTTCATTCATTGTTTTGTTACTGTTCATTGTTAAAATATTGATTTGTCTGTAAAGTTATTTTCCGTAGAAATTATAAGTCGCTTATTGTAAATAAAAGTACTTTTTAAAAAAAGTTAAAAGAACATTTCTGGCACTGCGAATAGGATCAAATTCGTACAGAAACACAAGTTTTCCTGGTCAACTTTAGTTGTTAAACGAGACGATCCATCGAACCAAGGCGAGAAAAACGTAGTATGCAGAAGACATCACCAGTGATCATCCTCTTGTAAGTACAACGTTCCTTTTCACCTTATTTATCAGCACTTTTAGCGACATTTCTGAAAGTAACTTACATTTATCATTGTCAAATCTCTCTATAAACCCTTTGGACAGTTCTACTTCAGCTAATAGTTCTCGATTTTCTAAAAATCAAATTTTAAAAGTTCGAAACACTGATAGCTTGAATATGTCTCTTCAAAACAATGATATCTCCAGCCTCTGTGCCACTCTACCTGAATTTAGTTCGAAAGATAATCTTTCAACATTTATAAAATCGGTAGATAACTTAATTACGTTCCTTTGGTCACAGAATCTCACTCAACCTCAAGAATTCATATTAAATGCCAATATTATTTCTCGTATAAAAGGTGAACCTAGAGATTTTTTAAACTACTCAAATTTAACACTTTGGACTGATGCACGTCCAGCATTACTATCTAAATACGGAGATCGACGCTCCGAAGATATTTTACTAACTCAATTATCTACAACAGTTCAGTACGATAATGAGACGTATGACCAATATCACCAAAGAATCTCTAATAATTTAAATGATTTGCTTCAACACATAGCTCTTAGTGATAATATAGAAACTGTAAATTTCAAAACCCCATACTTTAAAAATATTGCTCTCAAAACGTTTTGCACTGGCATTAACGAGCCATATTGTGAATATTTATCACATTTTCAAATAAATTCTCTCGATGAAGCCCTGCAAAAATGTATCTCCTACGATAATCATAAAAATCAACAATTATATATGAACTTTTTGAGGAGTCAACAAAATAGAAGACTACCCTCTATCCAAAAATCAAAACAAAATCCTATTCATTCAAACCACAATAGATTTAATCAAACTTTCACGCGAAACCCCAAGTCCCCCACGAAATAACTCTTTTTCAAATATCCCTATTTCTCCTATAAATAGAATCCAAAATAACCACCCCCTTAGAAATAACCAAAGTTTCACTAGATCTCAGCCTAATAATACTTTTGATAAATAATCATACATTTAATAATCCATCTACCAACAATTCTTTTGGAAATAATCCAAACCCCCTTGCTCCACAACACCAAAGAAATTCTCTAACTCCTTGAAATGTCCCATAACCAATGAGTGGTGTACAAACTATTTCTAGTAGAAATCAACCAATGAGTACTTCCACGAGAAAAACTTTTAATTTTAATGTTGATTCCCATCAAAATGAATACTTCAGCCCTAACGATACTTTAGACTTTGACGATATAAATGACAATTTTGAAAACGAAAATTCTCATCCAGACGTCTAGGTCGAAAATTTTTACGAAGCCACTCACGAAGCACCAATTCAATAAATCTTAATAATATCCGTAACAACCCCCAACTACCATACTTCATTATGCCAAAATCAAAACTAAAAGTCTTAATTGATACAGGAGGCTCAGATACAATTATATCTCCTAAAGCTTCTACCTTTTTCAACTCAGATCACATTTATAATAAGCCCTTCACGTTGACTTCCATGAAAATAACACGGAAGTATAACTCCAATATTAAAACACCCTTGCTCGAAGAACTTAACATTTTAGAACCCATCGACGCTAGAATTGCCGATTGGAGTAAAGACTTCGACATACTATTAGGAAATTACGACCTAGAACGCTTGCATTACTTACATTAAAACGTCTTAATATTACTATTCCTTTTGACACCTTGCATAATAAAATCCCTGTAGACATCTTCAATGGCGACATTCTCCTACCCGAAACTATAATAAATAACATTAAAATTCCTGAATCTATCCATACTGTTGCCAACGGTTACATTAACGATATCTATTTACCAACTTCTTTGCCATTAGAACCTATACATGTCGAGCATTTAGATAAATACGAAATATGTAACGGCCCAAGTAAATTCGATCCTTCATTAATTCGTACTCAGCATTTGAACCAAGAAGAAAAGGAAAAAATTTTGAAGCTTTGTAACAAATATAAGGATATTTTCTATGACGATAATTCCTATTTAAGTTTTACTTCGGTCGTTAAGCACGAAATAAGAACAAAAGACGAAAACCCAATTTACGTCAAAGGCTTCCGACATCCGAAAGCAATGCAAGAAGAAATTTCTAGACAGATTAATCAATTACTCGATAAGAAAATTATTAGACCATCAATGTCTCCTTACTCCGCCCTTGTTTGGGTTGTACCAAAAAAAACCGATGCTTCCGGCAACAAAAAATTCCATATGGTTATTGACTACCGCAAACTAAACGAAAACACCGTTAAGATAAGTTTAATCTTCCCAATATAGAAGAAATTTTAGATAATCTAGGAAAAGCTACATATTTTACTACCCTTGATCTAGCCCAAGGCTTCCATCAAATTGAAGTCCACCCAAATTCAATCGAGAAAACAGCTTTTTCCGTACCACATGGTCACTACGATTTTTTACGAATGCCATTCGGTCTTAAAAACGGACCTTCCACTCTAGAAAAATTGATGGATAACATTATCCGACCTTTTCTCCACAAATGTTGTTTCGTCTATATGGACGACGTCATAATTTTCTCTAAGTCCCTGCAAGAATACTTGATTCACATTGCTGCAATCTTTGAAACATTCCGAAAGGCAAATTTGAAAATTCATTTAGACAAATCTGAATTTCTGACGAAAGAAGTCGTTTTCCTTGATCACATTGTGACTCCTGAAGGCATTAAGCCCAATCCTAGTAAAATAGAGGCCATTAAAAATTTCCCTATTCCAAAGACTGTGAAAGAAGTGAGATCATTCTTAGGACTCATTGGATATTACAGAAGATTCATCCCAAATTTTGCAAGAATAACATAGACCCAACGAATGTCAATTACAAAGAATGTTTTGAGAAGTGCAAACAACTCTTATGCAATGCCCCAGTTCTGCAGTACCCAGATTTTTCAAAACCTTTTGTTTTGACAACCGACGCCTCCAATATTGCCATTGGCTCTGTATTATCACAAAACAACCATCCCATTTCGTATTACTCCCGAACTTTGAACTCCGCCGAGCAAAATTATTCAACTATCGAAAGAGAACTTCTGGCAATCTTAGATTCCTGTAAACATTTCCGCCCGTATTTGTATGGTCAAAAATTAGGTTAGCCCGATGGAGACTGAAACTGGAAGATTACAATTTCGATGTAAAGTACCGCAAAGGCAAAGAAAACCAGGTAGCCGACTGTTTTTCCAGAGTACAGGTCAACGCACTTTCAAATTCTTCTATTTGTGCCGAACCCCCTGATCCCCACGATTTTGATCTAGACGAATTCCTTGAAGAATTCGATAAAAATCAATCTCTCAGCGAGAATACCAAACACACCGCAACCGAAAACCCGATTTCCGGAATTCCTATATCTGAAGATCCAATCAATTCAGCAACAAATCAAATTATTATTGTCCCTAAATCTAGAGAATATGACATTATTTATAAAAAACCTTCCAAAAAACATAGATATACCGTAAACCTCACTGACAATTGGATAATAGAAATACCTGATGCTCTCAAAAAAATACTTAGACCAAATGAAAAATTCGCGATACATGTACCCCATGAATTTCGACCCTTTATCTGTGACTACTTTCAGAAAACTTTTGACTCGACCGTTGAGGCTATTTTTTGTAATAAGTTCCTACAAGACATAGAAGAAGAACAAAGACAAATAGACTGTGTAAAACAATATCATACCGAAAATCACAACGGCATACTCGAAACTTACAAACATTTGAAAAATCAATTTTATTGGCCAGCCATGCAAACTACTATTTCTAATTTAATAAATCAATGCGAGATTTGCTTAAAAAACAAATATGGACGACACCCTTATAAATTACCTCAGTTAGGTCCATTATTAGGACAAAAACCTTTCGACATAATTCACATTGACTTGTTCCATTGTAACAAAAATTATTATCTAACGATTGTAGATTCATTTAGCAAATATGCTCAAAGCTATAAAATCTCTGATAAAACTTCCGTATCAATCCTTAGCAAGCTAAGACATTATTTTTCTCACCACAATTACCCGAAAAAAATTGTTTGCGATAATGGCACTGAATTTAACTCTGCTGTAATTAAGGAATTCATGGAACTCCACAAAATTGAAATACATTTCACAACAGTCAATAACTCATCTTCTAATTCCCCTGTTGAACGATTCCATTCCACCCTTATAGATAAACTTAGAACACTACGAGACCAAAATCCAGATGATCCCTTAGATGATACTTTCACACATGCAATTCTAATTTATAATCAATCAATCCACAGTTCCACTAACTTCTCACCTTTTTCAATTATTTATGGCCCCTATGCCGAAGAAATACATTTCGATTTTGATCTTCCGCTATACGAAACATACAACCAAAGACATAAAGACGAACTCCAACCGTTTATAATAGACTTATATAATAAACAAAAAGAAAAACGACAGAAAATTCCAGACAAACAACCTATCCTATCCCTGGGACATCCGCTCAAGATACAAGAAATCCCCAATAACGGCTATTATGCAGATGCAAATCAAACGAGGTAAATCATTATCATAGACATATTTTACAAGTTAATTTAGAAAAATTAACTGATACTTTAGAAACGAACCCTAATGACCTTTTCGATTCACCTTTAGAAAATGGACCTTTAGCCCCTTTGGAATTTCAATATAATCACCTTTTAAACGAAGCAAAAGATAATCTTCATAAAATTACCCTTTAAACATAAAAGAGGTTTGTTCAACTTCCTCGGAACAACTATTAAATATATATCTGGAAACTCTGATGATTATGACTTGGAATTATTGAAATCACGAATTACTGCTGTAGAGGTTAAAGAAAATGAAATCATTAACAATCTTAATAAAGAGATATCTTTTGGACACTATATTGATACGAGATTTAATAATCTTCTAAATTTGATAAATAATAATAGTAAAATAATGGTGGCTGCAGTAAACAAGTTATCATCCGATTTCAATGGATACGTTGCACTTCATAATGAAATTCTAAACCTTCAAACTATAAACGAATTCCTTTTGAAACTGATTCGAACTATAACTTTATCCCAACAAGACCTTTCGAATATTGAGCTCTTTACTTTAGATGAACTGGAAACTTTAAAACGAGAATTATTAGAAACATATTCTCGGAATGCCCTTTTATTCAGTGACGAACATCCCTATCAATTAATTGAAGCTTCTAAATCATTAGTTTGCGTTACCACCAAGACCATGCTCATAATACTGAAAATACCCATCCTTTATCCTCATTCTTACCCTACATCTAGAATCTACCCAATTCCCAATAATGATCACATTATGATCCTGCCACCCGCGCATTACTACGCAAATAATAAATGGTACGAAATCTGCACCAGCTTAGCTGAACACATCATCTGTACGAAACCTATAAGATCGCAATGCAAAATCCCGAATATAGAGAATTGCACCAAGTCAATCACAACAGAGAACTTTTCACAAGAAACCAGCAAAGTAATTCTATTAGGAATAGTTCATCCAACCATAATTCAAAACCAAGAAATTAGGAGAAGTAGCATCTTAATGACAATCGAGCCAATTACTATATAAGAAATACGATACAATAAGAAAATTGTGCAAGAAATTACAGTGCCGCAAGTAGTCCCAATCAAGCTGCATCCGAAGCACGAAATTATGCTAGAAAAACTCCAAATTCCAGAGACGCCCGTACAAGTTCAACCCATTGAACCAATCCCACTCCTGCCGCAATTTTCCGCAGGACTCAGTATTGTTTCTTTAATTACAATTTTGATTATTTTAGCCATTTTAATAACAGTCTCTGTAAAGAAACGAAGAATTTCCAGATTCTTATATGGTCCCAAACTACAACCCACTTAAATCCAGATTCTCCAAGATTTGTTCTCAGAGACTTCGAGGACGAAGTCAACACCAAAGGAGGGAGGAGAAATGTGAAAGGTCTCCGACACTGCCACACGACCAGCGGATTCCAAAGTGCAATAAACAATATTCACATAGTCAGCGGATTCCAAAATACGTATCAAATAAATATAAGTTCATTGTATTAAATTAGAGTTCATTCATTGTTTTGTTACTGTTCATTGTTAAAATATTGATTTGTCTGTAAAGTTATTTTCTGTAGAAATTATAAGTCGTTTATTGTAAATAAAAGTACTTTTTAAAAAAAGTTAAAAGTGTCTCAAAGAACATTTCTGGCACTGCGAACAGGATCAAATTCGTACAGAAACACAAGTTTTCCTGGTCAACTTTAGTTGTTAAACGAGACGATCCATCGAACCAAGGCGAGAAAAACGTAGTATGCAGAAGACATCACCAGTGATCATCCTCTTGTAAGTACAACGTTATTGTAAATAAAAGTACTTTTTAAAAAAAGTTAAAAGTGTCTCAAAGAACATTTCTATATATATATATATATATATATATATATATATATATATATATATATATATATATATATATTTATATATATATATATCGCCTCCTGGCGCAATAATTTTTTTACCCTATTTTAGTCTCCAAATGGAGTGTAATTTCAAGGAAAAATAATCAGAAAATTTATTTGAAATAAAAAGTACTAAAAAATCATGTTTTCTTTGTGCGGTCCATAGCATACAAAAAATTTGAATTTGTTTGCACTTTTCATTCGATATAAATATTTTCATTTGTTTTCTTTGAAATTACCTATTTGCAGTATGAAGCTTGGAAAATATTTTTTTTTCTCGTTTTTTTATCTTTTGAACCTATGCTTTGATATTAAAGCATAAAAAAAGTGTACGATTTGGATCTGGAGAATTGAAATTTCGCTATTCCAAAAATTTACTTATTTTCAATGTCTATTTTTGTGTCAAAACATTTTGAAATGTACGTAATGTAAACATTTCACATATTTAATGTTATAATCCAAGTTTATTCGAATAAAGTCGAAAAAAACCTAACCAAAATAAGCTTTGTTTGACCGAGCGAGGTTTGTCATAAATCGACATGTCGTCATTTTTAAATCGAGAAAACTACTCATACACTTGAGTTTTCCCCATAGAATCATCTTTGTTCACTTAAATTTGTCATCATAAACAAACCAAGCAGCAGTGAAACAGCACTAGCAAAAACGGTCACTAGTGACGAACAGAACGTGGCAGGTCAACGGCCCGCGGCACTTACATGGCGACAAGTTGCGTTAACCGGGCCCTAGCGTCAGAAATCAGTACTACAAAAGCTCCACCTATGGCAATACTATTCCGGTTACTTTTGGGTACCGCCTCGTAATATTTGTGTAATAACGGTTTGAAACGAACGTTTGTTCTCGTGCCGAAAACCCTGTGTGACCAGAGCAACGTATCTATCACAAATTTTCGTTAAATTGAAAAAAACTCCGACTGAGTGCTATAAATTGTTGCCAGAAGCCTATGGGAACAATACTCAATCTTCTTTTTTGTCTCTATCATTTTTGTGATTTGTGATGTGATTTTTGTGATCCGATGGCGTAATATTGAAATCTGGAATTGGTATAGTTGGCAATACAATGAAAACAGCAAGAGGAATTACACATGACAAAAGACTGTGCGAAGTTCTTGACCAAAAGATCTTGCATCAGCGGGTCTACTCAGATTTCCTTGAAAGGTTAGCAAGGTTTGAGAAAGATCTACTTTGATAGGGACCCGATTTGACTCGATGGAAGCGGTAAAGCAAAAAACGGCAGAGCTCCTGAAGTCATAATTTTTATAATAAAACCCTTTTTCGTAACTCTGTACTATAATGACAGATGAGTGCAATAAATATTGCACTAGTGCAATAAAGTTCCACTTACTTTTTCCAATAAAGTTGTGTTTATTGCATGAACGTAGAAAAAAGTAAATTATATCGAATATAATTAATAATTTGTTTAAAATTTTATTAATTCTATGATAGGATCTACCATTCCTAAAAGAAGAAAATAACTACTTTCTTCGTTGAAGAATAATGAATTACATTATCTCCAAAAAATGTAAAGCCAATCAACATTTTATTTGGGCGCCTTCTTTTTCCTCAGCCTACAAATATTATTTGTTGGTTTTTTGACAGTCTATTGAAGTAAATTTCACCGAATTTCACCTTCGGTATTGGTTATCTTTTTTCTAAAGTGAATTGTATAAGATCGAATCTATTTATATAAAATAGGAAATTATCAATTTCATTACATGGAAGGAATGAAATTATATCATGTACATACTTTTTTAATGAAGAATAAATTGAAGAGTGGAAAAGATATTACAACGTCCAAAATATGAATTGAATTTTTCGTTAATAAAAATTTAATGTTATTCAGTTTCTTAAGCCCCAAGATAATTGGATTGAAAATATTTTAGATACAGAGAATCCCAACGATATCTTACAGGTTGTATAACTAGGACCTATAATGAACCTATAATGACTAAGGATATTCAATTGAAACTATGTTAGCTAGTATTTATTACATATCCCCTTTCATTCAAAATGAACTAGAAAGAAATATCGTTGTAACTAAAGCCATAAACATTTTAACTAACCATATATTTTTTTTTAAAGAAAATCCAAATTGAATAGTCATACCATCTGATCAAGGTAATGTCACAGTTAATATGGAGAAACAACAATATTAATATTTATCCAGGAAACTAATAGATAATAATATATCTTACGAAGAATTTACTAATGATCCAACTCTCAAAACAACTAATAATTATAATGAAATTGATAAAAAAGTTTTCAACACAAATCAAATTGACAAGGAAATTAACTAACTTCCTCGACCCATTTTTTTTATGATGACCAACAAGCTGGAAATTTGTAAATCGCTTGTTTTGATCAAGACCGACAACTTTTTCCTTTAGGAAAAACATCGATTTTGTGCCATTCGCCCCGAGGAGGGCAGTAAAGATGTAATTTGGGCAAGTTACCAATAACTAATTACCAACTGGTTGATATTTATTTCAAAGGGAAGTTATTCATTATTACTACCTCAAAGAAATTTGTCCGACAAAAATAATTTTCCCTGTCCGACAGGCTAATTATGTCAGTTTACCACTAGCTTATATTAATGGATAACTAGCAAGCTGATTTTTTGAGAATTCGAAGGTTAATAAATTAAAAAAGCATGTAGTCATTTTGTCTGACGTATAGCGCGCGACATAAAAGGAGTCCGAAACTTGGAACCTGCGTTTTTAACAACCGTTGCATCACTGATTAGCAGCAGGCTGTTTTTATTTACTTCATAATGACATATGAAACCGACAAAAATCATGGGGCGAACTCTTTAGATAATTAAAAAACACAATTGCTTTTTTGTCCAGTATAATGGACAACGGGAGGGTTTATAAGAAAAACATATTTTTTAACTGAATATCACTATGACCGACAGAAATATTGCGCCATTAACGTAGTCCGACATAAGAAGAACATATAAATTAATTTTTTTCTTGATTTTTTTTCTTTTTTGTTAATTTTTTCCTGGTCTATACACTTTAAAGAAGCTGAAAGGTACATGACATAAGGGTAAAATTTTCTCAACTCTCCATTGCATCTATTTATTTTGCAATTTCATACACTATTTCCGGTTGTCCCTCAATATTCACGCTCACTAATTCAATAGTATACAAATACACGAAATACACTCTTCCAAATATGGCCTAATAACTCTCAGTTATTAGGCCATATTACTACCTAGAAAACACAAAATATTTCTGAAATCCTTCTGAAAGATTTCAAGTTTAGACAATAAAAAACTATTGATGGATTTCTTAAGAATTTCCGAAAAAGATCATGAAATATTTCTGGGATCTTCCGCCTATTCCTTTTGAAATCTTCCACAAAGCTTTCAGAAACATTATGTGTTGGCTGTGTAAAAAGAGAAAAAGCCAAAAATGAAGATATAGTTTGCCCATTATACTGGACAAAAAATCAATTGTGTTTTTTAATTATCTAAAGAGGTCCCCCCATGATTTTTGTCGGCCAATGAACCTAATAGGTTTCATATGTCATTATGAAATAAAAAAAAATGAGCCTGCTGGTAATCAGTGATGCATTGGTTGTTAAAAACGCTGGTTCCAAGTGTGGGACTCCCTTTATGGCGCGCGCTATACGTGGGACAACATGCTTTTTTATTTTATTAACCTTTCCCAAAAAATTCTCAAAAAATCAGCTTACTGAGTATCCATTAATATAAGTGTGGTAAACTGACATTATTAGCCTGTCGGACAGAGAAAATTATTTTTGTCGGACAAATATCTTTGAGGTAATAATAATGAATAAATATCAACCAGTTGGTAATTAATTATTGGTAACTTGCCCAAATTACATGTTTACCGCCCTCTACGGGGCGAATGATGCAAAATTGAGATTTTTCGCAAAGGAAAAAGTTGGCGGTCTTGAACTAAACAAGCGATTTACAAATTTCCAGCTTGTTGGTCATCATCAAAAAATGTGTCGTGGGCCCGAGGACTAATAACGGTACTTCTGCTAAATTCTACTGTTTTACTAATAAATTCATATAGCTACTCTATCAGACCCATTGTATTATCTAATTGGTTAACTGAAATTTTGACAAAATCTTATGATTATAACAATGATTATTATATCAAAGACTCTTTTAAAATCAGTGAAATTCTCATTGATATGGTATTACCACAGCATTAAGTCTTATTAGGATTAGATGTAATATCCCTATTTAGTAATGTCCACTTAAATATATGTATTACAGGTCTACAACATAAATGGAATAGTATAAATAAAAATTGAAAACTCATTTTTCTTATAATAATAAAAATTGGCAACAAATATTTGGAACACCAATGGGCTCTTCAATATCCTCTAAATTGGTAGTGGATATAGTGGATTATATTTTGGACGTTGTAATATCTGAGCTGAACAACTACTCCTCTTAAACGGGCGCGATTCTCGACTAGATACTTTCCACACTATGTGCATCATGGTCGATCTGGAATGCCGGTAGTGCATGGAGGAGGAAGAAACTGTAGACCACGTCTTTGGTAATTGTCTCGCACTCACACGGCAAAGTTCAAGCACTTGGTAAAACCTCACAGTTTTGTAATATCTGTTTTATCCTTCAAATTATTTTTCGTTCAAAAGTTTGTAGATAATTTTTTCCTTTCCATATAATGAAATTGATATTTCACTATTTTAGTTTAATAGTTTCGATCTCCATATACAATTCACTTTAAAAAAAAAGAATAATGAAAAATCGTTACCTTTTCGTGACACCAAATTTATTAGAAGCAAAAAAAATGACCGATATCTCCCTTGAACGTCAATTCCGACATTTCTATCTCAACTCATTTATACACCTTTACCATATATAAAATTAGTTACTCTCAAACATCCTGGAATATTAAAACAACACAATATTAAGTTAGTGTACAGTCAAACCATCATTATTCAATCTATTTCTACTAAAATAAAAGATAAAACACCAACCAATCAATTGCCTGACAAAGAATATGAAATTTTTTGTTCAAATAGTGACAAGAAGTACATTAGTCAGTCGAAGAGGTCACAAATTACATACTGATAGGTGGTCATTAGCAACACAAGTCATTGAAGAAGGATATAATTTATGCATCTGTCAAAGTTTTGACAGCTGAGAAAAGCTTGAAAAAACGTCTAGTTTTAGAAACAACATATATTGCCCATAATGATCAATGTATTAATGATAAAACTAATATAAATAATTTTAGAGTAATCGATGCACTTTAGATTTTTTAAAAACAAATTTTATAAAAGAAATTGACCGAAAACCAATTAAACTTACCGAACCTATGAAATTGAGCTTCACTCATGACTACCTAAGCTATAAATTCTCAACTCCATCCATAACGACTTAGCCTATTGAAACTTAATGTCATTCATTAACTATCCAATCAATATTCAGGTTGTTGTGAATGATGTTCATGTTAGCCTAAGCTAACCTATTGAAAATTTTCGACGTTTCTACTCTCACTTTGAAGTATTATCAAGAGAAGGTTGGGGATAGGGTAGTTATTCGTACATTGGTAGAAGTGATCCGATTCCGTGGTCTAAATCGAATCATCCCTTTTGTGAGTGATTTCAAGGCATCAGTCTGCCTAATCTTTAGAATTTCAACTAGGAAATGAGAAAACTCAATCGAATCATCCCTTTTTTGAGTGATTCAAGGCATCAATCTGCCTACTCCTTGGAATTTCAACTAGGAAATGGGAAACAGAAACAAAAAAACAATATCAAATGATAAAAATGAAAGGAAAAAGTAATATTGCGTACCATCGAGAACACCGTTGACATTTACACAATCACCTATTAGCGGGTTTTGTCTTTTTGGCGTGCCTGGGAAGTATATTATTATCGGGAGGAATAATTAGGCTTCTCGGAGGGTTTTAGAGGAAAAATATCATTATTAGGGGTATTGGAACGAAGTAGATGAAGAAGGTGTTTCCAGATTGACGGTAATCCTGGACTTTAAAACGTTGAAATATGGACAAAAAACCTCCATTCTAAGTTCTCACAATTAAGCTATATAGAATAAAAAATAGGAAGGTGGTTAGATATTTCACTAAATTTCCACGCTAAAAAATAACGGGTAGCTTAACGGGTCTTAGGCCCCCGAGTGATCCACGATCAATCTAGGTCGAGGTTGCTAACCAATCGCTTTAAATGAGTGAGAAAATGAATAGTCTAAGAGCTGGTCGCCACTTCGACTAAGGTACTTTGACAGAGCTGAAACTTTTTCTATATGTTATTTAATATACGTAAAGCAGAAAAATCAACTTCTTATCAGCTTTAGGAATTGTTCCATCCATGTTACATAAAGACATCGGCAGCGGTATTAATGGATATGACAAAACTTTTGGTAAATCCAGTTTTTCGGTTAAAGATAATGCAAGTAATCTTCCAAATAAATTACGTTGAACACGTATTTCTTCCACTTCATCATCCACTGATTGTTTTCTTTACATTTTCACTTGTTAAATTAGATATTTTTATATTTTGATTGGTGCCTGGAATCTTGCATTATTAGTAGCACATTCTGCAATGAATTTTTCCTTTAACTAATTTCCATTTTTTCGAAACTCAGTAAAAAGAAGCAGCTTCATCACGAACAATAATAAATAAATTTACATTTGGACCAAACGGATTCGTGAACTTATCAAAAGTATTTATGGACGACTGAAGTTGATTTGTATATTTCTTTATCATATGAGTCTCATGGCTTTTTGAGAAAATCTGAGGTTTTAATTCGATCAATTTATTATTATTTTTTTTTCTTACAAAACACACAGATCATTTCTAACGTTTCCATAATTGATGAAAACAAGTTTTTCTCTTTTGTTACTTATAGAAAATCATTACGCACAACTGATCACAATAATTTAGTTGAGATATGAAAAAAACATGCAGTTGAGTCGAAAACTGACTCTAAAAACACTCAAATATGGAAAGAAACGGATATTGAACAATCAAGTATCCAAAAATAATAAAAAAATGCAATTTTTAATGTATTTCGTTAGTAAATTAGACGAAACTATGTGAGTTAATTTGTTCCGAAATAAGCAGCGCTGCAACTGACAAACCTACCGAAAATTTTTCTTAAAATGTTCTACTCCTATACCTAAGAATGTATTACCTGTATGTCAGCCTTATATTCAGGTAAACATTCTTTAGCTGGAGGGTCGAATGGATTGGTAAATTTTTGTGATGAAAATAATGTACTACCCGTCTTAGCAGCTTTCGATCCATTTTACCAATACTTGCAACCTAGCAAATCATCAGGCAATTTTTTTTATACTCAAAATTGTCTAATTAAAAATATACTCGAAAGCCAGATTTGTGAAGATACATTTTTTCAAATAAAAAATTTGCAATATGCAAAAACAGTGAATATTGTTGCAACCGCGCTAACCCTGCAGAAGTTGATTTTTTCACTTTGAATACAGGAATTATCTTTACAAATTCAAAAATTCATAACCTCGAACATAAACAAGATATTTATTTTCTGCCTGTTGCATGTATTACTGCAACTAACAAAGTTTTTTTCAATAGGCTTTAGGAAAAAAATCCAAAGAGACCCACCATCTGTGCATGGCACACAAGCTTCACGAGCACCGGATCAGTATTACATAAAAATGGAGCCGGACGACCCGACACAAGTCCAGAAAATGTGGAGCGAATACAGCAAACACTCCAGCACAATCGGAAAACTACAACCACAATCCACAGAGTTCTTCATAAACAGTTGCATCCATCCAACACGATGGTGCACCACTACACTGGTTGACAGCGGTTCGGGAACACCTCAACGAAACTTTTCGCAACCGATGGATTGGACGTGATGGCCCAATTCCATGGCCACCAAGGTCTCCGGACATAAAACCCCTCGATTTCTTCTTGTGGGGTTATTTAAAGGACATCTTTTACCGGACAGCGGTTAATGACATTGATAACGAAACGCCGTATTCTATAAGCTTTTAGTACAATCACAGGCGACATATTACAGCGTACCTGGCTTGAAATTGATTATAGACTGGAAGTGCTTAGGGCCACCAATGGTGCGCATGTTAAAATTTACTAAAAAAACTTAGTTGCATTAATACATGCAAAAGACAAAATATAAATATCTTGTTTATTTTCGTAGTTTTTAAGTTTTAAACTTGTAAAGATAATTTTGGAACTCACTGTATATTAAATAACATATAGAAAAAGTTTCAGCCTTGTGAAAGTACCTTAGTCCAAGTGGCGACCAGCTCTCCGACTAGAGGCCTAAAGATTCTTTCTGGCAAAGAAATTGTAATGAATATTTGAAATGATCGTATATTCAATGGCTTTCAATGAGTGTGGAAAATTTCAAATGAATCCGATTTTTTGATGTGATAGAACATCAAATCCAAATATTCCATTACAAACATAGATTTAAATACAGCAAAGTTAATGACTGCGTGTTAAGAATAAAGACCATTACTTGTATAGAGTGTATATTTTAAAAATTATTTATATCTTCTATATATTTAGATGACATCTGATCGCCAATTTACTAAACTATTTGAAAAAATAACAACATTCACATTTAACGATTGCATTTCGATATTATCGTTATTTTTATATAGACGGATTTATGCCATTAACTATTGTAATAAACAAATGATTTTATTGCGCTCTATAAATATTCTCTACTCAAATTATTTATTTTTCAAAATATTAGTTGTATATACGAAGGATCTTAAATTTGTTTGAAGTAAAAAATTTCGCTCAAGCTCCTCTACATTTTCAGCACGTCTAAAACACTCTGATTGAGGGAAAATTTCGTAAACTCATCGAAGACCGATGACAATCCCACTAATTTGTTAAATTCATATTATTATCCTTGCCAGGTTACGAACATAGCTTGTAACCAGTGGCGGCCATGGAGGCTAAGGTCCGGGGCGGCAGGCTTCTTAAGTGGCAGAACCTCAAAGCATTATACCTGTCAGCTTATAAAAAAGAAAACGAAACAGCTAGAGTTATCCTACATCCTGAGATTTCTGAAAGGAGTGGGATTAATAGACCAGCAGTAAATATTGAGTATCTCCAGTACCAATGTAATAAAAGAGGACACAATGGATATTTTGGGTCGCAGTGTAAATGACACCCTAATTACAACATACATACATACTTCTAATTCCATTGACTATATTCCTAGTTTAACTTCCTTGACGCCTGTAACATTAACAATAATATTTAAAAATTAATGTTAATAGGGCAGGTAGAATCAATTTTGATTTGTTTAAAAATGTTGGGATCCATTAGTTTTTATTTATTTATTTCATTTACACTTTTTCTAAAATTTCTTGAAGCGGGTAAAAACATGTGGTTTCCGTTATTCTGTTGCTAATTAATTAGGACTTCAGAAAGAGAAGATGGAAATGATTTAGTGTCAAAAAGTTGTGTAAATTACTAAAAAAACCAATACACAAACAACTAAATATACAATGATTAACCATATTACCTTTTAAAATGTACATATGAACACATTGTCAAAATTAAACCAGATAAAAAAATAACATAAACGGAAATTTTAAAATATGTAACAATTTGTATTAAAAATCAATATTAACATTAAACGAATGTGTAGAATGCTCAAAATTAAATAGTAGTATTAGATTACAAGCCGTTTTTATAGTAGAAGGCACTTTCCAGTAAATATACCTGCAAATTCTCGCCAAACACGGGAGAACATGCTAAAGATTTGATTCCAATTGGCCAGTTATTGTGCAGATTTTTCACATTGTATAATATTGAACCCGCAACTAATTCTGAACATGCAGTAGGTATATAAAGATCGTTCTCTACGTTCCTTCATATATAGCTATGTAATGACCTATTTAAAATAAAAGATGCATCTTCACGGATTAAGCAAAAGGATTCAAAGATAAATAAGAAAGAAAGTCCCGGAACTGAGTCCTACTCTTTAGTCTGAGTAAATATCTAACAGATCTCTTATGTAGTTTAGATTCGCTCACATTGAGACGCACCACACGTACCCCAGAAAAGGCATATCGGAGATCTGACGCAATAAGGGCTGTTAAGGAGGTGGATGAGCTCTGTTCCTTGAAAACTGATCGAAATGGAAAAATCAGAACTCAATTTTTTAGGTAAATTGGTGATATGTAACTCCCATCTTGAAGAATTGTCCACAAGCCCTAAGAATTTTTCAGATTGAAAGACATCAATGGTGGTGTTGTTTTGTACAAAAAGCTATAACGAATTTCTATAAGACAAAACCGTAATAGACGTCGTAAGACATTTAAAGTATAACACATCCACTCACATATTACTTAACCAAAAACTGACAGAGGAAATAAAAACACCAACGGGTATCTGACAGGGTGACTCCATAAGCCCGCAACTGTTCAACCTGATGATGGACAAGAATGTCAAAAATACAGCAAGAGGATATTTACTTACAACGGGTGCAATAAAAATAATCTGTTATGCCGATGAAGCTGTAATTGTGGCAGAGAGCGAAGACGACTTACTCTTAGTTATTCTACGTTAAATCTAAAACCTTCAACATGCAAGTATCCACCAAAAAACTTGTCATCTCTAAAGAACCGAAACTCGCCCTAGAAAATAAAATCATAGAACAGGTAATGACATTTGACTATCAAGGCACACAAATCAGCGCAGACCAGAAAAGAATAAATGAAGTAAAAGGACAAGAAAACAAAGCCAGCCGAATATCAGGCGCACTCTGGGACAATATCTGGAATAAAATCAGTATGAACTAAAGGGCAAAAATTAGAATACATAAAACCTGCGTTATACCTATATTGACATATGCTGTAGAAACAAGACCACACTAAGAGACAGAAAGAGAAACACAGACATAAGACACGAATGTGCGGAGAAAAACTTTACCGTAGAAGAGCTTGGAACGAACACGTTGACAGGATGACCAGAGAAAGATTAGCAAAGATCGCACGAGACGGTATTCGCCCTCGTAGTTTATACAAACGGGCGACCTATGATATCAATGCCACTGAAGAACTCTGTAGACACTCGTGAGATGGCAGGAGAGAAAAATGCATCGAGAACGAACACGCATGTGAACAGACATTGACTATTTTTCTCAAAACCGGCGAATTACTGCAATAACACACCTCATTTACATCTCAAGGATGACAAGTTGAAAACTACAGACCTAAGGCCTACAATACGTTAAAGAAAAAGAAGAAGGTAAAAGTCACACGATGATTTGCAGGGTTGCTCCACTAGGATCGTTACCGCTGATGTCCAGATAGGCAATGTCGTTGATAAACAGAAGAAACAAAAGCTAGCCTAGTACTGAGCCTTGAGACATTCCATTTTCAATTAGCTAGCAAGAAGACATCGTTTTGTCAACCATAACAAATTGACTTCTGTTGGTAAGGTATGACTTGAGACATAGGGGAGGTATTTCCCTGAAGCTGTAGTACTGGAATTTGAAAGTTGTTTAAGTGAATTTATAGTTGCTTAAGCTGGAGTAAAGATTATTTAGAAGGTAGGATATAGCATCATTTGTGCATTTATTAATCTAAAACCCCAATTGATGGTAGTAAGTATTTTATATTTGAACAAAAAAGATGAAAGCCGTTTATTGACCCATCTTTGATCTTAGATAATGTGAGAAGGAGTGCAATTGGAGGATAATTTGATTCTTGATCTTACCCTCTATAATGCAGAGGTATGATTATTGCCGACTCAAGGCAATTGGCAAAAGTGCTTTTTTGAAACGAAACTGGTAAGGTGATTCAATGTGCGATTTATTAGTCTCATACTTTACAAAGATACCTCATTTACAAAAAAACCATTAGTATTCTCTAACATGCATATAGAAATTATACCTTTTATTATTAGAAAAAGTATTCGAAGAAACTAAATTTGTGGAACTCAGTAGTAGGACTGTAGTTTTGGACGATTTTTTATATGAAAAATACGCAGAAATTATTTGAACAATTCGATTATTTTGCTCCGTAGTTTTTTCAAGTTTCTACAAAAACCATATATTTGAAATATATTACTAACAAATTCCCCTTAATTTAAAGCATGGAATCCAATGGTGAAGAGAAAAATGAGGGTTGCCATTTGAAAAAATTAAATTTTTGAGGTTTTTAGATAGCAAAATTCGGCACCATTTTCTGAACACCCTATATAAATTTTTGTCAAGATTTTCACAGATTTTGAAAGCTGTGAGTGTTATTTGTCCAAATCCCAAAAATATTAGACCTGACTCACTTAAACTTAGAAATATAATTTTTTGGACTTGACTTGACATGACAACTTTTTTTCAAAATAAAATGAAAACCATTTGAGATATTTCAAAAACTTAATTATCGGGTTGAAGTACATTCAAAACATTTATGAATGGAGCTCGACTTCGCTCATATGGCCACCGCGAGCACGTTTGCAGCGGTTGATTCGTTGGACCCAATTTTCCATGACTCGGCCACACATTTTGCACACAGCTGCTATTTCGCGTTCAATGTTGGCTTTGAGCTCTTCCAACGTTGTCAGCTTATTAGTATAAACCAATGACATGACGTAGCCCCAATGAAAAAAATCTAGAGGCGTTAAATGGCACAAACTAAGCGGCCAATCGACTGGACCATTTCTTGAGATAACACGATCATCAATCTTGTTCTCCAATAAATCGATTGTAACGTGTGCTGTGTGGCTTGCGGCGCCAAAAATAACCGATAATCATGGCGCGATAACGATCACCATTCACAGTAACGTGGCGACTACTATCGTCGACGAAAAAATCTGGCCCTATGACACCGCTGGCATGCAAACCGCACCAGTTATCTTTTATGGATGAAGTGGTTTTACATTAAGCACATGTGGATTTTCACCCGCCCAATACCGCATATTTTGTTTATTGACAAACCCATTGGGTCAGAAATGAGGTTCGTCACTGAAGATAATTTTGCGATGAAATTGATCATCTTGGCTCATCTTTTTCAGAACCCAATCGGAGAACGTAAGTCGCTTCGAATGGTCCATCGGCTTAAATTCTTGAGTGAATTTGATCTTGTATGGGTGTAGAGTAAGATTCTTACGCAAAATTCGCCATAAAATGGTCTTGGCAATGCCCAACTCTTGAGAACGCCGTGGAATTGACTGATTTGGATCATTTGCTGCGGACGTTTCAAGGGCAGCGATATTTTCGACACCTCGACCAACCCGTAGTCTCACTGGCACGGCAACATCACACAACGAATATATAGACTCAAAATTTTTCTAGGTCGAGAATTACGACCGAAAATCGGAGTTAACGCTCTTAAAGTAGCCGTTACCGATTCCGAATTTCTGTAGTAAATTTTTAAGATTTGAAGACGTTATTTGTTCGAGTACTTCACCATGATGAAAAAGTTATGTCTACTGAATAAACTGACAGGCGACAGTTCGATGTTAAGTGAAAAGGTGCGTTCACGAACTAAATTCAAAATTGTCAAGTCCCTATTGGAAAACCCTTTTCATATCGATTCAGCTTGTCGTGAAGGATCCTGTACCTCTACAGAAGACATACAAAGCTGGAGATAATTTGCAGATTTTCCTGTACATCCGTACTACAAACTGTTTCGGATGATTATCGACAGCCATTTTTATTAGGACAACCGGTACATATAACGTGTTTTTCTTGAAGATAATTTTATTGTTCTATCAGAGCCTCGGATTCCATTATTATCTCCCGGTTATAAATCTGATGAATATCAGGTTGCAGAACTGTAAAAACAATGAGACTTTGGTAATATTCTCTCTTCACTGAACTATAAGTTAAAAAGAAACACGTACATACTTATGAACAACTGAGAGGCAATCTAGATTTACTGGCTGAGATTACTGGGCCAAACTAGCAATTATATGTCAAGTTGGCTCACGGCTGGAGATAAATATTTATGGTTTAGTGTTAGAAAATTATCGTCAGGTGTGTGGGGTATTTTTTTATGAAATTTCAAACATAAAAATAACTGCAAGATTATATTGTGTATATCTTGTTTCAACGAATATAACGTATCAACAAATTGTACTGAAGTACAGTACTAATAAAAATAATATTGTAATGAGTAGTACCGTAGTCTCGGCTGGCATGAGACAATTATGCTTAAACATCCGAAATAAATGCACAGCACCTTACAGATTAAACTAAGAATCTAGTCTTAAGGCAATGCGACTAATGGGGGCTTCTCAAATAGAGTACTCACATTTTTTAAAAAATATTAATGAAAAAATTCTTGATACGAAATAATGTCAGAAAATAAAATTTTCAATTAAAAGTGAACAAATAATATCTGAATATTTCATTGAAAATCGTGAAAATTTCAAGTTTTCAACTACATAAGGAAATGATTCTCATTGGTTTTCAGTTGTGACGTCATAGGTTTAATAGGAACTTTGAACAGTTCACGAGGTTATCGTTGGCGGCCACGTAGCGTGTGCTGTTATAATACAGTTTTCAGTTAATAGTTACAGTTATAAATAAAACATATTTCTATATATAAAAATGAAGTGAATGAACCTTTATAGGTTAAGTTCTCACATTATTACATAATCACGTTAAAAATTATAACCATAATAGGCTATGAAATATTAAAATGAGTTTAATTTGAATCTTACTAACAGTGAAATGAACAAAAATAATTACATCTCGCAGGATCGTCAAAACGAACCAATTCTTGTTGTATATTCGAATTTCTTGGTATCATGAAAAAAACTTTATAAGGTGTTTTGGTCGTGGTATTTTTATATCCTGGCACAAAACAAGATTTATAAACCAATTTTCAAGTTAATCAAAGCTTAATAAAAAAGCTTATTCTAGGATAACCGAGAGAATAATTGTCGAATCTACTTTGTATCATATGTTCAGTATTGATT
Source organism: Diorhabda sublineata (assembly GCF_026230105.1). NCBI lineage: Eukaryota > Metazoa > Arthropoda > Insecta > Coleoptera > Chrysomelidae > Diorhabda > Diorhabda sublineata. Next base: position 17,200,169 of record NC_079480.1, on the reverse strand, counting down.
TTATACCTATGACGTCACGCAATATGGCGGCTTAACTGAACTGTTTAAACTACCTATAGAATTTTTGAATTTGAAAATTTAAATTTTCCTTATAAAGTTGATCGCAGAATGTTATATAAACCATCCAAAACTATTTTCTCAAACAATGCAGTACACTATTAACGATTTTACTCCCGAAAACGTTTATTAAATTTACAAATTAAAATTTTAAATGAATTAAATTAACGATTAAACCATATAATTTCATTGATTGAAATAAATAATTTCATTGAAATATTATTATTTCACAACAACTTCTATTTATATTAAAATTACTGCTGAATAAGTGTTTATAAAATATATCTTTTTATGTTTTAATTTTGAAATTGTCTGGATTTTTCTAGATGTAACTTCTTTATGCCTAAAAATGAAAAATAATGAAGTTGTTCAAAATTTATTTTACTTAAATTTGGTGACTTATATGTTTGACCGTTTCTCGAATAATTTCCTCAATAAAACAATAATTCTTCGACCCCTGTTCAACCGATACCTGATTCTTCACGTCTTCAAGTCACCTTTTTTGAGAATTCCAAGTCACCTTTCTTTTATAAACATAAATAAAACATAAACATATATTTATAAACATAAATTTAATGTCCTATACTGAAACTTCATTGAAAGAAGTGTTTGGCAACAGGTGTTTTTGAGCGGTGTAAGAGTTTTGAAGATAGCCGAGAAGATGTTGAAGATGATTCAGGTTAGGTTAGAGAAAATATAGAAATAGTCTAAAGGAATTGACAAATAATTAGAGATAAAGAGAGAGAGAGAAAAAATTGTTACAAAAGCTAGTAAAAACTAAGAAACAAACATAAAAATAACTTAATAAAGCTACAAAAAGAATAAAATTATAGGTAATAGTAATAGGTAGTAATTATTATTAGAATAGAAGTCGTTTACAGAGTTGAAGGCACTTTCGAGTAAATATGCCCTCAAATTATTGCGGAATGCGGGAAAATATAGTATCGATTTGATTATAATTGGCAAGTGATTGTGCATTTTTTTGCATTGTAAAATATTGACCCCTTAACTAATTCTGAACGTGGAGTAAGTAGGTAAAGGTCGTGCTACGCGTAGCTAAGTGCAATGACCTTTCTGAAATTGAAGAAGCGTGCTTATTAATTAGGCAAATGTATTCAAAGATAAATAAGGAAGGAAGAGTCAGAATTTTTAATCTTCTGAAGAAGTCCTTGCAGAGAGCCTTGCTGTTTAGTCCAAGTAAATATAACAGCTCTCTTGTTTGCGGCAAATCCTCACATTTGAATAACAAGTAAAATATCAAGTGTCGTTATTTAGTAGCCAAACAACGTATATACAGTTGGAACCATATAGAAAACTTCTTTATTAGTGGTTTTATGAAAAAAAGGTATTCTTGATAAAAAGTTCTGCATGGTCCAAAAGTTAAAATGCAAGCATCAGATCGAGGTTTGTCAAAAAATTTGAATTTTCTGCAAGAGAAAAGTATCTTTATTTCTTACAATTCAGAAAAATATTTTAAATTAAAGTTGTTTTGAATTAAAAGTTATATTTAAATATGCAATTACACCCATTATTTACGATAATTCAGATTTTGTGATTATTTACTAATCATTCCGTATTAATTATTCTGGCTGTATACAATTTATCTCTCTTACCTGTTAAAAATATGATAACCTTTCTATTTATTACTGTTTTTGAAAAACCTTGCAATTTACATACGTAGTGAATGTATAATAATTATTTATTTTAGAAATTGAAAAATCCATACAAAGAATATTTATTAAACAGAAACAAACATAATTCAATTTCAAATCAATGTCCTACAGCTTCGACATATCAACCTTCTCTTTGTAAACATTCAATTGTTGTTTTATCAAACTCTTGTATTACTTCCGTATCATATTTGGAGTAATTTTTTGGCATTTTTCAAAAATAATCCTATCCAAATGGTCTTAATCATCAAATGCTCCTCGCTGATAAACCTATTATTTTAAGTAACCCCATAATAAAGTCAAGGGGAGTCAAATTAGCAGACCAAAGAGGCCAAAAAATATCTGAATACCTGTGAATCACCTTCCCATTAAACATATTTTCAAGGAGTATTCTAGTCTTGTTGGAACCAAATTATCAAAATCACTTACTTGATTTTCTAATAATTGTAAGTATTGTGAGGCATTTAAGGAATGTGGAAAAAAAGCGTCGAACTAATTTATTTTTGTACATACCATGCCATACGTTCGTTTTAAAAAAATATTGGTTCCGAGATTTTATTACAAAGTTTGGATTACTGTTATACCGCCAGTGACAATTTCGTGATGAGAAATTTGAAGAAAATGTTGCCTCATCGGAAAATATTATAGTTCTTGTGAAAAACGGGTCCTCATCCAGCTTTCCTTGAATCAGAATGCAGAATTCAAAACGAATATCGTAATCCCTTTATTACCTTTCAAAATATTTGCTACTGTATCTTTAACTGAAGTAATTTGGTTTGCAGAGGCCATTTTACTAAATTTTTGGGTCTTCTACGACAGAAAGCATCACTTCAAATTCATTGTCTTCATTGGCAACCCGTTTTCGGCGTTTATTCTTAAATCTATTTTTTAAACTTCCACTAGCCTTGAATTTATTTGAAATTTTTGTAACTGTTGAATGCCTAATGTTTCTATGCGGATGTCTATGATTAAAAATATTTGCATCCACTCTATGTGTTTGATAATTGTCTCCAACAATTAACACAAGTTCTATTTTATCTTCACGATTTAATAAATTTGCAATTTTTATTATAATGTTAAAACAACAACTCACTCTGACATTCACAGTCACATTGCATTAAATTTTATCCCGCCAGAATAATTATTACGGAAAGATTAGTAAATAATCACATAATCTGAATTTTCATAATAAATGACTTTAATTGCATATTTGATTACAATTTTATTCCATAACATTTTTCTGAATTTTAAAAAATAAATAAAGATACTTTACTCTTGCACAAAATTCAAATTGTTTGACATACCTCGTATACTGCTTCAAAAAATTGATATCTAATGGTTGCAGCTAATAAAAAAGTTTTTCATATGGTTCCAGCTTAAGTAGACACACTTGCTGAAAAATTATAATTTTTGTAATAAAAATACTTAAAAAATTATTTTATATTTTAATTTCAAAGAATTTCTTTGTTGATTACTAAGTTCGAATAATTCAATGTTTTATTTTCAAACACTGTAATCAATATAGTGCTTAGAAGCATCTGAAAATTTACTTTACCGGTTATTTTCTACCAGATATACATTAATTAACCTGGTGGAATAATTCTTGAGGCGGAAACTTTGCATCTACTAATCAGCGTGGATGGGTTTTTAATTGGAGTATACGCAGTTGATGTACAACTAAGCAGTAAATGCAAACTCACCAACTCAAGAACTATTCCTTCGGCTAAATAATTTATACCTACCTAATAATTTTATTGAATAATTCAGAAAATAGTTTAAATAAAATTTTTGATGACTACAAATTTGTTATAAACAATTTTTTCAAATATTTAAATGGAAATTCATCAATTTCTAAACAAGTACAAATTTTTTTTAATCACACCATAACTAAAAAAATATCAGTAATAGCAAAAAAAATCAATTTTGTCTGGAATTGAAAGACATACAACTTTCATTATTCACTATGTCATGACGTCTTTCCAAAATTCGAGAAAAATTCCACCCTCACCAGGGGATGATTCCAAAAAGTTTTAAACAAATTTATTTGGAACACACAGTAACATTAAATAAAATGCTTTGTCATTGTAACATTTTTCCATCCCTACTTACCAGTTTGACGCCAAAGCTAAGGTATCAGGCTGCTCCGGGGGCCAGTGTTGTACCGTGGAATGTCCCACTTAATCCAGGAGTCCAGATATTACGAGTACTTACCTTTCTGGATTGGTAACCTTAGTATTTGTTACTGAGAATCCTAACAAAGCTTTTTAGGTGCGGAGTAGGATACAATGCTTTTGAATGAAAATTAAAAAAACTAGACTTTAAGACATAGCAAAACAAATAAATTAACCCGAAAAAAAACATCAATACCAAAATTACCAAAATCGTTTAAGGCACTTCTCTCGCGAAGCTATTCAAATGCTACGCGACTGAGATGCAAATCTAATCGCCTCCTGGTAAACTACCTGCTTTCTCACACGGCGCTACGCAAATGAGACTTTATTTTTGTAATTTGAAGAACAACATTCGTATGACGATGTCTAGTGAATCTAGCGATGACGAAAATTAGTTATGTCGCTGATTTTCTGGATTTAGGTAGTTCTCGGGGTGCTTCCTCGATACAGTAAAATTTAACAACAAAATTTTGATCTCTAAGCTATATATTTTTGTTTAAATCTTCAAAATTCCGAATTTTGCAAATGTCGAAGTCTATGCCAAATTTTTCAATTAGACGATTTTCTTTAAAATGAGACCAATTATACCTTTGAACTCATTCTGTGATAGGAAAAAAAAACTACTTTTACTAATTTTAGATTTGTTCATAGTTGACAAGTTTGGTTACTTTTTTATAAGTTATTGAATACCAGCCATTTTCACGAAATAATGAGAAAACTAAAGCATACATTTTGTAGCTGAGTTGTCGAGCTTCAATTTCCTCCCCAAATAAGCTCGAAAAACCTTCGGTTTCCCATAAAAAATTTGAAAACCACCAAGAGCACCAAAACGTAATTTTTTTCTTAAATCTTTTTACGATTTTCGAGGGTTTCGTTTTAACGGATCATACGGGGGGAAACGAAAGCTTACGCTTATAGATATCCATTACAAAAAAGAAACCTCTTTCTACTGGGAGAGTTTCTTTAATACATTAGCCGAAGATTCTACGGGTGTAGAGGGCGCCGTCGGAGCAAAACAGAAGACGGCAAAAGACATCTTATTAGTGTAAAGTTTTAACGTTAATTGTTGAATGAAAATTGTGGAAAAAAATTGTGTAAATGGCAAAAAAGGAACCTAATGGGAGTGCTTCAAGGTAAAAAATTAATTGTGTTTCTTTGTAATTCTTGATTACAGAATTAATGATAATAGCCGTTCTTCCGTGTGCCTTCCCATTTGGATGGTTTGTAAAACTAGTGTAATTTAGATGTTTAAAATAACTCCTACGTGTGAACCATCATAACACAAATTCTTTCGCTCGAAGGCATTCTAATTTCTGCTTTTTAATGCTTGACCACCCAAGGAATAAACCCCGAAAATGTGGTCCCAAATGAATCACCCATCTCCGATACTCACCCAACCAAAAGTCATTGAGTGATGTCGGCTGGTCAGTTTTTCCATCCGTCACTAAACAAAATCTACGCTAAAGATTTTTTTTAAATCGAAATTGAATTTAAAAATCGCATCGCTTATGGATTTGCAGAGGAGATACAGTGTTCCCTTTTTTTAACTTCGTTGGCTTAGCGACAAGGAGAAAACAAATGACATACACACATACACCATCGGTGAAAAGTTTTTGCCCACCCTAGAGTTGGTGATACACATATATCTATTTTGAGGAACATATATAAATAAGAATACAGACTAAAGTCTGTATTTGTTACATATTTAAACCATGTAATCCCTATTTACTTATTTTGTTTTCTTTGCAAAATTTTTGCATTATTCTACAGATGTGAAGTGAACTAGGACTCTCTGACGTTTCTGTCCAATTTCTCCCACAACTCAATCGGATTAAGGTCAAGCGAATGTAACGTCAAAATGATTACTTTCAGTACAATCTTATTTCTTCAGAATCCCTCCAGTTAATTCCAGATCTCCAGTCGCCCTTCCTTCAAAACATCACAGAGACTCCGAAGTGTTTTACAGTCGTGATTACACATAGATTTAACGTTCTTTCTTTAATCTGCGCACAAACACACTCTCCCTCATTCTTCATGCGACCAATTTTTATGTTCTTAGTCCCACTGCAACCTCTTGATTTTATTTTGATGTCGTAAAAGAGATTTCTTCATTGCCATCATTCCATAAAGGCCAGCTTCTCTCAATCTCCTTTTCACTGTAGAAGTACTTGAAGGCATATTCCCAGATTCATTGAACTGAGCTGCTACCTCTGGGACCGTGACCTACGAATATCACAAACCGCAAATAATTTGAGCGTGAATTGCGTGTCTGCTAAATAAATGTACATAATTTCTAATAAATCGAACAAATTTATTTTGCACAAAAAGCTTTCTAGAATTTTTTCAATTATTCAAATGAAATGAATTACCTCAAATATCTGCAGCGTAGTTACGGTTAGAGAGTTTCAAACATTATGTTAGGCTTCTTGATGAGGATCACTTTGTCTATGACTAAGTAAAGGAAAATTATTGGTTATCCGTTTAATAATTCCGCAGTCTAATTTCGTATTGCCCTGAGACTCCAGTAATTTTTCTTGTTTAGCATATACTAATTGATAAACTTTCATTTTTATCTTTTTATCTCATTTTGATATTATGGGGGTATTTTCATACAGTATCTGATATAGCATCGAAGAATATATGAATATAAGATTTTAGATTGATGGATTAACTTCATTTGAAAGTATTATGTTAGTAAATATGTAAATTACATCATGGCTGCTTTTCATTTAAATATTTTATCTCACTAGAAAACTCGAAAATAAAATAGAAATTTGATATTTTGGCCTGTTAGGTGAGAAAAAACTGTGACGAACTCGCCCACTGATATAAACCGTGAAGTCCATCCTGTTCTATTATGTTAATCGATTCTAAAGTATGACGAGCTGGTTATATATCAGTAATTTCTTTGTATTTTTTTATGACATCAACTGTTTCCATTACGTTGTTATTGAGACTATTCCTATGAAAATATTTTCATTTGTTTACGGTAAAAATCGAACATTCTGGAGAGTAGTAGTATATAAAAAGAGTCTAACAACTAGATAGAATCAGTGAATAATATGTCACATTAAACTCTTTGGGATAGTGAAGAGTAAAACAAACGGAGTCTTTAAATGAATTAGTGAATAGTGCAGTGGTAAGTGTTAGTGAATCGTTTGGTTTGTAATTGAATAATTGGTGTATAAATAAATTACGTGATCAAGATATGTGTATATATAAATTCACCCACTGTTTCCATTGGTTAAATAAATAAGAACATCACAGTACTTCCATACACGTTATTCTAGAGAACGAAGCTTTCACATCATAACGTACGTATTCGAAAACGCACAACGAATGCAAAGAATAATAAAAACAACATAATTTTATATGCCAGAGATAAATAACGAATAGTATCTAAAGATTAAACAGTTACAGCTCTAAGCATCTAGCGATTGATGGTGATTTATCAGTTGGTTGTGATTTAGCCACGAGACTATGATATATGTGTTACTTAGCCGGGACCTAACAGTTGCAGAACAGAAGAAAAATAAAATAAAAAAAAGAGACTATTAGAAATGGAATGAGTAAGTAGAACAGATAACAATAAAAAGAAGCTGATGCTTTAATAGATACAAAATCTGTTTCATTTTTAAAACTCGAAATCTTTTTATTCGTTTCCGAAATAGATAAATTTCCACGAAACCAAGTAGGATGTACAAACTTTGTTTTAAATAATTCGTTAAAAGAAAAAATTAAATAATTAACACATAATATGAAATAACACTTTTTTAAGTGATTAGGTTTTACTTAACCCTTTTTAACTGATCAATAATTAATATTTAACTTGTTTAGAAATGAAACATGACGTTTTGCTAACACTACTTTATTTTTACTTGTTATACAAGCTTCGAGTTCAGAGTAGACATGACGATCTGAAATCGATTTACCGAAGAATCGATTCCTTGGACAAAATAAATCGATATATTGTACTGAATCGATTCAGTGACTCAATATTTCACCATGAAATGATTTACAATTAGCTGAATGTACTCGTGATATTGCGGGTTAATTACTCAAAAACTCGCGAAATGGCTGTGTGCTTAGGTTCCATTGCTTATAAAAAATAAATCTCTACATGTACACTTGCACTGGGAAGGGCTTAGACAAAGAATTTGAACATTATTTATCCCAGGCAGTTTGAACCTAAGTTTGATCCTATACGAGTACTTTACTGGCAAGAACAAAAAAACTCTATCACCATGTTCAATCAATAGCCTTGATAAATATGAGTATCGTGGGATCATCTCTTCCATGTGAGAGCCTTTTTTCAATTGCCGACGACATCGCAAGTGATGAGCGCGGTCGATAGGATACCAGTAGACTTGACAGACTGTTGTTTTTAATAAGCTTAAATATCAAGTATTGAGAACTATAAGCTATATTATCTATTTTCTTCACTCTTTAATTTAACAAAAATCTACATTTAGAAAATAATTGTCTCCTCGTATACCTGATTTTATATTTGATATGGTAATAAAAATAATTGTTATTATTGTTACAGGTCTAAAAAATCCCCGATTTCACCTTTGTTTTTTTAATAAAATGGATTCATATTTAGATTGTAACTACAAACTTGGCAAGAAAATCGAATTTCTAGAAATCGATCTTTTAAACCTCAATTTTTTTATGAATCGATTCATCAGGTTGCGATGCTAATCGATTTAAAAGTGGATATATTTTAGTTACAATAACCCTTTCTACTTCAGAGTGGTCGTTATATGAGAATAACGAAGAAATTAAACAAAAACAATATTTCAACGTTAACAGCGCGAGGTTGAAGATGCAGTTATGGAATGAAATTTACCTATAATACTCAATATCATTATTTTACTTGTACGAGGTCGTTAGTCTGCTGTGTCAGCAATACCACCTTTCTTTATTATTCATTTTAACAAATTTCACTTTATTTGTACGAGGTCGCTAGTCTTCTGTGTCAGCAATACGATATTCATTTATTGTTAATTATAGTAAAATCTAAGAGAATGACTTCAGACTTCATTGTAGTAACATAAAAATCTGTGTAAAATAAATTACATGAAATTTTTAAAAATATATTTTGTGATTTCAAAAATTTAAAGTGGCGCAGTCAGTAGGATACCGGCCGCCTTGAAATGGTACAGCTCAAGAGTTTGTAATAATGCACTAATCACTCATTATTAATAATATATTTAGAAATCGATTTTTTTATGTATCGATTAATGACGATGTGACTCTAATCGATTGAAAAGTCGATATATTTTAGTTAGCATCGCAATTTCTATTTCAGAGTGGTCGTTGTATTAGAATAGCGAAAAAATTAAACAAAAATTATATTTCAACGTCAGGAACAGCGCGAGGTTAAAGATGCTCAAACATACCGGCCGTCTTGAAATGATACAGCTCAATAGTTTGTAATAATGCACTATCTCTTGATATCTCCTTGACCTATCCTGATTGTGACTACTCGAGAGAGTCCTTACCGGGATGCAGCTTGATTATTTTTCCTAATCTCCATTTCTTAAAGGGAAGATTTTCATCTTTTACTAATACCAATTTATCCTCCTTAAAATGTTTGGAAGTGGTATGTCATCGTTGGTGTTACTGTAATAATTGCTCCATCTACGCTAAAAATGCTGGTGGATTTGCTGTATACGTTGATGTACATATATATGGTTTGTAGTTATGTGCGTGACTAAGGGATAAGGAACTGTCGACCCCTTTTATGTGAAATTTTGTACTCTTTATACCCGCCTCCCAGAGACCACCAAAATGTGGAGAAGTTGGTGGAATTGAACTTCAATCCATGCTTTCTCGTGAACTGTACTCTATAAGGTTTGACTAATGAGATGATAGTACTTGAGTGAGTTCATTGAGCCCATTTTTAGCGCCTACATACTTGCTCACGTTATCAGAATATATTCTTGATGGTCTCCCTCGTCGAGACACAAATTGTGTCAAAATGAAATTTTCCTTAGACAGGGCAGTAACAAGCTCTAAATAAACTGCCTTTGCGATAAAGCAAAAAGGTAAATATAGCATTTAGATGGTTTGGAATTTCGATCTTTGTAATTTTTCATCAGAAATTGACCGCTATAGTACATTCCGGTTATATGAAATGGAATGTGATTGACCAAACGGAATGCTGGAAAATAAGATATTTTGATTTGAATTTGTTCAGGACTATACTCGAAGCAAGTGATGCAATCACGAACTGTTTATTTTGTTAACTTTCTACCTGAAATTGGCCAAAGTGACTCTCTGATTGTAAACAATGACAACTGCACACCTGCCTGGTGCAAGAGCGAATGTTCTGATTGGAAAATCAATTTCGTGAAATAATTCTTGGAATGAAAAACAACTGTATACTTTTGTCATAATTGAAGACTAAGCTGCATCTTCATCCAATATGAATTAACGAATTTGTTGTAACAAATATGATTTAAAGGGTTATTTCCTTGCAAACAGCTATTGAAGAAATTAATTTTATGAAATTCTAATTAATAAGAGAAAGTTGGTTTGAATCTTATGTTGAGTTAAGGGATCAAATACACCTTTCAAAGATAAAATTATTGTCTACAATTGAATTCCTTTGTTATGGGGACATTTGGCATTAGTGGAATAGAGGGATTTGCAAGATTTTTACTGATTTTGAAGGTTTACTTGATGAAAACCTTTGATTCGATAGCTTCTAGCATATCCGCTCAACCTCTTAAAAATGTTTTTCTACGCCCACGTCTGTAAACGTTGAAAATCGCGCTGTCAACATACCTTGTAAATGACATTTAACAATAACATGCACATAATGAGATCTCATAACATACACGTGCGTTTTGAAAAGAAAACTTAAACTTCTTGCTTTAATTAAATTACAATTAACTTTTTATTTACGTAAGACTTTATTTAGTATATTTACACGAATTTAGTCAATTAAAAAACATAAAAAACTTCTAGCATTAGCGAGATATATTTAGGATTGAAAGAGTGATGCCCCTAAATGTAGGCAACACATTATGCAATTTTTTAAAAATAGGACACGTTTTCTTAAGTAGTATGTTTTTTATTTAATGGAAAAAATGAAAAGACGTAGAAAAAGTATAGTACGTTACACGATTTGTAAGCCCATTACGCACTAATGAAATATATGCAATTGCCGCTGTGCGGCTACGTGCATAAAATTTTTCTCTTCGTGCTTATAGGGTTACTTGCAACTCTTGTTACGTAATATACTATTTTAAATTACAAGAAAATTTATTAGAGTGTCCCAATGCTCTAACGGCTACCCTAATTGTTGTAATGATCTAAAATGCTTTGAGATGTAGTCAAGTAGCTCGCGTAGCTTTGTGGAGTTTTCACTTTGAAATGAGAAAAGAGCCTTCGTAAGAATGTTTTTTAAGAGTCTATTATCATTGTATTGCTCACATACAGATGTACAAGCAATACTATAATTTTCAGCTGAAAAAATTCAGAACTAATGTCCTACTTACACTTCACATCTTTGGTATATCACGAAAAACGAATGGAACCAAATAGACGACGATTATTTGTCGAAATTCATACAGAAAATGTCAAAATTGTGCACCAAAATAGTAAAAGCAAAAGGGGATTGAATGAATTAATAAAAAATCTTGATATGTAATAATTACAGAAGGTAGTTTCATTATTACTATATCTTTAAAATCTAAATATCAAACTCAGCAAATCAAAAATAGTGAGGATTGTTGTTAATGTCCCCAGATTCGTGGCATTTTTTTACATATCTTCAGGCTGTATCAATTGAACCAAAAATAGAGAGTTTAATGGTCACAAAAATAGTTAAACAGACTGATATCTAACTATAGAGTACAACCTGTAACAGTGCAGGCTGAAGAATCACTTTTTCCATGACCTAATTAATGGGGTTTAAAATCAGTTTGCTCCCAATAGATAAACTACTGCTTTGAAATAGTTCTAAGATTTGCTTACCTCAATAATGATCATAGATTGCAAATAAATAGATATTTCTTTGTATTTAATAATATTTTGCCCCTTTTACCAATGATGTTCAATTAGAACTCAACACTAACTTCTCTATAATTATAAATATTGCAGAATAATTAATAAAAAAATTCATATATATATATATATATATATATATATATATATATATATATATATATATGAAATATATTATATTTCCTCAACAAATTAGTCTAATTATTAATTCATGAATTTAGAAGTATAAATTGCATGATTTATTGAGTATAGGCAACACTTTCTACGGCTACATGTATTAAAAGTGATCTACCAAATCAAAACATAGAACAACGGCTAAGAATGTTCCGTTAAAGTTTGCGGTATGGAGGGTAGAGGTAAGGAGGACCATCTCGGTGTATAGAAAAGTGTCTGTAGTAAGAAAGCAAATTAAGGTAGCGCTGTAATAGCAGGTGGAAAACTTTAAAAAACAGCGCCACAAACTATTAAAGTAGGATAGTAAATTAAATTCTTTTTTGAAAGTCATAACTATATCAAAGAAACTATTAATATATCCATTCATTCAAAAATTATACTTAAAATATATAACTGCTAAATACCATACAAGACGGTTCTCCTTACCTCTATCCTCCATAGTCTGCGACAATAGCAATGACAGCGCAACCTGTCATATGTCGTTTACTGTCATTAATGCCAAATATCAAATTTGTCGTACAATTATCGTCCTTCAGAAAATCAGAAGAAACGAGAAGCTATTAAAACTTACCGTTATCCTTATTAAACTCTAATATAAGGTTGCTTCTTGCTAGAATTTTTTTATGCTGAATCAAAAAACCCTATAAGGCAATGGCTAGGAAACATGTCAAGGAAATCATTGAAAATCATCCAAAAGTGTATTTTTTTATGTTTTTCAATACTATTCCTATCTTAGATTGCTAGTGCTATTTTTAATCGAGTTTGTGAAGAAGTTACAATGAGATTTTTTGTGGACTTAAGGTGAACATAACCATTAAAATAAGATATACAAACCCCCTTTTGGCATAATGGCTTCTATAAAAAGATCCTGGAAATTTCGTAAGTATCCACATTCTATTTATTTTTGTTTGTTTATTTAGTTATTCACTTTTTCAAATATAAACCCAAGTATAACTACCCAGGTGGTACTGTTGTGTCCAATCACAATAATTTGACTAATGATATATAAATATATTTCAATACAACTTTTCTAAATGATTCGGGCATTTTAAAAACTTAACCCTACAATAACATATGTATGTTATGCTTGGTTACACTATGGAAATGTTTTTTGGTATTGTAATTAAATTATTCTTAGATTAAAATTAAATAATACAAAATTGCATAATTCAACAAATTTTTCACGTTTACTTTCTATTGAAAATGTTAATTACATAATATTTTAACATTTATGTGGGCTTCTGATTAGTTCACTAACTCAATAAGAAATATTCTTTTGTACATTTTGCACTCATTTTTAATTATATAACTGAATAACTACTCACATAGTTTTGTTTATTGTGACACTAGCATTGTCAAACAAGTGATGAAAATCCTTTATCCAAATTAAAAAGGAAGTATCTAGGAAATATGGGAAATAAAGCATACAAGCAGTGGTATATTGGACTGAATTATTAGTCAAACAAATACATTAATGATAATAAATAAAATATATATGCATTCAAATTTTAGAATAATACTGTATTGAGTACTTAATTTTAATTTAAGAAGTGCAATGTAAATAATACATTGAGAATCAAGATAATATTTATTTGTTAAATCAACCAAAGTGAGTTCATTTTATACTATATTTTATAATATTGACTCTTATTTCAAATTCCTCCATATTCATGTATTCAAAATGTGGACTTTGTGATAATTAGTTCCACAAACTGTTTTATCATGAAGGTCTTCATTCTAGTTGTACTATCAAGCATTTATGATGTTTCTTAGTACTTTATTTTGATGTGATTAAGTTATTTAAAAGGCTAGCTCAAGTATCTGCTGCCATGAGTAGTACTAAATAACTAAACATAAATATGCCATCTAAATCTCTTTAAGTGGGTATTCTCGTCTGGAAGCCTAAATTTTAGGCATTTTGAAACTAGTAAAAAAACATTTTTATTAACCAATTTTTTTATATTGTTTATTGACTTTTGAAGAATATAAATAAAATAAAAAAAAATCAGAATTTTCATAAATTACAGGACTGTAAAGTGAGGGTACAAACAAATTTGTATACCCTAGTTGACATGATTCCAGCCCTTCTAATGATCTGGACCAAAAAAATTAAGAAAATTTCTCAATCTGTAAAGATGCCACTATCGCATAGCCAAAAAAAAATTCATAAAGTGGCTTCGACTTGAAATGAATTTTTAAAAATACTCCAAATTGATTTTTCTTAAAATCCAAGGCAGTCGTGATAGAGAGATATATAAAAAAGATTTCCACCAAATTTATCAGCTCAAATCAATCTTTATTAATGACCCTAACAAATAACGTAATCAGTTCTTTAAATAATTAAAATTATTAATTAAAAATTAAACAGTAAATAAAATTTAAAAAAAATGGGAAATTATTCACTTTGCACTAAACCCCGGGCAATGTTAACTTTTTAATTTATGAAAATAATTATTAATTTGAACAACATAACTACAATTTACAAGAAAATTAGGAACAGTTATCACAATTATACTCTGCAGTGACGCTATATAAGGCAGAATCTTGAAATGCCTTTTCAAGTTCGAAGAAGTAGACTCCGAAAGTGTATAGAAATGCAAGGTGCCTACTTTGAACATTTATTATCGTTTTTTTTTGTTTTTATTTGATAAGTTGTAGGCTAACTAACAAAAATTTTTTACATGTCAATTTTTTCCTTATGTAAGTAACACCATGTTTGACAGTATGCAATTTAACTAGAAATGTTTGATTGTGTTTCAATACCTCTTGTATTGAGTATTTTTGATCAATAATTATAATTTGTGGTAATTTTCTTCAGAATGTCTATTTATGACAAACAGTTTCCTTGTCATGTACAGCGATCTAAAAATCTATATATCTCCTAAACCATAAACTTTATCGAGTTGAACAAAGAGGACATTTTTGTTAAAAAATCCATTGAAAAATTCATTTTTGCCATCTTTAAATTATACAGATTGTCCCTATAAAAGTTATGGACTGTTAACCATTGGGCATGAGCCTCACTGGTCTTCAGATAGAAATTTAGAATAATTTATTCCATCAAGCACACTACAAACGTAATCATCCTTTAAAAAGTCATAGTGATCGAACGTATAATTTAGAAAATATACATAAATATAAGTTCTGATTTTGCAACTTCAAATGCATAAAGCCTCGTAAGAGAAAAAGTCCCAGAACACTCTGTATATACCCAATTTCAGTTAATTGATGTATCAACAATACATAAGAACATTCATTGTTTTCAATTTAAATACTTGATAAAATTGCATCACGTACTGAAAACCTTGTTATAATATTTTTAAAATCGATGTTAAACATTGCTAACAAAACTTTATCGAATCTCAAGGTAATATTTTTTAGTGGATAAGTGCAATTAGATTTATATTCCACAGTCAGTTGCGGCGCGTGATTCAATACTTTGTGGGTACACAATTTAAGCTAAAAAAATAGGTGTCACACGACCACGCCCAAAAATATTATTTTTTATGCTATCAAACAATCAATCCCGATTATAAAATTGAAGGATTTCATTAAAAAATTCAAAATAAATAACTTAACCATGCTGATAAGTAATTGGCCAGTTTTTAACTGGAAATCAAAGTCTGTTTTTCTTTTCCGAAATAAATTAATCAATAACTAATCCATAAACATTTTGGATCTCTTCAAACATTTGGTTTTCAATAGATAATGTTGCGAGGGCGGTTGACCTATTTCACCCATTGTATTTCTAAGAAATTTTTCATTCGTTTTAAATCTATACCAGATTTTGTCCATTCTCATGCCTCGTACCTTCCGAATAAGATGAAAGGCTATTACTTACATCACACCTTTACAACCAGTTATATTCACTTGGATCGGATGTCCTACACTTTTAATGGAATGAAAGAAAAATTAATTGTCACATATTGCACAGTAATATCCATCATTTTATCATAATCCCGTTTCGATACCAATTATTACAATCTCGAAGTACAAGTGCACAGATTTAATGTGCACAGGGACCATAATGAATGATGAACGTCGCTATAGGCTACAGTAGTGAGGGAAGCATGAGATTGTCCATTTAGATTTAATATTCTCAAGATATTGCGACTGACATACGACAAACTATAATCCTAGATTTTTCACGTTACACATAACAAACGTCTTGCGGCTTCGAGATTTGTTAATGAAATAATTGTTCATTTCTTCAAATTGAAAAAAATCATTAAAATTATGGCAAGATTTTAAATTTGAGAAGGACGAGCATATGTGCCGCTGTAAAACATCGTCGCCTACCGGAGATGATTATTATCTTTTTAGTTATGCAGAAAAAAATAATATTCATAACTTCTTTTAATACAACATGATTTACTTTCATTTTCTTCCAAAGATAAACATGTTATATGGAAATAATGGCCCAAGAAAACTACCTTTAGAAAATATCTGAAGACTTTGCCATCCATAATTCATTCACTGTAAAATATTTTCATTGAAGGGTTTTTTATTGTACAGTAGATGAAAAATATTATTTGGCTCCGTGAAACGATCGGCAGCAACCTATTTTTCACTATTGGTGCCTAAACTCATCCAGTCTACTTATATCGAAGTACAAGTGCACTGATTTCATATGCAAACACACCAGTATAAACTTCTAACATCGTTCTAGACTATGGAAGTGATGGGGACTAAGGGGTTGGCCAATCAAATCTAATATCCCGATGTATAATGATCGAAGATATCGCGCCGACAGGCTAGTGTTCATTTACCTCTAAATTTAAATTATACGATGGTGGAAAAACGACTTTTCGTTGAAGACTGTACTCTAAATAAGTTTTCAACATAATCTTCCTTTAAATTTACACACTTAGTATCGCAAAGTATGCGTATTTCTTTGCCGTTATCTGTTTATTACTGTGAAATCGCTTTCCAACCAGCTTTTTTTTAAGTTTTGAAACAGACATTCATGGGAGGTAGCAGTTTGGCTGGCTGGTAGTCACGTAGCCTAATTAGCTTCACAAAAACTTTGAGCCCTCTTTAAAACCAAAAAACTATATACTACTTTATTTTTATTTTTTATTCCTCTATAAGACCCAGATTCATCCATCTTTGGAGTATTGCTTCCCACATTTGGAAGTCGACTCCCAAGCATACCCTGAGGATGCTCGCCCTAATACAGAATAGAGCAATTCGACTTATAGACGATTTAGAGTTTACCTGACTCTTTTTTGCCGATACTACCACGGTAGATTCTCTTTCGAGCTAATTTCGAGATAATCCCACCTAGAGGAGTTTTGACAAGACCTACTCGACAAGCGGAAGTGGCTCATGTACACCGATTTGGCCTGGAGACGCCCAGAACGTCAATTTATCTGGACTCGCTTCTTTGGATATGTGCAAGCCTGTAGAATCAGAAAGCAAGGCACATTTTTGCCGAACAATATAATCTACGGAAGTTCAATACCCACAGAATCTCCACACGGCAGACAACACTCGAATTACTCGAGTGTAATCGATAGGGTTTTCCCTGTTGTGCTTGTTTTTTACATAAAAACAAAACAATAGCGGACGAATGGACAGTCGCATTGTCATAGTGGAAAAAACGTTTTTTCTACAAGTGTAGTGGTTTTTTCTAAAGTCAACAAATCAGGTTAATATTGATCGGTTTCTGCTTTCTTGGGAGCACGTTCCTCGAATGAAATTCATTGTGTCAACTTCATGTTTTTTTATTTATTCATTCAATGTCGCATCAACTACAAGGTTATTAGCGACATGTCAGCTGTTTACAATTTATGATACAGTTGAGTGTCTTTTAGATATTTGATTAAGTCTGCAGTATTACAATTATTGTTCAGCAGAGCGACCATGGTGTTTGAGAAGTTGTTAGTTAGTCTCTCGTTTTTGTACTTTTTACAGTTCAATAATAAGTGTTTCATAGTTATATTCTCGTTACAAGCTTCACGTATTGGTGGGTTGTTTCGTTTAAATAAATAGGAGTGTGTCACTTTGGTGTGCCCCAACCTTAAGCGATCGATTTTTATTTGGTCCGTACGATGTTTGAAGCTGTTTTTTCATGGCTGGACGGATGGTTTTATAGATTTTAATATCGACTGCGATCTGTTCCATTCACTTTGCCACTGGCACTGTACTTATGTTTTGATTGTCCCTTTATAGTTGTTTGCTATCACTTCCCGTACAATTGTTGCTTCGTTGTTATCTGCTGCTTCTTTGGCACATTTGTCTCCTTTTTCGTTTCCTGGTATGCTTGTGTGTGATGGGACCCAAATAATTGATACGTGTGCCTTGGTTTGGTGGATAAGGTGTAATTGGGTTTTAATAAGGATACTTATAGGGTGTTTGGAAAAGAGTTGTTTAATTGTTTGTATCGAGCTCATGCTGTCTGTAATTATGACTATTTTATTGTATTGATTTCTCCTAGCGATGAGTAGTGCCTATAATTTGGCATAGAGTTCTCCAGTGTGGACGCTGCTATGTGGAGATAGTTCAAATGTTTGTATTTCGTTCTCCACTACTACTGCAGCTTCTACGCTATTAGGTGTTTTGGAAGCTTCGGTGTATAGAAAATGGTATTATATGAAGCTTTTTTCCATAAGAGTACGGAACGATTGTGTTATTAGAGAACGGTTTGTTTTTTCTTTTTTAAAGGAGTTCATGTTGACGTTGATGGTGGGAATAGAGATTGTCCAAGGAGGGGGAACTTCATTTTTATTTATTTAGAATATAATGATGTGCCCAAGTTATATACTGCTTGTTTCGTAAGAATTTTTTTCAATTGTGTTAAACTATCCATAAATAGGTTCTTTAATGCTCTCATCATCCACTATTTGGACCACAAAGTTGAAGCCTTATTCGTTTGTGCTAGTCTTGAAAGTGAACTAGCAATACATTTTCTGACGTTTTCAATATGATTTTTCCATCGCATATTTTTTCATATCAAGTATAGGCTTTTTTTTCTAATACCTCTTCTACCTTGGCACATAATTTCTTTTTTTTTCCAGTGACAGGATAAATGGTCGACATTTTATCTCTGTTACTAGGTAACAAAATGTCACTTTTTACGAAATTACTTTTTTCCCAGCACATAAGCAACGGTAGATATTGTGCATTGCGTGAACGACATGTTCTTTAAACTATTCGGTACAGCGTGAACGACATGTTCTTTAAACTATTCGGTACAACAGTCAAATTTTCTTGTGTTGAAATCATATTTCTTCGTGCCATCACAACTCCCATTGTTGTACTTAGTCCCAAATCCGGTGTTATTTCAGCTCTATCATAAGTTTTAAACACTTTATTAGCTACTTCTGTCCTTTGTGAGACCGATTCATCAACTCTTGACATTTCGGCCAGTAACTTTGATTTCGTTTAGCAAGATTAAAGAACCACTACGTGGTAGGAGGTTTGCAACACCATAAGACAACTAAAATTGTGCGCTAACACTCCAATAGTAGTAGTAAATGCTGCTGAGTCTGATTATATGCAACACCTCCCAAATCGTCTGCAC
This sequence comes from Diorhabda sublineata, assembly GCF_026230105.1. NCBI lineage: Eukaryota > Metazoa > Arthropoda > Insecta > Coleoptera > Chrysomelidae > Diorhabda > Diorhabda sublineata. Next base: position 17,180,556 of record NC_079480.1, on the reverse strand, counting down.
CATGTGGTGACAGTATATAATGCCGGTGATCAAATAGCGAAAATCTTTACAAAACGAGATAAGACACGTCTCATCATGAACTGAACAGTAAACAACTCGTCCAGGTCCGCATTACAATATTCAATTATCAAAATCAGAAGAAAAATACTGTGTAATTCAAGTTTACTCAAAACTCAGATTAAAGAAATGTTCTCAATTTACTATTATATCATAAATACATTGGTGATCGAATAACTTTTGCTTTTTTCTCCAATTCCTTGAAAGCGTCAAAAATTACAATTTATACGGTTTTTTTAAATAATCCATGAGATAGGTAATCGATATAAATATCTCTAATTGATACAAACATTTTTATGTGTAGGATTAAGTACTCGTATACTTTTATAACTATTTGAAAATATAATTAAATTACAAGTAGTGTCGTTAAAAATTTTGATGAAGGTCGAAAAAATTCTATAAAAAACACATCGTAAAAAGTTCTAGAATCAATCAAATTGGGGGTTGTGCTATGAGTCCATCCATAATAAGTGTTAAGCACAATCCGTAATGGAGGAACTTGACTTCAACAATCTTAACATAAATGCTCTACTCAAATATTCAATTCTTATCATAAAAAACTTTAGTTAAAAATCGAGATAAAACAAAATACTAAAATTTATTTACCACATATCACATTTTACAGAGTATTCCGGGAGTGAGTAGATGACGTGAAAATAATGTTGTGACATGACCCCCCGTTTTTGAGTTATAGACCTTAAAGTTGCGAAATCAGAACTTTTTTTAAGTATATTTTCTAAATTATACATTTGAACATTAAGAATTTTTATCGGATGATTACGTATGTCCATGTAGTTTTCACGGAATAAACAATAAAGGTACTCTTTGTTTAACTCAATAAAATCAGTAGAATTTTTTATTGCCATGAACTTTTTTCCATAGGACAACATAAATACTCACCCTCTTCCACTTCCCAATCTTAGATCGCCTGTGAATTATTTTTCCTTTCATTTTTGTTATATTATTTTCCTATCTTCCTACTCTTATTTTTTTACCGTCGTTACCACGTGATTGGTAACTTTCATCGAAGACGCGGTTCCGGAAGAAATCGTCTTCAAGTCCAACAAAACGCAAGGAGTGGCTGGAAAGTCAGAAGAATACTTAAGGCAGCTAACCTTAAACCAAAAAGGTCCACTACTGGTCCCAAATTAACCCCAGCCAACCAAGCAGCACGTCTATGATTTGCTAGAAAAGACGTTAATTGGACTGACGAACAATGGGGCTCCGTCCTTTTCTCAGACGAAAGCATGGTAGCGATAGAAGAGGACGAGTATTGCATAGAAGATAACGTAGTTTTTGGATGGTTTGGGCGGACATTTCAATGAAATCAAAAACCGAATTGGTTTTTTTTTCAAATTAGCGTTGGAGTGGAGGGATTCACAGCGAACCGACACAAAGGAAAAAATTTAAGAGATCGCGTCGTTCCCTACACCATTTTCTTCAGCGAAAACTTCATTCTAATACCAGATAATACCCGTCCACATATTGCAAATTTTGTATGGAAGTATCCACCGGGTGTGGAAATTGCCATTATGGATTGTCCAGCGTGTAGCCGAACTTAAATTCAATCGAGAATTTATGGGATGAACATAAGGGGGAAGTTAAGGCTATAAATCCCGCACTAGCCACAAAATCGGATACAGAAACGGCACTCTTTGAAGAATGGGATAACATCGAACAAGATCGAATAAAGAAACTTATACGATACATGAAAAAGCGATTGGAAGCTGTTATTACGGCCAGGGAAAATATCACTAAATATTGTAAGGTTTTCTTTCCCAAACAATAACTTTATAACAAAATCATACATTATGATTTAATTTTTCATGCCGATTGTATATCACTTCGAATTGACAATATTATTTCGATAGTTTTATAAAACTTCTGGATCTTATGTCTCACGTTAGATTTTTGCTAAATATATTTCGTTAGAGAAAAAATTTTATCCAATAAACATAAGGTGTTTTTAATCTTATTTACGGTTATAATAACGCTGTTTCAAATTATCAACGGTTAAATGGGATCAGTCAAAAACTTGATTTCGTTTTATAAACCAATTATATTGTATGTCTTTTAAGAGAACAATGTAAATCTTATTATCGAAATTATTAACTGCGTCATTAAACGATGACAAAGGAAAAATATTACAATGAACGACAATAACTAAAAGTACGCTCGGTATTTAACAGTTCTTATCTTGGAATCACCAATTACACTGGCCGAAAAGATTTTGGTGACACAGGCCACATCTTAATTTTTAAAATGGTAATACCCGTCCAACAATAGAAAAATATTTATTAAGCCCTAACAAGTACCACTTTTCAATAGCTTAATTATCCCTGTTTACATTAGTAGGTAGGTCATTTTATAAAGGAGCGGTTAATATCGGTAAATTTTATTGCCGAAAAAATATTTAAACTGTATTATTCAGAATAATAAACATGAAAATAACATTAAAAATTAGTATTATGTTGAGTTTCATAGTAAGTGGTTCTCTGATCATAGTGCAAAAAGTGATTATAAAGACGAAAATGTCAATCGCGCCTCAGTTGCAAAACTTCTACTGTCTAATTTTGCTATATTTGTGAAGAATTTAAGGTGAAATTGCAAGCCAGGGCATTTTCCGAAAATGTGACAGAAACCTATTTCAAATATTTTTGTACTTTAATTGGAGACCAAGACAAGCAGTGGGCCCCCACGCGTGCTGTGTTAGTTATAGCGTATCATTGGTGCAGTGGATGAATGGGAAGAAAGAAAGTAAAAGAAAGGCCTTTTGGAATTCCAATGGTATGACGGGGCCACTAACAATTTTGATAAATGTTATTATTCCTAACATAGAATGAAGGTTTTTTAGGAAAGGTAAGCACAAGATTGAGTATCCAAATTTGCCATCTGCTATACGACCTGTCCCCCATAACGAAGATTTACTACTACCGATTGCGCCTTTAGATCCACAAAATATTGTTTTAGAAGATACTGGAGGCAACGTATCATCAGGAAGCTGCAATGAACCGACCCTATTTTTACTCCAAGTACCAGTTCCGGCGAGCCACATTTGATTGTTCAAAGTGAGTCGAATGATTTAGCACGCGATTTGAGGTTATCAAAGCAACAGTTTGAATTTCATGCTTCTCGTCTTAAGGAATGGAACTTGTTAGCCAAAAAGACAAAAATTACGACCTTTAGAAAAAGAAATGCTACAATTTCTGCATTCTACAGTATGGAAAATTCGTTGTTTGTGTGTACGAATATTGATGGTCTATTGAAGAAACTTGAGTTTCTTCAATAGAGTGAGTGGCGCCTATTTATTGACTCGTCTAAATACAGTTTAAAAGCAGTGTTATTACACAATGGAAATTTAAAACCGTCTCTACCAGTTGCTCATTGTGCGAAGATGAAAGAAACTTATTAAAATATTCGCTTGCTTTTAGACAAAATAACTACAACACTTATAAGTGGCAGATATGTGGAGACCTGAAGGTAATTGGAATTTTTAATGGGACTTCAGGGAGGGCTTACAAAACATTGCTGTTTTCTTTGTCTATGGGATAGTAGATTAACAATATGTAAAAAAAATGGCAAGCAAGAAGTGAGTTTCAACCGTGATCTCAAAATGTTGAGTTCATACCCCTTTTAGATCCCAAAAATGTCCTTCTGCCCCCCCCCCCTTCACGTTAAACTGGGATTGATGACAAACTTTGTAAATGCTGTGGATAAAGAGGGTGATGGATACAAATATCTTAGAGAAGTCTTTCCCCAGTTGAGTGATGTCAAATTAAAGGAAGGTATTTTTAATGGGCCACAATTAAGAAAATTGCTTAGAGCAACTTCGAGCATGGAAGGCATTTATTAGTGTAGTGGGGGGATTTTTGGGCAACAATATGGATCCAAACTACCAACAGTTACTTGATGAACTTCTAGAAGCCTACAAATCACTTGGTGCTCGAATGTCATTGAAAATTTCCCCCATTCCCCATTCTGACATTTTTTTCCCGAATATTTGGGAGCTGTCAGTGATAAGCAGGGTGAAAGGTTCCACCAAGATAGAACAATGGAAATTCAGTATCAAGGACGATGGGATTCGGCCATGATGGGTGATTACTGTTGGTTTTTAAAAAGAGAAAGTGCAACCACTCATAAAAGGAAAATATAGAGCTAATTGATATTTAAAGTGATTTCCTTCAAAGATTTTGTTTTTAATAGACGTGAGGCATGTTTATTAGATGTAAACTATAAATATTGTCAATATATACGATTTAAAAAGCGCGAAATTATTTTTTTAATGAATATTAAATATTTTACCGATGAATATGGTTCTATAAATGTAACAATATAAAAACCTTACGTGTTACAATTATTTTTTTCATATTTTCGTATTTGTATAGGTCCATTTTATCACAATATGCTATTCATTCTTTTGTGTTACAACATAAAAATTTTTTTGTCGACCAGTGTTATTAGAAACTAAAACAAGTTATACAGAAGTTAGATATATACCTGTAGATTACTTTTTTTAATGACGTTTTGTTTGAATAAATTATATTCTACTTATTTAAGAAGGACAGATGTGTAATTTCCGTTATAAAAATATTATTAAATATTATAATAGTGTTAATTTTTTTTAATCATCTCAAGTATTTGTTGAGATATAATCAATGGATACACAACAAGTTTTTAATGTAGTTGATGATTTGAATGTCGATTAATCGATTTTCAATCTCGATTGATTTTTCGAATGGCAACACACTCATTTTAATGACTGTTCTTATATGGTGTGGAGGATTTACTCAACTGTCAAATATCAACTTTTTATTCCTTAAAAGTGAAAAGAAAAATCGAGTTGGAGAATGTAATGTTTTAATACTTGGACAATTTGTATAATTATCATTTTATGTAAAACTACGGCTACTAAATATTTTCGTGGAAAATTTGGTTGCGATACGAGGTCTGGCTATTAAATAATGAGACTGGTTACAAAAAAGGGTTTTATCATATAAATTATTCTGCATTCGAATCCTCCTCATACAATATACTCTCCTCGCCACGCCACACCACACACCTTTCCTTACGTTTTTTCCATTGATGGAAGCAGTGCTGGAAGTCTTCTTTGGTGAGTGCTTTTAGGATCTCTGCCGTTTTTTGCTTTACCGCTTCCATCGACTCTAATAGGGTCCCTTTCGCAGCAGATCTTTTTCTAGCCTTTCAAAGAAATCTGAGTAGACCTGTTGACGCAAGAGCTTTTGGTCAAGAGTCAGATTTTTTGGCACCAACTTCGCACAGACTTTTGTCATGTGTAATTCCTCGTGAAATATTTTTCTAATCGTTCCTTTATCGGGGTTTACAGCCTCGGCAATCGTCCGGATGCTCATTCGACGATCTGCACGCACAATTTGGTTGATTTTGGTCTCTGTTGAAACAGTCATAGGGCGACCTGGGGATTGGTTATATTCAGTGCTCTCTCGGCCATCATTAAAGCGCATATACCACTCAAAAACACGCGCAGATACCACTCAAAAACACGCGCAGATAGAGAATTGTCCCCATACAGGGGTACAATACAGATTATTCTTAGCGCAACCGCATCTATTTGTAGAACATCCTTGACGGCATTGACAAGAAATGAACTTGCGCAAGGTTTCAGAAATTTCACCAATTTTCGTCGATAATGGCACAAATTATGAGTCTTGACATTTCTATCACCCCAAGCATAATGCGTAAAACTCCCGAAACGCTGCGGGAGTTCATTTTTTGTCTTAAAGAAGGAATGATGGGAGAAGGGGGCAACTCCTAAACCAAATGATAAGCCTTGTTTCTTCGGTATTTACATGAAAAATATTACCTACATATATCTTATTTATATTCAGGGAATTTATTTCATTCCAATGCAATGTCTCAAGTTGTAAGTGTGAAGCTTTTAAACTTGAAGATGGACGCAGGGGTAAATTTTCTGAAAGGGAGGGGAATAAAAAATAGATCAAAATTCGAAAGAAAGAAGTTAAGCTCTTTTCTATTAGAAAAAGTATTTTGCTTGAGTATAATACTACACCTCCACAATGGATTATTATTTTAAGAACAGGTTATTATGATGAAAATTTTGAAATCGATCCCAATACTGAAGATTCGTCGAATATGCTCTGAAAAAAACAAAACTTTTGGCTCCTTAAATGCTAAACCAAATGTAGTAAAAGGCTCAATAACGAATAGGCTCATTGTTTGAGCTCTTTAGTCACCATATCTACTATTTGTAATGCTTCAAAATTCCTCACATTTTATACAGAGAAGAAAATATTCAAAAAACGTATAAAAACACCCTCGAAACTAGGCAACTTGCGGTACCTCCTGTTTCCTCCCACCTCGACATGTCATATTTGACCTCTACTACTCGAATATCGTATCGAAAATTCGATCCTGAAAAAGTATTCGGTCTATTGAAGAAAAACCGAAATTTTCACGTATTTTCACAAAAATCCGAAAATGGGAAAATTTTCAATTTGAAATTTGGGGCACTTCTCGAGGTCTGATCTTGAAAGTAACGACATATTCATGTTCAGTAGGATCAAAATATGTAAAATCGACCCTAAGAACGTCAAAATTGCTCACCCTACTTTTTCACGGATGGGTAGAACCTCAAAAATCGACCAGGGCCCTCCTATGCCGAATTTCGAAGGCCTCCGATCTCTAAAATTTTCTTTTGGCATCACTGCCATTGCCATTGCCACTTTTTCTTTAAAATTCACTGTTTGCCATTACACTAAATTTATTCCATTGAATCTCATAATAATTAATACAAAAATCTATATATCTAATTATAGTTATTAACAATTCCTTGTCAGTTGAAAAAAGATTCATAGGTCATATAATAAGGCAACTTCCTAACTTTTGGTAGTGTTAAAGAAAAGTCATTTTCTATATCCGTTTTTATTTGATTTTTCAATAAACAATTTAACACAAAATATCAACACTGAGATAACAGCCCACAAACAATATTGTTGACAAGTTTGACTCAAATTGATTTTGTTCCAAAAACTACTTCAAGTTATAAATAATATCAAAAAAAAAATCATAAATTGACAGTTACAGATACCTCGAACATACTCAGTCCATTTCAGAGCAGAATTTTAATTTCGTCGAATCATCCCAACCGACGTACGTCTTCTATAATCTACGACATACGTGATGCAACATCATATCATACATTTTTAAGGTAGCCCAAACTACCCTATGCGATTTGTTAAAAACTAGGTAGGAATCACCATATTAAAAACAATAAAAATATTTCCATATGTTTCGGTATAAAACTGTCTTACTTTAGCAGATAAAATTTCATAAGAAATTGGGATATGCCTCGATCTTTGTCTACAAAACCTCGCATACAAACGAGTTTCCATTTCAAGATATTCAAGTTTTTCTGCGCCAGAATCACACTGACTAATAAATCTAAAAAAATACACAATTGTACAGCCGGTTCCTAAAAAAACGCATAGGACTCTAACTACTTTTTTAAAAAAAATGAGCAGTGTATTTTAGGGTCACTAATATCTTAGTTTTATATTTTATAATAAAATATTGGTCAGATGTTGATTTAGTGGTCATAGAGTGTTATATCAATGATTATTTTTGTCAATCTGACATAAAATTGATACTTACATCACCTAAAATGTCATTACAAGCATCCCAGTAAAGTATATAAATATCACTGCTCAAAAGGGTACAAAAGCAGTGAAAATGCTGCACACCTGTTTAATGTGAGTCCCAGATATAAACAAAAGGGTCATGGGGGAATCCCTGAACATCTACTCATAATTTATATAGGAAATAGGCCTAAAAGTACAGGTTCGGATTATCGAGTACTATGAAATTCGGATTAGAGAGTATCCAATGTATTGAAAATGCTTGTTCGGACTACTGAAGATTATCGAGTCTGCACTGTATTTTCGAACTAGTTTCCAAGTAATGTTGAAAACCTTCAGTTTATTGAATAATGGAAAGCAATCTCAAACATTTAAGATAAGGTGTTTGACAACTTCGCTTTTATTTGTCTTCACATTGATATTAGATACGAGGGCTGCTACTTAAGTTTTAAAATATAGCAACACTGAAGTGAATATGTCAAATCTAATATTGCACTCACTCATAATGTTTGACGTGTTTAATGGTGAACCTACTCAGAACGTCGTGCGAGTTCTATTTGAGTTGTTAACAGATACTTGAGACATTCATCTTGGTAAAAAAATGGAATTAAATTTTCGTGCGTTGATTTTTTATGACTTTCGACGTGGATTAAACCAACAGATTTTTGACGATGAAGCACCATCTCCAGTAACCTTGTTTCGCTGGTTTTTCTAATTCAATCGTGGTCGCACTTTGTGATGAATTTCGTAAAGGTCGTCCAAAATCAGCTGTTGTGCTAGAAAACATTGATGCTGTGCATGAACTTGCATACATTCAATATAGCATAAAAACTTTCCAGTCAATAAGGCTTTTTCGCGTTGGATACCGCATAAATTGATAATTGCTCAAAACAAAGCTCGTGCTGATTGGTGCAAAGAAATTCTGAAAAAAACTGCAGTACTGCAAAAGACGTCTGTAAGAACGTGATAGGCGACGGATAATAGATCAATGCATATGAAAACGAAATTTAACAACAATCGGCTGTATGGGTTTTTCAAGACGAACCAAATCCAACAAAAGTTGTTGCTCACTTCAAAGCAAATGGTCGCCTGTTTTTTCGGAAAAACTGGACATGTCGCCACTGCTCCATTAGAGCAGTGTAGAACGGTTAATGCTGAATGGTACGCCAGCATATGTTACGAAAAAATCAGGAAAACCCATCGACCACGACAATGCGAGCTCTCACACGTCAGTTCAAACAAAAACGTTTTGGAACTGTCCAAACATCAAATTGATAGGTCATCCGCCGTACAGTCCTTATTTTGCACCCAATGATTTATTCTTATTCCCGTAGATAAATTATAAATTGCGAAATCAATGTTTCTCTTCACCCGAAGAACCCGTTGATGAGTTCAAATTACATGTTTTGGAGGTACCCCAATCGGATTGGAAAAAATTGTAAATATTTGTTTTTATTTGTATCTTAGTAGCACTCCTCGTATACTGTACCAAATTGGGCTGATGTGAGAATGTCATTATTTAACTTTCTATTTCTTTTACAGAAGATTTTATGGCACACAATGCAAACGTCAACTGTTTGGCATTGGGACATAAATCCGGTAGAGTATTGGTTACTGGAGGTGATGATAAGAAAGTGAATTTATGGGCAGTAGGAAAACAAAGTTGTTTTATGAGTCTGAGCGGTCATACCACTGCAGTCGATTGTGTACAATTCAATCAATTAGAAGAACTAGTCTGTGCAGGATCAAGAGCGGGGGCTCTTAAAGTTTGGGATTTGGAGGCTGCCAAACTTGTAAGGTAATTTTCAATTCCATTTTATACTTCCATACTTCGTCTTCATCAACTACTTTCATGTCTATTCTTTCCTATATACATATAAATATTTGGAAATTTTTTTTCGTTAGGAAATGTTTAGGCGATAAATGCCAAGTGAGAAATTATTTGCTTTTATTTAGAACAACTATAACTATGATAACGTCATAAGACATAATTTTCATTTTGAAACAATTTTTTTTCGTTTTAAAAATAAGTTAAACAGTTTCAAATGACATTATTTTTTTTTAATTGAAAGAAAGGTAACACCTTGTTATTCACTATTTCTATTGGCAAAGAACCTTCCGATGGGGGTACCTGTCCACAGCGGAGTGCTCAGCAATGGACAAGCTGATCATTTGGTGAAGAAGGACAATGCAAATCTTTAAAGAACCACAACCTTTCACAGATTTCTCAAAAAGTCATCAAGTCATGATCATAAAAACAGAGGAAACTTAGAGTAAAACTCCAAGCTTGAAACTGTCGAGGATATTTCTTTCCTATTCTACTAAATGGGTTCGAAAACTTCTTTCATTAAGTATAGACGAACTAAGGAGAGTTACTTTTATGCTCACTGGATACTGTCAGATGAATTATCACTAGAAACCATCGCAGAAACTCTCGACAGCTCTTGTTGTTTCTACAAGGAAGCAGCCGAGCACCTCCTCTATGAGTGCGACGTTGTCCATCTTCAAAGGCTATTGAAACGTTTTCACTGCTAGTATGACTTTATCAATCATTTCTGAAATCCATATGGTCCGCAAGCACAGAACATTCATCTGGACCTACTAAAATGAAGCAAAGCCGGAAAAGCGTCACTGGCCCGATTATAGAAGGGCGTCAACAGTGTAAAGGTTAAAACCATTAGGCCGCAAAGCCCTCAGTCAAACCACGTTGCTCTTTGACAAGTAAATGATCTACAACAGATCAATAGGTCAAAGTGTTAAGGACTTCGATTATGTTCTATTAGATAGACTGAAGAGTTCAAAATCGTCAATATTTGAGAAGTGGTCTACGAAGAAAAAAGTTTGGGAACCTCTGCTATGGATCGGCATATTTATCTGGCACTAAGTACAATTTGCGAATAAGATTAGATAGTGATACCGATTATATTATACATCTATTATAAATTAAATTGATAATTATTTCAAAATATATGAAGATGTATTGATATCTAGTTAGCCTAGAATGGTTCCATGCATAAACAAAATATTGCGTTACCATAGCAACGAACAATAACTTATTAGAAGTGTCAGTGTAAAGTTTGACGTCATAAAAGTGAACCAGAGTTACGCAATAAATTAAAAGAAAAAAGATGTCCACCGAAATTGTGATAATCGAAAAATTGGAGTATCGAGCCATCATCAAGTACCTGAATTTAAAAGGGTTAAGAGAAAAACAGATTTACGAAGATATGCTTTAATACCCTTGGTGATCAATGTCCTTCGTATGCGACCGTGAAAAATTGGACGGCAAGCTTCAAAAGAGGTAAATTTTCCATTGAAGATGATGACCCATCGGGAAGGCCAGTTTCTGTGTCAGTCTCCGAAAATATCGATGCAGTTCATGACATGATTTTATCAAACCGTAGAATTGGGTTAAAACGGATATCTGAAGCACTGAATATTTTATACGAACGCGTTCATCATATAGTTCACGTCAATTTGGATATGAGAAAAATTGCTGCAAAATGGATCCCCAAATGTATGAATGTTCACCAAAAGCGTGCAAGGGTAGAAGCATCGCGTTCGATATATGCTCGATTTGAAAACGATATGGACTTCTTAAACCGAATTGTTGCTGTGGATGAGTCTTGGGTACATTTCTACGATCCAGAAACAAAGCAACAATCGATGGAATGGCGACACTATGGTTCTCCAAGACCTAAGAAGATTCGTGTCCAAAAATCTGTTGGAAAAGTTCTTGCTTCAGTTAAATCATGATGCTATGCAAAGTTGTTTTGTTTTTGCAGGACAACGCCCCTGCACACAAATCTCATGTCATGCAAAAACTTCCTGATTTAGGGTTTGAATTACTAGAACACCCCCCTTATTCACCAGATTTAGCTCCGTCTGACTATAATCTCTTTCCCCAAATGAAAAAATGTTAAAAAGTTCGTAAATTTTCTTCCAACTAGGAGGTAATAAAAGCTGTGGAGGTCTGGTTTGCAGAAAAAGAAGAAACATTTTTTTTGAAAGGTCTAGAGACATTGTAGGTTCGCTGTAATAAATGTATGTAAATTAAGAGGAGAATATGTTGAGTAATAAAATATTTTAACAATGAAATTTTGTTTGGTTCTATAGTAGGCTAAGAATTTTTCAATATATCCTGGTATATACATAAATTAACGTTTATTTAATTTATCTTAGTTACTTATATAGTAGATTTTATTTTTGTTTTGTACGATAATGCAGCAGATAATAAAAAATGTCACATTGTTCGAAGGGGCCGTTTGGTTTGGTACTATTCCAGAAGTCAGCGTTATTCATCGTTTTTATTGAATGACTCTCAGCAAACTTGAAATTTCTCTGCATTTATGGTGGTTCCTATTTAAAACTCGGGAGCTGTCAATGCTGCCGTGAGTGTATACCCGTTTTGTTTAAATTGCAATTGTTTAAAAAAATTATGAACAAATGGTTTTTCCGGTTAGGACAATTTTTTTTATTCAAATATGGACCATTTTAAGAAGATAAGGTCTTTCGTCATTTTTCCGTATAATGCATATTTAAAGATTTATTAATTTTCGAGAGTCGAAAAATCGACGATTTTTACTAACTTTCTATGTTAATAACTTTTGACCAACTGAACATGTTTTAAATTTTAAAAATCGTTCTAGTTCTTTGAACCTTACTCTAGAAATTGGTATAGGTACTTTGAAATTAGTGAGGGTCCGGTGTTTGGCTGTAATCGCGATTGACAATTAAGCGTTTTATCAATGTTGCAGCTCGTGGCGACAAGCCTCGATCACCGCGCACCGAACACAGGCGAATCTGTTCTGGCGCTCATTTTATGTCGTTAATTCACTACCTGCCTTAAAAAGAGATCCATTGAAATATTCTCAAATCATGGAAAAGAATATATTTTTCGATATTTTTTAGAATAATTTATCTTACTGAATAAATATTTAATGTACATTATAATTTCATATCACAGTCAGCATTACATGTCTAATGCTTTAGTATCAATTAATTTATTTTTTCACGTTATTTTTATTTTTATTATTTGACAAGAACAAAATATACAACATTTAATGCCAGCTCTAACGCAACAGCAAGATTTATCGGAAATGCAAGCTTTACGTCGACAATTTGATACGAATTAATCGATAGGGGGCAGTAATATGTGCACTCTCTTTTGAATTAATAAATCAATCACGCTGGACTTTCCAACATTGACATGTTGTTATTTAAGCAATTAATTTGATGATATCATCTGCGAAAAGTGTAAACTTGCTAACTCACTTTAACCCAAATTTACAGTAGAAAAATAAAACTTAATAAATTTGAGTTTTGCAATTTTAGGTTAAGTCGAAAAAAATATATTTGGTGTATTTTTAGATATTCTACATTATTAGTAACTAATTACATAGTAATTTTTTATTGTTAATAAGTTATAAGTGTTTTTATGACTAATTTTTTTGGGAGCAATCGTTTTATTTACCGGAATTGGCAGGTTTTTCTAAAGATTTCAAGGGTAAGTAAAATAATTTTAATTATTTAGTTTATCAGTCTATTTATTTTTTATTAACAACACTGTAACATATTTGGCAAATTATTTATGAAACTAATCAATATTTTAATCAAAAATCAAAAAATGGAACAAAAAACAACATAAATGTCTTAAATCCTCTTTCATAAAATAGTAATTAAGTTAAAAATTAGTATTACTATTCGTCTTTCACTTAATACCAATTAATTTTTTGTTATCATCACTTTATTTGTTCTAATCATATCGTAGTTAGTGCGTTAATCTTCAGGTAGGGTATTTTTAAGCATTGTAGGTCTTCGAACTTTCTCGCGGTAATTTTTGGCCTGCTATTGTATAAATTTTGTAGAGTAGTGGTAATATTTGCCACTTATCTGGGAATCTAAGTTTGTAATAAATATCACCATTTGGAGTGCAGCGAAGAGGTCTTATATCTGTTAGCTTATGATTTCCTGTAGATCCAGCAGGGTGAATGCTTTTATAAAATCGAATCTCATCAAACTTCTTAAAGAATTGGTAGTTTAGATATTTTACCTCGTATGGACGCGGTTTTTTCCTTGCAGATCTACAGATGGATATATACCCTGCATGAATATCTTAATATCTTTGTTTTTTAAGACCCTTTCTATGGTTGAATGCATAGAGTTCGCCTCCATTTGCATATGCCCGACCTCAAGGAATTTTTGCTCCATCACATCTTCATTCATAGCTGTAGTGGGTAAAGCGTTACCCAAGACAATTCCTGTTCTGGTAAGTACACCCACACTAAAAAATTACTTTCATCGGTTCAACAGATTCCTACTGGAGTTCGTCGAACGCAGGTGGCTCTGTTCTGGCGGGCATTTTCTGCCTTAAAAAAACTTTGGCATCAACATTAACAATATCATTCCATTACATAAGCTCTCTAATTACACGACCAAATAAATAACAATATGAATTATTGTAACCGAACGCATTTAAACGAAATGTAATAGTTTTCTTCATAAAATGAAGTACTGGTGTCTTATATGTATTTTTCAATAACTTTTAGTTGTTACATTACAAGTTGATTTGATATTGTATGTGAAAATTTTTACCAGCTTCGTTATTGGATTTATCACGACAAAAAATGTGAATTACCTCCTACTTCATCTATCAAGTTACATATACCTAGAGCTTTCTACGTAACATATCGTCGGCTAAGAGGGTAAAACCAGTTAAACTCACTTTAATTGTTAAATAGGCAACAAAGTGTGATACGTAGAACAGCCAAATCCATATAATTCAAATTGTGCGGCTAACTCGATGATTGACGCCATATTTTGTATTGTGTCTTCGGCGATATAACATACCCGTGTATGTTTTCAGCCGATGCAAAGATAATCATCATGAGCAAAATCAAGAGCAATCAACCACTTCAAAGCCTTTTGCAAAAGAGCGTCAAGAGTTACTGAATTTTTTGGGCTCAATACCCGTCATGGAGTCACATTACTGCCGAGCAAAAACTAAAAAAAAAATATGTGTACTTTATATAAAGTTGGAAAATTACTTGAAATAGATTACATGAGCATCAAACTAAAAAAGGAGAAGCGAGAGCAGAAAAGGAAAAGGATAAAGAAAATATTGTTTTTACAATAGACCTAAATCTCCTAAATCCAAAATAAGCAGCTCGTATTACCGAACAAAGCTCCAAATACATAACCTGACATTTATCAATTTAAAAAATAAAAACGGTGTCTGTTATTTATGGAATTAAAGTGGAGGCCTAAATTTCGAAGAATTTGCTAGTATTTGGATGGATTTAATAGAGAACAAAGTTGTACTCCAAGATGAATCTGTTCAACCGATGAAAGTCATTTTTTACAGTGGTGGGTGTACTTACCAGAACAGAAATTCAGTCTCGGGTAACGCTTTACTCACTACAACTATGAATTTAAATATCGTGATATAGCAAAAATTCCTTGAGGTCGGACATACGCAAATGAACGCAAATGCATTCGACGAGAGAGAGAGGGCCTTAAAAAACAAAGATATTCATGTACCAGCAGAGTATATATCCATCTGTAGATCTGCATCGAAAAAAAAAACGCGTCGCCAAATTGTCGACGTAAAGCTTGCATTTCCGATAAATCTTGCTGTTGCGTTAGAGCTGTTGCGTTAAAATAAAATAAACAATACTGAAGCATCGGACAACAGGATGTGCGTAGACATGTAATACTAACTTTGATATAAAATTATAATGTACATTAAATATTTATTCATTAAGATAAATTATTCTAAAAAATTTCGAAAAATATATTCTCTACCATGATTTGAGAATATTTCAATGGATCTCTTTTTAAGACAGGTAGTGAATTAACGACATAAAATGAGCGCCAGAACAGATTCGTCTGTGTTCGGTGCGCTGTGATCGAGGCTTGTCGCCACGAGCTGCAACGTTGATAAAACGCGTAATTGTCAATCTCGATTAGGGCCAAACGCCGCAAAAACCATTTGTTCATAATTTGTTTAAACAATTGTGATTTGAAAAAAACGTACCAGTTTTTCGCAAAAACGCCGGGCATATTTGGTTTCAGTGGCTCAAAATAGGTAAGAATACCACTGTTTTAACCTCAGCCCTATGATTCCACACGGCAGCATTGACCGCTCCCGGACTATGAGTTTTAACTCGGAACCACTAGAAATGCAGCGAAATTTCAAGTTTGCTGAGAGTCATTCAATACAAACGAAGAATAACACGCCGATTTCTGGAATAGTTCCAAACCAAATGGCCCCTTTGAACAATGTGACATTTTTATCATCTGCCGTATGGTCGTAGGAATGAAAAATAAATTCTACTAGATAAGCAAATAAGATAAATTAAATAAACCTTATTCACAACACAATAAAAAAACAATGTAATCATGATATATTTTGATTCCAAAAAGTTTCCTTCTTCAGCGTGATAAAATTCGAGTTTTGTTAATGTCGAATAAAGTGTTTCAGACGGAATGAGCACAAAGTTTTCAAAGCCAAAATTTTCAGTAATTATAAAGTACATCGTAGCTTCGTATCTAAATTCATGCCTAGGTATTTAGCGTTATTTACATATTGAATAATACGATTATTAAAGATTAAAGGCATTTGAACAGTGTGTATTTTTATAAACTTCACATGCACAGTTTCATTTTCATTAAGCTGTCAGTCCAATCATTAACTTAATCTAACGATTTTTGGACTATTTAATTGGCCTCTTATTCAATTTTACCAACTAAAAGATCCAAGAAGTAGCAATTTAAAAAAAAACATTTTTGAGAGAAATCGAAATATTATAAAGTTGCGTTACCTTTTCAACATATCCATCCTATAAGCGATTGAAGATATTCTTCAACTTCTCCAATTTTTCTATTATTACATATTTATCCAATTTTGTTGTATACCTTTTCCCTATCTTTCCAAAATCCCAATTCCTTCAAGAAATTTTAGAATACAAAATTAATTAACCTTATTTAATATTTTAGGACATTAAATGGTCACAAATATGCAATAAAATGTATAGATTTTCATCCTTATGGAGACTTTTTGGTCTCTGGAAGTGCCGATAGCAGTATTAAAATGTGGGATACCCGAAAAAAAGGGGTACTTTTTACTTACAACGGACATAAGGGTAGGTATACAAAAAGGTTGCTCTTGTTCATAACTTTGTTCCAAAAATTTAAATTATGTGCCAAGCTGTCATAAATTTCGGAAACAAACCGAAAAAATTCTCTACAAACCTTTGAGCTTGATCCAAATCCCGGCGAAAGTATTATAAAATTTGCTATTAATTGTTAAACTTATACTACTCAACAACCAATTCAATTTTAGATCATAACAATCAATTAATAAACAAACACATTGTCTTTGCAAATATATTCGCCAATCCTTGTAAGATAAGATAAATACCTTGTCGGAGCATTTATTGACATTGCATAGGCCCTTGACTCAGTTTGACCCAATATTCTAGATAAGATTTGAAAAAATACTTATCATACATTCCTAAAATTCAACCTTCATAGAAAAAATTACCTTAACCGTTTACCCGACAAGTTGTGACATCCTCCAAGGAAATTGTTTTTGCTTGGATCCAAATAATTTTAAATCCAACTGTGTGGGAGTTTTGAAGAAACTCATTGGAGAAATACAGTCCTGTACGGTGACATTTTTGGCATTTCTATTTTGTCATTGTTGCTGTACATTTGCTTGCATCCTTTTACTGTGTAAGATCTTTCCTTGCCCAATAAAATGATTAGCTTCATCTTTGAATTTTTTTCAAATGAAAAACTATTAACTGTCTATTAATTTCTCTTCTGTATTTCTTTTCAGTTGGCGACAAAGTAATTTTGGTTTTGTATTATAAAATACACATTTATTTTTAACAAAGAATATTTTTTAACCAATTATATATCTTCCGTATTGTTCAATGACCTTTTGCTATCTTTCTTCCAGCTTCATGATTCCGCGCTCATAAATTTTCTGATCCTTATCAGCAAAAAATTGAACCAAGTACGATTGAAGGTCATCGTTCTTTGTGAAAGTTTGACCATTCAAAGAATTCTGCAAACTTCGAAATACATGATAATCAGAGGGTGCCAGATCAGGGCTGTAAGGAGGATGTGGCATCACTTTCCAGCCAAGCTCAAATAGTTTCCCACGAGTTGCCAAAGATGTGTGAGCCCTTGCATTATCATAGTGGAACACTAAACCTTTCGGATTTGACAATTATGACCATTTTTCTTTGATTCCTTCATCCAGTTTTTTTAATTGTTGACAGAAAACATCAAAATTGATCGCTTTGTGGTTCTGGTTCATTTTTCATCACCAGTGATGATTCTTTTCAAGAAAGGATCGGTTTCATTTCGTTTAAGATGCATATCGCCATAAATAACGATTCTTTGTGATAAAAGAATTTCTTTCAGTTCGTGAGGTACAATTATAACTTTAATTTCGTCATCATCAACTTCAATAGACCGACTGGAACGTTGCTCATATTTGATTGAAAAATCTCTAGAACGGAAATTTTTATACCAATTCTGAAACTTGCGCTCTTTTAAGCAATCACCACCATAACCCGTAACTAATAGCTTATAAAAAAATCAAGCACTACTTGTATTTAAAGTTACGTCAATGTGACCAGTAACACGTGACAAAAATTATTCAAAAAATAAAGCAACGCTCTCTATCAGTAAAAAGTGAACTTTATATATGTGAACCAATGAATTTTTCTGAACTATTGTCTTTTTCTTTAAATAAAAATAGTTATAATATGTTATTGCAATTAATAAATTGAAGGTACGGTGAACAGCGTCAAATTCAGTCCCGACGGACAATGGATAGCGACGGGCGGTGAAGATTCCACGCTAAAAATTTGGGATCTACGAGTCAGTCGAGTTCTTAAAGAATTCAAAGATCACATGAATCCGTTAACGTGCGTGGAATTCCACCCCCACGAATTCCTTTTGGCCAGCGGAAGCATCGACAGATCCGTAAATTTCTTCGATTTGGAAAACTTCAATTTGGTATCGACGGAAAGTGACGTAGGAGCTGTAAGATGTTTGACCTTTAATCCCGATGGCGAATGTCTTTTTGCTGGTACGAGGGATTATTTGAAAGTGGTTGGTTGGGAGCCAAACCGTTTGTATGATTCGGTGCCCGTTTATTGGGGAAGAGTTACGGATATTTCTGTTGCTTCTAATCAGTTGGTAAGTTAATATGATAAATATTCTAAAAGTAGTTTAGGTTTAATAGGCTGAATCACAACTTTTATTTAGATATTTCTGGGAACTCATAATTGTAAATTCAACTTTTCTCGAACAATTTTTGCCCTTTGGAGCGTCACAGTATTGAGATTTTAGTTTTTTATTGTGCTTTATACATTTCTCCACTCTATCCGACCCTTTGCTACTCCATTCGTAGTATTTCCCTTTCTTCCTCCTTTCTCTGCTAGTTGTTCTAGCCAAGTTTTCTTGGGTCCTACTCAATTTCTTCTTTCCATCCAAAGTTTTTATTATTTTGATCCCCTTAATGCTTTTGCTTTTTCTGTTTTTTCTGTGATATCGTTTCTTCCCCTCCTATTGTCATACAATTCTCCTTCGTCGTCCAATTCTTCTCTTGTCATGTTTCTTTCTTTTTGAAAATTCTCTTCCATATCTGCAACTTCAATCATTTGTCGTATTGTTTTTTTTTATTTTCTCCCTCTTTATTTTCTGTGTTACTTGTTATTGTCAAGTTTTCTTTGGTCTTGTGATGTTTCCCTATCTGTGGATTTCTATTTAAAAATTTCCTTCCATATTGCCACTATATTTTCCATGTTTACTTTTATAATATTTCTCATTCTTCTTATTTCACCCCTATCCCTTCCTCGTATCGCTCTGATTTTATTCCAAAATCCTCTTTTTTTATTGTTTCCCAGTATTTTCTTTGTTATTTCAATTTCCTCCTTGACTTTATTTTTCATAGCTTTCTATGCATGTTTCTTTCTTTAATTTTCAATGTAATTCTCCATTGTTGCTTTTCTCGTTTTAATTATTGCTCTTAATTCTTGTGTTCACCGTGAGATGTTATAATTTTTTCCTTCTATCTCATTTTCCATCAAATTTCATCAGATTCTCGATACATTATTTCTGTGGACTATTTCCATGCTTCTTCTAGCCTTAGTTTTTAAAGTTGATACATTTTCTAAACAGCGTAGTGAACGATCAACACAAAATGTGTAAGATAATTGGTGGCATACCAATTCCTTCCAAGAAATAAATAACATTTACTCAATAACATTGAAAGTGTTCATTCAGCAGAAATAATTTCTTGGCGACATCTTTATTATATTTAGAGCCAGCTATGATACCAGAATCAACGTTCGTTATCAATAATTCCTCTACTTGTGTTAAGCCCATTTTTTGGCGCTTAAATTATAATATTAGAAAACCAACTAGGCAACTGAGGCCTACCACCGAAAGTTTCTAGACAATTTATTCTATTTTTTGACATTTTGCAGATTGGCGCTTCTTTTCATTTAACCAACGTTCAAGTATATGTAGTAGATTTAAAAAAATGCAAGCCTTTCAGCATATCATCAGTTCTCGATACGCAGACGGGTCCGTTTATGCCTAATCAAAGCATAAGAAAAAGTTTTTCCAAAGCTGAACGACCGCCTAGTTTGAAAAGTAGAATATTAGATGTAAAAACAATTGAAGAAAGCACATCTGGAACCGATCCCGAAGAAGAATCTACGGCAGATATTACGAACGTAAAGGATTACAACGAAATTTTCAGAGGCAGAGGATGTGAGTACTGTAATTTTTGTAAATATTACTAAGAAACTTTTTAAATTGTTTTCTATTTTAATAATTTTTGTATTTCTATCATGAAAGAGATGGTTATGAAATTCCTTGTGAAGCTACAAATATTGGCCACACAAGCCAATACCTGGAATAAAGAATAAAGAGTCATAAAAAATACCACAGATTCAACAAAACGTGAAAAAGAAAAAAAAACATCAGTTTGGTTATGCAAATACAAAAACTATTAAAACAAAACAATTTTAAAAAGAGAGAATCCAAAAGTCTTCTTGCATAAAACATAAGTCATTTATATGTTAAAACATTCGCAATTTGCCGTTGTAATTTTCACCTTAGAAGATTGATAGACTAAGTTTTCATCTGGCTATTACATGATTTCTTTCTATTTTTCTCTAATCTCCTATCTTCTTGGATGAGTGTTCAATTTAAGGAAAAGGAAAGTCAGTAGGACTCACGTCAGGTGAGTTAGAAGATTCAAGAGCCACAGAAACGTTTTTATTGGCTATCATGTCGTTTATTGAAATTGTGCGGATCTTCCTCATCTCCATGTTATTACAACCCATATGCTGGAGGCCAGATGTACAAGTTATAAGCAAAAAGGCTATTTTTTACAAGTACTTAAAAGTAGGCTTATTGATTTAACAAAAACTTCAGAGTTCTATTGACTTCTCAAAGTAAAAAAAAATCGATAATCATTAGATAGAAGAAAATAAAAAATACTACGTTGTAGGGTAAGTTTTTCTCGATAAAAAAGGTCTTCTACAGTTTTGTGTAAAAGCTAGAGTTTTGTTAGGAAAAAATTCTAGAAAGTTAGTATAGAATTAGGGCATCCGGCGCGGCAGCTGCTATGTTTCTCGGGTTGTATAACTTGTGACCATGATAATTGAAAAAATTTTCCCCAACTCTCAAATGAGTCAATTGAATATGAATCTGAGAATGAAATATCAGATTCCGATATTGACATTGATGAAGATGTAGATTCTAGATGATTTTTCTATATTTTCAATAAAATATCATATAATAAGAGGAAATTTCAATATGTATTGATTTTTTTCATATTGCTTACAATCAATTAAAAAAACTTATTTAAAAATTTTGCGGAAAATTAGAAATTTTTCAAAATTTTCAGATGTTTGGCATCTATATATGAGATATTTATAAGCTTGATTGGCTTAGAAAAACGACTTGATAATTTTAAGAATTTTTCCCGAGAAAACTATAGCTTTAAAAAAAGTGGAAGGAACCTTTCTATCGAAAAAACCTTACCCTACAACGTGGTATTTTTTTTTCTTATATCTTCATCACAGACTGCAATAATGGGAAATTCTGAAAATCAAAATGGTTCTCCATTTTTTTTACTTTGGGAAATCGATAGACCTCTGAAGTTTTTCTTAAATCAATTAGTACACTTTGAAGTGCTTTAACCTTATTCTTTTGATGAAAAATTGCCTCCATCGACTGGGCTATTAATCAAAATCTGATGTGACTGAAATTCAGATGCTACTCAATCATTCTGTTTGTCAATTGACGATCTAAATAAACAAGTTGACATTTTCATCAGTTGTTACAGTTGAGCGCCTTCCCCTACGTCGTTCATTTTCCATTAGCTCTCGTCTTTTTGAAAACACATTGAACCACTGAAGCATCTGGGTTTTTCAACAAAACATTTCCTCCTCGGGCCTGCTAAAATTTAGGAAAAGTTTCTGCTGAAATATGCTAAAGTCTTAAACAAAATCTGATGGCACAGTATCTACTATTTGAAAGTATTATGCTTCCAGTGACGTATCTATACAAATTATAGTGTCCTTTGTCGTTTGCTAGGGGAAATTCTGAAAACTCGTGTTCTGCTTTTTGACATCGAAAAATATATAGTAAGATATTGATGATCTATTGTACCAAATTCAGAAATCATGTATTCTAATGACTCTGATAAGTTTCTTGAAAAAATCGTTGCTTTTAAAGCTAAATTTCGCATTGAATCTAAATTAACTTTGTATTCCAGTACAAAGGACACCGCCTCCCGAACCAGAACCCTTCCAGGAACCGGAAAAAGACGAAACTCTGGGTAAGTTATGGAAAGACCTGGATAACTTATTTTTCTGTTTCATACAGGATTGGCTGCCTGAAACTGTTATCTTTAGGTTGAGAATTAAAAAAATATTATGTATTGATCAAATTTTCTAATAAGAAATTTTATTCAATGTTCGATTCTAATAAGGAATCAATATTAGTCAGATATTGATTCAAAAATCCTAATTATACCCACAAATACTAGGCATACATATAAAGCTTTGCAAAACTGATCTCTATAGAGTTTTCTCAAAATAAACGTGACATAATCATGAAAATGTATATTGTAAATTGTTTTGAGATGCCATTTAAAAATTCTAGAGCTATTCACCTGTTAAAAAATTTTTTCAATTGAAAATCTAATTCAGAATAAATACACAAGTTCAAATTTCGTTCTAAAAAAGCTAGAGACTTCAGAGAATTTCTGAAATATTTGTATTCCTTGTGATATTGATCAAGAGATTTTGACTTTCGAGGCGCACTTGATGAGATGCTTGATTCGTTGAATATAATTAGGTCTATTTACTTTTTCCTTGCTTCAAAATCAATTTTCGATATGTGAATTACGTTAGATAATATATAGTAAGTTTTGGATTAGTAATTAGATTTCATCAGTCCAAAGTAAAATATTCGCGAAATATATATTCTCAAGTTATAGAATCTGACCAACCCCTTCATCATCATGCCATTTAATTTTTTAAATTATGGCTAGTGCTTTGAGCTCCTACATATCCTTTTATTGAGATGTTCTTTTGCTATAGTTTTTTCTTGGTCCGGTCTTCCTTTATCAGCGTTCTCTATTCTTTTCTGTTTTTCGCATTTGACTTTCCAGTCTACTATTTCTAGGATTCTAGTATCTTCTTTTCCAGGTATTCCTTGGTTTGCTCCTGTCCCTTGACCATAGAGGTATCCATTGTGTTATCTTCCTCACTATTTCTGTAGTTTTTGTTCTCATGAAGTGTCCTGCCCAATTTAGTCTTTGTGCTTTCACATATCGTAGTAAATTTTCTCCTCCCAGCTCTTCTATTTCTTTATTTTTCTTCAATCTTCTCTCTGCATCTCGTATAATATGTAGTATGAGTATAGTTCTCAGTATTTTTCTCTCGATTACCTTACCAAAGACTGAAGGTAAACTATGTCTCTGAAGACGATAACTTGGCTATCGAAAGAGGTGGGAAAGAATGGGAACCTTGTTATAAAACAAGTCCGCTTGTGCTTGTGTACACAAAAAATATAAATTCTAATGCCTAAAAACTACGAATGAACTTGAAAAAGGCATAAAAAAACTAATTCTAACATTACAGCAAGCTACTCTAAATATACTTATTGAAATTAAACAATTGATAAAAGACAAACGTACAACTAAAGAAGGAAATAGCAACAAATTCACAGTCCAGTTGTCAAAATAGAATGCAAATGATCAACCAATATACTGAGAAGAAAAATATCACAATTTCAAACTGTTTCATTCCACGACTGTGTTACATTTTTCAACCGATTTAACAATTCTGTATGGCATTCAATTACAGCTACAAATAAACCACTAAAAGTAAACCCCCCTTTTGAAAACAATCGCTCACTCCAGGACCCTTCCCGTAGAGCAATAAAGAGAAGGCTGGTTTACTTCCAGAACACCTTGATAAAGTTTTTACACCTAATGATCACCAAGAAATAATGGAATACCTAACTCGCTATAGAATTGACAGATCCGATCACTTCTAAGCAAATTAAAGAAGAAATAACCTGTTTAAATGACAAAAAATAGCCAGAACCTAATAAAGTAAGCGCAAAAATGCTGAAAGAACTCTCATAATGATAAACTACTCATTTAATGGTGTATTTACTCTTCAGTCATGACCTAAACAACTAAAAGTACCTGACAATATAGCAGTGCCCAAGCCAGGTAAAACCCCAAATCATGTAATTTTTTACCGACCCATTAGTATTTGGTCGATTATATCGAAAATTCTTAGAAAAACCCTGATATACAGAATGAGTCCCATTTCAAATGTAATTTCGCAATACCAATTTGGTTTCCACTATTCACACTCCACAGATCAACAGATCCCTCGAAGAAAAAATGTTGCACATCAGTTTTTCTTTTCAAAACAAAACATTACCTTCAATTAATAAAGCCGACAGTTCAGAACCGGAATTAATGGTGAAGCTTCAGGCACATTCCTGGTGAAGTCTGTGATGTCCCAGGGCAGCATTCCGGGGCCATTATTATATTTACTATATACATCAGACAGCAAGCTGAATAAACTGAAGCCTAGGGCGACAAGTTGTGTTACACAGTTTTTTATTTCGATTTAAAAAATTCAAATAAAAATACATACACTACTACGCCGCGCGTCTTTGCCGACTTTTAGAATTCTCCAATACATCTAGGCAGCACCGGATCCAGGGCGGAGACACGTTCGTAACAATATTAAATAAATATTGAATAGTTTTAAGACATATCTCCCTTACTTTAAAATTAGCTCATGACTGAAATTTTCATTGCTTAAAATAATTTCTTTTGATCTTTACGTCAAAATAATCAAGGATCTCATATGAAACATTAGTTCTCAAATTATCAAGTTGAAATTTTATAGAATATTGAATAAATGTGAGCTAATTTTAGAGGTCAATAGGGGCGGCAAAAGATGAATGGAGTACAGGGGGCAAATCTTTAAATCCACCAATGTCAGACAGAAAATACTGTAAACGAGAACATTTTCGGATGATAATCATTCTATCCAGTCACGAAGATTCAGGAACTGAGACAGCTTACCACCAACAGGACTTAATTTTCTTAGACGATTAACCGAGGAAGTGGAAAATAAAAATAAATGAGAATAAATCTGTACAAATAACATATTCAGTTTGAGAAAGAACCTTAATGTCTATCAGTCATTATAAATAATTTTGAAATACCAGAAACACATTCAGTCCGTTATCTTGGAATACACTTGGATCCAAAGCAAAACTGGAAAGATCATATTGTCAAAAAGAGGAAAAAATTAACTATAGACAATTTTATTTATAAGTCTGTGATAAAACCCATATGGACTTGTGGCAATGGGATTGTGTCAGTAAATCAAATATTGCTATCTTCCAGAGGTTCCAATCCAAAATACTTCGTGCGATGTTGAATTCCCCTTGGTATGTATCAAATGATACTTTCCATCCAGCATAGCAAGAACTATCAGGATTGACTTGAGGGACATTAGAATTCTTCAATACAACCATTACTGAAACCACAAAGAGAAATATCACTTCCTATATATCTTAAATGAAATATTGAGGTCCCACTAGAAAAAACCTTATAGTGACATTGATGAATTTGGAGATACTGAGTTCTGTGCCAGTCAATAAGCTTATAAAATATTATTTATTTTGATTTTTGTACAAATAAAAACATACTTTTTATATTGTAACATAGAAAATTAAAATTGTTCTTTAGACTTTTATATTGCTTTGGAACACTCATAGGATTTTATTATAATTTTATTCTGTGTGGTAATTGTTAAAATAGTGGCACATAAAAAGGAACTTCTAAAAATTGTAGATATTAAAAAGTAAATTCCTTAACAAAATTTAGCTATTTATCTCTTGGTAATTTAGACCAAAGCTAGAATATCGAGACGTTGGTGATATTCATATTGAATACACAGTTTACTACCGCTATGCTACACCAACATTCACAACTACCCTGTCTTGATAATCGACTAGGACACATCTTAAGTAACACAGATGAAGTTGCGCCGGTCAGCTAGTCTCTGATAAATGACAGGATCAATAAAGTTGTGTGAGAAAAGTAATGAGACTGATTTTTCATTTACCACAGCTTTTATTTATTCGAACAACAATGTTATTACCTTCAAAGTAGTCCTCTTGGGAAGCTATACATCTACGAAATGGTTATTCTCATTTTTGGTAGCAATCTTCAACTATTATGGCTTTTAACTGTTCTTCATGGGCGTTTGAATGTACTTCGGAGTCTAGAGTCTAATGGTCCAGCGCAGACCAGTACACACATTGCCAGTGTTATTTTTAACACTTCATATATATTTTTTTTAATTTCAAATTAATTGAATGTTTTTTTTTCAGAACCACAAATTTTGGGAAACATTATAACAGAAAGTTTAGAAGCTCTCTCATTAGATAATGATATCAACAATTATAAAAATTCTAACATGCAACTAACTGTCAATCATTACTCTAGATCCAAGTCAAATTTAGATCAGGTGAGTATTTCATTTACATAAAATTTAATTTCTTACTATGAATAGGATTGTTTCCTTCGAATTTGTTGCTAGTAATCACTATGTTGTATTGAGTTACTTTTTATTAATATATAGTGCCATTAAAAAGTCCCCCGTGTCCTATTATATATAAATTAGTGGAATTTGAAAAGTTCTAAGCTACACCTCTTTTCAAATGTATCGAAACAATCTATTAATTTTACTAATCTTTTGTTTATTTATATTGAATAGAATTTGAATAGTAATTACAGATTGAAGGATTTACTTCAAAAATTGCTTGAAAGAAACACCATTTACTTCCAGTAAAATATCTGATTTTCAATCCCTTGTTATATTTTCTAAATATATAATATAATCATACATTCTGTAACAAGACGTTCTAAACCATCAATATTTCAATGTTTTTCTTATTTCCTAATTTTCTGTTACTCCGCGGTGAGGTAAATTTATACACACCATCTTTTACTTACTTAATTTATTAAAACGCTTACACTAATCTTAACTAACTTATACAGTAATTAACCTATCACTACTTATATGATTTAATATTTTCTACTTTATTTAAATTTTCTATTTCGTTACGTTCACTATTTTAATTATAAACTAAACTGTAGAAACTTGACAAAGTAGTTTTTGTACCCAAAACGAATTATTGAAAAATTTTAGAAAATGAACAAAGACGCATAAATAAAAAGACCTTCCTAGAAAGTAGTTCTAAAAAAGTAATATAAACAACTCGCCATTGTAATGAAAACAAGTATTTAATGCCTTATGAAAGACAGAACCGGCTTCGCGGTCCAAGTCGTGGACGAGATCGTAACGATATTATCAGGTTCAGTAGCCTAAATCTTCAATTTAAGATACTGTGGCTAATAAAAATCGAACTCGATAATACTTTGAACTTCATCATCTAATCCAAATACTGTCTCACTCCTATTGGATTATTATTTTCAAATCACAGAATTCATCAAGACCTCAGCAGTTAAATTGGTATTAGAGAAAACAGATCCAACAATATCGTTTCCCGGGATGCCTACCCAAAAATTCACAATTCAAAAATGTGAGAATTTGGGCAACTCCAATACCTCATATTCTGTGAATTCACATTTATATTGAAAATAACAAATAACTAACTAACAAATAAATTATTTTGTCAAAGTATGGCTGTTGATTAATATTTGTCTATATTTTCAAAAAATGTGCCAAACACAAAAAAGAGATTGTATTTTTTTCAATACATTTGAAAAGAGGGGTAGCTTGCCATAAAGTTCCATCAAAATTTATTATCCACATAAGGTCGTTTTGTGGGTTCCGTCCATTTCTGTTGACGAGGGCTTTCCATTTCCATCTCTTTTTGGCTATTTCCGTAGCCTCTTTAATATTGAATGTATTTGCTGCAGTTACTTCTCAATAGCTTTGCTCCATGTTCGTAGAGGTCTGCGTCTTTTTCTTTTGCCTGTTGTATTATAATTTAATGCTTGTCTGATTATGTTTGTTACTGGTTTCCGTAGTATCTATTTGTTTTTGTAGGTATGTATGTGGATATTGAGGTGTCATATATGCGACCCAAGGGATCTATTGTGTCCCCCTTTCTTGCTGCAATACTGTGGATTCCAGTGTTTACAACTGATCTGCTAATCCCACTCTCTTTAGAAAGTCCATAATGTGGAATGGATGTAGCTGCCACAGATCTTTGTTAATAGACATATATCATCAGAGAATTCAAGTTTCTCCAGTTTTTCAAATAAATTCCAGTTTATTTCCGACATTCTCCATTTTTCTCATTATCCAATATAATTACTATGTTTAACAGGGTTGACAAAATTCATTTCTTTTTGACATATCTCGCATGTTTAATCATTGATTTTTAAATTTTTTTTGTTATTTTGGCTTTCGTTCCTATAGTTATCCAGAAATTTATCTCAAAAGGAATAAAATCAAAATGGATCGAAAATTTAACTGATACTACAAGGATGTATCGATATCTAGTTAGCTTAGACCAAGTTCCATGCATAAATAAAATATTGTAGTACGTTCTGGCTACCACCTAATCGGTTTCCACTTCACATCTTTCGAATATCCTGAAAAACTAAAGGAATTAAATTATTTGTAAAAATTGTTACAGAGAATACCATAATTGTGTAACGAAATAATAAAAGCTAGAGGGTGTTACATCAATGAAACAAAAATTTAAATATGTAACAATTACAGATTGTAGTTATAATTATTACTATATTTTATCTATATATTTTCTTAAAACTATGATTATCAAAACCGTATTTTTATTTCTGTATCACACGAACTATCGGGAGGACAACTAGTTTATATTGACTTAAAAAAAACGAAAACCATAAATTTCGTGCTAACTTGTGTTATAATTCCGTTGCAGGTTTATGAAAATAGGAAGCAGAAAGATAATAGAGAAAACATATTGCCAAATATCAACAAAACGAAGCAAGCAGCTAAATTCGTCTTACAAAGGCAAAGTAGCTGTAAAGATGTACCAGAAAAACCACCCAAGACAAGCACTAATATAAAACATAGTGTATCAGATGCAAATATAAATAAGGGTAAGTTTAATTAAATTTAAATACCCTGTTTTCTGGGGTGTAAAGAAGGAGTATCTCTTATGGGAGAAAATATCCAGCTGTTAAATAACAGTTCAAAAATCTTCCAAAACGTCGCTGGTGTAGACAAAGGGTATGGTATAAATGTAACATTTGTAGAGGAATTGAAGTATGTCAAGTTGAAAAAAATATATAGTTTATTTTTGAAAATTACAACAACCTGCGTTGTATAAAAGTGTAAATAGTCGCCAGAGCATAAATAAAATTTGGCGCTTCCTGCAGTTCATCCGACATCCGATTATATACAGACATTGTTATCGTTTTCTCTACTTTTCAGAATTTATAGAAAGATTTATAAAAAGAAAACTACGCTTACACGAGGTAAAATGCTTTTGTCTAATTATTTTCCTTTTTTATTGAAAATAACCCCCCTCGCTTCCCCTACAATAAACAGTAACCATGGAACATGAATTTACCAAAATAAATACCTTCAATGTACCCATATTTGACATATTTCCTTCTGACTTGTTGACAAACAATAGAGTACTTCAGATAGGCCCACCGTGCCCCACTTGACGTTATCCAAGCCCGATGTCCTTTGAGAAGCCGATCAGACTGTGAAGTCGTAAGGCAGGTTGAGGGGTTTGCTCCGCGCTTGATAACGTGGTCTGTAGTTTCGACCCTCATGCGCCAGCGGCACTCCGGATCATCTGTGGTGCCCATGGTGTGAAGATAATATCTTAGATGGCAGTGTCTGGTTAGAAGTTCGGTCACTAGTCTGATTTCGCGCCTATCTAGCTGGAGCAGTTGTTTGGTGAGACACGAACGGTGTCCATCTATATGAGTCTTCGCTTGTATCATGCCAGGCGTCTCTATCCATCTCTGTCGAGCCCGCCTTGCGAGAAGACGTGATGGCAGCGCTTTTGGCCACACAAAGAATGGGTTCTGGGTCCATTGAAGGGTTCGCCGATCCCAGTCTAGCGAATGAGTCCGCTTCGTCGTTACCTTTGTTGCCCGAGCTGGATCTTGCAGCTATCACTTACCAGATTTTGAAGCGTTCCCCAAGTGAAAAAGATGGGTCTACTTTGGTGTGACCCCGCAGAAACCTGCGTCGGCCAAGCCATTCCTCCTAGAACTGTCTGTCCACTAGGTGGCTCCATTATTCAATATAGGGCTTGGAATCACCATTCCACTGCTCACGATCAGTGATTTGTACCTCCAAACCCTTATTATCAACGGTCGAAGGCGTCATTTGGTCGCTGACCATCGAAATGATTGGGCATATTCACCTATGGCCTGCGTCCTAATTGTTGCATGGTCAATTGATCCAGTCCGCAGTTGGTTTATGGCTTTTAATTGTATCACAAAATCTAGGGGTGGAAGGTCTAGTAAGACCTCAAGGGCCATAGTTGGGGTCGTACGCATGAATCCTGTGATACTGAGGCATGCAAGACGTTGGACTCTGTCCAGTCGCGCATTTACTTTCGCTTTCCCGAACAGGGCCACCAAACTATATGGCGGACCTACTGAAATGTTTAAACTACCAACAAAATTTTTTTATTGTTATGTACAGCTTCTGTTATAAAAAATCAATAAAAGCGCGAAAACTTGTATTAGCACAAGTACAGTTATGAAAATTTTAGAAAATATTCATATTATTCTATAATAACATTCATGTTTTGGATTAATAATTAGGTTTTATCACTGTATTTTACATAAAATTTAATTAATTGTTCATTTAAATTTTGTCAAAGCTTTTGAACATAATTTATTTTTTAGGTTCACAATCATCGAGAACGTCGTTTCGGAAGAACTCCTTCTCAAAACCTAGTCGTAATTCAACCAGTGTTCCTAATGTTTCAAAAATACCTAATGTCAATAGTGCCAGGAGTGCGGTCGTAAAATCCACGACTTTACCTCAAGTTGACATATACGTCAGTTCAGTAAGTGCAAATTATGAAGAGCGTGTCGTTGAGGATCGAGACATGTTTATACCCGTGTCGCTAGATAGACCGGTCGGATTGGATTTAGACGAATTCTTACCGGTAAATATATAATAATTTGAATATAACATCATGAAAATATTTCTACTTTACCATTAAGAATTATTATCCCATTTTTCTGGCCATTATTTTTTGTAATGTTTTCATCTAGGTATCATCTCTTTTTTCTTTTATTTGCCTTAAGTGGTGCCCAGCCAGTACAACTTTTTTCAATTAAATAGTTGTTTTGTCATATAAATATTTTTGCATTGAGTTTGTTTTCTTTTTCTCCACCTTTTATTCATTTATTCATATTAATATATTTTTCTACAAATTCTTTCCATTATTTTTTTTTTCAAAGTTTAATCAAATCGTTTCACATTTTCTGCTGTTGATTCTATTGGATCTGCGAACTCCTCCAGCAAGGCAAGCTGGTGTCTTACATTTTTGGGCTTCACTTCCTGCTGTTTTCATATCTTCTAATGTGATTTTCTTTTCCAGATTTATTATCTTTTGTCAGTCTCCTTTTTGCTCAGTCTCGTCTTGACTATTCAGGAGTATTTTTGCCACATTTCCATAACTTGGTCTACCTTCGTGATTACTATGCATCTTTTGTCTGTTATATTATTCAGGGTTATATTTTTCTTTCTCCACTGCTTCCTTATCATGTCATAACAAAGCTTTGGATTGCCTCTGTATGATGTTTCAGCCCAAAGTCTTTCCACGTATTTTCTTTTCTTCCTCAATCATTTCGTCACCTTTGTTTTTCCTAGAATGTATTTGTTATGACCTTCTATGTCCCCCTTTTTGTATTTGACTGCCTTTTTTATTTTTTCTGTCCACCAGTGTGTTTTTTTTATGTTTCTGTTCACAATTTTCGTGTGTTTTTTTTATGTTTCTGTTCACAATTTTCGTTGTCTTACAACATTCTTCTGCATCTTCTAAGACTTCTTTTAAATGTTTTTGTATTTCTTTAGAGTTACGTAGTGCCTCGCACTTTGAGAAGATGTGGATAGAGGTTTCGTCCTCTGTGCAACAGAATCTGAATGCAAGATCTTCTCCGATTGTACTTTTCCAGGAGAGTCTTTACCTGTCTAAGCCCCTGTAGGTTGTCCCAATAATTGGGCTTGCTGCTATCTACCTATTGTTCTGTAACTGATACAAAAGAAGGGTTCAGGTACTATGCAGGGTTTGCTTGCCCCTACTTAAGCACGTCTATCAGTTATTTAGTTTCCCTTCACTCCGTTGTACCCCGGAATCCATTGCAGGGTGCCTGTATTTTTCTCACCTGCCTTGATTAATTTTTTCAAGCAATCCCAAACGAGTTTGGATTTTATGATATTGTAGCTTAAAGCTCGAATAGCTGTTTGGTTATTGGACAGGATGATGATCTCCTGTTTGAGATAGTTCCTCTCTAGATTGAACTGGATATATTTTTTAATTGGATAAATTTCTACTTGAAAAATGATTGGTTTGTTGCCAGACTTTCAGAGTGCTACTTGATTCAATAGCCTAAAATATTTTTTAGTAGTTCATACACATAATCAGATGCTCTTGTGATGTCAAGGTTTCTCCTGTTTCTTACCACTTCTTGAACTGTATTTCTATTTTTTATACCTCCAAGTAGACTTTTTCATCCATCATTAGAACCCTTATTAATCCCGTGGTGCAAATTAAGACAAAATTTGCTTAATAACTTTTATAATATATGTATATTTTTTTGTTCAAGAAAAACTACAATGCATTAGGTTTCCAACAACAAATGCCAGATATGTCGGAAGCTGAAGTTTTAGGCGTGATTATGCGTAGCCATGAGCCCGTAATGGATATTATAAATACAAGGCTGAGAAGTTTGAAATTGGTCTTAAATCAATATAGGAGTAGAGATATGAAGACAGCTGTAGAATCGGCATTAGCGATGGGCGATATAGCAGTTTTGGTAGACGTTTTAGGTGTTATTAATACTAAATAGTAAGTAAAGTGAAATTAAAACATTTCATAACATTTGGATTTCATATTATATTTTTCGTAGCTCGTTATGGAACTTGGATCTCTGTGTTTTGGTATTACCGAAAATTTTGGATTTGCTACAGAGGAAATACGAAACGTGAGTACAACCATTTAATAATCGACATTGATAAACTTATGATAACTTAAACGATTGTACAAGATGTACAACACATTATTTTTTACATGCACACAGTTTACTTTGGGTCTGTGAAGATGATAACTTGGTTATCGAAACGCGCGTCAGAAAGTGTAATTGTTAGTATTGGTGTAGTGGTGCAGACCTGGCTGGTGAGTAGCGGGGTTAAGTCAACCACTAAATTTTTGAAAATATTTTTTTTTATCTAAAAGTATATTTGAGGCAACATGATATTTCAATATGTTGTAGTTTAAAGTTAGAAGAATAAGAATAAAAATAAGCCAGATGATTTTATCGGGACTTAACGTTACAAGTTACTCGCCAAAAAATTAAAAAAATGTATTTGAGGCAACTTGAAATTTCAATAGGGTATTATTTATTGAAAAAAAATACGATTTCTGAATAGACAGATCATTTTGGTGGTGCTTTATACCTGCCAGGTGATCTATTAAATAATATATAGGTGCGATTATGTAAGCCCTATAAATAAGCTGTAGTGTAAGAGGGAGAGTTTATCGGTCTTGCTTGCTGGGTTACTTCGGCTTTGACGATGTCATGTGACTTAACAATGGCCATGAGGTTTACCATCATAATTGTACCATGGAGATTTTCGTCTGCTCGTGATTGTAAATTATGAGAATGAATGAAACCGTCTCGTGTGAAACCACCTTTATCAATAAAAAGTACTCACGTGTTACAATAACTAATCCTTGTGAATAAACCTCCACATCACACTTATTAAACCACCTTTTAATACTTTTAAGTTGTAAGACAAACTCCAACGAGATAAAAACGTAAATTGTAAATTATGCGAATTAATAAAACCGTGTCGTGTGAAACCAGCTTCAAAAATAAAAAATACTTACGTGTTTCAACAACTAATCCTCGTTGGGTTTTCCACTATCACACTTATTAAATAAATTTTTAATACTTTTTAGTTGTAAGACAAACTCCTACGAGATAAAAACGAACACTGCAATCAGTTTATTTTAGGTTATGTTTTACTGACGGTCAAATGATAAGTACTCGTATATTTGTCTACAAAGTATAATTCTACTTTATCTCGTGTTAAAACGACCTAACTGTATGATATGGGACAATTTAAGTGCGAGATAGGACGTTTTATAATTGTGAATGTCTTTCTGAACAGGAGGGTTTTATGTAATATCATTTTGTCTGGCAAGTTAGGACGATTTGTTTTAGTAAATGTTAGATAGGACTTTTTATCTTTGAGAATTCATATTTTTTGAAGATAGGACAATTTTGCTAAGCAAATTTAAGAGGCTTTTTATACAGTTACGACGTTATAACTTAGGGAAATAGATGCTTATCGTATCTAACTACCAATATCTGCTAATATGTTGAAAATAAAAAGAAATGTAGGTAAGACGTTTTAACTAAAAAGAGTAGAGCTTAGCAAAAAAGTTTTCAAACATAACGTCTCTGTTAGAAGTTTAATATGGAAATCTAGAAGAAAACGAACGACGTGAAATAATTGCCAAAATTTCTCAACAAAATCAAGATCTGAAGTATCTATTAAGTGATTTGATAGCCAAACAAACAATTTACGATATATGTCGACGTGTTGAGACAGGTATTTCGATTAAAAGAAAGTCAGGATTAGGCAAAAAAAATGTCAAAAAAGAAGAGGAAAGCTTTGGTTAAACCGGCTCATGAAAAACTGGGAATCAGTTTGCGTAAATTTGGTAGAAAATTGAAAATCGATAAGAAATATGTAAGCAACATTTAAAAAGTTGTAGTTCAAAAACCAAAAAAATCGACTCTCAAACGAGAAGCAATAATTAGAACAAAAATCAAAATTTGTAAGCATCAGTGACAACGAGTTTTCACCCGCTAAAGGTTTGGAAATCATAAACGACGACAAGTCATATTTTACTTTTGATTGGAGTCAAACGGCGAATACGAAGACAAAAAGTTCAACTCGAAAGTATTGGTGTAGTTGGCGATATATTTTCGTGGTCGTTTTTCACTATACATTTGTCCTTCTGGAAATTCTAAGCCATAAGGTAATCCCTTACAATGATAACCATCTGAGTGAGGACCGTAGAGGTTTTTACAACTTAAAGAAATTGTCTTTTTTACGGACCGTATCTTTATTTTTTATCACTCGAATCAACACATTTCTATAAAGAAGTTGGAGGAGATTGGCATGTGGGTTGGAGTGTATCCAACAACTCCATATCATTGCTACCATATACTATTACTGATCCGCCATTGTTCGCATACTTTCTTTGTATGCAGTATTGTGCAAAACTTTTGTTAACTCATCTCAATACAGGAATACCGTTGATCGTTTTCAAATACGCAAAATCTAGACTCATCTCAGAACATGAAATATTTAACTCTCATACTTAAGGCCGGATTACATGGAGCAACACAACGTGAAAGAAAATTCAATTAAATGAGAGTCAACTTGTGGTCGTTTGACATAATGCATTGAAACGTACAGTACGAAAACGTTTTTTTTTTTGTTTATTTACACTCTTTCTAAAATTAATTTATCTATAGACTACACAATACACTTAACACTTGAAATAATTTACTTATAAATATCACTTAAAAAATGTATGTTATTACTTTTACTAATTCGTTCTTTTCACTATGACTATTGATTTAAAACTAACTAACTGCTATTACAAAAATCATTTATATACCCAAATAAAATTCTACAATGTTCTAGAACAAAAAGAAATTAATAAATAGGCATTCCTAGAAATTATTTAGAAGAAATACTGTAAATAAACCGCCTGCTACTACTAAAAATTATATGCAAATAAACATAAAACGAGCTCTGGCGTTTATAAAAAATGTAAAAGACGCCGCTCGAAAAGTGCCGCTCGAAAAGTGCCGCGCGAATTCGTCGTATTTTTAAAATTCCATAGTAGCTGGTCAGGGCCGGCCTAGGAAACCATTTTGCGAACTTGTTCGTAACAGTACAGTGCAAGGTGCAGTATTTTTCATCCAAAACTTGCGGCACTTGCAACTTTATCGATTTGCTGACACTATTATTGTATGAAAGTCGTAATGCTGGAGAGAAAAGTGTTAGACTTGGTTAGTGACGGCCATGATGCAATAGCAAGAGCCTTCCTTGCTTGTTAAAATGATAACAAACATGAGATACAAGAGTAATGTAAAAATATAGAACATACAAGTTTCCCAAAATGTCTACTGACCTTTCAAAAGAAAAACTGCGATGTAATTTGCGAAACTTTATCGAGTATCTTGGTCCTTGCTAAACCAAACACCAAGAGATTTACGTTGTAATTGATGAATTATTTATCCTATTAATTCGTTTCTAATTATTATTTTATAATTTAAAGTATCTATGACGAAATGTTCAAATATTCAAAGGTTAGAACTTTTTATAGTTGATTAATGATATCAGTTTTACGTAGACATTATGTTTTG
The DNA here is from genome assembly GCF_026230105.1 of Diorhabda sublineata. Taxonomy (NCBI): domain Eukaryota; kingdom Metazoa; phylum Arthropoda; class Insecta; order Coleoptera; family Chrysomelidae; genus Diorhabda; species Diorhabda sublineata. The sequence continues at coordinate 17,143,611 of NC_079480.1, read as the reverse complement.
GAGACAGTCTGTAGGAGTTCCGTGTTTAAAAATATTAAAACAAAAAAAATAAGAGTGGCTGTTCGTTGAATAATGATCGATTTCCGTCATTAGTCTACACTAAATCGTTTTCATCCGACGCTATCGCAACAGCTGACGCCCTTTTTCTTTTTCCCTTCACGAACCACTGTCTCATGTGCGTACAAGGCGATCTTCGCTGTCAGAATAACGTAATAAAAATATAGTATTTCATTTAGAATTTTCCAACTTAGAATTTGAATAAAACAAAGTGTGAGTTCTCCATAATACTCTTTGCAATCGTTGTCCACTGTCATTTCAAGTTCTGTAGTCTAGTGCCAATGTCTATGGTTGACTCTATTAACAGTTCACTAGACCACTAGAACCTTTCCTTTGTTTTATATGGTCTGAGTTCAGACAATACCAACGTGAATTTTAGTATTTATCATTCTCTCTATGGAAATATTGAGCAAGTAGCTCCTTATTGGGTCAAAGGCAATTGTCACGCAGATACTGTTCACAAAATCTACGACTACGTCTGCAGTCTGTAGAGAAGAATTTTTTGCTGCTGTTAAAGGTGAATGACATGAGCTGAAACGACATGTTGACACTAGATAACTTTCGTTGCTTCCTTGTGTGGACATCATACTTTTGAATTGGAATGCTTTGAGTGATTATATTTTTGGTTTAAACAAAGATTGTCCTACACATATTTAAAATATTTTGCTGATGTATGAAATCTGTGGGAATAGAAATGTTTAACTATTCTTGGATTTTTTAAATAACTTCCATAACTTGAAGATAAAAATATCATGAGACCAAAAAATATTCTTCAACTAAATTACCTCATAAAAAGTTATATATTCAAAATGTTTTCTCATTATTTGTTCATAGATGTTTAGATTATTAGGCTTCCTTTAATGATTGCAATACTGAAAATAACTTCTCCAATATATATATATATATATATATATATATATATATATATATATATATATATATATGCTTCACGCAAGCTTTTTAAGCCCATAGCATGGAAGTGATTCCCTTCCACTCTTTCCTATTTTTCGCTTTCGTTTTTCAGTCCTGAATTCCTCTCTCTCTCTCTCTCTTTCTTAGGTCTTCCATCACACTGGGTACCATATTTTCCTTGGTCTTCCTTTTTTCCTTGTACCTCCTTGGTCTTTGTCCATTACTTTTTTTGTTGCTCTAAAATCTAACATTCTTTTGTTTGTGACCCAGCCACCATATTCTTTTAATCTTATTATTTTGCTTGGTTCTACTTCCTTGCACCTTCTGTGCGTTGGCGATTATCTTATGGTCAGACATCTATTTATAGCGGAATGACACAGCTCACCGGTGTTACTTATGCGAGTCGAGTGGGACTTGTATAGGTATCTTTCTCCTCTAAGAACGTGACCCAAGTATTCAACCTTTCGTATCTTGATCAAGTTGAACAACTTTCTCTCAGTCCCCGCTCTTCTTAGTACATCCTCGTTCCTCACTCTGTCTGTCCATGGTATACGCAACATTCTTCGAAGGATCCACATTTCGAAGGCTTCTAGTTTATTGATGGACGATATCTTTGAAATCCATGTTTCCATACCGGACAGTAAAATTGACTATTCTATATCGAAGGTCAAAGGAGAGATTAAATTAAATTTAATGAATACCTGTCTTGCGTGTTCAATGCGGCATTTAATTTCCTACTGAGGGTCCCATTTCTCATTTATAGTTAGATATTTTAACGTCTTCACTTACTGGATAGGCGTGTTATCTATATGCAGTTGGGCACTTAAAATTGCATTTCTACTTATTGCCATGCACTTGGTTTTTGTTGCATTTATTTTTAAGCCATACGATTTCCTAATGTTATTTATTTTATTCAGAAAACTGCTTCGCGTATAGCCATAGCGCTTTTAAAACCCAACTAGGTCACTTCACTTAGTTCTTCTAACTTTCTGAACATCCTTGTGTGAAAGATACGGAGGATTAGCTTGAGCATATCACTCGCTTGAGCATATCAGTCTATGATCTTTGCATTTTACCGCTTTTGATATCTTAGGAATCATTATAAAAGATGGGTAGAGCCAATCGTTTGGATATACATAACTTTGAACTTGTTCTAATCATATTGACTTTTCTTCGTTTAGTTGTATTGACAAAATTCTTATTGCTCTTTTTCTTTGTGGTGTTGTCATTATCATGAACTTCGATTTGTCTTCGTTGAGTTGTAGAGTCACTATTTCTGCCATTTCTATGAAGGCTCTGTAGGCTTCCTTAAGTTCATTTTCCAATGTTTACGTATGCCAATAGTTGTAGTTGAGATTGATTTATATTAAACTAAAAATTTAATATCATAAATCTTATGACACTTTGTTAATATGCAAGAATCACAAATAAAAAAGTGAATAAATAACAAATATACAAGGAAAAAAATCGATTAAAAATCACATCTCTATAACGCATAGATTAATCGCAAATTAACAATAAGGTTTAGCCAATAAAAGCTGAAAAAATATTTGCTACCCTATTTCGACTCTCTGATAACTCCATTAGAGAAATTAACTTCTAAACCGGGAATTTTATAATCCGAATAAACACGATAATTGTAGTATTTTTTTATGCTGACAATTAACATTATTTAAAAATTCCGATTCCCTTGTGTAATAAGTCGGACGCCCTGTATAAATAGCGAACAATTAGTATTACAAAAAACCGTTCTGCTAACTAATAGCTTTAACATTCGTGTAGATAATTAGTCGATTCTCGTATTTATAGGCTTGTTTACGTTCCACCCACCCCTTTCACGGTTGGACGGTTACTGTATACGTAACACGTAAACGTATACACCTATCCACCGTGGTAAATACCCATAAATTAAACTAGACTTAATTAAAAAGAAATTTGAGAAGGATATGGTTTAGTGCCCTTACGCTGCTCAATTATACCTATGGCAAATAGATGTAATTCAATTCACAGGTGCAAAAAACGATAAATTCGAGGATGGTTTGATGAGACAGTAAAAAAGGTACTTTAATTTAAAAAAAATATCTTGTTTCAACACACTCAGCGAGTTCCTAATTTTTTCAAATGTTTCAAAAAATAATCTTTCGGACCCTGCGCAAAACATGCGTTAGTGTCTACCACAACCTCTTCATTTTTTTTTTTTTTCGATCTAGCCATTTTTTGAATTTCTAGAACAGAAAGTTATCGGAGGGAGCCAATTAGGTGAAAATAATTAATGTGGTAGTTCTGCAGCGATAGTGCAGTGTAGACTCTCATAACACGGTGACCAAGATCTCATGAAACTGATTTTACTATCAAGGAAATAAGTTCCTTTGATGAAGTTTATTGTTTTAACCATTTTTTTTTTGTTCTGGGTTATAAGGATGTTTTATGTGCGGAAAAATTAGTATGGATTAGTGTTGAAGATATTCGTTTGTAGATTCATATGCGAGCGTGCTTTTCATCAGTATTAAACAATCGTACATTCACCTTGCAGTATCTCTCCGTGCAATGTGGTAGTTTTTTTATGTCTGTATAAAACCGTCTCATCAATTCAGCATAGTATTGACCATAATAATCAATAAAGATCGTACATTTAGACTCTCAAAACACTGTGATCAAGATCTCATTGACCGGTTAAACGGATTTTGCTTTCAAGGAAGTAGATTCCTTGGATGAAGCTTATCGCTTTGACCGTTTTTCTTTGTTTCTGTGTTATAAGGGTGTTTGTTTTATGTGCGAAAAAATTAGTTTAGAATACTGTTAAAGATATCCAAACATTCGTTGATGGATTTAAATGTGAGCGTGCTTTTAATCAGCATTAAACAATCGTTAAATTCACTTTGCCGTATTTCTCCGTGCAATGAGGTGGTTTTTTTATGGATTTAAAAGCGAGCGTGTTTTTCATCAGCATTAAACAATCTTTACATTCACTTTGCCGTATCTTTCCATACAAAATAGTTGTTTCCCTTTCGATTTAAATATTTATTTCATTAGCTATCGGATGTACTATTATTCGGCGTTACCCAAGTATAAGGACACGAAATTTATTAACGATTTCTGCAATAAATGACGATCCCGGAAGGATATATCTTTGATAGTGATCAGTGAAGTGATTAACAACCTCTAACAGCTCGATTTTCGTTACGCATGCGTTTCAATAAGTTAGCAGTCAAGCTCACAGGAAAAGAACGACCATCTAATATTTATGTCTTTTTTGCTCAAGTTAGAAATCCTATTTAAAATAAACAACCAATTAAAATTAAATAATGAAAAATTTTAAACATTCAAATTTGAATTGAGTTGGAATTTCTGGAACCGTTAGTGATAATCATATTAAATACACTGTTCACATTACCACTCACGAATATACTGTCTGACGCGCATTTCGATAACCAAGTTATCATCCTCAGAGACTGAGGGTATCAGTTATTTACGTCCTTCAAAACAGCGTCATAATACGTTGTTTACAAGGAAGGAGAATATTTGTTTCCAATGATTATTGAAACTGAAATATTTGTCAGATTTACGTAAAAGACTGACAGATGACAGTTTATGTCGGTTTCTAGAAAGTCACTTTATTGTATATCGCATGTCTTTCTGTAATAAGATCTACAATTTAATTTAAAGAACGCCTGCTAATTAATTTCTCAGTTGTAAATAATAATTATTTTAACAAAAAAATCTATTCGAAAATTGTACATAAAATGTTTCGGCAAAACATTTGGGAGTGAGTAGATGACGTGAAAATAATCCTTTGACATAGAAAAATTTTCTCATACGACCTCTCGTTTCTGAGTATATTTTCTAAATAATATAGAACATTGTTAATTTTTAATGGATGATTACGTATGTTCTTGTAGTGTTTTTGACGAAATAATTTGTTCTACACTACTATCTGAAGGACAGGGGCGGCTCATGTTCTATGGTTAATAATCTAAAACTTTTACAGGGACAACTTCTACTATCTAGAGGTAGCAAAAATGAATTTTTCAATCGGCAAACAATAAGGTACCCTTTGTTAAACTCAACTCAAAATTTATGGCTTAGAAGATATGTAGATTTTTAGATTGTTGTACATGCCAAGGAAACCGTTCGCCATAAAGAAACATTATGAAGAAAATTATCATAAATTGTAATTATTTATTGAAAATCCTTAAAGGGACTATTAAGACGCAATGGAACATTTCTAATTGAACTGCATACTGTCGAACATTGTGTTACTGACATAAGGAAAAAATTGAAATTTGGAAAAATTTAGTTGATTATCCAACAACTTATCAAATAAAAACAAAAAGAACTATAATGAATATTCAAAATGAGCATCTTGTATTTTTACACACTTTCAGAGTTTACGGAAGATATTTCTTTGAACTGGGAAGAGCATTCCAAGGTTCTGCCTTATAGCGTCACTAAGGAAGTTTATTCTATCGATAATAACGTTCCTTGTGATTACTAATGTTGCATGTTTCAAGCTTTTAAATATCCCCAAAAAAATTAATCCATTGTATTTAATTCAGGGAAACGTGGTGGCCATACAAATGGACCTCCCCGACAAATCCACCTCTTAGGAAAAATGTGATCAAGATGATTTTTTACATAATTTAGGAAGTGGGGAGGGGCTCTATCATACATGAACCACATGTCTCTGCGAATGGAAACCAAAGAACAGTAGTCGTTGATACCTTAAATTGTAGGGATCAACATCAACTGCATTTAATGCATTTGTTCTTAGGCTGGTAGGACACTTCCTAAAACATCATTTTGTAAAAAATAATGGAAATTAGTTTATTCAATTTAAGTAGACAAACCTGTTTCCCATAAGCTACGCTTATCCCTAACAACAGTTCTACAGTCGGTTATAATTCTGCAGTATACAACCTTCTGACTTCTGACGAGTTACCAGAAGTCAAACCATATATCAAATGCATGTCGGCATATTCACTGAAGGTAAATTCTACCATATTGAAACTTTAAATACGATGTGATAATAATTGATGACAGCTTTTGAAACAATTAACTGCAAACTGATATTAACAAATTAAGACGCTTGCAATTTTTAATTGATATGAAGTAGTAGCACACTTGACAGTAGCCTAATAAAAAAAAATAATTATTAATATCTTCATTTTCTTCTTATGCCAATAATATGATATTTTTGATTGTGTTTCAATACCTCCTGTGAGTATTTTCAATAACTTATTACAATTTATAATAATTTTTTTCATAATGTCTCTTTATGGCGAACGATCTAAACATCTACATATCTCCTAAATCATGCAATTGATCGAGTTAAAGAAAGAGTACTTTTTTTGTTAAAAAATCTCTAGATTGTACAGGTTGTTCCTGTAAAAGTGAACATGAACCTACGTAATCATCAATTAAAAAATCAAAATGTTCGAATGTATAATTTGCAACTTTAAATGCCTATAACTCAGAAACGAGATGTATGAGAATTTTTTTATGTCATAGGGTTATTTTCATGTCATCTACTTACTCCCGAATTTTTTGCATCAAGTTCCGGAACACCCTCGATATTAAAATTCAAATCAAAATCGTGCCGCGAGATTTCAGATTTAATCATAAACAAAACAACTAAGCATAATGAAGGAATGAATTGTGATTGTGAAAAATAAAAACTTGAACATTATCTTCTTTTCGTATTATTAATGTCATTTTTTCATGCCCGCTTTAGAAAGTTGTGCTTCTGCCAATGTTAATGAGATATCTTCCAAAAATATCGTTTATTAACAATATGTCGAATTATAAATAACCTCCGAAAGTGAAATTTGTATTGTATACATCAAAGACATGTTATAAACCCAAAGAAATCGATTTAACTTTGTAAATAATTAGGATTATTCACTTTTTCTGAGTTATTTTAGTGATGACGATTTTAGATATATCCTATATAAACCAACGTTTCACTGATCCCTTATTCATAATCTGACACCCTTTCGAACCCATCCATCACCCGTAACTACTCAACATTAGCATAAATGCACATACACACATCAAAATAACAACAAAAAGGACACTCGCATCAAACGACACAGCCGAGTGTCGAGTGTCGGATTCCTCTTGAAGTCTTTAGAATTTTTGACGTGAAGCGCTCTCGAAAATTTAAATAAAACGTCGCTGTATGCAAACACGAAAAATAGAAATCGGCAGGTAAGATTCTATTCCGAAACAGTTCTCACACCATAATAGATTACGGAAGGGCCGAGTAAAAAGGGTTTAGCGTGTCGAATTTGTCATGGGGCAAGGGCCATTTCCATTTACGTCGTATATTGGTGTTTTACGAGGTTGGCGCGTGTCTTGGCGATTGACACCAATGAATGTCTAATACATATAATCATTGACCGTACAGTGAAAAAAATCGTTGCATGGAAATGAATTGCGAGCCAGAGGCATGACTTTAATAAATTACAATTTTTTTCGTTCATCCAAATGTAATTTATATCAAATATAACTTGTCATTAACAGATTATTACATTATGAAATGAAATGATGTTACGAAGGTTGCTACTCCAGTTTCGAGAGACTATTGGAAACAAATATTTATAATTGTTTTAGTAATTTAATTAGTAAATTTAATAGTAATTTATTAAGATCAATACATTTTTGCATGCGTTTTAACCAATTGTCGAATCATTTTCTCCATTCTGATTATGGTACTTCCAAAACATGTGTAGAAAAACGTTATTGTTTCAACTGGTATGTCAGAGCTCGCATTGTTGTGGTGGAGGATAATTCGTCTTTCTTCTTCTGCGATTGGTTTCCCTGATTTGTTCGAATACTTTTGGCAAACAAATAATGGTCTTCCATTCAGAATTGACCGTTTTCCATTGCTTTGATGGAACGGCGGAGACATGTCTAGTTTTCCGATCATTCGCTTCGAAGTGCTTTGTGCGCGAACAAATTTTTTTGAATTTGACTCATCTTGAAACACCCCTACAGTCGATTGTTGTTTAGTTTCTGATTCATATGTATAGATCCATGAATCAACGCCTGTCACGATCTTTTAGACGCCTTTGGAGCATCGCAGTTGAATTTGTGCAACATTTCTTGGAACCAATCGGCACGATTGTCAAATTATGCGGTATACAACGGGAAAAATCTTTTTAACAGTCAAATATTCATGCAATATTGAATGTATGGGAGTGGAACTAATGTCCAAGTATGCTTTGGTATTTCAGTTTACGCACAACATCGATGTTTTATGGCATAACAGCCGATTTTGGACGATAATCATAAAATTTATCCTGTAAGGGAGTACGACCTCGATTGAATTTGAAAAACTAGTGAAACACGATGGTTGAGATTGTGCTTCATCACCAAAAGTCGAAGCGAGTTGATCGTTGGTTTAATCCATGGTCGAAGTCATAGAAAATCATCGCCGTTCAACTCCATTCCTTGACTAAGATGATTATTTCAAATCTATAAAAAACTCAAATAGCACTCGTATGACAACACGGTTTGAATACGTTCATCATTAAAAATGTCAAACCTGAGAACAAATTTGATATATCCACATCAGTGTTGCCATATCTCATAATTCAAATAACAACCCTCGTATACCTACTCAGTATAATTTCAGCATTAAATATAATACTTAAAACATTGGATATTATTCATAATAAGTTATGTAAAGGCTTGTCATTAACTGTTTTAGCGTCCACGTGGAATAAGTTGTAATTGTGTGTGTTGGTGTAAATATATATATATATATATATATATATATATATATATATATATATATATATATATATATATATATATATACATATATATATATATATATATATATATATATATATATATATATATATATATATATATATATATTCTCTTCATTAATAGTAGATTCTTATTAATGATATTCCATATAGTGATTTTTTGCTCAAATAATTATTAGGTAAAAAATGAAAAGTGTCTGTCCTTTCAGTCCCTTTTAAAATATGAAAGCGAATAACCCTCTAATTGCAACATATCTTCGAGCGTCAAATTTCTCTCATAAAATCAAATTGAATAAGGCCGTCGTCGGACAATTCGAATGGTTGTTACCGATTTGAATCAAACTCCTTTGAATTTTTAATAGAGAATTATTTTTATTTTAAGGGCGTGTAATTTGAATGCGTACACGCGTAGTTGTCGTTAAGGCAATAATAGAACGTTTGGTTGATATAATCATGGTATTGGCATTAGAGTTTGTTGAAGGATTTATTTGAAATTTGTCCACAAAGTAACTCATAAAATGATTTTCTATTATAAACATAATATGATATAGAGTGAAAATCGAATTTCTTTTTAGACGCCATCTGAAAGTTGTTCGTTCTGTATTCATTTACAAACCGAAAGTTGCGTTTTGAGTGTTCCATGTAGTGAAAGTTCGGGACGCTTTGGAGTAGACAACTTTAACTTCCTTAAATGTGACCTAGCTACTTCAATGTTGATAGTTTCACTTCGAGGATTTTGTATAACCTTAAATTTTTAATTTTCTGAAATTATTTGTTTTATCCGAAGTTTTGTCTAAATTAATGAATAACAATAAATAATGATGAAAAAGAAACATCAGCGATGAAGAGTTACTCGAATCCACGCCACCTGATCTCACCGACGAAACCAATGCGACCGTTCTTAATTCGTTGCCGGATAAATCTCGTGCAAAGTACGGAAAACAGTACCAGCGTTTTATGAAGTCGTGTCACCAAAAAAAAAGGTGAAAAACCCAACGGAAAACGTAGTGCTCGCTTATTTTTCAGAAAAATCTAAAATCTGGAAAAGTTCTACTTTATGGTCTACATTCTCGCTGATTAAAAGTGCTCTCGCTATAAAATAAGATGTTCACATCAACAAATATCCAAAACTCATCAATTCCCTGAAGAAACAATATAAAGGGTACACTACAAAAAAATCAAAAACTCTAACCAGAGAAAATATAATAGCTTTCTTGTTACATTCTTATGCTTCGTCTAAAAAATGTTGTGTACGCCGCGGCTGAAATACTACTTTGTTGGACGAGTCTAAAAATTGCGAGACGAGTCCAACTTTCAGTCCTTGGCATACAAATTTTCCGTTCGCGCGTGACCAATTCTTGTGTGATGGGAAGCAAAAAAAAAAACTCCATTTCTGGACCTGTAATGAACCATACTTTATATATTTAAACTTAGTTGAAAACATCGCAAATAATTATAAGAATTAAATTTAGAACATTATATTTACAGTAGTAATAACCCAACGACATTGATAATTGTTCGAAAATAGATATTAGTCCGGGAAGTTATTTAGTAAGGTACGAGATAGATATTTATGGACGAGGCGACGAATGAGCCGAGTCAAGACTATCTAATCGAGTACTTCCCAGATGTACATCGTAATATATTTTTTTTCATATTGTTTTCGGTTTTAAATAAAAAGTAAAATTGTAGTATATATGGAAAGCCATATTTTACAATTTTACTGCAAAAAAAGCTCCTTTGATTATTATCTTATTTTAAAAAAAATTAAAATTAACTCACTAAGGTAAAATTGTAAACAAATGCAGACATATTGAATTTTTAAAAAATACGAAAAATATTTTCCGGAGGAATGTCTGATAATTCAAATGAAATTGCTGAGAGAAGTGCGGAAGCAGTAGGGCAAATTATTCCAATTAAGAAAAGGTACGAAAAAGAATATGCGACGTTTTGCGACTGGTACTGTAAAGTACAAGGATACCGTAAAGGGCCATTTTTCGGACTCAAATTAGTACTGTAAACTCGATTTTACACTACAGTATGAAAAAAAAATGTATAACAGATTTCGAAAGCTTGTTGCTTGGTAACAGATCGACGCCGTAAGTGGAGCTCTCTTGCCTATTAGCAGTAAGCTTGTGAGTTTTTTTTTTAATTTTTGATCATTTATCAATGACCGAGAGTTATTCGGTTCGGAAAATTTACAATAACAATTAGAAAAGTGAAGATCTGGACGTGTTAATTACTATAACTTCAATATTCAAGTAGAGTTTTATTGAGTTGGCATTGTTGTGACCCCAAATTTTTATAAACTCTTGATTTTATGCACCAATTTTGGCCAATTAAAGTTTATAGAGTTGAAAGGATGTTATGTTCAAAAATTACATATTTTATACAATAAAATAACTTTTTTATTGAAAAGTCATTATTTAATCAAACTGTCCTCGTATACATATATAATCCAAATCAGGAGAAAAATAGTTACAAAAATATATTAAAGTTGCATTTAATTTATTTTTCACCCCGAATATATTTGATTTAGGGAAAAACATGGTACAATTACTGTTGTATTTAATTCAAATTTCTACACTGTCATTGCTTTTTTATATTAAAACCTAGTCAACTATTTAAGACCCCTTCTACCTTTTTTCCTTTTAAAACTTATTTTTAAATATTTCCAATAATCCAGAGTGAAGTTTTTGGTCTAAAATCTAATTCCCATAGATAATCTACTATGGAGTCCTCAAGGCATTTGCCGTCATTTCTCCGCATAGACGGAGCACCTGCAGGGCGGATCCTCGATCTTCTCTTCTCCATAATACTCTTTGCAATCGTTGTCCGTTGTCATTTCAAGTTCTGGAATCTGGTGCCAATGTCCAGTGATCAATCTGGTCTGGTGATGGAACGATGGACTTCACTCGGCGAACGGTCTTGGATGAAGACTGTCCTATCGGCCGGAAAGGTGAAGACTATCATTTTATAGGAATCGTAATTTATGATGTATATGGACTACTTGGAGAAAGGGAAAACGGTTACAATGATATCATCATGATGAGGCACCGACATACAACTTGTGCTAACAACTGCTGACACACTCACCATTTTCTCCAGATTAAGTCTAGAATAACTACTTATGTTTCCTTCATACTAAAACCTAGTTAACTATTTAAGCCGCCTACTGCCTTTTCACTTCTCCATAATACTCCTTGCAATCGTCCTTTGTCACTTCCAGTTCTGAAGTCTGGTGCCATTGTTCAGTGATCAGTCTGATCTTGACTATTAAGTGTTCCGTGAGTTATATTATTTTTGTTTTCTCTTCATTTATCTTTCGTCTTAATATGGATTCCCTGGTATAGACCAAGGAATAGTCGAAACGATGGACTTCACTCGGCGAACGGACTTGGATGAAGACTGTCCTATCGGCCGGAAAGATGAAAACCATATTTTTATAGGAATCATAATTTATTTTTCTACATCGACAATCTGGAGAAAGGGAAAACGGTTACAATGCAACATACAACTTTGCTTTCGCCACATCCAAATTGAGCTGAAAATTGGTGACACATTATTCACCATTTTCTTAGGTTAGGATTAGGTCCAGGAAAACAGCTCAACAGGCCTTATGGTCCCAAGTCTTGGAGTCATTCTATTGCTTCTCTCCATCTATTTCTATTCACGGCTACTTCACTCCAGTTCTCTATTCCTATTCTTTCTAAATCTTCTTTACATGCTTCTATCCATTTTCTCTGTGGACGTCCTCTTTTCGTTTTCGCTCCTTCTCCTTGTAACAAGATCTTTTTACTCAACTGTCTTCGTCCATTCTGACTGTATGCACCATCCAATGGAGTATATCATGCCATGTCATTTTACCATTTTTATTACTCAAGTCATGTTTGCTTTTCCCCCTGTAGTTTTTTTGTAAATTTCTTCATTGTCGATCTGTCTTATTGTAAATAGAACTCATTTTTTACCTCCTGATCTTTCTTTTCTGATGGAGCATTTACATTTAATATAATTAACTTCCTGTACTTACCCTTCGTCCTTAATGAGCACACTATATAGAATAAGTTATTCACCCGGCAAAATTTGAATTCATCTGGCGTATGGACTTCAAAAGAAGGTGAAGACTGTTCTCTCGATCGGAAAAGCCATCTACATGGACTACCCGGTGAAACGGAAAAAGGTCTCAGTGCTGTGCTATATCAAATTATGGGACGGATTTGACGCCGAATTTAAGAAAAAACGCTCCCATTTGAAGAAGAAAAAAATTTCCTATCGCCATGATGAGACACCTCCGCTCTTGCTGCTGCTAAATTGATCGATTTGTGTTACGAACTGCTGACATATTCACCACATTCTCCAGATTTGAGTCCACTGCGACATCTTTATGTTTCCAAACTTGAATATGTTATCACCGGATAAAAATTTGAATCGAATGCGAAGAGGTCTACTCTGCAGATCTCGGGAAAACGTATTTTTCAGACGCTTTAAAGAAGCTTGGTCAAGTGTGTTGAACTAAAAGAAAATTGTCTAAAGAGATAAATCGCTACTTTTTTAAAATTTTCGTTTCTCCTTTGTTGACTAAGTAATTTTTGAAAAACATTTGCAAGTTATTGAGTTTCTTACGTCACTTGCAGATCAACTATGTCACTTTTCTTATAATTTCTTTCCACGCACATCTCAATGGCAAACATGTAGTTAGCAGTAGTGACCATCTGGTGCAAACCCCGAATACTCCAGTGACAGCTTTTTTCGAACCATCTTTAAACTATTTGATGGTATTTTCCTTCAAAATTTGGCTGGTAAATTTTTTTCCCTTTTTTTTCTTTGTGCTTAACATCATGGTTAATATCATATTTGATTCTTTTATTGTTCATAGGAACATTCGCCGATGAGATCTAGCTATTTATCAAAGACCACTATCTCTGCTATTCATTTTCTTAACCTTAGATCTCCCTTTCATAAGCTAATCTATCTATCACCAGGTGTAGATGTGTAAAATGATTTCCGGTGCCCAGGTTGGGCTTTCAACATCATCATGGGTTTTCCTAGTGCTACGCTGACTTACCTTAGTATTCCAAACTACTGCTCTTTAAAGGCCACTTGACATGATGCAATACAACGTGCAATGCAATGCGGAATATTTCTTGACCAAAAGTATGTGCAGATGAAGTTAATCTGATTTTTTCATTCAAGATCTTGACATCATCATTTTTGTGCCATTTTTATTGCATGCAAGTTGTAATCTAGTTACTTTTGGCTTAACAGATCTGCTAACTTTCATTAAACTTAGCTTCGTTATTTTCATTGTTGAACTAGTTACAAAATATATGAAATTTGAGTTTAGGAATTTATTTACTTTCACTGTTTACAGAAACTTTCATGCAATTTCTTGCACATTGTATTGCATTATGTCAAGCGACCTAAAGTGATGTGACTCACGTACATCCAACGGAATATTTTTGGGTTATATGCCAGTTTGTGCAGGTCTTCAGAGCTTTTATTGCTTTACAACAGTTTCAACATTTATTCTAGAGAAGCTAAAATCTACAGCTACTTCTGCAGTCCGTAGAGAAGAATTTTTTGCTGCTATTAAAGGTGAATCACATGAACTAAATGACTTTCGTTGCTTCCTTGTGTGGCCAATCAACTAAACGCGGTCGATCAACTGGTGATAAACCTATTTTTTTTATTGGTATTTAAGCCAATCGCTTCGGCAGACGATTTTGTCCAATCATGAATCGTTTTTTTCCAATGTGCATGTTATTATACCAGCAATCATTTTCGGTTTTGCAGTGACGATTTATTCTTAGGAATAGTCCGTTGATTTTGATATTTGGGCCCCTTTTTGACATTTTTCAAATAATCTGATATCAGGATAAACGTAGCTATCGTTGCTTTCTATTAAAAAAATTGCTGGTTATATTCAACTCGATTTGTTTGAGAACCATAGTTGTTTGATTCGATAGAAAAAAGTCAGTCAAGAAAGCATCAGCTTCCCCATCTCGCCAAGCAACTGTACCGCTGCTATGTGATAGCATTTTCGTTGCAGCCTTTCAGGAGTATTTTCATTCCATACGTTTATCATTTTCCTTATATCTACGGAAACTAATGCTGTCGAACTTTTACAGTTGTCCGGTTGCTGGTTTCATCGCTCGCGCAAGTTGAAATACACCACTTTTGAATGGGTCAATAATAACTTTCATTTCTTAAAAATATTTTTCTGCCTGAAATGCTTTCCATACAAATTTTTTACTGTACTTGGTATTTTTTGGTACGTTTTATTGTATAATTTCATTAATATTCTCATCAGTATTACAACCAAATCGTGACATTTTGAAATATTATATATTTGAATCGTTAAAATCGAAATAATTCAATATGTATCCATGGCAACGTGATGAAGTGAAAAAAGCCCATGGGATCTGTATTCAGTATAATGCTGTACTGATTGGTTGTCTTCAATTAGATGACTTCGAGATAATATAGAGATCGATCAGTTTTCAATAATTTGTTCAAAACAATCGATTTTTTCAGTAGCTCATTGTTAAAAAAGTTATCAGTTCGATAATGGTTCCTTCGCATACATGCTGTTGGATAAATCAGTGCATGGTTCGATGCCTCTACGATCAATATTCTTCCAGTTGTCTCTACATTGTTTCAACAGCGGAATATCAGGTCTGCTATTGACCTATGGAATCTTTGATTTGAATAAACATTTTGGTGACAGGCTCCTAAAATCTATCCGAGGAGAACAAAGCCAACTAATTCATCAAGGGCAACGTATTTTTTCAATAGCACCATGCAGAAGTTAGCTTAATCACTGGAGAGGAAAAATGGATTCTATGTAATAATCTAAAATACCAAAAGAGGTTACTTTCTCCAAATAAACCACCTGCTATGTTGGGTTTACATTCCAAAAAATTGCTGTGTTTGGTAGGCATACGCGGAATTGTTCATTTTGAAGTGCTGAAACCCAGTCAAGCTATTAATGCAGATTTTTGTTTGAACAATTGGATCGAGTGAAACAATCTTTAATCGAAAAGGATCTGATGATTGTCAACAGAAAAGTTGCGATCTCTTACAAACATCAAGCGCGCCCTGCTGATCCATTTGTTGGTAGAAGTTGGAATTTTTTTAACTGGCCATCTTAAACGACTGATCATATTACCCTGAATTACCCTAATCGATAATTTACGACAATTTATTTACAAAAAATAAAATTATGGTAGCCTTATTAAAATTTTTATTTGTGCCAAAAAAGCTTTTTAAATGACATAAAAATCACAAATAAATGAATTGCGAATTAACAGATAGGTGCGAAAATTTGACATGGTTGTTTTCTACGTAAAAATTTGGATTTTGATTTTATTAAAACTTATATTTAAATTACTTAAGAATATTTGTTTGGTTCTAGGTACTTGACGGTTGGGTGCAACACGCTCAAATTCATCCTTCGACATTTTGGAGATACAATTCGAAACAACATCAGCGCGCCCGTTGGAAGTTTCGGCGTCGATATAACGCGAGAGGAAAGGTACGAAAAATCTCAAAAGTGTCACGAATTTTTGTTACAGATCCGCGAATTCGTTGTAAAAAAACAAACATTACCCGTTATAGGAACTTATTTTAAAGAAATAAATACGATGATGCAAAATTGTCTGGACTGACACAAGCATCCGTTAAAAAACGTGTTCTCAAAGTTCAAAAATTCGAGTTTGTGAGAGTGTGTGACATAATTTCATATGACAGATGATATTTATTTACAAATCCAAGAAGAATTGCGAACGTCGTAATTGTAAATATTCGTGACTCGATTGTCGTCACGTTTGTAGAAACTTTGTTCGTTTGTTAATAACGTGCGACGTAGGCACTCCGTTGTCTCAGTAGAAGTATTCGCGCAGAGATAGACGATAGACCTCCTCATTATTTCCAATTGGACCTTGGCGGTTCTTTTTGCTGACTTAATTGATTCTTTTACAATTCTTTGAAGTATAACCAGTGTGTCCTAAATATACAACAATCAGTCTAAAGGAAGTTAATGAAGATCTATAGCAAATAAACAAGGATTTGTTAAAATAGTGTAGTAATTCTGTCTTAGCCTACTTATTAGCTTCCACATGGTTTTGACCGTAGTTTCTTCAAACTCTGTACCATCTTTTCTTCTCATGTTCACGGCCCAATCTTCTCATGTTCACGGCCCAATCCTTTAAAATCAATTCCTATCATTGCAAAATGTTTTCCATACAAATTTCTTACTGTAAACATTTTTTAATATGTTTTATTGTATAATTTAAAAACTTAACAAAATTTTGATATAGCATAATCATCCACCATATCGTGCTTTGTGGAGATAAGTTATGATATACTTAAAAATGATGAGGACCCTATTAATGCAAGATGATATTTTTTATACAAATTGAATAAATGAAAATAATGACAAGGAGAACAATATGCGGAACTAGTCTTTTCTACGAAACAAACAAATGTGTATTTCCTCCAGATTTTCATCGTCCATGCCAGCACAAACGTTGTGGCCCAACGCTTACAGAGCTGGCAGCCTACTCAATGTTCTGACGATTACAAAAAATTGTTGTTTTCCCCGGCATTTTTAAAATTTGCATCTCGTTTTTATAAGGAGTTGAGTTTATTATGGCTGTTATTCCTCGACGGTATCGTTTCCTTTTTTGAGTTCGTTGAATAGAGGGAATGCACAAAATATAACTTGTGACCCAACGCCCACAGAGCTGGCAGCCTACTCAAGGTTCTGACGATGACAAAAAATTGTTGTTTACATAATTACAATATAATCAAATCACATCTTCATCATTGTTCTTTTGTTTTTTTGGCTGAGTGCTTGTTGGCCTTTTGTTTTTTTTAGCATTCTTTTTGAGGCGAAGATCATTAGGATTGGATGTTTTCCACGGCATTTTCAAAATTTCCAATTCATTTTTATAAGGAGTTGAGTTTATTATGGCTGTTATCCCTCGGCGGATTCGTTTCCTTTTTTAAGTTCGTTGAACAGAAGGAATGGAAAAAATGTGACTTGCGACCCAACGCCCACAGAGCTGGCAGCCTACCCAAGATTCTGACAATGACAAAAATTGGTTGTTTACATCATTAATATTGGGAATGATAGACGACGGAGGGTTTCATTCACATCATACTCCATACACCTGTTTAGAATAGGTATTGAAAGTTTAACATTTACAAGGTTTCGAACCTAGGAACAATTGTTTGAATATTCAATTTTCCTATATTGTTATTTGTACTATTTTTCATCTAGAAAAATATTAAATAGAAATTTCTATTTATTCCTTTTACGTATACATCATCCATCAAGACATATCAATTAAATTGCTTGTTTAGTTTGGATCTAAAGTCACAACTTACTATTAAATTACTTATTAAATTTTTTTTAACTAATATAAATAAGTTGTTCGTATTACTCTTGTTTAGGACATGCTGTGTATACAAATACGATCAATGATTGTAAATGGATCAGCTTCGTACTTAATTATTTTTTACTGATGGGATACATTTATGTGACTTGAATGAAGTCTATTAACAAGAAAATTTGATTTGATATTGTATTACTCAACATTTGAACTACAGGGTTGTCTATAAATATATTTATTACATATTAGTTTCAATGCAGAATTTTATTGTATTTTGATACTGTATCCAAATATATTTCTTGGTAAACAAATCTATTGTAATAATATTTTTTTATTATAAGGTGTAGAAACATTTTGGAATAATATGAAAATACTTTTTATCAGTTTTTAAAAAAGTTATTGCGCGATAAGCTTTTTACTAATGATAGAATATAAATTGACAAATCGTCAATAGTAATTTTGACAGTAAGCAGGAGAGCAGAGACATATAATCCATAATTAAAATTATAAAATAATATAGTTTCCATTTACCTTATGAATATTTGATAACATCATTGTGGGTGAAAAATATTTTTTTTATTATACTGAAACTGCAAACATACTCTCTGGCAGGAATATTTCGGAGAAATTGGGTACATACTTCCGACAGTTTCGGCCAATAGAAATGCATTTATGTTTACGATTCGATGTTTTCATTGGTAAACAGTGAAGATGATGAGTCCACGTGGACTGACGGTTTGTTAGATGTACCGAATTTTATACGGGGAGTAACATTATTTTTCATTTCTTAATTTGGTATGAGTGCCGTGCGTATTTATGAAATATTGATTGTTCCTCGCAATTGATAATGGAACAACTTTACCACCGAAAAAGCGATGCGCTTAAACCACGTCCCCAAGGGTATAATCGCTTATTCCCGAAATTAACATAACAGAAGATAATTTTTTTACTGTCTTACCAAAATTCTGTTGGAGTATCTTCAACATCAAACATTGATTTTGCCATATGCCAAAAAATTTTTTGTTGTTAAATATTTGATATTCAAAGATACATGTTTCTACATTAACTAAGGTAAATTCAAAACTAATATATCGATGTGATTGTGATGTTGAAATTTTGCAGTATTTTGCGAGTATTTTTCATTATACACCAAAAATCAATGTAGATGTTAGACATATAGTAATAAATTCTCGACAACTGAACCAACAATGTATGAAATTGTAATAATAAATTAACTTCAGCTATTAGTCCATTGAAATGTCACGTGACATTTGCATGGGGGATCAATAGAAGCTTAACCTAAAGTTTGTGGGGTCGCGACCCTTGTCCTCCGGCCGACACCATTTTCGCGATATCTAGGAATCTATGCATCTTGCAATTTGTTTTGCTTACAAATATGTTTATGTAACTTTTTGCCCTAAATTTAAAATTATAGAAGTTATCAGCAAAAAAGTGAGAAAATTTTTATAAAAAGTTTCTTTTTTGTTCTACAACTTTTTTTTATACATTTTACAAAAAAATTTCCTCGGACCAATCTTGTGGATAATCTTCTGAGAAAAATTTTTTTCTGTAATTTTTTTTTAATTTCATTCATTTAAAACGCTGTTACAGCGATCCTAAGTTGACCGGGCTCGCCAATGCTCATGAGAATCCGGTTAAAACGAAATTATTAACTTATTTTTGATTTTTTTTATTTTAAATATATTCTTAAAAAATTTTTATTAAATTCGTACAACTTCAATTATTCATTGCTAACTCTTTTCCCCGCCATCTATGAGATGTCTGTAGGCGCGTTTTTTTAACGTGGTATCTACAGCAGGCCTACTCCATGGACATCTTGCTTATAAGGTAATCCTCGACATTATAATATCATCATCATCATCATTAATCACTTATTAGCTACCTACTCTAATCTACTTTTCTTCGATGGTCGGGTCTGTGGCTAAGAATCTAAATAAACGTAAAATGTAAAATTTTGAGGAATTAAAGTAATTAAAATTGGACTCATAGCTGGAAGTTCATCTTCGAATTCATTTTCTTCCATTAACTTTGACATTTCTATGATGTTACTGCATGTTTTGCAAGAACAATGGAGGCATACTGTAGAGCATTTCAGGCCTGCTTTTCTGCAGCCACACATGCTTCCACAGTTTTTTTGCATCTGCAGAAAATTAATTTCATGAGATCGGGGTGTGCTGGAGCCTGGAAGCTTGTATTGGCATCTAAATGTTTGCATGCTTTTCCAGCCCCAATCTTCAGGATTTTGATATGTTCCTAGTTAGAGGCAGCGATGATAAATTTAATGAATTTTTAGTCTCAGCCTGGACTATGGAGTGTAGAGAAGGAGGAACGTCTCTGATGAATGATATTGAAAAAAATTACAGAGAAAAAATTTTTCTCAAAAGATCATCTACAAGATTGGTTTTAGGTAATTTTTTCGAAAAATGTATAAAAAAAGTTTTTATTAGTGTTTTTACACTTTTTTGCTTATAACTTCTTTAATTTTAAATTTAGGGCAAACAGTTATATGAACATATTTGTACGCATAACAATTCGCAACAAATTATGTCTTCACGAATTTTTTGTAAGACGCATAGTTTTCGAGATATTGCGAAAAAAGTGATACCATCATTTTTTCCAAGATGGCGGCCGGGGGACAAGGGTAGCAAACCCACAAACTTGAGGTTATGCTTCTATTGACCTCCCACAAATGTCCCAAAAATAAAATTGCAACCTCCTATAAAAAATGCATTATTCGGTCCTTAATTGCAACTTTTCAATGGACTATGTATATATATATATATATATATATATATATATATATATATATATATATATATATATATATATATATATATATATATATATATAGACTTGATTAGTAGCTTTTTTAATTTCTTTTGAAATAAAACTTCACAAAATAACAATTTCTTTAAAATGAGTCGAGTCATAGGTAAAAGTAATAGTACAGTAAAATAATGACAACTTATAAAAACTTGTTTAAATTGATAAATTTTTTTCTAGGGGTCTAAAAATTTGTTACTTGATATTCTTCTCTAAACTTCAGTAATCTTTCGATGACATAAAAAACTTAGAGCATCTATTTCGCCTAGAAAGTATCTTCCAAATTTAAAACAGGAACTGAGTATTAAAAACAGGGATTGGTAAAAAGTTTTTCATATAAAAAAGGAAAACTACTTTCCTAACTCGGACCAATGTTTATCTAAGTAATAATATGTAAATAATTTGAATAAATCCCACTAAAGAGTTAATCTATTTGATTTTAGATCAAACTAAGTTTTTGGTTTTCTAATTTTATCGTTTTTTCATGAAATTTGGTGGAAATATTCAGTCAAAATATAAGCTTTTTTAAAAAGTCGGTAAGATTTTTGTTCGTTGAAATCTCTGCTTTCTAATGGTGTAAAAAGATATTACCACCACCATAGCAAAAAAACGAAAAAAGTTGCATCCGAATTTTTTTTCAATTATTTGTGCAATTTTCAGTTAATCATTATTTCATTAATCACTTTTTTTCGTGAGAAAATTTACCTTGGCAATGTAATAAATAATAAGGTTTTTACGGGTTGTAAACTATTTACATTTGTGTATGTACAATCTATATGAGCTCTCATTTTTTTTTTTCACCTCTTGTATACCGTTTCTCCAGTTTTCAGCGGTTACATTTTTATTTTTTTAAATTCGTACAACTTCAATTATTCGTTGCTAACTCTTTTCCTCGCCATTTATGAGATAGAGTCTATAGGCCCGTTTTTTTAACGTGGTATCTCCTTATAAGGTAATCCTCGACATTATAATATCATCATGATCATTAATCACTTATTAGCTAGCTACTCTAATCTACTTTTCTTCGATGGTCGGGGCTGTGGCTAAGAATCTAAAAAAACGTAAAATGTAAAATTTTGAGGAATTAAAGTAGTTAAAATTGGACTCATAGCTGGAAGTTCATCTTCGAATTCATTTTCTTTTAACTTTCGTCTTTATCAAATCGATCACCATACTACTGTTCAAAGTAGGAATATTATTGTCGACACATATATTAGACTTTAATTCGTACCATATCAACTCGATCGTGACTGCTTTCTTTGCAATTTGCAATTATAACGTTTCCCTGCTTCTAAGAATTGTTGAACATTTATAACTTTTGTGGAAATTTGTGTCACGTTCGCATAAAAATTCGTTTATTTCACTTTTTCCATCTTCGAAAACTACCTTGGTTGTATCGCAGTGGTGATCCTGGGCGAGATCCAAAATATATTTGGCTGCTTAAAACAGACATTATGGTATCCATCCTTGCTCTAACCTTCCATGTAAAATAGTTATTATTTTATCTTCATTAGATAGAGCTTTCATGTAACATTCTTTTGAACCATCCTTTACTGGGTGTATCATGGGTGTCGTACTAAGTCTCATTTAAGTAGATTATCGTTCTGTTTTCCGATCTAGTTGTATTTATTTTTCGAGGTATTTTACTGCGTTTTTGCAAATGCTGTGACTATTACAACTTGCCTTTAAATTTTAAATAAAATCTCAAACGACTTAGAGTACACACACAGTTATGGTGGAACAATTAATTTCGCTATCAGTTTCCTTAGACAGTCTGCTTGAAATTAACAATAACGTTGTAGAAGAAGAGCCGGTGACCAATTTTAGGTGGTCACTTCAAAAGTCACGAAACTTTATACAGTAAATCCTCTCTATCTACTGAAAATGAAAAGCCGCTTCTGGTAGCCCCGTGTATGTAGACTACCCTAAAATTTTAAGGTCAGAAAAATTTTAGAAAATTACTTTCGACAGTATTTTGTCTTCATGGAATTTTTTCCACAGAAGTTACACATCTCTCTAATTGTTGACACAACGCTATGAAAATTCCATCACCAACTGTCTGTCAAAGCAAAAAACGTGTCCGTGCGATTGCAAGTAAGACAGTAATATGGAAACCTGCGGGTTAGAGTGAGTCCGCTTATTGGGCATCTGTGGACTTTATTAGATGTAGATTTAAAATTATACATAATGATTTTTCTTAATCTTGTTGAAACATCATTTTTGAAAGATTTTTCCTTACCTTTGACGCAGATATTCTCTAGGTCATTATCAAGCATTCTTCTTCAAGTACCATACACTTTGCAGCGTGTAGGTATTCTCTTGTCCAAAACTTCTAATCTATTATCTGAAGACACCCCTCTTCTGCACTCTGAATGCCACAGTAGTCTCTTATATTCCGTAGCCAGGAATATTGTTTACGCTTTGGTCCTCTCCTTTCGTCGATATTTCCCGTCAGTATGAGCTTGAGAGTAGAATATCTTGGTCCTCGCAGGATGTGTCCCAAATATGATACTTTTCGTTGTTTAATTACCGCGATCAATTCTCTTTCCACGCCCGCTCTCCTCAGTACTTTTTCATTCGTCATGTGCTCGGTCCATGGGATCCACATAAGTTTGCGTAACAGCTGTTTTTGCAATTGCTATCCGAGTTTTAACTTCCTCGTCGCAATCCCATTTCATTCATTTAACATACATCCAAGGTATTTAAATTTATTGACTCTATGTTATTTCCATTGACAAGTAATTGAGCTTCGCCATGTTGTTGTCTGCTTATGACCATTAGTTTGGTTTTATTGTTTATTGTGAGTCCGTATTTGGTTCCAATTTCGTTGATAGAATTGACTAGCTCTTGTAGGTCTTCTACGTTGTCTGCTAATATCGCGGTATCGTTGGCATACCTAATATTATTTATGAGAGTTCTTTTTACTTTAATCCTTAACTATAGTGGTGAAAAAATTTTACGTTTCTATAGTCGTGGGCCCAATGGACCCATGTATTTTAAAATGGCCACAAAATCAAATGATACATATTTTATCAAAATCAACAATAGGAACTTCAATTTCTCACTTTAATGGCACTTACAAAATCTGTCGTTTTTTCTTACCATCAGAATAAGTTGGCTTACAAAAATCTAAATAAAAACAAAAAAAACAAGTTTCACATTTTGTCTATTTTTCTCGTTATTAAATAAAGTATCCTTTTTCATAAAACAAACAAAAAAATATTGTTTTGGAAAATCTGACACCTACTCAATTACTTGCATGAAGTACAGACGATATTTGCGCAAGTCATGCATATGGGCTGCGTGTACTTAGTGCATAAGTGCACGGGCTTAGCTCTTTTCCCAGACAAACAGAATGAGCATCGCTTTCTTTTCTTTCTATCTAATTTTATGGTCTCTCCAAAGGTCCCGCTCAATTTTTAGAGCTGCTGCAATGCTCATTCGCAGTTGTGTGGACAGTCTTTGATTGTAGCATCGCAATTTCATATAAGGTTCACATAAAGACTGAGCAAGGCCTTTCAAGATCATCATACGTGTCATTTTAGGTTTTCTTTCATGACTCTGTTGAAGGAAGTAAGCCTTCAAAGCACTCATATCCAATAGTCTATACAGAACCGGCAACGACGTGTTCTGCGGCAGCTTGAGTATAATGCGCACATTTAGTCAACAGAATCGACACCGCCTTTTGTGGTATTATAGAGCAGTATGATTTCAGGTTTATTTGAGGACTCATCAATATTATTATCATGATGTATTGAAGACACCAGTATCACACTCTTATTTTTTTTTTTTTTTTTGATACGTAACTGACAATTGTTGCATCTTTTGTAAATCCGAATCATGAAGATCCAATTGGACGATCTTTGTAAGGCAGAAATTCTTTGGGTATTTATTTTTACCTACCTACAACAGTGGTGCCTTTAGTTAACATAGTATAGACAAGTTCCATAGAGGTGTACCAATTATCAGTCGTTATATTACGATTGGTGTTCAAAATTGGCTGGCAAAGTCAGACATGCTTGAACTGGTATCGGCAGTTTTTTCTCTTCCTGTGTCTTATTCTTATTCTTATTGAACAAAGTTTTTATTTCTGTAGTAATGCGTCCTGGGTCCGTTTTTTTGTTTTGTGTTCTTCTCTGTCTCCAGGATTATCAAAGCGAAGACATGTCAAAAGTATGTAAAATCGCAGAGAAGACATGTTTATCCGAAAAACAATACAATGGTTTCGTGGTTGGATTTGAGGACGCAGAATATATCAAAAGACCTAAGAAATAATCAAGTTCTTTTTGTTCTTTCTGTCATTTCAGTACATTCAGGAGATTTGTATTTCATCTTCATACTTTCTAATTTTTATTTGTCCGAAACAGTTTTTTATGTAATTTTGTCAAATATTAAATGAAATGCTTCACGTGGACGATATGGCTCATCAGGTCATGAAGGTGATGACTTATGCAAATTTTTTCCGTAATAATACTCGGAGGAATTCGGACGTGTACTCACCTCATCAGAGCTTTCTTCACTAGATATTTCAGAGCTTGTGTCATGTTGACTGTCTATAACAAAGTCCTCGTCATTATCTGAGAAATCATTGTCAGACTGTGTTCCAGGATCACAAGCAAGCAAGGAATTTCGATCAATTTTTTCGAAATTTCTGTCTTAACTCTTAATTCCTCCATCGATCTTTTTATGTCTTCCTCATTTACAGATACAATCTTGCGATTTGCCATCGTGATGAACTAAATTACTGAAAATGATAAATGAAAAAGTTACTTATCTATAGTCCTGGGCCCAACGAACCCGCGTAAAAGCTAATACGCACCTTTGTAGTGGAGAGCGAAACGCGTCCGTTTCACGGCGTATGCTCCGGCCTACTGGCTGAACGTACTGAGAAGTGGAAACGAGAGTGTTGTTAGGCGCGGCGTATACTGAACTTTGAAAATTCATCCTGGGTCCATTGGAACCATAACAATAGTTAAGGGTTAATGTCTTTTAGATGGTCTTTTAATGCCAGCTGAAAAATTCGTTCTACTTATATGTTGAATAGCATGGGTGAGAGTATACATCCCTGACGAACTCCTCTAAGAATCTGAAGGTATTCCGTAGTTAGAGAGCCGCTAATTCACAGTTTCACTGTTTGATCTGCATCAGCTTTTGTCTTTACTATCGATATCAACATCCTTTAGGATCAGTAAGTCTTGCCGAATGGAGTCAATCTTTTCTTTGATCATTTTTGAATTGAATTAAATGTTACCTCTTGGTATGTTATGATCGTGTTCAATCATGCTCAAATAAGTTCTTCAAATAATTCCAACATATACTGTACAATTACTATATTCTTGGAACAAAATCAAAATCTAGATGTTAATACAGTGATCCTAAATGCATTTGTTTGATTACTACAATTTTGATTTTAAAATTCTATGATATTTTTTAATAGTTTTTTTTTATCATTTCGTGTATTGGTTTTCTCAAAGGATCTCGAAAACGGTAAGAGACAGAAATTCTGACAGAGCAGCGCTTTTCAGAGATCAATAAATCACATCAGGTTAGATTTTCTTTTTGATATATTTACTTCTGTTTTAACCTTTTTATTATTTCCATAGTCATATTATCAACATATTCATCTAACACTTCGGATTCTTCAATTCAGGACCATAAAATAATCTCGTCGATGTTACCGTTTTCGACATTCCAATGTAGGTTCCCAATTTGGGATACCCGGTGTGTTTATACCATTGAAAATACAGGGTTAGTCTAAATGATGAACCCATTTTTAAAAATTCGTATTTATTAAATTACAAATGCTACATGAATAATTTTTATACCAATGAAAAGTGGAAGTTTCAAAGTTTCTTTTTAACGTATTACAAGTGGTCAATGTGGCCTCCAACTGCTGCACGCCAAACTCATCCCACACACGAGCAAGTGTATCTGGTGTTACTGAGTGCACGACAGCAGTGATACGGTTCCGCAGATCGTTCAGAGTTGTTGGTAGAAGGTGGACGAAAACAGCTTCCTTAACATAATCTCATAAGAAATAGTCACATGTGGTGAGATCAGGAGATCTCGGTGGCCAGAAGTGTAGAGACAGCTCTTCATTTCCCCAATCCAGCGCTGAGGACGGGATTTATCTAAAAAGCCTTGTACATCAAGTTGCCAATAGAGTGGAGCTCCATTGTTCCAACATGTCTAAGTACGATATTCCAGTCACAGTTCTTTCCGCATAAAAATGGTACAAAAATCTTTGTACGTGATAAGGCACAGAACACGTTTAGTTTTGGTGAGTCTTTTTGGTGTTGGAATGTTATATGTAGATTTTGCAAACCCCATTGTGTCTGTTGACATTTCTACTGAGGTGGAAAGTTGCTTCATCGCTAAAAATGATTCGCTGTACAAATGTGCCATCATCCCCCATTAGGCTTGAGAGCCTGCACGAGTTCTAAACGGTAGTGTTTATACAGCAAACGCCGTCACAGAACTCTCCATACAGTTGGTTGGGATATTCCAAGTATTCTACTAGCTCTATTGGTAGACTTGGTAGACTGCGAAGAAAACTTCGTCTTCTATCCGTCTGACATCTTCTAATATTCGCGGTCGGTCTGTGCTTTTTCTTTTACACACACTGACAGTCTTTTTAAAATGATTAAACCAACTAGTAATGCTTTTTCTAGTTGGTGGTCTAATACCAAATTCAGCACGAAATGCCTGCTACAATTTGCGACTCATTTTTAAAACAGAATACTTTGTGCTCCACAGTCGCCATCTCACTAACAACTGGCAGTGACAGAAAATGGCGCTATTTCATAGCAATTGTACTTTAATAAATACGAATTTTTAAAAATGGGTCCATCATTTCGAATAACCCTGTATTGTGACTAATATAATAATCGAGTTCTTAGTTTGATATTATTTATAAAAATACATTACATGTAATAGGCTAAAAGATTGAATATAGGACCTAAATAAGAGGTTTGTAAATACTATTGAAAGACCAAATAATTATTTATTGTTTTATTATCAAATTTTGATGGTATTTCTGTTCAAATATGTGGTTCTAATGTAAAAAATGTGTGGGTATTAAAATATTTTTCGAAAACAACTTTGTACACAATGATTAATATTGGAGAATAAATTTGGAGGGATGGAATAATTTTATATAAGTAGTTTCTTCATAAGAAGAACGGGAATCTGTGTTCAAAACCCGTAGTCTTAAAACTATTATTCTCAACTCGTGTTGAAGCAGTTGAACTTCTCTTATCATGAAGAAACTTCTTATATTCACAGGCTAAACGTAGAGTTTACTACTGATGTAATAATGTGATATACTCTGCATTCGATACTCCTTTCGATGAACGACTCACATTATCAGAATTATTACAAATATTTGCATGGAAACAAAATTTTAATTGGGGTAAACTTTAAACAGACATGTCCCGATGAGTCGGAGCACCTCAAATGTGAAGACTCTCTGGTTATCATAATGTTTTAAATACCAATCCCGAAGAAAATTTATTTTCCTCAATTTCTTTCTGTCGAATCGGAAACTTGTGTAGAAAATGAAGTATTATAAATTACAAATTTTATACTAGTTATTCTACAACATTATTTTTTTCAATTTTTGTGTAAATACATTTATATACCATTCATATTATTTCATAATTTCAAATAGTAATGTATCTAAAAGACTCTAAATCCGTCCAATATTATATAATAATGCAATGTTAACATAGTACTTTTTATAATAATATTGATGCTAATATTTAATGTGAACATATAGGCTAAGTTGTTGAGCGTTTTTGTTTGACAAAAGAAATACAACACTCCAATTGTGCGATTATATACGGTGATAAAACAAGAACTTGAACCACTCAAAAAGTCAGAGACCAACACGTCAAATTTAGATGAGGAAATGACATATTTTCATACCTAAAACATACAAATCATTTGAAAGGTATCTACACAACTTGTATTTTTAAATTTATGAAAAAATTTATGGTGGATTCAATTAATTTTTTTGTAAAATATTAGTAAGAACACAAACAATTAAAAAAGTCGTCGCACACTCAGCAACATATAGCGCAACTTTTTTTGGAAAAATTTTTATTAATTTAATTAATATTTTCACAATAATGCCCAACATTTCTTTGATTTCGACACATCTACAACTATACAACCCGAACTCGCTACATGCTTCCTCATCAAATTAAATGAGAGACAGAGAGATGCACTAAATCGAATTATGTCAGTCTTTTGAGCCTATGATAAATTGCAGAATTCTTCTCAGAATAATAAGATCTTTCAAGCAGAAATGTCTTTGTCGATCTTCGCAACTTATCAAATGTATTTGCCATTTTTAATTCCGAAGGTAGCTGAATCATTTTTTGGTACTGAAGATGATGGAATTTTCTACCAAATTCTTTCTTCTTCTAGAGTGGGTCTCTAAGTAGAGTTGTAGAAATATTTGCGAATCAAATAAACAGATTCTAAAATGAAAAGGGAGAGTTAGAATTTTTTGTTTTTTAAAATAGAATTCACTATGCGTTCTACTACTCAAACCTTTAATAAAACAAATAGCTCTTTTTTGAAGATAGATCCGAAGATGTGCAAACCATAAGACCCCCAGAAAGGCAAACCATACCGAAGATGCGATTTGAACAATTGGTAGGTTGTTAAAGAAGCATGAAAATCGAGCTGTTCAGACACAGATTTAATCGCAAAACAAGCGGAGGTTAATTTTTTGCCAAGTAAGCTACATGTACAGACTATTGAAGGGCACCGTCAATAGGTAGAACTAGAAACTTAATCGAATTTAAAGATCGTATCAAGTCATTGTTGAGTTTTAGAGCTGGTAAAGGTCCTTTTTAGGATAAGACTAAAATTTTCTCAGTATTGAAACAGTGACCGTTCGCCTCAGACCAGGACTTAATAGTACTGAAATCTTTGCCTATGGTAGAATGTGAAGCTTGTACATCTGGACAACTCCAGGTTACAGTGGTGTCATCTGCGAATATAGTGAATTTACCATTAATTATGTCTGTGACATCATGAATTAATACCAGAAATGACCTCCGCTGAAACTAAAGAAAAGCACAACATATTTTCAAAGGCTCTTCATACATTTTCAAATACATCTGGTGTCAGTGGTCAGCATTCGGCCACAATTGTCTGCCGCAACTCTGCAACATCTGCAGACGAAGTGGCGTATTATTATTTCACCTAACCATTAAAAAATCTATAGATCTCGTCGACCACTTGTGCCTTTTTAGCCAATTCATATCTCTGAAAACATTGGTTCAATAACTATCTTACTCTTTCTGTTAGATTTTTTGGTGGTTCTCAATATATGTATCATAGACCAGGGTCGATAATTTTTGAAACCAAAAAAAAAATAATGGTAGGATGGAACCTATTGCAAAAGGAGGATAATATGATAAAAATAATTTACGGGCGATCTGAGGTCGGGAAGGGAAATGGGGTGTGTTTTTAAGGGTAAAAACCAGTTTATCTCGATTTCTGGAAAAACTACATTTACAACTAAGTTGTAGTTGTTGGTAATAAGGAGATGTACAACTTTTTTCACATAACCTCAAAATTTATGTGAAAAATTAATCATTTCACAAAAAACATTTTTTTCCACGAAATTTTGTGAAAAGTTACCTTTTATGTCCTATATATACTGTAATTTATTTGATTTGAATTATTTGTTTTTTCACGTTATTTTGAGATAAAATCGAAAAAGCACCCTAATTTTCGAACGAAAATTTTCCCATCAAAATATCAGCTTTTTTAAAAAGTTGGTGAGATTTTTGTTCGTTGATATCTCTAATTCCTAATTGTGTAAAAAAATAATGCCAGGTATAGTTTCTCAAGAAAGACAAAAAATAAGAAGGAAAAAACTCTCATTCTAATTACACCAATAATGTGAGATTCCATGTTACATTGAAGAATATAAGTAATTAGAGTCTAAAATTTTAAAAAATATCTAAAAATTCTACATAATAATTAAAAAACAAAATACATAAAAAATATTTCAAATCAAATCAATTGGTGTATACGGGACATAAAAACGTAACTTTTCATAAAATTTCGAAAAAAAAATATTGTTTGTAATAAATAAAAATTAAAAACTTTTTCAATTTTTCACATAAATTTTGAGGTTATATACAACTTTGCTTTTTGTTTTTTCTCCACAGCAATTGTAGCTTTGCCAGAAATCGAAATAAACCGGTTTTTACCCTTAGAAACTCACTCCCTTTTCCTTTTCACCATATTCTTCTTCTTTTGCAATGGGTTTCACTCTACTATTATTTATAATAGTAGTTATCAACCCAGGTCTATTTACACAATCGAAAAATTGGTTTATTCCTTAATTTTTTTGTACAGCATTTTTAAATCCCTTCAACTTGGCCTAACGATTATCGAATGCTTAAATGATAACTACATATATAGTTATTATTATTATTAATTAATTTACTTTGTTATATACTAAATCCACCCGGAAACTCGGAAACAAATATTTATTTAGATAAAATGTACAAATACATTCAGGTTTTGCTATGGACACTGAAAAACTTAATTTTCCCAAAATCTTATTAACTTCATATACATTTTATGATTTATTCGTTTCATCGAGTCTTCATAGATATTATCGACCATCATAATCATACGGACTCGATTTAGTTGACCGATAGTTTGATTAATACCGGAAATATTTTTTTGATACCAATTTGTTATAACGATATTTAAACTATATTAATGAGTTATATCAAAATTTAGAAAGTTGGAAATGTTGGTTTTTGTATAAAATTCTCAATAACTTTTATGCCCGTGTTTCCAAGTTTCCAAATAAAGTCTGTTTGACCCTTTCCTTTCGGCGTTTTTTTTTTTTATATTTCAACAATTAAATACCATTACAAGCAAGTCGATTTTTAAAACTTTCGTAGTATTAGAACCTTAAAATATTTAAAGCATGGTGCATATATCTTACGTATAAAGATCAATTATACGGTATACGGACTCAATTTAGTTGACCAGTGGTTACTGCCTTATACCATTTACGCAGTTTATCCATACAATATATTCGTATTCTTCCAGGTCATTTTTTATCAACCTTCACCTGAAGAATAATTTATGTTATCCGATATTTTGTTAGTTTCTCATATGTCTAGAATTCTCCTTGCGACTTTGTCAAGAAATGCAATCAGCATTTATTTGCAAAGTGATTTACCTTATACATATGGAGTTTAATTTTGCCACAATTCCACTACGCAAACGCTTATACAGTGCTTTTCAGATAAAAGTATCCACCTTTAATAACTTTTGTAATACTGGTATTTAGAAAAAATCCAAAAAAACGTCAATTTATGTTGGAAGCATCCCCTTTATTTTTTTAAATTACTTGTCATATTTTTTATATAAAATTTGGATACTCCTCTTTGAGCTGATTTCAAAAATGTATAATACTTGTAGGTTAAAGTGGTTAGTTTATGAGATAAACAATTTTTCTTTTAAGAGCACAAATTTTATTTATTATTTACTTTCACCTTATTTGCCTGTACTAAAATGGGTTGTACAACAGTTTAAACTCTTTAATCTTTTTAACTGTGCTATTTATTATGAAGTTACAATAAGTATTCAAAATGAGTACCATTCACTTCCATACAATGGTATAATCTATTTTGAAATGCCTCTCTGACATTGCTTAATACGGCTGGATTTAATTGTCGACATTCATTTTCTATCCTCTCTCGTAAATCATCCAGAGATTCTGGTTGGGTAGCATAAACTTTTGTTTTTAAATACCCCCATAAAAAGAAGTCTAGGGGTGTTAAATCCGGTGACCTAGGTGGCCACTCCATCATCTGTCCCCTTCTACCTATCCAAAGAGCGGGGAATGTTTCGTTTAAAAATTGTCGGACAGGCATAGCATAATGTGGGGGAGCTCCGTCTTGTTGAAATACCAGTAAATCTTCGGAAAGGTTATCATAATTTTCTATTATTGTTGTAATACGTGGGTCAACCCCTTCCCTGAGTAACTCAAGATATGATTCACCATTTAAATTTCCGTTGATGAAGAAAGGTCCGACAATGTGCTCACCTAGGATACCACACCAAACGTTTAACTTTTGGGGATGTTGTGTATGAAATTCATGCATAGTATGTGGATCACTTTCAGCCCAATATCTACAATTATGCCTACTTACTAAGCCATTTAATGACCATGAGCATTCATCAGAAAAGCAAATATTGTTTAACAATTGTGGATTGTTATTGATAATTTGCGTCATTGATTCGCAAAACTCTAGACGACGATCAAAATCATCTTCATTCAACTCGTGCACCAACTTAACTTTGTATGGGTGGTACTTGAATTTATGTAGAACTCGGAAAACTGTAGAAGATGAAACACCGATCGCTCTACTTATTGTTGACAACGATTGGGGTTGTTGAGCCTCTAAGCTGACTTGCCCTAAAATTGCCACTTGGATTGCTTCGTTATTTACGAGTCCCTCTCGCTTATGCACTTTATTGCAAACAGACCCTGTTGTGGTAAATTTCTCCATCAGTTGAATCACATACTTATGAGTTGCATGTCTTCCGTCATGTAATTCGTTAAATATTCTAGCAGCAGCTCTTGTACAATCATTATTTTGGTAGTATAAACCTACAATTTCAATTCTTTCTTGCAAAGAGTAAACCATTTCAGAGAAACAAAATAAATAATGTATCAAATTACACTATCAATAGTGACTACAAATTCTAGTTGACAATGTCAAACTTTAATAAAAAGTAGAGTTTTTTGTTGTTTGGATTTTTTAAGTAGAATAAATTGCACGGTTTAAAAGATTAAAGAGTTTGAACTGTTGTACAACCCATTTTAGTACAGGCAAATAAGGTGAAAGTAAATAATAAGTAAAATTTGTGCTCTTAAAAGAAAAATTGTTTATCTCATAAACTAACCACTTTAACCTACAAGTATTATACATTTTTGAAATCAGCTCAAAGAGGAGTATCCAAATTTTACATAAAAAATATGACAAGTAATTTAAAAAAATAAAGGGGATGCTGCTAGGGGTGAGGGGGTGGCTTTTCCAGTAAGTTTAAATAAGCCATAATGCTTGCCCCTTCCAACATAAATTGACTTGTTTTTGGATTTTTTCTAAATACCAGTATTAGAAAAGTTATTAAAGGTGGATACTTTTATCTGAAAAGCGCTGTATATTAAAAAAATAAAAGAAACTAATTTTAAATCAGGAAATACCTAAAATCAAGATAATTTAGAAGCTAACCTAACCATATTAAAAAGTCTAAGAAATCGAAGAAATTTATATAAGGTTTTTGTAGTGGGATTGATGTAAAATAAAACACCAAAGTGTACTCAAGTTCTCAAATGCCCATGTATGCATCATCAGTGAATAAATTAGTTGAGGGTTGCGGTGCTTTAAATTTTTTTGTTTTTATGGAAACTTGGAAATATATTATAATTAGTACACTTTCATTTTTAATTTTGCCACAATTCATCTACGAAAACCCTCATAGACAAATTTGTCGCTGCTGCAGTTTTGTCATACGTATATAAACAAGGTAGACATTTGTTGATTTTTAACATTATTTATTATTTGGTTAATTTGAAATGATATCTAGATTGATTCAAATTTAAATGCCCCAAATACTACGAATATTTCAAAAATCCACTTTCATATTTTATTTGAAACTATTGTTTTGGGTATGATGTGCAGCCATCCACACTACCTAATAATACTAGAATTAGTTGCAATATGATTTTTAGTTTTCAAAACTAAGGTTCAGGGCTTTTTAACCTATTTTTTGTCTTGCCGAAGTTTATCAAAACATATACACAAAACCAATTTGTGCCATTTGTGATTTTAACATTTTAATATTGTTTTTTTGACATCTTAGAACTCTCTGTATGTCTGATTTTCAAGTATGTATTATAATGTGTAAAATACTAGTATTTGTATTAAATTGATTATACATAATAAAATAACAAAAGAAATGTATCTTTGTTTTTGTTGAAACCCTTGATGATATTTATACCTAACACACCAGCACACCAAAGCTACCGTTTTTGCTAGTGCTGTTTCACTGCTGCTTCGTTTTTTTATGATGGCCAATTTAAGTGAACAACGTGCCGCTGTGAAATTTTGTTTTATACATGGTAAAAACGCTGCTGAAACTGTTTTAATGTTGAAAACTGCTTACAAAGATGCTATGGGGAAAACTCGAGTGTATGAGTGGTTTTCTCGATTCAAAAATGGTGACATGTCGATTGATAACAAACCTCGCTCTGGACGTCCATCAACTTCCCGAATCGATGAAAATGTTGAAAGAATTCGAGAGCTTGTGCGCACAGACAATTGATCCACCGTCTGAAATCAGTGGAATCTCTTGGAGCTCGGTTCAGCAAACAGGTGACTGGTTCTTCCACCATGACAACGCACCTGCACACTCAGCCATCACTGTTAGCCAGTTTTTGGTTAAAAATAACATGGTTCCTCTGCCCCACGCACCTTGATCGCCTAACCTGGCTCCGTGCGACTTTTTCTTGTTTCCACGCATGGAAAGGGGCATGAAAGGACGGCGATTTGAAAACATTGAAGACATCAAGAAAAGAACGAGACAGAAGCTTGCGGCCATCTCTAAAGATGAGTTCGAACAGTGGAAGCACCGCTGCAACAAAAGTATTACTTGTAATGGAGAGTATTTTGAAGGGGATAAGGTTGTTTTGTAAATATATTGCATTTAAAAAATGCCGGTTATTTTTGGGTACCCCCTCGTATATCTTCCAGTTCATTTGCAATTATGTATTTAAAAATGCCCCTTTAAGTGCGAGGGTCCACTTCGCCCACGCCAAAGTACACTATTATAGAAATAGAAAAGAAACTTTTTTAGATACTTAGGATACGTATTCAAAAACAAACGTTTTACAAAATCTATGACGTCAGCGAAAATGGGCCATCCCAAAAATTTGCGAAATATCCAAATTTTTACATGTAGTTTATTTTTGTTGTAATAAATGTATGATTTATTTATTCAATAATGCTTTTAGCATGTTATATGTTTATACACACAAAAAGTGACAGAATTTATTTTTCAAAAAGGCGTATTGATTCTGGATGAGAATTCGCATGCAAGTGGACTTAGAACACAAGACATTCTGAATGTTTGCTTGATCAAATTCTATGTGTCTCAAGGCAACTGATGCTATATATGCGAAGTTAAACCCTGTAAACTAAGATTGGCATTTAGATGGTTTTTCAAAATCAACAGGTGGAGATGCTAAATTTTGACACATATTCATCTAGTCCACGTGGACTGATGGTTTTTTTAAATGTAGTAAACATTATTTCTCATTTTTTAATTTGGTATGAGTGCCGTGCGTATTAATGAAATATTGATGGTTCCTCGCATAACTTCTCCTCGTCTTCTGCAATTGATATTGGATAAACAAACTATACATGAAGTACTCGAAATTTTCATTCATTCGATCGCTCTTTGACCTGTAACTAACCCATTTCGCTGAAATAATAAATAATCGATTAATAACAATTGATGATTTCGTAAATATTTGGGGTGCAGTTTATTTTGGTCTGCTGAAATGATTTAGAATCATGTATATTCTTGTTAAAAGGAATTTATCGCTAAGTATTTCCTATGTTATGATCTGATGATCATGGTTCAAAATTTCTGGACATAGGACGTTTTCAGATTAAATTGTTCATTTCTGAAGTTTTAGAATGCGATAGTTCTCTACGTCGATGTAGATGTTATCTCCTACCGAAATATTTTGCTTATAAAAGAAATATGTTTCTAATGTTTTTCAAAGAGAAAATTTCTGAAAATGCAAAAATGAGTAAAATCTTTACACATATTGATTTCGTTAAATCCCTCATTTGGTTCATGTTTCTGTTTATTACAGTTTTCAACAATTTCGTTCATTTCGTTGGAATGTTTTATGTTAATTTTGATAAAATGGGATAAATTACAATTATTTAATCTGATTTTCAACCTAAAGAACTGAATAGCACAACTTAATCTCTATAATATATTTATATTATATCTATTCATAGATCTGTACGTATTCAAATTTTGTAATATAGGCGCGAATATACATTCTAATATTGTTTGCTATTGTGATTATGCAACCCTTGCTATTAGGTAAATCGGTCCCAAAAAGGGGTGAAGATATCATTCTACGCCCTTTAAATAAACACATTTTATAATCTTAGTTGTGTAGATATATTTTACGGTATTATAGTATCTGAAATCAACATTGAATTTGACAATATCATTATGAATGCCTTTCACCACGTGTCATTCAACTGACAGAGAGCATTTTATTGGGTTTTACGTTGAGACATTTGGGCTATAGTTTTCGTTTTAATTTTATTAACAAACTGAATCTATATATTTATTTATACTTTTCTTTGTTAAATGGATTTTTTCGGAACCCTAATCATTCTTGTATAATGGTTTTTCCTATAGCAGACGTCAGGAACGTATCCTTTAAATTGTTGTGAGAGGGTGCATTTTCTATCGCATTTGCGGTTGGTAAGCTAGGTACTAATTTTTGTAATTCTCAAAATTCATATCATTGTGACGATAATAATTGACACAACTTGACCTTCATAAATTGGGTATAAAACTTGTAGTATCACTTCACCCTGTCCATAAGAAGTTTAATCCATTTGAAAAATTGGAGGCTTCTTCATCTATGTCGAATGGATTGTCGTTTTGTAAGATTTTGTTTCCAAGTATTTCGCATCAACCATGTTAGGTTAGGTTAGGTTGGTTATTAGTGATGGATTTGGTTATTAAAGACGTATTTAACAGATTTTCGTCGCAATTTTTTCCTTGTAGTGTTTTCATGTCATTTGGAAAATTTGTCACTTCTACGTAGGGGCCGTCCAATAATCTCGTAATGGCTGTGAGGGAGGGGGGTTGCATACAAACATCCTGGTCGATCACATGAGAGAAGGGGGGATTAGCAAACTAATCTCGTCATATTTCATATTAATTATATTTTCAATATTTTTATTCAAATAGGAGAATTTCACAGCGTTGCGGAATCAGATCTCTGCCTACTAAAAAATAAATACGAGCGCCTATACCAATTGATCAGAGCAAAGAAGGTTTAAAAGTACCAAACCAGCAAGAACACGATGGTAAATCGTTTGCAGAATTTTTATTAATGAATAGCCTTCACATGCCATCTTATATATTAAAAAAATTGATGATTTCCATTCCGAGTCCGTTCAGGCGTTCTACCCAACCGATTTTGATTAATTTTTTTTTTCAATGAAAGGTATTGATGCACAGATCAGCCATCAACCATCGGATTTCATCTAATTCTCACCATTCTCAAGTTATACTCAAATGCGATTTCCCCCTGTACATTACTTATGGGAGTTTTTCACATACACACGTTCTATCCTCAATATCTCAGGTTCTATTCAAGATAGAGACTTCGTTTTGGTTTAAGAACACTCGCTGAAACACCTTCTTTCTTTTGAGTTTTTGAACACTTAAATCGGTTGAGTTGGAGAGGAGCTAGGCGCGGACATTCAATGTGGAGTTATGGATTTTTGTAGGTTTTTGGCAATTTTTCTATATTCAAAGATCTACATCTCAGGTTCTAATATAGCTACAGAGTTCGTTCTTTTCTATTATAATGATTTCTGATACTTATTTAATGGATTCGATGCGAGAGAAGCCGCGGGTAAAAGCTAGTATGAGTACTCTTGTCCAGCAGTAAAGTTAGAAGTTACAGAGAAAACATGTAAATACTGTGGAATGCACATTTATTTTAAAAAAGCGGTTAAGGTACATCATCCCATTCACATTGTGAAAAAATCAACTCAAAGTGAGACTCCAACTATTGACGAAGAAAATAACGATATAGAAAGTTACCTTGAGAAAACATTCAAAACCACGAGTGCAGATGGATGCGTTGCACCATTACTTATCATTGAAAATAACATGCAATCTATATGGGTTGAACATATCAATAAGAAATTGAAATAAATTCAATATTTATTTACTTAGTATGTAATAATAAAGAATTCATTATTCTTTATCACTATCGTAAAGAAAACGTTTTGAGGTTTATTTATGTGTTATTCTTTTAATAATTATAAAACATGAAATATTACGTGCTACTTCAGGAGGAAGGACACAAAAAATCCTGCTGATTCACGTGAAGGGGTAGGGGGTTCAAAATTCTTCAAAATCCATCACGATATTTATGGATTATAGTAAATATTTGTGCTTAATTTTAGTGTGACCTATTTTTAGTCTAGTTACTATCACTCGTTTTGGGAAATTACTGCATATTCGTGGCAACGTGTTAACACTTTCCTTTATTTGTTCTAGTTTTTCAAATGATCCTTGCCATTCAGATTACCACTGAAGATTAATTTTCTTTTTGTCGTCACCACAGACTGCACTATTTACTATATGTACATCACTGCAAAACGTCTTTTGCGTGTTTATCAGCATTTTCATTTCTTTGTATTCCTTGATGAGAAGGCATCCACAAAAATCTGACATTGTTGTAAGTTGTTGTTTCGTATTATTTCTTGATTTGTAGTTCAAGAACAAGATAGATATTTTCTAAACAGCTCAAGGCATTTAAGGAGTCTGTTATAATTACAGTTTTTTGTAGGTTTCATGATAGAACTTCGACCAAAGCTTGTAGGATTGCATATATTTCTGCTGAATCTACAGAACCTACGTCAGGTAATTTATATTTCAAGGGAGGTTTATGAGAAGTGATATCAGCAGCCTCAAATCCATTGGGGGTTTTTGGATGCATCAGTGTATATTTTATGTAAGTTAGAATAGATGGAGAGTTTCGAGTGACAGATTTGATGTATTATGGAGGCTGGCGTTTCTGCCTTTTTAAAGATATCTAATCTTTCGATATGAGATGTTCTATAAGCTCCAGTATTATGCGTAATACTTGATTGGCTATGGTATCTAAACATTTTAGTATTTTTTTTTTTTAGCGCAGACATAGGAGATGGACCCATAATCGATCCTAGATCTTATGACATGCCTGTAGATTGGGAATAGAGTCTTTTGGTCAGAGCCTCAGAATCTGTTTGAGATAACTTTTAATAGATTCATTCCATCCTGACATCTGTCGACAAGGTATTTAATGTGCTCGTTCGATTTTTGATACATAATCGAGAGGAATACCATTTAGTTCGAGTAGTGGTTTCTTTTGGAGAACATTATGCATTTGGTTTTCGCTGTAAATTGTTGGTGTTATTGTTGATAGCTAACAGGAATAGAGTTGGACTGATTATTGAACTCTGCGGTGTTCCATGTTGTTGTGTTTTCAGGTGAAGTATAGAGCCATTTATCCCTTCTATTATTCAGGAAATTGTGAATGAAAGTCAGCATATGTCCATCTGTGTTTCTTTGTTTGCCAAAGCTTCATGTATATCACTTTCTAGAACTGTAATGCTGTCAATTGTGCTTTTGTGTTTTCTAATATCAGTCTGTTCTGGTGGTAACAGTTTTCTTTGTTCTAGATCCCAAACAAGTCTGTTATTAAATATTTTTTCTAATAATTTACACATGGTGCAGGTTAAGGATATGGGTCTTTAAATTTATGCTTTTTTAAAAACTTTTGCACTTCTGATTTTGAAACTCCTACCTCTCTCTCTATTTTTCTACAGAATATTTGGGGTCTTGCCTAGGTTTTGAATAGCAATCATAATTTAAAAGATTGGATTTCAATCAGATCACCATAGCCTGATATGGCTGACGTCTTTTTGGATACCTAATAAAATCTTTTTTATTTTTTAAATTTTCTAACAAAGTAAAATAAGCCGATTCTTCACCTATTCAAATATAATTGCAGCTCTGCTTCGATATTTTCGTTAGAAAGGTTCCCACACTTCAATATCATACTTTTCAAAATTTGGTAATTCTTTTTTTCACCGCCAGTCATCATTATTGATTTGTATTAAATCTGTGACTTAGTTTCCATGTGTGCAATAAACAAAACATTTTTTTCCTACAACCACTTATGAAAATGATAGATTGTACACAATACATTTTCACCTAAAAAAGAAGTAGCTTATTTCACATATGTACTAAAAAATAACAAAACATACATGTATTGAAATGCTTCTTTTTCTTATGTCATATAATATGATCTCAAACGATAGAGGGAATACGCGAATACAATATGAATATTGCTGGGTGCCGAAAGATAAAAGGCCAAATTTAAGAAGACGTAAGAAGTAACAAAACAAAAATGTAAACATAATGACGTAGCTGGTGTTCTAGCAGCTGATTGTTTGTTCTGTACAACAAAATCTGCACGCCGCATTATTTGATAAGTCTAACGTCTTCAGGTGTTTGTTGAAGCGACAGTGTTCCTTAGGTTGTGAACCATCAATGTATTCAGAAAAAAAAATTGCAAACATTCTACGTTGAAATATAGGGTGTTCCATTTAAAATAACCAAGTTTTGCCCAATTTTAAAAACAGTGCTTGAGAAAATTTTTTTATGTACATCATTTACTTCTCCAAAAGTGTACATATTTGTTTTCGCTTTGTATTTCAGAAACCAAAGGAATTGGAATATTTCTGTTTGTGGCTTTAAAAGTTTTACAAAAAAGTGATACAGGGTCGCGAGAACCAGATGTATATATCTTCAATAATAGCTGAAATACAGTGCAACCAAAATGGAACACAGTGTACACGAATATAATTTGAAAATGAACTCTCTACATTTACTTGTTTACGGCGTATCAAAATCTAAGGAGTCTTCCTCAGTTTATCAAGTTATACGAATAGATAAATCATCTATGAATCATCTAGTACCCTTGATGCAGTAACATCTATAAGATGATACTTAAAGGTGATAGGTTCAAATACCAGGGCAAGTCTAGTGACGTTAAAAGGATCAAACCAAGGCTTGAATATCTTTCCAAATTACATATGCCTTTAAAAATAGTGGAAAACAGAATGAAAGTTACCAATTACCATATTCTGGAAAGCTAGCACTAATTTACAGACGGTGAAGACTACCATTGTTTTATTTTCTTTCAATCATTCTCTCTTTGTTTACGGACGATGTAATACGTTTTTTTAATACTGTAAATATGAAATTCTTGTATTGTTAGGACATTATTGGAAACAATAGCTTAAAGCAGCTGTAGTAGTAAGGGAAATATGTGAAATAGAAGAGCAAGACACAGTTAATGAGCGAACGGCAAAGAGTTGGTTTAATCGTTTTAATAGTGTAGATTTGACGCTTGAAGATTGTTCGCGCTCTCACCTCCAGCTGCGTGAGATATTGAGGTAACAAGGTAAACAGTAGAAAACAAACCCAGTACTAGTAGTCGCCGGTTCTGGGACTGGCTTGGACCTTCCATCCACGATATCACAATACGCTAGTTAAAATCATTAGGTGAAATCTATAAAAAATTAACCGCGCCGAAAAATGGATTTATCTTAAAATCAAGAACATAGAAAATCGTTACCAGAACCCTTCGCTAAAAGAAGTCGATTCGAGTGGAAAGTCTTGTTGGGTGTCTGGTGGAATTATGGAGGTTGAGTGTACTTAGAAATCGTTCCAAATGGTCGAGCTATCAATGCCCATGCATATAGGAGACAGCTGATGGGAATATACGAGGTTGTATTGGATTTAGTTAACCGAAAGGTTTTCTAACAAAAAAAATGCTGAACCACATACTGCGCAAGTTACGCGGAATGAGATCGGAGAACTTGGTATTGGAATCCTATTACATCCAGCATTTAGTACGGACTTTGCACAGCCACATTACTATTTATTCAGACTTATGACGAAATTTCTGCGTGAGATGTTGAGAAAACAGTGAAAAAATTTTTGTATCTAAGCCTAAAGTATGGTTTTACCAAGGTCTCAGAGCTTGCTGAACGTTAGGTTGAAACCATAGTATACCATGAGTCTTAAGGTTTTCTTTTTGTATAATTATTTAATGAAAAAAGTTAATATTGAAAACCGACTACATCTATGGGACCTTACGTGAATCAAAATTCACTTTTTTTTTGAACGTCGCCGCAATATTTCATTCAAAATAAATACACTCATAGATTGTTTGACGTTTTAAAAATTTCTTACTAACAACGTTTCACGATAAGCACGAAATTAAAAAAAACATACAAAATTTGAAAGATGAAAGTGTCGAAAAAATTTATTTGACTTTTCTAATCTCCTCAAATAATTAACAGTGCTTTCAAACTAAACAGCAGATAATAAAAGAACAGAAAGAAGTCATCAATAACGGTAGGTGTTATTACCGAAGCTGCAGTGGCGTGCATTGTATTTGATTTAAGCAATTCCTTATTTTAGCCGCCTTATAATATCAAATAAATTTATCAAATTTGAGTGATTTGACAAAAAGCACTCATTATTTGGTAATTGATAGCTAAAAACCCCGATGAATGGTGAATATATCACGTTTTACGAGGTCTGGCTATTTAATAACGAGACTGGTTACGAAAATGGGTTTTGGGACACGTGAGGAATAATTGCGGTTAACTTTCTCACTGAATAACGAACTGCCAACGCGCAGTATTATAGTAACCTAGTAAAATCCACGATGAAACTTGTAACACCCTCCTCATATCCTCATAGTATATATTGAAACAGGAACTTGGTGGACTGCGATTCGAAAGCAATGTGTGTTACATTACAAGCCCAGAGATTTTCACAAAAAAGGCATCCGAAACCTTCCAGAAAGGTGGTGAAAGTCTGTAGAGTGTGACGGAGATTATCTAGAAAAACTGTAAAAAATTTTAGCTCTTCAACTTAATATTAAAATTTTTTAATTAAAAATTCCAGTTTATACTTGAACCACCCTCGTATTTTTGAAACGGATGAGGAGAATATCGTAAATATAATCGGTAATAATGAAATTTGATTACCTATCCTGCATTATAAAACAGAATTTGATATTTCTTATGCCCTCTCATTTCTTCTTGA
The DNA here is from genome assembly GCF_026230105.1 of Diorhabda sublineata. Classification (NCBI taxonomy): domain Eukaryota; kingdom Metazoa; phylum Arthropoda; class Insecta; order Coleoptera; family Chrysomelidae; genus Diorhabda; species Diorhabda sublineata. The sequence goes on along the minus strand of NC_079480.1, from coordinate 17,099,621 downwards.
CCTTACGAGCAAACAAAGTCAATATTCTGTACATGAAGATTTTGATTTCATTGTTGCGTTAAAATGTATAGCTCCAAAGTGACAATAATTGTATTCGACTATTATTACTGGATCTTCGTTGAAAATTTGCTCCTTTAGTTGTGAAATTTCAGATTCGATTGATCAATATGCTTTATTATAAAAAAAAATTTTTACACTTTGTAGACAAGAGCTAGTAAATAAATATAGAATTAACACACAAATAATTGGATAAAGACACATCTAAAATAAAATATGAATATAAAGTATAATCACGAAAAATAACTAATGTATATCTCACGTATGATCATTATGTTTTCAATAGATCCATAATTAACGTTGAATAATCTTATTTTTACCTTCATTTATCAGTAGTTATTGTTTATTTTCTGAATAATTTTCCAAGCTACAAAAAGCTGTCCACCGCAGAACTTTGACTGAAATGTAAAAAAATGTACTGACTAAATTGAAGAAACATACATAATAAACTTATGCTTTATAAGCAGAAGCTTAAGCCTGTATGGACTTATGGTATTCAACTATGGGGATGCACCGAGACAAGCAAGTTAGCAATTATCCGAAGGGTCCAAAACGGAGCACTGAGGAATGTAGTACATGTCCCTTGTCGATCTCTCTGAATTAACACTGTTGACCAGACCATTAAAAAAATCCACTGCTTAATAATACTGGGTTAGAAAGAGGACTTAAGAGGATCAATCCTTAAGTAACTCTATTAGATTAAGTTAGAACTGAATTGCTCATTGGTCACTAAGTTGTAATTGCTGGAACCGTTGGCGATATTCATACTGAATACACTACCACTACACGAAGACTCACTAATACACTGTCTGGTAATGAGTTTGCAAGAAGGAAATGGCTGGATCTAGAAATCAAATATCTCTACAGTACACGAAGTATTCTTGATCAGTGATTCAAAATTTAAGAAAAAGATATTTGTTTAAAGTAAGAAATTAAAGAAGTTGAAACCGCAGCCCAAGAATAAAAGACCATCAGTCAGCAAAAGAGATCTGAATACTGTCAGGAGTTTGAGGAGGAAAGACTGGTTCTACATGAAAGTAGATAAAAGAAAAAAAGTTGTTATAATGGACAAGAAGGACTATTTTGAGAGAGTGCACAACTTAATCGAAACAGGGCCATACACATACAATAAAATTATGACAAATGTGAAAGAAACACTTAAAAATTGTGAGAACCTTGTCACCGGTACACTCAGGTATAAGTTATCTGTAAGTAACCCTAAAATGTCAACGCTCTATTGTCTTCCCAAAATTCACAAAGCTGGGAAAGCAATAGTTATATTTCCAGGTGGTTAACGAAGGAGTTTGAAAATTTACCCATCAAATCTGAGAGTTTTTCAGTGAAGAACTCGTTAGAGTTTTTCAACAAAGTGAAGACTAGAGAGATTGAAGATCTGGAAATTTCAATCTCCTTTGATGTAAGTTAATTAATTCCCAGCATGCCGATTCCACAGATCTTCGAGTACCTTGAGTACCTTCGAGTACAGTTAACATGTATGGAGCACAATTATTTCCAGTACAACAAGCAAGACGAAGGAACACCAATGGGAAACTGTCTATTACCGTTTATGACTGAATTATTCATGAGTCATTTTGGAAAGCACATTAGTCAATAGTTTCAGTATTTTCCCAGGGTATGGTACAGGTATTTGGATAATATTTTCGCCATATTCAATACGAAGAAGGCAAACATAGACGAATTCATTTTGGAACTTTTCATTGTATCCAACATAAGATGGCCAGTCGTCATTTCCTGGTACATCGGTTGATAATCCACTTTCCACTTACCATCGAGAGTTACAATAAGGAAAAGACCTTCATGGACGATAGGATTGTACTCAACGGTTATGATAGAATAATTGTAAATAGGTTAATCAATTGTCATTAGTTTGAGAAATCTCTATGTGGAACCACTTTTCAGAAACCCAAAATGGAGACCAAGAAAAATTTTCTGTCATACCTTTTAATCCTCTATATACAAAAGGATTAGGAGGAATATTTAGCATAGTGGGTTTTAAATTGATTTATAAATCCAACAATACATTAAAACAATTGTTGGGCAATCCTAAGGATAAAATACAAAATTTGGAAAAGAGTGGTATATATGAAATTAGATGTGGTGAGTGTGACCGAAAGTATATTGGGCAGACTAAGAGATCCGTTATTGTCCAGTTTAAAGAACACATAGCTCATTTGAAATATAGACGGATCGGAAAATCAGGTATTGCCGATCACGCTGTCAGTCACAATCATGAAAAACGTATTCAACAATAAATTGTTGCATTTGAAAGCATTGAAATTTGCTAGATGTAAGAGTAGCTTAAATAGGGACAAAGGGCCAATTCCTTATATCCCACTCTATAGTATAGTAGTCAAGGAATGAATGTGAAGATTCTCGCCAAGGGGTGATTATTGGTGGGAAAATTTAGAATAAAACAGGTAAATCAAGTCATTAGATTTTAGTTTACCGCGTGCGTTAGACAGTGTAATTGTGAGTATTGGTGTAAACAGTATATTCAGTATCATTGGTGACTGTTAACCAGATGTAATATCCTTATTACATTTATAGGTGTTTCATTTAAAAAAAAATCATAGAGGAAAATGCGATAGTTACGCCTATGGATGAATAGATTTAAAATTGTTATTTTTAGTCAAGAATTTGTAGGAATTTAGTAAAAGTTGTGACATTTTCACTCCCGTGGGACAAATGTCACGAATAAATCATTCTCACGCTTATGGAACGGAAGTTGATACTGCTGATAGGAGATTAAAACTTATAATGTGACTAACTTTTTCCCACTTTGATAATGCCTACAATAAGACAAGGTCTCGAAATTTCAATTTCCATATTGCAAATACATTTTTAATAATCTGGATACATATTCACTCGTGGTCTAAAATAACGCACCACCCCTATTTCTGAAAATATTTTTTTGCTTAATAAATTTAAATTAATATTGCTATTGTTTAACTTCGTGTCAATCATTTTGACGCAATAATAAGAAATGTGTAGTAATTTTGAGTGATTTTTAATGAGTAAAAAAATAAAAATAAAAACATTGCAGTAAAACCAAATTTTCTTAAAAATAAAACTTGCATTCTAAACAATAATATTCCTTTTTTTAAAACGCTAGTAGTGTGTATTTCCGCCTCTGGATGTAATTGTTACTATCAATCTCCTGGGCATTCTTACAATTAGTTGCTGTATCACTTCTTGAGGTATGTTGTCCCATTCCTCTAATGTCTCTTGCTCAAGCTCATTTAAATTTTGAGGGAATGTATTTTGACGACGAATGCGACGCTTTAAAATGTCCCAGACATGTTCGATAGGACTTCTTGGTGGTCAGTCTAAGGAATAAATTCCTACTTCGTTTGGGTAATTCAGAACATCTGCCGCAACGTGTGGTCTAGTATTATCATGCTTTAAACGAAAATCATCACCAATAAATGGCCCAAACGGAACGACGTGATTTTCAAGAATGTCAGTTATGTATCTTGCTGCATTAAGGGCGGATCTAGGAAGAGACACTAATTCTGTGCGGGCACCAAAACAAATTCATCCCCAAAACATGATAGATACAAGACTGCGCAAATCTTTTTCCTCGCCGTCTTCGAATTTGATTACGTCCATCTGGACCTCTGAGACTGATTCTTGTCTCATCAGTCAATAAAATTTGCCACCAATTTTCTAAATTCAAATCCAAACGTTGCCTTGCAAATCTTAGTCTAGCAACACAGTGCTGCCTGGTTAGCAAAGATGCCTGCAGAGCTCTTCTGCTGTGTAGACCAGCATTCTGAAGGTGTCCTCTTATTGATCTATCAGAGATATTTACATTTCGGACTTCTCGTTAAAGGCTGTTGAGCTCAACTCTTGTCATTGACCGATTTCTTAATAAATTTAATTGCAAAAAACGATCATCTCGAGGAGTTAAAACTGAAGGACGTCCTTGTCCAGGACTTGTAGAATGTGAACTGATATCTTGAAATCTTTGCATCCATCTGCCAATGGTTGTGTGGTGTACGCCAAACAGATTTGCCACTTCAGGATAACTTTGTCCTTGTCCAATTAACTCGGCTATTCTTTCAGCTTCGCGTTCACTTACTGCCTAACTCTATTCATTTTTTGTTTAACTAGTCTCGACTTTAACACACATTAGTTGACTTAAATTAGTGCTGTCCACAATTTGGTACAATAGAATAAAAGAAACATCAAAATATGCATGAAATAAAAATCTTAAACAACCACAAAAACGGTTATTTTCTTATGAGAAATTTTACTACATTTTATCGCTAACTTTTTGTGATAGAAAAAAAAGAAACCCAAAAGATTAATTAAGTTTTGATATTGAAATAAAGGGTGGTGCGTTATTTATGGCCACGAGTTTAAATCGTCTATGTAAATCTCACAATTTTTTATAGTGTAATCGTTTTATCATTATAATATTATTTAATCATTGCATCCATTTATGTCTTGTTTTGGGAAAACATATTTCAAATGTATTGCCCAATTCACAGAATATTCAGGTTCATTATGTAATATTCTGCTCTTTTTATTCAGTTCCTCACTTTTCAAATATTAATTTTTACCTGGCGATGAAAGTATAAAAGTATATGTCCCAAGAGATACGAGAAAAAATTTTATAAGAAAATAATAAAGAGCCAAACATTTTTAAATGTGAAAAGAATTTCATGTTATTTTTCATATAATCAATATTTTTCTGTTATTAGACAGTTGTTTCTATCTGAAGTGCGTAAAATGTATGTTTTTTATAACACATGGGATTGTTAATTTTTCGCCGAGACTGCAAGTCGACGCTGAAAAATTCTCTCTAATGTGCCATGAATTTTATACACGAAATACAAACAATATTTTCTGTACATCTTCCAATTTGAATCTAGGTACATCGTTTGAAATACATTAAAAACTTGTTGTTCCGTTAAGTTGTCGCTTTTAAACGAATGTTGTTTTGAGAAAAATGAGTTCAAAATAACTGAATAATACTCTTCCATATACAAAAGAAGTTCTATAAGGAAAAGTATCAAAAGAAGGAAGATGCCGCGTTGCATAACATGGACTGGATGATCCTGATGAGATTAGGTTTATCAGTCACTGACAAGCGTAATTTTCGTTGGGAGTAGGAAGCAACTGCAGTTCACCTAGTTCGATGTTTTATAATTGGAATCATATAAGTATTACTCCTTTATGGACAGTTTCTATATGTGGTAGCTATTCTGACTGAGTGGCAACGATTTTTCTATCCTCCGAGGCTCTAGCTCGGTTCTGCGCATTCTCAAGCATGCGCAGTATAGATAAAGTAAAGAGTCGAGAAAATGAATATTGTTGACAAATTTTCAAAATTTTATTTGGAATAAAAGTGTGTTTCAATTATCTAATGAAATATGTAGTCATATTGAATGCATTAAATGATAATATTCTATACCTCTTAATTTGTAAATTAAAACTCGGGCAGTTAACGAAATCCACCCTTCTGCTGACGAAGTTCAAAGCTTTACACGGTTGCTACATTTCAAGATTAAATTATTTACAGTTGAGCAGATTTCATTCTGGTTGAGCAATTTTAAAAAAGCCCATTTAACTAAAAACTCACCAACCCTTTCTCCGACCATTGTCGTGGTGAAATGTTTTGGAAAAATCACACCATTTTAATTATGTTGTAACAAACGTAATAAAAAGGATTGTTGTATAGTTGCTGTCGGCTGTACAATAAAGGGCATGTACATACTTACTTACCTCCCAGGTTGGTTCGCAGTTGCGTTTTGCTTATAGGGAGAAAACGATCAGTTCAGAATGATACATTATGTGGTATATTTTGGAAATGTTTCAAATATTGTCGCCTTATATTTGATTAAGAATGCGTTTTAGCACCAACACATCCAAAATAAATGAGAAATTATAATAACTATTGAAAAAATTCCTTACAGAAAGATAAAAAAATAGTGTACTTCTGAAATTAAAGAGATATTAGGTAAATTCAGTATACGTTTGAATTAATATGCTATTCTATTACTCTAAATATAAAAAGTTCTATTAGGTACACTGTTAAATTCTTAATAGAATGGAATGGAAACTCAAACGTTGCACACTGTGGCAGAAAGGTCCTATACCTGGCAGTAAATCGAAAAAGTAATTAGCAAAGAAAGCCTACTTTTCATAATTTTTGGAAAAACTAGTATTTCCTTCATTATAACATAGGTAAATGTTATCATTAATCCCAAGCGTTTACTACCCATGCCTGTACTAAAGTCAATTGTCTACGTGTACTGTTGTAGATTTGAATTTTGAATTTTTTTGTGTGAATTTAAAGCTATATTTTCATAGTTTCTGTTTGAGTTTCAATATGGAACCGACTCCAGGTATGTAACAATATTTTATTAAAATTATATCCGCAGAAAACTTCATGTATATAGTTAATATTATTTAAAACATCTTTAAAACATATGTAAGCTTTTAGTTGGGTTCCTATATAGTTCAAGTTTTCAAATATTTTTTTTATAATTGGTATTATTTTATCTTCTCAAAATTGTTTACTTTTCTTGTACTTATTTGCACTTTTCTTTAAAAAATTTTCGTCTGGGTACTGACTTTTTTATTTGGATTTAAACTATATACCTCAGCAACCAGGACCCGTAAAGGTTCGTATTCCTGTATTAAAATGAATCATTTATTGAGATCTCTTTGTGGTAGAGCGTTGTCAGTCGAATTTAGAAACATCCTGTATAATTAGTTTAGTATTATGTATTCAGATATGAACTTATTCGGTACCAGAAATATTTTAACTAGCCCTAGTTTCTTATCTTAAATATCACGTAGTTTGCGAAACGCACTGAAGATTAGAAATTTGATTAATATAATAAGTGGAAAAAATTATTAACGAAATTCTTGGAATGTTGAATCACTAAGCATCACATTGTTTACTGTGGAATACAAATTGAAATATTCCCTGAAATAAAATAAAAATGTAGCACGTGCTTGTAATTTTATATAAAACCGGGCAAGTCTCAAATAATATTATCAGAAGTCATAATTTAAGGTTAAAGGGGTATAAAGTGACACATGTTGATAATTTCACAGATTTAGGGAAAGGGTAGAGGCATTGTATTTTCTAATACCCCAAAGGGTCGTATCGCGATACAATGAGCAACAATCCCTGTAGACAATTTTTCTTTTATATCAATATTAATTGAATCGAAACAATATTGGGCGTTGAAAATTTAAAAATAAAAAGGTTTTTTTATATCACCATTAAATTTTTATGCCTCAAACCCATATTTTATACGAGAAAGATGAGATTTTCGTTAATAGAAAACTATAATCTCGAAAAATTCATCATATACTTTCACCATTGAATCTTGAGTCAGAAATATTAGGATTTCACCTAAAATTTGAGTGTTGTTGATGTTATTATTCAGTATTTATAAACTATTTCGAACCAGTGTACTATTTCACGTCTCCATGGTATACTTTAGCAGGAATCACTCTTTTACTAGTTTCAATTGGAGAAAAAGCTACAGTTGGAATATACAACATACAACATGAGCTCTCATGTCATTGGCCTTTCACTGACCAATCTATTCTTTATGACAATTTAAACAAAGAATTATGGGATAACCTCTTATAAAAATAACAACAAATTATATCCCGATAGATGATCGGATGATAAACATGTTTTTATGAATTCTATGAATTCTATGAATTATGAACCTGCCAAAACTTTGATTACTAAATTTTATAAAAAAATTAACGCTATTAGTAAACAACAACCTTACCTAGCCTATAAACTTCAACTTCATTCATAATGAGTTTACCTACTCTAACCTATAAAACTTTAATGCCATTCATAATTTAACCAATGAAAATTCACAACAATTCGAATAGCAACCAGAATCAATATAATTCATATTGATGTCACGTGTTAATTTGAATATTGATTTTTGAAGCTCACGAATTTGATAATGTAGTTAGTCAACACGCCACAATTCTCAGTTAATCAATGTAAGTAATTTTTAATATTGTTATACTTTTATACATATTTTTGTGATATGTTATTTTTTTAGGGATGCCTATTGTCCTCATACTGTTTCATAAAATTTTTCTATTTATTGAGTCGAATACAACTCCGCCTGCATGATCGCTGGGTGGATTGAGTAGCTTAGCGATTGTGTTGCCGGTCCCAAACCCGAGAAAAGGAGGAGGGTTGGTGGAACGGGTTAGCAGCCTATCCACCGTAAAACCGAATATAGCTCATAGACCCACAAATTTGCCTCGGAATAGGACTGATTTAAAGACGACGACCCATGCGAGAAGAAGGCTAACGAATTGGAGGAGGAGAGATGTTCTGCGAGTTGCTACCTGGAATATAAAAACTTTTAACAACAAAGAGCAAGAAGTTATGATAGAACAAAAAGACCACCGCATCGATATCTGCGCCCTTCAAGAAACCAAAAAAAAGGGAAATGGACAACGAATATACGACGATTAACATGGTAATATACCGTGGAGTCAGCAAGGACGAACGTGCGAAAGAAGGAGTGGCACTGGCAATACACAAGAAATATAAAAACAGCATAGAAGAATGTCAATATACATCATCTCGCATACTAATCGTTACACTGCGAACAGAAACTCAATTATTAAATATAATATCGATATATGCACCCCAAGATAATAAGCCAAAACAAGAGCGAGAAAGTTTCAAAATATTACAGAATCACCACCACAGAATGAATCGATAATAATCCTTGGAGATTTTAACGCACGCATTGGTAACGAAGTGATACCAGGCGTAAAACAACGCTTTAACGAAAATATATTGAACGACAATGGGGAATTGCTGATGAACATACGTTCGCTATGTGATCTAAGAATCAACAACACCTTCTTTGATCTTAAACCACAGTACAAATCCAACTTCCGTAACTCCCGGGGACAAAAATCAACAATAGACTACATCGTAACCAATACACCCCGCACAGATATAAGAAGTAAGGACATTAAACTCCGCGAATGCAGGAAGTGACCACAGTTTGCTTCTGGGAAAAATCAAAATGAAACTTAACCTGGGAAGGAATAGAGAACCAAGAGCACACACAGAAAAAATAAACATCGAATCCACGTAGGACACAACCATAAAAGAACTATATAAAAACCGTTTTAAAGGGAAAATCGATAAAAACCCGATAGAAGAAAATGATGATATTAACAACAGTTGGAAGAGATTAAAAGAAAATATAGAAGCAGCAAGTGAATCGCTTGGAACTCGGACTATAAGACCACAAAAACAAGGAACGAACAAAACATCATGGTTCTCCAACAAGATCAAAGAACAGTGCAAAAAGAAAAAGAAAGCGTACTTAAACTACATGTCACAAACGGCAGAAGCATATGAAGAATACAAGAGAATCCGTAACGATACAAAAACACTAGTGAGACAAATGAAAGACAACTACTGGGAAACTTTCTCCAAAAGAATGGAAAGCGACTTCCATGGGTTACAAAAACAAATCTGGCGATTAATAAGAAATCAGAGAACAGAAGCAAATGAACTCATCAGAACCAAACACGTAGAAAGAGATACTTGGGTAAAATATTTAGAGGAACTATACAAGGAAGAAGAGACTGAAACCGAGCCAAATACACCAGAGATAGTATAACAGTGATGAGACTAATATAAAAAAGGAAGATATAGAAACAGCACTCCAAAAACTAAAAAACAGAAAGAACCCAGGTCCGGATAACATCGCCAACGAATTACTTAAATATGGAGGAGAGAGGCTAAACCAACTACTAACAACCCTAATCAAAATAATATTTGCCCAACACAGAATACCAGATGAGTGGAGGAATAGCATTTCGATTCCACTATTTAAAAAGGTAGATAAAAAATGCCCGAGAACTATAGAGGAATAAATCTACTATGCACAACGCTGAAATTAACCATAAAGATAATAACAAATAAAATAAATGAATGTATCTCACTAGCAGATGAACAATAGGGTTTCAGATCTGGAAGTTCCTACACAGACGCAATATTTGTCATAAGACAAATAACGGAAAAATCGATCGAATATAATCGACCGGCCTTCATGTGTTTCATTGACTTGCAGAAGGCCTTCGATCGAATACAATTAAAAGACATAATACACCTTCTCTATGATAGACAGATACCATATAATGTCATTAAAATAATCGAAAATATATACCCAAAAAATACGATCCAAGCAAAAATAAATGATGACCTAACTGAACAGATACCTGCAAATAGGGGCATTAGGCAAGGGGACTCTCTCAGTCTGCTCCTATTTAACATAGTGATGGATGAAATCATAAAACAAGTACGTAAACTAAGAGGATATAAAATAGGAAATAAAGAAGTCAAAACCCTAACCAGACGATGCGATACTGTTGGCGGAGAACGACGACGATCTGCAAAGGCTACTGTACCAATTTAACAAGACAGCAAAAAAGTTCAATATGATAATATCAGCGGCAAAGACAAAATCAATGGTTACTTCCAAGACACCGATCAGATGTAAGCTTGTGGTGGATAACAAAATAATACACCAGGAAATGAAATTTAAATATCTGGGAATCGAAATATCTGGACACGGGGACGTGGAGACGGAAGTAAGAAACCAAGCTACAAGAGCCTCAAGAGCAGCAGCATACCTAAATGACACAATCTGGCGAAATAAATACATTCGAACTAAAGCAAAAGTCCGCATATACAAGACTGCAATCAGACCTAGATTATCCTATGCAGCAGAGACCCGACCTGAGACCTCTACAACGAAACGGATATTGGAGACTACAGAAATGGAAATAATTCGAAGAATAGCGGGAAGGACACTAATGGATAGAGAAAGGAGTGAAAACATAAGACGAACATGCGAGATAGATATCAATGACTGAGTACTGGATAGAAAGATAAAATGGAATGAGCACATTGACCTCATGACGGAAGAACGAATTGTGAAAATATCAAGGGACAAATCATCAGCAGGACAAAAAAGCCTTGGAAGATCTAGGAAATGAATGATGAATGATGAATAATTATTCTACACGCCGTATTTTCCTTTCTATAAGGCTCATTAATATGTATATGTTATTTATCGTTGGTTTCCCTTTTCTATATGCACTTTGCTCCTCCATTTCCTTATTAATGTATTTATTTATCTTAGTCTTCTCTTATATTTTTTTAGGTCATCTTCTTTTTTATGCAGTGGTATCAATCGATTTTCTTTCCAGTTTCCGCTTCTCCGCTTCTATGTTATCTCCTCCATACGACTTTCCTATTTTGATTTTCCCTATCGCTTCATCCTCCTTCTTTTGTCAATTTCTACCTCCCCCGCTGAACTTTTCTTCAAAAAATTCTCTCCATGTCTCTAATATGTCTTCCATGTTTACTTTCATATTGTTTTTAATATCTTATTATTCATATTTACTTTCTTTGTGCTCCTCCCATTGCTCGAATTTTAATTCAAAAGCTTCTGTCATGGTCTTTATAGCTATTTGATCATTCTTCTCCGAATTGTTCCCATGTTATTTTTGCTTTCTTAATTTCTTCTTGACTTTGTTTCCTATAGTACGCTTCTTTATTTTCTTAGGTTCTATAATTAATATAATTCTCCACTGATGCTTTTTCTGCTTAACCATATTTCTTATTTCCTCTGACCATCATTTGATTTCGTGGTCCTTTTTTTCATCGTCCTTCTCTTGCATATTTCCTCCGCTTATCCATACGTTATTTCTTTGAATAAATTCCATGCTCATTCTAGCATTACCTCTTATTCTAGTTCTCCGAATTTTCCATCCGTTGTTTCTAGGTATTTTCTTCTATTTTATTTTATTCTCAACTTATGTGTAGAAATTCTCTCATATCCTCTCTTCTCTTACCACCTTTCTTCTCCCTGTATCTTCAATACTGTTTTCACTAGTCTGTGCTTTGTACCTATTTCTGCTTCTGGTATTCTTACTATCTCCCATATTATCCTTTCCTTTATCTTCGTTTTGTATGTTATGCAATCTATTATACTTTCTAATTCTCTTCCTCCTAATATGAATGTGTATTTATCCTGTATTTTTTGCTCTCCATATGAATTTCTTAGTATCAATTCATTGCTACTACAGAATTCAATCAATCTTCTCCCATTCCTGTTTATTATTTCTTCTCCTCCCATGCATCTTAGACCTAGATTTTCGACGTTTCCAAGCATTCTAGTCTCCTATTGTAATTATTCTTTCATTTTCTTTCCTTATTTCATTTATATACTCCTACTCTCTACATTGTAGAATGCCTCCATTTTCTCGTCTTGACTTTCTTCTATTGGTGCATATATGCTATGATATGAAATATTTCTTTTCATTCCAGTCTTACTAAATTATCCTCGATATTCCCCTATTTTGCCCAAGCCCTTCGTTATTGCTATTGCTACTATTTTCTTTGTTCTTTGGCCTCCCTTCCTGCCTAAATAGTGTTTGTGGTAATTGTTCTGTATTCTCATTGTTCCTTTTCAGGTTGTTTTTTTTTTTGGTTTCACTGATTCCCAATATATTAATTTCGTATTTTCTCATTTCTATTATAAGCTCTTGTTCTTTTCTCTTCAATGATGTAACATTCCAAGTAAGTATACCGATTTTCTGTTCTACGTTGTGTTTTCGTGAGTTCTGAGAAGTGCTGACTTTTACCTTTGTTTTTAAAAACTCAAAATGGCAAAAGAATGTAACAGAAGATGCTTCCTCTTATAATTTGAAAAAAATGAGAATTCTTCTCACTGGGCTACAGAATAATATCAAACAAAAACGCCAGAGACAAAAGACCAAAAACATTTTTCTATTTATAATGGGTTAGTACATAAGCTTTTAAATAATGAAATTGTAATAAAAAAATAATATTCAAACTTAATGATCTTCTAGAATTCAGAAACTTGAAATTATAACTAATAAAACTATAGTTTATTTCAGAAATGTATAGAGCAATAATTCCGTCCAGTTCGGCCCAATTTCCGTGTCGGCCATAGGTGTAGGTCCTGAAATATTGTGTAGGGATTACTTAGGTAGTAGATTATACAGTTAACGTTTTGCGTTTAACAGGTATCGTTTAACCTTCTATTAGTGCCTCGGCCTAATTTCAACCCTGTTTCAAATTCGGCTTAACCATGCGCCGTAAGGGCAATGGTGCCTTATCCAAAATTTTAACCCATCAGTATCATGAGATTAGTAATAAAATGGCGATATTTACACCAACGAAAAGATGTTCCAATAATTCTTCACTATCAGTAAATGAAAAACTTATTATTTTAATTGTAAACGATTGCAAAAAATACGATTACCCGAAATTTATGTTCCCGAATGACTGGAGTTGGAAAGTCTACCGTTTTTAAATTATTGCGGGGGAGAAAGATAGCAGGCCAAGTGGAACCTCCCAAGAAAAGTCCAGGCAGACCAGTAAAAGTCCTTTATGAAGACACCAAAAGTGTAATTCGATGAAAAGTTCACTCTTTTTTGATTTTAAAAAAATACCCACCCTTTATAAGATTTTAATGAAGCTGGTCTAAGACGACAGTATTTTTTTGATAACCATAAAACTTTTATGGACCATTTTGAGAAATTTGGATTTTGCCTGTAAACCGTAAAGCACTTTTACTGGAAAGCGATAAAATTGTTTGCTGGCGACGAAAATACTTAAGAAGTATGAAGCAGTACAGAACAGAGCAGAAGAAAATCTTTTATCTTGATGAGACGTGGATTAATGAAGGTTATACAGTACCAAAAATGTGGGAAGACCAAAATATAACCAGTGCTCGCCAAGCTTTCATGGAAGGCCTGTCAATGGGTATTAAGATGCTTTCAGGTAAAGGGAAAATACTAATAATCGTCCATATTGGAAGGGATGAGGGATTTTTAAAAGAATGTTTGCTAACCTTCCAGTCATGCCATACGGGAGATTACCACGACGACATGGATTCGGATGTTTTTGAAGACTATTTTGGTGAAATGATAAAATATCTTCCGGCCGATTCAGTAGTAGTTGTGGATAACGCAAGTTATCATTCTCGACGTATAGAGAAGACTCCAACTTTATCTTGGAGAACACAAGAAATTATTGACTGGTTAACCACCAAAAGTATTGAAATCGAAGATAATTTGATGAAAAATATAATAATTATAATACATTTATTTTTGGATATTTTTCTAGCACACAACAAGTTATTCATAAGAAATTATTCCATCAAATCAAAGAAAAATAAATGAATATACTTAATATTCTTATTAACAAAAAAATCAATTCAGTTCTTAAGATCCAAAGACAGTTGGAATCAAATTATTTCAAATACAGAACTAACTAAAGATTATTCTATAGTTTTTATCACTAGGCTCTAAATTTAGTATTGAGCCCATAATTACTCAAGATATTCCAATAAAAACGATGTTAAGCAGAATTTTCTTAGAAGGAAATCCGAATTTGTTAGTCACACTATCTGACCAAAGGTTGTCATAATTAATATGGAGAAACAACAATATTTCGATGTATCCAGAGTAACTAATTGACAATAATATAAGAACTTACGAAGTTGGAAAAAAATATTTTGAGAACAAAAGTTTAAGGAAATTTTGAGAAACCTCTAAACGTTATGAACTCACTAATAACAAAAAGTTTGACAAGTTATTTTCAAAGATAAAAACATGTGATATTAGTAAATCATAATACAAAAATCAGTGGGTACCAAACCATTTTGTTTTAAAAAATAGATTTATGCCAATGGAAATTTCAAGAAATTGAGTTTATAGTCAATTTTTAATCTTTCCACGTAAAACTATTATTTTCTTCTTCTTCATCGTACGTTGGGACATAGTTCTGTGTTTGCATTAATGGTTGCCTAGCTGCAGCTGGGATGCATTCGGTTTTTCTTTCGTTGCAATCTTTGCCAACCTGTCAATCGTACCCTATCAAATGCTTGGGTGACATCGATGAAGCACATATTGAACTTATTGAACTTTATAGCCTTTTCCTTAATTTGGCGGATCACGAAAATGGCATCTATAAACTATTATAAAAATAAATGTACTAGTGAAAATGCTTCTAAAAATTGTGAAATGTCTATTTATTTACGTATTTGTATGGAACGTCATAATTTTCGACAAGGAATACACCTCTGAGAGATCAATTACTAGTAATAGCATTTATTATTATAAATTAATTTGTCTAGAATCATAGTTAGTTTTTGTCATCGTATCCAGTTCCGCTGTAGATAAAGCTATTTTGTAAATAGCTGAATAATTGCCTAACACATTGACAAAATATTTACAACCATATCAATTCGTTTTAAAATTTACGATCTGTAACCTAATAAACAACTCAAATATCACCTGTATGACAACACGTTCTGACTACGTTCACTATGAAAAATGTCAAACTTTTTGATGGCAATTTCAGTTTTGACATATTCATATCAGTTTGCCATATCTCAAAACTTAAGTAGCAACACTCCTAATGTTAAAAATCCTACACCGTTCCGACTCTTAGTATCTATACTTCATGAACTTACTAGTGATCCAACACTTGAAACAACAAATAATTGTAATAAATTAATAAGTTTTCAACAAAAAAAGAAATGACAAAGAAAATAAAGCGAAATTAACAAGTCATAAATCTATATTATCAGCTAGACCATTATCAATAATCACTCCATTTGAACCTCTCACTAATTGGTTAACTGAAATTTTGACTAAATCTTATAACTATAACAATGATTATTATATCCAGGAATTCTTTAAAAGTATATGATATTAAAATTTTTTGGGAAACTATGATCGAATTAACCTTTTTGTGATCTGAATATTCGGAAACTAACCAGGACCGTTCGAGTTAATCGAGCTAGTTGCCAGAAGTTATCTTGCTGCTCGGCTGACCAGTTAGTTTTTTTCTTGTTCTTCAACTTTCTTCTGATCATACTCGACATAAAAACACATGGTCGCCATTCCAGTTAATTTAACACAAAGCCACCCTTCTATCCCTGTCAAAATCGATAACATGGTCATAATGTTGATGTCTTGAACAGACATTTTCTTATGCTATCTGTCGCAAACTTTAAACATTGCTAAAATTACTCAATTAAAGCAACACGCTCCGACTCATCCTGTATACAAACATATAAATCTATTGTAATTTTTCCTTTCAATAATAATATCTTCATATCGATAAATCAGTATATTTTAATATGGATTTGGATTTGCATATATATATATATATATATATATATATATATATATATATATATATATATATATATATCCCTTCTCGTAAAGAGCTTATTTAAATTAGACTAAGGGCTTTAGATCAAACAGTAGCTAGTGATACGCTCAATTTAAATTTAACACTTTCCACTCTACACCTGCTCCAATTGATTTATATCATCGTTATGAGTTATTTTTTTTTCTCTACGACGAAACCATGTCAAATGACTTGCGGTCCCTGTGTTTGTTGAAAACGGATTAACAAAAAAGTTATTAACATGGTGAATCAGCTCAAATGTAGATTAACCATGGATACATAGAAGAATTGGAGTAATATTGATTTAGTGTATCATTAACTCTAGCATATCTTATTGTATTGGGTTGGTTCTTTACTTTTTTTTTTCGAAAGTCAGTATTTCTAGTAAAAATTTATTGGATCTTTCATTTTATTAGTCGATATTTATCTAGAATAATTAATTCAATTCATATAAACAACTGAGCCAAATATGCAGCGAATTCCGATAATTGCAATGGTTGATTAACTCAAATAATTTATTCATATAAAATATGTTTGTATTGCTTCAGAGGAACAGAGGGATTCGTGCTCTGGTAGAGTGAAAGTTGAACGTGGTTGATATAGATCTATTTGAATATTAAGGAAAATAGAGATATTGGTAATTCAAGTGATATAAGTAGTTTGGAGCAATACATAAGCCTAGAATTCGGAAAATAATAACCATTAACCAATAACCATGTTGATAAGGCAATAATCTTTCTCAAATCAAATTCAAAATTAGCCCCTAATCCTGATAAAAATATTGTTATTGATGATGATGATTAGCCCATTAATGCTCAGAATTATGAACTCTTTTTGAGTTAATTGAAATAAGTGTTTTTTTGTTAAAGGTGAACTTAAATATGCCATAAAAAATAAACATAATGATTATGAGAGTGGGTCACTAGTAACCCCTTGGGCACTTACGAAAATTGATAAATTAAATATTTTCGTATTCAACAAAATAAAAGAAATGCACTATCAAAATTTTTATATGTTATGGAATTCATCAAAACACTTGTCATGTAAAAGAACTTGACAACTCTCGCATGCTTTAGTGGTTTTATTTTTACAAAGATCCGACTTGTTTGTTGACAGACTATTAGGAATCGTCCTTCTGAAGAGGTATATTAAACAAAAGCTTTCTTCTGTCAATGCATTTTCAACTTATTTCCATATTTTTTTTAAAGATACTGCGCAATCTCTCTCCTAAAATGGCAATATTGATGTGTACCATTTTTTGCTGTCATGGCAATCCTGTAATCAGATATACGAGGATATATTGAAAAATTCTTAGCTTATAGAACCAAACAAAATTTCAATGTCAAAATATTTTATTACTCAACATTTTCTCCTCTTAATTGGATACATTTATTACAGCGAACCTGCAACGTCTCTAGACCTTTCAAAAAAATGTTCAGTGCTCCAGATATCCGTTTTAGCCCAATTAGATGGTCTAATCAAATCATGTCATGAACTTCATCGATATTTTCGGGGACTGACACAGAAACTGGCTTTCCCGATCGGTCATCAACTTCAATGGAAAATTTACCTCTTTTGAAGCTTGCAGTTCAATTTTTCCCGGTCGCATACGAAGGACATTGATCACCAAGGGTATTAAGCATATCTTCGTGAATCTGCTTATCTCTTAACCCTTTTAAATACAGGTACTTGATAACACTTCTAATAATAAAAATAAAATTGTCACAGTTAATTACTGTGAACGATGAAGGTTTGATTCTGCAGTTTCTGAGTACATTCCTCCAGTCATCGGGTGTCTAAGTGTACGATTTCTGGTTCACAGGGCTCATGTCCTTATCTTCCTCCATATAATAGTGACCACTTAAGGGGAAGACCACTTTATTAGTCTAAAATTGTTTCAGTGTACAAACTGTGTAGTGAAAAAAAAAAACGTAAAACCGTAAAGTTCTTGTTTTGGCCTGCGCACGAGTCACAGAAAATAACTTTACTGTTGGGCTCAGGATATTTTCAAAGAAGTGTTTTAGCATTGAGCAAATATTATCAGCCCCCTTTCGAGCGACACTTTCGTCGTATGTGTAAAATACTGATGTCGAGTCGGACAACACGTGAATGTTGAAGGAAATGTTCAGTTGACGACGGTAGTATACGTCAGACATAGTTATATTAGGGTAGGTAGATTTTTTTGAAAGTCAATGGTAATTCTCTCAACTTCTCCGTTTTTTCTAGCTTCTTTGCGACAGTTTCTTTTAATTGAATAAAACTTTTCAGTTCTAGCCAAATGTCCTTTTTTTGCTCTCCTTTTTATGCAGTCCTTTCGCTAAAGATGCTTCAATTTCTTCGTCTGTAGTCTTTGCAATTTCTTCTTCTAAAACTGAAATCTTAGATTTAAGTAAATCACATTTGCTGCATCCTTTATCCTTTCGAGGAAAGCAAAAGGAAATATTGAAGTTTCCATCAAAAATTCCACGAAATGTTCTGGGAATAGTGGGATTTCCTTCCTTTAAGTGATTTAATGAAGTCAAAGATTCTTAATTTGGTCTGTTTTTGTGTTTACCGCGACCATCTATTTGGGCTTCACCAAAGTCGGTCAAATGTTTCTTTAACGTTTGCCCACGGCGGTTTGTTATACCATGTAAGGCTAAAAAAGCTTTTTTAAAACCGGCTAGAAATTAATACTTTCTTGTTTATTTTTAGGTCAGAAAATCTCATTTTGTCGGACCGAGCCAGAAAATTATTGTGATAGTCCGGTAAAAACTTTTATAGGACTCATTTTTATTTACTTTCCGGCCTATCTTTAATGAAAAAAATAATAAACTAGTTAGTCTAAGATAGTGATCAATTGGTTTCTATAGTAACCGAGTTTTGTATTATTTAAAACTACATATACAATAACTTGATTTATTTTGACGTTTAGTTGAAAACGGGACATTTATTTTGAAATGGATATTCAAAATGATGCATTTGATTGTGAATTAATGGAAGATGAAATTGTTAATGTGGCCACCTAAGCAACGTTTTATTTATCACCGTAGACACGATATGAACAAACATACCAAATTTTTGAAAAGGGTACCTGGAAAAGAAGGTAATAAGCATTTATGAAGATGTGTTATTGGCGTATTTGTCAGAGAAATCAGAAACGCTGAAATCTTCTTCTTTGTGGAGTTTATATTCGATGCTGAAGGTCATGCTATGTACCAGAAGAAATATCGGCATGAGCAAATATTTTAAATTAACAGTGTTTATGAAGAAAAAAATCCATAGAGTATGAAGCAGAGAAGTGTAATGACCCAAGTATTGTTGATTATGGGTTATACTGGTGCATGTCGACGGGAAGAAATTTGTATAGGAAGTATATAGTGCTACGCCCAACCAACATTCCTCATAGACGGGTCTTTATTAATTACAATAAAGGAAAATGTAATGAACAACCTGTAGGCATACATACTGTAGGTAATGATCCCTCCCAAATAGCTACATTTTTGAGATTGCCAAACCCAGAGGAATACACAGGGCATTGCTTTAGCGTAGTTCGGCGACTTTGCTAGCTAACGAAGGTGCTGACATCATAAACTGAAAACGACATGGTATGGTGGTTGGAGTTCATCTCAAGTTGCCGATGGCTACATTGAGGATTCAGTTCAGAATAATATTGATATAGCTAACAAAATTCAAAAAGCAGGTAACACAAACACAGAACATTAAAAGAGGTTAGGTTGAGAATACAGATCTGTCCAACAAGACAGTAATGAAAGAAAACTAAGCTGATATATTAGTTGGGGGGTGGGGAGAAATGCGCCTTTGCCCGTCAGCGCTTGGACTATGATCGGTCTTTTCCATTAATTCCAATCTTTTGAATGCTAAAACTCAGTAACAATGATTTTTCTCGCCTAAATGATAATACAGTTGAAAACTTCTTGTAATAATCAAACTGTTCCCGTGGTACCCCGAATTTGGTGAAAAATTGGACTTAGATCGTTTTTCCCCGTGGCCCTTCTTTTGTTCAGGACTAAATTGCATGTTGTACTGTATCGCATGGAGTTTCAAAAAATATATTTTTCATATATTTAGAACGGTCTCCGTTATCTACATCCATTGATTAAATAAAAAACTGAGATAAACGATTTTTTGCCATTATCGGCTGTTTTTTTTATCAAAGACACACGTGGTAATAGGCGTATGCCGTTTACCATTACAAAAATACGATAGAATAGAAAAAAGGGTACCGAAATCATTTTAATCATTTTATGCCGACGTTAATCCTTTGTTAATCGAAGAGTGCGTTGCCAATCGATCATTTTTTATTTCCAGTAAAATTGATGTATCATTCCGGTGCTAAGTAGGCTTACACGATCAAGTTTTGTTTTGATTTTTTTGTACTGGTTAGATATATTTGGAAAGCTATGGGTATTGACGTAATATCTACTGTACACAAAAAATATGTAAGCGAAGTGAATACTTAATTGGTTTTTAAATTGAAAGTGGTGTTTTTTAACACGGAATAATTTATATATATTCATAAGAATTATTGCAAAATTGAAGGATACGCAATGTGGAAATCGTTTAAATTCGAAATGCTACTACAATTCAACTATATTGAAAATATACTGCTCAGGCCAAATATGTCTGCTTAAAGCATAATTGGACCTTGTTTTCATGAACATTGACAAAGTCGTCCGTTCAACAAGGCCATTTGCAATAAATTTAACAAAAAATAATTTTGTTAACGAATTATTCTCTAATGAGGTCATTTCACGTATATGTAATGTAAACTGGCCTCCCAGAAGCCACGATTTTAATTCGCTTGACTATTTTGTATAGAAGTCCCTTAAAAGTGAGGTTTATGAGAAAAATTCAACGTACCCGACACAGCTGAAACAAACAATCAGGCCAGAAATAGCAGCAATATCGAGATTAACGAGTCAGCACGTTTTGGATTAGGAAAATTACAGAAGAGTAATAGTCACCATTTGTATAACATCACCTCTTTGTTTGTGCTGTAATAGGGTTTAAGATTTGTTATTTCTAGTATTAACGGACTGAAATTCGTTTCTCTCAAACGTAAATTTCACTTTAGGTATAGAAAGAAATCGCAAGGTGAAAAATCTGGCAAATAAGCCGGATGGTCCAGCAGCACAACTAGAAACTTCTTCACGGGCAAGGCGGAATAAGCTGGTCCATTCTCTTGGTTAGCTTATCTATCTTTCCAGGGTTTGGATATCTTTTTTATTAGGCTTTCATGTAGCTCAACAAAAATTGGAGGTAGTAATGTTGATTATAATTTTGTTAATTTCAGGTTCACAAATAAAAAGATAAGAGAAACATATTGTTATCATTTGCAGCTTCGATCTCTTAATGACATTTGTGAGTGCAATCTTATAGGTCGTAAAAACTCTGTTTTTCGCAAGCATATTCCTCCAATTTTAAACACAAGGATGATAACAATATTCCGAAAATTCCTCCTTTTTGAGCCTAAATATTGAAATATGTGTTCTTATTAAAAGTATGTGAAATATAATCAGATATCATCTATTTTTCGCCGGAGATTCTAAAAAACTTCAGTTTTTGAGTCGGACATGTGATTTTTCCGAAAATCCAATTTTCATGGATTTTCCCGAATTTTCCACTCGTCATGATTTTTTTTCTGGAAACTGCTAGTTTTTTTGGAATCCCCATGTCATGAAACATCCATGTAAAGAATTTGGTGAAAATCGGAGACAAAACGTTTTCATTTCACAGGGACCCTTTGAAATGTCGAATTACTTTCCAAAAGTTCAAATTCAGAGCTTTATAACTCGCCTTGTATAATCAATGAAAATGGAGTATATTTTTTCTATGATAGAAACTAGGTTCTTCTTTCGAATTTACTTTATAACAACGTTCCAGTTTCTATTCTTTAGATAATATGAATTTTTATGTGGATTTTTTTGAGAAAAAAATTTCTCTCAGTTTTCACCCTGTATATTACGCGTACCTATGAAAATGAAAAGGGGCAATAAGACTTTTTACTAAGTTGGAGGTATTGTTAATCGATTGATGCCATAAAACCATCGATATCTTCCATGATATTGGATTTATTCGAATGATTACACAGGGATGTCAACAATATTTCGGAAATTTCTCGGTTTTGTGCCAAAATATTGGAAATATGAGTTCGTATTAAAAGTATGTAAAAAATAATCAGATATCATGTATCGTCGCCGGAGATTCTGAAAAACATATCAATTTTTCAATCAGACATGTGGTTTTTCCGAAAATCCAATTTTCATGGGTTTCTCCTAATTTTCCATTCGTCATAATCTTTTTTCCTAAAAACTGACAACTTATTGGAAATCCCCATATCATTTAACCCCAATGTGCAATATTTGGTGAATATCGGAGACAAAACGTTCTTTCCCTATGAAATGTCGAATTCCGTTCTAAAAGCTCAAATCGAAAGCTTTATAACTCGCCTTGTATAATCAAGGAAAAGAAGGTATATTTTATTTATAATAGTACCCATGTTCTTCTTTCGATTTTTCTTCATTACAATGTTTCCGTTTCTAATCTGTAGATAATATGAATTTTTTTGAGAAAATCTGTCTCAAATTTCACCCTGTATAATAGGCGTATGTAATGAAATGAAAAATTGTAATGAGACTGTTAAGTGAGTTGGAGGCTTTGTTGATCGATTGATGCCATAAAGACAACGATATAGTATTGAATTTATTCATGAAGTTAAGCTTTCCGACTGTATGTATGTTTATGATGTATAATGGAGTATTTGAGCTCCATGTACTGTTATATACTCGTTTAAATCCTTATTGTGAGTAAGCTTTGCAGATGGATGTTCCATATGTAACAAAATTTTTCATGCCTATTCGGTTGAAATATCTCCTTAATATTCACATCCTGAATACACTCCTCAATTAGTAGAATCAGGAATCATATGGTCACTATTGAAAGTAGAGAGTCTCTTATATATAAATTCATGGTAAGCATCATTTTCAGGATAATATGTATGCATGTATATATAGATTTGGGGTTTCGTATACATTGCGACTCAAAGGATCTTTTATGTCCCCTTTTCTTGCTGCAATACTGGAGAACCCAGTGGTTACAGCTGATTCATTAATCCCAGTCCTTTTAAAAAGATTAGAATGTGGGATGGCTTCAATTGCCAGAGATCATCGTCTTTATTTCAAGTGCTCCCAGGTGTAGTGCTCTGGACTTCCTTAGTGTTTCACAGTCCTAGAGAATGTGGAATGTACGCCGCATTATCTGCTAGGCCTAGCATCTTCAGGTGTTTGTTGATGCGACAGTGCCCCGATAGAGCTTCTGTCAGTCTTCGTAGATTGGTTATAGTTTCCCAGAAGACTCTTTGTCTATTTTTGTCCCTGGAAGTTGTCCCAATCATTGGTCATGTATTCAGAATACAAGGATATATTGAAAAATTCTTAGGCTACTGTAGAACCAAACAAAATTCCAATGTCAAAATATTTTATTAATCAACTTATTCTCATATTAATTGGATACATTCATTAAAGAGAACCTGCAACGTCTCTAGACCTTTAAAAAAATGTTTCTTCTTGCTCTGCAAACCAGACCTCCATAGCTTTTATTACCTCCTCGTTGGAAGGGAATTTACGACCTTTTAAACTTTTTTTTTAAACAGAGTCAAATTTGGCGAATAAAGGGGGTGTTCTACTACTTCAAACAGTAAAACATGAAGTTTTTACATGGCAACATGAGATTTGTGTGCAGGGGCGTTGTCCTGCAAACACACAACACGTTTGGATAGTTTTCCGCATCTTTTCCCTTCAATTTTTTCCCGTAGAGTGGTCAGTAATGTCGAATAGTAATCTTCAGTTATTGTTCTACCCTTTTCCAAAAAATCAACCATGATTTTCAAGATTGCAGTCCAATTTTTCACCAATGGTATTAAGCATATCTTCGTAAATCTGCTTACCTCTTAACCCTTTTAAATACAGGTACTTGATGATGGATCGATACTCCAATTTTTCGATTTTTAAAATTTCGGTGGACAACTTTTTTTTTTATTTGTTGTGTAACTTTGGTTTACTTTTTTGACGTCAAAATTTACACTGAAACTTCTAATAAGTTTTTGTTCGTTGCTATAGTAACGCAATATTTTGTTTATGCAAGGAACTGGTCTAGGCTAACTAGATATCAGTACATACTCGTATAATATACAAGAATTGCTCATTTAACAGTATCTTGTATGTACTATCCATCAATTTTTTCTTTAATTCATTACATTTTGTATCAATGTTCTTATATACTGTGTGCGTGTATTTCTATTTTTAATCTTCCAATGAAAATTACTCTAAATCTTTGAAAAAATATTACTCTACGTGCTTGCATAAATGAAGTGCCCCATATATATAATCAATATTGAAAGTACTTTTTATTTATCATGTATATCAACGTATTCGAAATAATCAACTGAGCATTAGTAACGGATTTAGAATTTGATGGGCGCCCAATTAACCTAGGATTAAGATCCTAACAACACGTGTCCTCATGGGTGGCCACGTGACGGAATAATTCAAATTTCTCTCATCCTTCCCTTATGCTATGAATGCTTGATTATACTTATCCCATTTGACATATATCCATCGGTATAAATAATTTTCTGCTAGGATCATTGAAATAATATAATAATTCTGGAAAATTTATTTTATAGTATTGATGTCATTTTAATATATTTTCTAAGCACTGACATGTGTTCCACTGTTTCAGCATCACAATTTTTACAAAAAATCTCACTCATAATGAAATAATTGTGGTATACGTAGGTAATATGGGTAGAATGGTCTAGTTAAGTTAGTTCGTACGAATTAGCAACAAGCATCAAGTAGCAGCACTAATGTTTCATTTCCAGAATCTACTCGAGGCCATAAATAACGCACCACCCTTTATTTCAATATCAAAAGTTGAAATGTTAATCTTTTGGGTTTCTTGTTTTTTTATCACAAAAAGTATCTTGAATATTGGCGATAGAATGTAGCAAAATTTCTCAGCTGCAAATAACTGTTTTTGTGGTTATTTAAAATTTTTATTTCATGCATATTTTGATGTTTCTTTTATTCTATTGTTGTACCAAATTGTGTACAGCAGTAATTTAAGTCAACCAATGTGTGTTAAAGTCGAGACCTAGTTAAACAAAAAATGAATATAGTTAGGCAGTAAGTGAACGGGAAGCTGAAAGAATAGCCGAGTTAGTTGGACAAGGACAAAGTTATCGTGAAGTGGCAAATCTGTTTGGCGTACACCACACAACAATTGACAGATTTATGCAAAGATGTCGAGAAACCAGTTTACATTCTAGGAGTGCTGAACAAAGACGTTCTTCAGTTTTAACTCCTCGAGATGACCGTTTTTTGCAATTAAATGCATCGGTCAATGACGAGTGTCGAGTTCAACAGCCTTTTACGAGAAGTCCAAAATGTAAATATCTGTGATAGATCAATAAGACGACACCTTCAGAATGCTATTCTATACAGCAGAAGAGCTCGCCAGGCACCTTTGCTAACAAGGCAGCATCGTGTTGCTAGACTACTACTTTACAAGGCAACATTTAGATTGGAATTTAGAAAATTGGTGCCAAGTTTTATCTACAGATGAGACAAGAATCAGTCTAAATGGTCCAGATGGACGTAATTAAATTTGAAGACGGTGAGGAGAAAGATTTGCGCAGTCTTGTATCATTCCCAGGGAACCGTTACAAGGAGGGTCTATCGTGTTTTGGGAAAGAATTTGTTTTGATGCGCACACAGAATTAGTGTCTCTTCCTAGACTCGCTCTTAACGCAGCAAGATACATAACTGACATTCTTGAAAATCACGTCGTTTCGTTTGGGCCATTTATTGGTGATGATTTTCGTTTAATGCATGATAATGTTAGACCACATGTGCCGTCAGATTTCTTAAATTACCTAAACGAACTAGGAATTCATACCCTGAACTGGCCACCAAGAAGTCCAGATATGAATCCTGTCGAGCATGTCTGGAAAATTTTAAAACGCCACATTCGTCGTCGAAATCCATCTCCTCAAACTTTTAATGAGCTTCAGCGAGCGGCAATAGAGGATTGGGAGAACATACCTCAAGAAGTGAAACAGTACTTAATTGAAAGCATGCCTAGGAGAATGTTAGCAGCAATTACATCCAGAGGCTGAAATACACGCTACTAGCGTTTTAAAAAAAGGAACATTATTTTTTAGAGTTTTATTTTTAAGAAAATTTGGTTTTATTGCAATGTTATTATTTTAATTTTTTAACTTGTTCAAAATCACTGAAAATCACTATACATTTCTTATTATATATATTTATAAAAGAAGTTGCACGATAGCAATATTAATTTAAATTTATTAAACAAAAATATATTTTCAGAAATCGGGGTGATTTGCGTTATTTTTGACCCCTGGCAACCGGAGCAGTTTTGGACAAGCTGTTCATATGAATTCTTTTTGTGCGTGTTTAATTTTTCGTCGAATGAAGAATTTAACTAATACACAAACAAATCTTTCCATAAAATGAATTTCTTGGAAATGATATCAATTCTCAATCTTATTTCTTTATATGGAAAATTTGCTATTCCTCAATAAATTTTCATTTCACAAGTTAACTCTCTCTCTCGAATGAAAATTCATAATTTCAATAGACCCGGTGGTCTCGAACTCTCTTGTTCAATTCCAATTGACAAAAAAGAAAAAATTGTCTGTCTAATGACAAGAAATTTCGAAAATGGGAAGTAAAAAAAATCACCCTAGCAACGATCATACTCGTATTATTCATTAAATAGGAGGCGGTCCAGTTCAACAATTACAACGATCAAAATGATTTCGGGCGTTTTGTGCTAGAAAAACTGAAGAAGAAAACTTTGAACTTGAGAAAGACAATTCTTCAACATCATCCCTACTTGCATGCGAAGTTCGAACCCTCTAGTTAAACTTTTCTGGCCAAGAAATAAGAAAATATAACAAAAATGACCATAAAATGGGGAGGGGTGGTGGTGGTTCTAGTCATGCCTACCGTAATAGTCTAATTTTTCTACGAAAAATTCGACTAAAAATCAGGAATAAACCAAATGTCCAAAATAATTTGAAATTGGCTTTGTCAAAATGTCAGACAATAATATCAAAACTTGTATATCAGATACATGCTCAACCATTACAAACGTAATTAATATTTAATAATAATAATCACTGTAAAGTCTGAAAATGACTTTTCAGTTTCTCTTCAACTTCAATGATGTTGACTGTTGGTAACGGGGGTCGAGAATATTATTTTAAAATAGAAAAAAGGGCTGAATTAACGTCACCAAATTAGACATTTCATAAACATGTATTGCCCTCAGCTTGTTTTTCATATTTTGATCATTTCCGTATCTTGATTTGCCAATAATTAAAAAAATATTCACTGGATTTGATAATTTAATACCTTTCATTCGACCCTTCATTCAATTTTCACCAGAGTAAAATTCTAATTGAGAAAATGAATGAGGGTCTAACAATAAGGGAAGGAGCAACACATAGACGGAAACTACTTTGTAGTTTAACAATAATTACACCTTAACGATTATCCCCCAATAATTGTGGGCAGCCAGGCATGAAACAATCAGTGTTGCACCGAATTTGATCGCAGTAAGCATCGACGCAGACACGTGAATTGAATTGCATTGAAAATAAAAGCCGACATTATAGGTGAGAGAAGATTTAGCGAAATCAAGGACCACACCTGCAGTCGATAATCGTTCAATGTGCAAATAAAACTTGGTAATGATTTTTTAAAATAGTACTATCGCTTATTTTGTAATACTATTGTCTTAATAAGGCAATTTCGCGCATTTCGTGAAGGAAGGCTGCTGCATATCATCCTTATTTTGATTTCAAATTAGGCTGCCAAAATAAGGTTCCATATATATGTTATAATTCATGTTTAATAATATTACGAGAATGACTGAAGGGTCAAAAGGCTTTTTCTATATCCATCGTTCGATGAGAGACCACAAAGCGACGACTGATATTTTTGCTTATTTCCGTTCACATAAGCAGATCTTACATGATCAAAAAATTATCTTTTACTCTTATTCTCACATTCAGATAATTTTCCATGTTTTACTGTACCTCATATTCAAGAGCTAAAACTAAACAATGAATAAGATTTAAAAGAAAACGAATCCAATAAGCATACCAACATTTTTAAGGAAAAAAATTATAGGCTCCAAAAATTGACTCAATGAGAGCTGATTGATCAAATTCTAGATCTTGACATATTATTACAAGATAAAGCTTATGGCCACGTATTCCAATACTGTGAGACCTACCAACGTCCTAACTTTTTTTTGTATACATCTCACCTTCATGAATACCTCTCTAGAATTTCAGCTCAATACTTTTATTATTTTGGCGTGGATATTTTTTAAATATGCATATGTTGTTCATCAATATTTGAACAAGTTTGGTGCCATGTATTTCCAATATTATGAGACCCAGCAAAGTCCTTATTTTTCTCTACAAACATCTAACTTTCTTAAACACTTTTCTTGAATTTCAGCTCGATACTCTCATTATTTTGGCGTTGATATTTTTTTAGATATGTATATGTTTTTGGGAGCTGAGTCATCAAATTCTAGATCTTGACATATTATTACAAGATAAAGCTTATTGCCACGTATTTCCAGTACTGTGAGACCTACCAATGTCCTAACTTTTTTTGTATACATCTCACCTTCATGAACACCTCTCTAGAATTTCAGCTCAATACTTTTATTATTTTGGCGTGGATATTTTTTTTAAGATATGCATATGTTTTTCATCAATATTTGAAAAAGTTTGGTGCCATGTATTTCCAATATTATGAGACCCAGCAAAGTCCTTATTTTTCTCTACAAACATCTAACTTTCTTAAATACTTTTCTTGAATTTCAGCTCGATACTCTTATTATTTTGGCGTGGATATTTTTTTAGATATGTATATGTTTTTGGGAATTGAGTGATCAAATTCTAGATCTTTACATATTATTATAAGATAAAGCTTTTTGCCACGTATTTTCAATACTGTGAGACCTACCAACGTCTTTTTTTGTGTACATCTGAACTTCATAAACACCTTCCCAAAATTTCAGCTCAATGCTCCTATTATTTTGGCGTGAATTATTTTTTAAATATGCATATGTTATTCATCAATATTTGAACAAGTTTGGTGCCACGTACTTCCAATACCATATATCTAACTTTCATAAACATCTCTCTAGAGTTTCACCTCAATGTTCCTATTCAAACTTCTAGAATCAAAATTTGGAAAACCGTGGATAGGAAGTTTTACCTCACCCGCTTTATACCCCTTATATCTCTTTTCCCCTTCTCACTACCATTTGTTCCGGTCGATGCAGAACGCCCTCACTGGCATACGGTTTACATCAGAGCAAGATATCAAAAATTAGCTTGATTCATTCTTGACTGCCAAGCCAGCGCAGTTCTTTTGAGATGGAATCCACAAATTGCCAGAAAGATGGAAAAAGGTCATAGCTTCAGATGGGAAATATTTTGAATAGTACTATTGTACATGTTTTTCTTAAATAAAAGTTCAAATTTTGGAAAAAAAAGCGCACGAGTTAAGTTAGGATAATAACACACAATAACATTGGATACTCTTCATCAAAAAAAAATATTTTTTACGAGATATAAAACAATTTTTTGTCAAAAATCTCAAAATTTAGCTTCTTCAACGCTATCCAGCATTCGAGTAATGAAGTCCCAATGGTCACGTCACTTTCCAATCTAATTGACAATTATTTTCTTTAATTGAATTTTTGAGGTTAGGTGTCATTTTTGTGGTTACATGCTATTCATTATTGTAGATCTTACTCTTTGGTTTTAATTCTTACTCTGTTCTTCTTTAAACATGCCTCGAAAGCGAAAGCCCCGTGTAGCAAAAGTTGTACGAAATAAAGAATCTTCGGTTCACGCAGAGAAGAGAAGACAACAGCAAGCAGAGCGACAAAGTGTTTTGAGAGCAGCTGAAACTCTTCTTCAGATACGAGTTCGTTCAGAAAGATAAGCTACATTGCAGGCTGCTAGAAGAGCGATAGAAACGGCAGAGCAATCCCAGGCGAGAAAAATTCAAAATGCAGAAATGTAAACCACGCGCCATCGTAATTTCATACGTAAGGATTTGTCGTTGCTTAATGATACTAGGTTTCAATATGATCCTTCACTTTGATATCATAATCATCCTTTGATTGTTATTGGCTAAATAAATAAGAAATGTCACTATTGCGATGCTTTCAAATGGAAAGATGAAACTGTTGAAATGTGTAAAGTTTCACTTCCATTATTTAGTGAACCAAAAGAGCTATTAAAAACTTTATTGTTAAGTGTTATTGATGAGTCAAAGCAATTTTTAATCAAAATAAGAAGGTATAATTCTTGCTCATATTGATTCATTTCTATTGTAATGATCTCTTTTCCTCATTTAATGGCTTCAATGCGATCGAAGCCGCGAGTAAAAGCTAGTATATAATAAAAATATATAATAAAAACTACTACACACGAAAAAATAGGCTTCCTGAGTATGAACCCCCTCAGTCTCCCCTATTAATCGTTTTGGTTTGTTCGCGTGGGTTGACTTTTAAGCAAATCCCATGGAAATAAATCATACGCAGACTGAAAGAATGTAAATTATGGAACTATTTTGTTTACTTAGTTTCTAAGAGAATTTAACAACTATTAACTTAGATCCAAGATATTTACGAGTAATCAAAAATATTTATAATAATCAAACGGCAGTAGTGCGTGTTGAGGAATGGAGACAGACAAAATCGAAATTCAAAAGGGAGTTCGCCAAGGCTGCGTTCTTTCTCCACAACTATTTAATCTATAGTCTCAGTTTGTATTCCAGAAAGTGCTGGACACTATAAATATTGAAAAAAAAAATCTTGATAGAGTCATAAACGCTAAAATAGGTCCAAACGAAGAAATCAAGATCAGAATTAAAATGGCTCAAAAGGCATTTGTCAAGTATTCCTCAATGTATGCAAACACAAATCGAAACCTCGTCAGAATAGGATTCATGGAATGGTATGTGTGGTCAGTGCTGATGTGTGGAGTGGAAACTTTGAAAGCTCAAATGATCAAAAAACTTGAGGCATTTGAGATGTGGCTCAATAGACGCATCCTGAAGATACCCTGGACTGACTGAATCATCAACGACGAAGTACTAAGACGCATTGGTCGCACAAGAAAGCTGTTGACAATTATTAAGATAAGAAAATCTTCTTACCTAGGAAACTTCTTACGCAACCACAAATACCTACTGCTACAGAACATAATGCAGGGAAGAGTAGAGGGAAAGAAAGAAGAAGAAATCCTTAATATAATAGAATGGACAAGCCTCAGCGTCGGAGAATTGTTCCATGTTGCGAGGGAAAGAGATGCATTTGAAAACGTTGTTGCCAACCTTCAATAAGAAGAAGACAAAAAAGAGATCTACAATATCCTTATTTCAATATATGATTACTAATAACGATGAAAAAAAAGTTTTATTCTCAAATGTATGTTAAGGCTGCTTATAATATATATAACTCAAAATCCTACAATGTTGTTTATTTACTCCCATGTTTTCTATGGATATATCTAATTCAATAAAGAGATTTTTCTTTATTTACCACCTCCAGTATGAATAGCGTTCAGTAAACATATGATTCGAAGATTAAAACTAGCATTGAATAAAGAATTGAATTTCTGACACTCATGCTGATATCTGACGCCTTTTGTGATATACTTAATTTGACTGTAATCCCGGATGTTTTTCTGTTATTAAAGCCCCTCCGGACCTCTTTTATATGTCGAAACGTTAAGAAATGTTTTCAAACACATGCGTGCTTCATAATAGGACTTAATAACATCTTGCTATTTTTCAACAATGGAAATTATAAGGTGGATTCGATAGGATTATTACATGATACGAAGGTATAAAAAATCTGTCGAAAACTGAATCGCTGTTAATATTTTTTATATATGCCGTCTTTAGAAGAAAAATTAAATTTTAAACGGTGAACAATAATAAGTTATTATTAAAAACCGAACGTTTATTATATAGATACCGGGCGTTTCACTTCAATTTGAACTCAAATTAATTTTTTTTAAATTATGCTTTTATGATAAGTTGTTTTGAATAGATGCTAGGTCTCAAGTGTTTATCGAAGGCGAAAAATATAGAACTAAATAACGTTGAAGGCTTATTAGTTATATTAATTGAACAATTATGTAAGTTTAAGACACTGGGTGCTCTGACACACATTGTCATTAATCAATTTAAAGATGAACACAAACTTCGAAATAATTTATACAGGGTGTTTCTATATCCGACCGACAACGGCCTACCACAAAGAAATCTCAATAAATGGTTCATTTTGATATAGGACTACGAACCCTTACAGAGCCTAGTTGCTGAGTTATAGGGTGTTCAAAATTTTAAATCAAAATCAAAATCAAAAATTTGCTATAAATCAAGAACGTCTTTAAATTTTTTTTCAAATTTGATGACCAATATGCTCCTTAATTAATATTTTGACATAAGCAAACTTTGGAAAAATTTGACCAGTGGCGCGCTGTCAGGGTTAGTTGTCACTTTTATCCCCCTATTTTTTACGCCACTGGAGAAAATTCTTTTTTTAATTTTGTTGTAAATTTTTATTTAAGAAACTAATGACTTTTTATGAAGTTAAAATGAACGGTGTTGTAGAAATTTGTCTCTGTTTGTTACGAATTTGTAACGAATAAATTAATTATTCATTTAATTTAATGATTAACTGTAAGTAGTTTAAAACAAATAAAAATTATTCATAATCTCAAGTTTTCAAACAAAAATTTATTACAACAATAACAAAATTAACAAAGTTACAGTAGTTGTTCAAACTGTTGGCCGCTTACTTCAATACACTCATTACATCGTTTTGTCATTGAAAAACGTGTATGATAATAAATCTGGATGGGATTAAATGATTTCTGCCACAGCTTGAATTCTAGCTATTAGATCTCATCCAGATACGATGATTGTTTCATACACTAAGGACTTCATATAGCCCCATATAAAAAACTGATAGGATTTAAGTCAGGTGATCTTGGAGGTAAACAATTGGTCCGACCCGACTAATCCATCTATACCTCAGCAACTAGGCCCCGTAAGGGTTCATCAAAATGAATTATTTATTGAGATCTCTCTGTGGTAGAGCGTTGTTGGTCGAATATAGAAACTCCCTGTAACTAAAAACGTCTTTGAAAATAATTTTCATATATTTTGTAGATATTCTCAATTTATTATGCTGTTATTTATCCAGTTTTGGAAATAAAACTTTTTTATATAAAAAAAGGAATTTAACATAGACAATTACACATTAGTACAAACAGAAATAACGTGAACATTGTGAATAAAATATTAGATGTTGCTACTTCATGTTCTAGCCTGCCAAATGTCTCGAAGCAACTGTTACAAAGTCTTGTTCTGGTCAAATGAATTTCTCATAGTTTCTGCACGGGAACTATGTTTTTGGTTTTTCTTCTAATTATAATACATCTACTTTCCCCAGTAAGACCTTTTTCGTGTTTTTGTCAATTTCTACGATCTTCCATTATATAATTCTAAAGATATTTGCGTCCTCTGATTTGGAATTCCAAAGTTCTCCGCGTCTTTACGTTTGGTTTGTTAGCATTGAACACATACGGTATCTATAGCCTTTTTGGTACAAGGATTGCTACTTAAGTTTTGGGAGATAGCAACACTGATGTGAAAATTTTATCTTGATTAAAAAATGGCATTGTATGGCGAACATTTTAGAGCGATGATTTTCAATGACTTTCGACGTGGATTAAACTAACAGCAATGTACCTATCAACTCACTTCGACTTTTGGTGATGAAGCACCAGCTGGTTTTCCGAATTCAATCGTGGTCCCACTTCGGTACAGGATGAGTTTTGTGGAGGAATGGAAAAAATGCTTCAACAATTCAAATGCATGGAAAAGTATATTGATGTCAATGAAGAATATTTTGTAAAACTATGAAGCCATATCCAATTATATATTTGTTAATCAAAACTTAAGTAACAGTAATTTTATAATTTATTATGATTTCTGACTCATTTGTTTCTTCG
This sequence comes from Diorhabda sublineata, assembly GCF_026230105.1. NCBI lineage: Eukaryota > Metazoa > Arthropoda > Insecta > Coleoptera > Chrysomelidae > Diorhabda > Diorhabda sublineata. The sequence continues at coordinate 17,065,116 of NC_079480.1, read as the reverse complement.
TAGATGCTCTTGTCGAGTTGCATAGGATATCCTCATTTTCTTAGATACATACCCTAACGAAAAAAATAATATAATATGATAATAATATGGCAATTCTGTTTTAGTCGTTCTAAGTGTTCCAATTACTGCTAATTTTTTTCAATAATTTTTCGCTTATTGGATGCTGTGTATGTGGTATGTGTGTCAAAGAAGATGGCTTGGAAGCAAGTCCACTAGCCACAGAATATTTCAATGAAAATTTACTAAAATATCTAAAGTTTGTCGGTTATCTATGCTTAAAAGGTGTGAAATTTAGTGGTATTGTCTTATGAATGTGATTGCTGCATCCGAAAAAAATGAGATTGAGATCAGCACAAGAATTATCATCGCAGGTACAGGTTGATGATTGTATAATACCCAGCCTGGCAAGATGGGCGGGATATCTCCCATGACCAGTCTTCATTCTAAGTATACTTGTAAAATTTCGAAGTTGTGTATTCGAAAATATAATTTGGAGGTGAGGGTAAAGTAAGATAAATTTGAAAATAGGTCTTATTTGAGGATCATGAGGCAGTATCATTCTTGTGTTTCTGCCAGGATACTTACATTTTATCTTTTATTGAATTGATCGCATCTCTTTCTGTATATACGTTACAAAAAACTCCATTTAGTACTGAATCTTTTGCTAATCGATCAGCTGTTTCATTACCACGTATTCCAATATGTCCTTTAATCCAAATGAAAGTTATACTCAAATTTAATAATATAGTTTTGATATCACATAAAATAGGACACTTCATTCTCTCAAGAAGGGTTTCTTTTATAGCACACAGTGGATTATTGGACGCTAGTAAACTAGTTATCTATTGCAATATTTCGGACAGAATCGTTCGCAGGTTTCCACAATTGCATTTAGATTATTATATTTTTTTTTGGAAATGAATGGTGTATCTGGCTGATGCATCCAAATTTTTGGTATAAATCATTCGAGCATCTACGAAAGCATTTATTTAAATTTCATATTTGCTTGGATTAAATGGAATGTACTGCTTTAAAAACCAGCGCCATCTAATGCTTTCAAACTTTTTATTAACTGTTATAAATCCTGAAACATTATAATCAGTTTTTCAATTTTGATTTAAAATATCAAAATATTCTCTGATGGGTGCAAGTTTATTATACTTACAGCACAGCACATAGACACGGTATGCTTATGCGTAGACACGCGCCATCTCACTCGCTTAATACCTGTTTAGGACCCAAAAGGAATATTTGAAGCTTTGAAGCATATATATATATATATATATATATATATATATATATATATATATATATATATATATATATACAAGGATGTATTGATATCTAGATAGCCTAGACTAGTTCCAGGCATAAACAAAATATTGCGTTACCATAGCAACGAACAATAACTTATTAGAAGTGTCACAAAGATATGCTTAATACTCTTGGTGATCAATGTCCTTCGTATGCAACCGTGAAAAATTGAACTACAAGCTTCAAAAGAGGTAAATTTTCTATTGAAGATGATGGCCGAACGGGAATGCCAGTTTCTGTGTCAGTCCTAGAAAATATTGATGAAGTTCATGACATGATTTAATTAAACCGTCGAATTGGGCTAAAACAGATATCTGAAGCACTGAATATCTCATACGAAAGCATGCATCATATAGTTCACATCAATTTGGACATGAGAAAAATTGTTGCAAAATGGATCCCCAAATGTTTGAGTGTTTACCAAAAGCGTGCAAGGGTAGAAACATCGCGTTCGATGTGTGCTAGATTTGAAAACGGTCTAGACTTCTTAAACCAAATTGTTACTATTGATGAAACCTGGGTACATTTCTACGATCCATAAACAAAGTAACAATCGATGGAATGGCGACACTCTGATTCTCCAAGACCTAAGAAGTTTCGTGTCCAAAATTCTGCTGGAAAAGTTCTTGTTTTCTTTAGTTTTTTGGGATTACCACGGAGTAATCATGATTGATTTTTTGGATAAGGGTAGAACAATAACTGGAGATTACTATTCGATATTATTGACCACTCTACACTAAAAAATTGAAGAAAAAAGACGCGGAAAGCCATCCAAAGGTGTTTTGTTTTTGCAGGACAACGCCCCTGCAAAAAAATCACATGTTGCCATGCAAAAAATTCTTGATTTAGTGTTTGAATTACCCCCTTATTCACCAAATTTGGCTCCATCCGACTATCATATATTTCCTCAATTGAAAAAAAGTTTAAAAGGTCATAAATTTTCTTCCAACGAGGAGGTAATAAAAACTGTGGAGGTCTGATTTGCAGAGCAAGAAGAAACATTTTTTATGAAAGATCTAGAGACGTTGCAGGTTCGCGGTAATAAATGTATCCAATGAAGAGAAGAATATATTGACTAATAAAATATTTTGACATTGAAAATTTGTTTAGTTCTATAGTAGGCTAAGATTTTTCAATATATCCTCGTATGGTTATTGAATTTGCCAGTTAAATTTCACGTTTTTAAGGCTGCGTGTTGTTTATAAAGACTAAAATAACATTAACAAAATTGTGGATTCATTCAATATTATTTCTGATATATTTATTATGGGTATATTTTATTTATTTCTTTGAGCTAATCATATATAGGTAAATAAATGTCTTATTCTAAGGTACGTTGCAAATTTTTTTTAATTAAATTTTTTTCATGGTTTAGGTACTTAAATAATAAAACTTATAGATCATAAAGTATATTATTTACAAAAAAATTGCCATATTCAAAACATAATCTAAGGATTTTATTTTTTAGCATTTATATAATTTTTTTAATTCTCTTTGTAGTTTTCTTTGGCAGTTATTGAAACTAATTTTTTGATTAAGATCCCTCAGCCTTATTATATATATATATATATATATATATATATATATATATATATATATATATATATATATATATATATAACCGTGGTCTGCTTAGACTAAAAATCACCTTAAGTGGCACTGATGTGTTTGGTAACTTTTTGAGCCAACTCATGAAAAATTCTTTTTCGTCAAAGAGACCTCATACCTGCCATAATTCTTCATAAGAATATAGAGGAGAGCTCATGGAAATAATGAAACCTTTTTTGTTTATATTTCTACAATGAATCGACAACATAAAATAATTATTTGGCAAAAATAGGAATCGTATTATCTAATCTTAAAAATCCGTGTATTATTCTGTGATTTACAAAATTTAGATACAAAATTTCAAATTAATTTTATCCTCTCTACCCATTGCCTTGCCAAATCCTCATTTTTTGAAAACCCAAAATATTCAATACCTGTTGGTTTTGGTATTTCGATTATTGTTTTGACATGTAGCCACGACACTACCGGGCAATATGATTTTATAATAGAAAGTTCAATCTTTTAAGAGAAATTGAAAATAGTTATGTCAACTTTACAATAATCTTGAATACTGGCTAAGCCACGGTAAATACATATAACTCTATGGCCAAGGAAGCATTTGATTTGATTCCAGCATGACGGCATTCGCGTGCTGGGTAAAATTTGAGCTGACAAGTCAGCATACCGGTGTTTTTGTATCGTGACTTACAGTAGAATCCCTCTCGCTCGCCTTTGGCTGGTCCGCAACTCTGGTTGATCCTACCATAGCATTATCGATATAAATAATTAAAAACACATTTGGATTTTTCAATTTATAATGGATATATGAAATTAATTGCTTGTTTAATATTTCCCTTATCGCTTTTCCGCTTTAGTATTTCTACTAGACCTCTCCTATCGACACACAATCATTGAGCACCTACAAAGCCCACAAAACCGAATGTCCATGTCAGTGAACTTGTGGAGTGGATTGCCCAATGTGACAAAGACTCTAGTGAGGAGCTCAATGAAGACCAGATTATTACCGTTCTCTTATAAAATAATGATGGAAAACTGTGAACGAGGATTCGGATGTTGATAGTGAGGAACCCTCTACATTTCACACACTAATGCCAAGAACGATTTCGATACTGCCCTTCAATACATAGAGCAAATTCAACCTTGACATCCATGGACATTTCGTGGATCAAGAAATGGAGAATATTGCAGATAAGTATAAAATTTAATTTGATAAATAAAAACTTATAACTGACTTTTTTTTAAGGAATGTAGACTATCATATATTTCTAATATAATCTAAGTATGTAATATCTATTTAAATGATAATGTTCTGTATATTCTGATAATCTGACCTTTTTCGCGTTCCGATCACATCCCCGGTCCCGAAGGTGACTTATGATATACCAGCACTGGTATATCAAAAATATTGTCATCATAACGACTTCAATTTTGAATTATGTTAGTCCAAATAAGTCCGTTAATAGGAAAATAATTCCTGAACAATTTTCCAAATTATATCCAATACATGTTTATGATCAGTACGCAATTCAAAGTTAAATTACCTAATACGTAAGCAAATAATCAATTTAGTAATATTTTTTAATCAATTCAACTAATAAAAAAAGAAAAAAATCTTGATTATAGATAAATTTCTCGCATGCATCTACCTCGCGTATATGTTTTGTAATTTTTCTTTGTTTATAAATTTACTAACATCTTCTTACCTTTTGTTTATAGGAAAACCGTGTTTGCGGTTAAGTAATAATATTTCGAATAAAAGAAAGAGGAATCTCATTTCTCATCACCTCGCTATGGTTCATAAAACACACGTACGAAATCATGCAGCAAAAAGTCGTATTTGTGGTTAAGTTACAAAACATGGAACCATAAATAAGTTCTTGGTCGGTGATTTAGTTTCTTGGGTATCAATCAAAACGTATCCATTCACATAAATAAAACAGGTGGTTTCGGAATTAGTGTGAAATAGTAAAACAGCTGAATTAGTTCAAGTTTGAATGAAAAAAAAAATGAAAAGTAGAAGAAAGTATTTTATGAGAAGCACAAAGAATGATTGTTTTTTAAATTGCTTTATTTTTAGTCAGACCGTTTTGTATCAATTGTATTTTGATTTTATTTACTTTGGTTTCGTCACAACTTTATAAATTATATACTAATGATTTGGTTCTAAGTTATAGTTTTTCCAATATCAATTGCAGATTATAAAAACTAGTTCGAAACCCTTGCCGACAATTTTGTTCGATCTATCATGTGCCTAGATACCTCATTTTATAAATAAGATATACCTATATATCTTATGCCAGAAAGTATTCGTTAAAAGGCAATCGAATCATTATAAATTGGCAGTATATGACGTTATTTAGCTAAACGCATTTAATTGTAGTCTTGGAACTTGGAAAAAAATCATTATTATACCTCGTTCACTTACTACAACTAAATATTAAATTATAAAACGTGTATGGACGAGTAAAATGTATCTGCATGTAAGAGAGTTTGGTTTAAACAGGGTACCAGACGTGAACTGACCCCTTTTTGTACCCCATTCGTTTCGAGAGAACGAAAACCACAAAGAAAAATAAATTCTTTGCAAATAAAACTTTATTGTTAAATTATCAAATTCATACCTCTCTTTACTCTCACTACACTCGTTAAAATGTCTTCTACAATTGATATTGAAGAACTATAACATTAATTCTTTCTGTTAAATCTAAGAGGAGATATAAACTATTTCCGTGTACAAATTAAGAAATCACTGTTTGTGCATTATTGAGGCTATAAAATTACTATCTGTGTAGGTACATTATAAAAGTCCTCAATTTATATTAGAATGAATAGTAGATGCCAAAATGTCTACTTCGCAAAAATAATTTGTAAAGTGAATAATTGCTAGCCTTGATTACGTGTTGAAATAAATTCAATACAATCATTATATTATGAGGTAGAAATTCAAATATAAACAATGCAGTCGCCCACTATTCAATACTTCCCCTTTGTAAAACCATACAACGAAAATTCGAACATATCTAACTTCCTGGATAATTATAATCATTCATTGTAATATGGGGATGTTATTTCATCCCTTAAATAAGTACCTGTAATTTAGAACTGCTCTATTGATTATTCAGTCAAGTTAATTGGCCTTGACAATGTTATATGTGGGAGTATAAAGGCTTCTACTACTTTTATTTCTTAATCGATCATTGACAGAACAGATGAATAAAACCAAGTTAGATTCCACATAAATAGACGTCAATAAAATTTTATTTTCACATTTCACAAAATCAAAAAAAGGATAATAGATTTTATATTCGGTACAAGTGAAAATTTCCAACCATCTCATTGAGTATATAATTGTAGATCTTGTAGTGTAAATGTACATGATGTTAGCATTTGTAAAGCTTATCAATTTTCCTCTCCTATACTCACAATGTACATAACTGCATGAAATTAAAACCCAGGGGAGATATGGATCAACTTATCAACTTCCATCTAATCCTTCATGTTCCGAGCTTAAGGTTTTTACTGTAATGTCTCAATAACAAAGTTAGATTTGACCAAATGGAGTTAGTTTCTCTTCATAAAAGTGTTGTACTGTCTTAAGGGAATCTTTATATAGACTTCTTTTCTTTTGTGATATTGGTATGTATACATGCCTTTTCCTTGGTCTGTGTTCTATAGTATCTTGTCGTCTATTGAAGCGTGGATCCAAAAATGTTCTTTTCCTACAACCCTCCATCAAAAATCATTGTTATTGCTCATATCTTGCTAATGTGAACGGCTACTTACTTTTAACTGTTGTGTATAAATTGATCTCTATTAATAAGGCGGTTATTTCAATTTTAAATTTCTTCTAAGATCTAAAGACATGTGTAACTCGTGCTCCAATTATTGTTGAAATTAAAACAACGCTCCTAACAGTTATCAATTTTCATAAAAATTTGGATCCTCAACTATTAAAACGTTTCATACTAAATACTAATTTCCAAACAAATAATCTTACTAACTCATCTTTTGTAGGTCATATTTGTGACTAACTTTTTTCATTTCTTACAACACTATCATCAATTTACTTTGTTAGGTTTTTATCTAGATAGAATTTTGTTTAATCAATTACAAAACCGACCATAGTCCTAAAATTCGGATTTCGCGGTTTAAATTGACACTTATAAATCAGGGACCACCTGTTTAACCGGTAAAGTCAGATTCTATATAAAGAACCATAGTACGAATTTACAGCCGCCAAAGGATCAAGTAGCTGTACAAAAACAGCCATTGTCCAACGGAATTCCTGCAAAAAGTATCATTTTCTAAGTCTATTTGATTAGTAAGCATGGCGAGTGTTACCGATATTTGTGATAAAAATAATGTTACAAATTGGCAGAAAAAGAAGAAAAAATGTGTACAGAAAGAAGCAGTTACAGTTAACAGGTAAATAAAGTACGTGGTGTGGCACATGGAAATCATGTGGGAAAAAAGTTCCGGTTAGAGTTACTGGTGCTGATTGTAGGTATGTCAAAAATTAAATATATATTTAAGTATCCATGTTATTATTGTAGATCTTTCATTTTGGGTATTTGCGTTTAAACTGCTTTCATAATATAAACGAGAATAATCGAAGGACTTTGACAACTCTGTTTAATAACATGGCATCAAAGAATGAACAAGATTCTTATTTAGTTGGCTTAATATCCATGAGTACTCCACTTCGCCGTAGATCCAGAAAAGTTAGTAATACAAGTGATGATGAACCAAATACGGAAGACGGAAATCGTTTAGAAACAGTGCAGGGTTTTTTTAAAAGATAAGAGTGAAAGGCAAAGAATATGCAGTAGGTTTAAGGCGTTTTTAAGCATATTTGGTGTTACTAAATCACCACACGATAGAAGAGGAAGGCATACTAATAGGCACAAGAAAATACAGGAGTCTGTAGCGAATTTGATAAAAACCCATATCCAGTCATTTGAAGATCGGCAATCACATTATTCAAGACAAAAAAATCCAAACAGATTATACCTTACCGAAACACAATGAAACTGTTGGCAAGGAAGGCCAGAATGATGTTACTCTATTATTTTAACAGGGCAGATATAAGTAACAAAGACTTATTGTTGTTTAGTGATGGATGCCCGGGGCAAAACAAAAATTATTTGATGGTTAGATTCCTTTACGTTAAAATTCACATTTTTTAAATTTTAAAAACCATTAAATATTATTTTCCTATTCGTGGACATTCCCGACGGATTAAGATTTTCGTTTAATTGAGGCAAGAAGAAGGAAGAATACTGCAAAAGTACCGTCTGACTGGAATAGATCAATATCAGCAACAAGAGAGAAGCCTTCTCCTTTTAAGATTGTGAATGCAGAGCAAAAAGATTTTTCTAATATGGCTGAAGGTCTGAAGCCATTTTTTATGCCAAATTCAAAGCCACCTATGAAAATAAAATCAGTAAGAGTGATTAAAATAACTGCTGAAGTAGACTGTATATAGTCTACTAGAATATAGTCTAATAGAATGAGTTTTTAAGGCAATTTAGGAAAAAAATTAGTATTTATATAGCAAAAAGTAAGTATAATGACTTATACCTTTAAGTGGTCTGAAATAATTTTTTATCTTTATATAAAATACTGTTTGTCATGTTGTCATTTTTGAACAGAATATTATGCTTAAAAAGAGCTACAAAATTGATTACTGCATTTTAGTCCTGTAATTGTACCAAAATATTTGGAATCACCAACAAATGACTTGCCCAAAACTAAAATCTGTATATTGGATAGTTTATGAACTACAGTCTTATGAATAAAATAACAAAAAATTAAAAATCTTGGTTTATGCATTAATGGTGATAGTGTTAATTTTTTTATTATAATTCCGTTCCGCGTTCTTATATAAGCCAAACCAATCGTCTTATTTCTATCAGAGCAAATGAACTTTTACTGACTGTTACAAATTCTGATATGTCCTCCACTCTAGCTCAACATCGTGCACGTATCGGACCATTATCAATTTCGATAAAATAAAAACATCATCCAATTCACTCCTTCAAATTCAGAACATGTCGAAATTTATGTATATAGTTACTATTATTCAATAACAAAGCTATTTTGCACCCAAGAGAATTTTTTTCGAAATTCATTTAGCTGCAAAATGGATTATAAGATTTTTTGTGGAAAGAGCTATTGTTTGGAAAACTACGCTTCTAGCGCCCAGGAGATTTGATCTATTCAACAAGTTCAGTAAGTAGACAGAGCAAAATATCTCCATAATTTTGAGATTGATATTCTTTTTATTAATATACTGCACTTTTACAATCTACTCTATAAGCAAAGTAATTTTCTTTAAGTCACCAAAGTGAGTCAGCAACCTTTCATTAATGGTACTCTGAAAGTATTTATTGTCGGAGATCTTCTGGTCACATTCTCTTCAAGCTTCTCTTTGCTAGTGGTTGGTTGAATAGATTATTATCTTAATTCATTGTCGTGGTCATTGGATCGAATTTTGTATCTTGTAAGATAGTTCTTTATTACATCTTTGTTTAGTGGAATGTTCAGATCATTTTGAATTATTTTGTCAAGGGGCTCTACTAAATTGATGGAAATAGCTGGATCGAACACAAAAATAATTTATATGTTACTCCGAAGCAATATGAGTCGATATTTATTGCGAAAAGTGTACTTTTTATAAAATGATGTTGACTTTCGACGTAAGTCATAGAATATTTAGCATACCTACTTTATCTTTCACACAGATCAACTGTTATTTTGAATATTTTGGTACAATTAAGGAATTTGAGAGCAAAAAAACTCCTTTAACGTGCAACCTCTACTTTTGTTGATCTTTTTGTAATGGGAAATCAAACCTGAAAGTTCTCAGTGAAGAATTTGCTAGAGTCAACAGAGTGAAGACTACAAAAATTGAAGATGGAGAAATTTTAATCTCCTTTGATGTAAATTCATTATTTCCCAGCGTGCCGATTCCGCAGACCTTCGTGTACCTTGAGGACTTACTGAGATCTAATAATTTTAGAGCTGATGTGATAGAGGAATATTTACAGTTAACAAAAATAAGTATGGAACAAAACTATTTCCAGTACAACAACGAATTCTACAAAAAAGACGAAGGAACAGCAATGAGAAACTGCCTATCACATGTGCAGATACATCCCGGCTGATTCTTTTCATTGTATCCAACATAAAATGGCTAGTCTTCATTTTCTGGTACATCGGTTAATCCACTGTCTACTCACCATCAAGAGATACAATAAGGAAAAGTCCTTCATTGAGGATGTAGCTGTACTCAACGGTAATGAAAAAAGAATTGTAAATAGGTTAATCAATCGTCATAGGTTTAAGAAATCTCTATGTGATACTACTTTTTTCCAAACTCAAAGTGAAAAACAAGAAAAATCTGCTCTGAGACCTTTCAATCCTCTTTATACGAGAGGATTGGAAATTTGGAAAAGAATGGTATATATGAAATAAGTTATGGTGATTGTGACCGAAAGTATATTAGGCAGACTAAGAGATCCGTTATTGTCCGGTTTATATAAGCTATTGCTGATCACGCTGCCAGTCACAATCATGACATAAATATTAATAATGTAAAATTGTTAAAAAATGTAACCAATAATAAATTGTTGGATGCATTTGAGAGCATTGAATATGCTAGATGTAAGAGTAGCTTAAATAGGGACAAAGGGCCAATTCCTTACAGTCTACTCTTTAGTTTAGTAGAATGAACATGAATATTCCCCACAAGGAGTTTTTCCCCGCTGGAATTAATTTTCGCGGGAGAAGGTTTATTGTTGGGAAAATTTAGTATAAAACAGGTAAGTCAAATTATTAGATTTCAGTTTACCTTCAGTCTCTGAAGACGATAGTTTGGTTATCGAAACGCGCTTCAAACAGTGTAATTATGAGTGTTGCTGTAGTGGTAGTGTAAACATTGTATTCACTATGGAAAAGTGTATAACACTTTTTTTGTACATGTTAATTTTTGAAAAATAAGTGTGTTAAGCAATTAAATAATCATGTTTTGCTTCTCAAATATAAAGCTTCAGTCATAAAGTATAAAAATACCAGAAAGCTTTTTTTTAATATCGTCGTAAAAATAGCCAGACTATAATGGAATAAATATAAGGCTAGAGAGTTTCTACCACCACTGTATAAATAAATAAACCTTCTAAATGACAGAATCAATGATAAATATTTGTTTTATTATAATATTATTGTGAATACATCGACTTTTCATTGAATAAGATACATATAGTCAGCTAAATTATCCTCCTTAAAATTATGTCATCCTCCTTTCGTTCCTGGAACAAGAGAAAATAGTATAAGTAAATTCTTATAGAGTGAAATGAATTGGAAAGATCAGTACCATGTTTAAAATGACTTGAATTCTGAAAGATATGAACAGTCTAATTTGGTAATAAACCTGGATTTACTTTTTATCAAGTATTCCCTAAATTTAAATTATTAGTTTCTGAGATATTCTGATTTTTCTGTATAATTCAATGATAATCTACCTATATTCTATCATATAATAATTAATTGTGAATTGGCTATGAATTATTTCCTAAAAAATGATATTTTATCATTACTGTTTGGTACTGTAAAGGTTGAATTGGAAATACAAAGAAAAACGAGTATATTACAAAAAAATTACAGAAAATAAACAATAAAAAACTCTCCTATTCACTACATTATATGTACACGTCTTGATGTTTACAATATGTGTTCGAAATGACATCGAAAGACATCGATGCATGCTTGAAATCATGTCATCTCTTGTTGCTGGTATTTTGTATACTTAATTTTTAATGTGACCCCAGATAACCCAGATAAATGAGTTCCTTCTATTGAAATCCGATGGAAATAGTTCATTCAGTTCACCATTAATTTAGCGTCGCACCATCTTGCAAGAGCCGCATCCTTTGACGTGTACGAAGTGAAACTTCTTCCAATACTAGAAGTGATTGGGTCACTAGAAAATCTGAATACATCTCAGAGTTTGATTGCTCCTCAATAAAATTATGGTCCTACTACATATTCTACTACAACTTGCTTTTGTAGGTTGCCGCCTTTCATAAAAAACTTTTATCATCCATAATATACTCTTGCCAACAGTGAAACGTTTTTATTGCATTCTACCAATATTCACATCATTCATTTCATCAATAGTGAAATTCATTTTTGCCCTATCAATTTTTGATAAATAACTCGCAACTAATTGGTAAATGATTAGATATAGGTACATAATCATTGTTTTGTATGAAAAAAAAACTGAGAAAATAATGTATTAGTATTTAGATTCACCCTATATTAGACTCAATTAATATTAACGGAATAAATAAATTTACAAAATCTTCAGTACCATTCGAATACTTAGCTGTAACATTCTTGTATTACTCTTACATTGTATAGGGTATTGAGTTTGTTATGATTTTTTGAGAATATTGGTTATATCTTTCTAAGAAGTCAAGCTGATTTCAAATTTGCAATAAAATATAGATTTTTCTTTTAAAAAAATGTAACTTTGTAACGTCTCAGCTAATGAGATCATAATTTTATATTATAAAAAAGGTCTTTTTGGTTTTAACCTTATTTCCATTGCTTTCACTCAAATAAATTATCATACCAAGCTGAACTAGTGAACCAATTTCTACAATTTCCAAACCTCATAATTTTTATTTCCAAGACACAATTGGTGCAATCTTTTTAGATAGAGAACGTAAATAAAGGCATTATTGGAGCATTCATTAAGTAGGAAGACAAGGATACCATATTCCACCTAAATTAGGTGAGGTCCACATCGTCAACCGACGCTCAGTATACTCGGATACTAAACAAGAAACTAAAGATGTCTTTAATGAATGTAATCCTGAAGTGAATTTCAAATATTTATGTGGTATTGAAACCAAGATCAAGTGGTTAGAAACATTAAATGATTCTGCTGTTCGTAAACGTATATCGAATATTATTATTCATCTGTTAGCTCCTGAACAAATAACTATAGGTACTCAAAAATACACTATCAAAACCCAACAATTTATCAAAGATATCAAACCATTGCTTGCTGACATGCATAATATTGATCCTGCTCGTGCCGATAGATCCCTCAAAAATAGATTTACAAGAATCACAAAAAAATTGAAGAAGGCTAGCGAGTTGCTGATTTTTTTCCAGTTGAAACTTACCTTATTTAAGACTTCTCTAGAATTTCAGCTCAATGCACTCATTACTTTGGTAGATGTGATTTTTTGAATATTTGTATGTTTCATATCGATATTTGTCCATACGTATTTCCGATAATTGTTAAGCATTCGAGTTGCTGATTTTTTTCCAGTTAGGCCTTACCTTATATGAAACTTCTCTAGAATTCCAGCTCATGATTTGTATTCAGTAGATGTTACACTAATAATTCCACTGGAAGCTGTGGCTGTCACAGCCTGTGCCCCTCAAAAAATCACAATTTGTACCATTTACATCCCTCGGAGCTACAGCCTCGATGAATATGACCTAATTGGATTCTAAACATTCATTTCAATCAGTAATGTCACTGGTTTCATGTATTATTACATTCGTCTTCTCTTCTACTGATTCTGCCAGTAGGAAACTGAAGAAAAACAGGTGAGATTCTATACCTATAGTGTCTCAAAGAAATAGTCGCTGGAAGTCACTGACTTTTTTTTATTATTAAATTCTATGGCTATCAATGATTTATTCATTTCCAATAGAGCACATTACGAATTTCTAGAATAATGATCAGCTTAAAGTACAAAATTTCCGACTTGACTGATACTTCCATTCCATTATCCATAGGATATTATCAAATGAACGTACTCCAAGGAGTAACGATCGGAAGTCTTTTTATACGTAGAATGTGCCACGGATTTGTGTGCATGAAACCAATCAAATATGTGATACGTGCAAGGCCGCTGGGCAATAAAAATTATGATTACAGTTATTAATTATTTTCGCATGTTATATTTAGTTCCCAAATTATAAAATTATGAGCTAGAAGATTCCTATGTTCATTTTATAAGTAGTTTTAAAGGACTTTCTTGGAATTACAGTCCCTATGAACTTGATTTTTGAGGGATTGATTCTAAATTTGCATTTCAGTCAAACATATTACTGGTTTCTTGTATTATTACTTTTGGTCTTCTGTTCTACTGATTCTGTCTGTAGGAAACTGTAAAAACTGAACAGGTGCGATTCTATACTTATAGTTTCTCAATATTAATTTTTTTATTATTAAATCTTGCGGCTATTAATGATTTATTCATTTCCAATAGAGCACATTACGAAATTCTAAAATAATGATCAGCTTAAGGTACAAAATTTCCGACTTGACTGATACTTCCATTCTATTATCCACAGGATATTATCAAATGAACGTACTCTAAGAAGGATCGAACAAAAGTCTGTTTATACTTGTAGAATATACCGCGGATTTATGTGCATTAAGGGACTTTTTTACAGAATAAAATAAATGTGCCAACATTTAAGGATAGTTAAGTAAAATCACTCTTGATCATATTTGTTATTATTTCCCCACTTCATTAACAAAAGCTTCTAAAAGAACTTTTCATTATATGCTGAAATACGAATATAGGTTATCAGTTCATAGCATATCAAGAAAGTTATGCTGTTTCAAATAATTGTTATTTAATATGTCACAATTATTTCCTTAAAGTTCACTAATGTAATGATTCGCCATTATTCCATCCCCTTATTATCATCAAGATACTGTTCAGATAAGTATATATGTGAATGTGACATATAAATCTAAGGGTACATAACCCCTGTCAACAAAAAAGCAGGTAAAATCACTATAGATCCTTTTGAATTCGAAAAATAAAAAAAATCACTCCCTGCTTGCTACTGTGTCTACTGTAAGTACTGACACTTCGACAATGTTGAAAAGCACTTTTTTAAGGTTCCTGTGAAGGAGTCCAACTGTTTATTCACTGACATTACTTGAAAAAGTTATCGAGAATGTTTTGGCTCATTGGACTTGAAACTGATATGTTTAAAGTTGTCTCAACGTTGAATGGGGATCTATTTTTCTATTTTACATGTGATCTATACCGACAAAAGGGAATTTTGGCTATTATGTTTTTAGAAAAGCAAACAGAAATTGACACTTGGATTTTTTCGGATGGATTATTTGTAAATTGATCGGTAAAGTCGAATAACAATCCTGAGAATTATTCTAAATTAAATAAAATGTTTTCTATAAAAGTCACTAAATCTATACAAGAAATTCATATGTTACAATTGGGAATTTTTAATATAACCTTCTAGAAGAAATTCGTAAATCTTTTTCTTTCGTAGGTATTGTCACTTTGCTTAAGACAGAGAGAAAACGCTTTATTCTCAAAAAAGTGTTTTTTCTGTAAACACACAAATAACTAAATAAATACACAAATAGAATAAAATATAAAGTATACACACTAAAACTACAATGATTATGACATTACACTTTAAAATGTACATTGTAAAAATTTCTCTATTTAATATCCACGGCAACCCTAAAATATGTTATAAGTTGTATTAAAAATCAGTATTAACATTAAACCAGTGTGTATAATGCTCGGAATAGAATATATTAGTCTTTTACACCGTAGGAAGTACTTTCCAGTGAATATTTCTCAAAATTCTTGGGAAATGCGAGAAAAGATGTTAAAGATTTCTTTTAAGTTGGCAAATTATTGTGCACTTTTTTCGAATTATACAATATTGAGCTCTTAACTAGTTCTGAACATAGATAAAGATCGTGATCCGCGTTCCTAAGTGGACAGTAGTGCAATAACCTTTCTGAAACATGAGAAATGTGCTTATGGATTAGGCAAACGGATTCAATGATGAATAAGGAAGGAAGAGTCAATATTTTGAATCTTCTAAAGAAGTGTGGGCAGTTAGTGCTACTGTTTAGTCTGATTAAATATTTAATAGCTCTCTTTTGTAGTTTGAAGATTTGCTCAAATTGAGGGCATATCGGGTTGTGATTCAAAAAGGACAAAATAAACTGTTATACAAGGTTGATAAGTTAAGTTCTTTAAAAACTGATCATAGCGCAAAACAGACAGAAGAGGCAGAAAGCAACGATATGTATTTTAAAGAATTGTCTGCAATAAGCCCTAAGAATTTTATAGATTCAAGCCACGTGAGAGGTCTTAACCTGAAAATATAGTACTGCAATTTGTTAATTAAAATAAAATCGACAAAATCGAAATCAGCGAAAGTTGTTGCAGTGGAGTGATGATTGTTTAGGCTAGTGAATATTATTAAGGATGGAGAATGTAGCATAATTTGTACATTTGTTACTTAAAAATCCAAATTGATGGGTAGTAAGTATTCATTATTTAGACAGAGATGATAAAAGATTGCATGTTCTTTGCAGATATACATTAACCTTTAGTGGACCAGAGTTTATTTTGTTTATTTTTAATACGTAAAACGTTCTAAATACAATTTGTCGTTATTGCAGATGTTAGTTTTTGTTGGCAAGTGTCGAAATTATCCAAAGAAGTGAGAAATGTTAAAATAAGTGAATAGACCGTGAGAAAGTGATTTCCTACAGATAAATTATTTTACATGAACAAGCGTATATTGCGGAGAGTCATCCAGTTTGTCAAAAATCACTTATGATACGAGAAGGCATAACCTTTGAAAATTACTCGGTGTTAATGTGAGTGTTTATCTAAAATGGGTCGTTGAATGCGCATAGGTACCTGGCAAAAGGTTCTAGAAGAACATGTTTTATCGTTCATGATTATTCTTGGAGAAGATACAATCTTTATGTACGAAAATGAACTGATAATGATGGAATAACTACATTTATTAGTTTTGCTTGCAGTCCAGGTGTCTAAATCTGATAGAACCTGTTTAGGAAGAGAAAAATTCAGGAGAATTTCGCGACATATTGATACACATATGGGAAAAGGTTCTAGAAGACCATGTTTTATCGTTCATGATTATTTTTGGAGAAGATACAATCTTTATGTACGGAAATGGACTGATAATGATGAAATAATTACATTTCTCAAGTTTGCTGGCCGTCCAGGTGTCTAAATCCGATAGAACCTGTTTAGGAAGAGAAAAATTCAGGAGAATTTCACGACAGATTGATACACATATGGGAAAAGGTTCTAGAAGATCATATTTTATCGTTTATGATTATTTTTAGAGAAGATACAATCTTTATGTACGAGTCCAGGTCTCTGAATCCTATAGAATCTGTTTAGGGAGAAAAAAATAATTCGATTTATTCGGAGGTTTAATTTATCATAAGGTGAAAAAAGCGAATTGTTGGTTATTCAGTAAATAATAGTTAGTAGGGACTAGGAAGTGAAGAAACCCGGCACTAGTTATCGGTTTCTACGTTACTGGGACAGATGGTTAAGATGTTGTTTATGTTTGAACGACGTAATAGGCAGAATCAGAAAAAAATGATAGCTTCCTTTTCAGATCTACTTCCACATTTTATCATCGCGCAAAATGAAGGTATAGTAAAGAACTTTTCGATTCACATGAGATTGGCAGATTAAATGAAAGTTGGATATGTGTGTCGTCCATCAGCCATATTTGTTTTCAAGTAACAGCTATTTGAAAAGGCATATTCTTATGGTATTGTTCCTGACCTCCTGATATTTGTTTATTTCTGTTGATTATGATTTTCTCTATTGCCACTTTGACTTCTTTATAACTGATTTCTTCTACGTGGCAATTTCATAAGTGTAAAATTCCTCACCTACCCACATCAATCCGTACAGTTTTGCTGTAAGCTTCAAAGAAGATAAATATAATTCAAAGTGAACAAAATATTATTTATTATTGTTACCTATTTGATCCATAGACAATCTTATTAAATTATACTTTATTGTATATTATCTATCTATCAATTCTTTGCTTTATCTATGAATTTTTTTCAAACTAAATATGAAAATCCACAAAGAAAACATTTCCCCCAATAATTTGCTATTAAATAACTTTGTAATATTTTTTTTTTGACAAATTGTTTTTACTGGGTGTTTACAATTTACATTGTCTTTAATACTAGGAAAATCATTTACTATATTCGCTAGTGGGATTCTAACTACTTCATAATTTTCTCATATGATAGCTTATACTTAGCTGTTAATTATGTTAACAATTATAATGATTAGTATTTTTGTTAACAATTAAAAACTGATATTCCACATTACTCAGACAATTGCTATAATTCACATATTGCTTTTCCTTTAATATAATTCCTCAGGTAAATCATCAATAAATACCGCATAATGTGTAGACATCCATAAATAATTTTAAAGATTTATAGCTTTATCATATTTCTAATTTCGAATGCTGAGGGTCGTCTCTATTATTGATTCATTGATATAGAATGAATGAACTAACATAAGATTTAAATAATTTGAGACATCTGTTTACAAGTTAATATATGTAACATGTTAACGAAAAGGGCCTGGATGAAATGCGCATCGAAAGATATGCAAAAAAGGGCACAACCCTTTGTATGTAAAAGGGACACTGCTGCCATTTGTTTCAAATGACCTTTAGACATTTTTTGTTTTGTTGCTGTATCACTCCCCTTACAGACGGGTTTAGTATCGGGATATGGAACGTTAATCTTTAAAGTCATTTAATTAATTTAGTTCTGAATATTTCAATTTTTCATTTAGTGATTACGTCGTTTAATATTTGATCATCAATTATCATATATAAATTATATTAACATAAATATTAATTCATCTAAATGTTCTTGATTTTAGGTCTCTTCTGTTTCAAAATTGGTTTTTTTGATAATTTTTAAAAGAAAGATACACTTTGACGTTTCGACTTTTCTTTAAGTATTTATCAAAATATATATTAAATATAAGCAAAAAAAAAATAATTTTGTAACAGAAGAGACCTAGAATCAAGAACATTTAGATGCATTATCATATAATATTTGTAGGTACCGAGGTTGGGTTTCATTGTTTCATAAAATTTTCTCGTCAAAAAATATGCCGTGTGTAGTAGATCTGTTCTTATCCAGGAAACAAAAAGTACCATGAATAATAATAAATAATTTATAATAAATAATAATAGAATTTTTTAGAATCATCCTGATATGTACGATTTTTTGATTCAATACTTTCTCATCAATGCGATTATAGTCATTGACTCCTAACCTAGCCTAACCTAACCTAATCTAACTCAACCCAACCTAACCTAACCTAACGATTCTTAAATTAAAAGGCTTTTCGTGGAAAATTCAAAATACGCAATTTTTCGTTTTCGTCTTCGTTTTTACGGCGGATTTACGACAAAAAATATGGGAAAAAAATTGAAAAATGTTTGTTTATTCATATTTTATCTCACTTAAAGATTTCATATGGTTTTCTGACTTTAAATGTTATCATAAACGCTCTAGAAAATCGAAAAATTATCCGATTTCGATGCATTTCCAATTTTTCAAAGATAATTTTTACTATTGTAGGTACACTTGATTACAATAAGTGATCTTAAGAATTTTTTTGTTCATATAATTTTAATGATTACTTAATAAAAAAGGTACAAGTGATTATATGGGAGAAAATTTCAATTTTAAGAGAAAATTTCAACATTGTTTTATAATTTTTTCTCAATTTTTTCGTTTTTTTTTCTGTGTAGATTATGGAAAAAAATATAACGTGCATGAGTGCATTTTCATGAACACTTAAAGCGCTGAAACCAATATAAGTTCCCATAATTTTTTTCGTAAATCCACCGTAAAAACGAAGATTTAAATAAAAATTCATCGAAATCGGATGATTTCTAGAGCCAAAAAACGAGGAGACCGCGAAAAAATAAAATTACCAAAGATCTAGAATACCGATTTGAAGTTTTTCTCCCAAATTTCAAAATGACTCTTTTTATTAATTTGCAACCCCTACTTAGAGGATATTCTCAAAATAGTCTTGATTAAGATTAAGGACAGTTCAAAATAACATAAATCGAAAAGAAAATTCAGCCAAAATTAGCATTTGGACACTCATTTTCTTAGAAACACAAACTTGAATATCAAGTAGTCTAGTCTTTGATTTTGTGGACATTTCTTAAATCCACCTAAAACCCTTTTGGAAATAATCAAATTAAAAATAACTGATGAGAAATTTACTATTACATTTGCTTTGTATATTTTCAAACTAACTTTGCGTTTAGTAATAATTCCCAATCCGAGAACTGTCAGTATGATGTCACTGAAAATTAAAAATGTTAGATTTTTAAAGCTATAATTTAGTTGTAGTTCAACTAAATTTCTAAGCACGTTTCTCGGAGGTTTTATTTTGTATTTCATTTTTGGCATTTTAATTTAATTTTTATTTCAAACCCGTCTTCAATATATACAGATGTGTTGATGGTTGCATCTTGGTAGTCGTATAATAAATATAGTTCACCTGATAATCTTAATAATTACTTTGTGCATATAGACAAAAATGCCCATAGTTTTAGCAAATTTACAAAAAAATACTCATCTGGAACTGATGAAAATGTTTTCAAGTCTGTTTGACCACCCATTCTCCCTCTTAAATAATGTCTACTCCAGCCTAAACAGCCATCACTGCACATCAATATAACTTTTTGTGACTTTTCTATTGTGTTAATCATAATATTTTAAATAACAATTTGCAGTATTACGGCTTCAGGGGAACACCTCTTGTATGGTTTAAGTCAACTTGTACAGCTTAACACAACGATGTCATCTTGCAAGCCAAAAGAACGTGGAGTGCGACAAGGTTCAGTACTAGGGCATGCTGCATACTGGTTTAAATTTGCTATGGACCTATATACTAATTATTACCTATATATTTATTTGGTAATTTTTATGTTTTTTTTTTTAGTTTTTACAAGCTTTTGTCTACATGTAACAATTTTTTGACAATAAAGCATTTCTCCCTATTTTTAGCTTTTCAATTAAATTTTTTATTTCAAACCTGTGCTTAATATGTACGGATTTGTTGATGGTTGCATCTTGGTAGTCGTTTGAAAAGTTATACACAGGTAAAGCTGATAAAAAGGTATTAAAAATATCAGTAGGAATATAATGAGTAACAATAATGAATCCTCAAAAATATAAAATATTTTATAAAATAAAGCTACTACAAATTTATTAAGGTAACTTCAAACTTACATATTTGTCGGTGACAAAAACCTCAATCATTTTTACTGTCAATAATGTAATTCATTTATAAATAAACGTAATGTGTATTGCGAAGTCGAAAATATACAAATATTATTTTTCAATATAACCTATCTGGTTCCATTTAAAATTCGATTAATAATAATTATAATATATCTTTGTTTTCTATTTCGAAATAACAATTCCCTGATGACTAATTTCACAGATCAGTTCCTCATTATGCCCCAACCGATCATACAATAGTGAAAATCCCGACAAGTGCCAAAGTAAATAATACGAAATTGCGGTTGAATCTTTCGGCAAATATTGACCTAAGACTAAGCCTAGTCGGCTACGAAAACAGTTGCGATTGTCACATAAACTGTTGAGTAGCGAATTATGGGTCACGTCAATTTTGCACGTGTCTTTAGTCGGTCCTAATGACAGTTTGATGACAGGTTAGTTGAAAAGTAGTAGAATTATCATTCAGTATATCATTATTGAAACATGTAGCCCGAAATTAAAGGACTGCCGAGAGGAAATTGAGAATATATTTCGATATAGCAGGCGTTCTGTTATAATGAAAATTAGGGTGCACATTATTATTTTTTTTTTTTTGGTAATATAAAACAAGTTGTACCATTCAATATATTTTTAGATAACTATTTATGCTTACCTTGGTGGTCCATGGCACCGAGCTGCTACGCCATGGTGTACATGATGACCATGAATGTTGTTGGACATCCGTAACTGTAAAATAAAAAGAATTTAAAATCGAAAATACCAAAAACATTCTTTGTCTTTTTATATCTGAACGAAGACAATAAAAAACGTAGAGATCAAAGGAAATCTATCGCATTTTATCATTATAACGAGAATCGAGGGTGGCATTGATGCTAAAGGGCGCGACCCTTTACAAATGCCACGTTAATAATATAGGAGAGATCAGATGCATAGGGACCAAACAATCTTTTTATCATAGCGGATAAAGACTTATTTTACAAAATAACTTTATACAATCTGCATTGGTGCATATATAAAATATACTACTTTGGTGTATATTTACACAGAAGTAAATACATTTTGATGACTCTACGATGTTGAAAGCAAAAACTGGTCAAATTTAAAAACTTCTTTATGACTATTATCAACGAAAAGGTTCGTTTCAACACATCAAAAACCGTCGTTCCCGTAACTGTCTTTCCGATACTTGGTCGATAATACTGTTACGAGAACCTTGCATAGCAGAAGATTGCTCATAAAATATCATTTAAACCTTTTCAAGAATGGTCCATACTAACAGGTTGGAACAAACCTAAACATTAATTATGTACTGCACAGATTAAAGGTCGATCAAATACTATCTTTTCAATGGCGAACGTTGTGGCAATGGTATTCCGGAAATCACTTAGATCGGTGAACAAAGTAGACAGTATAAAATGGGAAGGAGAAGTTTATAAATGGACATTAATAGATACATAATCAACACCACATGAGCCAGTTACTATCGAAATCTAAAAGTAGACAATGTATCGGTGCACCTGCATTCGTTACTTAAAAATCCAAATTGACGGGAAGTGAATATTTTATATTTAAACAGAATTGATAAAAGGCGGTCTTTGGCCAATCTTAAATGATTTTAGATAATGTGGCGCTCTAAGTACTTGCATCCTTATTCTAAATTCCCCCAAAGTGGGATGGAAGTAATTGCTAGAGATTTTTGCCATCTATTTCAGGCGCTCCCAGGTGTAGTGCTCTGGACTTCCTTAGTGTATCACACTTAAAGAGAATGTAGATAGAGGTTTCGTCCTCTGTGCAACAAAATCTGCACACCGCATTATCTGCTAGGTCTAACGTCTTCAGGTTTTTTTTAGGCGACGGTGCCTCAATAGAACTCCTGTGAGTATTCGTAGATTGTTCTTACTTAGGTTGATACATTCAGCACATCTTCTCTGCTTTTAGTTTCCCAGAAGAGTCTTTACCTATCTCAGCCTCTGCAGGTTGTCCCAATAATTGGTTTTGCTCCTATCTACCTTATTTTCCAGTGTTTTTTCCATTGTTCTGTAGCTGATACCACAGAAGGGCTCAGGACCCATATGAAAGGATTGTCTGTCCCCTCTTTATCGAACTCATTAGATATTTCATTTCCCTTCGCTCCGGTGTGTCCCGGAATTTATTGTAGGATATTTTAATTTTCATTGCCCAGCTCGTTTAATTTTTCTAGGCAATCTCAAACGATTATATGATATTGGAACTTAGAGCTTAATTACAGTTTGACTATCGGACAGGATGATGATCTCCTGTTTGCGGTAGTTCCTCTCTAGACTGCATATTTGATAGATTTCTGCTTGAAAAATTCTTGGGGTGTCTGCTCTTTTAGATCCGTCCAAATATCATTTAATGGCATTTCTGTTCATTTTTTGTATGGTGTTTTGATCCCATTTTTTTTTCACAGTTCATTATTGAGAAGTTTTTCTCGAAGCTGAACTTTTTCGATGCAACGTCCTGAGGCATGTTCCAGGGTTGGTCATTATTTAGGAAAGGGTTTTCTTTGATGATTCCGTGTCCTAACATTCTAAGTGATATTTTCTCTACCACGTTTTTAAGTGCTATGTGGAGATTTAAAATCTTTTAATGCAGCTGTTGGGCAAGTTTTCATAGCCTCAATTGCAAGCCAGTCTTTGTACCTTTGAGAGATTGTTCTTCGTGGTAGTCAGTCGAGTTCTAATACCCCAAACCACTGCCCCATATGTGATGATTTGTCTCACAGTGTCCATGTACATCCACCGTAGATTACAACCCCAATTCCTCCCTGCAAAGTTTTTGCACAACATCAGTGCTTTTGTGGCTTTGGTGATTATCCCTTTTTTATGTTTGTTCCAGAGTTCCAGTTCCAGTACCAGCTTGATGGACTTGAAGTTGATTTTTTTTCCTAGTGAAAGAAATTAGGTAGGTCTTGTTCGTATTGATGTTTAGCCCCACTGATCGACACCACCATTTTGTATAATTGAGTCGTCTTTGAGCTAAGTCACAGAGTTTACTACTAAGCTCTACATAAGTGGGGATCCGACTCCCCCTTGCAGTAATTATCTTCTAAGTAATGTTATGTGCCAAGGAACTTTTAATGAACAATAGATCTAAATATGAATATGTCAGTAAAGTTAATTAATTCATTTATTATAAATATATGATATAAGTATATTGGAAATGCGTTTCAATGTTTGCCATTTTCATTTTATTCATTCCTATCTATATTTATTTTAGAGATAACGTCTCTGTGGTGCCTTATTGTTATTATTTCCAATTACGTAAATGTGCATATTGAAAGATTATTTAATAAGATTCAATTGAAGGAAAAATAATTAGTGATTGTCCTGATGAATTATTAGATATGATCCAAACCCTAGAATTTTTTTCATTCTTATTATTGTTAAACTTATACTTATTCATAATTAGTAACCAATCTCAACCTATAAAATAATTTACTCAGGTATTCAATTCCTGACAATTGTATGCTATTATCAAGATTATAATACCCAGTGAGATGTGAAATACACGTGTAAAGGCACGTTTAAAGTGACCATTACGGCGATTTACTCTAAAAATTTCTCATTCCTAACGATAACATCTGAAATCAGTATCCATGACGGTGCGCTTTATAAAAAAAAGGAAAATATTTTTAAAAGTTTAAGGTTAACAAAAGGGCCGTTTTCAAATACGAACGGGATTAAGTGAAATCTAAATCTTATAATAACACCTTTGAGAGCGCTCTCTACTTAAAGTACAGGTGGATGAAAAAAAATACATTTTATGGATTCCTAGAATTCTAAAACAACAAATAAGATTATTTAAACTGAAAAACAGTTTTTAGGTCTGAAATCATAAATCATAACGAGAAAAATTCGAGGAGCAGACAGCAACAGATAATATTGATTTTTTACGGAAAGGAACATATTATTTGATAGATGTTGGTGGTTTGATAAAGTTCCAGAATCAGGTTATGTAGATCGATGTCCTTGCAAAAAATTGGCTTAAACTTTTTAACGTCACTGGGTAAACGTTTGCCCATATGTTTTCATCTCGGACGTGTACGTGCTGGGCACTTACCGATGACCAAATGGCTTCATTAGTCAGTATCGGGGGCTTGAAGTACCATGCTCACTGCTCTTTGTTAGCAATGTGGCTCTCTTAGGTCTCAGGCACTATTTGACTCCTGTCAATAAAATTGCCAGCCTGCAATCAGATTTTCGCTAGGCCAAATACTCCAAACATCAAATAATTATCTATATGCGATGGTCATTACTTCAAATAGTCATGCGGAAATGCCAATAGGAGTTCAATTGCTATTGAAGTCGTACGTATTGACCCTGCGATACTAAAACACGTAAGACGTCTGTTCAAATTCACTTTGCCCCATGTACATTCGAACGTCCTTCTGCATGCCCAAAGTGCACATAATCAAACCATTTGCTAATGCATTTATTGCCTCTTCTGGTGAAAACAAGAAGCTCAATCTTTTTTTGGTTCAATTATTAGCACTTTAGATGGAAACTATTGATCAAGTTAGATAGGTTGCTCTTCTCTACCCAATAAATTGGTCTTTGCCTAGTGTATTACGCAGTGATAGAATATTTTTGAGAATCTTTAAATGTTCTGGAGCTTTTCTAAAAAGCTTTCGAAAAAATTACGAGATCTCCGATTGAATATGAAAGCAGCGCATGACAAGAGAGAGTAGATATTTACAGAAGATGATAGTAGTGGACTTATGAGTATCAAGAGAATGTCAAAAGTCATTTTTCAGTACAAGGTTATAAACCTTAATTTTTAAAGTGAATAATTTGACTTTTGTATTCCAAATGAGTAACAGGTGTAGGGTTATTTTCCAGAAAAACTGTTTGGGAAAGTCTTAGAAAAGAATTGGAAGAAAGAGCTAGAATTCCGAGGTACTAATACGATAGAAATGAAGAAATCGCTGTCTTATTTCTAATAATTCAAAGTGGAAGATCAATTTAGAACTAAAATTGAATTTCAGTTGTCAGAAATAGTAGCATAAGAAGGATAATATATCAAATAAGGACAGTGGAGGAGTCGATCAAGTATAAAGAAGTGATTATAGTTCCATGAATGCTATTAGAGCGCACGTATTTTAGAAGACCTTGGTCAGACTTACCTGCCAAATTAATGTTTTCAACAGCGATACGTTTTCTATATACTACTTCTACTTTTTTGTCAATACGAGGTCCTGGCTATTAAATAATGAAACTGCGCGCCTAGAGAGCGCCCTAGACGAGAGGGGGGAAACGAGCACATAACAAAACACGTTTCTATCACTATTATAGTATTTATGCAGTAGCAATTTGAAACGAACATATCAATCTCAAATTTCTCGTTAAATTGAAAACAACTGCCACTGAGTACTATAGGCCTATGGGGACGATTCTCTATCTCTTGCGCGTGTTTTTGAGTGGTCTAAGCGCCAGGGCTGTAAATGCCTATAAAGAAACAGTTAGAAAAATTTTACACGAGGAATTACATACGACAAAAGTCTGTGTGAAGCTGGTGCCAAAACATCTGACTCCTGACCAAAAGATCTTGTGTTAATGGATCTGTTCAGATTTCCTTGAAAGATCTGCTTTGAAAGAGACTCTATTTGAATTTTTGGAAGCGGTAAAGCAAAAAACAGCAGAGCTTCTAAAGGTACTCACCAAAGAAGACTTCCAGTACTGCTCCAATGGAAAAAACGTCTGGAAAGGTGTGTGGCGAGGGGACTATATTGAAGGGGAGCATTTGAACGTAAAATAATTTTTATAATAAAAACCCTTCTTCGTTACCAATCTCGTTATTTTATAGCCAGACCTCGTATATACACGTGACATACGGACACATTCTTTCTTCATAAAAATCGAATCAGGCTTCTATTTGAGATCAATTTTTCAACCATTTAACACTTTCAGTCGCCTGTGAATTTTGTTTTCTTATCTATACGCCAGCTGTATGACTTCTTGAGGAAAAGAAGTTTGTGCACAATATATAATACCAAAATATTACAGCCGTAACGTTTTCTCCGATCATCACCCTTGATGTTAATCAAATGAATTAAGCAATCTTTTGTTGGAGTTTCGAAAACTCCTGCTCAAATAAGAATTTTGTTTTGGAATTTGGGAAAAGATGAACCTGTTACTTGCACTTACTATAGACCTATGGTTGTAGCCAGAAACATTTTTGGGTCTATAATTTAATTCGTGCAGTTTGATAAGAGATGGCGTAACTTGTATAATATTATATCGTTCCAATATTTCGAACCTGCGTTGGAAAGCAACTGTTATTGTACGTCTTTTCAGTATATATCATTAATTTGAAGCGTTAACAACAATATTTTTTTTCACTAAAATATGTCGAAATTTTTTCCTAAAAAAGTGTTTTTGCGGGGAGTACTTCTTCATTACTTTAATATGAAGAAAAATCATTGTATTTTGGTAGAAGTTTATGGTGAACATGCTCTAGCACCAAAAGTGATTTGCACGATTTAAAAGTGGTAATTTTGGCTTGGAAGACGATGAACGTTCTGGGCAGCTAGAAAAGTTTGAAGATGAAGAGCTGGAAGCATTACTCGATGAAGATTGTTGCCAAACACAAGAAGAATTCGCAGAATCTTTAGGTGTCACTCAAACAGCCATTTAAAAAGTTTAAAAACAGCTGGATATATTCAAAAGCAAGGAAATTGGGTTCCACATGAACTCAAGCCGAGAGACTTCAAAAGCCGGTTTTGCATGTCCGAAATGCTGCTGGAACGCCACAGAAGGAAGTTTTTCCGCACCCGCCTTATAGCCCAGATCTTGCCCTTTCTGACTACCAGTTGTTCCGGTCGATGTCGAACGTCCTCACTGGAAAACGGTTTACATCAGAGCAAGATATCAAAATTTGGCATGATTCGTTCTTGGCTGCCAAGCCGGCGCAGTTCTTTTGGGATGGGATCCACCAATTGCCAGAAAGATGGGAGAAGGTGATAGCTCCAGATTGGCAATACTTTGAAGAATATTATTGTACATGTTTTTCTTAAATAAACGTTCAAATTTAAAAAAAAAACGCATAAACTAAGTTATAAATCACAATACTTGACATAATACATTAGGATATATAGTACCTACATTTTCCTTAAGGAATGACAAGGATACGTCGAATAGTTCGGAAGCACTAGGAGCGAGTTTTTATATTTTCAAATAAAACACACACACAAATTGAACAGTCGAGATATTATCAGTTATTAATAGTTAAATCCCTGTGTCGTATTTGTTAGAACATTATTCTATTAATAAAGTGACACATTTCGACTGAAATACACTTACATATTAAGATTTTCCAAGTTTTTTGATGAAGAAATTCATTCAAGAAATAATGAATTGACTCGTACTACGTATATATTTATTTATATATATATGCCTGTATCCATAAATCCTGAAATATGTTCCAGAGGCGACGATCTGCGACGATAAAGCCTTTAGTCAACAATTGTCAGTAGCGTTATTCGTTATCCCTGAATGTAGCCCCGAGACAACACTTTAATGTGAACAGAATCTGTTTATTCATGCTGTCGTCTCCCACGCTGATTTCCTTTCTCCTGGGGGGATGCTTTACCGTTTCATTTCAATGATTTATCTCAGCTTACTATTAAGGGATTTTCGTTTAATCCGATTTTGTATTTAAAGTGGGTTATTCATGTTATATGCACCTGTTTGCACCAATTCACAGAACTAAGACTCTGATATTCGAAGGTAAGAACCTAAAATCTATTCGATTTTTTGAAGATAAGGGATCATTTCGATTTCACTTTGATTGTTAAACATTTTTAAGTCTTAAGTTTAACTATCCGTTCGTAACATTTGTACATTAAACTTAATTCGAATGAAGTTGAAATTAACATAGTAACAACAACATCCAATTGTGAGAAACAAAATAAGTCAAATGAATAAAAAATGGAAATGGAAAAGCGCTTATTAAAAATGATAAAAAATGAATATATTATTATCATTATTATTATGTGAAAATGATTACTGGTTGAATCTCTACTCTGCTTACGTTTGCAACTCAAATTGTAAGAGACTCTGTTTTACAAGTGTTTCAATGTCATATAAGTTTGAAACTTCCAGAAATCCTACATTTTCCCGAATTTTTGAAAAATGCAATACAATTTGTGCTTAAAAAGCTCATTTCATTCATAAATACAGTTATTTGTCCAAAAAATCTTGACTTCATGTGTACGACTTGACTTTATGTGTACGACTTAACTTCATGGGTACGACTTGACTTCATCTTTTAAGAAAAATAAGAATTTTCCTGCGTAGAGCGAGTATTAGTTACAATAAGTCACCATATGTAGCCTAAACTACCATAAAACTTTCTATTAGTGAAAGCTATGATCATTCATTTCTCATATACAAAAAGTATTACTCTCAATAACACAATCTTGAAATCATGACAAAAGTACAATTATTTATAAGGACAGCTGTAAGGATAGAAACCTAACAGTTTTTGTCGTTAAAATTTTTGCTTGGTACTTATTGCAAAAGCAGCGCCAATGGACAAGGCATTCGCTTGGAAAGGACCGTACTAGGTGCAGTTTTGACACAAGTCTGTTCTGAAGGTCACACTATCATGCGTGAACCTCTGGACCGATTTCATTATTTTTTTTGTTGTGTTGGTTATTGACAGGAGAAGGTTCTTATGAAAGAAAAAGTTTGAAAAATAGCGCCGAAAACTAGAAATTTTAAGAATACTTTTTTAAGAATACTAATTTCTAACCCAACCTTAGCGCTTTGGACAATATAAACGTTTTTAGTGTAATATTATGACGTTTGACATAGAATTGACAGAATGCGTGGGGTAAATATCATTAAAAAGGATGTAAAAAACTGAATGTCGTTGAAAACAAATGCTTCGATCGTATTTATTGATAAAAAAAACATGTAAAATAATTAATTTATTATTTCCCACATAAAGAATATAAGAAATCTGAATTTCTTAGTGTACATCACGTTTAGTTCAGAGTAATTACGCCTAATATTAAAAGTTCAATTTAATATGGAGTTTTGGTAAATTTGGATAGACTAACATGAACGTTACTTACATAATAAGTGATATACTCGGTTATGAAGGAGAATACAATAATTTTTTTTAACTTATAGTTTGAATTTTCGTTTTTGGAAATGCCAGCAATTAGACTGCGAGTCAAAGACATACAAGAGCAAGTCAAACTGATGAGCAACACGAAGCGCGGAATGAAGTTGAACGGAATCGATGGAATCGAAATAAACAACATAGAAATGTTGCGTTCAATTCCTTTCGAGCCGCATTTAATTATAACGTAGAAATCAAGTACAGTTCACAGCTCATCGTTGCTATTGGACCAATGAACGTTCTATGTCAATATTGCAAATCAATTAAGTTTAAATATGAAGCTCATGGATTTTGTTGCGCGAGCGGTCATGACAAATTGACACTATTGGTACCACCTGCTCTGGTTATTTCCCTAAAACTCCATAACATTTAGAAAAATCTTAATTCAGCCAAAACTGGCAACGCTGAGTTTAAAATTTGCGTTAAAAACGGTTGAGTGGCCAGATTCGTTTTTCAGTTTGTAGAGTAAACATGTGTCAATTTTATACTTTGTACAATTCTAATATTTGGTAAAAATATAGTGAATCAGTAATTTCTTTTCGTTTCAATAACTACAGTCCACTTAATAACACCACCACATTACATCCATTGGTTTCTGTAAATGGACCAGATTCTAAACCTTTTTAAACTCATATTCAGCAGTATAATAATTGTTTTTAAATAACTTCATGTAGTACAATAAAAGTTATTCATGAAAATTTTATGTCAACTTTCAAAATTCAGAGTCAAATATATCATTTAATAAGTTCCTTATTGCCAAGACCGAATAGTGACTAAATTTTCTTGCAAATGCATTTTATGGTCTATTCAAGTCAAGTCGATCAGCGTTGTGCACACAATAATTCGGTGAAACGACCAATTGTGCAACCACTCCGACGTTTTTTCATCTACATAACGAATTGGTTGCATTATTCATGACAGCTTTAGACCGCATGCCATCTGATAATCACAAAATTGTCATCGAAGTTGATAAGACGACAGCAATTGACGAAGTTGCTATTGTCGTCTTCTTCTTCTTCTTCGACATCCTTACCTCCTATTCTGCTTCACGGCTGTCGTTCCACCTTCGGCCCAATGGGTATTTATCGCGCGCTATCTTGACCAGTCTATTGTTATCCATACGACTTATGTGCTCATTCGCAGGTGAAAATCTAGAAAACTGAGATATTGTTTCACATCGACGTAGCAGTCAACTGCAGCGTATGTCCGAAACACATCGATCCAATACCCTATCGTATTTTGGCGAAAATGGTGAAGATGGATATCATTTTTCAATGAAGATGATGGTTGGGATTAATGAGGACAATCATATCTTAAAATGTCCGCTACTCTTCCACAAATATGCTGTGGATACGTACGTGAAAGTTGAAACTGACATTTATCAGTTTGAACAAGAAAAAACTGCGTTCTGAAGAATACATTCATCTGAGGAATACTATCAATGCTGATGGAAATGCACTGAATTTAAGTGGAACAACTATTCTCCCAGCAAACATACGTCGGAAGTCCGCATGAATACGATCAGGATATTAAGTCATATATACGCACACCAGATTTGTTTTTAACGAAATGGCTTGAACAAAATTAGATTTTGAATACAAATTAGACCGAATCGGAGCGGTAGATATTGAGATATTTAAGAAAAAAAATAGGTTTTTTGTGGAATAACTTTTAAACGGCTTTACTGATCGATTCTAAAACCAATTCGAATTCAATATTCATCGTAAAGACAAGACAATATTTGTCGGGTCAGCTAGACAGCTAGCGCTAATATAGAAAACTATATTTTCACATCTATACTAAAAATGTTTAAGCTAATATCATCAGCTATGAAAATGTAGATAAACTTGAAGAGTTGACAATTCCTAAGTATATTTAGTGCCGTCTCAGGATGTTACTACTGATTGCAGGAAACAAGGAAATGAATGGTCATCGTTACTTCAAAATCTATCACTCTTTCAATCATAATTATATCTAGATTAAAATGGTACCATAGGCTCATATTCATGAAATTGGTGCGGTGCGATCACCCAATGGCATCTAATATGATGATATAAACTATTTGTTCTCAGTCTCTTCTTTATAATAAGTAGGACAAATAGGAATATACCTACTCAATCTGATAATAAAGTTTGATATCAATATAGAAATCATTCTATTATCCCGGTTACCAAAGCCCCCACACACTTTCATAATACTTATTTGACTTTATGATTTTCCACACAGAGCTTCTTGGTGGAAAATATAGTGTGTCGCAGAAAAAACATTAACCGAATACAAGTAGTCTTTTTGTATGGTTTTTAGTGTTTTTACGATGAATACTGTGTTTTTTTAGTAATAGCTTAAAATTTATATATAATTAATTTTTTTGTTGAAACTAACGATAGCAATTGATGAAAAAAGCACTTTAAGCACCAATTAGTCTATGAATATCAATTGACATATTGAATTTTTGTTACAAAAAAGGATATTTTCAATCGATTTTTCACAAATAATAGAAAAATTTTAGAATCTATCGAAAAAACTGCGAAGATATTAAATTTAGTTTTAAAAAAAAATAGAAAAAATGTAATTTTTTTGGTCATATACCTAAAACAAATCGAGTTATGATTTATTAACCTTATTTAATGAACCGAGTTTTTGAAAAATGGTAAAGGGTCACCTTCACGAAAAAAATTTAGGAAATCTTTCTTCGAGGGCTTTATAAAACCATTTAAATGACATTTTATAAGACGTAATACAGGAAATAAGGGAGTTATGATGAAAATAAAATAGAATCCCTTCATTTCATGGAAAAAAACTATTTACAAATCACTTTTATTGAATACAAATAATAGAATCAAGCAGATTGAATGCTTGATTCTGAAATAAATTATGTTTACATTGGATAAAGCATTTTCTAATATTTTAAAAAAATTGTATATTATCAAAAATAGCTTTAAAAATATGAAAGATACGTTGAAACTGCCAGAAAAAAAGGAAGTTAGGTTTTTTTTTCAACAAACCAACTTCCATTGCGGCTTTTCTGATTTAAATAGCTTTGATTTGTGCTAATTTTCTAAATTTGTTCTTTGACTTCTTTGGACTTGGGAAATGATGAATATTATAATAATAATATTATAATTAAGTTATTATATTAACGATTCTCAATCGATAGAGTAATATAACTATGAAAGTTCATTT
The DNA here is from genome assembly GCF_026230105.1 of Diorhabda sublineata. NCBI lineage: Eukaryota > Metazoa > Arthropoda > Insecta > Coleoptera > Chrysomelidae > Diorhabda > Diorhabda sublineata. Next base: position 17,031,728 of record NC_079480.1, on the reverse strand, counting down.
TATTTACGAAAGGAAAAATAGGAGTAATAAAATTATGGACAGAAGCCTTTAGATAAATTTCTGATTAAAAATAGAAATGAGATTATTTAAAGAATTCACATAAATTGTGATAAAATAATATCTGTACATTCACAGAAATTTTTGAGAGTAAAGATGGGTATGAATTTTATAATGAAGATTTAGATATACAAACACAGCAAGTTATTTAAAATATATTCGAATGTTTAAAAAAGGTAATTACTCAATAATCTGATAATACAATCATAATAAGATTTGCTGAATTAACTAGAGTGAATAAATTTTCTATTTATCGAGTTGTCACGAAAGGGGTTGCTGTGGATCATTCACAGAGCATAAAACCATGTAAACAAAAAGTTAAATCAGTTGACAAAGCTAATATGAGCAAACGCAAAATCAGAATGTAATCTGTCTACAGAGCTGAGTAAAGAAGTTGTAGAACTCGTAAAGAAACTTCTAGCAGCCGACCGCCAAGAGCTTTGGAAAAACTTTGTTGAAACATGTTATCATAGAAGATGAGTATGTGGTATCACCCTCTTTACAACCCTTAATAATTCAATCAAATGATGACTCAAGTTCAGATTATTCTGACTACCATGATTATTTAAAAAGATACTTTGGAATTGAAATGTTTTTTTCTTTTGTTTTATTTACAAAGAATTTATTTTTCTTTACGGCTTTTGCTTTTAAATTTCGTTTTCCAAAAAAAAACAAATGGGGTACAAACCACTCAGTTTACGTCTGGTACTCTGTTTAAGCCAATCGCCCTTACAGGCAGGTACACTTTACTCGTCTATCACGTTTTATAACTTAATATATTAATAACAGCGTATAATGCCGTCCAATTTATAATGATTCGATTGACTTTTAACGAATACTTTATCGCTTAAGATTAAAATTATTTACATAAATAATAAATTTATAAAATGTAGTATCTAAGCCTATGGTAGATCAAACAAAATTTCCGGCAAGGGTTTTTATAATCTGCAATTGATATTGAAAGTACTATAAGTAAACTTCAGCTCCACATCGTTTGAGGATTGCAGTTTTTGGTTATTCAAAATGTATAACTGATCATAGCAAGTTATAATTACCACTATTCGTCTCAGTGGAAATCGCAACAGCTGATATATTGGAACAATTGAGAATATAGTTTAATTGATAAGGGTATCGAATTATATTCGTCGAAATATATAGATATTACTGCACCCCTTCAAAAATAAAATACATAGCAAACAGCTCCAATTTTTATATCATACGGTTCATCTATTTACTATGATACCTAAAAAGATTTAATCCCTCTTTTCAAAACATCTCCATTGTAGGGATTAGATTTCCATTTTTTGCCGTGATTACAATCTTGAGACTGCTATAAAAATCCTATTGCTAATAGAAAACAGGAAGATGTCGGTACTTTGTTGTTTTTTAAAGCCCCATAAGTAAGAGATGTAAAAACAGAAATGGCGTTAAAAAGTTTACAATGAAAACTTTGTAATTCTACCGACTTAGTTTCGATGATTGAACATTCCTTACATAATATGTTTACTTAATGGAACTGATATACTTATATACAGAGTGTTGCGTTCGTAAGGTGTTATTTTCTCTTTCCATAAAATACATTTCTTATAATATATATATATATATATATATATATATATATATATATATATATATATATATATATATATATATATACAATGCCTGAATTAAAATATATATATATATATATATATATATATATATATATATATATATTTTAATTCAGGCATTGTACGTGTCGTGTTGTCTTCTTGTGACGTTACCTCTCCATATAGCAACGGTCATATCTTCTATCTATCTAGATGGATACGCGTAGATTGCGTACAGCCCGCCAGGATGATGTTTGACGAGAGTGAGACCTGACCCTTGGGGCAGAACCTAGACATTTTCGTGACTTTACTATAAGTATTTTGCCATATACAGATAGCTTTAACTTGTTGTGGGACACCCTGTATATTATTTGTTATAACTGTTGTGACTATTAGTTGTTAGTTACACTACTCAATGTAGTAAGTTTCATGTAATCTGAAAGAAATGATTTCTTGTTGAATTCAAATGTTGCTAGTGAACATCTAAGCCTAATTCTTGGTGATCTACGCTATCTTCACATATCATATTTCACTGCCTCAATGGTCAGGCCTTATCTCACACTTGTCTTATCAACGTGTTGGGTGTTGGACTGTGTACAATCTTCGCTAAACTCTAGCTGTACGCAATCTTCACTATAAGCAATTCTCTCGACACTAACTGGGTAATTCTTTTGCTGTTCTTTTGGTCATCCTAACTCATGAAAACTCTCCAGTATTGGGGAATTCCCCAGACGTCGTTGGCTTCAAAGCACGGCTCTTCGATTATGTCAAAACCTAGGTTTTTACCCTGTGTTAATACGAGCTTGACAGTTGCAGAAGAAATGGATTAAAATTTCCTCCTTCACTACACAAAACCCAGTGCTCTGTATAAGGATGGGGGGTCCTATCAGCGATTAAGTGGCCCTAAGCTTAGTCAATTACATAGTCCCCGATCAAGGAAATCATGAGCAGCTCCTCCGCTCTTTCGTCAGGCCGCGATCAAATTTTAATGTGGGGTCGTATATGAATGGCGTCCCGAAGACCTTCCAAGTAATATAGTATTGAATACTTCTTCAACCTAATTATACTTCCCAGGATTATAGATAGACATTTTTTTCAAATTTCATTCTCGACATTTTAGTATTCGATTTACCTTTGAAAAGTTTTAATTATACTGTAACAATGCAGACAGAAACCGAAATGTTAAATGGAGAAGAAAAAGTCCTGTATATTGTAGACGGTTTTAAATTTAGATTTGCACAAAGTGGTAAAGTACCACGATAAACATGTACAAAAATAACACGTAAAGCTTACTTTAAAAAACAAAATAAAATAATTCTAACTAACCGAACCTAATCGAATCTAACTTTACCCAACCTAACCTGATCAACCCGGACGCAACTAGTATAGACCTTAACAAGTCTGGTTAAACTCGGGACGCAGTGTTCGTCTGCCTGCTCTTAGAGTATGTTGTAGCATTCCTGAATCGGCTTTTTCCATGCTTCTACGATTCATGTAGTTGGTGTCCATTGTAGGACCAATACTTTTGACTTGGCTTGATGCTCCACCAATGATCTCCAACAGTAAACTGGATTGCATGAAAGAAATGATAACGTAACGGTAAGCAAAGTGATTCCGCTAATTAGCCGTGTCTGTGAAATACTGGAAAACATCAAACTTTAAAATGGAATAATACGTCAATTAAAGAATTAAAGAAAGAACTTTCCAGAAGATTCGATAGTTAAGAGCTTTCCTAAAATCTATCTATCTCAACTACTTTTGATCCTAGATTTAAGTTCATACACTTTACAGTTGCGGTGGCCCAAAAGTAAAGTATTGACTCACTTAAATAAATGTGAACGGGAATATAATAGATCGCTTGGAACTACAACAAGGAGTGACACCTCTGATGAATCTGATAAAGATGTTTCTGAATTTGACATTTGGAAGTACCTTAAGCAGCCGACATATTAAAATATGAAAAATAAATCATCTGCTACATCTATGCCACTATCGGGCTACATCAGAGAAACCGAGATCCAGATGTACCTTTCAACTCCTGTAACACCAATAAAAATGCCATTGAAATTGGGAAGAAATGAATTCTCTAGTTCCAAAACCAAAATCGCAATGTATCTTTGTAAAGTCTGCCCCAAGTGAGCGATTGTTCTTGGAAGCTGGTACAACCATTATTCAACAACGAAATATGCTGTTAGGGTCTATATTATATAAACTTCATTTTCTTAATTCTGTTTTAAGATTATTAAATTCAAAATAAATAATGTTTATGGAATCAAATGTGTTTTAATGTAGTCAAATACATTAATGCTAGGGTTGATAAAGCATTAAAAAAATAAAATATCGGAAATAACATTGATGTATCTCTCATATCGACGATATTTTTGCCCGATGATGTTTTTTATGCAAATATAGATGTTTTTTCAGAACGATTTTTAATCCCTAGTGACATACCGTGAGTTTGAGGCATACTTGGGCATTAGTTCCACTCGCATCCATTTAATATTGCATGAACATTTCGCTATTAAAAATATTGGTTCGCGTTGGATACTGCATAATAATCCTAACAGACGACGAATTATGGACCTATGCATATGAACCCGAAACTAAACAACAATCTGTATGGGTCGCCTGTTTTTTCGGAATAAGTGTACATGATGCCGCAGGTCCATAAAAGCAAGTAGAACTGTCAATTCTGAATGTACATCAGCATTTGTTTACTAGAAATGTTCGAAAAAATCTGGAAACCAATTGTAGAAGACGAATCATGTTCTCCACCATGACAATGTTAGCTCTCACATATCAGTTCAAACAAAAATCTTTTTAACAATCAAAACATCAATATATGGGTCCTTGTTTCCTCCAGATCAATAATAAAGTCAACGTTTTTCTACATTTGAAGAGCCGGTTGATGCGTTCAACATGTTTTGAAGGTACCTATATCGGAGTGGAAAATACGCTCCGACAATTGGTTCTATCACATGCAAAAGTGTATTGATCTTAATGGAGAAACATATCCAATTATAAATATTGGTTTTTATTTGTCAAAAATTAAGCAGCAACCCTCGTATTAATATTTTTTTGAAATTTCTCTAAATGTTTGTTCAATAATCTAATTGACTATGTTAAATTCAATCAAAATTGCATACACCGTTTTGAATTTATAATCAAAATAATCAACTCATCAACTCAAATTTCAACTTCACTGCCGCATTTCGGGACTTAGGACTGAGGTAAGTTCACTTAAAGCGGCTTAATTTGTTCTAGGGAATAGTGGTAGACACGGGAAAAGACCTTTCACAGACAAATTGTATGAATAATTTTTAAAAATCAAGATTTCTTATATTTTATTCATTTATAACAAATTTTTCGTTTTCCAGTTTGTGTACTTTGGAATAATCTGATACAGGCAGCTGACTTATCTATAACTTTCTTGGTGGGCTACCGTCGGTCACCGATCTACAAAATTGATTGATTGGTATTTATCTGATTACTTTTGTTTCTGTTTTATTATTGTTTTTATCAGTTATTATTATAAAGTACAATCACCTTTCTATAAATGAACTCACAGGAAACTACAATTAAAAATTATTAATGCACCTATGTTCATGATTTTAGGTCTATTGTGTTTTAAAAGTAATTTTTTTAATAATTTTTCGAAGATAAAATTTGACGCTTCGACTTTTCTTATGATATTGATACTGACAATTTGCATATTTATATTAATCAATAGATCACCTACATCATGAAAATCAAAATAAGAATAAAATCAAAATAGAAAATGTTCTAATAAGAAAAAAATAATTTTTCCTTAGTCCTCGCATCTTAATTATGTAGCAGTACTTAGTCAATCGAATTATTGGTAGTTTTATTAAAATTTACAAAATAGAACTATAAATTTACTCAATTTATTTAGGTCTTTTTTATCATTTATAACTTTTTCGTTTTTATGAATGTGAACCATTTCTAAAAATTCTCTTTTCCTGTATTAGATTCCGTTCCAAGAATTTTTGAATATTTATAATTGAAATTTTTTGTTGTATTGATGACCTTTTAGTCTATTTTCTAAATACTGAGACATCTGCCCTATGTAGATAGCGTCATAATTAGTACAAGGCACTTGATATATAATATTATTTCTTTGGTTTTTTGGCATTTTAGATTTTAATTTAGTGAAATATTTAGATAATGCATTATGTCCTTTATGACTTATACTAATATCATATTTATTAAAATAATTTGAATGTTGTGGTAAGGAAAAATATTTTATGTTTTGATGTTTCGTTTCTGTTCTATTTTTTAATTGATTGTAGTGTCTGTTTATCCTTTTCTTGAATATGTTGTTTATCATTTTTCCCGGATAATTTTATTTCTTTCAATGCAGTTTTTGCTTTTTGAATAGCTAAGCATCTAAATTATTATTAGTACGGTTGGAAAAAATACGTTTGAAGGAATTTATCCTCTTGAAGGTATGATCTGGTAAAATTTTTTTCTCGATATTTCCCATACCCTGCTTAGCTTATTATTCTGATATAGTCGCATATGCTTTGATTAAAATGTAAAATACAGTTACAAAAACGTGTCTAAACTTCAATCTCCATGGGAGGCTCTGTAAACACAAATATCGGCCCCCTTTTTATGATTTTTCACCTCGTCACCTTGTCAGATGTCAATGAGAGACCCCACAGTGAAGGATATTGTAGGGGAAACACCCCGGGCCCCCCATGAGGCGACTAATAAGGGCGTACGGCTCCGTTCATGTGATGAGGAATTTAATTTTGGAAAAATAGGAGGGAGATTTTTATTATTGCGACAGAACAGAGTTTATTATTTTTTATAGTAGGCATTGTATTTTCGGAATGTGCTACTTGAAATGTTTAAGTAATTAATATTTTATCATCTCAATAGTGAAATACGTTAATGATAGTGGAAATATTTATCTGCAGAAATTTTTATTCAGCAAAAATTAGGTTAATTTTTCCCACACCTGTACCAAACTTTCTGGCCAACGTATCCCGCTGAAAAGAGATCCAGTGAGAAATTAAAAAAAAAATTAAAAAAACTACTGCATGTCAATATATTCCGGTTGATTCTTTTCATTTTATTCATCATTAGATGGCTAGCACAGCCAGTTATTCACTTAATATTGGAAGGTTTGATATAGCAAATATTATTTTCTTGAGAAGAAATTCTAAAAAGTAGAAAAAGAAAGGGTAGATTGGATTGAATAGCTGCAAAGAAAATATGCGAATAGACAATACCAAATATGAACTAACAGATGGAAAAAACACATAGGTAGAAAATTGAGAATTTTGGCTATAGATAAGAAGATTGAGGAAAAGTGAAAAGAAGAAGAATGTGATCCCTTAATTCAGGAAGAAGGGTTCAACAGAGAACAGAAATAGTAGCAACACATAAAAAAGGACACGAAAACCATGTGTAGAAGATAGCGTAGCTCTAGAAATGATAATATAGATTCAGGAAATAGAACAAAGAATATGTAACTGGGAAAAACTTTAATAATAAGACCATTATATGAAAAATTTAGGAAGACGCATAGAGCCATAGTATACATTATAAGCTAGAATTTAAGAAAAAGATTAGAAGACATAAATTGAGGCAAAGATAACCTGATGAAGATATAATTATATTGAATAACGTAATTAAGAGGAAATTAGAAAAAGATCAGATATTTGTAGATTTCTTGATCTAAGAGTATCCTTTCGTAAACTAGAATGAACGAACCTTGATAAAGACCTCAATAAAGAAAGGAATAAAACAGGAAGATAATTTAAGCCCATGAATTAATTAGTTATGGGTCAATCTGAAAATATATGCATATGATTTGTTATAGATGAGAAATATTAGAAATAAGGAGCAGAAGATAGTAAAAATATGGACTAAAGTATTAGAAAATATAGAAATGGTGGTGAATAATAAAAAATTATTAATTGTGAAGAAAGGAATCAAAATATAATAAAAAACAAAGATGAAGTGGCAAGAATTACGAAGTATGGATATCTAGAAACTATATTAACAGAGGGCGGAAAGACATAGGCAAAAATATTAAATGCGGATAATAAATCACACAGGCATAGAGAAATATGGAAAAGGAAGTGAAAGAAGATCCACAATACAAAGACGATTTCAATGATGAAATTAAAAAATGGGACAATGCGAAAGAAGAATGAGACCAGCATTTAACAAATCTTGGGATATATATATATATATATATATATATATATATATATATATATATACAGGGTATCCCACGACGAGTTAAAACTATCTGTATATGGCAAAATACTTATAGTAAAATCATCAAAATTTCTACGTTTAGATATTCGGATACGATCTTTTTAACTAAAATATTTTCAAAGTTACAGTCGGCCTCCGACCGTATCTTTGTTATTTTAAATGGATACATCCTGTATATTAATAAATTTTTGTAATCTACGTAAAATTTTAGTCTAAAAACTTTTTTCGAAAAATATATACTTCTTGAGTTATTAATTTTTTTGTAAAAAATTTGACCGTCGCAGACCCTTATAATTTATTTTTTTACGAGAATACCTTTGAAGATATGAAAATGGTTTCTATTTGGTTGCTTTCAGCAAGGTCAGACATATTTGAATCTATGTTGGAAAAGTTTCCATTTTATACAAGGTTCGTATAAAAAGTTTTCAAAGTTTAGCTTTATAAATATCACAATTTTTCATTTTTTTTTATAGAGACCATCCGGTTTTATCTATTTTAATACATTAAGGGGTGAAAAATAAGGCAAATTCCTATACCTAAACCTTACCTTTATTCAGATATTAAATGTTTTCTGTAGATTTTTAGAGATGCGGGTGTAGTCTAAATTTTATTTTGACCCGTTGATACAAGCTCTAAGAAATAAAAAAATATTTTTCTTTATCTTGTCAAGGTCTGTAAAAAATTCAAATCAAATTGTATTTACTAATTTAACTTTTAGTCGTTTCCGAGATATTTGATATTTAAATTATTATTTTATTTCTTAAAAAGTATATTTTTTATGTATTCTTTTAGGGGGCTTTGTAATAAATGACACTTATTTAACTGTCATTAGTCAATTGTTGATACATTCGAAGATCGTTAAAATGGCTCGTTCTCAATTTAATAACGAATAAATAAAATTTGAACCACACCGGCATCTCTAAAAATTTACAGAAAACATTTAATACCTGGATAACGTTAAGGTTTGGGTATAAAGAAGTATATGTACATGAATTTGCCTTATTTTTCACTTCTGCATGCATTAAAATAGAAAAAACCGGGTGGTTTTATTTAAAAAAATAAAGAAATTTGATATTTATGAAGATAAACTTTGAACATTTTTTACATACAAATATCAAATAAAAAATTTTTCAACATAGATTCAAATACGTCTGACCTTGCTAAAAGCAACCGAATGGAAACAATTCTCATATCTTTAAGTAAAAAAATAAATTATAACCGTCTGCAACGGTCAAATTTTACGTAGATTCCAAAAATGTATTAATATACAGGGTGTTCTATTCAAAATAACAAAGTTACAGTTGACTTCCAGTAAAACCGGCCATCTTTGAAAATATTTTAGTTAAAAATATTTTCTCCAAAAACCTGAACTTAGAAATTTTCATGATTTCACTATATTATTATGTATTGTGCCACATATAGATAGTTTTAACTCGTCGTGGGACATCCTGTATTGTTCATAATAAATCGTCTTGATTTTATGTCTATCTTGATCGAAAATTAATTGCAAAAAGCAGGGAAAAAACTGACGTTTCCACCTATTTAAGTCTCTATCAAAATTGACTAATGAGAATGAGGATAAAAATTTGTTTTAATCACAAAAACATATTTCTACATTAGTTTTTGCACTTAAAAATATGTAACCGGTATCCAATTATTCATAGTCGCATTAAATTTATATAAAATAGAACTGTGAATTTCATTCATCTTGTTCAAATCTTTTCTTTAATGACAGATATCTCGTGTCTATATGTGAACTATTTCTAAAAATTGTCTTGAATGTAATTCCATTTCAAGAATTTTAAATTTATAAAATTGAATATATGTTTTTTTAACATTTCATAGTTTGTTATTGCTGTATTATTATGTTTTTAACTTATTGATGACCTTTTAATCTATTTTCTTAATACTGTATGTATGTTTCTTTGTTATCTCATGCTTAGTTAATGCAGTTTGATTTGTTGATTGTATTGATGACTTTTTAATCTATTTTCTAAGTACCTACTGAGATATCTGTCTTTGTAAACAGCTATTAAAATAGCAAAAAAGTCATTAAAAGGACAGAATTATCCTGAAAAAACAAATGATATATAGTCACGAAAAGGATAACCAGATATTATAATCAATTAAAAAACTAAACAAAAACTAAATATCAAGATATATAACATTTTTCCTCATAATATGTACAAAGGCTTTCCCAACAACTATGGGATTATTTTAATAGATATATTTGTATATAAATAATTAACTAAATTAAAATTTGAAGTACCCAAAAATAAAAGAATATTATATATCAAGTACCTTGTAAAGATTATTACGCTGTTTATATAGGACAGACAACTCAATATTTAGAAAATAGATTAAAAGGTCAACAATACGATAAAAAAATGAAACTGCATCAACAAACTATGAAATGTCGAAGAATCAGATTCAATTTTAAAAATTTTTGTACCGAAATTACATACAAGAAATTTTTAGAAATAATTCACGCAAGTACGAGACAGCTGACAATAATCAAAAACAGTTTAAGTAGAATTTCTCATTAATTTCAATGCAATTACGAATAATTTAATCGTTAGCTGATATCTATTTAGCATGTAACAACCAAGGAGAAATTATTTTTTGTAGTTAAAATAAACTGTCATTTCGATATTCATGTTGTAGGTGATCTACTGATTAATATAACTATGGAAAACTTGGGATGAAGTCCTTGCGAATAAGTTGTGAACATTTTATTTATGGGACAGTGGCAACACGAAAGTGTACTTTTTATAATATAGATTTCGAGTTTTCGGATACTTATATATTCATCATCCGGGAGTGGAATTATCGTCAAAGTGCAATGTAAAAATATTGAATTGAATTTAAAAATTATTCATATTAGTTAATTGAGAATTGCGATGGCCTGATATTTTCTTTTCTTTTCAAAACCAATTCATATAATTCCAAAACCAATATTTATATTGACACGTGACATAAATATGGTCTTGTTGCTATTTAAATTGTTGTGAATTTTTAATGGTTAGATTATAGATGACATCAAATTTTTATAGATTAGATTAGGTCGTTATGGATGAAGTTGGATCGGCAATTGCACATCTGTCATGATATACATATTGACAAATGTATTTTTTATTACAATTTGAACAAGGAATTTCATTAACTATGTTAGTCAATTTACTGGTTGGTGTTCTATCTTTGATTATAGTAAATGGGTAATCAATGTTACTGTTAGATGTATTATATAGAATTCGTTTCAAAAGATATAAAGAATATAAGTTTTCATAAAAGAGTTTGAAGTATTTTTATGTTCTTTTTATGAAATATTGGATTAGAAATGTGAAGGACTATTTGATAGAATTAATCTTGGTGTTACATGGATGATATGAATGATAATTGATATATATTTAAGTACTTGTTAATTTCCTATATCAGTCAATTAAAATTTTATTATCTTCGTTTCTAATAAATCTAGTGCCATGAAAAGTATTTCAGTATTTTCCTTTTCTATAATGAATTATATATGAGGATCGAAACTATTGAAGTAAAATATTAAATTATCAATTTAATTATATGTAAGGGGTAAATTATATCATCCACATAATTTTTAACGAAAAATATCTCAGTTATAATAAATTCCAAAATATAATCCATTACATCATTTGCTAATATAGGGCACATTGAAGAACCCAAAGATTTGTTGAATTATTAAAAATCAGTCGATTTGTGTTTTAAATATATTTAAGTGAACATCACTGAATTATATTACATATAAGCCTAAGAAAACATAATTCTGTGGTAATACCACGTTATTAAAAGTTTCATTAATTATGATAAGTTTTGATATAATATTCATTGTTATAAATATAAGATTTTGTTAGAATTTCACTTAACCATAGTGAAAGAGGTTCAATTGGTGTTTGAAGTATGTATTAATGCAAAAATTGGTCTAGCTGATAACATAGATTTATAAATTTTTGGTGTATTTCTACATAATTTGTAGTAATAATTATTGATAGCACTCAATATTTCTTTATAAATAAAATTAGACACGGATTTATAGAATTTAGTTGACTGTGTGGTTCAGAGGTATAGTTCATATTTGAAAAGGAAAATAGTCTTAGAATTATTAATATAGAGAATGCCATGGTATCTGGTAGATCAGGAAAATTTGTTTAATTTCGAAAAACTCGTATAAACTTATATCGAAGATTAAATATTAAAATATGAATTCTGCAGTTTGAGGTACTCGGTATCTGTTTATATAATTGATTACTTTCAGACGATCACACGTAGAGCGATATATTTAGCACCTAATTTCACTCCCAAATAACCTAATTAAAATTTTTCTGTTTATTCCAATAAATAAGATTTATTTTTATCATTCATCGGTCTAAAATGAAAATTAGCATTCAATATTGGATATGCCACCTATTTTATTAGCAGACACAATATCTGTAGTAGTAGTAATAAATAATTATTTTTCAGTCTGTGTGTTTATAATTTAAAAAAAATATGTATGCATATCATGTTCTGAGTATCTACTCACAACAAAAACATGTAGAAGGTGATTAAACTGGAAAAAATACAAACGAATGTGATGAAAAGAAAAGCAGGATCTGTTCAGAATTGTTTGCTCATTAGCATGGATCAAGCGTTGTTTTGAATATAACGCGAGGGTGTGTCATACACTATTATTCAGACGATTATGGTGCACGCGGCGCTCCTTTTCTCTCTTCCTTCGATGCCAATGAATAAATCGAGCTGCACGTTGTACGGATACGATACGTGATCTTGCAATAATTAAAACTGGTTCGTTCCGAACGAGGGGACAAAACAGTCTAATTAACTGCGTTTTCACAGTTTACTAAAAGATAATATACGACTATAAGGAAAATAATAACCAAAAAAATAGGTCTATTAATGACATAGGTATTTAGTCAAATATATAAAAATAATAATAAGTATACACAAAAATTTACTAATTGGATGAAACATGGGTAAACGCTGGACCTACTAAGGATAAGTTTTGGGTGGACTCCACCAAACAATAATTAGAAATAAAAAATCAATTAACATAAATAACTAAATTTTTATTTTATTTTTTTAATGCTGAGATGTGTGGTTTTGGTTTAACCCTTGTACAGAAGTATCACCCTCTTGTATTAAACCTTTGGATTCTTCCACTTCCAATAAACTCTTCCATCCACCATGCCGTTTTAAAACATTGATATCAGCAACAGCGTTAGCCAACAGCGTTGACAAAGTCCTTCTGAAGCAATGTACGTTGTACTTTTTTGGATACTCAAGATTGAGGAATTCAGCAGTTTTTTTAGGTGACCCTCCAACAGTGTGTCTTCCAGGCCTTTGACCTACGCATTTTCCTTGTCTGTAGCCTACCAAAAGTGCTTCTAGTGCAAGACGTTTTCGCAAATTTTTATATTTTCTGAACGCATCCAAATATTGCACCGCATTGCTGTTAATCACAGTAAAAATCCGTGGAACATGTGTTTTTGTGTGATTAATAAAAACCACACTAACTGAGAACCAGTATCCTCTACATCGTCTACTTCTAAATTATAAATGTCTTCCCTTCGATAACCTCTTTGTCTGGGGCGTCTCTCATAAATGTTTCAACTCCTTCCTCCAACTCCGACTGGTTTGGATGATAGTCTAAACCATTAATTTAAAATAACGGGAATTGTTGACATTCTCATTAACCATAATCATTGATTTGACCATCGAGTATTTATACCATAATGGAGAGCTATTTAATGTTTTTGACTGGAAATTTAAGGTTTGAAAAGATTGAAGAATTTGAAAAAATAATAATAAAGAAGCTAATAATCCACATACAGTTTTTTATTTTATTTGAAATATACACCTGAGAAATTTATTTCTTGAAAAGAACATCATTCAGGTGTGCACCATCGCGCCATCTTGTTGAAACCATGTCGTAAGATTGTAGGCCTCAAATTGTTGCAGTTACGGAAAGAAAAAATCTTACATACTACTACACCTACTTAAATTAATGTGGCGGTGGAGTGGCTCAGTAACTTCCTCCTTTCCCGTTCCGTGATGACGGGGAAGGAGGAGTGAAACTAAGTAACTGATCAAAAAATCAAAGGAGTAAACCTGGATAAAAGAATCCGCAATCCTACGTTGTTAGCCACCTTGGCTATGGGATGAATGGCTGCATGTCAGACAGTCTAGAACGGTGCCACTGGAATACCAGGCGACCTCCCAGAGTATCCAGCATTAACGAGATAAGGGCGCACTGCCTCGCCGGACCTTTTTTGCGGCACTACTCGTGGGAATCATATGAATTCTATAAAAATTAAAAAACGCCGAAGAAGGAACACGTTTTCTGGGACAGGTGCATCTCTGTCTAATGAAAATAAGAAAAAACACGTTGATGAGGAAGTTGTGTCATCGGATAACGAATTGATGAGGAAATTAAAATAGTAATAGTTAACTGAAATACCGGAAGATACCATTATTGGAAGATGGCTTAATGCGAGTACCGTAGCCAAGGTGAAGTCGGGTAAAGAAGCGATGAAAAGTTGGTTCTAGAGAAAGATGTTGTAATGATTAATTGACATTAATTAACCTATTTGAATCTGTGCTGCTTACGCAACAAACCTTTCATTAGCTCATCTTACGGCATGTAGACGAATTAAAGCTTCGGATTTGAAAAACTGTACAAGTGTTAGGGAAGCACCGCTTTCAAATAAGTGCAAACAATCTATAGTTGTGGTTGCATTTAATTATATATGTCGTGATATGAACTTTTGGGAACGAATTGTCTTCACAGATGAAAAAGCATTTAAGTATAACGGATGTATTTGCGTTTACAAACCACCAAATTCAAGAATTAAAGTATGTTGACGGTAGTAATATTCAGTAAGTTTTTGGGCTTGGATGAGTATCAATGGGTCTGGCGTTTGTTGGAGATTTGGTGGAAGGTTTGACTCTGAAGCTTACCTCAATATTCTAGACAATATTATGTTGCCATCATCAAACTTACGATGGAAACAAGACTATTCATCAACATGATAATTATCCTGAACACACCGCCCGCATATTTCATAAATGGTTTCAACAAAACAATTTATTTTTACATTCTATGGGTTAATTTACTCGCGAGTGTTAGATAATCTAACATCTATAATACCTCATATTAGGTCTATTGGCCAACTGACAGAGCAGTATTCTTTGTTTTCCAGGGCTTTATTTATTTTCTGCGTGAGGCGGTGAATTTGTTGCACTGTCAAATGTTTTTGTATGAATCCTTCTGTGGAGGAAAGTCTTCAGTTATTCTTTGTAGGAATAATTTTTCAAGGAGTGTGGACATTGTAGGTAGAAGGCTTATTGCACGGTATGATGACAATATTGAGACTTTATCGTGGCCGGCAAATAGATAGTATCCTACGTTTTCAATTATTATTATGAAATTTTTAAAACTAACTCACTTATGACGCGGCCTGTAATATAAAAGGTCTTGGGAAGCTATCTAATCCCTCCAATACTGGAGATGGATGTATCCTCCAAATCATTACAAGGTCTTTACTGAAATCAGACAGAAAAGCAACGGATTCACAGCTTTAGTATGAACTAGTACAATTTTTTCCAATGTTTTCATTCTGTAGCTCTGTTCGGTAATAACATAATAACAATAAGACCTCATTGTTTTAGCTTGTTGTTGTCCAGGTGTCGATATCTACATAATCTCTTCTAGGTCGATTCAGAAAAAGAAAAGAAAACATTCTATAGTATCTTTATAAATCATAATGGTAATCAGAATGATCTGAACTAGAGTCATCATTTCATTGTATTATGAAGGTTTATAAAGAGGGTGATACCACAAGCTAATCTTCTTTCATAACATGTTCAACACAGTTTTTCCAAAGCTCTTGGCGGTCTACTGCTAGAACATTCTTTACGAGTTCTACAATCTCTTTACTCAGTTTTGAAGACTGATTACATCAACACACATCACACAACACACATCAACCCCTTTCGTGACTACTCGATAAATGTAAAATGTATTTACTCTAGTTAATTCAGCAATTCTTATTATGATTGCATTATCCAATTGCTTAATATTTTCCTTTTTTAAACTTTCGAATATTTTTAAAATATCTTGCTGTGTTTATATTTATGTATTTGAATATTTTAGGTAAGTTTTTGAATCAGCATACATATGTTAACGGTTGTTACCTCGAGGCCTGCCATTATTTGAATATGTTTCAGTATTTTTTATAAATCTACCATATGTGTAATGATTCATGTTATTACCAGTAATTTTGTAGGTATAATTTGTCAGTTTTCTCTTTAATATTCTTTATAACTAAAGGCTATTTTGAGTATTTAATGTCAGGTTTATTAAATGTAACCATATATTTTAAAATAAATTCTAATATTCAACTTGCACTACTATATTCTCTGATATTATATTATGATTTCGATTACTGACAAAAAACTGACACATTTTTACAGAAAGTCATGTACATTGATATACTAACTCAAATTAAAAAATGTGAGCTGATTTTTGATGGGTAAATAGGTGGCGCTGATTATAGAGGGTATTCGCTTGAATTTTACGCGCTGATTTGAAAATAACTGTATAGTAATGCTTTAAATAATGCACCGTGATAATGAAATTAGTAGTATTAAAATAATGAAACGATTAACAAAACAGAATCTCGTTAAATTAACTTTATTATTTAGCTATTTATTTGGTTTAGATAATACATATATTCTAATATGAAAAAAAAGTAGAATCATGTAACAATAATGAAATAGTATAAAAAAAACATTTTGGTTGATTAAAATAAAATATTGAATTTTATCCGTAACAAATATAATAATTATAGCGATATAATTAGATCAATAAAAATATTAGAATAATAAAAAAAATATTTCGGTTCATAAAAATAAAATATTGAACTTCATTAGCAACTAATATAATAGTTATAGTCATATAAAAATATCAATAAGAATAATAAAATAATTGAAAATAAAACATTTTGGTTCATAGAAATAAAATATTGAACTCTATCCGCAACAAATATAATAATTATAGTTTTGTTCCAATATCATTGGTAATTAGCTTATGCAAGCAGGTACAGAAATATATCAAGTTCTTAATAAAAAATAAAAATCTAATAAGATATTAAGGATTGCACAGCTTTTCACATGAATATAATCAAACGTCAGTCACAACTTTGATAATTTCTTATACAGTAAGTGTTTAACTTCAGATCTCAATCCCATAGTACAATCAGCGCCACGTATTATCCCTACAGAATTCAGACCATATTTTAAACGTACCGTCCATAAGAGATGTTCCTCCTTCTCTACACTCCATACCTCGAAGCTAAAAAGATTAGTGATGGCAACACAGCATTTTAAATTGATATGATACAAATTAGTGGTACAACCAGACACTTCACATTTTTCTTCTTAAAAACTAATTTTCAGCAAGTGTTTGTTTTTTTGGGTATTCTAGTTATTACAGAGAATGTAGGGTATAAATCCATTGAACTAATCCCTTCAGGATTAGTAAACAATTAGATAAAACTCAGATTTGATTTATTTGTCTTGACATTGAAATTGAAATTAAAATTTTTTCAAATGTTGACATAGCCCGAGCTGATGCCTTGGCCAGAGAATGCCGGAGCTTAAGATGATATCAGAAGGTTCACTTTTCGGTTCATTCGGATGAATGATCACTCAATTGAATGTTTTTTCATTCCACGCTCCCAAGACACACACAAAATGAACTTTATTCGCTCATTTCCTCGAATATGTCATCAAACGAACTCGAGAGAACGTTCTCTTCATGTTCATAAGATTCATTTTTCGTTCATTCGGAATGCGAATGATTGATGCCGAATGTCGAAATCCAACATCGCTGGATTGGTTCACTAATAAATTCATTTATTACTTTTGATTCATTTAATGCCTAGACGTTTCATTCTTAATGAAAGATGCTGAATGAAAGACAGAAATGAATAAAAAGTGAAACATCTGATATCACCTTTACGGTACATTGCCGAAACGCTTGAGGTAGCAAAGTCTACCATTCACGATGCACTCCGGCGTTTTCAGGAGACTAGTAGCTACGATAGGAGGGCCGGCAATGGGCGACCAAGGGCAACAACGGCAGTAGACGATAAATTTATTACGCAGTAGGTATTGAGAGACCAACATTTAACGGTACCTGAGGTTCGGGAGACTCGAAAAACACGTCTAAGTGCAGACACAGTACAGCGGCCTCTGCTCCTGGAAAAGCATCGAAGAGAAAGGCGATTCTTTGCCGATCAGTATTCTCCTTGGACTTCGGAGCAATGGAGAACTGTTTTATTCACGGATGAGTCTCGATTTGGTCTATACCACTCAGACGACTGAGATAGAATGTGGAGACGACCAGGGAGCGATTTTATCAATGTACCATTCATGAATCACGGTCGTTGGAAATAGATGAGTTATAGTTTGAGGTGGAATTAAATTCCACGATATAATGAGATGCTATGCTCGTGGAGTACGTCCAGATTTTAATTTCTTTGATGCTTGACAGGGTTATAACCCTTAGCCGTAGCAGAGGGAGTGAGCGATACCACTACATAAATTGCTAGAAAGCCTAATAAAAATGAAGTTTTAAAAATGTGTTCATTTATCATTTTTTCCTTATTTTGTATTTTTTTGTAAATAATCAATACAAAATTAACTAATTCCTATCATAAATTACAAAGATTAATATATTTAACAAAATTATAAGACCAAATCTAAGTGTACGGTTTTTTTGTTGTTGGGTTTATAATAAAAAGGTCGGTTCAATTGAATGGCAAAAACGGCTGTATCCTGCCTAAGCAGAGTTAAGTTCTTGTTTCGCTAGGATAGCGAATTTAAAAGACAATAGGTACCTATGACTTTCAAAAATTTTGATTTTATGATTTTCAAAAAGCAAAGCGGGCTAGAATATGGCGAAATGTAAAATAATTGTTGATATCGGATACTTCCTAAATCAGTAATAGGTCATAATATTTCCACCCGCCAGGAGAGTCAAATCTATTTCCACGAAGATTCAACAACAAAGACAAGAAAGTAAAGGTCTATCAAGATACTTATGTTCGCAGTTTTCTGTCTTAGTACACGATTAGTGAATGCAATTAAGTTTGTAGATTAACGTACTATTACAGCAATATGGTACACTACAAAATATTCAACTGCAGTCACGTCATCCTTGTATTATAAAAGAGTTTGCACGATTTAATGAGCTAATCTCTGCTCTTGCTCTCTCTCCTCTCTCTCTCCTCTCTCTCTCTCTCTCTCCTCTCTCTCCTCTCTCTCTCCTCTATCTCTCCTCTCTCTCTCCCCTCTCTCTCCTCTCTCTCTCCTCTCTCTCATCTCTCTTTTCTCTCTCTCTCCTCTCTCTCTCTCCACTCTCTCTCCTCTCTCTTTCTTCTCTCTCTTTCTTCTCTCTCTCTCTTCTCTCTCTCTCTGATGAATTTTTAATGTATTTTTTTTGGATCTTACTGTTTCTAAAATATCTAGATTTTTATGATATATGTTTTCTTCTATTCCATGGTTTGTTAATGCATTTTCATTTTTTTTATCGTATTGATGACCTTTTAGTCTATTCTTTGAATATTGAGATATCTGCCCAACTTTAAGAGCATCACAATTATTACAAGTAACCTCATATATAATACAAATTTTATTTTTTAGTGTTTTAGATTTTGGGACAACAGAAATATTTTAATAATGTCCTTTATGACATTCTAATATACAGGGTGTTTAAAAAAAGTGATCCTGTATCTAGGATGGATAGAAAACTGAAAAATCTTTGGGGTTTACTCAATAAAAAATTTATATATACACATTTTTTACGATTTTGTCGCAACTACTAGCAACGTTGAATTGAAATTTTATACGAATATGTTTTGGAAGCTGATACATCCAATGAATTTGTTTTTATGCCTGACACAGGGCTGTAGTTACACGGTTTGTACCAAGTAGTATTGAACATAACTTTTTCAATATTAGACTTATTTAGGAAAAATTTCAAGGGAACTTAAACAACATTCAATTTCACACCAAAATGTACTCTTAATATTTGTATTAAATTTCAATAAAATATTTCAGCAAAATTGTGAAAAATATTTATTGAATCTTGAAAATTTTTCACTGAGCAAATCCCTAATATTGTTCAGTTTTCTATTTATCCTAGAGACGGGATCGGTCACCTTTTTTGGAAACACCCTGTAAAGTTTTCATACATACCACATAAAATGTGTTTTCTATTTCGATGTTTCGGGTATGTTCTATTTGTTAATTGATTATAGTATGTGTCGATCCTTCTTTTGAATATGATATTGATTTTCGCACAGAATTATTTTCCTCCAATATAGTTTTTTATTTCATCATTATACATTCATAAATTACAATCTTGTGAGATATGTGCATATTATATGAAATTTTTCTTCTACGTGAAAAAAAATAGAAATTGTGTTACCCATATTTTATATGATCAAATTGTCAATAATTGCTGTGTATTAGGAATATTATTTTGACCATCCGATTCGAGAAAATTTTGTCTCTGGTTTAGACAAAATATTGTCACCTATAATAACTTGAAGCTGAAAATTTCCTTGACTAGATTTGTCTTCTTTTATTGAGTAGTATGTAAACTATTAAGTAGTTACTTATATACACCAATCAGTTATGTATGAACAGAAGATAAATCTGAATCATTCTATATAAATAAGAAAATGTGAGTTGCATAAAAACAATAATCCAATAATGCATCAAATTGCTCTATCGAACTTAACGTACTTCATCCTGATAGAGTCGAGGGGTTGCGAACCCTTCCTTATATAAGTTCAGCGTATGAGTTGATATTAGCATTCCTAGGGGGTTAATTCAATAAAACACTTTAATTGAATCCAAAATATATCAGTGTACAGCCCTGCTCTTCAAAATCTCAAAAAATTCTATTCATTGTTAAAAACTTTAATAATGAATTTGGTGTAAGTACAGCAAGAATATAAAATTAAAAACATCTGTATTTATGACTTATGGTGGTACGAGGGCTGCTACTTAAGTTTCGAGATAAATGAAAACAAATATTTATAATGGGATATGGCTTTATTGTTTTTTTTTTTTTATAAATATTCTCCATTGAGATCAATACACTTTTGCATGGAGATCTGCCAAAGTGAGTCCTAGAGTTGGACAAACATACGAACTTTTGAATAATTATTATCATTAAGACAAAACGAAAAATCATCAGCAACATTTAAGATTTTCTAAAATGAGCATATTATATGAAATATTGAACAAAAATTAATAGAAAAAAATATGTTTTCTAAGAATTAGTGCATTCTAGGTGTTACATTGAAAATAATTAAAAAACTGCGTATTTTGAATTTTCCACAAAAAAACCTTATAATTTAAGAAAGGTTATGTTAGGTTAGGAGACTATGACTATAATCTTCTTTTATTTGCGGTAATAAATATTTCAAGATAAACACAGGGATTGAAGATACCGTCTTTTTACCTGCAAATGTGCGCTCGATGCACCCTCCTATATAATCTGTGTCCTTTTGCAAAAGTTTGAACCAATTGTCGAAGCAGTTTTTCCATTACGATTGAGGTATTTTTGATCTGCGAAAATAATAAGAAATCAATGGGTGCCAAACAAGGACTATACGACGGATCAATTCGATGTTTTGACTGTTCAAAAACGAACTGTTGTGTGAGAGCTCGCATTGTCGTAATCGAGAATGATTCGTGGTCTACGATCTATCTATCTATATATCTATCTATCTATCTATCTTTCATATGCATAGATCCATGATTTGTCGCCTGTCACGATCTCATAGAGGTCTGAAGCATCGCGATTAAATTTTTTCAACATTTCTTGGCACCAATCGACACCAGTGTTCAAATTTTGTTCAAATTTTTATAGGGGATATCCATTACATTATTCGGAGTCACTATCTTTGCGGATAAGGGAGGTAATTTCTCATTCGTGGGCTGGAAATCAACTGCGGTAATTAGAACAACCAAGTTAGTTGATAAAAAAATGACATTATTATCGCTGTAATATAATAATCCAAATAGAGTCAAATCTACTTAACGCAGAGAATATCAGCGAGCTTAAGAAAAGAAAATCATCTACAAACATGTGGTAAGTGTATGTCACTAAAATCAGTGAAAATATAAAATTGGATTGGTAAAAAAAAAAGAATACAGAAATATTCGAGTATAATAAAATGTATATTTCCTAGTTATTTTAGTGTACGTTTTTTCAACTAGTACGGATTGCTTATATAGCCATCATATCAACACTAGTCGCATAAACTACTACATTTATGGAGAAGTGTGGGTTATTATAAATAGCATTCAGATTTTATAGTAATCTTATTTTAGGCAACAGCGAACTTTCTAAATAATTCAAGACAATCTATTTTGTATGTAACCTTTTCAAATCGTCATCGTTCACAAATTAACACATCACTGAATACGGAAATCATAAATTTTCCTGAAATGTCTAAATATTATACAGAATAATTCAGTATCGCCTCTTTATAAAATTTTAGATGTATGGTGCTTTATAGGGCCACACTCGCCAATAAATCATCTGTCGATAGATTGAAAAAGGGCATTATGTTATTACAGTTATTTGCAGCATTGATTTCAGCATCCTGTTTAGTCAAACAATCATACAATAGGGCGAAAAAGGCCCCTTTTGCACCGGTCAGTTCGTACACAATAGTGATGTTCGGCCCTATTTATTAGAGCCCTACATAGTACAATTACTGTGAAGTTAAGTACCTATGATACTAACTGACGTTGTAAATTGAAAGGTACAAGTGATCTTTGAGCTATTTTTATGGTTCATTGAAAAATTTTCGTATATTCAGACGTTCAAAAATTGGAATTCTATTTTTTAAACATTGAGCAATACGTAAGATCTATAAAATATAATGATTTATGAACTCCAGTAATTTGGTTATTTCAAATTTATATTTTTTTTGTTTATAGGCATATTTTAAGAGTAAAAAAGTATAATTATGTGCTCATAGAACAGTAATCATTAAACATGTTAAAGGTAAATAGGATATAAACCTTAGTGATTGAAGTTTCGGTGATGAAAGTATGATTTACACCAAGATTAAATGATAATGGGTGTTTGTCCTTCAATGGGACTAATTTATTTGGCAAGTTTCAAGACAATTTACAGGTGAATATTACGTAAAAATTATATTATCAGTAAGCAATACAAGGTAGCCCAAAGAAAGCGGAATGGGAAGGTATGATTAGCAGAAAAAAATTTATTGTCATGAAGACAACTTTTGACGCAGAAAGTATATCTTTATATATTTATGTAACTCCGAATGTCTAAATTGACCTTTTCCTCATACACGGAAATGATGGGGAATATTCAAATTTTATTTTCAATTGTATTTCAAACAATTTTAGTGATTTTCAACTTGGTCTAAATTGATAGATTAAAAATTAACAATTCATAATCGAGGTAATCGAAAATTTTTACGGTTTCGTAGACAAAAAGCTGCACTGGCGTCCATAAATTGAGTGACACCTCATAATTTGTAGTAGTCTTAGAATTTTCTATTTTGGCCCGTTATTTTAAAACTTCAATTGCAGTTTACTGACTGATTAAAAGAGCCAAGAAATATTAGTCTGAAATCGAATGAGAAAGTGTTCCGAGCGAATCAAATTAGGTGATTATAGCGAAAGATTGACTAATTGTTCTGCAACAACAGCGAAGGAATGGACAGGTACTTTGACATCATAGAACAAGCCGTTTTCTATCAAGAAATGCTGTCCTTTTTTCACATCAGAACATCATAATATTGACTAGTTATAGTATCATCCCCTTTTTTTAAATAATCAATGATTACACAAATGGAATCTCGAAGCACCGTTGCTATCATCTTATTAGCCGGAAAAAGCTGTTTTTGCATTATTGGAAGCTCGTGCGTCCTTTATACTCAAATTTCAGGTATATAATCGTTTCAGCTACTTTATTGCCGAAAAATTTCACTTCACAGATTACATTAAAAGATATCGATATATTCGGTAGAATTTATAATACTAGCGACATCTAACAAACCGTCTATTCACGTGGACTCATCATCTTCACTGTTCACCAATGTGAACATCGAATCGTGAACATAAATGCATTTCTATTGATCGAAGCTGTCGGAAGGCGTCTGTACATTTTTTTCGAAATATTTCTGCCAGACAGCCTGCGATAAGCAGTGGCGTGGCTCGGTGATATTCATTTTAGTCATAAATTTCTTTAAATAAACAGAAATATGGCGTTCTTTATTCCTGTCAGCGATCGTAAAGAAGGTCCAATAAACAAATTGCTTACTGTTATTAAAGGTCTGAAGTTAGAGAAAATTTATTATATTGAGAAGCTGTGCAAAGAACAGGGTCATACTCTTCTCGGACTAGTTCCTTACTATTTCTTATTTAACCCTATAAAATTCATATGGGCAAACGTAAAATCAGAATTACGAAAATGTAATCAGTCTCCAGAACTGAGTAAAGAGATTGCAGAACTCGTACCCTTACAGGCAGATACATTTTACTCGTCCACTTACGTTTTATAATTTAATATGTTGTGGCAAGTTAACGATGTATAATAATGACTTTTTTCCAAGTCTAAATAACGGCGTAAAATGCCGTCAAATTTATAATGATTCGATTGCCTATTAACGAATACTATCTCGCATAAGATATAAAAATTTTTTAAAGTATTCATAAAAATATTAAATTCATAATCTACGCCTATGATAGATCAAGCAAAATTGTCGGCAAGGGTTTTCATAATATGCAATTGAAATTGGAAGAACTATAAACGCAGGCATCGTTGTTAACTCAAAAAATCCGTATGGTTAAAATTCCTTATTCGGTTTCTGCGTTAGTTTTTAGATTTGACAACATTATTTCAAAAGTCTCTTAGACTAAGCATGTTCTTTCGTATTACTTCTAGTGGCGTCACCAGGAGAAATAAATTTCACTTACACTCAGTACTCATTTGTTACAAGCAATGCAACACCCTGTATCTCATTGAGGACAAGGCTTATCACACATTTTTTGTAGGAACTTCTCGACTTAAAATGAAGTGACAAAGCGACCACTACAATATTTTAGATTACTTAGGAAACACTTATAAAATTTCATTTTGATCTCTAATTAGATTTTCACAAAATTTCATTTGCTTGATGTTGTTTTCGGGAAATATTTACAGTTTTTACTCTAAATATTCCAGTTCTATCATTTACTTCAACTTCTCCAGCTATGAATTTGCTAGAACCAGGCCCAGAATTTTTAATACAACAATATTAATAATAATGGATTTTATTGATGATATAAGTGACCACCAAAATATCATTTTATTATGTCTTTCCGTACATGTTATAAGATTAGCTTAAGACGCAATAAGAAAGAACCACAAAAATTTAGAATTCATTGTAGTGTTTTATTTCAAATTACACTCGTGAATTTTTAAAAATTAGTTGACGAAAGAGTTAACGTGCCGTAGTCTTTTTTTCAGTGTTGTGTCTTGTCTTCATTTTTCCTTTATGCTTAAGCAAAAGAAACAAGTGAAAAACTGTAAATAAAAGGGCAACTAAATAAAACTGCAAATTAAAATCTAACCATTTATTCGTATAAGAATTATAACATAGATTTAGGTACTTGACACAAACTCAAAACAAGCAAAACAAAAATTAAAATTTCAAGTTAATTTCTATGCATGAGCAAAATAAACAGTACATACAAAACTAGGCTAAAAACAAACACGAAACACGATAATTATTAAAATTAATTAAATATAATATCACTATTCAACTTGTAGGCATAGCCACACAATTTTCAAATATATTCAATAATCGCATAGCATGTTGATCCTAAAAATCCCTTATCTCTAGAACATGAGAAGATATAAAAAAAGTTTTAAATAAAAATATCTAGTAATCGTTTTAAGTTGCTTTCAATGTTTCGCATAGAAGCCAAGATATTTACAATAAACGTTATGCAGCATAATAAAAGATTACTAAGTTTCCAACCATATCTACAAACTGTACTGAATAATCAGAAGTACGATATTTTCTTTTAATTCATATAAGAGTTATAAACATTCACTTTTATAGAATAGAAATATTCTACTTCGATACTATTACTTTTTTCAATTTTTATAAATTTCTTAATATGCTGCATGGTTAGCTATAACTTTAAATCGTTTATTGCAAATATCTCTGTTTCTGAATTTTTATCCCTTGTTTAGGTAATTTTATACTTTCGCGGTCCCCTCGTTTTTTGGCTCTAGGAAATCTAAAAATCATCTGATTTCGATGAATTTGTTTTATAAAATATTCGTTTTTACGGCGAATTTACCAAAAAAAAAATTAGAATAAAAAAATTAATACTGATATTGGTTTCAGGGCCTTAAATGTTCATGACAATGTACTCATTCACTCATAATTGTTGATAACTTTTTTCCAAATAATCAAATGAAGTTGCTATATTTTTTTTTTCATAATCTATACAAAAAAATGTTATGTTATTACAATTAAAAATAATAACAATTTCTCTTAAAATTAACCTTTTCTCACTTATATTCGTTTGTACCTTATTTATTAAGTAATCATCGAAGTTAAATGAACAAAAACATTCTTAAAATCACTTATTGTAATCAAGTTTTCAATATCAAAAGTTAACTTTGAAAAATTGAAAATTTTCACCATTAAAAAATGGTATCATACTAAGGTTTACTGTTAGAGATAAAAAATGAATAAACAAACATTTTTCAATTTTTTTTTTTCAAAATGTTCGTTTTTTGTGTAGATTAACAAAAAAAATATATAAACTGCGTTTTATGATTTGTAAAAAAGTTATGAACGATTACATGCGAAGAAATGCCTTTGTGATCACATTCAAAGTCATAAAATTAAATGAAATCTGAAGGTAAAATATTTCCCATATTATTTTTCATAAATGCGCCGAAGATTGTAAAAAAAATCATCGAAACCATGTTTCGATTTTTTAGAGCCAAAAAATGAGGGGACCGCAAAAGTATAAAATTACCCTCGAATCAAACTTTTTTATCAAATACATGTTCTTGAAATTTTCAAAAAGACAACTTTTGGAAATTTTTATTCTTTCCACCCACCCCCAAGTTTTATTGAAATGTATAAAGACAAATATATTTTGGTTCATAAATATAGTCAACTGACAACCAAAGCCACATCAGAATTTAAAATTTTTCTAACGCAAAGGTGCATAAGCGGAGCGGCATCAGTTAATATCAATTAATACCTTGAAAAACATACCGAGAAGAGGCATGGCATTACCTACAGCCATCATCATTGGAAATGTGAAGATCAAATATTATATATATATATATATATATATATATATATATATATATATATATATATATATATATATATATATATATATATCAATTGAAAAAGCGTAGATGATCTTACTAAAGAAGAAAAGTTCCTGCATAACTACAGGCTCATTCATCTCCCCCTCCCCACGATATGACTCCTAGAACTAACCACGATCCTACCAGAAAATAGTATGGATTTAGCAAGTAATGAAGCGCCGAAGATAAGGTTCTCAAGATACTCGGAAGCACCACTCAAAGATTCAACCGGAATCAATAACCTGGAGCCATCTTTTTAGATGTCAGCAATGCCTTCGATGGTGCCTGGCACCAATGACCGATATTTAAGATAAGAGAAGCCGGATATTCCTAAATTAAGCTGTTTCACTTATTAATTCCAAGAATGTATTCGTGTCTGTCTAATATCTGTTCTCACCCCTCTGTGTGTTTGCTGCCTTGCAAGCACATTTGTGTTCGTTGTATTTACCTCTCTGAATGACAGGATTTGATGTTATCTAGACATTTAAGGTGAGACAATTATATTTTCCTACCATGATTTGATAAATTTTCAAAATTTGGTAACGTGAAACATCTTATTTCTTAATAGTTCTTCAATGAATTCCAATCAGCAACTCGTATCCAGACGATAATGTTAAGAAAATTAATAACAATTGTTTGTACAATATTATATCGGAATGGATTTAATTCGTTTAAAATCTATATGAAATCAAGATTTCTGAAAAGTGAGTAATATTTTTCTATCATGCATAGAAATATACTTATTACAAAAAATAGGTATTTCTGTGAATATTCGCAAAATTTTTGTTCAGTTAGTTTTGTTTTGTGGTTACATAGTTCTACAAATTATCTTGTATGGATACCAATGTGAAAACAGAAGCCTACAACCTCATAAATCACACTATTAAGCTAACTGTCAAATTAACAAACAAATAACCGGCCAAAAATTTTTCTATTAGAATTGTAAACATTGAGACAAATCCATGTCTTATACGATAGGAATATCAATCTTAGCTTACTAGTATAGTTAGGTGGTAACTTATATTTATTTCTTTTTCACTTAACGGAATTAATGAGAAATTAGTTATTAACCCATCCTCGCTCACGGTGTTAAATTAATTAAACGCAGATTTTGTGCAAATCTTGCCCAGACTCCATGATTGCCTCAAAGATTCGGCAACGCTATCATTTACGTGGTTGAAAATATGCATTTATTCAAAACTAACATGTCCATATGCCCCACGGGGAATAATTTACAGAAAATTCTTTGTATTATGAACATTCCTATTCTACTGGTACTCTAAGTAAAGCAACGAAAAAAATTATTTCAAAATTTTTTATTTTACAATGCGTTTCTATCAGCGGAGACAAAAATATTTATAAATACATGCCGATATCTAGGAAAATTTGGAAAATTTATAAAAAATAAAAGTAGTGGTAACAACTTCATATAGAAAATCAATTTTTCATCTACTTACTTTCATTTAAAAAGTATAGGGAAGACTGGGAGGGGTTGATAGTTTGGGAGCCTTGATACACTTTCAAATTTGGCGGTTGATTTGTTAGCGTAAAACTCATTATTATTGTTTTTTGTTTTGTCTTTGTGTTATTATTATAAGTGATGTTAGGTAATCTATATTCACAACTTTTAAGAGATCGAGCATGTATGGGAGGCTTAATAATCTTACTATAAGGGAGTGTTGATACGTATATCCGTGGAAAAGAAAACACCGATAGAAAGCCAACCTCTCCAGAGTGGGTGAAAGCGGCAGTCATAGAAGTTATATATAGATGCTCTCTAAAAACTACTGCAATTAAATAAAATGCAATTAACTTATGAAATATTGGACTACTGTAGTCAATCAATTTTTTAATTGTGACCAAACTAGTGTATGTACATATTGGCAAAATAATTACACGCTTAGAACAAAAGTAGGTTTTCAAAAGTTACAACGTTCACAAAAGTGAACGGGATCAAACGATGACCAAGCTTTGCCCTTTTAATGCACTCAATTGTATACCTCCTGGTTTTGAAGTTGGATATGGCTCAAATAATTTTGCACCTGATGATAACGATAACGAGTAGAATAATTTGAAACTAAACGTGAAGAAAAGCAATTTTTAAACGGCATTAAAGACGTAAAAAAACCTGATATATTACGTCAGAAAAGTAATTGGAATTATATAAGAATATTTGGTTATTTTTATAAGACGCGAAAAGCCTGTCTATCTCTTCGTTCCTTCTGATATCACCAACCAATCAATGGCTCAAGCTGAAGATATTACCAGATTTTGTAGATGGAACCGCAAGAACTAGCAGAAATTTAGTTAATGCTCTAAATAGATAAGCCAAAGATTTATATGACATTTTAGTTAGTTAGTGGTTTCGTACGGATCGTTTTATTGGAATTTAAAAACTCTTCAAAATTATGAAACATAAGAAATAATAAAAAGGTGTGGTAAATAAAGCTTCCCTTGATGTAGGAAACTTAATACTCCTTGCATTTTATCATAAAAAAAACGAATTGTTCAAAACCTGTTCAACGTTGAGTATTTATAATGGTTTATAATAGTACCTAAAAGTACTTATGTACTTGTTCAATTCTTACATGTATATTATTTAGAGTTTCCTAGCATTTTTGTGTGAATTGCAAAACCAACTGTATCTTCAAGGGAATTTCCAAGTCCACCAACTTGACATATCTACATAGAGAATGATAAATTATGCTTCTAGACCATTAGGTTTCATACAAGATAACTTATAAACTTTATATTTTGAAAAATATTTACACTTACATATATGCGCAGAATCCAATTTTCACAACACACAAGAAGTATGATTATATTCAAATATCATGCTCCATAAAATATGATAGATATATAGTTTAAGTTAATGACACAATAATATACGCGACAATAGAACAATAATAATATTGATACAAAAAATATGTACAATATAAACTCATTTCAAAATAAAAACATAAAAATATTTACATATTTAGAAAAGCAATTCAAATTTCAATAACTGTGAACAATAGATAATTAATCATAGTTTTTACTTGTTGATGAAATTATTTATGACTCATTATTCAAACAAATTACCAAATTATATATAAAAATATTGAACAGTTGTTTAACTGGATTATTAAAGAATGATTCAACATGTATTTGTACATAGTTATTAACTTTTCATAGTGTGTCCAATTCATATAAATTAAGTGATATGCTCAAGCAGCATCAACCGAATTTCCTGTTATTTTTTTTTTGTAAACTTTTCAAAATAAACAAGCTGCAATGTGCAGTTGGGTAATATTATACTATAACTTCTGTAAGTATAATCAAATTCATTGCATTTTACATCATAGAGACTTGGAGAGATAATATATGGGTCTACATCACATATTATAAATTGAACTTTGCGACTTGCCCTTCTCCAATTGTCTCACTAGAATCATAGCGCTTCCCCACAACGGTTGTAATAGAAAAAAATTAGATAAAAGTAATATCGCACTTCACAAGCACTAGCAAAAGATGAGTATATATGGAATATGATTTAATTAATTGTTGATTATGTTAAATAACATACAATATTCTCATTATATTCACGGGGTGTAATCTAAATACTGCCTTTTTGCAAATACATGTCCCAAACAAAATGGATTCAAATTGTAAATTTATAGTTACTTACTTGCTTCAAAGGAAACAAACATTTCTGGATTCAAAATAAGTAACACAATTTATTTTCACTATTATTTGGTACATGATGTAGCATTCTCGTTTTTTAAAATATTTATATATACAAAAACAAAAATATCACCAATACAAAACAAGTACTTTGATTATATTTCTTTTTGAGATTATTAGCCTTCTTAGATCATTGTTTTTTCTAATAATCATTACATAAAAAAAAAGTTAAATTTGAAAATGAGAATTTCCAAAAAAAAATATTTATTCACCTATAAGTTCTGCAAGTTATTTACTTGATATTATTCACTCTCTAATTACCAACAGTCAAAAATTAAAACTAGAAAATACTTGTATATATGATACTACGAAGAGTATTTTAAATTCAAATTTTGAAAAAACTAAATATATCTACGTATAATTAATTTTTTCGGTTATTTGAAATTTCACTAAATCGTCTTTATCAACAATGAAAAATAGAGAAATTTATATATAAATAATTAAAAGAGTTTCATATACTGTCTCTGCATCCCGTGACGTACCTCAAGATCCTGTTCGGGTCGGTCTGGTCTGTAGCCCCTCTGTTTATCTTCGAATTCTCTGAGTCTCTGATTGTATCTTTCTATTTGCTCCCTTAGAATTGCATCTTCTTGTGCAGCTCTCTCTTCATGAAACTCCAAACAGCCGACGCCATCCAGGCGCTCAGTGTCTATCCAACCGCGCCACCTGACGCAGACGCCATTCATAATGAAACTGGATTTGATATGCACCTGAAACAAGGGAAATAACCATTCAACACTTTCAATTAAAAAACTGTACTTGGAAATGAAAAATTAAGACAAAATATAAATACTCAATTTGCAAGGAATAAGACGCAAGTAGGTAGTTGTTCTCAATAATAAAAAAATTAAGTGATTGTGTTGAGAACTGTCTTAAAGTAAACAGGATTTTTAAAGTGTTGCATCTATCTTACATCTAACATAGACAGGGGTGCATATTAAGCAAACAACTCAATAAAAATTCGACTTTTTTTATCCAAACAATCGATTAAAAGAATGAAAGAACAATGTTAACATTTAGTATCTAGCAATAATCTTTTAGCTTTAAACAAATACGAGGTCTGGCTATTAAATAAAGTGACTGGTTACGAACAATAGTCTTATTATAAAAATTATTCTACATTCGAATGCTATACTTCAATATATTCCCCTTCCCTCGCCACACACCTTTTCATACGTTTTTTTCCATTGATCGAAGCAGTGCTGGAAGTCTTCTTTGGTGAGAGCCTTTAGAAGCTCTGCCGTTTTTTGCTTTACCGCTTCCATCGACTCAAATCGAGTACCTTTCAAAGCAGATCTTTTTTTAACCTTTCAAAGAAATCTGAGCAGACCTGTTGCCGCAAGAGCTTTTGATCAGGAGTCAGATTTTTTGGCACCAACTTCGCACAGACTTTTGTCATGTGTAGTTCCCCGTGTAAAATTTTTCTAACCGTGTCTTTATTGGCGTTTACAGCCTCGGCAATCATCCGGATGCTCATTCGTCGATTTGCACGGACAATTTGGTTGATTTTGGTCACTGTTTCCGAAGTTGAAATAGTCTCAGGGCGACCTGGGCGCTGGTCATCTTCAGTACTTTCTCGGCACTCACTAAAGCGCTTACACCAATCAACCACATGCGCACGAGATAGAGAATTGTCCCCATAGGCCTCTTGCAACAATTTATAGCACTTTAACAAGAATTATGAGATTTATACGTTTTTCTACATACATTCGTTCGTTTCAAACCACTACTACACAAATAATATAATAGCGACGGAAACGTTTTGGGACGTTCATAGACAAGATATCTAGATACCCAAGCACTACTCGTTTTTTACCTCACCCGTCTAGGGCTCCCTCTAAGCGGGACAGTCTCGTTATTTAATAGCCAGACATCGTATTAATTATAAAACGTCTTCCAATAGCAGATAATGGCACGGTACTATAAGCAAGCATGTTGGACGCGACGCATACATAAATATACCCGTAGTATACTTTTCGTATTATATTTTGTTTTAAATGCTGTATGCGTTTATCTTTAATGTCAATCATAGAATGAATTATATATTGTACAAGAGGAAAAAATTAAATTACAAATTCTTACAGATCGAAAATCAGGTGAAGATAATTTTATCATGTTTTCAGTTTTGAGTCCAGTTCTTTTTTTGGTATTCATTAATGATGTCACAGACTCACGAATTAATGGTAAATTCACTTCATTCTGCAATGGGCGAAGATCTCATTACAATTAAGAACAAATTTGGACATTCACTCAACAATACCCAGCTCTGATCTGATAACAAATTTCATCATCTTCAATGCCAAAAAGTTATTCAATCAGCCACCTTCAGAATTAAACATGGCAAATACATTTAATAAGTTCCGGAGATTGACAAAGGCATATCTGCTTAAAAAACCTTATTATTCAGTGGCAGGATTCTACACTCTACCATAGACTGACATATATCAATTTAATATCGAAACAATTTCAGAAAATAAATCTAAGTATAATCCATGTCACTTCAACATTAATTAATATTACCAGGAACTAAAAACTTTTATTTCATGTCAATTATTTCTTTTAAGATGATGCCCTTATCCCAACGTTGCATCCTTGACTGGAAACATTTATGTATTAGCCTTCTCAATATCAGGAATTGTGTGAATAAGCCTGAAGTCGCAATATCTCGTTGGTTTTCCATTAAGGACTTTGAATTTCGTGGTGCCAGGATATAGCCAGAGCCAACTTCCATCTCCAGCACTATCTAGATCTGCATGAAGACAATCAACGAAATTCAAACACTATTTCAGTTCTGTTCATGCGTCATAATACCAATTGAAGTAGATGCAGGCTGCTAAAAAATATTCAATCATACCTTGTTTTTTGAATTTGTGTTCTTATAACGTGTAATATTTTTCGAAAAAACCAGCAATACATTTCTGGTCGTCAATATGTGCTTCGTAGTCCTTTCTGTCACTTTACCATGCTTCGAAAAGGATCGTTTGTATTTACCGTTCTCGAATTTTATCCATTTATCATCGCTCGCTATTAACCTTTAGAGAAATGACATTGAATAAAAAAATATTTCACAAATATTTAATCACTAATACCACATGTGAAATGTTCATGTTGGGTAGATCGAACTAGTAGTACTCTATATACCGCCTCCAACTTTCCTAAGTTGGAATTTCTGGAACCTTTGGCGTTATTCATACTGGTTAAACTGTTCACACCAACACTCACAATTACACTGTCTGACGCGCGTTTCGATAACCAAGTTATCGTCTTCAGAAACTGAAAGTAAACTAAAATCTATCAACTTGATTTACCTATTTTATACTAAATTTTCCCACCAATAAACCATCTCCCGCGAAAATTAATTCCAGCGGGAAAAAACTCCTTGGCGGGAATATTCATATTCATTCTTTGACTATTAAACTATAGAGTGGGCCCTTTGTCTCTATTTAAGTTACTCTTACATCCATATTTCAAATGAGCTATGTGCTCTTTAAGCCGGACAATAACGGATATCTGATTCTGCCCAATATACGATTTACCGTAAAAATATTTTTAAGATAAACTATCATATATCGTTAATCCAAATAATTGATATTTACTTGATATCCCAAAAAATAACTTTTTTCCAGAGTCGCGAATTTTCTGTTTACTCTTATTCATAATCTTTAAATAAGGATTGCATTAACCCAAATGGATATTAATTTAACATATGTAACTTTCAATTAATATGACGTCAACGCAATAAAAGGCCCCGTATATAATCCAATACAATTAAGGCAAACGCGTAATAATTACTTAGAAACAATACATCTACACATACACCTAAGACGTCACAATTTTTTTCGAAGAAAAAAGCATCTGGAATTTCCTTCAGACATAATTACTATTCATATAGAATACGACCTGACGACCTTGAAACGTTCTGTCATTAGGTCACCTTTGATGAAAATGTATTTGTTTAGAACCGCATTCCGAACTGTCAATTACAGTTGGCCCAACTGGCAGTAAAGAACTATTAAGTTGTAGATATGGTTAGCGAATAGTATTGGGATAATGTTTTCATAAATGATAGAACGCGTGTTGACGAATCGAAAACAAAAAAAAAATGTTAATATTTATATACTTATAGTGATTCATGGTGTTCTTTGTAAACGGGTTTTCAGCCGTGTTTTATTAGTATGAGTAAGAGAATATGACACAGTGAAATATGCGAACAATACAATTTATCGTGTACGGTATAAAATACACTGTGAAAAAGCCAAATGAAATTATATAAAATAAATATGATATTGATAGTCGTAGGACTGTGGAAATCAAGATTAAAGTTTTAATATTTAGTCTGAAATTTCGAATATTCAGGCTTCCGAATATTGAAAAATAAGGATAAACAATATTATATTTCTGCTCCTAATTACCTGCGCACGAAATGACCGCGATTTTCGACCTTGCGAGGTCGCGGGAATTTCAAAAATATCGACGTCATCTGTAAAATTTCATTGGCGTTTTTCGGAAGTGCAGCCAAAATTACTTACATTAATTAATCGAGAATTTTAGTGTCTTGAAACCTTGTGTAAATAAGTTTTTAGATTAAAGAAACTCGAAATAAAATATTCAAAATAACACTTGACATAAATCGAGTTGAATAAATTTTTATAGGTTAGATTATGAATAAGGTTTGGAAACGAAATTTCAAAGCAAAAATTATAAAGGAAAATAAACTCTTTGCAAATAGCTGATTTCAGTTTTTTTTACATGGTTTTCGGTTCTGTGAATGATCCACAGCAACCCCTCGATAACTGTAAAATTTAGTTGCTCTAGTTAATTCAGCAATTCTTATTACGATTGTATTATCAGATTGCTGCATATTTTCTTTTTTTCATTTGAATATATTTAAAATATTTCGAAGAAATTGTGTACTTACGCCTTACGACAGCTTCAGCCAATAGAAATGCATTTATAACAAAATTAAATAAATCAAAGACATCCTGAACATATTAAGTCTCAATTGTACTTAATTTAATGAATGATTGCTTTAACTTTCGTTGAATTTTCAATGTGATTGCAAAAAAATGCCGTACATTTTAAGTGCGTGATTGCAGCTCCCGTATATTATGTTTCACTTCAAATACGATTCTTCAGCTATCATAAGCAGATAGTCCTACTAGTAAAGAAAATTCATCACAAAGTGTAAAGGAAGACCACATCGAAATTAATCAAGCTTATGAGATAGTAAGGAAGAGGTTTCTTCTTTAGCATAACATCCATCTCCAGATCCAGACGTTTACGTAAATAACTATGCATCTCCATGAAGCGAGCATCAGGTAGAAGGTACTTCATGACAGGATCCTGATGAATTGGTTAATATACTACCGTTAACATAAATGATCATTACTAAGGTCACGAAGCTGAACAGCCTCATGAAACAACATGCACATTAGACCTAGAGTTATACGTAAGTGCAAAATATGTTACATATGTTGCTTTTCGTCTTTTATCAAAGATGATATGGTGAATCTATACCAATCAAAGATCAACAGTTAGTTTTAAGTTAGCCAGAGGAAAAAATATGGTCTCGGTGAAAATGACAATTAAGAGGCTGTGTTCTAGAGTTATTCAAAGTGGAATTAGGAACCAAAAAAACAACAAGTTTGATTTTTGGGGTGTTTAAGTACAAACAAAATTGAGACGCGAAATTGTGGATTCACACACTCACAAAAAAACAACGAACCAAAGTGAAAGAGAGAATGTGAAAAGGATAAACATAAAATCACCCAGTCCGCTATTATATTCTAAATCTAATTCCCGAATCCATTTCAAGTAGAATTTGACGAAACTAGGTTTTCATAATAGTTGTAATATAATTTTGTTTATTTCTGGTTTTATAGTCATGTGTTCGTAATGTATCTTTGGTTAAATATTCTCTTAGATTTACAGATACCTAAATAATATATTTGTCGAATTTATTAAATACTTCCGATTCGGATCAGTAAGTTACCTGTGGTTCAGAAGTAATTTAAAAAAATTATTTTGGGACGCTTATATTGTATTTAGATGTAATTCCACAAAACTCTGATAAACTATAATCTACTCAAGAACCCCAAATTTTTTTAAAAATATACGTTCCTTAACTTTTTATCAACAAATCCACAATTTTTTTATATCTAAAAAAATAATCAATCAAAATTTACAAAGAACCCATTTCTATTGCTAGTTTCATTTTGAATAAATTTTGAATGCTAAAATTTCGAAAAAGCTGCTTCGGGGTTACCGAATGGTAAGTAACCTGTTTTTTTTATTTGGCCGATAATGGTCTATAGTCCAAGAAAGTTTCAATTTCGCGAACATAGTTTTTAATTTGTTTTCAAAAATTATAGACATCCACAGTTACATGAACAAAGTTGATGATTCCACTCATTTCCTTTAATAAAAATATATTTTTTATACAAGTAGTGAATAACAAAGGGCTCAAAATGCTCAAAATCGTTCCCTGGGGCACACCACATGTCAATTACTCTGTATTACTTATGTTTTTTATTCTGATCTGTTGTTCTGGATTTTCCATATAAATTTCGGAATAATTCTTTCTATGTACTCTAAGGTTTCTAGTATAATGCAATGGTAGAAGGTGTCAAAAGTCTTTTCTAAAGCACTGTTACTGATTCATCTTTGTTCGCATTCGTAAATAGTGTTTGGTAATAAATTTATTGCACTTTGACTTATCATTTCTGAACTCGAATGTGGAATTTGACTCTTATACTAGATTAGTTTGGTTTCATTATTTCTTTAACAAAACAATTAAATTACTTGTATTGAATATCTCTCTTCAAAGAATTCAAAATATTTTCAATTTTATATACATATTAACACACACAATATATATTATTTTATGAATCTCTCAGGTAAAAATTTTCCGCTAGGTAAATTTCGATTAAATTCAAGTAAACACAGATGATTCTATGAAAAGTTTTTGGGTAGGTTATGTTAAAGTTACCCCGTATAAATACCATAAAATTGCGTACATATGGTAGCAATTAAATGAATTTTTGGGGCTCAACCGGAAGTGACCATTTGACCAATTGTTACGTATTTAAACTAATTTTGAGCTTTATTGTTGTTTTTGTGTTAAAATTTTAGTTACCGTGGCGATCTGACTGTTCAAAAGATTAGTAGCCGATAAAGGACGGTTGTTGTGTTTGTGTAGGTGTTAGGAGTCAGAATTATACAACAATGAAAGACTGGTGATACATGTTTCCGGAATTTAGTTGAAAAGGGAGATACAAAATGAATGTAAAACTTTAATGAAAAAAATTTTACGAAAGATATCCTAGATTAGTTGTACACTCGTAGCTCAATTTTGTTCAATCTCATTTTAAGATTGTGTGGAATACACCGCCAGCAAAACGCCGCTTAGACCCAGTCCATGCCATTAATCATCGAATGTTGGACAAGCTACGACGAGAAAATAAATTATAATTTAAAAAAATTAAGAAGCACGCTTTTAGCAATAATTATACTGAAAAGTGAAACATTAGACTCAGATTAGTTACAAAATGATAGTGACATTTACTTTTCATTCTTATGATAAGAATTATTTTTTATTTTTAGTATACGAGGTCTGGCTATTAAATAACGAGATTGCGCGCCTAGACACGTTTCCGTCACTATTATAGTAAAAAACTCCGACTGAGTGCTATAAATTGTTGCAAGCGGCCTATCGGGACAATTCTCTATCTCGTGCGCGTGTTTTTGAGTGGAGTAACCGCTTTAGTGAGGGCCGAGAGAACACTGAAGATGACCAGTTAAAAGTCTCTCTCATTGTTTGTTTTTTTCTTTAGTTCAAATTTTTGATACGTACAGACGTGTTGGTTGGTTGGCATCTCCGTTTTCGAAAAATGTTTTGTGTTCAGGCTGGTAGCCGTTGGAAAGTCAGTTATAAACGTATGGATAAAAGTAATAAAAGCACGTTAATAAAAAGGGAATTATAGCGAACCAAGGCCGAACCATCACCGACTAGTTCAGTTCCTTTTCTTGGTAAGATACACATCCCCCAGAAAGTGTTATTTTTCCACACTTTAGCTTCCAACTTATTGGGGAGTATTTTGGGTATTTTCGAAAATATTCGTATCACTTGGCTTAATGATCTATGAGATGAGGAAAACCCGTATGAAATCCTCCCTTAGTAGGGCTTGATTTCCATGCATCGTTGACCCTATAACTTTCTTCGTCTTGTTAAAACTTCTTCGTTATCTTCTTTGATAGGAGCTGAGACATTCATCTTCAAATCAATTTCTCTGACATTTTTAATATAAGATTCAGACAGAACGCTGAGAGGATAGAAACATGGCTGTTGATCAGCGATGAAGCATGTTTTCTATCCACTGTCACCAAAAATCGTCCACGTCGAACTGCGCGGTGTGGACTTTGTGTAGTTATCTGTGTCCTGACTTTTAGATTCGCCGTTTAGAAGAAAGATTGGAAAAACTGCAAACAACTCCAAATCTTATTTCGGTGTTTTTATCTCATCTACAGTCAAAATAAAACTGGATACTATAGTTAAGTAATCCAAAAAAACTCTAGCTTCATTAAGTTATCGTTGCTATAAATTGTCTGTGTTTACTATTTCTGACAGTTTTATAGATTCAACTTCAACCCCATTAAGGTATCGTTTTCAATCATTTATTATTTAATTATTATTAATGTGACTATAATGAACCATAAATATATTTATCTAATTTTATAATTATTATTGTATAACTTAAGAACTAATATATAAGGAAGTCTGTAAAACTAATACTTCGTTCATTCAATTTGATATTCGTCTAATACGCCCCAGTCAGATTGATGTATCTAATTGTTTAAATTATTAACTCCTCAGTTTGCTAAATAAATTGTTTTTAAAAAGCAAGTTGGTGAATTGAGTTATTTAATTCTATTATTATTCTTTATCTTCCACCTGAGAAGACGATGATAACTTGGTTATCTAAATGCGCGTCATACAATGTAATTGTCAGTGTTGGTGTAGTGGTAGCAGTAAACAATATGATTCAGTATTTTTATTGTAGAACTGTTCATTAAGTCTACCAGAAAAGTTTGGACAAAGTTGACTTATGACTTCCCAGGCAGAATGATCTCTGAAGCTAATGTTATGACTAATAATTTGTTATTTTTTTCGAAGTTCTAGACTATATAGAAGAAAAAAAAAACAATTTTTAGTAGTCCATGTGAACATATTTTTCTTTTTATACCTTCGCGTTCCTTAATCTCAAAATCTAGACCAATATTTCAACTATGTACATGAAAATCAAATCCTTTCAATAAAATCCGTTTTCTAATGTTGTTGCCTGCGGCCAACCGTGAGCTAGACAGATCCGTTCGCAGTACATAAATTGCATTAAACAGTGGTTGGCTAACTAGGTTTAGACATGAAAAAATATGCGTTTGAATATTATTAAGGCATATTGAAAAATTATTTGTTCTGAAAACACAAGAAACTTCGCCGAAACTTTCGGGTTAGATTGTCAATTAAAAGCGACTAGCGTTAGTACTCAATGTCAAGTAAGATATAATATAGCGAGTTGTTATACAAATTATTTTGTTTTGTATTTCATTAACTATTCAGTTTATTCAATAAGCAACTTGAGTAATGTTATGAAAGTTAATTTTTTTTCATTAAATATTCAATACCAAAAATCATGAACGCCAAATCAAATTTAAAACTTCACAATAATGATCCAAAACGTGACAATCAGAATCAACCCTAAATACAAACCCTTTTAATACATTTTTTTATAAACTAGCCTCATCCCTTGTTTCACTTATTTTTAACAAAGTAGCTGTCTAGGGATTCAAAACCACCCTTTATTCATCAAATGCTAACAAAAAGGGTTCGTGGGTAGCCGTTGGCTATCGTGGACATTCAAGTAACGCCCCTAAAGACCCACATGCAAGCTCTTGGTGTTTTATTATGTAAAATTCCAGTTTTTATGAATTAAAAAGGGCGTTGGCACATAAATTGTTAGATAATAGGTGATGTACCGACCAATGAGCTATTTACTGCACACCGGCATATCATTATTTGAATAAAAGCATGACGTTACAATATATGTTCAATGAAGGCTATTTATTTTATTTTAATACTCGTATATGTCAAGAATCAATTTGACTAATAATTTTTGTAATTAGATAGTTTTATTAAGATTTAAGAATCAAGATTAACATGCCACAATCCTCATTCAATTAATTCCTTGATGATGATTACATTAGTATTTTACATAAGGAGCTTGGGCAGTTATACACTTTCCAACGAGTTTTGTACACTATTTTTCTTAGGACCACGTAAAAAGTTCTTCAAAAAACCTATTTTTTAAATGCGAAAGTCAATTAAACAGTATATAAACACGTTTGCTGAAAAGTTAAAAAATCCTACAAAATATTTTATAACTAAAGAACAAAAACAGAACCAGTAGAACAATAATTTTTTGTAACTATATTAGATACCTAACAAGAACTAAATTATTATTAATGAATTTGTTTTCCTTTTTTTCTAAGACGTTATAAAAGTTAAATGTAAAGTTGTTATTATAATAATTACAAAATTTCAGTGGAATTTGTAAGTGATATTGTCTACTTCTTCAGTCTTCTTAAATTTGTCGTTTGGTCCTTTGTTATTTTTTAATACATGTGTGAAATAAGCTACTTTCTTCTTAGGTAAAAATGAGTGTGCAATCTATCATTTTCATAAGTGGTCGTAGGAAAAAGTATTTTAAAGCTCGAAATGTATTGAACAGAATACACTTTAGTATGTTTGTCACACATCCACTACGAAAAAAATTTATTTTATCACTGAATTGAAATTTTTAAATGTAATTTGAAGCTAGTTACCAAACAAAACCGTAGTCAATAAACTTGATATTTATCCCAAACGTTAAATATGAATATCGATTTCTTAATAATTCTTTTAAAAGAAAAATTAATTTTTAATTTTGATTATTGTTATACCTCCATACATATTTTTACTTTGTGCTTTGATGAATGATGATGAATACATAGTATTCGAAAGCTCGGAAAGAACATACGAGTTTTGCTGCAATTTCACTATACACATATTTAAATTAAATCAAAATATTATTATATTTCGGTAATAGAGCTGATTTTTTAAATAAATACAAGCTTGAGCTAGCTGGAATCGGGAATAATATCAGTGTCAACCGATTACCATGATCCTTTATAAAAAATCATTTATAAATTCCAATATATCTCAGACATTTTGACACTTATATAGTTCACACTACGTTCACTTTCTGAGAATGTTGTAAACAACTTTATTTGTCACGAAAAAGATCTCATTGTCCTTTGTCAAAGACCCTATAAGATAAGCCGGTAAATTGACGTTTTTCGCTTGACTTTTTGTGCCCTTTTTGCTTTGTTGTACTTTATAGACAACCTTTTGAAACAGGTAGCTGTAACCTAGATGTTTTAAAAGACGCCGTAAATCAGTTTAATGGACCTATTTATAATTTTGGCAATTCTAGGATTTTGGATGTAATAACAGTAACGTACCTTCCGATAGATATAAGGGATATACCATATTTTATATCAGATATAACAAAATGGACAAAAGAAAAGTCCAATGCGAGTATAAAATATATACAAAAAAGCAAATGATTAGTACTGTTCCAATTTAACGTTGTAATATTCATAATACTATGAACCTTACTGATATAAGACATTGATTCTACCCCATAAAAGGCTAGATTTTTAAAAAATTAGATAAAGAACATCAATTTAAAAATGGTTACCTCTTCTCAAGCGTATTAATTAATAAATAACAAGACTGGAAAAATTTTTGTCATCACAAAAAACTGTTTGTTAATTAGCAATAAAATTTCTTAATCGTTGATAGTACGAGAAATATACAGTCACAGTTCTCGTAATGTAAAATGTAAATTTTGATTGTAGTTCACTGGTCCATTCTTAGTGATAATTTTGGTAAATTCTGAGAAATTTTGGAAAATAATTTTTTCGAACTTTCTAATTCCTGTTTTTGCTCCATAGAAGTGTATATTTTGAGTCTTGAAGAAGTTTCTAAGACCGATTCTTACCCAGATATTTAAAAACGTATATGTGTGTTAAGAAAATTATGCTGAAAATAAAAACACCTATTTTTCAAAGAACGTAAATAGATATTCAAAAGATATAAATTAAATCGATTTTAATAGTTATAGAATACAGAAAACAAAAATTTTAAAAGTATTGGAAGAATATATATTATTTATTTCTGTTAACCGTTGATTTCCAAAAAAATTTCTTATCTTTTTTTTATTTTAGAATTGATTAATAAACTAATATAGAATAATAAAACAAAAAAATTTATTGTTACCCAAGTTACCCAATAAATTTTTGTACCATTTCTACGTTGTGAAAGAGTTTTAAGCTCCTGTAACTCTTTAACTGACTCCAAGCATGCTCTATGGGATTAAAATCAGGTAACTTAGGTGGAAATATTATATGAAGAAAACCTATATCTTCTAAAACCTCCGTATTTCGATGTGATCTCAAATCATCAGTAAAATTGAACTGAGTGCCTATAAGCATGAAATTGTGGCGGTATGATGCTTATCACTTGATCTTTATATAACAGTCTTATAATGTTTCCAAGGTATACGGCCACTAAAACAAATTCCTATCCAGACTATAATTGCACCTCCTGAAAAGGGATGAATTTCTTGGACAAGCAAAGGTGTCAAAGATTTATCCATAATCGTTCTCGTCTACTATCTGAAAACAATCTAAATTCATTATACCAATATTGGTGCTCCAATCCAGTCTTTCTAAAAGTTTCATGGATATTAAATTGACATTAGAATTATTTTACTTATTATTGAGATCGATGTAGAAACACCTCTAGCATTAGTTTTCTTTCCAGGATTCCTCAGGTTTTACGAGTTTGTTTACGAGTCATAAGTCACAGGTAACTATCTGGGTCTTCCAATTTTTCGTCTTTTGGCAACAGGTCCAGCTTCCTGATACCGTTTAAACATCCTCAAAATGACGCTATGAGACACATTTAGTCGATTTGCAATATGCATCTGGATTGAGACCGTATCGAATAATCCAATAACCCGTGAGGAACTTAATTTTCTTCTTAAAATTATCACAATCAACTATTTGGAAATTTTCTATATCTGCTCAGTTTTTATACGAATAAACAAATCTGAAATCCGACCGCTTATCACAGATTTAAAAATCGTATAGAAAATTTCTAAAAAGCAATACAAACATTTATTTTTTTAATTATCAAGTTAAGGGATTCCCTAAATTTTGTGTCACAAAATATGAAAAAATGTTTACTATTTTCTGGGAAC
Source organism: Diorhabda sublineata (assembly GCF_026230105.1). Classification (NCBI taxonomy): domain Eukaryota; kingdom Metazoa; phylum Arthropoda; class Insecta; order Coleoptera; family Chrysomelidae; genus Diorhabda; species Diorhabda sublineata. Next base: position 16,987,266 of record NC_079480.1, on the reverse strand, counting down.
ATCCTTAAATTATTTCTGAAACGTTATATTTCAATATTTCCAAATGTTATAATCTCCTTATTACAAATACTATGTTTGTTATTAATGTAGTATGTGTTTCAAGTGATAGTTTAAATGTTTCTGTGCTACAGATATGACCAACTGCGTGTCGTCGCTGTAACTCGAGCTATGAAACAGTATAAAACAAGTTAAGATTGTTTTTTCCCTTTTCAGTTTAAAAGCTTTTAACAACTTCTTTTAGATATTCCCAATTAAAGTTCTGACTATATTGTTTTGGTTGCAAATCAATAAGATTTAAATAGAGTCGTTTCGTCTCAAATATCCCTTTTATTGAAATTATTACTTGATTTAGACTTTAATGTATGATATTTTTTTCAATAGGTGTGCGCCAATGCCATAAATCTCGTACCAAATCTGAAATGGATTTCTCAAGAAATAAATGAGATATCTTCCAAGCGGAACTTGGGACTTTCTTATAAACACAACGGTCAGAAAATTGATTTTTTTGCTGTTCTCTCGTTCATTCAAGTTGAAAATTATAGTCTGAAGGTAATTGATTTCTTGGATATTTAGTAAGCGATGAGTGTTGCGTTGTTATTTCTGGTTTTATGATTATAATAATCGAACCGGTTTTTGCTCTGTACAGTTTCCATTCAAGAAAAGTGATTATTAGGAATATTCACCGTGAAAAAGGTTTATTAAAATGAGAAGAAAAGATTTTATTTTTTTTTTTTTCAAAAAATATTATATTCAGATGATATAATAATCCAGATTTATAATTCTAAGTAATATAGCTTTAAAATCAAAAAATAAAGTTTCACAATCAAGATATAAAGACAGTAATTTTTTAAGATTAACTGTCTTTCGATAGTTAATTTATCTTCCTCAGAGAAGGTTCTAATACTTTATAACCTCCGAAGATAACTTCACTATCGAGACACATATCTGACAGTATCTACTTTCATTTTTTCGCAATTGTCAGGAAATTCCATTTAGAAAATGCCAAAATTAAGTGCTTTTTAGGTGTTAATTGGGTGCCAAGTTCAAAAATTAGGTGCTCATAGCAACGGAATACTCAAAGCTGCGGTACTAGGAAAACGTTTTAAGGTCTTCAAATACAATAGAAATATTTCTTGACTGTCTCCTGATTATTTAGTGAGCACCTATTTTTAGTACTTAATTCTATGTCAGTTTTAGAAAGAAAAAAAACCCAAAAAGGACCTCGTACATCAGGCCTGGTGGTGTCCAGGTCTACAATCACTGTAAAAATGATATTTCTCGACTGTGCTCTGATTATTTAGTGAGCACTTATTTCTGTCAGTTTTCAAAATGGAAAAAACCTAATAGGACTTCGTACATCAGGCCTGGTGGTGTCCAGGTCTACAATCACTGTAAAAATTATATTTCTCGACTGTGTTCTAATTATTTAGTGAGCACTTAATTAGCACCTCATTCTTTATCAGTTTTGAAGATAAAAAATCATCCCCTGGACGTATTGCATAACTCATAGCGGCTCTATACCTTTTATCACCCACAAGCACCTAATGTTTCTGCTTAGTTGATACCTGATTGAGTCTTGATATTAATTTTAGAGATATCTGATTTTTAGATTTGTTATCTCACAGAAATTAATTCGTTTATTAATTATTTGGGCACTTTCACGATATTGACTCTTCGGCACCTTATTTTATTACCTCAAAAATCAATGTATTGCACTTATTTTCATTGCATTGCTAGCACCACGTTTTCCTAGCACCGCAACATTGAGTATTCCGTTGCTGTGAAAATTACAGAGCATCTAATTTTTGAACTTGGCACCTAATTTTGGCATTTTCTAAATGCAATTTCTCGACTTTGCGTTGCTGGCTAGCCTGAGCTCAATTTTTTTGGCACAAGCAGCTGGTATTAGCCAGGGCATAAAGGGGCACAAAGTATTAACAAATAAACAAAAAAGGGGAGAAAGGTGAAGTTGCAATATTCCATACCAACCAGAAAAAATCAAAAACATCTAGAAATCGCGTTTTGCGAAGAACTATTCCAAAAATCAAAAAAAGTGATGTCGAGGAAGACTTGGGGTCATAAAAAGACATCTTTATTATTGAAAGTTTGAAAAGATTTTATTATTTTGAGAAACTTTTACAGACACAACGCAAATTTATAATAAAATTTTACAGCCCTAAAGTGAAATATAGCTAGGTTGAAATATATTTACAATTCTTTTCAAATTATCAGGTAGTTTCCAAACATAGTTTATTATATAGCTAGTTTTTATAGCTCTCACTTCATATTTTTTGCCACTCTTACTTTGACACAATTAAAATATAAATTTTCTACCCTCGTTTGTCGAAATCCTGGACCTTAGACTTATGTTAACATTAAAGTAGTAAATTTTGTTTTGATGTGAGTAGGTATGAACTATAAAGTCTCTTCAAGTGATATACTCTACTCAGAAAACAGAAAAGTAACATCGAGTTAGTTTATAATGACAGATATTACAGTATATTTTTACAAACAACATATGTAATGTGTTTGCAAATCGTTCTCCAAAGAATATGAAATGGAATGCCATTACATGATAAATATTTTCAGCAATGTACAAAGAAGTCAAAAAAGGTTATTACAACAGATTATAAGAAAATACAACAACAAACACTTTTTCTTGTGCATTAATGGAAATAATTAGAGCACGAACCTTGAAACCCTAATTAATAAAGGGTAGTTTGCAAGCATTTCTATATACATAATGTAAATTTAATTAAAAAAAAAACGTTTTTGTAGACATGCCGTAGGTAGGTCAGAATTTTGAAACAACTGTAAGAAGTCGGAAATATATTGCCATATGCTGTTCTTGCATGTTACAGATCACGCAAGTTTTCAAAAATAATTTTTGAGCAATTATCTATAACACGTGTTTTTTAGTTATAGAACAAGGCCGTTGTGTATTTTGAAAAGGGTAATTTCATTATACAGAGTATTGGATACAGTGAGTTTGAAAAAATTCATCACCAAAGATAATGTTGGTAGTTCTTAATTAATTCAGATGATTCTGGTGTTCTGAAATTCAGTCAATCAAATGTAAATTAATAATTTTGAAGAACGTGGATTAATAAAGACGTGTACGTAATCATTAGATCTTCTTTATACTCAAATTTTTTAAAGAATTCTACTGAATCTCAAGACGGTTATTGGAAATTGAATACTTGACTACAAAAAGAGAAAAAATTATCTCAATGATCTCTACAGCACAAATAAGAAACTGTATGAAATAATTCAGAAGAATGAAGTTTGCGAGAGAATTTGACAGGTATTTTGTAAACAATGTGGTATAATTGGAGCAGAAAGGAATATAATTTAGGATGACATCGCATACTTTAATTTTGAATGCAATATTAAGGAACAAAAAGATTATATCAGAATGCTGAATAAATTTGTTATAGCTTCATTAATGAACGTAACTTACGAGGATATATTGAAATATTCTTAGCCTACTATAGAACCAAACAAAATTTCAATGTCAAAATATTTTATTACTCAACATATTCTCCTCTTAATTGGATATATTTATTACAGCGAACCTGCAACGTCTCTAGACCTTCCAAAAAAAATGTTTCTTCTTGCTCTGCAAACCAGACCTCCACAGTTTTCATTACCTCCTCGTTGGAAGAAAATTTATGACCTTTTAAACTTTTTTTCATTTAAGGAAAGAGATAATAGTCAGACGGAGCCAAATCTGGTGAAGGGGGGTGTTCTAGTAATTCAAACTCTAAATCACGAATTTTATGTATGGCAGCATGAGATTTGTGTGCAGAGGCGTTGTCCTGCAAAAACAAAACACCTTTGGATAGCTTTCCGCGTTTTTTCTCTTTAATTTTTTCCCGTAGAGTGGTCAGTGGTAATGTCGAATAGTAATCTCTAGTAGTTATTGTTCTACCATTTATTCAAAAAATCAATCATGGCAATCTCAAAAAACTGAATCAAGAACTTTTCCAGCAGATTTTTGGACACGAAACTTCTTAGGTCTTGAAGAACCAGAGTGTCGCCATTCCATCGATTGTTACTTTGTTTATGGATCGTAGAAATGTACCCATAGTAACAATTTGGTTTAAGAAGTCTACACCGTTTTCAAATCTAGCACACATCGAACGCGATGCTTCTACCCTTGCACGCTTTTGGTCAACACTCAAATATTTGGGGATCCATTTTGCAACAATTTTTCTCTTGTCCAAATTGACGTGAACTATATGATGAACGCGTTCGTATGAAACATTCAGTGTTTCAGATATCCGTTCAACCACAATTCGACAGTTTGATAAAATCATGTCATGAACTGCATCGATATTTTCGGGGACTGATACAGAAACTGTCCTTCCCGATCAGTCATTATTTTCAATGGAAAATTTTTCTCTTTTAAAGCTTGCAGTCCAATTTTTGACGGTTGCATACGAAGGACACATTGATCACCAAGGGTATTAAGCATACCTTTGTAAATCTGCTTACCTCTTAACCCTTTTAAATACAGGTACTTGATGATGGCTCGATACTCCAATTTTTCGATTTTCACAATTTCGGTGGACATCTTTTTTCTTTTAATTTATTGCGTAACTTTAGTTTTCTTTTTTGACGTCAAACTTTACACTGACTAATAATTTATTGTCCGTTGCTACGATAACGCAATATATTGTTTATGCATGGAACTGGTCTAGGCTAACTGGATATCAATACATCCTCGTATTCATAAGAATATATGAAACTGATATCGTCCAAAGCTATGGTAATATTGCTGCATACTGATTATTCATTTGATATAATTTGATGTTATTAAAAAAAGAGGAACCGGATAGAATAGACGCTCTTTGGAACTAAATAAATGTATTTTTGATCAATAATCTTTGCATCTACGGGTGAATAAAAATAAATTGGTTTTTTAATTAAAATTTCGAGAAATGACATTTTAGGCATTATCCAAATTTTCAAATTTTTTGCCGCCAAGAAACTCTTCTAGTGGTTGGGATTCGTCTTGCTCAGTGCATGCAATTCTGCGAGATTCATTTTGAGAGAATAACTGCTTATTGCGTTTTGAATTACCATATAAGACCCATAATTCGTGTCCAGTGAACAAGTAATCAAAGACGGCTTCACACTCTTCCGACACATGGGGTACCAAACAACTGCTCAGCTTATTTTTCCAATCTGTTGCAAATATTGTATCGGATGGCCGATGGATGTATGAGAATTCCTCGATAGTTTGACATGGCGTAAACGTTGGTATTTACAAGAACTTGAATAAACAAAAAAAATGTTTTTGGTCACAACCGTTGCATTAGTAATTAATGCAGGTCTCTCTGACCATGAAGCTGTCATGTCGAAAACAATTGGTAAGAGCTAATGGTAAATTTTCAAGTAAATTGCCAGCTAGCAGTGGTGTACCTCAGGGTTCAGTAATGATGTCATAGACTTACGAATTAATGGTAAATTCACTTTATTCGCAGATGACACACCAGTGTAACCTGGAGGGTTCCAGATATACAAGGTTTACATTCTACCATAAGCAAAGATCTCAGTACTATTAAGTTCTGGTCTGACGCGAGCGGTCTCTGTTTAAACACTGAGCTAAACTTAACTAACTAAAGTTAAACATATAAAACTCAACAGTGACTTAATGCGATCCTTAAATTCTATCAAGTTTCTTGGTCTTTACATATAGAGAACTTGTCCAAAAAATTATTCTCTGCTTGTTATGCGATTAAATCTGCGTCTGAACAGCTCGATTCTCGTACAGCTTTAACAACTTACTACTCGTTGTTCCAATCGCATCATTGGTATGGTTTGATTTTCTGAGGGTCTTGTAGTTTGCACCTCTTCGAATCTATTTTCAAATTACAAAAACGAGCTAGTCGTTATATTTTTGGTTTGAGTAGTAGAACGCATTGCAAATTCTATTTTTTAAAATACAAAATTCTAACTCTCCCCGCTTTTCTCACTTTATAATCTATTTGTTTGGTTCGCAAACACTTTCACAACTCACCTGAGAGACCCATTCATGCCTACCCTATTAGAAGAAAGAATTTTTACTCAACCACTTCTGATCTGGTGAAAAATTACATCATCTTCAGCGCCAAAAAATTATTCAATCAGCTACCAGCTACAGAATTAAAAATGACAAATACATTTAATAAGTTTCGAATATTGACAAAGACATTTCTTCTTGAAACACCTTATTATCCTGTAGCAGGATTCTACAATTTACCATAGACTCAATAGAATAATTCAAATTAGTGTGAAGTAAGGTATTACTTATATTATATCAAGTCAAATTATTATTTTATATTTTTTATATTATCTAATATAAAATTGTGTTTTCATTGTTGATAAAATTCTGATATTTCTATGACCATTTGACTCAAAATTGCATATTTTCTTAAACACTCGTAGAGCGCTTATAGACGTCCGTTTTTTTCACCGGACAACAGACCGTGTTTTTTGCCGGATTCGCGGTGGTGTCTGATTTAGAATGGATGTGTGTACATACACCGGTCTGTTGTCCGGTGAAAAAAACGAACGTCTATAATCGCTCGTATGGTGTTTGATACCAATGAAATATGAATTGGAAAATAACTAGAACTCAATTTTTCAATGAATAAAAAACGAAATAAGAAATATCCATATTTTGTTTTGATGTTTTCCGAAAAAAAGTTATTGTTTTTCTTGTTGTTTTTGTGTCTAAATTAAATTCACGGATCTATGTAAATCCTTTAATCTTCCGGAATATAGAATTACAGTAGCACACATGAGAGTGATACATTAAAAATATATAAACATCACTAATACGGTAGAGCATTCCTTGACAGCTGCCAACTTTTAAACACTTAAGAATCTTGTTCTTTTATCCCTAAATAATTCAACCAATACAAAAAGAGGATAAACGTATCCAATTATTTTTAGATAATATTGAAAAATGTGAAAAGAACAACTTGATAAAAGTTAAAGAAAATTGACAACATTTCGAGTTTATTATGACCAAACATAAAAATCTTATTATCAATTAAAGTAAAAAGGTTTTCATTATAATTTTGATATAGAAACAGAATGTTCCTACAAAAATCCTACATCTAACAAATGAGATTAGATGATAATTAAGTAGATTAAATTGTGGAAAGATGCGATGTTCTACTACTCCAGATTCATTGTTTTGTCACCTATCCAATCTTAAACTACCGTTTCCAATTCCATCTCATTAATTATACTCCACAGACATAAAACTAGCCTCTCCACGTAAAATTCAAACTTGGAATTTTATTACCTGGTCTGCATACACACATTTAGGCGCAGAGGCACATAATTTAGAAAACATTTCGTGTCTGTGTCAAATCGGAAAAATCGTTCGACAAGCGAACAAGAAAATTTGATCTGCTGAAGTGAAGGTTAGGTTAGGTATACACTGTTGAAACGTTACATGAAGTACATCGTAATTGACTGCAGTTGTTTCTAGTGAACCTTTACACTTTCCCGAACACACCTTCGGTAAATAAACTTTTCAGTTTTACGTCCAATTCGGTAATGGTGTTCATCTAATATAAGTAAAGGTTTTTCTTTGAAACTTGATATCACTTCCATTATAAAAAATTTATTTAAAAAGAAAAATCACAAAACAACCATATCGAAGACGCAAGAATATTAATATATCGGCGCACTAAAAATGCAGGGATTGAAGCACGATGCACTCTTCTGTATAATCTGTGCGCTCGAACCACTGTGCCCTCGACTCACGTGCGCTCGATGCACGTATTCGTATAAGTTATTTTCTGCGAAGTTCATGCCCCCCAGGTGCTTATAAAATTTGAAATGCCCTGTACCTCAAGTTACTATTGTTTTTCATAAGGTTTAACGTGAACTTAGGTGCATCCTTTGACTGCATCTCCTAAGTTGCATTTATGGTCTGACACCCAAATTATGGTGATTTTATTGAACAGGTTTGTCTTCTTTAGGGTATGTATACAGTCCCATCATTAATAAGATGCAAAAAAGAATGAATAATAAGAAAAAGTCATTTATACTGCAACTGCTGAAACAACATAGACCTACGAGTTGCTAGTGATATATCTTCTAGAAGAAGTGGTAATTCATCCCTTATAAAATTTAGGTAGCGTTCTCCGTTGTCAAAAATAAAAGGTCCAATTATCTGATCATCTACAATACCACACCATACATTCACCGACCATCGCCCTTGATACTGAACTTCTTCCATCCAGCGAGGATTATTCTATGACCAATAGTGCATATTATGCCGGTTAACCGTACCATCACTACTAAATGTAGCTTCATCTGACCACAAAATACAGTAAATGCTTAAAATTTACACATTTCTTAAGATATCTCGTAATACAAAAAAGATATCGTCATGCGGTTTTCGCTATTATGTTGCTAATTTGGTCTACTTTTATATCCCTTAATTAAAATTGCATATTTCCATTCAACATTTTTCAAGGATAGCTACCTTTAAAAAATTAAATAAATAGCACCCTCTAGCGTATACGTTACTCATTAGGTTGTTTCGAAATTATAACTCTTACATTGGTAGAAAGAAGCTCTCTTCAAAAAGACTAAGTTTGCATAGATAGGTTAAGTAGAACTGGCGTTTTTTCATAATAAAGTCCCCGCTTTCTCCCACCTCTTATTTGAAGAGATAATCATAGTTTAAATGCATCGTAATTAGGCGGAATTAGTAAATTATTCATTTTATAATTTTTGGTATTTAATTATGCCCTCTTGCGGTGGACCTATAACTCTGTAAATAATTTCCAGGTTTTTCTCGAGATCACTTTTGTTATAATTTTTTTCCCAAAGCTGTACTATAAACGGTTTCCGAGATATGGCCGGGAGCCATTCTTCTCGGGACACCCGGTACATTGTCTATTCGGTGAAAGGCCATGTGAACAACTGGAAAAAGTACTTTGCACAGTATTTTAATGTGCCATTCATGTAAAATGTTGCAGAGTTTTTTAAATAATTCAAATTCAGATCCAAATGTATTTAGTTAAATCATTGTCCAATAAAAAATATTCTTTTAAAAGAATTGTATTATTTATAAAATTGTGAATTTAGGTTAGGTAACCTAGGGATTTAGAAATTCTAGGTTTCAATTTTTAGATTCTCCAACTTTAGAAAGGTACTTAATTCCAAGTAATTCTCTTAATGAATCAGTTCACCTGAAATATTCCCGTCCCGAGTTGGTGGATCCTCATATCAATGGATTAAAAATTGTTGTAGCGCACCTCAATTTTTAAATAGAAGTAAAGTAAAAAGTGAAACTGATTTCAGTAAATTTCAAAAATTAAAATATTTTATAGTATACTCTTTTTAAAATAACAATGTTTTAATCAATAAAAAATATATCAGTTTTGTGATATCAAAACAATCTAATGATATATCAGAAAATGTTTTTTGGTGGAATTATAATCAACTATCTTAAATCTATCTCCAGATACTCGGAAGAGCACGAGTCAAAGAGGCTAAGGTCTTGAAATTGTGACAGGGGAGACAAATTTTGAAAACGGCATAAATTTTTTTAATAGTATTACAGTTGACAAACGAGGGTGGATTCCTTGAAAAGGTCAAAGTGAAGGGAACAACAGATGGAGAGGGGTGTTATTGTTTTCTTTTGGGGAAAGATTTCTATGTTATGTCATTTTCAAGACTGTTTGAAGTACCTAAATCGATTGGAACATCTGTTTTATTCTTATAAAAATATCGTCGAGAATAGAATTGAGTGATTTATGTTAAAAACTGGAACTAACTATTTAAATTATTTAATAAACAAAGATATCATGTTTCTTGACCACCAATAATGTTGTTTCGTCGTTTCGAATGGTTCATAGGCGAATTTGTTCAAAAGAATTTAATTTTAATTATTATAATGTTCTGTATTTTCTTACATATCTTCATTCAATAAGTTTGTATAACTAACACCTTGAAAAGACGTGTCCACACTGTATTATTTTAATTATTTTAAAAGCAATAAAACTTTCCCATTTATACCTGCTTACATTGTATGCAAAACTGTTTCAACTTGTTGTTGTCATTGACATTAAGTTGTTTTCTTCATTATTTATGTTCAACATAAAAAGGCTTTGTTGTTAAACGGAGATCATTTGATGTTTTAAAATTGCAAGTGTCGTCCATTATGTATTTTTAAAACTACCTTACGCTTTATATTCATAGACCATAATATCTACTCCTTCTCATGATACACTTTAATATCTCCCTGACGCCAATATTAACTTACGTTTCTTCTTTATGTCTGTAGTTTTAGCAGAGTTTCGTAGTACAATTAATGATATCAAAAATAAATACTCATCTGCAACTGATGAACTTTAAAAATGTTTTCGAGTCTACCAGGATCCACATTAAAATTACCTTGCCACTTTAATTAACGTTTAATTTTAAAATGGCACTTTTCCCAGTTGCCTTAAGATGGCTATTGCACTTCTTCCCACGTTATCTAAGATCGAAGAAAGATTGGCCAAAAATAGCCTTTTATCATTTCTGTTTAAATATAAAATACTCACTTCACATCAATTTGGGTCCACTGCAACAACTTTTTGTGATTTTTCTAAGGCTTTCGATTGTTTTAATCTTAATATTTTAATTAACAAATTGTAGTACTACGGTTTCATACCTTACCAACAGAAGTCAGCTCGTAAAGTTTGATAGAACTATGTCTTCTTGCATGCCAATAGCATGTGGAGTGCCCCAATGCTCATTACTATGCCCTACTCTGTTGCTTCTGTTTATAAGTAACATCTTCTATTTAGACATCGGTGGTAAAATATGTCATTTTGCAGACGATATTAGTATCTTTTGGAGTAGCCCTGATCTCACAGCACTTCATAGCACCATATCTAGTGATACGCATGGTGTGATTCTAATCTCCTGTGTCTCACCGTTTCTAAAACTGAAGTTTTATCATAAAATATACGTTGCACCCTTCTTTATTAAATAACACAACCATTGACGTTGTTGAATCTGTAAAATACCTAGGGCTTGCTGGAGACAATTCCTTGAAATGGGAGTTACATATTGCCGCCTCAAAAATGAAGTTCCTCTTGCTTAGCGCTGGGATTAGTTTTCAAAGAACTGAACTTATCCAGCTCCTTAACAGTTTTTATGCCCTTGTAGAGTCGAATCTCCGATATGCCCTTCCATTCTTGGGTACGTGTTGTGCGAACTCAGTGGAATTATGAACAATTATAATTGTTAATTGACGTAACTATAAGTATTATTATTTTATCATAAAAAAATACATAAGGAAAAAATTGAAAATCCAAAAACTATTTTTTTATGGTAAGAAAAAGATGTACATAATATTGTTCTTGTGTAAAACCTAACCTAACCTAACCTAACTTAAAAACAATGACCGACGGCTAATTCCACCTTTCATATATTGTATTTACCTCTCTCTAACACCCTCCCCCCAACCTCAAGTTAATAGGGGATGCGATAATTTTAGATAGTTACCAAATATTTTCAAAAATGACCTATTAAAGTATACACTTGAATCATGGATGACACTAACAAAAACAGTTAAGCTAGCGCTATGGTTAATGGGAACACTGAAGTAATTGAGTTTTTACATGATAAATATCTTTTAAAACGCCATTCTATTAAAATCCGAGAAAAGACAACCCTTTTTCTAATATCACCGATTATCAACGGCTATGCATCACCTGGCTTCGTTATTAATTTAACAAAAAAATGATGCTTAGTATCATATCTGTGCGATTTGTCATGCCTCGGAAGGGTGGACAAAAACCCAGTTAACACTCTTGTATATACAAGGCTTTATTCACTCCCCTTTAATATAGATACTTGATGATTGATGAAGTTTCATTTGTCACTTGTCAAAATTATATAGAATATTATTAAAGGCAGTAAATAAATATGTAAGGATAGCCAAAGAAGAGTCATTTCAACATTTTGGTATTTTATTTTTTCAACATCTCAATTTCGAAGCAAAAAATAATATTTATGTTAGATGTTAGAACGTTCATGTACCATAATATTTTTTTTTCATTCAATGATTTCTCCTAGTACACGAAATGCTGTTTTAGATCATCGAGTTTAGGGAATAATCGAGTTCATCTGGTATTTCGTGTACGAGTTGCAAACAATTTTTTTACAAACTTCAGGAATGATATATTATAAGTTATACGAATAGATGCCTAGATTTATAGTAAAACACCTAAAATTAGTAAACTCTAGTTCCTATAATGGTTATTGTGTTGAAAGAATCTATTTATACTTACAAAATATTATTAATATTATGAAACATTGATAAAACTAGGTAGTCTAAAATTTTGTACTAAATCAAATAGTTACAAAACCTTGATTATTGTTTAACATATAGAAATAAGTAGCTCGAGGGTTTTCGGTTTATTGTGGATCATAACACTCGGACAACAAGGGCAACGACGAAATTGGAATCAGCCAATAAAACAATGACTACAGAACCCATCCAACTCTGCGGAGATGGGTAGAGACTACTGGTATGACACAAGCTAAGTCCTTTTGCCTGCTCCACGTAAACAGGCGCGACCATCGTCGGATTAAGAGTAGTGGGGCTAAAATCGACTAACGGCCCACTTAAGGAAATCAAAATTTACTCTTTTAAATGTAATGGCTATTGTCGCACGAGAAAACGCAACTCTAAAAATATCTGTAAACGCCTGTTCTAGCCATCCGCGCAAGTCTTTCAGCCATGAATTTTGGCTACGGTCGACCGACCGGTTTTCCTTCGATCTTCCCTTCTATTATCAGGTGAAGAATATAATATCGCTCGCCTCTCATTATATGTCCTAAGTACTGCAACTTTCTCTCCTTGATTGTCTTGAGAAGTTACTTTTTTGATGTAGGACCTCTATGTTTCTCTTATGTTCCGCCCAAGATATCCGCTGCATTCGCCTGTAGGCGTACATTTCGAACGTATCAATTCGTTGTATTTAATTAGTTTCATTCTTTATAAAACATTTCTCGCCCTTTCACCCTTTTCAGGTATTTTACTTGTTTCCGCATTGCTATGGAGGCTAGGCCCCGGTCACACGATATCAAGATTACTATTGGACAAAGTGGTAAACACATAGATAACCACCAACCTACCCATGAATACTAACTCCTAGACTACAGATAAGAGCTGCACATCAATCAGTTTTTTCCAAATAAGCTTCCTCATCTTATCTGTTCATCTATTTTGTAATAGTTGCTTTTAAATATGCAGTAATTGAGAATCTTCTCATTGTAGTATTGCTAGAACTTTTTTTTATTGTTTTCGGCAATCCACATCAATTTGTAGAGGTTTTGCAAATAGTTCGTTGCATTTAATTAGCTTGATTCTTTATAAAACGTTTCCAGCCCTTTCACCCTCTTCAGGTATTTAAAAATCTGGTGGCGAAGGAAGAGACTCCTCCTGAGGATTGTAATTTTATAATGACAAATACTGTTAATGTTTAAATCCAGTGCAATAGAATTCCATATTTACTAATAATGATCATCATTATCCTTCCCATCAATTTTTTTTCCGGTACAACAAGCTGCGACATTCTTAATTATGAAAACAAAAGAACAAAACACCTATTATGCAATTAAACCAAGACACAAAGCGCCTGCTAGGTTGTTTTGTTTCAAACACCCACCCAGCGCGTGTGAAGTTCCCCTACTAATATTTACAAGTCATTTTCATGTCAATTATGAAAAGGACCTTTGAGAAGTACCGTTGGATGCACGTGACGCTCTGTTGTTTTCCTCTTGTTCTTAGCGTCTTTTGTTTTATAAAATCGTTTAGTGTACGACAGCGTGTGATTTTTTCTTTCAAACAATATTTGTAGACTCCAAGCTACTTACAATTATTAAAAAGTAGTAGATAATGATGGTTAAAAAATAAAAAGGACCTAGAAAACACAATAAAAATAGAAATAATACTTCAAAACGTCCACAAAGATAAAGTGATATACCTTTAGAATATCACCTAGAAATTTAACTACGACCACCAACGACATCTATAACTATCATTAAAATAATCATTTAAAAACTCATATAAAAACGTAGAACACCCAAAAGAGTGCAGATTAGCAAAATCTTTTTACACTCTTTGTTATTGTACGTGGTCTGGCTATTAAATAACAAGACTGGTTAGGCAAAAAGAGTTTCTCCTTCAATATACTTCCCCTCCCCTCGCCACACACGATTCCATACATTTTTTCCATTGATCGAAGCAATGCTGGAAGTCTTTCTTCTATGGTGAGAACCTTTAGGAGCTCTGCCGTTTTTTGCTTTACCGCTTCCATCGACTCAAATCGGGTCCCTTTGAAAGCTAATCTTTTTCTAACCTTTCTAACTTTTCGAAGAAATCTGAGCAGACCCGTTAATGCAAGATCTTTTGGTCAGTAGTCAGATTTTTTGGCACCAACTTCGCACAGACTTTTGTCATGTGTAATTCCTCGTGTATAATTTTTCTAACCGTTTCTTTATAGGCGTTTACAGCCTCGGCAATCATCCGGATGCTCAATCGACGATCTGCACGCACAATTTGGTTGATTTTGGTCACTGTTTCCAGAGTTGCAAAAGTTACATGGCTACCTGGGCGCTGGTCATCTTTAGTGCTCTCTCGGCCATCACTAAAGCTCTTAAACCACTCAAAAACATGCGCACGAGATAGAGAATTGTTCCCCTAGGCCTCGTGCAACAATTTATAGAACTCAGCCGTAGTTTTTTTCATTTTAACGAGAAATTTGTTTTTCGTCATACGTGGTTTTCGGTACGAGAAACAAACACGTTCGTTTCAAACCGCTACTGCACAAATACTATAATAGTGACGGAAACGTGTTTTGGGACGTGCATAGACAAGATATGTAGATACCCAACGCAGTATTCGTTTTTTACCCCAACCCTCTAGGCGCGCAGTCTCGTTATTTAATAGCCAAACCTCGTATTTTAATCAAGTTACCTTAAGGAATTTTACGTTGTGTGTAAAGTGTGTGAAACGTCATTGTCATTTTGCAAAATATTTTTAAAATTTTGATTGATAAAACACTGATTGTTAAACTGAATAAACATGGAAGAAGAATCTGATTGCATTCTCCTGAAATTGCCGATTTAACTCAAAACCTGCTTCCGGAAAAGTCAAGAAAAAGTCATATGGTGATTTTTTGGGTTGGTGTAAAACTGAAAAAATCAAAAATTGCACGGAAAATCTTCTTATTGTGTATTTCTAGAATTTTGTCGCAAATATGTTTATAATTCTATTTTCAACAAAAGTATTTTTTAATGTACATAAAAATGCACATAAAATATTGAATGATATATCCAAACATAGACAGTCGGAGAGCTGGTCGCCACTTCGACCAAGGTACTTTCATAAGGCTGAAACTTTTTCTTTGTGTGAAAAAATCAACTTCTTGTAGAGTTAGCGGGGTTGCAACAATATCCACTGTTTTTTGCATACGGCAAATTTTTTATTTAAAAAAATGTATCTTCACAAATCTGGCTTTCAAGTATATTTTTAATTAGACAATTTTGAGTATAAAAAGAAATTGCCAGATGATTTTCTCGCTTGAAGTATCCATACAATGTATCGAAAGTTGATAAGACGAGTAGTACCAGTGTTAAAATCCAATGAATTAGACAATACTACTTTGGGTGAGGAATTTTTAACATTAATTGAATTAAGTGTATAAAGATTTATGTGTAATATCACGTATTTATAATAATTTCTTTTTCAGAGAGCGAAGAAAATGTAGAGGACGACGATGTAATTTCGAGGGACGAGATTATTTTTGATTAAGACGGAGACGAATGATTAAGTATTGTAATTAAACAATTAAGCTTTTGTAAATGAAGAAAAATATATATGAAATTACCTGTATCATGATATTTTATTATAAAAGCCTAACTTTACAAAATAGTTTACAAGATGTAGGAATTAGATTTGGAAGATGGCACCACCCGTCTTTCGAACCATTATGTAGGTAGGTACTTGTAACCGAGCAAATCATCAGGCAATTTTTTTGTACTAAAAATTGTCTAATTAAAAATATAGTCGAAAGCCAGATTTGTGAAGATACATTTTTTTCAAGTGAAAAATTTGCCGTAAGCAAAAAACAGTGGATATTGTTGCAACCGCGCTAACCCTGCCAGAAGTTGATTTTTCTACTTTAAATATATTAAATAACATATAGGAAAAAGTTTAAGCCTTGTGAAAGTACCTTAGTCGAAGTAGCAACCAGCTCTTAGACTATAATGAAAATACTAGAAACAAACTAGAATATTATGGCATCCAAGGTGTTCCCTTAAAATGGTTCGAATCTTACCTTGCATGTCGAAATCAATAGTAAGAGCTAATGGTAAAGTTTCAAGTAAATTGCCAGCTAGTAGCGGTGTACCTCAGGGTTCAGTTTTAGGTTCAGCTCTTTTTCTGCTATTCATTAATGATGTCACACTTACGAATTAATTTTATTCGCAGATGACACCAGTGTATCCAGATATATAAGATAAGCTTTACCAACTCAACAGTGACTTAATACGATCCTCAAACTCTATCCAGTTTCTTGGCCTTTACACATAGAAAACTTGTTGGGGATCTTGTAGTTTGCACCTCTTCGAATCTATTTTCAAATTACAAAAAAGAGCTAGTCGTTATATTTTTGGTTTGAGTAGTAGAACGCATTGCGAATTCTATTATGATAAACAGAAAATTCTAACTCTCCCCGCTTTTCTCATTTTAGAATCTGTTTGTTTGGTTCGCAAACACTTTCACAACTCAAAAGAGAGACCCATTCATACAACTAGAAAAAAGAATTTGGACATTTACCTTAACTATACTTATTTCTGATCAGGTAAAAATTATTCAATCAGCTACTTTCGGAATTAAAAATGGCAAATAGTAATAGAAGTTTCTATAATTTACCATAGACTCAATAGAATGAAATAATTCAATTTAATTAGATCTATAATATAGATTATAGTAACTATATTAAGTCAAATTGTAAATATTTTTTATATTTTTATATTATCTAATATAAAATTGTGTTACATGCTTCTTGTATGCAGATATCGCTGCTACAGACGGACGGAAGTTCCATCTCCTGTATGAAGAAATTTATCTGTAGATTCTCAACATTTGTGTTGATTTTCTAATTATATTGGCTGTTAAATTTTCGTAATATATCTTTGTTTTGGTGTCTAGTGCTCACAATATTACAAATTAAAACGGTTATTATTTGGTGCTTTTTATGATTTATTTGATTGTGTTGCTTTATCCATAATCTAATGAAAATAAAGTTTATCTCTCTCTCTCTGGACGATAATATTTTTGAACAAAATTTGTGTATAGAGCAACCAACTATTAAAAATATATAAGCATGTCTAAAAAAGTTAAACCTTATTTGAAGCTAGGAATGAGAAAATTTGAAAAATTAGACTAATGGAAATTCGGAGCAACTTCTATTCTTTGGAAACTTTGAAAATATTTCTTTGTAGACATTTAACTTGGTGTTTTAATATATTACCAATAACAAAATGAGTATTAAAAAAAATTTGAATCATCCTTACCGTTTTACTTCTTATTTCCGTACTTATTTTAAATTATAATAATAAATGTATACGACTGCTCCTATTTTTCAACCTTTACCTAGTCATATTCCCATACAAGAAACAACAGTTTTTATCAAAGATATGACGTAGTGAAATATTCACAATGCCTTTTTAACATTTAACGCTTCTAGCATCTACCTTCTATTATCATTCAAATCGTAAAACAAATATTTGAACAAAGGCAAAGGAGGCTAACTCAAATTTTTTTCTTGTAAGACAAAAGCTGTGACAAATGGACAACCCTGTACATAATGGAATTAAATCTGGATCATTAATAAAGAGAACATGTCAAAAATTGACCCTTGTTAATGAGGGTATCATTCCCTCTACATGCTGTTAATCTAGTCTTAATAGGGGTTAGGACAAAAGGTTTTTAAAGGTCGAGTTTTTATACTCCCAATGGACAATGGAATAGTGACATATTTTTTTTATAATTTAATATTAGAATATTGTACTTATGTAAACATCTATTAGGTAACACCCGTAACAGGACTAAAAATAGGGACATAACGCCTAACCTCCTTTTTTTAGTTGCTGTCATATATATAATTGTACTCTGCTTTAAATTAATGCACATCTGAACATAATTATGTTTCAAATTTGTACTATATAACTATTTATCTAGTGCTAATTCATCTCACAACCTATCGTTTTCTCCTTTAAGACATTACAACTTCCTATTCGTCTAGATTCATATTAATAATACCACTTTAGTAGCCAAATCAGTCAATTCAACGGCGTTCTCAAGAGTTGGGCATCGCCAAGACCACTTTATGGCGATTTTCGTAAGGATCTTACTTTACACCCATACAAGATCAGGCTCACTCAAGAATTGAAGCCGATGGACCAGTCGAAGCGACGTACGTTCTCCGATTGGACTCTGGAAAAAATTGCAAAATCATCTTCAGCGACGAAGCTCATTTCTGGCTCAATGGGTTTGTCAATAAACAAAATATGCGGCATTTGGTGAGTGAAAATCCACATGTGCTTAATGAAAAACCATTTCATCTACAAAAGATAACTGTTTGGTGCGGTTTACATGCCGGCGGTATCATAGGGCCATATTTTTTCGTCGATGATAGTGGTCGCCACGTTACTGTGAATGGTGATCGTTATCGCAACATGATTATCGATTATTTTTGGCCCGAACTAGAATACATTCGATTTATTGAAGAACAAGTTTGATGAGCGTGTTATCTCAAAAAATGGACCAGTCGATTGGCCACCTCGTTCGTGCGATTTAACGCCTCTAGATTTTTTTCTTTGGGAATACGTCAAGTCATTGGTCTAAGTTAATAAGCTGACGACGTTGGAAGAGCTCAAAATCAACAATGAACGCGAAATAGCAGCCGTTTGCTGCAAATGTGCCCGCGGTTGCTATATGAGCGAAGTCAAGTTCCATTTATAAATGTTTTGAATGTACTTCAATTCCTTATTGGAAAACCCTTAATCATTCTTTGTATCAGCTTTGTTCTAAAAAAGATTCCCCTTTGAACAACAGAATAATTATAGTTCTACTTAGTCATTTTTGGTTCGGAATATACTTTTGTGGTTTAAGTACAGGATGTCTCATAACGATCCATCTACTTTAATTGGAAGAAAAAACATTATACCTATTTTTTTATATATTTTTTGGTATGAATTAAGAGATAAAAAAGAAAATTTTAAATGACGACCATCGTTGCCCGGCACTCCTGCTTCATTTTCAAAAACTTTTTGACGAAGTGGTCGAGGAATACTCGTGATCTTTTCTTCAATATTGTTTCTTAAATCTGTCAAATTTCGTGGATTATTCTCGAAGACCACGCTCTTAAGATAACCTCACAAAAATCACATGGGGTCAAGTCAGGGCTCCGAAGTGGCCATTCAATATCACCTCTTCATGAAATCACCTTTTCTGGGAACAACTCGTGCAAGCAGCTAAAAAGTGATGTGCGATGTTCCAGTTGAGACCCGAAAAAATTGCTTATCATTTCGACTCAGCGTGCAGAAGTTACAGTTACTGTAGGGTCCCGAGAGACCTACACGGTGACTTCTGAGTTATGCAACGTGCGTTTATGGAAGGTCTGTGGATTCTTTTCTCCCCAAAAACGACCATTTTGGCGATTTACGTATCCATCCAAATGAAAATGTGTCTCATCGCTGAAGAAAATGAAGAAATTGTTAAATATCTCTACATTGCATTCACAAAATTCAATCTTATAACGTAATCATTTTGTTTTCAGGCTTTACTTCTTATTCACTCTCGAAATAGTTTTGAGACACCCTGTATTGTGAATGTATGAATGTTATTTACTGAATACTGAAACGATACTGAATACACTGTTTACACCAACACTCACAATTACACTGTCTTTCGATAACCAAGTTATCGTCTTCAGAGACTGAAATTAAACAGTTTTCCTTTCATTCGTACAGTCCTTGTTTGGTACCCAATGATTTCTTCTTATTCCCGCAGATTAAATCATATGTTTTAGAGGTACCTTAATCAGTATGGAAAATTGATTCAAACGCATGCAAAAGTGCTTTGATTTTAATGGCGAATATTTTAAGGAACAAAACAGCCATATCAAGGTAGAAATATTTGTTTTTATTTGTCTATCTCAAAACTTACGCACCAACCCTCGAACTGGATCAACTCACCAACTCAAGTTAGCCGATGTATATTTTCATCGATCAGTTTCAACTGATTTATTATTCGGAGCTTGTACTACTATTTCAATTCATTCTACTAGGATTTCTAAGCAATGCAGAAAATATAATAAGGCCGATGGGACTACTATATGGGAGCAAGCGTGAATGCTTCAAAATCTGTCATACTAACGTTCAAGTCTTTTGCGCAGCCTCACTGTTCCAATGTGGAGCTACCAGTACATGTGGACGTCGCGTAAAAAAATCAAGTTTTCGCGTAACAAAACACCGACACAAATCAAGGAACTGGCGAAGCGTGAACGCATGAAAATTCTGTGAAAACCATCCAGTCAGTTTTACAATTAGTCTCAGTTTCAGTGGTTTGTGCCTACGTATATTCCATTCTATGCTTATTCGTGAGATAAAAAATTGAAAGTTTCATCAATTGGTACAAAAAAATTGTTGGATATGTGAGGGAAAATCGTTAATTTTAGTCAAGCATATTATATTTTGAAAATTCTAATTTTATTAAGAAAAGTTCAAGTATCATAAAATTGTTTGAAATGTGTAAGACATGCCCATTACTTCTCGATAACCACAAAAATAATATTCCCTCATTTGCTTTTGACTGCAATATTCGCAGATGTAAATCCAAAGCCATGAATACAATTGCAATGAGTAATTTTTTCGAAATTAGACTTTTTTCTATAAAATTAACTACATTATTATACCCAACATTATTTAGTTTCAGTGATTGTTCATTTTTAGTCATTTAAATCCAATACCCATTAAAAATTCAAAAGCGGAATGGTGGGCAGTTGGATACAATAGATCGAGCCCTAATTTGAAATGTGAAGTTTTTAATTTATATCCCCAGGCAAGCCTTTGTCGCCAGTTGTAAAGCGGAGAGCAATTTATTTTTTTAATGCTGTTGTAAATCTCTTGCAGCTTTTGTTCTAGTATTCAACATAGTTGTCGGGCCAGTTTCTAAATTTTATAAGAAATTAAATATATACATATGCAGTTGCTCATAGAAACCAGTGCGCTCCGATTAGGCCAGGTATTCAAGCATTTCCCCTTCGAATTCTTTAATGCAGCACCGATTTATTTGAAATTTTGACAGATGGTAGCGAGAGAACATTTTGAAGATCATCTAGTGTTCTTATTGGTGCCGAATGTTGCTGAATTTGCCATCCATTAAGGTCCGGGCTACATACAGGCCAATTCAGAGTGGGTATCTCGACCTCTTCTAAGTACTGCCGAACCATTCTAGCAACGTGTGGACAAGCATTATCGTGCATTAGAACAGAGTTGTCAACGATATGAGACATATAGGGCACTACATGGTGTTCTAGGATATTGGTTATGTAACTGTCAGCATTTAGTCTTCCATCATTCACTGGTACTAACTCCGTTCGACCCTCGAAAGAAATTTCTCCCCAAACCATGATAGAGCCACCACCGAAGCTTTCAGTTTGACAAAAATTAACCTGATCGCCTATATACTGGTACACGCCTATCTGATAAATACAGACAAAATCTTGATTCATCCGTGATTAAAAAATTGGATCAATCTTGATTATTCCAATTTGCGTGATCTCGAGCAAATTTCAATCTTGCTACTCGATGTTCTCTGGTAAGACGTGGACCTCTAGCTGGCGCTCTGGCTCGTATTCTTGCTTTTCTCGGCCTCTTTCGAACTGTTTGTAGGCTCAATCGGACATTACGAGCAGCCAACAGATCTGTTTGCAGCCTTCGAGCGGAGGTATGCCTAATTCTTAACGCCGTTAATCTCAAATAACGATTATGTACTACCGAAGTTACCCTTCCGCGTCATTGTGGGGGTCTTCTGGTTAGCTGCCCTGTTTCTTGGTAGCAAATAACAACTCAGGATATGGTGCTTTGTTGAACTCCAATTACCAATTAAGAAGATACCACCCTTGGTGAGTCAGTTCCGTCAATTGCTTAAAATTTCAGCTTTGCAGTCACTTCGCCTGGAACGTAGAAGCTCTAGTTTCCCGGAAGTTGCACGCCGATGCACCAGAAAAACGTCGGCAAAGCTCTAGATGGCATATTTATGGTTAAAGCCGTTTTTTGTAGCCTTCGAATTTCTAACTTTCGTTCTTGATTAATAAAAATGCTTTTGTAAATGTTTTTGCTTCTGTCTGTCTTACAATGAACGAAAAATTTCAGCGCCAAAATCGTAATACGAATGCCCACATCTGTTCCTCGGAAACCAAAAAAAAAATGAACCGAAATCTTATTTTATTATTCCATGCACACAGTCTCAGGCAAAATTTCGGAATGTCTTGAACACTTTAATTTGTGTAAAGCAAACATGTCCGGCCCACTTCGATACACCAAGAGCACCGCAATGAGATTGAGTTAGACCCCTCTTATGAGCTGAGGCCTCTAGTAGAAGGCGTTTGAGAGCTGCTCGCTTTGCTATCCCGAGAGAAAATGAGTTTTTCTTTGTTTCAAAACGTCTTGCATGGGTTTGTATAAGTGTGTTGGTTTTTCCTGGTATATCGGAGAAGATAAATACATGTTAATAGGATATTCAAAAGAGACTTGGAATTCCCAAAAGAAGGTAACTTGGAATTCCCTAGGTCAGGTATCGTCCAGTCAGGAGTAGAAGAATTAATGTTTTATTGAGGAAGTTATTCGACGAAATGTGTTTAGTATTATTAAATGCAAGACACAGGGCGTGGTCACCACAGATCCTCATTAAAAGATTTAGAGTCTAATTCTGATTACGGATGAGTCCTATATCGTTATTTTCCGTCACTACTTCCCCGTATGAAAAGTGGGAATTTTGTACGTATGCTGCCTTTCTTGAAAGTGATAACCGTTTTCAGAATAGAACTACGATTCCCGTTACAAACATAGTAGGTGCAGAGTCTACTACCAACATTTGAAGGGCAGATATTTGAAAGATACGTCGTCGGTGCGACAACGTGCGATCAGTCACAAAATTGTACGATTGTAGTAGAAATTTCGTTTTCTGAACAAAACATTTGTTTACTTTTTTTCGTTTAAAATAAAAATTGTTACATACAAATAACCCCTGTCATATTTTAGAAATTCATTTGCCAATAATTCAATTAAATGAAAAATTCCCTCTGAATGAAATATATAAAATCAAATTTCTTCCCTGGGGGACTCATTAGAACAAAAACTCACTAGTCCAGTGGGCACGGACCAAATCAGCATGAAATAATTTTTTTCAATTCTACCCTTCTTTCACACTGTTACTATTTCAATATAGAAAAGGCGTGCGAAAATTATGCCATTAACACTTTTTTAACAGAAGGAACATCTGTATGAAACAGAAAATTTAAGGGGTTCGAAATGGTTTCTAATAGTTGATCACGGGTGGTATCTGTCAATTCGACACCTTTGTATGTTTGTTATTATTTGAACTGTCGATGTTAATAGATATTTAGATGTGGGAATGAAGCAGGTAACAAACATATTTGAATATTGTTATTAAAATAACATCCAGCCAATGATGTAGTATGAAGACATCCTTATAAGACGGTTGATAAAAAATCAGAAAATGAAAAAAGTGATAAAACAGGTTAATTCAATGTTTAGTGGATTTTGTGAAAACTTAGTAATGACCAATCAATCTGAAATTAGTAGTTGTCGAACGCAAAGTCAGTCACTGAGAAAAATGGAGACTTTTAGTGTTTTTTTTTGATGAAAAATTTTTATTCAACGCGTAAAAAAATTGGTATATTCAGATAATTTAGCAATAATAAGATGAGGTGTAAATGCTTAAAAAAAATATTGAGTATTTAGCTGGAAGTTAGTCGAAGGGAACTGGAGTCGATTGAAGGAAAGACTCATTAATGGAAAGAAAACAAGATGTAGTCGAATCAGCAGACGGACTAAAAAATAATACAACCTAAAAAGGTAAGTGATGGAAATTATGGAATAATGAAATTTGAAACAAAGAAACTATAATCAGATTTATAAAAGCCAATGGCTGGACACACGAAACGGAAAAAAAATAGTTAAAAAACAGAAAAACTGGAGGGAAATAATGTGTAGTGAGCTTGAGTTAAGAAAAGAAGTGACATGCATTAACCCATAATACAAGATGTGTGAATGAGAATAATTAAAAATCATTTTTTTTTGATTTTGCTTTGTTTACCTGAGAGTCGTGACACTCTTTTACGTAATTTCTAACGTCTTCTTCCATGATTTTCCATCCAATGAATTGTTGATTCATTTCGTAAGACATTTTTTTGTGAAAGGTTTTTTTTTAATTCCGGAACAATTCTTGATACTTTAGGGACGATTTTTGATATCTATGTAGTGTAAACGAAATTCATACCTTCATATTGAAAGAGTCCGTAACGAAATAAATAACTCAAAAACTGATAAAATTACTGATTCTAATTTCAATATTGATGTAATTAATTGTTATAATTGTGTAATTAACAATCAAAAAATTATGTAATCATAAGACTGATTGTTATAGTATCTCTTGTAGGAGCCCCCAGATTTGAACGACGGGGCTTAGCTTGGGCCAACTCTAGGACGCCCAGCCTGTCGGCAAACCGATAATGGCCGAAGCCTAGTTGAAGTTTGGATGACTTAGCCCCGGTCATTCTATAGACAGCCAAGCCTCGCCGAACTTTATGTAAACTTATCTCGGCCATCCCATATTCACCCTAGCCTGACTAAACTTTGAATAACTATATAAAATTTTGTTCTAACATCTTATCCATAATAGGTAATCAAATATTAAAAGTAATATGAATAAAATTCTCTTATGCATAAAAGGCAATAAAAAATGGGATAAAAAATAGTGTCACCTCTATATATGTTTAATTATTTAACTAATATTTTTATGTACATTAACTAGTAGAGTGTATTAATAGAAATTTGTCATAAAATTATAATTTTATTAACAATATATTAAAAATCTATTTTTACAAGCAACCAGCCTGTCCCAGGGATGCAGACCAGTCTTGGGTTTATCTAGGCAACCAGGCCTGGATCAGGCTTGCAAACCAATCGAGGGACATTGTTATCATCCCAGAGTCCCACCAAAATAACGGCTTCAAAGCTAGTGCCAAAGTTGTACATACTTGGTGCAAGACTGGGCCCATCGTAAAATCTATATGGGATAGATAATTGTTTATTTTTTAACATTAAAAAATATTTTATAACACAATCCAAAAGTGATTGTACGTAACTTGTAGGGCTCTCGTAATCCAGCAAATTACCACTTTCTGAATTGTTACGTGGATTACTACTAAAATAATACTAATAGTGCCTCATTGTCCCTCCTGTATAAAGCTCTTACCATAAATTAAGGCATACTTTGCTATACGCTAAATCAGAGCTACAAGAGAAGAAAATTCATACAAAATTAATAAAAAACTTATTTTTCTCTAATGTGTTGATAAAATATATATTCGTTTGACCACCCTAACCTACTTCTCTGAATACCCATCTCGTTCATGTTCATTGGAAGTATTATCTGTCGATAGCGATACATATATGTGCATACTTGAGAGAACATAATACAGTATAAAGAAAGGAATATCACCCTTGGTATAGCATTACAATCTCCAGTCATGCGGAAGAATACTTTTGACGTGCTACTGCACCCGATACGGACCACCCTGTAGATTTTAAGTGGATCCAAAGGAGCATTCTTGCGATGCTTATTTTATTTTTTATAGTTTATTTATATGAGTTTATCGGTGTTGAAAATAGGATAAGCTTAGTACAAATAAATTGGAATAGCCTGAATGTTTATAAAGATAAATGGGTGAATGGTTAGATATGAGCAAAAGATAATGCATAAATAACACATTTTTATACTTCATTTCTCTCGATACGTTAGTTAAAAAAATTAAACTCGCAAAGTTTGGAATTACTTCTGGTTACTTCGTAGCCTTGCAGCACTCATATTAATTCCGTCAATTTAGACATTCGAAGTTACATAAAGCTGAAAATCAGTAAAATTGTTTAAAATACAATTTTCCCCATCATTTCCGTGTATGGAATAAATTTTATTCGAAGTTGAAGGTGAATAAAAAAATTATCATAAAAATAGATGAAAATTGTAGATCATAAAATTATCTCCAAAAAACGTATTAATACTTTCTTTCTACGAGCCACCGTTTCTGAGATATAATGATTCGAAAAGTTGTAAAAGTTGTATTTAATGGTTTCACCAATATATTTTCAGCAGTAAACTTTTCTTACAACATTGAAATGAACCAAGAGTTGTTGTGAGTATTTTAAGAAATTTCTGTTGACTGGTGGGAACTGTCATAAGTTCATCAAATAAATTATCAATTGACGAAGATGTTGCTAAAGTTCGACGATGTTGTTCTGTAGCTTTGGTATTTCTCGTGCAATCATTATAGCCATTAAATACGAAAGTAAATCTGAAACATTATAACTTTTTAAATCGTTATATCTCAGAAATGGTGGCTTGTAAGAGAAAAAGTAAAAATACGTTTTTTGTAGATAATCTTATGATCTACAATTTTGGTTCAAAGTATTTTCTTCATAAAACTTACCGTTTTGCTGAAAATTGCTTTTTTGACCTTTGACCTTGAATAAAAATTTTTCCATGCGCGGAAATGAAGGGGAAAATACAAAATTTAATTTTTAATTGTATATTAAACAATTTTAGTGATTTTCAGCTTGATGGGAGTTTATGTAGCTTCACTCTTATATTTTGATCTAATTTGATCGTACTATATATCAACAATTGCCATCATATTCTTTAGATTAATTTAATTTGGAATACTTATCAGCATATCCAACAAATATTTAACGAAAAATATATTATATTTAGTCGTCATGTGAATGATAGTCGATAATAAATATCGAAATTTGTGGTTAACAAGTAACATGTACGAAACAACAGATCCTTTTTCAGTGGTTTCCCGTTTCCTGGGAATGTTTTCATGTTTATAATTAATATTGGAGATCGAGTTCAGGTTCGCCGTTAATATCAGATGCCACCCAGGTGTGTGTTGTGTGTTGTATAAAACCAAAAATTGATGTCATTTTAATAGTAGCCGAAATCTTTCAGTCGTGTGATGAGTAATTCAATTTAAAAACAAAAAAATCTGTAAACATGTTTAATAAATCCAATAATAATG
Organism: Diorhabda sublineata; assembly: GCF_026230105.1. Taxonomy (NCBI): domain Eukaryota; kingdom Metazoa; phylum Arthropoda; class Insecta; order Coleoptera; family Chrysomelidae; genus Diorhabda; species Diorhabda sublineata. The sequence goes on along the minus strand of NC_079480.1, from coordinate 16,959,853 downwards.
TGTTAGTTTTTTTTTTGAAAAAATAATGAGATCTGGTTGTTTTTTCAGGGGAGAAACAATGCACGTAATGTCACGATTAACCAAAACATTTGATCTAATCTGTTTATGATTGAAATATCTTTCAACAATAATTTTTCTGTTAGTTTTATAAATTCAAAAAAAAAAAAGAATATAGCCTCAGATATTAACGTGTCACACATAAATAAACAAGGAAGTTGCGGTAAATATGTCAAATATGACAATGACATCACAAAGTTCGACATTTTTAATGGAGAAAACACTCAGACGGTATTTTCATACGAATGTCATTTCAATTCAGTTATTCAGATACTTGAAACATTTAATTTGGTCAAAATATAGAATTAAATTGCGGACATTTTCGTGTTATGATTTCTTATGACTTTGACGTAGATTAAACTAACAGCGGTGTGCCGAGTTTTGGTGATGGATGAAGCACCATCTCTAGCCACTTGTTTTTCCGAATTCAATCGTGGTTGCACATTGCTACATGATGAATTTCATGAACATCCTCCAAAATTATCTGTTGTGCCAGAAATCATCGATGTTGTGCGTAAACTGATATTGCAAGATCTTCATGTGATAAACCGTGAGATTGAGGCATATTTGGGCGTTATTTCCACACGTATACATTCAATATTGTAAAAACATTTGGCCGTCAAATATATTTGTTCGCGTTAAATATTGCATAATTTCATTAAAAAAAAGCTCGTGTCTATTGGTGGAAAGAAATGCTGAAAAAATTCAACCACGGTACGTAAGAGACATTAATAAGGTCGTGGAAGGCGACTAATCATGAATCTATGCATATACACCCGAAAATAAACAACAATTGACTGTATGGATCCTAATCGCGACAAATAGCACATACAATTTAGAACACTAATTTTTCCAAACTTTTTCACAGCGTATGCGGTCGTATTTCGCCAATAACTCTTGGTTTCAGATGTTCAGTTATTTCAGGTTTATTGACGTTGATAAGTGACTATAATAATCCCGAAGACAATAATTCAACGGGATTAAACCACACGATCTTAGTGGTCATTCTTTTATTAAAATTTTCTTGGAGTAAATCAAATGTAGCGCGCTCTGTATGGCATGTGGCTTCGTTCGTTGGAAACCTCATTTCAGCAAGATTAGTGGCAGCTAATTGAGGTACGGAAAAAATTCTAATCATGTCTCTATACCGTTCACTATTAACAGTAAAATTTCAATCATCATGCACAATAGTAATTTTTTGTAGATGTAATACTCTTTCAACAAAAACTTGTGGATTATTCTCATTCGAAATGTGACATTTCTGCTTATTTACGAATCAATTCAACCAAAAATGGGCTTCATCAAAGAAGAAAATTTTCCAGGGATATCTAATATTAATATCAGTTTGGGTTTCAGCCCATTCGGCGAATTGGCGGCGCATGCGATGGTCGTTTCGCTTTAATTCTTGCATAAGTTGAATCTTCAAAGCTCTGAAGCGTAAATCCTTTCTCAAATTCCATAAAGTGGAAGGACACAATCCTAGTTTCTGAAAATGATGACGAATTGTTTGATTTTTGTCTTCAAGCTTCTCCGTACAGCTTCTTTAATCTACACTGTTTTGCATCGATCTAATGGACGATTATGTACATCATCTAAAGGAAGAAGTGCACACGTTTGACAATAAGAATCAATACTTTAATAACAAATTTCAACAATTTGTAAACGTTACTCTGGAGTAATAAAATTTCAAACCAAATTAAATGAAAAGCTACTATCACCTAATAAATATGTTATAAAATAAAGCAGTGTTACCAATTCGAGGTTGTGAATCTTTAGAAAACATCTTAATACCGTACCTATTGAATAATTGCAAATCTATTATTTCAATGGAATATTTGTTTACATATACAAGTGAATTTCTTTATATATTAATTAGAATATAAATTTCCACAACATTTTACTCCTTAAAACTTTTTATTGAGACGACGTTTCTGAGTTATAGGACTTTAAAGTTGCGAAATAAGAACTTACATTTAATTATAAGTTAACAATCCGTAACTTTCACAGGGACAATCTTTACAATTTAAAGATGGCAAAAATGAATTTCTCAATCGATTTTTTAACAAAAAGGTACTCTTTGTTTAATTCCATAAAATTCATCGTTTAGGAGATATGTAGATTTTTAGATAGTTGTGCATGATAAGGAAACTGTTCGCCATAAAGAGACATACTGAAAAAAATTATCATAAATTGTAATTATATATTGAAAAATACTTATAAATAAAACACAATCAAACATTTCTAATTGAACTGCCATATTATCGAACATTACCTACATAAGGAAAAAATGGAACAAAAACTATAATAAATGTTCCCAACACTTCTACATACTTCCAAAGTCTACGGAGGATATTTCTTTGAACTTGGAAGGGCATTCCAAGATTCTGCCTTATAAAAGTCATAATAGAACTATATTTTATCGATCATTCTGTTCCTTGTGTTTGCCGGTGTTACACATACCAAGCCATGCGAATAGACATATTTTAATTATTAATCGCCTTCATGTTTTTCCTTATGACAGTAATATGATCTTGGATAGTTTTATTTATTATTATAATTTTCTCAGAATGTTTCTTCATGGCGAATGGTTTTCTTGGCATGTACATTCAAAAATCTATATATTTCCTAAACCATTAATTTCATCGAGTTAAATGTTTCTTTTTGTTAAAAAATCGATTGAAAAATTCATTTTTGCCATCTTTAGTTTGTACAAGTAACCCTATAAGAGTTATGGATTGTTAACCATTGGGCATGAGCCGCCCCTGACCTTAAGATAGTATTGTACAATTATTTATTCAGTGAAACACCCTACATGGACATATGTAATCCTCCATTGAAAATTTATAATGTTCTAATGTAAAATCTAGAAAATATACTTAAAAATAAGATCTGATTTCATAACTTTAAATGCCTATAACTCAGAAACGGGAGGTCGTACGAGAAAATTTTTTTATATGACATGCAATCTATCTTTTTGGTAGAGGGTTGAGAAGAAGGGTCACTAAGAAAAAAGTAATATTGTTTTGATTGAATGGTTCAAAGTAAAAATATTGACAAATCAATCTATTATTGAATTTTCTTAACTGTTATAGATGAAACAATAGAAATTGTAGTTGTTCAAAATATCATCTTAAAAGCTAATGACTTTATTACAGCAGAATATGAAACAGAATGCATTCTTACTATTAATTTCAATAAAACTAATAGTAAGGAGTGAGTATGAGTAAGTAAACAACATCGTTCTTTTACTAATAATTGTTAAATGCCTTTTATATCTTCTTAATAAGAAGTAAGTCATAAGCAATAAATTAAATGTTGTCCTAAGAAGAAAATGATTTTGTGGTATCACCCTCTTTACAACCCATCATAATTCAATCAAATGATGAGTCTAGTTCAGACGATTCTCACTACCATGATTATCTATAAAGATACTTTGGAATTAAAAGGTTTTATTTGCAAAGAATTTATTTTCCTTTATGGTTTTTGTTTTGAAATTTCGTTTTCTAGAAAAAGAAAACGGATGGATGGCGTACAAAAGGGTTCATTTCACGCCTGATACCCTGTTTAAACCAAACTCCCTTACAGTTAGGTACATTTTACTCGTCTATTTACGTTTTATAATTTAGTATTCAGTTGTAGCAAGATAACGAGGTATAATAATGAGTTTGTTCCATGTTCCAATTAGAACTTCATTTAAGTTTATCTGTCTAAATAACGGCGTATAATGCCGTCCAATTTATAATAATTCGATTTCCTTTTAACAAATACTTTCTCGTATAAAATAATAAATTTATAAAATGAGGTATCTACGCCTATGGTAGTTGGATCAAACAAAATAGTCGGCAAGGGATTTTTATAATCTGCAATTGATATTTGAAGAACTATACCCAGTTTGTAAATCAAAATCTAATTGGCGTGTTGGCACAGAGTTCTTAGACGTGTTTCATATGCCATGGGTTATTGATTTTTGATAATAGGTCTGACAAATATTCTAAATATGTTGCGGTTGAAATGTTAACATACCCGGTAATTTTGATACCCCAAGTCGTCAGAAAGCTTAAACACAAGATGTAAGGATATACTTTTTGGCTATAAAAATAGTAAGAACAGTTTTGTGGCATATGTGACGGATGGTTGGGGTACACTATAAAGTGCGGCACCTCACAAGTAAAATTTGTGTATAGTTTAAAGCTTCATGTTTATTGTATCTGTGCCATACTTTGTCTTAACGAATCCTCGTAAAATCGGTTTATGATGCATCAGGCGCCTATTTAGCTCTAGATTTTTCACGTACGGCCAACAACACTAGATTTTCATAGTCAGATGAAAATAATCGGCGGTTTATCTTAACAATTATGTTTATTTTTATCGTCTCTTTATGTACGATGTTATTCGTTTATTCTATTTAAATATAGTTACTTTACATACAGGATATGGGTGATTTTTTTTTAAATTCGTACCAGGGCACCACCAGATTTCATTTTATGTAATATACAATGTCTACAAAATGGAATACACACATAAAAATTGCAAAAATAATAGATATAGATAATAGAAAAAACTGTGAGTGTGGCAGTAGTGTGAGAATATTTTTAACTAATCTATTTTAAAACTTACCATGGTCACTCATTGATACTGACAAACTTATATTTTTTCAAATTATTGAACCCTTCCCATTATAGGGTTTTTATAGAGTCATTTTAAGTAACTTAAAAGAATGAATTCAGTAGTTCTTGCGACTATAAATAAATCAGTATAGCCGTAGCCTACATTTGCATCAGTTTTTTGTTTCGCCATATCAAGTATAACATTAGAACGATAGCTTGAATTAAAATTTCAAGTGAAACTTGAAAACATACTACATATGTAGATACTGTCTTATTTACCCTACCTCTTCGTCAATTTTTCCAACTGGTTTTACATCAAAACATAATATGGAAAAAATCTGTAACCCGATCTGACAATTGGTATATCGCACGAATACTTAATTCGTGCGATTTCTGAAACTGTAGGAATTTATCAGTCCGTACGTGAAGTATTTGTATATGTGTTTATTCTAAGTAGTTTGGACACTTTCATTTACATATAAAGTTTAACATTTTTAATAGTGAATGTACTCAGAACGTGTTCACAGAGTTGTTTACAAATACTTGAAACATTTTCGTGCGATGATTTTCTATAACTTTTGATAATGAAGCACCACCTCGAGCTGCCTTGTTGCCAGAAAACATCCTCATGTGACTTATCGTGACATACAACATTACATTTGGCCATCAAAAAGATTTGTCCGCGCTGGATACCTCATCATTTGACAATCGCTCAAAAAACACTGGAATAGATTGGTGCGAAGAATTGCGGAAAAAAATTACTAGCTTCTAAAAAGTTCTATAAGATCGTGGCACACGACGAAGCGTATGAAACCGAAACTAAACAACAATTGACTGTATGGGTCTTTCAAGACGAGTCTAACCAATAAGTTGTTAGCGCACGAATCAGTTCGGACCAAAGATGAAGATGAAAGAAATCAAGCGAATTTCAAACGTCACAAATTTTGATTTTTGATATATATATATATATATATATATATATTAAATAAGATCAAATAAAGAAATATATAGAAGAAAAATTGAAATTTCTTACATGGAAATATAAATATACTTGTTGAAAGTTTATTAGTGGAAAAGCATATGCAAATTGACAAAAAACATAAACAAAAAAGAAACCTGAACAGTAGAGTGGTTGGTACAAGGTCCATAAGAAAATACATGGTGTTTGAGGTAAGTATTGAAGATAGGTATCGCTAAAATATTTAAAAACTTTCCTATATATTTAAAAAATATTTTTTAAAAAACATTTAAGCCTCACTAACTATTCATACAGACCTCAAACAAAAATATACGAGGTGTGGCTATTAAGTAAAGAGACTAGCACTGTTACAAAAAAAATACGCATGAGCCAAAGATTAGCGATTGTCATCTATCTAACCTCATTCTTACAAAAGCGATGCCTAGCGTGTCTGTAGACTAACCAGTTTAGCCGTTTCCTTCGTTTGTATACATGAAACATGTAAAAAACTACAAATAAAACTTACAATTATTGAAACAAGGGTATGGTAAAGGATATTTGTTGCGTTAGGTTATCTTGTTCCTTCGCCTAAATATTCGTTCGATTACCGAATCTATAGGAATAGACAAAGAATGTGTGCGGCAAATTTGACATGATACTGTCCGTCTATCGCAAAACGATCGCAATTGAAATTTTTTTAAATTGGAAAATGTCGTGTTCCATGGTGACGGAGCCATATAAAAAGGTCTAAGAAGTAAAAAGTTGAAGAAAACAATCATACCGTGAAAGTATAACTGTAATTCACCAATAAAGACATAAGTGACTTGGAAAATCACTCCGAAGAAATATGAACAGCTAGTTTTTTCTGAAACATTTGCATTTTTAATACTCAAAAAAACTGTTTTTGATATAAATCAAATAAAATGTATATTACTAGCAAAACTTTCGAAGACCATAAAATATTTTTTTGTTACATTTCCAATGACTCTAGCATATCTTCATAGTCCTGAACATTAAATCTACTTACAATCCGCATTAGGAATTTCATGGAATAAATGAATATTTTGTGAAAACTGTACATGCGGGGAGATTCAAGAATGGCGTCCCGGCGGCGATCAATAAGAACGTCGCGACGTCATTGGCTAGGTCTCTACAGCGTCAATATTCGCCATTATGTATGCGACGTATAACATAATTTTGATGCTGGTATCTTCACTAGACTGATGATTGAATTTTACTCCCTATGTGGATGTACAATAATATTTTTTCCACTTTACATTGCAGATGAAAGTGAATGAAATTGATATGTATAAGATAAAATCATGCAAATCAAAATAAGTGTAGTTACCAATAGAAATTTATGACGAGTATTACCATCTTCCATTGTTTATATCAAAACTCGAAAATTTTCATTGGAAATATATTTATCAAGTAATTGCTCGAGATTCTATTCAGTGATAAAACATCTAAATTCAAAAATAAGTTCGCTGAAAATTAATACCTGAAAGCGTGAACATAATTTCATCAAAATTTAGTTCCTCACTCAAAAATGCGATTAGTTCTGCCCAAAAACAACATCAAACTGATAAAATTTTGTGAAATTATTATGGAAAAAAAGAATATTTGAGAACATAATATCAAAATGAATATTTCAAACTTTTACACAATCCAATTCCAGTTATGAAGAGACTTTGGTCCAGCAAAATGATTGTCATGCTCATGATTAACTAGAGGATCAAATACTTTCAATAATTAAACTTTTTCTTCACGTGTTGCGAACAAGTAGCATCGTAAATCACCAGTTGAAATATATGAGATTATTTGAGCCCTAATTATTATATTCTGTTTTTTGTCGTTATATCAATTTTTTATTGATAAGTAAATTATGAGAATTTTATTTTCAATTCTCATAAGTTGCCATTTGTCTAATGTGAGATTAGATAACTATCATCAAACTATTCTACATGTAGATACTGATATTATTGAATTTAAAAAAATTATCTTCCAAAAATTTTCATTATTATCGGCTCTTCGTATATCTACTTGCTCTTGTTTGGATACTGATACATTTTTTCTAATAAAAAATGCTCAATTGCAAAAAAAACTGATTTGAGTTTTTTTAGATTTAAGGCTATATAAAATGAAAATTTCAATACAAAAATTCACACATCTAGTTAAAAATAGACAAAACAATCAAAAGGACAGTAATCTCTCCGGATCCTGCATTGCTACTTTCTACCAGTGTTATAAAAGTTTGAATTTGACTAGTTAACTCATCTTCATTATCGTGATTTAGCTCCTAGTAGCAAAAGGGACCCGTAGGTGTTTCAGCAGCTGTGATAATAATGAGCTCGTTATCCTCATAAGCCGTTTTGAGGGGTTCGTCCAATTTTGTTGAGAGGGCTCTCCATTTTCTGCTGCTCTTCTCTATTTATGTAGTCTCTCTTCATGTTAAGTTTATCTGTTGCAATTCTTTGTCGATAGTTCATCTTCATATTCGTACAGGTCAGCCCCTTTTTCTTTTGTCTGTTGTATTATAATTTAATGCATCTATCTTTATGTTTGTTACTGGTTTCCGCAGTGTCTATCTTATACACATCCATTTTCGCTTCGTTATTACGTTTAATTTTGTCTTCTTACGTTATGTTCCGAAGGTGTCTATTAACTAATTGACTACCAAAATAAAAGCTAATTCGACTTACTCGAAGTATTCTTTATCCTGCTACTAATTGCTACTTTCTACCAGTGTTATAGAAGTTTGAATGTAATTAGTTAAATCATTTTCATCATCGTGATATAGCTCCTAGTAGCAAAAGGGACCCGTCGGTTTTTCAGCAACTGTAGTAAAACGATGAGCTCGCTATCCTCATAAGTCGTTTTCGCGGGATTCGTCCAATTTTGTTGACGAGGGCTCTCCATTTTCTTCTGATTTTGTCTGTTTCTGTAGCCTTTTTCCATGTTAAGTATATCTGTTGCAGTTCTTTGTTGATATTTCATCTTCGTATTCGTATATCAGCCTTTTTTTCTTTTATCTGTTAGCTGCTGGTTTCCGTAGTATATGACCTATCCACATCCATTTTCGCTTCGTTATTGTTACGTTTAATTTTGTTTTCTTTCGATATGTTCAAAAGGTGTTTATTACCTATACGATTTGGCCACAATTTCTAGGCATCTACTAACTAATTAACTACCATAAAAAAAGCTAATTCAATCTAGTCGAAGTATTCTTCAACCAGCTAACTTTATATTTTCTCCTGTATACTGTATCGAATTGTTGAGATCAATTTTGCTCTAGTATATCTATCAAAAAACATGAATAAAATAAAGACATTACTAAGAACAAAAGTGCAAACTAGTTATTAAAAATGTAAATGTTATTTGAAGGTTATCAGTCTATTATCGTGTGTTATCATACTTTCAGATTCATAGTAATTTTGTATGATTCATATCATATCATAGTGCGGTACTTGGTTGCTTTTTGTTATTAAAAGCTTCGTTTGGACACATTCCGAATGTATTCTGAATATATTCTTGACGTGTCAAATGCGCATGCTTTGTTCAGAATATATTCTGAACATACGTCCCTCCACGAATGATTTATGAACATCTAAAATAATAACTTGAATTCAAAGCTAGCCCGGATAATAAAATTTATATAATTAACTGGCCGAAGGTTTATTCTTAATATTTGTAAGTACAAAGTCAATTACCACGTTTTTAAATACAATCACGTAGAAAACCACATAAGTTCAAACTGCGTATGAATCTGGTGACATATTCTACCGCGAACAAACCTTTTTTAAACCTACGTTATGATCTAAGCTTTCCTTTAAGAGGCTAGTTTCACTTTTTTCCAGGTTTAATTGCCAGCGTTACTGATTAGAAGAAAAAATTTATTCTAATATATAAAAAGAAAATCAATTCAACAAGGTTTTCATCCCTAATTTTAATATGCATACCCTTGAATCAGCGTGCGTAAGTTTATAGAACAATAACCTAGTTCGAAAATATTTAAGAATAGATAAAAATATCAAAAAGCTCATTCTATCATCGTATTATCCAAATAAACAAAAAGGCTTCTAAGAAAAATCGACCCATCATAAAATTTCATTACAAGATTTTGTCAAATAAACTAGATTTGAAATTGGAATTTTTAGGTATTTACAGTAAACCAATGAATAACAACCTTCGAGGGAGTTTTATGGTAGTACAATAAAAACGGTTCCATCAACTGAAGGTACTAATAAAGTTTATGACCTTATAGATAAATATATATTTACAAAGGTTTATTTGCTTGTAAGGATTTTGTTAGATTTTCGGTAATAACAAAGATTAAAGGGACTAGAAGAAATAAACTAACGGGTTTAAAAGCACCTTAATCTGCAAATGTCTTAAATCCAAAAGATGCGAAAATGAGTTATTGGTAGCATGGAAAAAATAAGCGATGAAATGGCAAAGGAATTAGGTATATCCAGAAAAAATTCTGCGCGGTCAGCGTAGCCAAGAACGAAAATCCTGACCGGTTAATCACGTGACGCAAATATTTTAAATTCAACAGTGTACTTGCAAACTGGCGGACAGTAAAATATTCAACTCAAGCTGAGTCATTATTTATTTTTTTTTGTTATATTTGTTAAATTATTGGATATTTATGGAATTTTAAACGTTATTCTATATAATCTATATAAAAAAACAAGAGGCTATAGAGGAAACGAAGAAAGACCTCTTAGATGATGGATATACATGGTGTTCACTATAGACCTGGAATCGTAATGCAGACCCCATTATTAAAAGTATCAACGTTGTATTACAAAAGTAAACTTGTGCATAATTTTACAATCTACAATAATAAATCAAACAAAGGCTGATGCTTTTAGTCGAGCGAGGTTAATGGAGGATTAAATGCAAGTGAGTTTGTTCCTATAATTGTTAAGTTCCTTGAATAACATGCAGATTAAGATAAAACTATCATCTTATAGTCAGATAGCTGCACCAATCAAAAGAGGGACGTTCAATTCTCAAACGGCATCATAAATTCGGTCAAACTTAAAAATTTTACCATTATTCAAAAATATCTCGAAAAAGGCCACACTCAGATGGAGGTAGACTCCATGCAAGTCGCCGTAGAAAAGATGAAGAGAAGAAGAAACATCATATCAATTCCTTTCGATTACGTTGAAATTTGTGCGACAGCCAACAAGACAAATCCTTATGAAGCTACCTACTTGTACTATGGCTTCTTCACAGATACGGAAGAGACGAGAATAGAAACTTACAAATCAATCATACCTGGAAGAAAAGCAGGATACCTTTGCGTGGTAGATACTCGTATAAGTCAGAAATACAAATAACAAAACAATTGACTCTACATATCACCATGTTTACGACTCTCTGGCGCACTTATAAAAATCAAAGAAATGAACATACTTACTTAGTTACAATTATATTGAGAAGAAGCAAACTCTTTACTAAACTAAATTTTAATTGAATATAAAATACTAATAGCTGCTAAAAACTTATGGAAAAATAGTTAAATCCCTCATAGGTACAACATGAGTTTTGGAAAATGTCTTGATTCCAAAAAGATCATAAAGAAGACAAAAAACAACTTTTTCAATAATAGAAGGGCGCCTAAGAAGTAGTCATAAGATAAAAAAAGGAAGGAAAATGCTCATAAAGTTTTTAGCTACTTTGTTTGAACAGTTTGGTCTCCCCTGACAATTTGTGGTTTTGGATTTAAGGCATTTAAACTAGCATTAATCAATGACTTTTTTCTTGTTGTCATGATTTCCTATTATTTAGACCTCAAGTAAGATGTCAATCAATTTTTGAACCATATGTTTTAATAAAGTATAATACATGATAACGTGTTGGTTTAGGATGTACTGAAATTTATAGTTATTTAGCTAAAAATTTCTAGAATTTAGTTAAAATCACATCTTTTGTGTCCTTTTTTTACATTTCGTCTTTTTAATTTTTTTTATTCAAAATCAATATCAATATCATTAAATTTAGATAGTAATTAGTTTTGATTGCTTTTGTTAAATATTTTTGTATAAATAATGGTCAACAAGGCCCATGGACATTCAATCATATCAGTTAGATGAGAGCAATAAATTAAGAAAACAACGCAACTTACCTCAAAATAATTTTATTAAAAATAATAATTTATATATATATAATAATACCCAAAATAATATAATAAATATCAATTAACAATTTAATAACAAAATGTCATTCCAACTTTTACCGTAAACTAGCAAAGTATCAAATATGATACGTTCACAAAATGTATTTTCTTAAACAGAAAATCACGATTTTTCTTTTCCATAATTGCAATCAATACAGTATTATGAAGTTAAGACAATTTACTGCATTCCAAAAAACACTACTTATATTATTTGTACAATAACAAAAAACAATTTAAATTTTTAGGATGAGACGCCATTTCACTGATGAGATGTGAGCTATCGAAGTTTTTTGTTGATAAATTTTGTTATAACTTTCGTAACCAACGCATTCACAATGAAAATGCCTTGACCTGATAGAAAGATACAGGTCCAAAAGTTTACCGCCGATTTTTAAAAAATTATTGAACAGATGGTATCATATGTGATACCATGCCCGTTTAAAGGTTGATATCGATCCGGGGTATTTAAAATCTAGGAAGCTATAACTAAATTCTCATATACCAAGTTTCACTGATTGTACATATGATTGTGTGGGAAAATGATTTAAAAGATGTTTTCAATATAGTCCCTGTAATTCCACGAGTTGGATACGTCAATTCAAATAAATTCTTTCGATCTGAATCATACTACCAACATCGAAGATTACGAGATAAATTAATTTCAGTGTAGTAGCTAACCACAGACGCCGTTTGCTTCACATTTAAAAGGCTTCGTGCGTGAGGCAGTTTTTACCGTATACGAAAAATTAATTAGGTCCCTGGCTTGCTCGAAACACCACAGTTTCAAAAGTATAATTGTTTGGGGCATCGCCAGAAGCACCTCTTTAATCTGAAGGCGAGGACCTTGTATACGTATCTAGTCCACATTACCCAAAATTTGTCACTAATCATTCACTTGCTTATTATAGTTACACCGACAAAATAATTCTTAGTTTATAATCAAATCTTCAAAAAAAAAACGAATAAACTTGCTCCTCATGGGTTAAATCGGATTTTAATTACATAATAAAGATCATAGAAGAGACCCGCTTGATAAAAATTAAGCTTTGAAGCTTGTTTTTAATGTTTAGTTTCTAAAAAACGTGAATAATAGGAACAAACTCAAAATTTAGATCTTAGAAAACACAGCGATAGACTACAATAAGATCTGAAAGGGCCCCAGTACAATAGTAGTGGAAAACCTCCTTTACTTAATATCAAATTATTTATTATATCCAATTTCAAATTAAGCGTTTGAAATATCTTGAAATTAAAGTAACGATTATTTGATAATATTCCAAAAACACTAATAGAAAATAAATATTAAATACCCTACCTTGCCCGGTTCTTTATCAAAATCGATTTCCTTCTCCGGCATATATCCCGAGGTAGGTGGTGCAAAAACTAATTGTAGGTTGGTACCGGTAGCTGCAAATGCAATTTCGGTGTGACCTTCCCTGCAGGCGTTTTGAAAACGAACCATTCGTTCTTCTTGTGGTCGATCTCGATAGCCTGTATATCGCACCTGAAAAATAATGATAATCATAGATTAGAAATACTTGTGTGTCCAAAAATTTTTTCACCACTTGGATAATTAAAGGTGGGGGAGATATGTTTCTTAAAAAAATGTAAAAATTCTGTATGAAATCGAACGTTCATTCTACCAGTAAGATTGAACGAGGAAGATATATGCTAACTTACCAATAAATAAGAATAAAAGCGGAAGAATGTGAATTTCTAGAAGTGAAAATCATGATATCTTAATATGGGAGAGATACAATTCTCAGTAATCGTCGGATCAGTGTAAACAAAAAAGTTCATCGCTTATATCACATATTTATGTACATCAAAGTTCTAATAAAATAAGAGCGTGGCAGAAGGGGAAAAAGACGAGTAAACGTTAACCAAATTATAAACACTACTCCCCCTCGCCTCTTTTTGCTACCTTCTGAAATGTATAATCAACGATTTTAAAGAAATTCATTGATTTATCATATGTAAGTTGTACCATGTAATGTCTAAAATAATGGAAATCATATGTCTCCCCCGCCTTAAATTTACTATTTGTACCCTCAGAAACAACCCCAAATTTTTTGAAGCGATTTTTGGCTGGAGCCCCAATTCTAAATAATTACCCAATTGTGTAAATAAGTTAAAATTTCCTTCTAGATTGTTAGAGAATTTTAGATGTTCCTGTAGTTTTAAACCAAATAATTCTGGACAAGGTACAAACAGAATTAATGTAGAAGGACTTAATCTTCCATCCAAACTAAAATATTTTGTAACAAGTATGCACTAGTTCATTACGCCTTTTATATAAATTTTTAACCCTTTCGCTGCGCAACACGTTTTGGGATATTGTGCTCTCTGTGCGCGTATGTTTCAATTATTGCGAGTTTATTCGTGTGGAGCAGTTTGTCGCATTTAGATGCGGCGGGTTTGGGTATGTAGATCAGTCAACAATCAGTTTTTGTATTTCAAAAACATAACTGTTTACAAACAAATACGTTAATAATTTTTTTTGTATGATAAACCGCAAAACAAGGTACAACGCATAAGGAAACATTACAGGATTCGCATACGTATCGAGATTCCTTTCTCTTTTTTTGTTTTAAACATACAATGCAACGTTTGGTTGGGTTCGGTTTCGATTCTGTTGCAGGTAGAAATGTTGGAAAATGTCTAGCTGATAACCGTAATATAGAATTGGCATCTTCTGTTTTATCAAATTCATTTGAAATTCTCCTACTGAATGTTTGTTTGCAGTTAATTCATTGTAAAGTATCAAATGTATCAAATTAATAAAAACATTCACTTATAACAAATAGTCCGACACTTACTTCACAGAATGCTAGAGATATATTATGTATATGGACACGTCTGATTTATTCTGACGGTGACGCACAGCGTCAATTCAAGTTGAAATATGCTTAAACGTACATAATAATATGTAGCGAAAATAGTCGTGTTGAGCAGCTAACTATATTAAAACAAGTCAATTTTTTTTGCGAGTATATGTATACGGTTAGAGTAGCGAAAGGGTTAAACTTGCTTAGTCTTTGATATCGAAATAGAATTAATTACGTTTAGAGGAAAATTAAGTAAAATTAATTGTAAATTTCTTCAATTTCTTAGACTTTTTATATATGTCTATGTTTCTAAATCGTCTTGATTTTAGGTCTCTTATGTTTTAAAATTAGTTTTTTTCAATATATTTTGATAAAGACTGAAAGCACATCAAACTAAAAAGTTGAAAATATTTTTTTCTACATCTGTTTTTTTTTCATTCATAAAGAATGTAATTTCTGAATCGGTCAAAAAGTGTGAAAAAAAGTGCCGTAACGGTTAATTTTTTCACGCTTTTGCGTTAAAAAAAGTGCCGAAACGTGTTAATTTTTAACGCAATTATAAAATTGTTTTATCAAAATAATATCAAAAACGCTTTTTCTCTCATATCAATTCGTTTCTCCGATAAACTGTTACACTTTTATTTCTTGATATTCGCGCGTGGAAGTCTTCAACAGTTTGATCGACTTATTCAAAACTGAAAGGTACCTTAATAGTAAATAACGACGTAGACATCAGTAAATACTAAAATTATGTAAAATGAAGTGCAACGATATTAATAATTATTATAATTTTAATTATCACGTCGATTTACTGTTATTGGTGAAATATCTATCAATTGATTAAACTTGGTAAAAATTTATAAAAAATATAACCAATGACCCACAAATGTCAGAATAGATCATTTCTTTTCGCAAGCAATGGAAAATGCAAAACCCAAGTTGTAGGTATCAATACCTTTTCAAAAATTTTCTCGTTCATCGCAACACAACATCCAAAAAAGTATGTCAATTTAAGTACCAATAGTAATGTAGTAGCCCTCTTCACTTCAAATTAAAAAAGCTCATAGTTGTACTTTTATTATTACTATTACAAAATAAAAATTGATAGAAGTTTTGTTGAATTTGTTCAAGTCTAAGGACGTAGAAGATTTTTTGTATGAAACTCGTGAGTAAAGTAACTTTTTTTACTCGTAGGCATTGTCGTCAAATGGTCCTACTCGTGAAAAAAAGTATTACTTCACTCACTTGTTGCATAAATAACTATTTTTAAATAAGCTTAAAACAATAATGAAAAATACCAGTATTATTGTGAAAAAAGCGTTGGGGGAAATTTCTCCCTCATTACGTAACCTTTTTTTTTTATTTTGTTCGTTTTAAAGTCTACTTTAAGATTATTTTGGTTTGAGGGTTCAGAAACGGCCGGAAATGTTTTTTCGTAAATCAGCCGTAAAAACGAAAATTTTAGAAAAAATCATCGAAATTGGATGATTTTACTATTTTCTAGAGCCAAAAAATTAGGGAAAGTATAATATTACCAAGTCCCCTGATACCGTGTATGTAATTGTTTTTGAAAATTATAGGAATTGAAAACGCGAGATTTCGTAAAGCCAGACAAATAATAATAAAAAAATCGATCAATGTTTGTCTCTCATGGTATGAAATGGTCTGCTTAAAATATTACATAACATGATTTTGTTTTTATTTTGTTTGTTTTAATGTCTACTTTAAGATCTTGGTTTGCAGGATCAGAAACTGCCGGCAAACCAGCTTAAAATCCATTGACTCCGACCTCATTTTCGATAAATAAAATTATGGTCAATGAATATAATCTAGAATGAATGTGGAAATACTATTTTTCTATATTGATTATAATTTTTACTTACGGTTTGCGCCTACGACTCATATTCTTCTCGATGATTAACAGGTATTGGTATACATTTTTTGTAACACTAAAGATGATACCCACTATCACTAAAAGTTTAAACTTACGTTCGCATATTTTAAGTTTTCGTCTAAAGAATGAAACGGTTTAACATTTCTTAAAAGATTCTTGTTTCAAAGAAAACGGAATAATCTTCTCCTTAGTGGTAGTATTATACATAAAACGGTTCATTCAGTATTTGTAATAATTTGTAAAAATCGAGTAGGAAAAGTTATAAAAACTACAGAAAGTACAGAAACTATCGGAGTTCTAGAAGCAACTTCATTATGTGTATAAAATAAATATATATATATATATATATATATATATATATATATATATATATATATATATATATATATATATATATATATAAATAATATATATAAAAATAATTTTATAAAAAAAGTATTAATCGAAAATTTTAATCATTATTGAACAATCATATTTCCGCAAAGAAACATTTAATCTAGATTATATTCATTGACTATAATTCTATTTATCGAAAATGAAAGAATAGTCAATAGATTTTGAGCTGGTTTGCTCGATATTTCCGGTAGTTTCTGTAGTAGTTTCTTAAAGTAGACATTAAAACGAACAAAATAAAAATAAAATCTTGTTACGTAATGAGGTAGAAATTTCCTCTCTCCTCACATATTTGACAAAAAATGCTTGCTTGACTCTACCGACCAAAAAAATTTGTTTGCGAAAATTTTTTCTGAAAGAGAATGAAATTATCTATCGAATACATTTTTTTATTAATTATTATTTTTGTTAATTTTCCTGGCTTTGCAAATCCACGCAAACCTCGCGTTTTCAATTCCTATAGTTTTGAACTATCAATTTAAAAAAAATACATAAACGGTATGAGGGGACTTGGTAATTTTATACTTTCGCGGTCGTCTCATTTTTTGGCTCAAAAAATCAAAAAACTATCCGATTTTTTTTAATTCTTTGTTTTTACGGCGGATTTACGAAAAAAAAGATTTGGGAAATGGGTTGCAAGGCTTTAAATGTTCATGAAAATGCAATCATTCACGTATAATTGTTGATAACTTTTTTCCAAATAATCAAACGAAGTTTTTATATTTTTTTTCATAATCTATACAAAAAATGAACAAATTGAAAGAAAAATATACAACAATGTAGATTTATCATGTTTTTACATTTAAAAATAATAACAATTTAAGTAATCATTGAAGTTAAATGAACAAAAACATTCTTAAAATCACTTATTGTAATCAAGTGTTCAATATCAAAAGTTAAATTTGAAAAATTGAACATTTTCACCATTAAAAAAATAGTATCTTACTAATGTTAGATATAGATAAAAAATGAATGAACAAATATTTTTCCTATTTTTACCAAAATGTTCGTTTTCTTCTGAAGATTAACAATAAAACATATGAACTGCGTTTAATGCTTTGTAAAAAAGTTATGAACGATTATATGCGAAGAAGTGCGTTTATATTCACATTTAAAGTCATAAAACTATATGAAATCTACAGGTGAGATAATTTCCATATTTTTTTCGTAAATCCGCCGTAAAAACGAAAAATTAAAAAAAATTCATCGAAATCGGATGATTTTTCAATTTTGTAGAGCCAAAAAAAACGAGGGGACCGTGAAAGTATAAAATTTCCGCGGACTTTTTAGATTTATGGCTCATGATTGATGCGATAGTAAAAAGTGAAACTAAAAAACACAATGTTAAACAACTCAAAGATCATCCTTCTTTTCAATATTTTGATATTCTTTTATCTTCGCCTATTAATGTAAGTTCTTGATGAATGAATTTTTACAAGAGATTTTTTATTTCGTACTTTTATAGTGTTAAATAAAGATTTGAGAAATTATTCTTTTTTTATGGTTCTATATCGTCTTGATTTTAGTTCTATTCTGTTTTATAATTAGTTTTTATTATAAATTTTTAAAAGACAGATAAAAATTTGACGTTTCAAAATATTTAGATGAAGATTGAAAGTAGTCGAAAGGTCAAATTTTTATGACTTTCACAAATTATAAAAAACCTAATTTTAAAACAGAAGAAATATACAATCAGGACAATTTAAAAATATATATAAATAGTCTAAGAAATTAGAAAAATTATTCTTCATCTTAATATGCATAAAAGTGAAAATCAAGGCACCTAAGTTTACTTATGAAATCAATTAGTCAAAATAAAAATTTACTACAATTTCGTTATGCATATCTTTTTCACCGCACTATTGTAAATTACCAAAATTGTGAAAGAATAATTTTGCTATATATATAAATTTAGAAAGGGAATCAAGTCGGCATTGACCATAAACTACTATAAAATATTTATTTTGTTATGTTTTCCTAATCTTGATATAATCCGATTTCAAGGAAATAAAAGCTGGTTATGGATTACGCTTAACTGATGACTAATCTTTTTGTCGACTGCGACCGGATATACTTGACATATTTTTCAACTTATTCCAATTAAATTGTACAATAACATACTTATACAGAGTTAATATATTATATAATAAATTTAGGAATGTTTGAATCAACAGATTATACTGAATATATGGGAAATTTAAAGATTCCGTCCATTCAATAATAGTCCATTGAAATGTTACAATTTAAGAACCGAATATTGCATTTTTTAGAAGACGCAATTTTATTTTTGGGGCATGTGTGGGGGTCAATAGAAGCTCAACCTCAAGTTTGTGGGGTTGCCACCCTTGTCCCCCGGTCCTCATCTTGGAAAAAGTGGTGTAAACACCTTTTCACGATATCTCGGAAACTATGCATCCGCGAAAAAATTTGTACAGACATAATTAGTTGCAAATTGTATTGCCTACAAATATGTTTATATAACTTTTTGCCCCAAATTTAAAATTAAAGAAGCAAAAAAGTGAGAAAATTTAGATGAAAACTTTTCTTTTTTGCTCTATTACATTTTTTATACATTTTACAAAAAAATTACTTCAGACCAATCTAGTAGATTATTTTTCGAGGAAAATTTTTCTGTTAATTTTTTTTAATTTCATTCATTTATAACGCTGTTACAGCGCTCCAAATTTGACCGGGTTCGTCAATGCTCATAAGAATCCGGTCAAAACGAAATGTTTAACTAATGTTTTCGATTCAGCAGCATTCAGATACATTTTCTTCAAACTACTATAAAAATATTTCATAATAAATAATAATAGCACCCGATGAGGCAATTTCAGATATCGTATTTTCTTGTCACTATTCCTAAAGAATTATCAGACTGAACTGAAATTATATTGGAACTAAAAAAACTCTGCACCTGGGTGTAATGAATTAACTGAAATGGATATAATTGACCTTAAAGACTTTATAGTAGACCCAATAGCAAAACTAGTTAATATGGCATTAACTACGGGTGTTTGCCTAGCAGAACTTAAAGTAAGTAAAGTTTGTCCAAATTATAAAACTGGCGACAAAGAATTAATAAGTAACTATAGGCCAATTTCTGTTATAAATGTTTTATTGAAAATTCTTGAGAAAGAAATTAAAAAAAAGGATGATTCAATTTATGATTAGTAATTCACTATATAAACCAAAATATTAATATTAACCCTATTCTCACACTGAATGGAGAACAAATAGAATGGGTGGAAAAATATAAGTATATTGGTTCAATCAAAGACGCTCAAATGAATCCAGACGAAGAAATCAAGATCAAAATTGAAATGGCTCGAAAGGCATTTGTCAAACCTCCACGTCAGAATAGGATTCATGGAATGTTATATGTGGTCAATACGGAATGGAAACTTGGACCTTGAAAGATCAAATGATCAAAAAACTTGAGGCATTTGAAATGTGGCTCAATAGACGCATCTTGAAGATACCCTGTACTGACAGAATCACCAACGACGAAGTAGTAAAACGCATTGGTAGCAAAGCTGTTGACAATTATTAAGATAAGAAAAACATCTTACAACAACAAACAACAACATAATGCAGAGTAGAGGGAAAGAAAGGCATCGGCGGGAAAAAGAAATCTTGGTTCCGTAACATAAGAGAATGGAAAAATCTCAGTGACGGAGAATTATTTCATATTGCGAGGGACAGAGGCACATTTAAAAACGTGGTCGCCAACCTTCAATGACAAGAGGGCATGAGAAGTAGAAGAATAAATTCCAGTATGGTTTCATACAAAAAAGTTGTACATTGTCTGCAACTTTTGACTATTTTGTAATAAAAGCTTTGGATCAAAAATAGATTGTGGTGCGGTCTCATAAGATTTAAGCAAAGCATATACTTTTAAAGAAAGTGTTTAATACGGGCTTTAGTATAAGTTTTGTTGCATTATAGAATTATATTTAAAGGGACGGAGCCATTTGTTAAATTGGGTAACACATGTAACACAAAGTTACATAATAATTTGCAGATGATACATTTGTTGGTGTGAGGTACTCAGAACTGAACAAAATTTTTAAAAATTTGTTTTGCATGATTTGCATTACATTGAAATTATTTTTCCCACAGGCTCCTCAAATGGGATAGGAAGAAAGCTGAGTATATTCTTACTCTTAAAAGAAAAATAATTTCTACATCTATAAGTGACAGGAATTCTCCGTTAATTAGTTATTCCATTTCATTTTCACCTGTGTACAGGGTCCTTCACGACGAGCTGAATCGATATGCATATGGGAATGTACCGGGACTAGTGATCTGAAAATTTGCTTGCATGGGTTCTCCGAAATGCTTGTTTCAGCTAAAACAATTTCACTTTTTTGAAACTTCTTCTTATACCCTTCGAATATACGCGAAATTTCAATATAACTGTATATGAGGCATCGTATGCCTAAAGTCCACCATTTTTTAATTATTTCACATTTTCGAAACTTTTGGACACATGCAGCCCTCCATTAAAAAAAATTTTATTTCTAAGTTTGAGTGAGTCAGGTCTAATATATATATATATATATATATATATATATATATATATATATATATATATATATATATATAAATATTAGACCAGGCTCACTAAAACTTAGAAATATAATTTATTTCATGTGTGTGTATTTTATGTGTCCAAAAATTTCGAAAATGTGAAATAATTAAAAAATGGTGGACTTTAGGCATACGATGCCTCATATACAGTTATATTGAAATTTTACGTAGATTCCAAAAATTTATTAAAAATCATATCTTTCCACTTAAAATAACGAAATTTGGCTCCACTTCCGGTATAACCGGAAGTTTCAGGAGACTGAAATTATTTTAGCTGAAACGAGCATTTCGGAAAATCCATGCAAGCAAATTTTCAGAACATTAGTCGCTGTACTTTCCCATATGCACATCGATTCAGTTCATTGTGAAGGACCCTGTACACAGGTGAAAATGAAATGGAAGAACTAATTAACGAAGAATTCTTGTCACTTATAGGTGTAGAAATTATCTACTTACTCTAAAGAGTAAGAATATACTCAGCTTTCTGCCTATTCCATCTGAGGTATCTTTTACCCATTTGGAGAGCCTGTAGGAAAATAATTTCAATGAAATGCAAATAATGCAAAACAAATTTTTGAAAATTTCATTCAGTTATGAGTATCTCACACCAAATGTTTCACAGGAAGAGTTGGAGATATTTCAGTTAGAATCCTCATTGCAACTTGAACAATGTAAACTTGTGTATAAAATATTAAATAAGCTGCAATAATCAATAATATGGTTAAATATTGACTTTATGGGATGAAGTTTGGTCATACATTGAATTGTTTAATTTAATTTGGTCAAAAAATAGGTCAAGTTGAATTTGGCCACAAATTCTTCTTCTAAGTTGCATTTATTGAAAATTTCGATTCTTTTGAGCTTTATCTGGTAAAAAAATTTTTTTCTAAGAATACGTTTTCGTTACTAGAAAGCCTTTATTTTAAATATCCTATGAATAAAAATTAGTTTTTAAACCAGGTGAAAAACTGACATTTCGAACTGAAATAGTTCGAAAAATCAATTTTTTACCTGTATTAAAATTGAAACAAAAAGTTTTTAATCATTTTATGCTCTTCCAAACGACATCAAGGTCAAATACAAACTTATATCTATCTCAAAACAGAACTATAGATTATTTCAGAAAGGTATAGAGTAATAAAACCTCATTAGGTATGCAAAGGGATCACAAAGTGACCCAACGAATATTTAAGCCACTTTCATAGTTTGGCATTGATTTCATTGTAAAATTCTTTCTTTTTATCAAGTGCAGGTAGTACCACCCGGGTTGGGGTCAACATATGGGTTTAGCCTATTGTTATCCATTCACGAACACTGAAAATAGTGTGCCAAAGGCGTGCCGGTAGGATACTCGTAAAAAGGAAAGAATTTTACTTTAACAGAATAAAAATTGCGCATTATGTACATAGTATTGGGGACACTTATTTTTTATTTAACATTATATTTAACATTAACATTATACAGACACCGAAATTGAGCCGAACTGGACGAAATTCCCCATTTTATTACTCTATACCTTTCTGAAATAGACTATAACATCGGTTGAAATAATCCTGTTCAACTCGCATCCAAAATCTAAGTAATAAAACTAAATTTAGTAGTTCTTATCAAATGTTTGTTAGAAAATCTAAAAGCTTCTTAAATACTTGTAGATGCTGCGAGAAAATAGAAATAAGTTATGTTATAAAGTACCTAGTGCGATAACTTAAGACTGTTTACTTAAGTTGATTAAGTCTCTTGAAAGCATTGATTTAAGATTCAAATAATTGTTAATACTTTTACATAGTGTTTAATTAATAAATAAAGTTGTTTCAACAAATAAATCACATAACCAAATAACAACTGAACCATTCCGGATTTTAAAAAGTGAAATCAGATAAGTTAGCTGTCGTAAACATAAACAATCAGTTTAAATATAATTAAGTCAATGAGTAGAGGTGAATATCATTGTAGATTAGTAAAAATAAATGAACATTTGTGCAATTTAAATAATACAGAATCGTCATAAATTTTGCAACAATGTAAAAGGCGAATTAAGCTTTGAATTGAGCCTACTGACAGAATAGGATTTTTAAAAAAATCTTTTTCATGTTAAATTTGTATTCTCTTATTCTAATCTCAACTTACGATAAAAGCGTCTTTTCAATTTTTTGATCAACTGTATGAATCATTTCGCAATCTAATAATTTCATTCAATACCTCACCGTTAATTGAAACAGTGTCTTTTAATTTTGAACGAGTGTTACTATTTGTATAGGTACCGTCTAAGCGGATAAGTGCTATTACATAAGCTTATCCAGTTGCAAACAGATGAGAGAACAGATAAACGACAGGATGATCAACCGTACTTGTGTGTGGGCAATATCCAACTCAGAATGACTTTCATTTGGTAAAGATTTCTATTGATTTATCGGCAGTAAATATTTATCAAGTAGGAAGAAGATATCCTTGATCCCGATGATCCCAAGCGGATGTACCCCGAGAAATGTGCTCTTTCGTTCACAAAATGATTAGATATTATGTATTTATTTTTTATTATGGTAGAAATACTGGAAACGTTCAAAACATGTGACAGTTAGATTTTGAACCCTTCTCAGTTTTCATGGCGTTTGTTAACATTTTCGGATAGTGATATACCTCCATTGCCTGAAATAGAACGGCGTAGGTCATCAAGGACAGCTCCTTCCATAGATTATACAGTACCAAGTTCTGGTATGAAGGATAATTATGTCGGATTATTAGCTAATACGAATCTAATAGACTATGACTTGTTTCTAGCCCCTAGCATTTTAGAATATATCACAGAAGAAACCAACTTATACGCAACACAGGGTCTCTTATCTTCAGATTCTTGTACTGTTAGTTAGCTTCCGCCAATATATTCCAAAGGAAAGAACCAAATATGGACTAAAAGTCTTGGAATGGAACCAATATCGTGGTAAATCGAAGGAACTCAACACAAAAGTCTCAGATAAGGTAGTACTATCTTTGGCAGAGGGTCTTTTCATCAAAGGCAGGACCATGTACACAGTCAACTATTACACAAGTGTTTCACTTGCATTGCGAATGCGTAAAATAAAAACATATTTTGTATGGACATTGAGAAGGAACTAGAAAACTGAAAAGAGGCGAAATAGCAGCTCAGAAATAGCATTGAAGGCATCGTAGCTTTGAAATGGAATGAATTACGAGATTTGCTTATATTTTCCACAAAGCAATCTGGTCTAAAAACGGCCGCCAAAAAGAAAAGAAGAGGTGAAAGCATAAGAAAACCTGTATGTATTGAAGATTATAATGTAGGTAAATCATTAATAGATGTGAGTGACCAGATGGCACCTCATGGGTCAACTTTACGTGGATTGGTTTGGTGAACGTTCATTTCTTGTAGTATACTAAAAAAAAAAACAAACTAAGAGCACAGAGTTTCGTGAACAAATTATTACATGTATGCTCGAAATATCCAATCACACATCAGTGACTGCTACACCTAGCTCGGTCAGTGCTAAACATTACGTGGTCCCGAATATGAAAGATAGATTTAAAATGAAAGCTCGTTTCTCTGAATGTTATATGAAATACGGTTGTACATGGAAAAACCATCGACCGAAAAATTCGTCCCAAGTTGTAACAAAATACTCTATTTGTGAAGTGTCCTTTTGTAAACGTTTTTTCAATGATTGCCACTAAGTTCAGTTGCTTTTAATTATATTTTTACTGTTTAGTCTAAATATAAATGGTTTGATTATTACTTGACTCTTAACCTAGAAATATCATCCTAAAATTAAAAAATCTATAAAATTTTTGTGAAATCACCGATTCCCAGACCATTTACATCGGAAAAATGCGACAGGCCAGGGCTTTCATTTTTGTGTAATAGATGTATAGAAAACATTTACAAAAAGATATACATGGCGACTAAGGTGTATATGAAAAGTGAGGAAATTTTAATTTTATGAATTCTGTTCATTTTTAGATATTATATCAAAAGAAAATATGAGATTTTTGTTATAGATATCTATGTTTGTTTTTTATTTATTTATTTATTGTTATTTTGCATTAATCCCACCAGGGCCGGGTTAAGATTTATAAGGCCCGGGGCTAAAATAATGACGGGGCCCCCTTAAGGAATTCGAAAACTCGGAAAAATTCACAAAATAATATCAATACGTTAGATTTGTGGTATCAACACATCAAAAAATACAGAATGCTTTTCAAATGATGGGGCCCTCTTGGATTTGGGGCCCGGGGCTATAGCCCCCCCCCCCAAGCCACTAGCTTAATCCGGCCCTAAATCCCACAGAACAAAGATTTATCTATACGACTTGATGATCCGGGTAAAGACAATAGGACAAATTTATCAAATTAATGTATTATCGGTTTTTCCATGATTAAGAAGTTTGGAGTACGGTTTCATGTAATTAGTTTATTATTACCGGTCCTTATTAAAAGTGAAAATTTCCAAATTTTCTATATTATAAAGTACTCGAAAATCAAGTTTATACTGATGCTAATAAAAGCGTGTCAAAAAACATTATTAGTGAGCTTTGCTTTTTAAAAACCAAGATACGATTTTTACCGACCCAAACTGTCCAGAATTGGATAAAAAAATATTTTTCCACGGCAGGTGAAGAATAAAAAACAAAACGTCGTTGAAAAGTCACTGAGCAAAGAAAGTGGGAATTTACAAATAAACAAATAAAATAATTTTCAATTTCAATTAGGGATTTTTTCCATTGCAGTAGGTACACAGTTGCACATAGTTCTAATGCTTAAAATTAAGTACATACGAAAGTAAGTTGGAATTCCTGGAACCGTTGGTGATATTCATTCTAAATACACTGTTTACACCATCACTACACCAACACTCACAATTACATTGACTGATCGTCTTCAGAAACTGAATTTACCTTCAATCTCTGAAGGCGATAACTTGGTTATCGAAACGCGCGTCAGACAGTGTATTCAGTACATACGAATGTCATTATGACACATCATAATATAATTGTAGTACAAACTGGCAGATAAAGATGAAAAACGAGGAATAGAACACAGAATGATTTAGAGTAGATTTCCAAACGAAACAGCATAAAAACAATAAAAAATAACAGCGTCTTCACAAAACAAAACGAGGAACATATACGGAAAAAAAAACAGTGAATAAAAATGTGAATGAATAGTTTTATAATCGTTTTGTTTTTACGCGGAAGCTCTGGTTTTTAATTGAGTAATAATCAATTAATAAAAATTTTTACCTCACTCTCTCTGCTCAATCTTCTAAACAGCTCATCAGATTCAAATTTGGCTTTCTGGTCTGGAACCACTCGCGGCATTTTAAAAAGGAACTTCGGTCTTGGCTGCTCGTATAAACTAATAGATTCAAAAGACATCATGCCTGAGAGTACCGAAGCAGGATCATTCATAGAATGCATGTTTCAACCACTGAAAATCACTTACGATATCAAAATTTCACTGAGAGTTTATCACCACTACACTCTATAACGTTTAGAATGTTACTGTGGTTTACACTAGGGAAAGAAGAGGCTGTTACTAGTCGTTACCGCCCGAGTAGGTGTGGTTCACTCTACTTAGACCAATAATAGCGGTGCATTACAACCTGTTTTTATTCTCAGTATTGGATATGGAGCCCTCGGCCTATGAAAAACTTTATGGTTTTTATTGGAATAATCTTTTTGATCTTTTTTGAATTGTTTGATATCCAGTTTTAAATATTTGTTTTTCAGATAATGGGTATGAAAGTATTATTTTATTAAGTACACTCATAAAGTATCTCATTCTTTATAAACTGTAGATGAAAATAAATCTGAGAGAAGACAGCTTAATCAAATCAATACTACATTTTATTCTAAAATAAAAAAAAAACGTAAGGGAACAAGAAAAATTCCATTCTAGATTTATGATCCTCACAATATTTTGAATTAGAAACTGAAAAAAATGGAAACGCATCATTTCATTTTACGTTTAACCAAAAGAATTAGATATTTTTTTCCTTGACTTCTTATCTGGAACCGTACTATTTTCCTTTATTGGAGAATCAAATAACATAATAGCTAATGCTATTCGAAAAAACATTCACCAGTGGTCAAAAGCATACCAAGTACTTGATGTCGATAGTAGTAAAACTAACTGTGAACTTTTCATTTTTTTAATTAGTTCAACGACTAAGGGTGGTTTCCAGCTAACAACATTTTGAGTTAGACCTTACAACATGGCATTTTTAAATACCACACTTCTCAAGTAGTAAGCTCTGACTCTATTTGAGTCGCTAGTGCAGGTGTTTGAAAATGATACCAAATGGGAATATTTATTCTGAATTGTTAGCTCCCCCCTTAACCTAACCTAACCCAATCAAACCTAACCTAAGCTTACCTAGCCTAACCTAACCTAATCTAACCTAACGTAACCTTACCCAAACCTAACCTAACCCTAACCTAACCTAACCTTTCCTTTTTTGCCCCGAGGTGGAGTGGAAGCTAATGCAGTTCTCACAGCGGGCGGGTGCAATGCTGTGAGTTTGTGTGGGACCACCACCCACCCACCCTCCTCCTTCCTGAATCCTAGCGTACGTCGGGAGGATAACAAGTTGTCATTACATCAGCGTAACCTAGACTTACCTAACCTAACCAATATTTTCATTTTTGTTTATTCCCATTTTTTTGGATTAATCCGCAGTATAAACGAAGATTTAAAAAAAACATTCTTCGAAATCGGATGATTTTCCGATTTTAACGAAAGTTAAAATTACCAACAATTTATATGGATTTATGTTACTATTTATTAATAAAAAATAGATAGATACTTTGAAGGTTCGCCCTTCGTATTGATTCCGATAGAAATTCGTTTTGAAATCTACAGAGATGAGATTTTTAAATTTCATGCGCGGACAGCGTTGCTTTGGTATTGATTGCGTGGCGCCCGACTCTGCGCTCTAATGAACCCCATAAATATTCTATGAGATTCGGAGCAGGGAAGGCTAGTCCAGAAGCTCGATGTAATAATTATTACGAAAACATGTTATCGTTATTCTACTGGAATTTGTTCGTATCGCGAGGTAAATTCTAGTAAATTCATGCAGTGCTCTTGGAAAATTCAAATAAGTTTAAGGGGGATTCTGGCAATTCTGCAAATTTCATTGAATATTTAGGTGTTTTAATGCATCTTCATTCCGAAGCCTTCTTGTTATGTTTAGAGAGTAATTACTTGTTCTTGGCTTAACAGCCTTTCAGACCACCTTTCTGAGATCATCTACATGTAGCCGATCAGCGATTATTTTTTTTAATTTCTACTGACACGTGACAGCGACCTCAGCAGATGTTTTTTTTTCTCTATCTTTTAATGACTTTCTCAGTAACACTATTTCGATGATTTGTGCTTTTGCGCTCGGCTCTAGGCCTATTTTAATGTGATTTGGTAATGGAACAGATCGGAGGGAAAATTTCTCACTTTTGAAATTTCTACCTGTAATTTCTCTTGCTGATGCAGAAAGTCATAATATACTTATATTCTTCTATAAAAATTGGTTTCTCTTGGCATATAACATATTTGAATTTTACAAAACAAAACACCAAAGCGCGCTGCGTCTCTATAACGGTCAGTAGTAGCAAAATGGAATAAATTTGAATGTTGCTACTTGAGTTTTCAGATATGGCAACACTGATGTGATTATGTCAAATCTGACATTGCGTTTATAAAGTTTGACAATTGTAATGGTGAATGTACTCAGAGCGTGTTGTCATACGAGTGCTATTTGAATGGTTTACATATACTTGAAATATTCATTTGGTCAAAAAATGTGTGTGCCGATCGAATCGCTTCGACTTTTGGTGATGAGGCACCACCTCGAGTCCCCGTGTTTCGCTGGTTTTCCGAATTCAATCGTAGTCGCACTTCGATACAGAATGAATTTCGTGAGGGTCGTCCGAAACCGGCTGTTGTGCCAGATAACATCGATGTGATATACCGTGAGGTTGAGGCATACTTAAGCATTAGTTCTACTTGTATACATTCAATTTAGAACATTTGGGTGTCAAAAAGATTTGTTGTTGTATAAAGTCACGACAGGCGACGAATCATGGAACCATGCATATGAACTCGACTCTAAACAACAATGGACTGTATGGGTCTTCCGAGAAGAGTAAAATCCAACGGAAGCTGCTCGCACACGAAGCACATCCAAGCAAATGGTCGCCTGTTTTTCGGAATAAGTGGAAACATCGCCATCATACAATTCAAGCAATTCTGAATGGTACACCAGCATTTTTTGGCCAGACATCATCGACAATGCGAGCTCTCACACATCAACTCAAACTAAATCGTTTTGGATTTTTTCTCATTCCCTTATATCAAAAATAATTTGAGAAGTCAACGTTTTTCTACATCTGAAGAAACGGTGGTTGATGTGTTCAAATCATATGTTTTAGAGGTACCTCAATCGAAATGGAAAAAATGCTTCGACAATTGGTTCAAATTCGTAGAAAATATTTTGAAAAACAATAAAACCATATCCAATTATAAATATTTGTCTTTAATTGTCTATCTCAAAACTTAAAAAGCAATCTTCGTATTAGTAGTAGAATTAAAATTTTTATTAAATCCGAATGTTGTATTGCTACAGCTGCAGCGTGAATTATTATTTTCAAATCTATTCATTTATCGACAAAAGAGTCCATTAATAGTAGATTTGGTTTTTTGTCATACGCAAATTAGATTTAATTCCAGGAATCTAAAGTTGATCCTTTATAGGTGAATATAGATATAGCTAAAGTAAAATGTAGGATTCCATGGTTGTGGTTAGATTTAAAAAGGGTACAAAGAAAAATCACAGTGCAAATCAAGGGCAGTGATGGAATCATTTTAAATAACGATATTAGAGCTATAAACGAACTGTTTATTTCGAGAAATTCAAACTGCAATGTAAAAATTACAAACTAGGGTAAAATGGAATTTTACAGCAGAAACCAGCTGATCCGACAGACGTTATCCTCTCTTAACGATGAATATTGAATACGAATTGGTTTTGGAATCGATCGGCAAAGTTATTCGGGAAAAACACATTTGAAAATAATTGTTCCCGTATTTTTTTTTAGAACCTGTTAAATGTTATATTTGACTCTGAATCTTGAAAGTTCGCATAACATTTTCATAAATAACTTTTGTTGCAACAAATGCCGTTATTTGATAGTAATTATTGTATTGCTGAATATGAGTGAAAAAATGTTTAGAATCTGGAAACCAATGATTGCAATGGTTTTGGTGGCGGTACCAATGGCGACAATTTGACGCGTAACACAATCGATGAGCTTCATTTTTAAACTTAAATGCCTTGCAATATTGGCATACAAGGTTCATTGGCGAAATAGCAACGATGTGCTGTGAACTGTACTTGATTTCTACGTTATAATTGAATGCAGCTCGATAGGGGTTGAACGCAACATTTCTATGTTGCTTATTTCGATTCCATCGCTTTCGTTCAACTTCATTCCGCGCTTCGCGTTGCTCGTTAGTTTGATTTGCTGTTGTATATCTTTAACTTGCACCATTGCGAGTTCTGCGACAAGTTTGTAAGTCCAATTATGCCATTTTCAAAAACGAAAATTCAAAGAAGCTCCAGACTATTATTATCTTATACATAAGGTATGATAGCAAAAAATTTTATTAGATTTATTAGATATTATTTGTAACATCTTTCAGGTTGCTTTAATATTCGAAATCGCAGGAGCTCTACGAAGGGAGGAGTTATATAAAATGAAGTGTAACGATATGAATAATACTGGAAATGTTTCAATTATCACAGTACCTTATACAAAAACTCACGTACAATGTCGATTTACTGTTATTGGTGGAATATCTGACAATGGATTAAACTTGATAAACATTTATAAAAAATATAAAAACCAACGACCCACAAATGTCAAAACAGATCATTTCATTTTGCAGTATAGAAATAGAAAATGCAAAACCCAAGTTGTAAGAATCAATATCAATATTTGAATTTATCTAATCCAAAAAACTAGACTGGGCACACATTTCGACGCTATTCGGCGTCTCTATTAGTGAATTCCGGTGGTGATGATATAATTCAACAAGAAGCACGGTCGGTGGATATCCAACACAATTGCGGAGGGTTACGTAGACGACTCAATAAAAAAACAAAATGGATTCCGCAGTGAAAATTTTAACGGGAACAACTAGTTTGACTTCAAGCAACATTGTAAATGTTCACAATCCTACCAACAATCCAATAAGTACTAATACAACTATAGACGATGTTATTTCTTTTAACTCGTTAAATGTTGCCAATTCAATTACCAATAGTAAATTCTTCTTCAATTCAAATTAATAATGCGCACAGTTGTACTTTTGATATTACTGTTACAAAATAAAAATTGATAAAAGTTTTATCGAATTTTTTAAGTCTACGGATGTAGAAAAAAAATTTTGTATGAAACTCGTTAGTAAAGTTACTTTTTTTTCACTCGTAAGAATTGGTCAAACCGTCCTACTCGAGAAACAAAGTATTACTTTACTCACATGTTGCATAAATAACTATCCTTACATCCATTTTGTGGGAAATAATAAATTAATTATTTCACGTGTTTTTTTATCAATAAATACCGATCGAAGCATTTGTTTTAAACGACATTCAGTTTTTTTTCACCCTCTTTGATGATACTTGTAGCACGCATTCTGTCAATTCTATGTCAAATGTCATAATGTTACATTAAAAAACTTTATATTGTCCAAAGCGCTAAGGTTAGATTAGAAATTAGTATTCTTAAAAAAGTATTATCAAATTTTCTAGTTTTACGCGTCATTTTTTAGACTTTTCCTTTCATAAGAACCTTCTCCTGACAATAACCAACACAACAAAATAGTTAAATCGGTCCAGCCGTTCACGTGTGATGGTGTGGCCAAGGGAAACAAATAGTGCTTCTGAAAACATATCGACCAAGTATTATGCCGTAAAAATAGAGCATTAGATTTCGAAACTAGAATTTCTCTCATAGCAGTAGTCAGTACAGGACTCCTGTGACAAAATATCTCGTCAAAATTTCGCTTGATTGTGAGAAAATTTCTTATGCGTTACCTAAAGAACCTACTACTGAAAATCTACTATAGTTAATTGGGTATTGGAGGATATTTAAAATAGTTATTCTTTACTTAAAAACAGGCATTGAAACTCCCTAATAGTTACCAGACATTTCCGAAAACTGGAGGAAACAATCTAAATAATTACAACTTTAACACTAACAAGAGACATCATGTATCGAACGATTTCCTAAAAAACTCCTTCCACATGCATTTTTTCTCGATTTTTCAGTAAACCTTGTACAACAGTTATAAGTTGCAACCGTTAAATCATGGCCGATACTGTAAAAACATACAAACACATCCTATTTATCAATTGTGATGTAAATTAAGATTTCAACAACTCTATTCTGTTATGACAGCTCTGACAAGTACACAATACCATTGAATGCGTTGTCGCCGATCGATGCTATCTTTCCCCTCTTGAAAAGATTCCATTTCATTGGTGGAGTTTATTCAGCATTTGCTGATACTACGCTCCAATAAGGGCTTTCATTTATCTAATTATAGTGTACGAGAGTGAGAGTGAGTATTGAATTTATGCCTATGGTAATAATAATAATAGTTTATAAAAGATGAAATGAATTTCACTAGATTTAACGAAATATTAGGTACATACGTTAACTTAGTGGACCAATTTTTCAAAAATTACTTTTGATTAGCTTAGTAATTGCTGTTTATTAGCCGTGAAACTCCAAGAATTTGCTGTTAGCTATTATTAGAACAAAACGTTGTCTTAACACATAAGTTAGCGATCCACATCCTAAAAAACCGCTTTCCTACATACGGCAATTATATTTGATTACATCAATAATTGCCGCTTAATTTGCCGTTCAAGAAATCACCGTTGATTTATCTGGGGCACATCGTGATTGGGTGCAAAGTCGGAAAATAGGAATAGCAATAATGTGCGATATAACTTTGGCAAATTATTTTCTTGTTACTCAATTTTCAGATCGTTATTTCAATCAATTTGGCATAAATATTCTTACAAACCACATCAACATCAGGTCTTAGCTAATAATATGTTATCAAGACCATTTGAATGTTATTTTCTTATAAGTAAAACAACTGATGTATAAAAAAATGGGTTTGATAGCAATTCTTATCGTATACGGCAAATTGAACGTCAACTGCACATTTTTTATCAATACTTCTGATGAATTTAACTATGCACTAAATTCCATGTCAAATCTCACAAAAATATATAATTAATTGCAAAAATTCAATGCATTCAATTTACTTTACATAATATCACTCAACCTCAAACAAAGAGAACAACAATATTCCGCAAAACCTCCTTGACCGTTAATATTATTACAGACTCATCACAAACATGCTATATTATGGAACTATGGAAAACGCCACATTTGTTTTCCAAAAATTGCAATTTTCATTTCTATCAAGTTCTCCTTAAGATGAAAACTTAACATTTTTAATTGTTGCTTTGATAGCAACCCCAAATCACGTACTAAATCATTGAGCTCTTGGAATAATCCAATGTACTTGCCTGATTTATAACCAAGCATTTCATTCGAGATTCCTGAAAAATCGGTATATCTCTAAACAATATCTTGCCAATCCAAAGGCGCAGTCATTAATGGTAAATCTGCATTGTGTCACGCTTTTCTATTTTCGAATAACCTCAAATTTTTGTTGTAAAACCAGTTGATTATTAGCTGAGGGAGATAATGAGAACACAAAAAATTTTGACCTCAGATAAAGATTCTGAGGAACTAAATAAATAATTAATACTACGATCAACTGTTCAATGGCATCCAATGGGATTAGTATATTATATTCGTAAGTAAATAGACCAACAATTTTAAAAATTTCTTACGCTTTTGGCTCTTTAATTCTTAGAGTAAACTAAATGATAAAATGAATTTTTTATAAAAATCTAATTGTGTTAAGGCACAAACCAAGTTGAATGACCTTTTCTATGTCAAATTTAAACTTTCCACATCAATCTTAGATTGACCCAGTTTATGACTTTTTGGAAACTATAACCTGGATTCGGGTAGATCAGCGATTAGCGGATTGCGGATTCTAGCACAGAACGAGATTAAGATTTAGTGAAAATCTCAAATTTAAAACATGATCTAGAAGAACTTTTAATTTTTGGAATCAATCTCTGATATCGATTATTTCTTGAACAGTAATTATACACGAATTGAAAAAACAGACGTACGTTGGGAAGCACTTTTTTCAAGGGGGTATCCCGCTGATTAATGCGTTAAGATAGCGAAAAATATGTATTTTAATTACAAATACATCGACTTTTCCGGTAATTATCATAATTTATGAATAGGTTCAAATATAACTGCCGTAACTAGGGAAGTGGTTTTTTAAATTATTTTAATCATTAAAATAATAAATTAAGCGGTTTTTCAGAGTGTGGCTCGCTAAGTTTATATGGAAAATTCCTATTTTCCGACTTTGCGCCCGACCCCGATGTGCTCCGGATAAATCAACGATGATTTCTTGAACGGCAAATTAAGCGGCAATTATTGTGTTCAAATATAATTGCCGTACGTAGGAAGCCGTTTTTCAGGGGTTGGCTCGCTAACTCATGATAGTAGGCCAAATGTTTTCTTAAAAAATACCTAACGGCAAATTCTTGGAGTTTCACGGCTAAAAAACTGCAATTATTAAGCTAAACAAAAGTCATTTTTGAAAGGATTGGTCCGCTAAATTAATGTACGTCAAAATATTTATCTTTGAAAGACGAAGAAAGGTAAACTGTTTACCTTCAGTCTCTGAAGACGATAACTTTGTTAGCGCGTCAGACATTGTAATTGTTAGTGTAAACAGTATATTCAATATGAATATCGCCAGAATACCGGTTCCAAAAATTCCAACTTAGTTTGAAAGACGTTAAAGTCATATCAAATCGCATAAATCTGAATGGATCATTGTATGCCACAATTTTGATAAGTGGAATTTCTATAACTAGAACCTCGTTAAGTCGAAATTCTCAGTAAGTCAAAAAAAAAATGCTATTTCTTTCCGCTGAACACCTAAAATACGCGGAATCTCGAATTATTTAGACTTTGTAACTCAAAAAAAATGTTATTTCCCTACGAAGTATTAATAATACATATTTAACTCGAATTTGAGAAAGGAAACTTTGTAAGTCGAAATAATAGCAATAAAATCCAAAATGAATGTTTGAATGGTTCTGGACATCTAAGATGTTGTTTTTGTTTTGTACACGTCTAATGAATGAATACATTTACCAAACTTTCTAAGGAATGCATGTATCGAGTGCACGTGAGTCGAGCGCACAGATTATATAGGATGGTTCATCGAGCGCCCATTTGCAGGTAAAAAGATGGTATCTTCAATCCCCTGTATTCAGCCTGAAATTATAAAAGAACAACAGAGAGTTAATACTTTCTCATCAATGCGAGTATAGTCGTAGTCTCTTAACCTA
Source organism: Diorhabda sublineata (assembly GCF_026230105.1). Lineage (NCBI taxonomy): Eukaryota > Metazoa > Arthropoda > Insecta > Coleoptera > Chrysomelidae > Diorhabda > Diorhabda sublineata. Next base: position 16,923,791 of record NC_079480.1, on the reverse strand, counting down.
ACCTAACCTTTTTTTGCCCTAAGAGGTGGGGTGGAAGCTGATGCCATCCTCACAGGGGGCAGTGCTATGCTCTGAGTGCGTGTGGGACTCACACCACACTAAACCACCCTCCTCAGCAAACACCATGGGAGTAGGTACGCCGGAAGGACATATAATGTCATATCATCAGCGTACCTCCCGTGATATAAACGTCCAACAGTATATTTATCCATAAGTCTTCCCTTTCTTTCCTTTTCATTACTTCGGTTATGTATTTTGTCACCTTAATTCACACAGTTACGTTGTCCAGCATATTCTCTATAATTTCAGTAACTGGAGGTAATTCTCCAATTCTCTTCTAGTTCATTCCTATCCCTATTCTATCTTACACATTCATACAGGACATGGCCCGGATCATCCCTTACTCTACATGTAGGGCATATATCATCGGGAGTTTTCTTTATTCTATATGTGAAGGAACCAAAAGATCCTTGTTCTGCAGGAACCTACGTGATAAAATAGGAAGTGGTTCTATGTTGGCAAGTGACCCACTTCCTTATGTCGGTGTCCTTATCCACCGTGCCTTCGTATCCAACGCATCTCATCTCTAATGTCATTTCCTGAACGTCCTCTCCCTCGCCATTCTTCTATTATTCTGCTTCCTACTGTAAAACACCTCTCAGCAACCATGAGGTCGATGGGAGGAAATCCCACGATCACCTGGGCTGCCTTAGTCGATACAGTTCTATAGGCCGAGACAATCCTAAACAATCCTTCTTTCCTTTGCGTTGCGACCATCCTTTGTATCCAGACTGGAACCGCATACAGGAGGACGCTGTGCATCACTTGACACAAAACCCCGCGATTGTAATACCCAGGTCCGCCTATAATCGGCAACAGCCTTTGATGTTGCGCTGTCTTCTTATTTACCTTCTCAGTGCTGAAGTCAATGTGGGTTGCAAAATCTAAATTTTTTGTAAACATTACCCATAAGTACTTACATCTGTTTTTGGCCTCTATTCTATGCCCATCAACTACCATCCTAAACGTCCCGGCTGCTTTCCTGGGACTCTTAATAACCACTATATCCGTTTTTTCCCTGACTACCCTGCGTCCATTATTTCATATCCATCTGATCGCTAAATCCACGGTCCTCTCAACCCTGATTCTAACTTCCAGTTTTTTGTCCCCTTCCACCCAATAAATCAAGTCATCCGCATAGGCAGCTACCGCAACTTTTGGACCGTAGTCCATTTCAACGATCCCAATTATACATGATGTTCCATAGGACCGAGCCCTGTGGCACCCCCATTGTACATTTATGTGAGATAATTCCCAAAGTAACCCTTCTGTTGCTTAGGTATACCTTATATACTTAATCAAGTATTGAATGATATTCCCTTCGTTTAAGACTTTGTCAATACTTTCATTTGTGTCTACAACCCGTGATTCTAGCTTGACGTTCCTTTATGGCTGTCACTATCGAATGTTTGAATCTGAATCTGAGTTGGTGAGGGAATTCATTTTCCTTCAATTCTCCCATTATTCTATTAGGTATCATGCGCTCGAGCAGCTTCCCAAAGAGTTTATGAAACATATCGGTCCGTAGCTGTTTGGGTCGTTTGGATCTTTTCCCTTATTTGGGAGCAGTATTACTCTCGCTTTCTTCCAGACCTTCGGAAACCATTGTTTTTCTGGTAGAGTATTTAAGTGTTCCAATACCTGCTCAGGTTTGCTTTTGATTGCCAACTTTTTTCGATTATTTTTTATTTTGAGCCCAATACCAAAAATGCACTCATTCTTAAAAAAAAAATAATATTTTCTATCAATTTTTGTTCGATATCTTATATAATATTGAACATTTGCTAATTTTGGAAAATCTTACGAGGATGTATTGATATCTAGTTAGCCTCGACCAATTCCATGCATAAACAAAATATTGCGTTACCGTAGCAACAAACAACACGTTTTAGAAGTGTCAGTGTAAAGTTTGACGTCAAAAAAGTAAACCAGAGTTACGCAATAAACTAAAAGAAAAAAAATATCCAACGAAATTGTGAAAATCGAAAAATTGGAGTATCGAGTCATCATCAAGTACCTGTATATTTGAAAGGGTTAAGAGGTAAGCAGATTTACGAAGATATGCTCTTCTTATTAGGCGTAGTCGTCTGTTTTATCTTCAACATTCTTGCCTCCTATCCTGCTTCAAGGATGTCGCTCCATCTTTTTCTGGGTCAGCCGGTACTCCTTCGGCCCAATAGGGGTTATCGTGCGCTATCTTGACCAGTCTATTGTTGTCCATACGATTTATGTGCTCGTTCCATTCTTTTTTTCTTAATAGAATCCATTCGTTGACGTCATCTATTTTGCACAATCTTCTGTTCTGTTCTCACTTCTTTCCCTGTCCAGTAGGGTTTTTCCGGCTATCTTGCGTAGCACTTTCATTTCTGCTGTTTCCATCATTCTTTTGGTTTCCGCCGTTTCTGGCCGTCTCTCTGCGGTATAGGTCATTATGGGTCTAGCCGTGGCTTTTATATTCTCGATCCCTCCATTCTGATATGTTTATTTTGCCATATGGTTTCGTTCAAACATGCCGCTATTCTTAAAGCTTGGGTTGTTTGCTCTCTTACTTCGTTGTCTACGTCTTCAAATCCTGAAATCTCGATTCTCGGTATTTGAATTTCATTACTTGGTGAATTATCTGATCGTCTACATCTTATCGGAGTTTTGGATGTGGTCATACACTTTGTTTTGGACGCAGATATTATCATATTGAAAGATTTAGCTGTGCAGTTAAACACATGTAAAGCCTTTGAAGATCATCCTCATTTCTCGCGACTAGAACGGTATCATCAGCGTAACATAATATTATAATATTTCGGTCCCCCATTTGGTAGCCCTTTAGCTTTCCTACTTTCTTGATTATTTCGTCTATAATGATATTGAAAAGCAAGGGGCTTAAAGAGTTTCTCCGGCGAATCCCTTTGTGTACTGCTATTTGCTCCGTTAGCACTCCGTTCACTTTGGCTTGGATTTTGTTGTCCATCTATGGTTTTTATCAAGTCATGGGGGATTTGTTTATCGTATACTAGATGTACTACGTCTTTTAGTAGTACTCGATTGAAGGCTTTTTGTAGATCTGTTGTATTCAATCGATTTTTCTGTGATCTGCCTGATGACGAAGATCGCATCTGTGCACGACCTTTCCTGTCTAAATCCCTGTTAATCATCTGTTAACGTGATGAGACTGTTTATTTTGTTTGTGATGACTTTTATTTCAAACTGCTACCCAGCAAACTGATTACTCTATAATTAGATGGTATTTTCTTATCTCCTTTTTTGAACATGAGAATCGTAGTATTCCAGTTCTCCAATCGTCTGGGATTTTTTGATGTGACACGATCTTGTTAATGAGAGTTGTTTGTTGCTTAGCAAGGCTTTCTCCCCTGTATTTGAGTAGTTCGTTAGTTATGTTATCTTGAACTGGGCTTTTTCTGTTTTTGAGCTGTTTTATAGCCACTTGTACCTCTGTCAATTCAAACTGTAGATCTTCGTTTGTAGTTATTTCAGGCGTGTTTGGTTCGTTTCTATTTTCGTCTTCATTCCGATACAGTTCTTGGACGTACTTGACCCGTGTTTACTTTTGTATTTGGTTTGTCTCGAAGAGTTCATTGACTTCTTTTCTTTGTCCCTGTATCATTCGCCATATCTGTTTCTGGAGGCCGTAAAAATCATTCTCCATTTGTTTGAAAATTTTTTCTCAATATTTGTTCTTGATTTCTCTTACTAATGTTGTTGTTTCAGTTAAGTTCAAAGCGGGTAAGGTTGATATGAGGAGGTCTATAAAGATTCAGCGATGAAAACGTACTACTAGGTAGTTCTCTGTTCAGAATTGATCAAATTGATAGCTGACCCGACCTATCCCAACCTTGACCTTATACTATTGTATAGTTGTAAAGTTGGTAACCATGTTCATGTTAATTTTAATTTAGTTAAGTTGGCAGGCGATAAGAAATTTTTGATATGTTCATGCGACAACGTAAAAATGAAATAAAATGGCGACAGACAAACGTGCTCCAATTTGTAATCTCAATTTGTTGCTCAATTGTTAAGTATTGAGCAACAATCCGACGATTGTTTAGCAAGAATTTTGTTAACCAAAACAGGTATTGTCAAACGATTCAAAAGGTACTTTTTGAAACTCTGTTCAATAAACTGAACATTATGACAACTTTGGATATCATCATTTCTCAACAAAGATCCCAAACCCACGTAAAATAACAACATTCTCTCAATCGGAGACTTTGCCGACTTCGTTGACTGGTGAACTAGAAACGGACCAGGAATGTTAAAAGACGGAATTGACATCATATCAACCAAAAAAAAAACAATGATAATTTCTAAGAGTGATGACAGCGAATAAACTCAATGTTTTTACTTGACACTTAGTTTCCTGAAGAAGTTTTGTTTCTTTGTTCTGAATGTAGAGTATGTAGGGATCTTGTGCTATTTAGATGACGCAATATTAACCTAACGTCAAGTTTTTTTTATAATGTTTTACACTCTTGATTGACACAATTAAGTGACTAAATCACTAAATAAACAACTAGTTTATTATTTTTTCGTTCACACGGTTTTTCATAGCGACTTCGAAGATTTCGTTCCAGATGTTTCTTCCGTGTAAATGGAGCAAAGTGTATTTTACTTTGTGGTTTTTATATTTTATGTACCTTAAACAATGATTTTATAAATAAAATGCTCCAGAACCTACAATATAGAAGAGATTTATTAAATTTGACAAAACTATAATTTTACAAGTAATAGAAAAATATATAATTCATAAACTATCATCTTCATTCTGCCACGCTAAAATAGAATTCATATTCGCGATACTTTTCGTACTCCACGGTTCTAATGGATCAGGAGAACTTATATTATCAGAATCATCACCTCCATTAGTAGTTTTAGCTGATTTACATGGTCTTTGATCCAGAGCTGGCGTAACCCTAAAAATAAGAAAAATATCAATGCATTTAAAACATAAATAAATAGTGGGGGTGTGTATTACATTGTAAATCGCATCAAAAGTTATGTTTGCCATTAAATGAATACAATATATATATGTAAAGGGTGTCCCACGACGAGTTAAAACTATCTGTATATGGCAAAATACTTGTAGTAAAATCATGAAAATTTCCACGTTTGGGTTTTCGGATACGATATAACGATCTTAACTAAAATATTATCAAAGATGGCCGACTTCTGGTTCTACCGGTAGATTTCTTATTATCTCAACATCATTAAGGTAGATGTATGTTGGTGACCGAGCTATTGCTTTGAAGATGTAAAATAAGCATACCTGGCTAGCTTAAGGCCGCTTGACATGGTTGCAAGACAACGTGAAATGAAATGCAAGGCGCAAATTTTTTTTTATCAAGGGCGCAGATAATATTTAGCTGATTGTTTCATGCAAGCTCTCGCACTTGCAACATTATTGGTTCGATTTTTATTACGTGCAAGTTTCTTGTGTTTCTTCTCATTTAATTCCAGTGCTTATTCCACCACCGCCTAGGTGCTATATCTGTCCATGAGAATGAAAAAGCAATGCAGCAGTAGATATAATTATTGCGATTGATGCACTTTTTCTTATTCACTTCACCATGTTCAAGCCGATCACAAAATATTGACGCGATGGCAAAGGACTTGCATATTGTCAAATGATATTCGTCCATTGAATTGAATGCAATTTCTTGCACATTGTCTTGCATTATGTCAAGCGGCCTTTTGACTTGTCTCTCACATATGTAACAACGGCTGGTGCCTACAGGTGGGGGAAAAGTTACAGTGATTTTAGTTCTTCTTAAAGTGGTGGTTTGACGAAACAAGAAAAATGTTAAACCAAAAATGTTATCAAAGTTATGTTTATTGCTTTTATAAAATTTTTCGTGTTATATGAATTCTTCAAATAAAATTTATGGTAGACATAATTTTCTATGACTAATAAAGTATTCTTATAAATAATTTGTGTTCATTTGAGCTTCTCACTCCAATACAAACCAGAAGGAGAATCTAATTAGAAATATGTTAGGTAATCATGATTAGAGCAGTAAAGGAACCATTTATTAGGTTATCCTGATAAGGATCTTATGAGGCAATCCTGATCAGGAACATAAAAAGTAATCCAGTATATAGATCATATAAAGTAAACCTGATCAGGACCTTATTACTGTTCTGCGTTACATCCTCATCAGATCCTTGTCAGATTATTCTAACCTACAACTCACCAGCTTGCGGAATTACCTCATGAGGTTTTTATCGGGTCCTCACAAAAAATTCTATTTGGAATATACGTTATAGATTCCCAATAATATTATTAGATGTCATATTATTGGGTCTTCTCGGCTAAATATTCTTACCGATCAAAACTTCGTAGTAAGTTTATGGATCTTACCTGTTAGTTTTTCCAGTGGCAGGTCTTTTCTTCTTTTTCGTTCTGATTTTTACGTTCCCAGATTCCGTTTCAACACCGCTACCAATACCTTGAATAGTAACTGTTTCGGAGAAAGATATTGATCTAGAACAAATTGAATTCAGTTTTATTGAGCAGCAATTTAATTAGATTACCGAGACGTATTTCTAGACGCCCTATTTAGATGAATTTCATATATCTATGGATCTTTTCCAAAAATCTTGAAAGGCAGGCAAAAATAACTGTTGGTAACTTCCTTAGTTTGATAACCCTTGTTAAATATTTTAGAAAAACGCTAGATAGCTAAAAAATCTTTATAGTTGTGAAGCAAAGTGTCGAAAGACGAAAAAAAGTCCATTTACTAGTCAGCTGTAGGTGATTAGTTGATTGTAAAAATAGCAATAAAACCAAATTGATTTATGGATGTGTAGAAAAAAAGTATTTAAGTAGTTTACCGCAGTTCTATATATTCAAATGAAGTAAAAAATTAAAAAGGGTAGAAGTAAATGTTTCTTAAAAGATTTTGGAACCATAAAATACTAATTAAAACGCGAAATGTGAATGGCCATGAAAAAAGAACATAGAGCAAGTATAAAATATAATAAATTATATATAAACGGGGAAATATTTACAGTAGAGGAAGACGTGAGAAATATCTAGGTGAGAAATAAAGTAATAGCAGATAAAACAAACACAAGAATATTCAGTGAAACAACTTCAAAGTAATGAAAAATTGAACAAAATAACTAATACTAATGAAAAAATACTAAAAATGTGGAAAAACTACTAATAAACTACAAGTAAACATGAAGCAGAAACTGATATCAGCCTATATCACTCCATGAACACACTTTTAAAAATCAATGTTGAAAAATCCTTAATATATAGAGTGAGTTTTATGTTTAGAACGTCTCATTTATCTCGGAAACGGCTTGTGATACAGCCGGTATTATGGTGGTATCTACATTGTTGTCAGATCATTCCTTGTTCCGTAAAAATAATGAACATTGTTATTTTAAATGGTTCACCCTGTATATTTTTCGCTTTTTGATATCCTTAAGACATACTTATTATTTTTTATCGAATGTTCCCTATACCTATATTACTTGATTTATAGGTTTATCTCCGTCGAAGTTAAAATAATACATTTAGGTAGCTACGACTGCTACAATAACAAATTTGACGTTCCAATAAATTATTATTGTTGAAGTTTAGTGAATCTAAGAATAGAATCATTTATCTGAAAAAGAATTGAAGTCAACAAGAAACGTGTTAGATCTTTAATAATTTATATCCTAACCGATATTCCATAACAAGATCTACTGTAAGTGAATTTAACGAAACTGGTTCACTACAAATTTTATCCACATCAGGGCGCAGGAAAACTGCATTAATTGATAACAAATCTTTAGTTGTTTGTGTCCTGTTAGAAGACGATCCACACTTGAGTACTTGACAAATATCCAGGGAACTTGATATTTCGCAAATATCCGTAATGAGAATTTTACGTGAAATAAATTCCATCTATACAAAGTAACGTTGATTCAAGAGTTGTCATATGACGATTTTGATAGACGTGAAGAGTTCACAGACAATAACAATATTCCAAACGACATTATTTGGGTACAACAAGATGGTGCCCCACCTCACTATGCGTGTGTGATGAGGCAGTACCTAAATAATGTGTTTCCCAGAAGATGGAATGGAAGGCATGGTTTTATCGAATGGCCCCCGCGATCACCCGATATAATTCCTTTAGACTATTTCCTGTGTGGTCACTTAAAAACATCGTTTATAAAGCAAAGCCTGCCAATATTCACGAATTAAAAGATAGGATTACCACAAAGATGAGAAGAATTAAGCAGTCAGGTATGTTACAAATGTATTGCAAAGTTTTAAAAACGGCATGTCTTATTGTATTGAAGTAAATGGACAACATTTTGAGCATCTGCTGTAATCGCTTCCACTGTATGTTTTCTTCAGTTGTAGGTTTTCTGTGCGTTGAACTTTTTACTAAACTGACACTAGACCTTGTTGCGAGATTTGTATTAGCACATAAATTATTAAAGAATATTCAAATCAAACTAGTTTCAGGCTGTAATCACCCTGAAGAACTTCCTGAGTCATCAGGACTACTAATTTTTATAATTTTTAATGGGTCTGACTCTACAGCAAGCTTTTTCTACATATGAAAGTATAGTACTACATGAATAGGCAATTTATTTGGACCTCGATGTCCAATTCCTCTACCATAATAGGTAGTCTCTATCTTATTACATTATAATAGAGTAAGAGAAACCGGTCTAACAAACACAAAGTATGATTTTCCAAACTAATTTTTTTGGGTAAAAATTAGAGCTTGCTACCAATTTTCTCGTGTCTACTAAAAAATAAAAAGAAATTGCTCGAAATTATACCCAGAAACATACCAGAAAATAAGTGGCTTTTTGATGTAACATGAATTTTCCTCAAGAATGGATTCTTTCAACATAAATAATAATAAATTTTCAATGTCGTTGTCATAAAACTTTTCTGTTCAGTTGATTCACGAGTTTTTGTTCTATTTGCAAAGTTACAATATTTTGTGATATTCATTATTCTATTATTATTTATTTGTTTTACAGTTTGTAGTTCTCCTTTATTCATCTTTAAATGATCATACGTCTATTTTCATTAAAACTGCAATAATTTTCCAACTGCTCTTGTTATAAAAGAACAGACTCAGTCATATTTAAAGACAAAGGATCAGCTTCGAAACCACTATTTTACACCAAATTCTTCACCTTCATCAAAAGTTCTTGAATTGCTTGTTGAGATACTATATGCTCCAGATATTCAAATCAACTCAAACATCGACCTGTTCTTTTATGACATTCTACAAATCTTCTGTACTATTTTTTAGATTCTGTACTTAGCTTGTTCAAATTTAACAGACTTATACGCAGATCCCAACGAACCAATAAGATATATAAAATTAAAGATCATTACATTATAATCATTAAACAGTTCTTTAATTTTCATAGAAATTACTTTTCATGTAAAGTATGGCCATCTATTAGATTTTGTGAAAGCATTTCAGTTCAGTGGTAGAGAACATTACGTCCCAGACGGAACGAACGAACGAATTCCCATCGTCGTCTTGCTAAATTAAATATTGACAATCGATTATTCATTCAGTGTACCTCCAGTAGGTGGCACTAGTGAATAGAGCTGTTTATAGTTTGTCGAGGGACCGCTCCATCAAGCTAGCAGCCAAATTTCCGGAAAAATTAAAAAAAATATATGACACGAAAGGATTTTCAATGCTCGTTCTGAAAATCCAAACCCCGAATTTTCTCGTTGATTCGATAAAAAGATATCAATTAAAACCGCGGTTGCAAATTCAGATTAGAAGAAATTTTTTTCCGCCCCAAAGTGTCCTCTGGAAAAATTAAAAATACTTATCAAATGCTCCTAATTCTATCGTTTCAAAAATATTTTCCTTTTTGTCTAAAGTCTTAGGGAAACCCGAAAAAAAATTAACTAATTATTCCGGATTATTCATTGCGCACAGGCCTGTGAGTTGGATGTACTCGTGCGCAGAATGGTCGTTTGTTTAGATGTTTGAATCAATTAGAATTAAGTGATTGAAATAGTGTAGACAATAGGAGATCGTTCTATTTACTAATTAAGTAACGTAATTACCCAAATAAATGAATCTCTCAAAAGTCATCGGCGTCATTAGATTATACCTGTACACTTTTTAGAAACCAAGATTCTGTTGGTTAAGGTAATGTTCGGACAATTTCAGTGAATTTCATAATAAGCAAAAAAGTAAAACAACAGCTCTTTCAAGGACTTAGGCAAAATTGTGAAAACGTTACTGGAACATGGGGCTAACAGTACAATGCCAAGGTTTAACTCCTCTACACATCACCATCAAGGCAAAGTTGCCAAAAGCTAGCCCCATGTTCCAGTAACGTTTTCACAATTTCTAGGTAATTTTTATATACTGCTAAAGGCAAAGGAGAGTAAATTTTGGCTTTTGACTTGTTCATACAACAAAGGTTGTTTGGCAGCAACTGAACTATTTTTGGATTCCTATTTCTTAGAGCGCCACACATAATTTCATAATCAATAAAACTGTCATCTACTTTCAAACAAAATTCTTCAAGTAACCCTGCATTCTTTTGTAGTTACCCGCTATCAAAGCTGATTGTGAAGTTGTACAGTTTGATTGGTTCCTGGTTTTATAATTTCAATTCTGTAAACTGCAATTGCAAGAAAAAGTCACAAAAGACACTCCTCTTTTACTTTGTTATGGATTGTTCGTGGAAATGAGTTTGCTTGGCCACCAAGAGGCCCTGATTTAAATCATTTGGATTTTCAATTTGGTCGCAAATGAAAGCATTGGTTTACAAAGAAAAAATTACTTCTCTTCCACGACTGCGACGGAAAATAGAAGAAGCCGCGGATGTAATTAAAAATAATAGACAAGGATTATTTGATATTAAGAGATCTTTACGAAAGCGGATCATAATGTGTATTGAAGTAAATGGTGGGCATTTGAGCATTTGCTTTGAAGTTTTTTATTTTTGTTGACAAATTTGTTATTGTTACATATTTAAGGAATAATAAAATTTTTTTATGAAAAAATTAAAATTTATTTAATTTAATACACAAATCAAAGAAGAGTAACTTTTTTTGTAGAATTTAAAGCTTTTTATTATATGTTTATTATTTTAGCTGTAAGTTTAGCCCAAAAAAAGTTTACTTTGATTTAATTAACACAAACAAGTGTAACTAGCGCCCTCTATTAGCAATGTTTAATTAGAGTGCAAATTATGATTCCTCATGCCAAAAAACGTAAATTCGCCAATTTTCAAAGAGAAATTGTGAAAACAAAAAATTATTGCGAAAATCAAAATTTAAATTTAAACTTAATCTCTGAAACTAGCAATATTTGCATAGGGCATGTTGAGCAGAATCATCATATTTTGAGGTCTACAATCTACAGTTCAGATATTGTACATTCTTAATGAATCACCCTGTATATATATATACAGGGTGAGTCAGTAGGAGCGCACTAAACTTTAGGAGTGTATTATAAACGTAAAAATAATGTAAAAAAACTCATATGTTCTTATCCGATTTTCATTTGTTATAGTTAGTTATAGCATATTAACAAATAAACAAATTATTACATAAAAATTTTCTTAATCATAGCGTTCTTTCAATAAATGTTCAAAAATACCGCTATTGACTTCTAAACATTTTCGGCTTCGTCTACGAAGAGCGTTTGTTGCTCTCCCAATTGATTCATTTCTTTCTTCTTTAATATGGGCTGCAGTATTCTCAATTCGTCTAATTAGTGCATCCCGTGTGTCCACATTTATTTTGTAGACTTCATTTCTCATCCAGCCCCATAAACAAAAATCTAGTGGTGTGAGGTCTGGAGATCTTGCAGGCTAATTAATGGAACCTCCGCGATCAATCCAACGCCCTGGAAAACATTCGTCCAAACGTTGCTTGACCTGACGAGCGACATGTGCAGGAGCTCCATCGTGCAGATAATACATCTGCATTCTAATATTTACAGGAACATCTTCTAGTAGGCTTTGTAATTCATTTTGTAAAAAATTTAGGTAGTTGTCAGGCCAATTAAATAACCGTCAATCATACCACACCACACGTTTACAGAAAACCGAAGTTGAAAATTGCTTTCGACTGTTGCGTGGGGATTTTCCTCCGACCATACATGATAGTTACGAGTATTATTAATGCTATCACGGGTAAATGTAGCTTCATCCGTAAAGAGTATACTCGATACAACACCATGATTATTATTTATCCATCGACAAAACTCCATACGGTCAGCGTAATCCTCTGTTTGTAGGTGCTGCACTCTCTGTACGTGATAAGAATATAAGCCTTGTTCGTGGAGTGTGTTTATCACCCTTTTTTGTGGACTTCCCAATTGAGTGGCAATTCTCCGTGAGCTAGTAGTAGCATCTTCTTCTACTAGATGCAGAATATTTTTCACTTCTATCAAACCTTGTCGAGTAGCGCGTTCAGATGATATGTTAGCACTGAGAAGCTTACCAGTCTCGTACAATTTGTTAAAAATTCTAATAAATACGTTTTTATCAGGATATCTTTAGTGTGAAAAACGTTGACGATATTCTTCAGCAACAGCTGAAGCATTTCCATTACAGAAACTATAAACAAACACCATATTTGCATATTCTAAATTTGAATAAGTATCTGGCATTTTGCAACAATAACAATCAAATAAATTCGAAATCAAACGTTCAGTTACTGTTCACTGGACACTGACAGTTCATCAAAACGTCAGAATTATCAAATGCCTTTGAGATTCGTACATGGCATACTTTGATAATGTTAAAATTCAGATATAAGTGGAAAGCTAGATGAACATTTTCAATTTTTCATTGAAAACAAATGAAAATCGGATAAGAACATATGAGTTTTTTTACATTATTACGTTTATAATACACTCCTCCCGACTCCCCCTGTATATATATATATATATACATATATATATACATATATATATATATATATATATATATATATATATATATATATATATAAATTTCTTTAATTTCATATTTCTTAGACCTTTTGATGTATTAATGTATTTAAATGTTCTCGATTTTAGGTCTCTTCTGTTTTAAAATTAGTTTTTATTTGATAATTTTTAAAGGAAAGATAAATTGTGACGTTTCGACTTTTCTTTAAGTGCATTCATGTACTTGAGCAATGCTCTCTCAGTGTATTTGATATTCTACCGCGTCTGGCGGAGTGTTAGACCCTTCTATAATTTAATGTGAGAGAGCTCAGGTACTGCGCACCTTGATTACCTGATATCTACCGAAGGCATCGTTACTCAAGGTTTGTAACCCCCAAAAATTGTTTCCTCCACTAGTGAGAACACGCAAAAAAATTTTCAGCTTTTATACTTTAACGTATGTATGGCAGGCACTGGCTCTCGTTTTAGTCTTTATCAAAATATGATATAGACACTGATAATCTAAGTGTTTATATTATTCAATAGATCACCTACATTATAAATATCAAAATAAGAATAGAATCTGAATAGGACACTTTTTTTAACAAGAAAGATTAATTTTTCCTCAGTTCTTACATTTCAAATCAGCAGTCATCAATTAAATTATTTGTAATTATATTAGAATTCACAAAAAAGAGCTATAAATTTTACTAAAATTATTTTTCATCATTTATTGCTTTTTCGATCTTATGAATGTGAACCATTTCTAAAAATGTTCTTTTCCTTTCCCAGAATTTTTGAATCTTTTTAATTGAATTCATGTTTTTTTTGATATTTCATGGTTCTTCAATGCAGTTTTATTTTTTTTCGTATTGATAACCTCTCGGTCTATTTTCTAAATACTGAGATGTCTGCCCTATTATGACGCTGCCTAAAATTTATAGCTCTATTTTGTACTACGTTTTTTAGATTAATCTTTCTTGTTAAAAAATAAAAAAAACTTTTCTATTTTGATTTTATTCTTATTTTGATATTCATGATGTAATGATCTATTGATTAATATAAATACGCAAATTGTCAATATCAATATCATATTTTGATACAGACTAAAATAAGTCTAAACGTCAATCTGTCTTTTAAAAATTATTAAAAAAACTAATTTTAAAGCAGAACAGACCAAACATTAGAACATTTAGGAGCATAAGACATTGAAGAAGTTTATTTTAATAGTATTACCTATATAATAAATTTACTTCCATAAAACACCTAGTCGAGATGGAATCCTCGTAATAATGAGGTATAGTATAGTATAGTATAGTATATAGTAAATAATGTAGGGTTTGGCAAGATCAGACTGTAAATATTGTGGCGTGAGTTTTTTCTTAGAAGTTATTATGTGGTAATGTCATCCAGAGGTTCGTGGCGCACCAGATCGCCAATATGGATGAGAGAAAATAATGTAGAACAAAAATGGTTGACTTTATTTTTTTCTACTTTTATTAAAGATTAACAAACACCAAAGTGTATTTTCTAATCTCTAAGGTAGTGGTATGATAGGAAAAATTTGGGCGGTCCGTTAATTCACCAATTTGAAATAATAGAGGGCCTTCGTTGGCCCACCAGACTATTTAAGTGTTAATTTTCAGTGCAGGACTATTATACAATGAATTTTAATTAAAAGCTAATGAAGGCCCGGCTCGGTAGACGACTGGAAAATACAGATGGTCTTTGTAAACCTAGTAGTCGGAGAGCTGGCTGCATAAAAGTCCTATGGATCAGATATGTGAATCATTTTTAGGGTACGATCAATGAAGCCATAGGTCTAGAAGTCGACACTCCTGAAGTTGCTTGATTTTACTTGCATACAAAATTATGACGTCACTTCTGGTTTGTATTTTAGGTGTAATTGTAATTTATGAAATACATCAAGAAAATTTATATCAAAACAAGTTTTTAATGATTAGAATATAAATGTCAAGGAACGACAAGCTCTATTTTTTCGACCACCATTAAAAACATTTTTTTTATTTACCTTAAGCCATCGAATACATGGATTTGATTACGATTTTCTGAAACTAGAACCTCTCAAATGACTAAAGAAAATTGGTCGACACCTTTTATTTGTCCGGACCTAATTGTCGACTTAGTTTGAAGAATTAAACAGCCTATGCTTATTCGAGGATATATTGAGAAATTCTTAGCCTACTATAGAACTAGAAAAAAAATTCAATGTCAAAATATTTTATTACTCAACATATTCTCCTCTTAATTGGATACATTTATTACAGCGAACCTGCAACGTCTCTAGACCTTTAAAAAAATTTTTTTTTCTTTATATATATATATATATATATATATATATATATATATAAATAAAATATCTTTTAAAAATCAGGCAAACCAGACCTCCACAGCTTTTATTACTTCTTCGTTGGAAGAAAATTTACGACCTTATAAACTTTTTTTCAGTTGAGGAAAGAGATGATAGTCGGGCGGAGCCAAATCTGGTGAATAAGTGGGGTGTTCTAGTAATTTAAACCCTAAATCATGAATTTTTTGCATGGCAATATGAGATTTGTGTGCAGGGGCGTTGTTCTGCAAAAACAAAACACCTTTGGATAGCTTTCCTCGTCTTTTCTCTTTAATTATTGCCCATGGAGTGGTCAGTAAAGTCGAATAGTAATCTCCCTTATCCAAAAAATCAATCATGATTACTCAATGGCAATCCCAAAAAACTGAAGCAAGACCTTTTCCAGCAGATTTTTGGACACGAAACTTCTTAGGTCTTGGAGAACCAGAGTGTCGCCATTCTATCGATTGTTACTTTGATTCTGGATCGTAGAAATGTACCCATCATCCATAGTAACAATTCGGTTTAAGAAGTCTACATCGTTTTCAAATCTAGCACAGATCGAACGCGATGCTTCTATCCTTGCACGCTTTTGGTCAACATTCAAACATTTGGGTATCCATTTTGCAGCAATTTTTCCCATGTCCAAATTGACGTGATGAACGCGTTCGTATCAAATATCAAGTGCTTCAGATATCCGTTTTAGCCCAATTTCGACGGTCTGATAATATCATGTCATGATCTGCATTGATATTTTCGGGGACCGACACAGAAACTGTCCTGCCCGATCGGTCATCATCTTCAATGGAAAATTTAACTCTTTTGAAGCTTGCAGTCCAGTCCAGTTTCACGGTCGCATACGAAGGACATTTATCACCAAGGGTATTAAGCATATCTTCGTAAATTTGCTTACCTCTTAACCCTTTTAAATACTGGTACTTGATGATGGCTCGATACTCAAATTTTCGATTTTTACAGTTTCGATGGACATCTTTTTTCTCTTAATTCATCGCGTAACTCTGGTTTACTTTTTTGACGTGAAACTTCACACTGACACTTCTAATAAGTTATTGTTCGTTACTATGGTAACGCAATATTTTGTTTATGCATTGAACTGGTCTAGGCTAACTAGATATCAATACATCCCCATATATCACGTAAATTTTTGTGCACTTTATTGTGATGTTTTGAGACAACATTCGAACTATTAAATTATTCAATGTGTACAGTTTTGAGAAGATGCAAGGTGGCTTAAAACTATGTGTGTATAATAACGAGATTATATTGATATTCATTCGAGAACCAATAGTTATCTGTAGAAAATAAAAAAAAAATAATAATAAAATATTACAAGTACGAAATTAATGGATAAATATACATGCATACAATATAAAGAATAAAATACATGAACTCACAAAGCTAAAGTCTGTCCTTGAGGCAGTGCATGGTCTAATAAACAAACAAATAATTTCCAATGAAAACATGACGTGATTTGTAAATTAATAAGAAATTATTGTGATTTTATGTGAAATAAAAGTTAATCTAAGTAAATTAAAATAGATTATTATAATTCTACACTTCAAGAGATGAACGATTGCTGGAGATATAACAAAAAGTAAAAGTAATAACAGTTCTCAACATAAAATTATAACAACTCGAATTTCTATTGTAACAAGGCTTAGTATATCCTACATGTATTTTTTTATGAAGTTTTTCATATTTTAAACGATTGAACACTCTACAAATGCTATGAAATTTTTCATGATTCTCATCAATTTCATATGTACAAAACGGAGAAATTCTAGCGCAGTGAGAAATATCGACCATTATAGTGAGAAATAAGTTCTCATTGTTAATGAGATAACACTAATCAATTGTGGCAACCACGCCATGTGCAATCGCATTTAAAAATTCGTAATACGGGTCCCCGATCAATATCCTCAATACAACGATAAATTACAAGTCACCTTTTTTAGGTACACGTTTTACAAAAAACCGACATACTTTCACGAACCCAGGTGAGACGACGTTTGGAATCGAAGAGAATTCATTCTTTCTCGGGTCAGCGCAGTTCTCGGATGCCTAGATTTCTGCGGAGCTACGCTGCTCTTAGAGATTCGGTACCCGCGAATTAGTTTCATTTTTTCATTGTGTATTTTGTTTTGTTGGTATTTATGTATAAATATATAAATAAATTGTTTCTTCACAATTCTCGACCATTAGTGTAGCGCCCATACAACCAATTATTTAATGTCAAATTGATACAACGTGACGCTGGCAATTAGCGTAGTCTATCTATGTGAACTATGAAAATATTTGCCGTCGTTTCCATAATAACACGAACAAAACACTAGATAATTCACTGACCGACAAGATTTTCGTACCACAGGTGAGACCTTTATTTTTAAAATGGAAATACCAGTCCAATAATAGAAAAATATTTATGAAGCCCTAACACAATCATTTTTCAATAGCTTAATTATCCCTGTTTACATTAGCAGGTAGGTTAATTTTATAAAGGGGCGGTTGATATCGGTAAACTTTATGGCCGAAAAAATACCTGAACTGTATTATTCAGAATAATAAACATAAAAATAACATTAAAAATTAGTATTTTGTTGAGTTTCATTGTAAGTGGTTCTCTGATCATAAAGCAAAAAGTAATTATAATGAAAATATCGAACCAAACGTGCCGCAGTTGCAAAACTTCTCGAGAGAAATTTTGCTATATTTGTGAAGAATTTATGGTGAAATAGCAAGCCAGGCCATTTTCCGATAATGTGAAAATGAAAAAAGTCTATTTCAAACATTTTGGCCCTCCACGCGTGCTGTGTTAGTTGTAGCATGTCAGAGGTGCAGTGGATGAATGGGAAGAGAGAAAACATGCCTTTTGCAATTCCAATGGTATGGCGGGAATCTACTAACCATTTTGACGAATGCTATTTTTGTCTAACAAAGACTGAAGGCTATTCTAAGAAAGGAAAGCACAAGATCGAGTATCCAAATTTGCCGTCTGCTATACGACCTATTCCCCATAACGAAGATTTACTAGTACCGATTGCGCCTTTAGATCCGCAAAATATTGTTTTAGAAGATACTGGAGACAATGCACCGACCCTATTTTTACTCCGAGTACTAGTTCCGTCGAGTCACAAGTGAATTGAATGATTTAGTACGTGATTTGGGGTTATCAAAGCAACAATCTGAACTTTCTGCTTCCCGTCTTCAGGAATGGAACTTGTTAGCCAAAGAGACAAAAATTACAACCTTTAGACTATAAATATCTGTGTACTAATATTGATGGTCTAATGAAGGAACTTGATATTGAGCATAATCCCAGTGAGTGGCGCCTATTTAGTGACTCGTCTAAATACATTTTAAAAGCTGTGTTATTACACAATAGAAATGTAAAACCGTCTATACCAGTTGCTCATTCTGTGAAGATGAAAGAAACTTATGAAAATATTCACTGGCTTTTAGACAAAATTAGCTACAACAAGAATAAGTGGTAGATATGTGGGGACCTGAAGGTGATTGGAATTTTAATGGGACTTCAGGGAGGGTTTACGAAACACTGCTGTTTCCTTTGTCTATGGGACATTCGGGCAGTAGATCAACACTATGTGAAAAAAATTGGCAAGCAAAAAGTGAGTTTCAACCGGCATCTCAAAATGTTGAGTTCATACCCCTTGTAGATCCCAAAAATGTCCTTCTGTCCCCCTTCACATTAAAGTTGGATTGATGAAAAACTTTGTAAAGGCTATGGATAAAGAGGGTGATGGATACAAATACCTTAGAAAAATCTTTCCCCATTTGAGTGTTGCCAAATTGAAAGAACACAGTGATTTATCTTCCCATTCTATGAAAAAATATGCAATTTCCCATTTAGACTGAAAAACTCTGCACTCACTATCAACTTTACGTTTTTGTGACATTATACCAAAATCGTGAAATCGTATAATCGTAAAAGCTCTAAAAAACTTGATTCTTCTTTTTGTGACACATTGCGATCGCGGGCCTTATTGATATGGCTCGGGGGCCGGAAGCGGCCCGCGGGCCGTATCTTTGAACTGACTGTAATAAGTTATTCTTAATGAACACCTACGAGGTGGATTTAAAGCAATGAAGTGGCAATCTACAGTCGCTTTATGTTTGTAGTGTGGCAAATAAAATACGAATACGAATAATTTTATATTTTCTCCCTAACGATGTTAATGGTGGAAAAGTTGAATTTTATTTATGACAAAAGCGAGTTGTGGGCAAAAATATTTTCTTTTTTTTACTTAGTAAAGAAATTATTGAGAAGTCTATTATGAAATTACTTATTTATTTTAACAATGGGGCACTGCTAGAGGGATAGATCCGTCTTTATTTCCTACTTTTAATGTTATTTTCTGCTCCTAGTAAAAATAGAAATACTATACAAACGCCTGTTAGATCCATATCAAATAAGCAAAATAAGTACCAAAAATTGAAAAATATCTTATTTGTAAGCTCTTTTCTCAATGAAATAACTGGTATGTGTTGAGACAATCATTTTTCAGAAGTGATCTTAACAGATTAAAGTTACACAATACTTACAAATCAGGTTCACCCATAGCAACATCAAGTACTTCAAGACCTGATTGTAATACTGCTGCTTCAGTAAAGTTTTTCTCTTTATTTTCTCTTGTCGATATTATCTCGGTAGTATCTGATATGCTGGAATCTGAGTCCAAGAACAGTTTTCTTTTATCGGAATTTCTAGATTTTGCTGAAGAATTCCGCAAATGAGCAGATTGTGATCGCCTAGTTCTGGAAACTTTTCCTAGAAGTGGAGCCTCTAAAAAAATGTCAAGTTGAAAAAATAGCAATATGAAAATTTAATATTTTGGTTAAAAATTTCCTTCCAATATTAGTTGATAATAATTGAGATTGATTCTTGCTATTTAAGTTTTGAGATGGAAAAATGAAAACAAATATTTATAGTCCGGTCAAATTGGATCAAAAAATAAGAGTGAAGCTATATAAACTCCCATCAAGCTGTAAATCAGTAGAATTGTTCAAAATATAAATAAAAATTCTCCAAATTCCCCATTCTCGTATCAGGAAAAAATTTTATTCAAGGTCGAAGGTAAAAAAAAATGGGATTTTCGCCATTTTCAGCAAAAAGGTAAGTTTTATGTTAAAAATACTTCAGACAAAAATTGTAGATCATAAAATTATCTACCAAAAATTTTCTAATACTTTTTTCCAAGAGGTCATCGTTTTTGATATATAACGATTCAAAATTTCTAATCGTCATAAAACGCATGCTTGCGCTACGTATATACATCTCTAGAGTTGTAGTATATAGAGTAGTATTTTTCTGTCGGTCATTGTAACTGTGGTGAATATATACATTTATACTGCTCGAAGTACAACTGAAAAAACTATTTTCTCCTTAAAACCAGGAAAAGCTCAATATGAAAAAGTTTACTACTTTTGCAACTATAGTGTCAAAATCATGTACTATTTTTACACGCAATAACTAGCTGTGATAGGACATCTGCATTTTACAGTTTTACAATTAATAATACAATATACAAACAATAATTCAACTCGACAAGAAGTTGTTACCAACGGCATTCGCTTTCTTCTTTCTATGTACGGAGCTCTTAAAAAAACTACCTGCTTAGAAAAGTATCGATATGCATGTTTCGTTAAAAATACTAAAAGTGAAAAACAAGTCCAGTTGGCTTGTCCTCCTCCAACCTCAGTTGCTACTCATCAACATATTTTTCGGGTATATTACCAAGTTCAAGTGTGGCTTGTTTATCAACCACATCCTACAGACTGGGGTTGGAAGTTGGTCAACAATAAATTAGATTCCGTTCAAACTTTACTCCCACCTGCTTCGGAAAAACTGCTGAACACATTTTTTTTGCAACAGCAAAAAGTGATGCAGTGCTAAATGTGGTTGCATAAAAATCGGATTTTTTTGTACTCTGGCCAGTCGTGCTCTAATATTGAATCACCAACAGTGAAGGATCCTTTTGATTTCAATGATACATCGCTATTGACGTAATTTACATGCACTCAGAATGAGAAGAAGAAGAACAAGAAGAATTTAAAAGTTATGACTCGGACGATTACATTTCACAACTTTTTTTAAATTTAAATGGCTTTTATCTTTTCAATCTCTGCCAATTTCAATTATTTTGCAATAGTTTCAAATTAAACAAGATCACAACAGACTCGTGGAATAGGTCTACCCGGGAACCACGTTAAAAAACGTGCTAAGTACAATACCTCATAGGTGGCGGGGAAACGTGTGCATATTGATGATTACAACTTTTTTAATTATCATATCTCAGAAACAGTGACTCGTAGGAAAAAAAATATTGATACTTTTTTTGTAGATAATTTTATGATCTACAATTTTTATCTGAAGTATTTTTATAATAAAAATCACCGTTTTGCTGATAATCGCGGAAAACCCCCACACAGGAATGATGGGGAACTTTCCAGTTTTATTTTTAATTATATTTTAAACAATTTTATTGATTTTCAGCTTGGTGTTGATTTATGTAACTTCGAATGTTCATATTGACCGGACTATTATAATTGGATTTGGCTTTACTGTTTTTCAAAATATTTTTTCATTAACATCAATACACTTTTGCATGCATTTGAACCAATTGACGAAGCATTTTTCCCAATCCGATTGAGGTACTTCCAAAACATGTGACTTGATCGCGTCAGTCGCTTCTTTAGGTGTACAAAAACGTTGACCTCGCAATTTATTTTTGACCTGTGGAAATAAGAACAAATGTTTGATTGCCAAGCAAGGACTGTACGGCATATGTCTCATCAATTCTATGTTTTGACTGTTCCAAAACGTTTTTGTTTATATAATATAGTAAGAGCTTGCACTGTCGTCGTGGAGAATGATTCGTCTTCTGCGATTGGTTTCCTTGATTTTTTCCAACACTTTTGGCAAACAAATGCTGGTGTACCATACAGATTTGATCGTTCTACGTTGATCTGATGGAACGGAAGCGACATGTCCAATTAATCCGAAAAAACAGGCGACCAATTGCTTCGAAGTACTTCGACAACGATTGTTGTTAAATTTCGGGTTCAAATGCATAGATCCATAATTCGCCGCTTGTCACGACCTTATAGACGTCTTTTGATTAAATTTGTTCAGCATTTCTTTGCACGAATCGACTCGAGTGTTTTTTGAGCGATTATTAAATTATGCGGTATCTTTTTTAGAGTCAAATGTTCATGCAATATTGAATGTATACGATCTGGCTCTATCATTTACGCACAGTATTGATGTTTTCTGGCACAACAACCGATTTTGGACGACGTTCAAGAAATTCATCCTTTAGCGAAGTGCGACCACGATTGCTTTCGAAAAACCAGAAAAACACAGTGGCACGAGTCAGATAGGTTAGGTTAGATTCATTAGTTCCATCACCAAAAGTCGAAGCGATTTGATTAGCACACTGCTGTTTGTTTAATCAACATCGAAAGTCATAGAAAATGTTTGCAATTTAATTCTATTTTTTTACCAAGATGAGTGTATCAAGTATATGTAAACCAATTAAATAGCACTCGCATCACAACAGGCTCTGCGTATGTTCACTATTAAAAACGTCAACACTAATAATGGCATTGTTAGTTTTGACATATTCACATCAGCGTTCCCATATCTCACAACCTTAGTAGCAGCTCTCGAAAAAATTACGTGTTATTCAATATTCGCGAAATCACTAAGTCGTTAAACGTTTTATTTTGAATGAGGTTATTCTTTGATCGCCAATGTTTAGTGAATTTCGTTATCCGGGTGGAAAATATACCTGGTTAATGGTCTATAGTACTTTGATGATATCGATTCCTTCAGTTGATTTTTTAATGTAACGCATTGTTACGAACTGATATAGACCAAAAGCCGGTCTTCTAATATATCAATGGAATATATAAACTTAAACCGTGCTTAACTTATGGTTGGGTATTTGAACACTTTCGGATTACTCGGATTCTCAATTTCCATGTGGAGTCTGTCTACTAAGTATAGATATTTGGCCATAAGCATTATTTAGATCCATGAATGTTTTTTGGTTCAGGTTTTAAAATTTGACTAGAAATATTTTAATTAGTGATGTAGTAGTGAGTTTTAAAGATATGTTTGGTCTCTTATCTCTAATATTGGATCTGTTGATAAATTTAAAAATTTGTGATAGTTACAAAAGAACAATGAAAGATGAGGATCATCAATATCCTATTAATTAATTTTCAACTTTCTTGTACTCATTTTATAATTACCTGATTAACCTTTCATACGTGAAGGGTTAATTTATATGATTCTTGGAACTCACCAAAACTGATCTTGCGCCCTTCTCGTAAGAATTTTTATTGATTGAAAACTCTAGCCTTATTGCTAGTGCTAGTGAACGGCGAGTTTTTCATTGTCTTCATGACAATCTAACATCATTTGACCAAGATTACAGGTTTTATTTGTTAACTAGACTATGGCGTTGAACATAATTTATAAGATTCCTCAATTTGTTGAAATTACTTATTGACACTAACCATTTAGAATTTGAATAAAGGTTGAATAGACTACAATTTCTCTGCGATATTTTTAATTAGGACTAGAACTTCAAAGTGTTTATTGTACACTAGAGCCCTGCTCATCCGAACCCCGTAATCTGATTTTTCGGATAATCCGAACTGCCGATCGGTAATCAATTATATTTGATCAAACTTTTTTCACGCTCTTAAAAAGGCAACCGTGAATTTATCTCACCAGTTGAAGCATGGATCCTTGGTTAGATGCTGTCATCTTGCGAGTCAACAAAGAAATCTACAGTTTCCTCTAAGACTTTCTAATGACCTGATCAGTAATTGTATTCCATGCCTCAGCTGACCAGTAAGCTACATCTTTCACTGACACTTTCTTGATTTTTTCAATTATAGTTAGTGTAAAATCGCCTTCAATAAGAGAAATTTCTTACGATAGGCTAATTTCGTTGCCTGGAGAACCCCTTGGTAAATAGGATGTATCAGAGATACAACATTGGGAGGGATGAATACAGTTTTGATTTCGCCACTTTGTAATTTTGTGATGTTTTGGTGAGATGGTGCGTTATCAATAAACAAAATTGCCTTATTTGGCAAGTCGATTTTTTTATTGAAACAGCCTTTATAAACTGGTTATGAAACCAGAGTTAAAATAGAGCCATGTCCATCCACACAGGAACTTCATGTTTACATGCTTATATGCCCTCAGATTTTTTTATGTACCGATTACCATCAATGGTAATTTATGATTTTTGGCTACATGTTATCAATATTCCTTGCTCATTTTAAACCCGGGTTTCCTACTGTGAAGTTAAGTTACTGATGAGAATATTCTCCTTCGGTAATAATAGCAGTGAACTTATCCAGATAAGCTTGTGCCACGGCTTTATTTGAAGGTAATTGCTCTCCAGTTAATGTCAACTGGCGGACATCATGACGAACTTTCCAACGGTTCAACCACCCGTTGCTTGCAGTAAACGATTGATCACCATTCATCACCATTTTTAGCACTCTTGCCTTCATCCAAGCGATTCAAAGCATTGAGTTTTTCTAAAGTACAAGTGTATGTGTAGTCTTGAACCACGCAGATAAACCAGCTGTAAGAAAAGGAGGTAGGAAAGGAGGAAACAAGCACGCGACGCACCATCGATGACTCAACGCATGGTCTAACGTCAGAAATACTTGGTTACATACCACGTTTTGTAGATTCTATCCATTGTCCTGTTCCTCGAATTCATTCCTCTGCATGTTTTTGGAATTTTTTAATTTTGAAATCGATTGTTGGGTTAATCAGAATTTTCGGCAAGCCCCAGTTCCAATTAGTTCGGATTACCGAGGTTCTAGTGTATTTATTAAACATTAATTAGCAGTGGTAATATATCTTCCAATGAAAAAAGAAACTAGGAAGTAATAAAGATGAAGTTTCACTGGAGAAATATTTCTTACCTCCAAATCCTTCACTGTCGCTGGGATCCAAAGCAGCAAATTTCTTTTTTAGATTTTCTTCAACTTTTTTTATCAATGTCTCTGTGCCTACAAAAATTCCTGCTAAGGCTTTAACATTTATACTAGTAGACTGACTGGATTGCTTCGGAGAAGGTTCTTCTTTTACTAAATTGGCAGCAGATAAAGCCAAAAATTTCAATTTTTCTGGATCAGCATCTTTCTCTTCACACAAAACTAATTCTCTCAATGGATCTTCAACTTTCGGACTATTTATTGGTATTTGTTGGAGTAAATTAGAGTTTACTGAAGACGCTGGGATCGGATCTGGGTGTGGAGACTGTGAAAGACACTGCGATTCACTGAGATGAGTGAAGGCGCCAAACATTGACATGTCTAAAATTAGAAAAATCATAACAAAGCAAATAACGATCTGTTAACGTATATTTTTTACATGTTAATTGATATCCAGGTACACAATGTCAAGTCAAAACTAAATATTAATCAAATTTTTTTTTATTTTGGATATTAATTATAGTGATCCCACTCTAGTTCAGCCAGCCAGCCAGCTGCATCCGCCTTACCAGTATCTTTTTCATACAAATTTTGTTGGGTTGAAATATGTATGTTAATGACGATCGCTAGGAATAAAGGCACAGATTTTATTAACAATTTCTAAAAAAAATATAATAAATGGCCCCGGAATTTCAACGACATTGATGTTCATATCGCGACTTTTGAAAGCAAAGTACACTTACAAATCATTGCAAGTAACGGAGCACTTTCAGGATAATAATCACATAACACAAACCAGAACCGGTTTCTTTCAAATTGATGTGAAATTTTGACAGATGGTATCACAAATACAAATACAAATGTATTCTCTACTTCTGTAAAATTACTTTTACTCATAAATTATATTTATCATATAAATATGTATGGGAAACATCCTTTTATTCACAATACCCTTTATATTTAAAATCAGTTTAAAAGAAATTCCATACAAGCTTCATATAGCAAGAACAATCAAAGATTATCATAATACTAATCGCTCCTAACAAAAGGAGACATCCGTTGTTTCTAGATATTCTTCTTCTTCCAGTGCCTACTTCATTCTAATCAAGGTTGGCAATCATCCTTTGGAATTCCTCATGATCTTCAGTCATGCGTATTAGATTTACGGCATCACATACATGGAACCAATCTCGAAGGTTTTTCAACCATGAAAATATTTTTCTACCTAGGCCGCGCCTGCCTTCTATCTTCCCTTCCATGATCAGCTGTAACAAGGCATATTTTTGATGTCTAAAAATGTGGCCAAAGTAGGAAGCTTTCCTTCTCTCTACAATGGTTAATAGTTAATAGTCTTTGGTCACCCGATCCGTCCATTGTATTTTAAGGATCCGTCTAAAGAGCCACATTTCAAAAGCTTATACCTTACGTATGCTGGAGACCTTCAAAGTCCACCAACACCACAAAGTAGGGTAGTCAAAACATAGTATTGTGTTATTCTCCAGCCTGTTCTCAGGTGGTTAAGGTCATTACTTGTGAGAAGCGACTTTAATTTAAAAAACGTGCTCCTGGCTATCTCTATTCTTGTCTTAATTTCCTCATCTGGGTCCCACTCGTCATTCAGTCAGCTTTCCAAATGCTTAAAGCGGTGTACTCTCTCTATAGGTTGGTTATTAATTGACAGCGACACATTATTAATACTAGTTTTCGATAATACCATGAATTTCGTTTTAATGTAGTTCATTTTAAGTCCGTAATTTTCACTAATAGTATTTACTCTGTTTAATATCTGTTGAATATCTTGAATGGTGTGGGCTAGTATTACAGTGTCATCTGCATACCTAATATTGTTTAAGATTTTTCCATTAATTTTAATTCCAAATTCAATGTCTTCCAGAGCCTCCTAGAAAATTGCCTCTGAATATATATTAAACAGGATCGGGGAAAGAACGCCACCCTGTCTTATTCAATTTGATTTTTTATTTTTTGAAATTTAACGTGAATCTCATCGCCTTGTGAATCAGTCTCATCTGCCTCCGCCATATCCGAAGGAGACGAATCGAAGGTTGGGTCTTCTTGGATTTCGTTTCCGATGGCATCTAATATGTCTGACACGTCTTTAATTCAGTTACCACCATTTTTAATTTATCATTGTTCAACTAAATATTTAGCAAAAACCATATCGAAGAAACTTTGGAGCGCTATAATTGAAAACCTATGCGTTATACAGATAAAGTTTCAAATAAAAAAGATGGAAAACATTATCTACAATAATGATCTGTACAATTTTTGTCGTACGATACGCGGTTCGCGAGATATCTGATAAAACGTGTTTTTCAAGATGGCGGCTGAAGTGAAGCCTCCCTCATGACGCCCACTTGGATTCCCACTCTGGGGACACCCTTGAACATATTCAAAATAAAAATACCTGTTCCCGTACGTGTTTGTTCAGAACCTACTTTTTTGGTTGGAGATCTTGAACTCTATCAATACATTGAAAATAACTACACCACACTAACTTACCTGGATTTGAAGTATTTTTATTGTCTAAAGCCGTCATGTTAGAATTAGTTCGATTATTAATCGGCGTAGTTTTCTCTGAATTTATTTCATTGTAACTAGGTGGTGGTATCGATGGCTTATTAGCACTTGCCAAATTCAAACCTTGCGCCGCTCCATTTATGTCAACTTCGTGAGTAAATGCCATTACATCCAGAGCGCTCGACAATGCATCACCAAAACCACCTGTTAAATCTGGTCCTTGTGGATTTATAACATAAGGATTATTATTTTTTCTGAAATCAAGTGCATATATTGATTATTTCATGAAGATAGGTTTGGGAAAGATGCCGACAAAAATATAACAGTATTTAGAGATAAAATCAATGGAATCTGAGATTTTTTGAAATGCAAAAGTGATAGTGATAAAATTCAAGACTTAGGTGGAACTAATTGAATAAGTAAAATTCTCAATAGGAAAAGAGAATAATAGAAACAGTTTATGTATAAGTGTTAGATGGATATGCGCCTTAATATGCTGTAAAAAATTCAGGGTCACTGTTAGGCGCTTGTTTGCATTGATATGTGATAGTTGAGAATATGTTTTATCACTGAGGAAAAACATATTTTTTTTGGAAAATTATTTGAGATCGTACAGTACTCGTAAGTTACTTATAGAAAAAAGAGAACAATTTTTTAAAAAGGTAATAACCAATATAGTTAAGCTTTCTATTTCTGAGAAATTTCGTCGTTATATCAATGGAAAAGTTTGGTAGGTTAGTAGATATAAGAAAAATGAACATGACGTCAATTAGGTTATACAATAACCAAAAACCGAAGTCTTCGGAGAGCGTTGAATATAAGCAATACTTCGATTTGGCGTTTATTTAAAGACATGGATGCCTGCATCGAATTCAAGTTGAGGACCGATTGACAAACCAAGATATGGATTCCAGGATTTTATAAACAATTTTTACACTCTATTGTACGATGATCCATATTTCTTGAATAACACTTAGTTCACGGACGAAAGTCACATCCACTTGCAGGCTTACAATTAGCAAAAAACTCGCTTCCTTGGTTTTGATAGGCTGACTGCTATTATCCTAAAACCATGTGACGATATGGTGCACTGTCAGCATACTCGTGTGATTGGACTGCACTTGATTGAGGATAGCACCATTTGTTTGGTATTTCAGAAGGCTTCGTGGTGCCGAAAACTAGATGTTTTAACAGAACGGAGCGATCAGTTATTTGTTTATCAAAATTGAAATAAAAAGAATGAATTTAGACGATTCTAGTGATAGTGAATTGAAAGAAGAAGAAATTGTTATAAATTTGGAAGAGGAAGAACTAGCTATTAGTAGTGAAATTGAGAATAAAGTAATTGATTCCGTGACACTCGATTCATCTTTTGTAATGTTCAAAAATTGCGAAGTTAAACAAATTATCATAGATAATTATAAATACGATACCAAGAAAGAAAACAATGTAATTATGTTCAGCATTATTTTTTATATTTGAAAAATGTGAACTGTATGTTTAATTCATGCAAAGAGAAAAATACTTTTAAAGTTTAAAAAAGATTCAAGCATTTATTCAGTGATAAGCTCGGGCCCTGCAACCCCTTTGTTCGTTAGAATAATCCAAGGGCGAACTTTTCATCCCGCCGGGAGAAAAATTAGTATACGCTCCACGGAAGAGAAGTAGGGCTATCTCGTCCAGAATTTTTGCACCCCAGCCGAAGGTGAGAATGCCCTAGTTTTCTCTGTAGGTACGTAATATACTAGTCTATCAAGTGTCAGGTGCCTGGAGGATCACAAAAAACTCGATCTTTTATTGAAAGTCACAGTTCGGAAAAGTTACGAACAGAGAAAATCATAAATTATTTGCCTAACAAAATATGCGTAAATGTACCCACTACTTTTAATACGTACCCTTTTGTTTTAATGGGGGTATTTATGGATTCTCTTCCCCACATTAGACATCTCATTTCTTCACCAGTCATTCCTTTTTTTTTCAAAGCGTTTATTGTTACTTTTCCGACCCGCTACAATAAAATATGCAAAAATATGAAAAATTTTGATCACATATCAACAAAAAATTAGATTTTTACGTGAGGTAAACAAAATGAAAAAAATAGTGCCAGAAATCTAAGAACTGATTTTTTAATGTGCAGATTTCAAATATACAACTAACAGCTCTTGTTTTTGACATACTTAATGTTAGTTAAAAGACTATTGAAAAATAAATAATAAGAGGAATAAATCTTTAACCCCACCAATACTTGATTCATGCCTCATTTTCACTCATTTTTAAAACCAGAAACTTTTTCTGGGTCATACTTTATACATTGTGTCTACTTAAGTTTGAAAACTTTTTTATTAGTGGCTTTATAAAAAAAGTTATTCCCAATACTTTGTTTGTTACAAGTTGTTACAAGAACATGTACTGCAAGATATCCAGATAGACCACGACCAAACTCACAAACTGTTAAAAGAATCCTCATCAATTTGAAGCTATGTATACGGTTCATTTGAATCAAATTTATCAGGGGGAATAAAATTTAGACCACACCTGTATCTCTAAAAGTTTACAGAAAACATTTAATATCTAGATAACGGTAAGGTTTGGGCATAGAAAAGTATATATGTATTTACCCCTGAATGCATTAAAATAGAAAAAACCGATTTTATTTAAAAAAATAAAGAAATTTGATATTGATAAAGTTAAAATTGGAACACTTTTTATACACATCCTGTATAGAATGAAAAATTTTTTCAACATTGATTCGAATACGTCTGACCTCACTAAGGGTAACCGAACAGTAACCATTTCATTTTCAATTTCTTTAATTAATAATTCAAAAAGTATACATTTTACGAAAACAAATGTATTAATCTACAGGGTGTTCTATTCAATATAACAAAATTACAGTTCGGTTCTACCGGCCATATTTGAAAATATTTGAGTTGAAAAGATCGTAGAACCCAAACGTAGAAATTTTCATGATTTTACTATAAGTATTTTGCCATATACACACAAGGTGTCCCTAACTCGAGTACAAACACTCTAGGAGTCAAATTATGTCTATTGGGATAAGGAACTTATGTCCGCAAACGCATCCTTTCCACGATACAGAATGTTAGATTTTAAGATTAAAACGACTACGCTGAAATTAACCGTTTTCGAGAAAAACATCATTTTGCGACTGCTGTGGTGATTATTTTTAAATTTGAAAAGAAAGATAAATTTTGATGTTTTGACATTTCTTTAAGTCTTTATCAAAATATGGTATTGACACTGACAATCAGCTTATTTATATTGATCTATAGATCACCTTCCTTCATCATGAATATCAAAATAAGGATAAAATGAATTTAGAACTTTTAGAAATTATCAAAAAAAATTAATTTTAAAACAGAAGAGACCTAAAATCAAGAACATTTAGATACGTTAATATATCAAAAGATGTAAGAAATAAGAAATAAATGAATATATGCACCTTCCAGTTTGCAACAGCTCCTTTTCTTTGTTTGGCTCGCGTTTTATTTTTAGATTTTATAACCATAACTCCTCTCAATTCGGTATTGGGGTCATCTCCTCCCCCAAGCGATATACTATATTCTTGTAAATAATGATGAGCATCAGCTTGAGGTATCGCTCTTTCCAACGCGATTACTATCTTTGCCCACTGCAAAAGATTACCTAAAGTTAGATAATATTAATGAATGAATTTTATAATATTTTATAATTTACATTCGTTTTTTTTTCATTACATTTTGATTGGATTCACAAAGACGTCAGGCAGTTAAGTCTTAATATAATAGTGAATAATCAGAACACTTATAATATTTTCCAAATGAAATTGCTTCCTGGATGTGTGAAAGTGAGCACGTTGAAAAATCTTATAGTATTGTGAATAAAAGATTGCAGCCATAGGCATTGAATATCTTTGTTTCCGTGTGCTATGGGAAACCACAAAGTTCATAGTTTTTAATGTGTACACGTTCATTGTACATTACTTAGAAGGAAGGTTCCCGTTTAATGGTTTTGTATTACCATATTGCTTAAAGAGGAAAGCGATGACAAATCAGTGGAAAAAAATCAGTTGAATACATTTACGATAAGAATGTATATTTGTAAATATATACTACAAAATTCACAAATTTAATGCTGTGCCCTGTTCTCGTGATTCTTGACTTATTTAA
The DNA here is from genome assembly GCF_026230105.1 of Diorhabda sublineata. Lineage (NCBI taxonomy): Eukaryota > Metazoa > Arthropoda > Insecta > Coleoptera > Chrysomelidae > Diorhabda > Diorhabda sublineata. The sequence continues at coordinate 16,891,764 of NC_079480.1, read as the reverse complement.
AATTAGTTTTGACTCAGATAAATACCTCATTATTGTGTCCATAAACGGGAAATCTCAGAGGCTCGAGGTTAATTCTGGTACTAAGTACATTTTGTTTCCTGTTAACGCACAAAAAACTAAATATTGCGTTTCTATCTTAACCCGTCAACGTAATTCTGGGCGAAGCGGTCGTCGTTGCCACTTACAATGAAGAGAAAATGGTTGGTGAAGTACATCTTGTTCCTCCAGACCAGGAAACCTTGCTGGGCAGGCGGAGAATACGCGACTTGGAGTATTAATCAAAAACAAGTAAACGCTGGCAAAAACATTTTAGTATTTGTAACACTCTTCTTAGAAACTTTGAGGTTTATCCAACTATTATATGAAGTTTAAGTTACGTCCAGGCGTGAAATCTTTTTTCATATGCACACAGGAAGAAAGTGAAAAAAGAACCAGATTTTACAGGTATATAATCATAATTTCGATTACACAGGTCTGCAAAAATGATTCTTTGCATGAGATATTTTTGTTGAATAATATCTATGTTTTAAGTTACGCTGATTTCCAAAATATTCCCTCACTGTCTATCACGTATAGTTTTTTGCAAAATAAAAACACAATAATGAGAAAAATCAAATATTTATTACAACAAACAAATAGCTTAGTATTTTATAAAAGCCATCAACAATTATTTCTTTTATTTAAATTTATACACAAGTCTATGTTTACTCCTTTTCCTTGTGAAACCTTATCTTCAATTCATTGATGCTTCTCCGAACTCGTTCTTGGTTTCCTTCTTTGGTTTCTCACTTAATACGTTGACCGCCATGTGATGTATGTGTGACTCGCATGGCCCTTAATAATATGAGCCGTGCCACACTACTTCTTCAATAAAATGTCTTTCTGTAGGTGAGGGCGTTTCCTTTGGTGTAATTTGAAGTAAATTTTTGGCAATTTCTTCCCTAAACTCTGTTATACTAATATTTTTGCCAGCAACTCGTTTGTACAAAATAAATGCATTTACGATTGTTGAGCCCAAGAGAATTTCGATGGCCATTTTACGGTACCATTTTATACCACGTCTAAGACAAGAAGCATATGCTTTTATTTGGTCGGATAGATCGAGGAAACTCTTATTCTCATTGTAGTCTTTGATGGCTTCGGGCTTTTGTTTTTCACAGCCACTGCGTGATCTTACTAAGCCCATATCGTTGGAATGCTTAGTTGTCAACATCAGAACTTCGCGTTTATCATACCATTTTATTATTACCACTCCAGAGTCACTTTCCTTGGCAATACTTTCTCCATTTTTCAGTTTTTTGTCTACAATTTGTTCCGGATTTCCTTTTCGGTTTCTTCTTAGGGTTCCGACCAAATGAGTTTGCCTATCTAATAACTTATGAGCAAGTTCAAGGCTTGTCTAGTAATTATCTACATATATTGTACGCCCGCTATCCAATAAATTTTTATAAAGCTCCATCACAATAGACGTGGGCACACAAGTCATATTTATAGCCTTCTTCGATACAAACTTTAAAAATTTTAACGCCAAATTTGTCTTTTGTTCTTTATAAACTGTAAAAAAGCGAGTCGTCCTCGAAAGGGCACTAAAGTTTCATCCACGCACACATTACATGAGGTAGACACAGCATCTTGAAATTTTTGGCTTATGTAATCCAAAAGTGGCTTGATTTTGTAAAGTCTATCCGATGTATCCGTATTTTCATTGTTAGAGAAATGCCAATTGCTCAAAAGAAGTTCAAATCGGTTACGAGACATTACTGATTTTACTTCATTCGAATAAAGAACACATAACAAGCTTAGGCATCTGAACTAAGCCTTTCCAGATTTTAAGTCCCAAAAAAATTTCATTTCTTAGAAGATCGTCGTCTACAAACAATGAAAAAAAATCAATAGGGTTTTTGTTTTGTTTTGTAGATCGATATTTATTATTCAAATCATGTGCATAAATAGCAAAATTTTTCAGATGGTCTCCTATCACTTCGTTCCATTGAAGATCAGTAGGCTTTACTAGAATTTCGTCAGACGAGGAATCGTTACTCCACTGAAAGCGTCGTGATAACAGATTCGATTGTTTCTTCAACACGTGTAACGCCAACAATATGTGAACTAAGCTGATAGTCCCGTCTTTCACTTTCTGGTATGTTTTGTGTAGACAGTTGATCGGACGATGTACTAGGTATACCAGCAGGATTAGCACTTATGTTTCTTGATACTTTTTGTCTGTACAGGAGAATAAGATGAATCAGAAGACTCAGAATAACTTGTGCTCACCTTGTGACTTTCCGACGAATATTCAAACGGTTCTTCATCTGATAAAATATCGTCTATCATTCCTTGTAAACGTAACTGTTCATTCTCATAATCACCCATCTCACTAATATCACTATCTATTTACTTTTTTACACAATAGAGGTTATCTTCTCGAATGACCAAGATAAACTAAGCAACTAGACGACGTAAATTTTATAACATGCATTTAAGTCTTGCAGGTCTATTCTTGTTCGCTGCGAAGCACGGATGCATCGCGTGACGCCAGCATCGAAATTTTGTCTTTAGGGCCGCGCGATGCACACTTGCTTCGCACTTAAAAAATATACTTACAGACCAAATAAAATCCTATTATGGAATTACATAGCCTGGTAATTGGGTTTATGAAGGTTTTAAAACAAAAAAGCTCCGGCCCTAGAAATGTTAAAAATGATTGCCATTACGACGGTCAACGTGTTAAGCATACAACAGTAGGTACCCAAGCTTTCATGAAAATAATCAATATGGGAGTATAAGAAGAGTTTTAGCTCATCTTGCAACCTTGAGCTTTTTACGCTGTGCTCCACGTGCTGCACAATATTTTTATATTCGGAATCCGTAGTATTTCCTAAAAACTTTAATACTATATTTTTGAAACAAGACCATCTTTCTTTATCGATTTCTCTCGTTGATTTGGGGAAGAAGGGATTAGACAAAAAATTTCTTAATCCCCATCTTTTTGTAATTATTTCACAAACTTATTTCACAAAGTGCACAGAAATTTTTTTTTGATTTATTCTGAACTTCTTCTTCCACTGAAGGGTAGGTTTTGAGGATTCGCACTTTAGTGTTGACACACTGAGATCACAGAAAGTTTTTTTTTATCGACACGATGCGTAAAAGCTCTTTCCACGACCCGCACGAATCGTAATGACTAAGCTAATTACGTGTTTTCGCAGTGAAAATCTTTTTTTAAAAACAAATTGCAATTTTATAAATATAAAAATGCAATACAGTATTAACTGAACAAAATCTTAATCAAAAGCCTCACCCAAAATCTACATCAAAATATTGACTCAAAATCGTAATTTAAATCTAAAATTCAAGTATGTAAGGGGTTTTCTAATAAGGGGTTGACAACTTTTTTTCAAAATAAAATGAAAACCATTTGAGATATTTCAAAAACTTTAGTATCGGGTTGAAGTACATTCAAAATATTTAAGAACAGAACTTGACTTCGCTCATATGGCCAGCGCGGGCACGTTTGCAGTGGTTGATTCGTTGGAACCAGTTTTCCATGACTCAGCCACACATTTTGGCGGAAACGTCTGCTATTTCGCGTTCAATATTGGCTTTGAACTCTTCAAAATTCGTGGGCTTATTAGCATAGACCTGACTTGACGTAGCCCCAAAGAAAAAATCTAGAGGCGGCCAATCGACTGGTCCATTTCTTGAGATAACACGCTCATCAAACTTGTTCTTCAATATATCGATTATAACGTATGCTGTGTGACTTGTGGCGCCTTCCTGTTGAAACCTAATGCTGTCCAAGTCCATATATTCAATTCGGGGCAAAAATAATCGATAATCATGGTGCGATAACGATTACCATTCACAGTAACGTGGCGACCACTATCATCGACAAAAAAATATGACCCTATGACACCGCCGGCATGCAAACCGCACCAAACAGTTATCTGTTGTAGATGAAATGGTTTTTTATTAAGCACATGTGGATTTTCACCCGCCCAATGCCGCATATTTTGTTTATTGATAAACCCAGAAATGAGCTTCGTCACTGAAGTTGATTTTGCGATGAAATCAATCATCTTGGCGTATCTTTTCCAGAGCCCAATCGGAGAACGTACGTTGCCTCGAATGGTCCATCGGCTTCAATTCTTGAGTGAGCCTGATCTTCTATGGGTGTAATACGCAAAATTCGTCATAAAGTGGATCATTTGCTACGGACGTTTCAACGACAGCGATATTTTCGACACTTCGACCAATTCGTAGTCTCACTGGCAAGGCAACATCACACAACGAATATGTAGACTCAAAATTTTTCAATAAACTTGTTACTGCCTGTCTACTAGGTCTAGAATTACGACCAAAAATCGGAGTTAATGCTCTTAAAGTAGCGGCCACCGACTCCGAATTTCTGTAGTAAATTTTCAAGATTTGCAGACGTTGTTCGTTCGTGTACTTCACTATGATGGAAAGGTTATGTCTACTGAATAAACTGACAGTGATGTTAAGTGAAAAAGTGCGGTCACAAACTAGATTAAAAATTGTCAAGTCCCTATTGGAAAACACTGTATAATAAAATAAATGCATCTAAATGTTCTTGATTTTAGGTCTCTTCTGTTTTAAATTAGTTTTTTTTAATAAAAGACTTAAATAAAAGTCGAAACGTCGAATTTTATCTTTCTTCTAAAATTTAGTAAAAAAAACTATTTCTAAAACAGAAGAGACCTAAAATGAAGAACATTTAGATGCATTAATATATCAAGAAATATGAAATTAAAGAAATGATTATTTTATAAGAAATTAACAATTTCCAGGTCCGTAAATCGTAGATACTTGACTAATGTGGATTATTCATATAATTAGTTTTTAGGTATTTACCTGTTTCATCCATTCCTTCTCACTTTGTTCAATAACATGAGCATATGTATTTCCCATCATAGCTATCAACATGTTTAATAGTAAAATAGGAACAAAAACCATAAATAGAGCAAAAACCGTTTTTGCTACTCCAGGGTAAGTTGTCGATCCAAGCTCTTGATACTGAAATAAATTGTAAAAAATGGGTTTCATTCGTTCAAATTGTTGGATTCACGTTTGGCTTACAAATAAAATCTTGATTGAAAACTTCATTTTTTAAATTGAGTAAGAATATAAATATAAAGTATGGAAAAAATTTCGATAAATTTTGATTCTAAACTCTACGTTTTCTGTTAATTTGTTTGTTTGCGTCAAATTTTTGCGCTCGTGAAGGATATGTAGCTTTTCTCACAGTTGTATTATATATTATAATAGGTTTTTTTTATTTGAATGAATAATTTTACTTACTTACATCATAATTTCCTAAAGTAATTTGAAACAAAGCCATCCAAGTAGAAGGATAACTATAATATAATGTGGAATTGACTCCAGGGAATCCTTTATATAAGAAGAAGAAAGATTGCGAAAATCCAAAGAGAACTATTGTATAAATAATTCCGAACGTTAACATATCTCCTGTTATCATACTATAAATCATCGTTACGAAAGGACCAGTTAAACGGACTGCTCTGAAATAATTAAGAATTAATTGAAAATTTGTTATAACCTTATAAGCTTAAATCAAAAATTTTAAATTCTGAGAAAAAATGCTAATGGATATAAAGGGTGCTCCGGGACTTGAAGCAAAAAATTTGGGAGTGAGTAGATGACGTGAAAGTAATGCTGTGACATGAAAAAAATTTTCTCATACGACCCCTCATTTTATTATATTATTATAGGCACAGTTTCAAGCTCAAAACTTATATAATTTCAATTTTCAATGTATGCCCATGTAATGTTGTGGACGAATTAAATAATTCTATACTATCTGAAAGTCAGGAGCGGCTCATCCTCAATGGTAAAATAGCAATAATTAATTTTTCAATCGATTATTTAACAAAAAGGCACTTTTCGGTTAATTCGATGAAATTTATGGTTTACGAGATTTTTAGATCGTTGTACACGCCAAAGAAACCATTCGCTATAAAGAGACGTTCTGAAGAAAATTATTATAAATTGTAATTATTCATGGAAAATACTTACAGGAGGTATTAAAACGCAATCAATATTTCTAATTGACCAGCATACTGTCGAAGAGTGTGTTACTTACATAAGGAAAAAATTGAAATGTAGAAAATTTAGTTGATTAGCCTACAACTTATCAAATAAAAACAAAAAAAACTATATAAATGCTGGAATTGGGCACCTGCACTTCTTCACACTTCCGGGGTTTAAGTTAGAAGATCATTTCAAGATTCTACCTTATAGCGTCACAATAGAAGTTTATTTTATCGGTAATCTCTCGGACCTCCCGAATCAATCCAACTATTAGTAAAAATGGTAATGGTATGGTAATGGGTTTTTACACGCCTTTGCGAATATCTAGAGGTGGGAAATCATTCTGGAGAAATTCTTAGTATCCTTGACCACTTAGGTTATTATCAAAAAAATATGGACCCACTAAATTCTTACTATTCCTGCCACACATTAACTTAACATCGATGTTGATTTTTTTTCTTTGAATTGTACCGTGAGGATTTTCATGTCCATAAATGTAAATTATGGGAATTAATAAAACTGTCTTGTGTGAAACCAGCTTCATTAGTGAACAGTACTTTTCCAACAAATGTATTATCAACTCATTGTTTATCTAGAAACCAAGGAGTTGAGTTGTGGGATCAGCATCTAATGCATTTGTTCTTAAGCTGGTTTTTGTATAGTTTATTGTTGCCCTTCACCACCTTATTTAGATGAGACACTTCCTAAAATATCATTTTATAAAAAATAATGAAAACTAGATGACTCAATTTTTGTAGACACACCTGTTTTCTGTAAGCTACAATCAACCCTCACAAAAGTTCTACAAGCCGAGTACAATTCTGCCCAGAAAGCGTTCATTATACGAGTTACCAGAAGCCAAACCATACATCAAATGCATGTCGTCATATTCACTAATGGTAGATTCTACCATATTGAAACTTTAAAATACGATGTGATAATTATTGATGACAGGTTTTGAAAATATTGACAGCAAACTGACATAAACAAATTAAGTCGCTTGCAATTTTTGATTGAATATCAAATAGTAGCTTATTTGACAGTAGCCTACTAGATAAAAAATTTTCTTAATTTCTTTCAAGTTTTTTCTTATGTCAGTAATATTACCTTCGATAGTATATTGTACAAATGTTTTTTTATTTTGTTTATTTATTCATTAGTTCTCCAAGAAACGTCTGATTTTGTTTTAATATCTCCTGTAAGTCTTTTCAATGAATAATTACAATTTGTGATAATTGACTTCAGAATGTTTCTCTTTCTGGTATGTACAACGATCTAAAAATCTACATATTTCCCAAACCATTAATTTCATCGAGCTAAATGTTCCTTTTTTCAATTATGTGAAAACCTTAATCCAAAAAATTAGAACATATAATAATAATATTTGAATAAAGTAATTGAAATGAAATGGAAATGAAGAATTGAGTTGGTAAATACAAAACACAACCACACGTCACCAAAGATCAAGCCAAAATAAATGTTACCGACAAATAAAACACTTTCAGCACACGCTTCTAAGTTTCATTCATTTTCTTTTTCTAATAAAACATTTTGGAAAAGGACAGGTCTGTAGTAACTAAAAACACTTAAAAAATACACCTTGGTTTGTGAACCTTCTTTTAACATCTTAAAGAAGCTTCTACTTAGAGACCGTTACAAATCGTTATTGGACTACTTCACTTTAATAACTAAGTTAAAGGGCCCTTTAATCTAAAAGAACCTTTAGGTAAAGTGCCAGTTAAGGTAGGATTATGAAACCGGCCGTAAAAAGTTTTAACAGACATTATAATGATTATTTTGTCTTACCCAGCAAAAAACATCAAGAGGAACCAAGACCCGGGTACCGCAAATAATAAGATAGCTTCTTCTGTATTTCTATCTCCAGATAATCTAAATGGAATACAGCATAGTATAAGAAGATTTGATAACAAAAATATCGTTTTTGGAGGAGAGTTGGACTGAAAAATAAAATAAATTTGTAAGTATTTTTTCAACATAAAAAAAAATGAAAAACGATTAGTTTTTCCGAGAGAAAAGATACAATTGAACGCTGTAAAAGCGGAATGTTTCATTTGTAATTAATTGTTTTATAGTTTTTTAAGATTATTAGCAATCAATAGATTGAAAAATGATCAAATTGTATTGCCACTCAAAGTGGCTATTTTCTGATTAGCAGATAGTACAACTTCTTTCATTCTGAGGTGTTTCAGACTTTCAGACCATTTTTGTAAATGAAACTAGGGCTGTCTTTGAGTGGTTAAGTTCAGACTCTCATTGATACACCATGTCTAAGTGATAATAGAACATCGATGGAATAGCTTGACGTATTGAAGAACGTACCTTCAATATTTATAAAATTCCAACTCTATAGCATTTTCTAGTTGTCTGATTATGCAGAGCAGATCAGTCGGCTCCCCACAAGAAGGACGATAGACTGATAGAAACGATAAGATTTAATTTAGGACCTGGATCCTCTCTCCGCCTTAAAGATGAAACTCTCTCAAACATCTCTCTTTTGGAGTACGATAACCGCACAAGCCAGATACTATAGCCCGTTTTGAGCTCACCTATTCCATTGCTATGGTCTCTTTCTGAGACTTTGTGTATTCTAGCGGCGTTTGGCATGTATTTCACGGCCTCGCAAAAGACTCGGCACGTTTTATTTTTAGATTTACACAGTTTACTATGGTATGCCATAATGGCCGCCTTATAAGCAGTCTTGTCCTTCAGTTTCCTGGTGGTAGACAATTTGTTGAGCTGTTTGCTTCAAATGCGCCAGATGGAGATTACACCAGAGCACGTCCTGGTTGGTTTTAACGAATTCCCTTAAAGGATAATAGATATTGAAATAAAAACAATCAAAAGTTGCAACAAAATGAAAAGCTGTATCTTGATTGGATATTTTGGACGATTCAACTCATTTTCGATAAAAAGGCATCGTTAAAATTAAGATAAACGGCAATGAAAGTTGATTCCCACTGAAAACTAAATCATGAGTAAGATTTTGAGAGTTAATAACTTTGTTCAATTGTGAAACATTAAGAAATTTGGTGAAGTTGCTTAAGGAAGTCACCAACCTATCATCATTAGTTGAGTCATCCTGTAGTATTCCATCATGCATCCTGTAGTATTGGGGAATATTAAAATCGCAAATAACAAGACCATCATCATTCAACAAGTGAAAATAATTTGTGAGAGTATTATAGAATTTGGGGGAAAATAAATTAAACCCAAAATACCAAACCTTTCCCAACAAAATAGTCTTGATTCCAATAACATCAACCATGGGAAGCACTGACCTAAACATTATGAAATCGTCGGTAAAAAGTCAGATTTAAAGACGGAGGAAATCAACCATGTTTCAGTAATAGCGATAAGTCGAATATCAGGAAGTTTAGTATTCATGCCTCGAACATTTTGATAGAAGATGGTGAACCGATTTTTTTAGGTGGAAAGTTAAATAGTTGTGTCCGGTCATAAGCAGAACCTCCGCTTGAGTCTACAGGACCATTCAAATCCGGTTGTAATTGCTATTTGATGCCAAACAAATCAGATTTAAATTTCAAGAGTTTATCTATGAAACATGGGCATTGTGAATCCCACAATTGGAAATGCAATTAAAACAATTAAATGAAGTTGAGTCTGATACATTACAGTCACTAATTTTGTGGTCACCAGCGCATTTGGGACAGTTTATTGCAGTTTTTAGCGAAATGCGCAAAACCACAATACTTGAAACACATCCTTAACTCAATGGCGTTATAAACTGGGCAGCAATCATATCCGACCAGCAAATTACCTTCTTGCGTAGCCTTCTTATAGGAGTTATCTTCCGACGATACCTTTGCTTGAAAGATCTTATCATTTCTTTTCAGAGCACAGATGTTTATTACATCAATAATAGAATTTTCCGAGAAAACGTTCTGATTTTGCTTAATTAGAAAACTAATCAAGCTATCAGCTCAGTGCTTCTCTGTCAGTCCAGAGATCCTTATTCGAGGATTCAGTGAACCTTAATATCATAATTGCCAGATAATTTGTCATTTGCAAGCTGTTTAAACTTTTCAAATTCATTTAATAATCGTGCACTCAATGACTACGCCACCATCTCATAAATTCTTAAGTTTTGCAAAGTTGAGACCTTTGTCAAGAGTATTCATTAGTAGCAAGATATCCGATCGAGTTTTAGAGTTAGTCAGCGCTGAATCTTTGCATTTGATCATAACATTTGAACCAGACTTCTTTAAGACCGCTGAGTAATAAGCTCCGCTTATATTGGTAAGGGTATAAATAGTACATTGAACCAAGCAAATCACTTCGCAATTGTAAAGACCTTCATGGTTAGTTTGAAATGTTCAGAAGCTCAAAAATGATGCAAATAACAAACCTGATTTGGCGCGAATGTATGCTTCTACCCCAGGGGTGAATGCCCCCCTAATTCGGGCATGGAAATTTAAAATTTCAAAATAACCGAGAATCGATAGATAATTCAATTTTATGAAGAAAATGTGGAATGAAGTTCTTTATTTAACTCAATAATTTCTGAGTTATTCGCGATTGATAATTAAAAAAAAAACACGTTTTCCAACATTTTTTTCATTTTTTCAGGAAAAACTCGAAAATTACGCATTTTCTGGAAAAAATCTAGTCTAGTCTAATCTAATCTAGCATGAAAATTAAGCGAGTTATGACGAAAATAAGTTAAGTAACTCGAATTTGAAAAAAAATGTAAATTTGACTCCATGAGCGTCAAAATTAAAATTTATCGTAGCCCATGTGAAATTATCTTTGTTTAAACCATAGCAACATGTTCCAAAAGTTTGAATGGTTTGGAACACGTATATTTTGAAAAAATTTGCTTAATGTGGAATTTTTTCTGCTTTTTTTTAAACTCACCTAGCTTGAAAATTAAACGAGATATAAGCGTTTAAAGTATTGATTTCAATGCTAAGGGAGAATGTTTTTTACCCTTTTATATTAAAATTCTCTCAAAATCGAAAATAAAATGATTTCATGCTTTCAGCCGTTTTTTAAATAACTGTATTAGGATAGTTTTTAAGGGTAGTTACATATAAAAAATAAAAATATTACTTACATTGTGAAAAAACAACAATCATTTCACATGTTTGAACATAATGAGCCCTATAACTGCTTCCATTTATTGATTTGCAATTTTTTCCATTCTGAGGGGTGGTTTTTGGTGGTTGCATTATTAAAAATATTAAGGGTCAGATTTCTTACACTTGAAGAAAAAAATTTCTTCTAATACGATACTAAATAAAAAAATTTCATGGTTTTTACCACATTTTTTAAATAATCTTAGTATAAGGGGTTGTTTTAAAGGGTAGTCATTATAAAGTAAAGTGATAAGGTAAAGTCATGATACAAAACAATCAACATTTATTATATTTGCACATAACTATAGCCCATTACCGCTTTAATTCATTACTTTTAAATTTATTGGAGTAAGGGGTGATTTTCACCCCTCAAAAATAAAAAGAATACTTTGCGACCAAGTCATGTTTCAAGAGGAGGGTAAGATGAATTTAATTCCAAATTCCAAATTTTCAAGAAGATCGATGAAGGTCTTTAAAATTGCGAGGTTTCGGTCGATTTTAAGCTTGAATGGCTGTACTAAAAGCTACTGAAAGTGGTTTGTATCGGTTAAAAAAGCAAACGAATCAATATTGAGATCACCTTCTAGGTTTACAACAAAATTTTATAGTTACCAAAACGTTGAGACATTTTTCTAAAAGTATAAAGTTTTTCACTTGTCCTTCAACGTAACATCAGAAAAAGAATGACTTCAATGATAAATCGTAAATTAAAGTGAAATGCGATGTACATCTCAATATATTTAAGCATTCTGTTGTTTGAAAAATGGAAAGAAACATTATGCTTTTTAGGGGAAATCATATTTAAACAGTAAGTAATCCTAAAAACTTACCTGTTGTTTCAGAAAAGCCCAAATGCCTTGATTTCTGATTTCATCTCCTTGTTGTAAAATTACGTAGCTCAAAACACCTAATATTGTTCCCACTTCCGCAGAATATCTACAATAATTGGTATAAAATTGATTGGCCGATATTGTAATCAAGAATATTTTCAGAAATAAGGAATGCAGAATGTGTATTATGGTCAGCTTCGATGCTCGCGGGTTTAAATCCAAACATTTATTTTATATCATTTATTTCCATATCACTTATTGATTTTTCCGAAAACATTATCAAAAAATTTATATCTTTAACTGTTAGGTAGGTAACTTCAAATTTTTATAAAGAAGTTCAAAGACAATGAATTTTATATCACAAAAATTATTATTTCCAAATGTTCCGGCAGTATTTGTTACGATTATACAGAGTGGGCTAGAGCACGTACAATTTTACAAACTTTCTTGAATTTTAATGTTATGACAGGGAGCTGCGAAGGTAATGGGGATGAGTAGCTCGGTTCTCCGAAATTTAGTGGCGATGGATCACTTCACCGGACCGCAACGTACATTCTGCATAAACATTATTACAAAAATGGCGATTCGTGCGTTACTGTTCGGCGTTTATTTCGAGATGAGTTTTAATTACATGACATAAATCAGTGTCCGAGAGAAAGTGTTATTCGATTGCTGGTCAGAAAGTTCCAAGCTACTGGTTCGACACTCAATCAAAAACCTACGGGGAGCCCAAGATCAACAAGAACAGAAGACACCATTCAACAAATTAGAGATTAAGTTCAACGTAATCCTGGTCTATCGACTCGCAAGCAATCAGCCGAACATCTTTGAGTAGTATTTTGTCGAAAGATCTGAAATTACGCCCGTATAAAATTCAACTTGTGCTGAAATTACAGCCAAATGATTTAATTTTAAGTCGAGTTTTTGTTGGAACGCTTTCAGAGTTTCAACAATATTCTGTTCTCCGACGAAGCCCATTTTCACTTAAATGGACATGCCAATTGACAGAATTGCCGTTACTGGGCTGCAGCGAACCAACGTGCAAAACATCAAAAGCCTCTGCATTCGGCGACAGTAACCGTTTGGGCAGCCATATCAGCGCACGGAATTATCGGACTCAATTTCTTTCAAAATCAAAAGGGACAATCTGCCACTGTAAATTCTGAACGATACATCGCCATGTTAAGGGATTTTTTCTTTCCGCAACTGCAACAAATTGAAGCCTATAATCTTACGAAATGGTTTCAACAAGATGTTGCGACATGTCATACTTCAAATGCCTCTTTTGCGGTCGTAATACAGATGTTTGCTGGGAAACTGATATCTTGCCGAGGTGACATTGCACGGCCGCCTAAAAATCCGGACCTAACACCACCGGATTTTTTTATGTGGGTATACCTAAAAAGAAGAGTCTACTCCAATAACCCAGCCTCGCTTAATCAGCAGAAGATCAATATCCGCGAAGAAATAGCAGCTATTCCCCGCGCAATTATCCAGCGAGTTTTAACCAATTTAAGATCTAGATTCGAGGAATGTTTGCAGCGCGATGGTGCACATTTTAATGATGTTCGTTTCGAAATGAATTTCCCAGATGTATATTTCAAATTTATGTGGATTATATTCAGATTTTTTATTATCATTTTTTAAATTCGTAAAACTGTATGGCCCTCACTGTATAAGAAATGGACCGATAATCATAAATCATTTATTTTGTATTAATATTGAACGCAGAATTAATATAACTTTGCTGTTGAAGGTTGAACTGGCAGCATTATTTTATCATTTTTTCTATATTGTTAAGATGATGATCATTACCTATATCCCGATTATGTTATAGCGAATGAGTGATTGGTTATTTTTACCTCCTTGAAATCAATCACAATACAGTGAAACTTCTCTATCTCAAAGCTCAAGGGACAAGCAATCTATTTCGAGTTAAAGGAGGTTTGAGTAAGGGAGACTTCGAGATAGAGGTGTAATAAATTTACTTCGAGTTACAGAGTTTAACATTTTTTAATGAATTTCATTCTTGTCGATCAAAAAATTTTACACAATTTAATTGAAAAAATCAGTTATTTTTCTTTGAGATTTTGATTTAAGCGAATGAAGATCTATGATATTATCGATGCTATGTAGAGATGAAAAAATATTATCACCAATTTTTTCTGATCTCTCTAAATACGTTCTCAATGTATCAGGGGCACATTTCGCATCATGAGTTGTCACATATTGTAGTAATTCGTCTCGTCATCAGAATCTTCCTCGTCTTCATCGAAAGTTACAGGTTGTTGAATATTAAAGTGCGCAGTATCTAAAGACAATTGCTTCTGAATACTCGAATTACAATCAGTTTTAAACTCTAATTCTAAAGAGGTGACATCTGCAAAACCTACTTTTTTCAAGCAATAGGCGATGGTATTTTGACTTCCATGGTTTATTTATGAACTTCGCTGCATGTAGAAGTGTAATAGTTGACTTTTGTTTTTCTTCGATGTCATAAATAATTTTTGGTTTCGCTGATTTGCCAATCAGAGAAGGCTTCAATTTTTCAGTACCACTTGCAATGGCGGCTAATAGTACTGGAACTCTTTCCTTGGTGTGCTTTCCACCAAAACATGATTCAGTCTTAAAATTTAATGCGCTGTCAGCTTGACACTTGTGAAGTAAGCCTAAATTTACATAAAAAGAGCACGAGAGTCTGTACACTTATTATTTTATTGTAACATAATTTTAAAAAAGTTATTGAACCTAGCTCATCGGCTTTGAAAATGTCATCAAAGTCATATTCTCTTATTATGGTTTGTAGTTTTAGCTCACATGTATCATTGTTTACATCGGCACTCTCACCGCAGACTTTACGAAAAACAACGCTGTGCCTAGCTCTAAAACTGTCACAGCCTAAATCTTTTGCATATTGTTCAGTTTTCTTGCGCAAGATCGCCGACTTAAAGTGCGCGAGCTAGCAGACATAATACGCATTTTAAAAAGTACGGTACATCGCATATTAACTGAAAATCGCATGTGTTGAAAAACACATTTTTGGATGTATACGTTAAAGATCATTTTGTTGCAAAAGGTACATCACAAGCTGCAGAAGTGTCAGATGATAAAACAATGATGAAAAACATTTAAAACCAGAGGGAAGGGAATCTTTTGATCAAGTATCAGATTAGAAGATAAAATCGCTTATTTGGCAATCCTACAAGATATATATTGCATATCTTATCCAAAAATTAACCCAGTTTTTTCAACAATTTTAACAATTTTTTTTTAATAAATTAATTTATTTGTTGTCAAACTAAGGGTTGAGGATTGTAATATTTAAAAACGCAATGCTGCCGGGTAATAACGCCTCTAGTTTTGTGACATCTCAAAATATACAGAGTGGTCCTGGTATCTCTTGAAAACATTTCCCGTGACAATTTTTGTTTGTTTTGAACGCCTTTATGTATTGTTTTTCAATTATTTATTATATATATATATATATATATATATATATATATATATATATATATATATTGTTATGGTATAAATATATCCAAAATAAATTATGAAATAATAATAAGATATAAATAAAGCAATAAGTTCAGTTCTGTTATTCAGTTATTTAGAGCAGTTTATCACAATAAAATAAATAACATTCTTTATATTAAGTTTTGGCCAACACTATATTCTAAATTATTATTTAATTTTGACAAATCCTGTATAATCAAAGAATTTAATCCATAAATTGACAGATAAAAACAGGAGCACCAACTTCAAAAATTTGTGTGACATACCAACATAAATTTTAAGGTTATAAATGATAAAATATAAAAATTTTGACAACTGCAATGATAAAATTAATAAAGGCATAAAATATTCAAAGGATTGATAATTAATAATTGTATAAGTGTAGTAATAAGAAATTAGTGAAAACAATTAAATAAAGTGAAATAAGTGAGAATACTCACAAAGGGACAATTTCCAAGATAAAGAAGTTGTGAAAAGGAAAAGAACAGGAGTGGAACTACAGCGGAGTATCCGTTTATTCTGCAAGGCCGTAACAATTACCAATTTAAAAAAAAATACATAACATAACAAACACTTAAGGTACTGTTCTATTAAGTTTAAGTATTTCTTTTAGTATATAATATTTGAGTTCACATTTCCATATAATTTAGTTTTATGAATGTAATTACGAGTATGAATGAATGAATGAATGTTTGTAAAATAAAATAATTGTAATAGCTAGTTAAGAAATTGTATATTTTGAATATTTTATTCATTATAAAGAACAGACCCGGTCTTAAAACTATTATCATCTGACCTTATAACCATAACAATTTATCGCAATAAAATTTTTCAATTTGACCTCACAATATAATACCCTGAGAATAAAAAAAATAATAATAACATAATAAAATAAGGAAATTCAAATAATTATTAATGGCGCCCAAATTAAAATCTGATTTTATTTAAAAAAAAAAAATTATAAAAATAAACATTACACATTATCATACCATAACAATAATGGCGCCCAACGTGGGGCATATATAAAAATTGGGCATAAAAAAAATTGGACATAACAAAATTTGGCATTGAAGAGTTTACAGTAATAACAAATTTAAACAAGAAAAATGGAAAAAGGAATGACACTCAGAGATGGGAAACAAATAAGAGCAGAAGGAGAATCAGATGAAGAAGAAAGGAGACATGGAATGGGTGATTTCCAAGTACATTATATGGAACAAGACCATAATGAAGAAACAGAGAGAACTGAAACAGAAGAAATGATAGAAAATCAAACAGCAGAAAATTCACAGAAATAGAAAGAGAGGATGGATATAATGAGTATGTTCCAGATTATGATAAAAAAATGGATGAATCTAAAGAAGAAATAAAACGAGAAATGAATACAAATAGTCAAAGAATGGAAGAGAAAATAGAAGATAGGAGAAAACAATTGGAAGAAGTAAGAAGCTATGCTGAAAACAAAATACAAGAGACAAAACAAGAAATTCGAGACGAAATGTTAGGAAGATTAATGGAAGTGGAAGAAATACAATCTAAAGAAATGGAAAATAATAAGAAAAATGAAAATGAATTCAAAATGGAAATAGGTGGGAATAGTAAGAAAATAGAAATAAATACTGAGAAGATAAAGAAATTAGATGGAGAAATAATGAAAACGAATAAAAATATACAAGATATGGAGGAAGAGATGAACAAAGAAATAAAAATGAATTTTAAGATAGCAGAAGAAGAGAATTATAAAACAAAAAGGGAATTTAAAATGGAAATAAAGAACATACAAAGAAAAATAGAACAAATTGAGAAAAAAGGAATGAGTATGGAATATGTTGGAGGAGTAAAAACCATTTATGGAGCAACTAGTCAAAAATTTGATGGAAATATTAAAAAACTGCATCCAAAAATATTCATAAGAATTTTGAAAAATCGAATAAGAGGAATAAATAATATTGAAAACATAAAGGAAATAATAAGAGATCATTTAGAAAATCATGCGTTAATATGGTTTTCTGCCAGGGAAAAAGATATGTCGGAATTTCAAGATTTTGAAACGGCATTTTTACAATATTTCTGGGGGGAAAATACTCAATCAACCATCAGGGAACAATTATATTTCGGAAAGTTTGATGAAAATAGAAGCCATAGTTTAAACAATTATGCAATCCAACTACATGCGATGACACAATATCTGGAACCACCAATCCCTGAGGAGGAAATCGTTATGTTCATAGCAAGGCATTTGAAGGCAGAATTGGCTGAGACCATTGCAATACAAAATATAAGAAAATTGGATCAATTATCTATGTATCTACAAAGAGTAGAGAGAAATTTGATCAGACATGAAAATTCACAACAAAATATAAGAACAAATTGTAGAAACAATGAAAATAATCAGAGAAACAACAATCAAAATAACAATTGGACAAATAATAGATTTAATAATAATAGAAATTATAATAATAATGCACAAATTAATAATAACAATAATTATAATAACAATAATTACAATAACAGAAACTACAATACTAATACTAACAATAGAAACAACAATGATTCATACAGACAAAATAATTATAATGACAGGAACAATAGACAATATAGAGGACTGGAGAGTAGAAATTCTGAAGGAAATATGTAAAGAGGAAATGGAGATCAAGAGACAAGAAGAGTAAATTTTCAAAGAATCAATCAAGATAGAAGAAATAGATCAGAAAGCAGAGATGATGATGTAACAAATATAAATGAAACAAGATTACATACAGCACAAATATATAGGGAAAATACAAGACAGACAACTGAACAAATAAATGACAATGAAAATTTTTAAATACGCACACATCAAATAAACAAAATCTATATATTTGTAAATATGAAAATCCAAATGAATTTATAAAAATAAATAAAAATATAGACACAGATGGGAATAATAGTTTAATTATTATAAATGGGCTAATTAACAATTTAGAAGCTAAATTACTTATTGATACTGGATCAGAAGCATCAATGATTAATCAAAATTTTGTTGATAAATTAAATATTCCTACAAATAAAATTATTAAAATCCCAAAAATAAATTTAATAGGTGCTAATTCAAAGAAAATATGTGAAATTAATAGATTAATAAATATAAACGCTAATATTAAGGGAAAAGAATTTAATTTACAAGTATTAATTGCTCCAGATATTGAGACAGAAATAATAATAGAATATGATGAGCTAGAAAAACATAAAGCCATAATAGATATTGAAGAAAGAAGATTAAAATTGGATGGAACATGGATTAACTTTGAAATAATAGCTTTGAAGGAAGAAGGTAGAGTAGTTAATAATATGTACAAGGAAGAATTGAATAAAAATTATGATGATGAAGAAAAAGGGGAATATGAAGTTATAATGGATTGTCCAGAGGACAGAAAAGAAGAAATAAAAATGTTAATGAATAAATATAATAATTTATTTTCAAAGGAAAATAGAATTGCGGAAGATTATGTACATAAAATAGAAGTCAATGAAGATATTAAGAATTTCAAAGCTAAAACTTATCCTATTCCATACAAGTATAAAGATCAAGGGAGAAAATGCATAAAAGAACTATTGGAATATAAAATAATAGAAAGAAGCAACTCACAATACATTAATCCTATTGTTGTGATATTAAAAAAAGAGCTGGAGAAAAATTTGTTAAAAGAGAATCAAAAGAAATAAAAAGAAGAGTAACATTTAAGAAAGGAGATCTAGTAATTTTGAAAGCATTACTAGTACCAAATAGAAGAGACAACAAATGTGCAAAACTACAATTGCCATTTGAAGGACCTTACGTTATTAGTAATGAGGAAGGAATCAACAGTTACATTTTGAAAGATCCCATTAGTAAGAGAATAAGAGGAATCTTCCATGTTAATCAGTTATATAGATTTTATACATAAAACGAAAGGACTTGACTGATAAATTTATTGATATTTCATTAATACTAAAAAAATTATAACTGGGAATTTATCACAAAATAATTATTGGAATAAAAGACAATAGCTGAGAACAACTTATAAAGAAGAATTAAAATTTGGTTTTCTTATTTCTTTTATAAATAAAATAAATCAAGAAAACAAATTTTGCGAATGTTGTTATGGTATAAATATATCCAAAATAAATTATGAAATAATAATAAGATATAAATAAAGCAATAAGTTCAGTTCTGTTATTCGGTTATTTAGAGCAGTTTATCATAATAAAATAAATAACATTCTTTATATTAAGTTTTGGCCAACACTATATTCTAAATTATTATTTAATTTTGACAAATCCTGTATAATCAAAGAATTTAATCCATAAATTGACAGATAAAAACAGGAGCACCAACTTCAAAAATTTGTGTGACATACCAACATAAATTTTAAGGTTATAAATGATAAAATATAAAAATTTTGACAACTGCAATGATAAAATTAATAAAGGCATAAAATATTCAAAGGATTGATAATTAATAATTGTATAAGTGTAGTAATAAGAAATTAGTGAAAACAATTAAATAAAGTGAAATAAGTGAGAATAAGAGACAATTTCCAAGATAAAGAAGTTGTGAAAAGGAAAAGAACAGGAGTGGAATTACAGCGGAGTATCCGTTTATTCTGCAAGGCCGTAACAATTACCAATTTAAAAAAAAATACATAACATAACAAACACTTAAGGTACTGTTCTATTAAGTTTAAGTATTTCTTTTAGTATATAATATTTGAGTTCACATTTCCATATAATTTAGTTTTATGAATGTAATTACGAGTATGAATGAATGAATGAATGTTTGTAAAATAAAATAATTGTAATAGCTAGTTAAGAAATTGTATATTTTGAATATTTTATTCATTATAAAGAACAGACCCGGTCTTAAAACTATTATCATCTGACCTTATAACCATAACAATTTATCGCAATAAAATTTTTCAATTTGACCTCACAATATAATACCCTGAGAATAAAAAAAATAATAATAACATAATAAAATAAAGAAATTCAAATAATTATTAATGGCGCCCAAATTAAAATCTGATTTTATTTAAAAAAAAATTTATAAAAATAAAACATTACACATTATCATACCATAACAATATATATATATATATATATATATATATATATATATATATATATATATATATATATATATATATATATATATATATAATATATATATATATATATATAATTATAATTCGATGAATATATTTATATGGGATGAGGTAACTTTGTCGATTTTTTCAAATGTTTGTACCTACAGGTATATTGTATTTATATTTTTCGATTACATTTGGTATGAACATTCATTTAAGCAGAGCATTCCCTATAACAAATTCCATCCTTTACCAAAATATTATCTCGAATCCTGTGGTATTTCATTAATAAAAATTCACATATATGACTATATCTATCTTTATTTAGGCATATGAGTCTTCTGTACGTGTACTTGTAATGGAAATCCTTATAAACGGCTGGACCGATTTTGTATGTATTCAAGGGAGTTCGAGAATGGTTTAGATTCACAATTCGATCAACTAGATAATGTTTTATCTATGAATTTATTTATTTTTAAATTGTTGTTGATGCTGGAACGTTTTCTATAGAATTCCAGCAGATTGCGCTCCATTCGTGTCAGATATTCAAAAGTATATTTGAGTGTCAGTTGCGCCTGTTAGATGGCGGTGAGATCAAATTCTAAGTTAGCATAAGTATAGTCTAAGCTATGGAGACTATAGACTTCATGTATATGGTGTATAGTGTCTAAACCTTCATACTTCTATACTACTCTATACGATACATATCAGAATGAATATTCATAAAGGACAGTTCGGCTGAACACATCTGTTACTTCTTGGTACATCCATTACTTTCTTCTTACGGATATTACTTAAAACTATTTATTTTGAAACTTGTTACTATTTTGAAGTACATATTTTACATAATTCTTCATAAAATTTTCCTAACCTACAAATTTTTTTTGTAATTTATATATTTCAGAGATACAATTTCAAAATTATCTCTCATTTTGAATTATACTGTACTGGAAAAAGAGAATATGCAAAACTAAGAAATGAAATTATAATTACAAAAAAATGCCACGTCTTATTATTGGTCGACGTTCTCATAACGGTCCATAACCACCGACTGAACAGAACAGTAGAGGAACACTTGACAACTAATGTCAATGTAAGAGAACAACTAGCAAACTCAAGTGCAAATGAGAATTCAGAGCAACGCAATCAACGTCTTCGTGCTAATACTTTAAAGCAACGAGAGGCATGTCAACGAGTGACCGACACAGAATAAATGAGCGACAGCGGGTGCGAACTAATCGAGCACTGACACGAGCATCGTTTGATCGCCTTGCGTTTGAATATGACTCTGTAATAGACTATTCATCACATTTGCTAATCATGATTGGTAGTATGGACAAAGAATATCAATATTGTCATGCTTTCAAATACAAAGGTGAATCAGCCGGTTTATGTTGCGCATCTGGAAAAATTTCACTGTCATCACTAAATCCGCCACCAGAACCTTTGAAAACGTTATAAGTTGGAAACACATCTCAAAGTTGTTTTTGCGTAAAATACGTAAATTTAATTCTTGCTTCTACGTTGCTTGCTCGAGAGTGGGAAAACCATCGAATATATTTGTTTATACCTCTCAAGGATTAACCAAAAATATTGTACATCCAATGGCATTATGATAATTTCTTCAGTATTTGTATATAATTAACTCTAAACATAAATACCCTATATAGAACAGTTTAAGATTCACAATTTCAATTAACACGACAAGTTTTTATTGAACACAGCTTCTACATTCAACATCTCTGAAAGCATACTAATACACATACTCACACGCTATCGATTGGTTGAATTGTGATAAATATAAAAGGTGAGTCGCACCTTAACGTCAAGTTTTTTGCCCAACTTAATTCCACATTTCTTTGTTTCAGTGTTTGACAAATTCAACCACGGAGAAGTAGATACACAATTGAGCAGCGCCTTAAGATTGTTGAAGTCTTTTACGAAAATGGGCGTTGAAATCAAAATGCATTTCGTGCATTTCGAGATTTTTTTGGTCAACATAATCGACCAAATGTGTCCACAATCGGGAAAATTGTGCGCAAATTTCAGCAAATCGGGTCTGTAGGAAATGTGAAAACACCTGCGCATGCTAGCCCGAATTATCTTAATATTTTTTATAATGATATAGTCGGGAGCTGGCTACATTAAACTGTACCAATAAAGTACACGACGTTTGAGTTCGTAAACCCCTAGAAAATAGTTGTGACGTTACCAAATGGCTGTTCTGCCTGTTCGGACAGGAAGCATATGAAAATGCCAGCCGAGTTTCCACGTCGAACAAATGTGCCTAAAAAACCGATGAGGTAAACGCGTGAAAATTTTTTTATAGGTTTTTATAGAGTCAAGTGAGAGCCGTAAAGCAGTGGCAGAAATGTAGCCGTTCAGAAAACCTCCGGCAGAAGCGATAAAGACTGTCGGAAAACTCATGTGAAAAAACCGATGGGGTACACGTGCCAAAATTTTTTACGTGCTTTTAGGGATCTCAACTAAGGTTTATATGATAATGGCAGAAATTTAGCCAGCCGGAAAACCTTCGGAAAAATTCAAAAAATGTCGACGTACATGTAAAATTATATACATTCGCAGTTGTTGCATTCAAAACCTGTTTTTTATGATGCCATTCCAAATATCTTTTTGTTCTACCCCAAATTGAAAAAAAAATCACCTTGATACACTGAAAACTCGCTGAAATATCATCATTTATAACAGAGCGCTCAATTTGAAGCAGGTTTCTCCGTTTCTGGCGCATCGCGCAGCCGCCGTCGCTGGCCTCTCATCTCGTAAACGCGGAATAAAGGAGTCTGCCCACTACATCGTATCATACCATGACCGTAATAGGAACGTGTCAGACAAAAAAATATTCTTTGTATAGAAAAGCATGGCACTACGTCCACTAGACCGTTCCGTCACCGATCCGTACCGTCGCGTGCCATGCACGGAGCGTTGATAATTGTCGGCGAGAATATTTTGCCGGTGCCGATACGCTCCGCGCATGGCACGCCACGTTGTCCAACCGATGCACGCAGGCAGCAAAAGGGTGATTATACGGGTTACAACCACATATGAGGACCGTTATAAACGCGCCTCAAATGCCTTCACTGAATTTGGTTAGTCACAAGTTGCCAGTTGAACAGGACGCACGTATCTATACGGTGTGAAATGGATGACGAAAAATTAATTGAATTGGTCCGTAAATATGAATTTTTATATAATCTACAACACCCGAAATATATGGATACTGCAAAAAAGGAAATGGCTTGGAAGGAAATTTCGGAAGAACTGAAACAATCAGGTGTGTTTATTAAATTATTATTTATTTGAATAAGCAATTTGATTACATGGTTATCCAGTCCAATTGGCCTTCAATTGTTTGAAAGAAATCCGCAAATTGATCGCTTACTTCAAAAGCGGTAGAAACTGCATTACCCTCTTGGTGTCTTCGGTTCTTAAGTTGTACGGGAGTATTTGTTTCCGTAATGTGTACAGTTTCTCCGCGTCTTATAAAATTATATAAAATACAAGTTGTTAGTACAATTTTCTCCGCAAATTCTGGCTTCAAATGCAAACGTCTATTATAAATACGAAATTTCTGGCTTAAAATACCAAAGGCATTTTCCACTACGCGTCGTGCTCGGCATAGACGATAGTTAAAGTGACGTTTCTTGTCATCGTTAATCGATTGTTGTGATGGATAAGGTCTTAGGAGATTATTTTTCAAAGGGAAACCTTCATCTCCTAATATTACACACGGTGAAGTTATATTACTCCCCGGGAAAAGTTTGCTACTCGGAATATTAAATTTATTTTCAAAAATAGTTTTGCCCATTTTTGATTTTGACAAAATACCACCGTCACTATCTTTGCCGAGAGCTCCTAAGTTAACGGCTATGAAGTTATAATTAGCATCAACCAAAGCTGAAAGTACAATAGAAAATGTCCTTTTATAATTAAAATACAAAGAACCACTGTTAGGTGGTGCTAAAATAATGACATGTCTATAGCACCTAGGCAGTTAGGAAAATTCCATTTATTCCAGAATTCTTCTACATTTTTTTCCCATTGTTCTCTGCTAGGCGAAGGAATACATTCTTGCAATAAATTTTTTATTATAGCATCACATACTTCCAACACGGCACGTCTTACAGAACTGATACCCATACGATAGCTAAAAGCAATAGTTGTAAACGAATCACCAGTTGCCGAGTACCTGTAAACAAAATATTATTTGACTAAGTAATTATTATGTATATGTTGTAGTGTATAAATGTATTTATGTATTTATGTATGTTTGTCCATCGATTTTCCGAAACTATAAGTCCGAATGCAAATATTCTTTTTGTGTTGGGTTAGGGTATAGTTCAACTTTAGGAGCAGTGGGTATATCAGTATTATGTTTTTTAAAATGTATATTACGTTTTTTTACAGCTGCAGCTTGTAAACAAAGATGGCAAGGGCTAAGAGATGCATATAGAAGAGCAATAAATAAGAAAAAAGGCAAAAGTGGACAGGCAGTCAAGAAAATTAAGAAATGGAAATATGAGGATGAGATGTCTTTTGTGGCTTCATTTTTGGTCGCAAAAAAAACTTTAGATAGTGTTGACCTGTCGAGTGACGATGAAAAGTCTCAAGAAGAAGTTACTGAAGTCCAGAACCCTAACTCCGGCAATGAGATCAACAGTACCGACGCTGTGGATGTGGCTGCTCCTCACGATACTGAAATTCGGAGTGAAAACGACAGTATTGTTCATAATATATCGTCACAACTACAACAGATTGAAGTAAAAAAGGCAAAGGCAATAAAGAAGGCGAAAGTTCAACCGAAACAGTCAGCATCCGCTGTTTTGATGTCTAGATTATTAGACGAGCAAATGAATGTTTCACGACAGTGTGACCACGACGAACTCGATCGTTTCTTTTTGAGTATATCAGCAACAGTAAAAAAATTTTCACCTTACCTACAAGCAATAGCAAAAAATAAGACATTCAGTTTCATTTCTGAAATGGAGCTACAGCAGCTCGCACCAACTAGGTTTATTACAACTACACCTCAATATACGGACACCCCATCTCCAGCATCGAGTTCTTCAAGTGTTTAAACAAGTGCTACACCTATACCTACGTCTCCTTGGAATACGGCTGGCAACGATTGGAATAATCGGTCTGAAAATATGTTTCAACAGGTCTCTAATTCATTTTTATACATAATTGAAATAAATGTTTCATTAATAATATGTAAAAAATTTATTTACTTACCGTAAACACACAGCAAGCTTTTCTTTAGGTGACAGAGATTGTCTGAAGTTGGTGTTTCTTCTGAAAATGTCATTTTCAATTTTTTGCAGCAACATATTAAATTGGTATGTAGACATTCGGAAATACTGAAAAAATTTTTCTTCATCTTCAACTAAGTGCCTGTACAACGTCCAATATTCTCCTTCAGTTTTCCGTTTTTATATAGTCTCGTAAATCCAGTAGCGTCGAGTGGGTTTTTGATTCTCTTCTTCTTCCTCATCCAATATTATGGCAATCATTGCCAGTTGTCTCACAGTTAATCTTTTAATAGCCATATAATACCTATTTTATTATTTTAAAACTCGATAACACTCCCCAGAGGTCCAGGCAGTACTGATACACATGCGAAAATGAAACGACTTCTTATCAATTTTACGTCATAAAAATTGCGGGTGGGCAACATACGGGTTATATACGGACACCAAACCGGCATCATACGGGAATTAAACGCCGTCGATTCGTTTCAGTGGGCAAAGCAAGCCGTATCGTATTGCCTTCCGTGCTTGATACGTTCATAGCACGGTCATGGTATGATACGGTGTAGTGGGCAGAGTCCTTAGGTATCGATTTAAATACTGCTTTATAAGCTTTATAAGTATACGTTTCTGTTGTTGTTCATGTAGCAATACTCTTGATTCTTTCCCTTTCACGTTGTGTGATATACGTATATTTTATTTTATTTACATAAATAAATGTGCAATTCATAGTTTTATTTTAAACTATAACAATCAATTTATTATTGTTTTCTTTGGCAAACGATCGAGTTGGAAATAATTGAAAATTGAATAAGCCCGCTACGTCCGCGTTTCCGAGATGAGAGGCCAGTGACGACGGCGGCTCGATGCGCCAAAAACAGAGAAACCTGCTTCAAATCGAGCGCTCTGTTATAAATGATGTTTCAGCGAGTTTTCAGCGTATCAAGGTGATTTTTTTTTTCAATTTGGGGTAGAACAAAAAGATATTTGGAATGGCATCATAAAAAAACAGGTTTTGAATGCAACAACTGCGAATGTATATAATTTTACATGTACGTCGACATTTTTTGAATTTTTCCGAAGATTTTCCGGCTAGCTAAATTTCTGCCATTATCATATAAACCTTAGTTGAGATCCCTTAAAGCACGTAAAAAATTTTGGCACGTGTACCCCATCGGTTTTTTCACATGAGTTTTCCGACAGTCTTTATCGCTGCTGAACGGCTACATTTCTGCCACTGCTTTACCGCTTTTACTTGAACTCTATAAAAACCTATAAAAAAATTTTCACACGTGTACCCCATCGGTTTTTTAGGCACATTTGTTCGACGTGGAAACTCGGCTGGCATTTTCATATGCTTCCTGTCCGAACAGGCAGAACAGCCATTTGGTAACATCACAACTATTTTCTAGGGGTTTACGAACTCAAACGTCGTGTACTTTATCGATACAGTTTAATGTAGCCAGCTCCCGACTATATCATTATAAAAAATATTAAGATAATTCTCAGAAAACTTTTTGCTTTATTTAGAATTAACATCATGCATTTTGGTCGGACCACCCTTTATATGAATGACGTTAGGCATTGTAATAAGTTTCTGATAAAAAGTTTCATCGAAACGGTCTAATTGTTACAGATAATTTCCAAAAGTTTAAATTTAAGATGTGGGACAGGACAACGTCTGTCGGGTCCGCTAGTATCGATGATAATATGACTTTTTTCCTATGATAAATTTTAATATATTAAGAAATCTTAAAAAATAACTGTCCCATTTATAGAAATGGGATTTGAGTTAATTTTTTGTATAAATAACAATGTCTCGTAGAAAATATGTGTGCTTAGTAGGAAGAAAGATAAAATTCAAAAATTTTTACCTAGCAATAGTGGCTGGATCATCAGACCACTCTAATAAAGGCACATCTGGATCGTCAGGTCTCATATACACAGCCAATGACAAGAAAATTAAATGAACTACTAAAATGAGAAGCCTTTTAAGAAATTGATTCTAAAAAAATTTGAAATTAGTCAAAATAAAATTTGTAAATTCACTTTCAATTATCAGTTATTTATAGAAAAATTTTATTTTATACTACCTTACCCTTGCAAAAGTCTTCCATTTTTCCTCAAGTAATCGTTGAATAATACCACCATCTAACATGTCCAAATGTGCTTCTTTGGTTCCATTCAAAATAATAAATAAGGCGGAATTCCAATCTACAATATTTTAGGTTTCGTAAGGAAAAATCACTATAACAAAAAATAATTAAACAATCTGAGATGTAGATGAATTTCACTAAAACGAAGTTAATTGAAATATTTTTTGGGTTTTTGAGATTTTTTTTGGTCGACGTGAATAAAGATTCCTACTGTATATAAAATTTTATAGAACCACATATCTATAAAAAACTTACAAACTGAATAAAACATAATCGTTTACTTTCAGTTAAAGCCTAAAAATATTATTAACGTAATGTTCTTATATATTTAACAGTTGTTGAAGGGCAGGGTGAATTTATACACACTGTGTATCTTACTTAAGTAATTCATTTATAAACTAACATTAAATACACTAAACTATTCACTAATTCTTGATACACTAGTTTAGTTTTGTGTGTGTGTGTTTTTTTCATTCATTTGCATTTATAAAGAATGTAATTTTCTATTTAATTCGTTTCAGAACGTACAACAAGAGTTGATGAAACAAACATTCGATTTAAGTTAAAGGGTTAAAATATTAACTGGTCAAAAAAATATTTTGAAAGTTTTGTCTGTTTACGTGCTTTCTTATGAAGTGAAAGATTTTTCCGATGTTCCAACCTCGAAATAACCTACAAATTTAATTAATTTAAGAAAATGCTTCAATTACTTGATATGGCCATCTCCCCGGACAATCGGAAGAGATGATCATAGTGTTTTTCAATCCTCATTATTTTCCACATATCCCTAATCGAGACAAGACAAGAAAGCGGCTGCTAATCGAAGTACCTGGATTGAAGACGATTTAAAAAATGCCATAGAAGAAGTACAAAATGGCGGCATAACTGTTTAAGGGCCTCTTTAATTTACAATTATCTACGAAAATACTAGAAAGAAAATTAAAACAAAGCAATTACATAAAAGAACCTATGGAACCATCATCAACCTTAGGTGTAGACATATAAAAGACACGCGGTCACAAAGCTTTCGTTTGATTATAAATGATTTAAGAACTGTTCCTTTGTAGTAGTTAGGAATTAAACACAGATTTAATAATACATCAGAGAAGTCAGGCTATGAAAAGGTGTTTTTGAATCCTTTTTCCGATATTTAATTGAGGAAATCAGAAGGGGTATCAAAAGCTAGATGTCATCAAAGGATGAATAAAGCAGAAGTAAGCCCTACTTTGAAATTTTTAACTGACTCTCAGTGTCGATAACTAAATACATAAACCCGGCCATATTTACAACATGGACGAGTACAGGTTGCAATTAAATAATCAACCAGGTCATGTTTCTGATGAAAAAGGCTCCAAGGCTGTAGCTATATAAACTTCCACAGAAAAAAAATCACAATGGGTTGTTGTAATGCTGAAGGTAATTTTATGCCTCTGGTATGAAAGGACAAAGGGAAAAACCGGAATATAAAGATGGACTGCTTTCAGGCTCAGTAATTTATATGTCCCAAAAATCCGCCTACGTAACCTCAGATGGCAAAGTGCTTCTTTTGCTGGATGACCATTCTACGCACAATAATTCAGTTACAGTGCTAGAGTTTGATAATGATAATGACATCATCTTACTGTCGTTGCCTTCACATACATCCAATCATCCTCAGCCAATGGATGTTTTTGTCTCTAAAAACCTACTTCTATGAATCCTGTAGGCTATGGATGAAACAGAACGCCATCTAAAAAGAAAACAGTTTGGCTTCATAGTAAATCAAGCCTGGGGAAAATCAGCGAGAAGTGGAAATGCAATATCAGGTTCGCGGTAGCAGGAGTTATCCCGAAAAATCCAGGAGTTATTCCGTAGTATCTTTTTAGAGAAAACATTGAGCATCGTATTGAGAGAAACATAGGACATGCAGTGCAGAACCAATCATTTTCAGATCCAGGCCCAAGTAGATCCAATCAGACGGTGAACCAACCAGCACCTGTAGAATTAAATCAAGCCCTTAAACGAGCCAAACACTAAGCATTCTTTTGACATCTAAAGATCATATTGGAAAACGGAAAATTAAGGAAAATGAAAACGAAAATGAAGAAAGAAATTAAGTCTGATAGACTCAAGCATAGAAGACTCTTAAGAAACGAAAGGTAATTCCTAAGTTCTATTAGATTAAATACGGTGCAATATTTTAATGCTCTGGGTAAATAAAAATTGTACCAAGTTTGAGGTTTGCTCTTATTGCGGTAATAAGATAGAAAAGCAGTTAAAAGATCTGATGGACAAGGTAAAGGCAAAGTAAGTACTTACCATACCCTGGAAGAGATGGCCGATCCTAGTTTTTTTTAAAAGGTTAGAATGATATATTTTTCATTTATTAAAGAGATTTTTCTTTGATTTTTTATGAGGGCTCAATTTTCTGTAAAAATTCAATGTTTTATTCAATAAGTCTTAAATTTACTGGGGTCAGCTCCCCCGGAATTACCCTATACCATTCTAAAAATTACAATACGATTCTCGATATCAGCGACAATGTCAATTTTGAATGATTATATAACAGCAGAAATATCGTTCTTCATATTCGAGATATCGTTCTTCATAATTGAAATCTTCTCATCCATAATAGCAGAAATATCGTCCATCACGGTCAAAATCTTATTGTCCATATTAACATCTTCAGCTCTTCATATCAGAAATCGTGTCATTCATATTAGCAAAAAATATCATTTTAATAGACGAAAACTTCTTCTCCGTGGCAAAAATCAACGAGATTAAGATGTAAGTCTCCTCTTTGAATAGAAATATTTCTTGATCAGTGCCAATTTGTGTCTATCTACTAATTTACTCTTCTTACCGGACGTTTTCAACTCGCGATTTTTCATTTCTGATTTTAGTTCTGCCATTTTCAAGTCAGCTAGTCTCTTGTCCATTTTACATAACTATTTATCTATGATATTTTACTTCTAACATTTAATGTTCTTATTTATTAAAACAGTTTTTAAACGGCGAGTTGTATTTATATACACGGTGTATCTCAATTACAAAAATTACTCACACTAAATACGCTAAAGTGTTCACTATTCACTATATTATTCACTAGTACTTAACACTACTTTAAAATTTTTAACTTGAAATGTATTTTTTAAAAACATTATTTCACACAATTATTCACTTAATCGCAATCAAAAAAATAACTAGAATTGATTATACTGTACCCACTGTTTACACTACCACTACACCAACACTCACAATTACACTGTCTGACGCGCGTTTTGATAACAAAGTTATCGTCTTCAGAGATTGAAGGTAAAAAACAGTTTGATAAGTGTTGGAGTAGTGGTGGTATAAACAGTGTGTTAAGAATGAATATCACCAACGGTTCCAGAAATTGCAACTTATAATTTATTATAACTGACTGCAACTGACTAAAAATGTATGAGAAAATATTTTTATATAAATGAAAAACGCTGATGAGGTCTCCGCACTGTGACTCCGTGGAAACAGTAACTCATCGGTTTCTGTAGAAACAGTCGAGATAATTCAGTAAAATACTCACTAATTCTGAACACCCTAACATCAAATTATTTATTGACTGTCACAGCTGCTAGAGCCTATTAGTATTATCCCATTCCAAAAATTTCAGCTACTGAAAAATTCTAGTTTTCCGCAAACAAAAAAATCTCCTTAGACATTATCCATACAAACAGTTACCACTTAATGTAAACAGGTTATAAAAGCAATAGAACGAAATTGCCACCTTGTAGGAAATGTACCCGCGCAGCCGCCAAACATTAGATTCTAGTTATACAACATAACCCGCTTCACGGTCTATATCAGTAGGAAAGTTTGTAGCATTATGATCAAATTGGTGTCAAGGAGGTCAATGGGAATGGCAATGATATATTGAGATATTAATAAATGGTCCTGAATACGGATGTTTTGGGAAAGCATGTAGATATGAATTTTTTGCATATTTTTCATTTCTCACGAAAAAATAACAATATCGTTATCTAAATTTGATAACTCGTATCTAAGTGCAGTAATTACACACTTTTCTCTCCTCACAAATCTCTGGACCTTTTCTCGGGATTATATTTTCAGTAACTTTATCAACCTAAGACATAATACCTACTCAAAAAATAATCCCTCCATTTCATTTTCAGTATGGTTTATTCGTTTCTTTTATCTCATTTTAAATGTTATCAATTCATCGTTAATATTGGGTGGTCAAATTAAAATATTTCAGGTTTGGTTTAAATACCAAAAATGGTCAATTTCAATCTGGGCAAATTTTAAACATAGGTTCCAACTTATATCGTTCATAATATCACTAATATATTTCAGGAAGGATAACGTTTAACGAGTCTAAATATGGACAGAAAGCACCCACTCAACGTCTCTCCCTTCTAAGGCAATAAAATCTTTATTTTCCTCTGCAATACGTTCACTTAATAAAGAATACTACATATTTTCTCTACTTTCAGAGGACTACATAAAATAATTTTCCTGAGAAGTTCGTAGTATTCGTTAGATGTTGCTTGTGTAAAAACATTTTTGACAATTTAGAATATTTCTTATGAATTATCACATTTTAATCAGCATTTAACTACTAAACTACAACTGGCGTTCACATTGCTGTTGCTCTGATAATAATTCGACTTACTTGTGCTGCCGTCAGGTAATAAAGTATCTAGAGCATTAAGGGTATATGCAGAGCAAGTAATATTACTGTATCGCCAAAATTCTTTAGCAGAAAGCTCTAACATTTCCCTGAATACTTCAGCCCGACCTAGAATACATAAAATAGTTCACAATATAAACTTTTAATGATAATTTAATATTATATGCTTGATTACAACTTAAGCCAATTAAGCATTTTTATATTTATTTATTTATTTGATGAAATAAAAATTCTGTCAACAGTTGGTATTTGGCACATATTACCCCACAAAATTAATATACTTGCAGTTCATAGTATATTTATTTGTACTATCTAAAATGATGAGTTGTTATTTTAAAAAAATATTCATTGATTCTAATTTACTTTTTTATTTTAGGAATAATTCATTTTTGCGAAAAAAAAAAAGAAATAAATTCGAGACTCAATCTGTTCTGACAAAAGCAGCATTGCCATATTTCAATTTTATGTTTACAATCTAACTTAATTATTAATAGAAAGACTGAGGGCCCCCGTAAGGGCTACTGGCGGCTGTGTGTAAAAAACTATTTTGGCATTCATAAGGCATTTTGGATTATTTTTGTTTAAAGTAGATAGATAGGTAGGTGCTCGAAGTAAAGCAGAAAACTGATCTTGCATTACTGACGTACCAAAAAATCAAATTGAAAATATATATATATATATCCCCTTTTATAGCGTTATACGCCTTTGGGTTCCTAATCTCCAGGCCTGTCTATCTTGCCAGTCGTCGACTGCTAGGTTCCTTTCGGACATTGCTCTAGTGATTCCTTGTAGCCATGTTCTAGGTGGTCTTCCCCTCTTTCTTTTTTCTGTGGGGGTCCATTCTAATATTATTCTTGGTTGTCGTTCTCTTCCCATTCTCTTAACGTGTCCGTACCAAATCAACTGTTTCTTTTCTATATCTTCTACTAAAGTTCTTTCTACTTTCAATTGTCTTCTTATTTCCTCGTTTCTTATATGTTCCGTTCTAGATATTCTTGCTGCTCTCCTCCAGAAATCCATTTCCACTGCATTTAAGTTATTTTTTTGCTTTTCTGTAAGTTGCCAAACCTCGGAGCTATATGTAATTATTGGTTGTAAAATGGCGTTGTATATTCTCTTTTTTGTTTCTGGTCTAATATTCTTTTGCCACAGCACTGAGTTCAGGGCTCTTATTACTTTTCTTCCTTTGGTTATTCTGTCCCTAATTGTTTCCTCGTTTCGTCCTGTTGTTGTTAGTTTTACACCTAGGTATATGCATTCCTTACAGTTTTTAATTATTTTTCCCTCTAGATCTAAATTCCCAGGGGAATCTTCTGATCCTATACATATGTATTGTGTCTTCTCCGTGCTAACCTGTAGACCCCATTTTTGGTATTCTTCTATAAGTTTTCTAGACATGTACTCCAGATCTTCTTTTTCCTGTGCTACCACTACCTGGTCATCGGCATAGTGCAGTGTATACAAGGTGCTCTCCCCAATAGTTAGTCCCATTCCTTTACATTTTTTTTCCAAACTCTTAGGGCTTCATCTATGTATATGTTGAACAGAGTTGGGGATAAACAACACCCTTGTCGCAAGCCTTTGGTTGTTTTGAAAATATAAAAAATTAAATTCTTATCATAAAAAACTTCAATTCACAATCGAGGTCGAGCAAAATAATAGAATCAATTTTCTTGATGCTACATGATATAAAATTAACAATAACATAAGAAGAGAATGATATACGAAATCAACTTGGTCCTCAAGATATTTAAACTTCAATTCGTATCATAATAAGTTTGGCTGATAGATCTATCCAACTATCAGATGCTGAATTTAGATGTTCAAAAAGCAAAAACTGCATTGAAAGAAAATAATTATGCGGAGAAAATGATAAATAACATATTCAAGAAAATTCAATACTACTCTCCACTTATTTTTTAAAAATATGCAGATACTTCTGATGAAAAATACCTAGGTAACTTCGTTACAAAGTCCAAAATAGTACAATAGAAAAATTAAAAATAGCTATAGTAGTAGCGATATTTTCCGAGACTTTGCTATTTCAAATTCATTAATAACATTCCTAGAATTCATACCATCAAAAATTTCTTGTTTTAATGCTAATATCGTTAGAGCAGACAATCTTTCTTGACACATTGTCGATCTTAAATAATATTTAATTTTGAGAAAGATCGCTCGCCAGAAGGTAAAGGAAATGCCAGAAGAGTTCTTAGTGAAATGCCTACGTTTGGAAGGGTGGAAATTAAATTGTTTTAAAATATATATCGTAAAATACTTGAGTGAGGTCAGTATCTTTAGGTAATGAAAACAACTTTAACGTTTTAATTTCATTATCCAAATCATTGGAGTCTATATCCTTATTATACTGATCTGTCAGTCGTTCTTCAAGAAAATAACGTTTTAAAAGATCGCTGTCTCTCAATTTGAATCCGAAAATATTATCATACTCATTTAATAAGTCAAATCGTTTTTTTTTAGAGAGCTTAAAGTTTGATTTATAATTTTTAAGAAAAGCTAATTTTAAAGGTGGTAAGTTTTGGTTTAAATTTTCTCCTCGCCGTTAGTAACGGTGGAAATTATTTTTTTTACCCTAGTATTGGCGCTTCCAAAGGATGGCGCCCGTGTGCATTGCATATAATAGCGGTTGCCCTCGAAAAACTACATTTAAATATGTATTAGAAAATTGAAAATAAAGCCAAAATCTGAGTCCTAGTTAAGCTAGTAGGTAATGTCGTCATATAGTAACGAAAAAGGAGTTGAGTATTAATTTAAAAATAAGTGGATATAATATTAAGTATTCATGCTATAATCACTAAAACACTGTTGTGAGAAGGCATTGAATTGATTCTAATTTTGATAACTAAATATTACGTTCACTTATATTTTTTCCTCTATTATTAAGATTACTTAAAACTGTAAGTTCTCCACTCTTACACGCCAGCATTTTACAGTATTGTTACGAGAGCTGCTACATAAGTTTTGAGATATGGCAACACTGATATAAATATGTCAAATCAGACATTACCATCATTAAGTTTGACATTCTTAATGGTGCTTTACACTGTTCACACCACCACTACACTGTCTGACGCGCGTTTCGATAACCAAGTTATCGTCTTGAGAGACTGAAGATAAACTAAAATCTAATAACTTTTTTCCCGCTGGAATTAATTTTTGCGTTAGAAGGTTCATTGGCGGGAAAATTTAGTATAAAACAGGTGAGTCAAGTTATTAGATTTTAGTTTACCTTCAGTCTCTGAAGACGATAACTTGGTTATTGAAATGCGCGTTAGATAGTGTAATTATAAGTGTTGATGTAGTGGGGATATAAACAGTGTATTCAGTATGAATATCGTCAACGGCTTCAGAAATTCCAACTTAATTTTTAATGGCGAACATACGCAGCGTTGTCATACGAATGCTGTTTGAGTTGCTCACAGATACTTGAAACATTCATCTTCATCCAAAAATGGAAATAAATCGTGAACGTTTTCGTGCGATTATTTTTTATGATTTTCGACATGGATTAAACCAACAGTGTACCGATCAACTCGCTTCAACTTTTTGTGATGAAGCACCATCTCGAGCATTTTGCTACAAAATGAATTTCGTGAAGGTCGTCCAACATCTGCTGTTGTACCAAAAAACATAGTTTTTTTCCTATTCCAGAATTACCTATAATGTTAACTCTACCGCCGAGAGCATTTCTAACTACCTAGTTAGCTTTGCATAACCGATGCTACTACGTGTCAAATAGCTGGAAAATGGTTTGGAGACGAAGATAGGCATATTACTATGCGTACAGTATATCGTTGCCTTGGAACCTTTGGGGTGTTGTATTAACTGCACCGCAATGATAGTCAAGCGTGCTTATTAAGGATATATGAAGATGGAGAAGCACGAAGAAGACCAGTCAATCTAGAGGTGCCACCAAACGTTAAGATAGGCTTTTCAAGCAACTATTTCCGTCTTTTACTATGGATCAAATTGATGACCTATAGATTGAAGAACCAATACCAAATGTCGAGTCATTTTGTTTTTTCGTATTTTATTCTTTCCTCAAATTTTCAAGTTAATACTACGGGCGCTCCCAAAAATCACGCAAAGCCCAGCTTGGCAGGGTAATTTGTCCTAAATCAAGATCATTTCTCATAAAAACTATAATCCGCACAAAAATGTCTGTCTCTTCCAATAAAATTATCGTAACGATTATATTTTTTTAAGAAATGACCTTCATTTAGGAAAAATTTTCCTCTGCACGGCTGGGTTTGGACTGATTTTAGGGATAGTCCGTAAATTTCCAAGTCAATACATAAAATGAATGATGAATTTTAATCACATAATTCCAACATGACAGACGTACAGAGTAAGCTGAGTATTTTAATGAAAAATTAAATTTTAGATTTAGCTTCAATAAAATTATAAAATTGAAAAGTATTGTAACATTAACTACAGAAAAAGTTGTAATTCAAATTTAAAGAATGTACAACAAAAGTGATTTATTTCAAGAGAATAAATAAAAGTGTGTCTTACCCAATTTGCAAGCTAACGTCAATGGTGTCAAACCAGCTTTATTAACAATACCATTACTAGCTGGAAGTTTGGGATGTCGTAGAGCATAACCAAACATATCCTGAAAATTATATGAAATAAATTTAAAGAATAGTTCGATGATTATGTTGAATACGTTTCCAAAACAATTAAAGTCATGATTGGAATCAAGCTCCGCCTAGCAATTTGCCTTTATAATCACATTATCAAACCCCAAAATATAACTAAAACCAAAGAATCTCATGATCTCAAAATTTTGAAAGCAGATATATCTAATTATCTAATTATAAAAACTGTTATTATGAAATCAGAAGATTATAATAATTGAAAGATAAAATTATTAAAAGATGATACAACTTACAAGAAAATTAAACAAGATCCTATTCTTATCAAAAACAAAATAATAATCTAATTCGATCTTGAGAAGAACAACTGTTAATTTCGCCATCAGATGCAAAGAGATCCATCTTTTTATTGCAAGGTGAAGATACTGTAAATGTAGCTATAACTCCAAAATGATTGTATTTAGGTATAGAGAATATAAGATAAAAAATAAACTGTATGTGTCAAGGATATCTAAAAACATAAAATACATAGGGTGATCCATTCGAAATAACAAAGTTCGTTATGTTTCCGGAAAAAGAAAAGATTTGACCACAATGTAGATACAAGCCGTTTCCAAGATAAATGAGGCGCTCCATACGTAAAACTCACTCTGTATAGTCCTAGTTTATGAATCTATCACAACTATAGATTGACATATGTCATAAATCTCTTCATTCTTTGCGACTTTGTCAATAGTTGTAGTAGTTTGAGTTTCCATTTTTATAGCGATCGCCCACTATGCCCACCAAGCTGTTCTCATCTTCTACTTCTACTATTCGTCTATTAGAACTTCGGTAGCCTTTTATCTGACTCAAATAATCTTGTCGCTATCGAACTATCCTTGACGATTCGGTTATTGCCATCCGTTTATTCAAACCTTTGTGTTTAAAACCACCAAGCCACGCCACTGCTTATCGTAGACTGTCTGGCAGGAATATTTCAAAGAAATTCAAAGAAATAAGCCTTCCGACAAACTCGACCAATAGAAATGAATTTATTTTTGTTTACGATTCGATGTTTTGATTGGTAAACAGTGGACTGACGGTTTGTTGGATGTTTACCAAATTTTATACGGGGAGTAAACATTATTTTTCATTTCTTAATTTGGTATGAGTGCCGTGCGTATTTATGAATTATTTATTGTTATTGTTGATATTGGAAGAACTATAATTATTAACTGCAATGTAGTTCACTCTCAATTCCTGTGCGCCAAGCATTTCAATTATTTTTTTCAGTCAAATCAAATCAAATTTCAAAAAGTTGAAATACATTATTTTCCCTGAAAATTAACTAGTTAGAGACAAATTATATTTTTGATAGTTCTTTTCCACGAATTTATTTTATTTCTGTTATTATTTAAGAAAACGAAACAAAAATAAATGGAAGAGTAAAATGTAAATGAAAATATGAGACATTAAGACTTACCAATTTATCACAGACGACAACCATATGTAAAATCATATTACCAAAATTATCTTGGTAGTCTGGGTTAGCTCCACTATCAAGTAAGAGATTATAAACACTCTCATTTGCGCAACAAGCTGCCCATGCTAAAGGATATTCTCCCAAATATGCCAAACCTTCATAATCAGTATGTTTAGCTGGTTTAGGTCGTTGTTGGTCCCTCGGAAGAAAAAAACTGCCTGGAAATGATATTAAAATAGAACAGTGTTCACAAATTTGTTGTTAAGCTTAAATATACTTAGTCACATTAGAAGTGTTACAACCAGAAAGAATAATTTCTTGACCTTGTTTTTTTCGAACATCAAAACTGCAGACTGAGAAAATAATATTGACATTATATCTTTGACTATTGCCACAAAATCACAAAAATGTATCAAAATGTCACAAATATAACCATAACATTTTGACCAAGGTGAAAATTGTGGTCTACCGAATTTTTGCTTCTTTTATCGCGAAATTATCTATCATGTATTAACTGTAGTGCACTAACGGCTATACATGTTGGCAGAATAGGGTAGAGAAGCACGAAGAAGACCAACTAGTCAATATATTCATACCGCCGAGAGTCAAGGCTTCAAGTAGGGATGCGAGATCGTTTGCCATTACCCGAGTACGAATCCTGTTCGTAACACTTAAGCTAGTGCACATATTGGCAGTAAGATTATCGTACAAAAATTCGTCGTAGGAACCAACGTTATATTTGTTTTGCTGTTGAAAAGCATGTGCTCTGTAGTTATAATTTGGGAGACTTATCCAATCACCACTTGTTTTTATTCGAGGTCGTAAGAGAACTGAGTGTTATGTTGATGATGTCCTGCACATCGCTTTACTCACGTTCACATATTGCACCGACCTTCTTTAAAAAATTATCATTAATGATTTTCCATGGTCACTTCGGTGACAAGATTAAAATCCCATTAAACAGGTGTGGGATGACATAGCACAATTTGAATAACTCTCCTGATAATCCGTAGCAGTTAATTTACAAAATTGAAGTTGCTTGCTATACACAGACATCAATTACCTACTTTTCTGTTCTCCTAGACATGAATTAAACCAGTGGTCGCAAAACTTTTCAGTTGGTGAGCATTTTTAAACCTTTTAGTGAGCTACCTGGAGATATGGGGCCAAAGAAAGTACGCAAAATGGAATTTAAACTAGTTTATTACAAACGAACATTTATTTCTAGTATTAATCAAAAGATGTAGAAAGTATAAAAAAAAGTTTAAATGTTCATTACAACGATTACATCTTTTGGGTCATCAAGTATTTTCTTTAAATTTGGAAAGTATGTTGTAGCTGCCTTTCTGATGCAGTTGTCCAAATGTTCATCAATCAATCTGTTTCTACATTTGTTTTTTATGAATTTCATACATGAAAGAGATGCTTCACGCAAGTATGTAGAACTGAACATAGCTTTCAATCTCAATGTAACTCGAACCACAATTGAATACTTTTCTTTGAGGACTAGAGGCCAGACATTAACAGTTGTAGAGAGGGATTTTAGATACAGGTCATTCTGAAAATCAACAACATCTATTTCAACGGCAGCTTGATCTCTACCAAAATATTTTACAACAAAAACTGAAAAATCTCTGCATCGATCTCTACAAAGGGAGAGAGTTGACGAAATATGCCACAACTAATATACTTTTAAAGTCTTGGAATCATTGATAAAATTATCGTTTTAAATCTGAAAGAATTTTCACGTATTCTTGGTTATTTCTGGGGTGTTGTGGAGGATTTTGTTTGTCAACGATCTGCTTCAGACTAGGAAAGTGCTTGAATTAAAACTGACATATTCTTTTCCCACAACTCGAGTTTGTTTGAAAATGAAGTTACATCTGAAATCACTCCGCCAATGTGCTTATCTTTGCCTTGAAGCTGCAGGTTTAAGTCATTCAACTTTTCAGTTATATCAGTGGGGTCAGTATCTCACCAGTTCGGTTAGATGCTCACCCCGATCTTTCAAGAATTTCACCAGTGCAGGTAGCAACTTTTTGAAACGTTACATAACTCTGCCTCTACTAGCCAACGAACTTCTATATGAAGCAACAGATCACCATACTGGCATTCTAACTCTTCAATTAGTTCTTTAAACAGTCGTCTTTGAAGTGCATGTGCTCTTATTTTATTTAATATTTTGACAACTGTTTTCATGACATTGTTCATACTTAAGAACTTTTGCACACAGTTACTGCTGGTGTATAATGCAATGGTAAGACAAAAATGTTGGTATCTCACTGTCTTCACGACACAAGGCAATACATCCTTTCTCCACGCCTACCATTGCAGGAGTTCTATCCGTAGCTTGGGCCACCAACTTCTTCACAGGAATGTTTTTAGATTAATGAGCTTTTTAAATGTTAAAAATATATCATTTCCAGTTGTATGCCCAGTAAACGGCACAACATTTACCAGTTTTTCTTTTGTTTCAAATACCATTTTTACAAAAATAGCCAACTGAGCTGTATCAACTATATCAGTTGATTAGTCAAGTCAATAATTACAACGACCAAAAAAGTTTTAAGCTGTAAAACTAAATCAGAACTTCAACTATTAGCATTACTGTATTAGCAGAAAGCTATACAGATTTAATAACAGACATGATATCAGCTTTGTTTTTGAAGTTATCAAATAATGTATCTGCAGCTACTAAAAATGCAGTGGAAACCCAAATGACGCATCGCTAGCTGTCTTTTACTTGTCTAGTGTTTTAAAAAAATTTTACTGTTGTGCATTTAGCTGAGATTTTAACTGCATCACCTTCTCTCTTCTCAGAGCCGAATTCAGCGGATAATCTTTTTTTCAATTCCACTGTGAACTGTCTAGAAATGACGCTCAACATTTCCTTTCTTTCCAACTCACATTACAAAGTAAGCTCACAAATTTATCTTTAACTTGCTTAAAAAAGTAATCGGTTTCCCCCTCTGCATGTTAGTGATAGGTTTTAGGCTTTTTGCTTGAACTAACCATAGTCAAAACAAACAAGGAAAGAGCTTAAACGTGTACAAGTGAATTAAATATATACGGCACAGACATAACCTCATTCTGGCCACACACGTGACAATAACAGTCTGCGAAACAAAAAATTGTAACTCCGCCAATTACTAATCGGCTGCAGCGCTCCTAGGTACTCAGTGTTTCCAACCCTCTGAGCGTCACCGCGAGCTAGCCAAAATTACCCCGCGAGCCCCCGGTGGCTTGCGATCGAATGTTTGGTGACCACTGAACACATTAGCAATTTTTTCCAGAGTACCTACAATAACTTTGTCTATTACATTATCGCAAAATCAGAGTTGAAATTGAGATTATTCCTTATTAGTTTAAGCAGTACTAACATCACAGAGTATGTATTTTAATACATTTTTAATATTTTTGAAAAATTTTGTACTGAAAAAACAGTATCGATCGTGGCGAAAGTTAACAGCAGAGCCTGAAGAATCGGAAAAAATAAAAAAAAGAAATCGTAGAATGCAAGGACAACTATATCCTAGATTGAAATAAAATTCAGAGATTTGAAAATAACCGAAAAATTAAAAAAAAAACGGTGTTTGAAGAATTCTGGTCAAAGATGACGTGGGATCAAAGAAAGGTTCACGTGTATTCTAATCTGCGAAAACAAATTACCAAAGTGAAGACAAATGATGCAGAAAAACCCAAGGTTCCTTCCTGTATTTCATCGATGATGGCCAGAAAACAATCAAGTTTGAATACATTTAATCTTGGGACAATATGATTCGTCAGTAATGGGTAAATTCAAGTAAATGTGTTGGAATGCATGAAGTTACCGAAGTCAAATTGTTGCCAAAAAAAGTTGAAAAAGAAGACAAAAACCAATATCGTTATTTTGACGAATTTTTCAACATCCTTCCAAAACTGCCATCGCATTATGTGCGGAAAGATTCAAGCAAATTATTTTTGGAGCCTTAGTTTCAAACACTATCTGACGTCTATAAATTATACAAGGAAAAATGCGCTGCGGATAATAAAAATCCATACAGCATTAAAATATTTAAACAGAGATTCAAGCAGAACAAATACCGCCGCGCCGTGAATTATTATAATACATTTCTAACTATTGAGAATTGACTTTTTTCTATTTTTTTACTAAGAATTGCGAAGTGTTAATAAGTTGATATTTTTAGTAGTAGGCTTTGTATTGGATGTTCCTTTGTTAATTGAAACTAAGCATAAAAATTTGATCCCTTTGTTCATTCAAAACGTTGAAAATTTAGTAGTTTTCAATTTCAAGATGACCTATCTGCAATATCTAAGTAACTTACATCGAAATAACAGAATCAAACTTATCACATTATTTACATTTGATTATATTAAAACTTTTTCCAATATGAAAAAAATATCCAGAAGATTAGACTCTAAACGGTTTTTTGACGTTTCATGTTATTATCCTATTAATAATAGGATTTATTTTATGGAATATAATTTTCAATTTTTTAGATAAATTAATTAATTGTAGACTGAGTCGTTTGTTTTTTTCTAGTAGAATTTTGGTGGAATCTTCAAAATGTTTAATTTCAAAATACTCACCAATAGCTCTTTGATTAACATTCGCACCAGCTTCGACTAAATCTTGAACTAATTCGTTATTATTGTATGCTATAGCCAAATGTAGAGCACTAGCCCCTAAAATATACAATTGTATGATACATCAAAACAATCAATTATGTGTATAAGAAATTATTGTAGTTTAGTGAAAACCACAAATATTTAGAATTATGGATCACATAACTAAGAACCCTTCCTCACACTCTCAAAAATACTCTCGCCAATAAATGTATTAGCTGGGAAAGTTCCT
Source organism: Diorhabda sublineata (assembly GCF_026230105.1). Classification (NCBI taxonomy): domain Eukaryota; kingdom Metazoa; phylum Arthropoda; class Insecta; order Coleoptera; family Chrysomelidae; genus Diorhabda; species Diorhabda sublineata. The sequence continues at coordinate 16,848,093 of NC_079480.1, read as the reverse complement.
TTACATCCGCGAAACTATGAATCATTTATTCCACTCCGATGCATATAAGGAACGAAATTGTTAACAAATTCAATGTGTAGTTTTTAAAAAATCGTGTGGTTATTACAAGCTTTGATTTAGTTCCAACTATGTGTAAACAAATCTTGCAAGTTAAATTTGATCCACTTCCCGGTCTCCGATTGTGCTAGAATTTTGCAGGCATGTATAAATAGGATGACAATGGAATATTATTGTGATCTGATCTAATGATGGGGAAGATGGCCATAGGAACTCGGAAATTAAATTAATGACGCAACCCCATCGAGTTTGGGCTTATTCCATTCGTCTAAACGAGTACTTTGTTATCAGATGGTAATCAGGGTCTGATGATGAGTAAGATGGCCATAGGAACTCCGAAATTAAATGAACGACTCAACCCCATCGAGTTTGGGCTCATTCCATTCGTCTTGACGAGTACTTTGTTACTAGATTGTAACCAGGGTTTGATGATGGGTGAGATGGCCACAGGAACTCGTATGTGGGTTTATAAGTTATATAAGTTTTAGTATAATATAGAATTATGAAGTTATAAAGTGTTATATTTCTTATTAGTGTTTATTTTTAACTTTTTAGTTCATTCTATTAACAAATAAAAGCTTATTTTTAAAAAAGGGCTTTAATACAATATAATTGATAGGCGATAGAAACCACAAAACCTTCATTGCTAAAATCTGTTCTCCCACAATCTGATTAAGTGTCCATGTTCCACAGACATATTTTACTGTAACTGTTGTTCTTGAATGGAACGGAATACGAATATATTAATTTCGTACCCCAATTTCTGTCATAGGAATCGATTTTTATATCAATCGAAAATTTTAATTTTTATAGCATAAAAAAATATTTCAAACCTAAATATTCTTCTCCTTCCACTACATCCAAGGCTAATTTGGGGAAGCACTTTATTAACGTCCTAGCTAGTCTAGTATGGATCTTCGTATCACACATAATAAGGACATGAAGAAGAGTTTCTCCAAGTGATCCTCGATACTGCATCTGCCAACAAGCTTCGTGGTCCTCCCATTTGCCCAGTGGATCATATCTAAAATAATAAAAAGAAAAGAATTAATTTAAAAACAAACACTTATAATTTAAAATGAAATCATCCCAAAATTACTGGATAAAATCAGCCCATAGTCACTGAAGGTTAGATCTGCAAATTATGGTGAGTTCGTAGTCCAATTAATTTAATTTGACCTTTATGTTTATCTCTTGGTTAAAGAGAAGTGGTTTTTTCAAATATACGGGACTATCTCTATCTAAATATTCATTTTCTATCGGTGCAATGAGGTATAATTCCGGTCATTGTTATTTGTTTGTCCCCTTTGCAAATAGCACAAGAAAAAGTTATTATTAAAATGTAGAATTAAAGATCTTTGTTCCTTGAACGACAAATTTGAAGGTTAAGGACTATAAAGTAAATCATGGGTGAACATCAGAATTTCATTAAATCGGATTGTGAGACCTGTACAGAGATATTACTTCGTCATCTCATTAGATTATGGGTACAAGTTTACTTATAAATATTAAGTTCGTGGGTGATCACACTCACTCTACAAAAAGTGTTTGTATTATAGCTCTTTTTACTGTAATTACACAGTATTTAAATTCCAATATAATATAGAGTTTATGTACTATGCAAAGGACATCCATTCGATGTCTGACAATATCTTGAATTCAAATTAAGTATTCCATAAAAGCTGAACCATATTTGTACTTTAAGCAATTTCAATGTCTATCTTTCATTTGTGGTATTTTTGTGATAATTAATAAAGAGTAGTAAGAGTAGTTAAATCAACATGTACGTTTGGTTTGAGCAGAGTCGAACCTAAGTCCAAATTACACCAAAAAAAACTAGAATATTACAGGTTGTCCATATTATTGCTAGTATTTATTTTTCTACCGTTGAGTATTTAGATTCTGATTCATTGTAATACCAATGGTTCATAAATACGAGAGCCGTTGTTTTTTCAGCCTCCGATCGCTCCGTGCAGTCGCTACTCGGGAAAAAGACAGCGGGCATGCGCTATAGGCGACTGCAAAACTCTCGCACTACACTCTCCTCCATTGTTGACATTCATGCGTCAGTCGGCATTGTGCTATAGCTACGTAAACATGTCCGCCTTTATTGACGTTACCGCCAAGTGTGATTGTTTTCTACAGCCTGAATGCCATTGTGCTGCAGAAATCCATCAGAGAATGAGTCGTATATATGGGAAAAACTTCATGAGTGATGGTGTTGTGCGTGAATGGTGTCGAAAGTTTAAAAATGAAGGGGGCCAAGGACGCAAATCTATCGTTTGATGACCTGGTTCAACGAGTTGACAGAATGGTTTAAAAAACCGCAGATTCGCCGTTTCTGCTTTGTCTATCGAATTTCCAGAACTTCTGTTTTGTACTTTACTTGAAATCATTGGGGGCAACATTCTTTGAAGAGGGTATTTGAAAGATTGTCCACGGATATGACAAATGTCTCAATCTCTGTAAGGTATTTGGATATTGAAACAATTGACCGTTGGTTAGGAGATTCTCACAGGATGTATTTTAGAGTATTCTTAATTTTTGTTTGCTTCTTTATGCACGTATTTCCAAGGTCTCATTAATTCAAAACGGTGTGATTTGATATAGGAAGGAATTTCATATCGTGCCTGATATTTGTGAGGGATGTTTCTGACATTTGTAAATATTTTGTATGACTGTTCCTACTTGTTCTTCTGGATTAAGATGATAGGCTCTCAAAATATATTCAGTATCTTTCTTCTATTATTTTTTAGATGTAATATCGGCTGTATATATATAATGATATAAATTTGAGTTCTGTCTTACGTCACTTACTTACAAAAAAAAATAGTTTTTCTGTGGCTCTATGTTGCATTTTTTTTCATACGGCATAATTACTTGAAGGTAATTAAATTAAATGGTCCCTATTTGTAGTAGCTCAGAGCTTCTCCTAACACCTTATAAAAAACAATTTATTTAACATCCTCTTCTTTCAACACGTCATTCAAATAAACTATTTATGGTTTTACATTGTTTGATAATTTATTAATGATATTATATTATTAAAAGAATAATTCTGTTTATAATACAAAGAGGCTATTTAAATAAGAATATCATGTAATAAGAATACAATTACGTACAATTTAATTGAGTATCAGAAGGGAAGATGACACTGCAGTCGGTATCAAGACTATTTATCTATACTGCAACTAAACGGCTGGAACGATTTGAATGAATTTTGGCATTCAAGTGCGGGCCTAGATGATTTAGATTCTCAAATTAGCCCAGCAGATGACGCTGCAGTCGGTATCTAGATTATTTATCTCAGGTTTTCCTCTCAAATTTAGGGGGAAAAATGTGGGATGGGGGGTTTTTAGGTATATTTTTAGGGATTTTTATATATTCAATTATCGATATTTCACATTATAAAAAATAAGCTGCTTAACAGAATAAATTTGATTGAAATGTTATAAAATTTGATTACAGTTCGAACCACACTGAAACGGAATGGTGAATCATGCACAACATTTCAACCATCCGCAAAAATTTTGAAATTATTCTTGTCAATATGTATGATTTCAAAAAATCAGAATCTGAAGAAAATGATTTGTTACTTGCAGTTTTCGATAATTTATGAATAAAGAATTTGAAAAAAATGACCTTACCGAATGAAATTATTTATTGACTGTTTGAAATTTAATATTTATTTAATGTTATTTTATTATTTGTAATGTTATTATCTTGAAAATATTTAAATATTTATTTTATAAATAATAAAATTTCTTAGTAATTGTGGTAATTTGAAGGATTTCTGATTAGGGTTATAGGGTGATAAATTATTGAGAGTTGGTAACACTGATTTATCTATACCTACTACCACTCAACGGCTGGATCGACTTGCTGGTACTATTTCAAGTTTTGAGTATATTGATTATATTTCGTTTATTTTTTGACATTTTAGTGTATTATATTAAATTTGTTCAGTTATTATTACATATTACATATACGTAAATATTGAGCGTATTATACTCAGATACAAGTTAAGTGCATAGGATTTCCTTTATTTTTCGACATTTTAATTTGATTGTATTATATTAAGTGTTATTTCGACAATTGACAGACAATTTCTGCAACATGGTAAATACGAAAGATGCTTTCATTGTAAGCATATTTTCAGATTTACAAGCTAATTATATTAATCATGCGTGGCTTTGTGAACGAGCTATTTTGGCCACAAAAAATATCGATGTTGACGCTATTAGCTTCAATTAATACAAAATACAACAGTCATTGCCCGGCAATGAGATATTGTTCAAATCGATCGACACTGTTACCGATCCTGAGTCAACTTTCCTGAAACCACTTAGCTTGCGATTAAAAATTGGTTTACCTATAATTTTGCTTCGGAATTCAAATGCACCTAAGCTATGCAACGGTCATAAAATTAGTAATAAAAAAAATTATGGGCAATGCTCTTGAGGCCACAATTTTGAATGGCAAATTTGAAAGTAAAGTTCTCCTGCCAATGATTCCTTCAAACACAGCCGTTGCATTCAGACGTCTGCAATTTCCAATTCGCTTGGCATTTGACATGACTATTAATAAGTCACAAGGTCAAATAATGTCTTTTCACATGGCTAATTATATTTGGCGTGTTCCGCGTTCAAAATCGTCAAGTTTATTAATTTATACTCCTCATGAATTGACTAAAAATATTGTTTGTCAACTCGCATTAAGATAGAATTAAACAATCATTACTGATTAGAACGAATTGCTTGTAGAAAATTTGATGTTATTTCAAAATAAAGAATAATGAAACTTTTAATTATTTGTCTTTCATTTCATACTTTGATTAATGGACAACGTCTGCCTTGTTATTGAGTCTTGTTGGAGCATCCTGCCAAAGCACCTCGCTGCGCGCTTCCACGGCAAAGATCCAGAACTTTCGAGAAAAAAGCTTCAAAAGTAAGTATTTCTACAAAAAAATTTTATTTTCAGGTAATAATTTTAGTGCTTATTTTAACCAATTATTGTGGCCAAAATGGCTTCTCTTAATGAAAATAGAATATTAAGAACCAAAAATACATCTATTAGGATATTGAGGATTTACTCACAATAAGAAAAACAACAAAGCAGAGTGAAGAAAAGAAGGTAAAAAGGCTGTAAAAGTCCACTGACATTTCACATTACAAAACAATTGCCATAAATTGTCAAAATGGAGCACTATATGAAAGATGATGGCTGGGTTCTGTATGATAGAATAAAAGATAATTGTAGCTTGCGACAAATCATTTACCAAACATAATTTGGTATACAGAATTAGGTTAGATCCTTCGCAACTTAAATTTCTAATAAATTTACTACTAAATAAAAAAAATCATGCAACTTTATTCACCTGCTTAAAGAAGCTTCAATAGGTAATGTAACCTGTTCGTAGTCCCTAAACTTCCATCGGAGGTACTCGGATCGGTTGATAATTTGACTTTTTCCTTCTTGGTACATCAACTGACCAAACTGTTCTCTGATCAATTTCTCAACTTCAACTTGTCCTCCTTGATTATATGCTTCAATCAATTCTCCACCTAATTATTATAAAATAGAATTTAGAGGAATAAGGTTGTATGTGTATACCATGATTGCTAATAAAAATCCTATATTTAATTAACCCTGAGCAGTAGCTATCTAAAAGTGCATCGCGGGATCAATCGGCACCGTGCTCTTTCCTTAGTTTAAATGTATTCAGCTTGCTGATAATTTATTAATTTCGGCATAATCAATTGTTTTTCCATTCCATAGATTTAGGTCAGTATACCATTAGCAGGACATAACAACTTTTAATAAAACTCACACTTTTATTTTTATTTTAATATTTTTACATATAATTTACAAAAAACATTTATTTAAAAATAATTAGTAGTTGAGAAAAAATACAAAAATACAAATTGAATACAATTAAACAAATACGATAATTGAAACAGTTATATAAACAATATAAACAGTAAGAAATAATAACTAGGGTATTGATACGTGTCTATCATTGAAGCACGAAAGACAAAGAGCTGGCTTCGTATAGCACTCCTCACAATATGTGCGAACTTTTCTCACTTTGCTATCAATTTCTTTGGAGGTCATGGTTTTCCTGAGCTTCTCGTAACACCCTGAATATTTTTTTCTCTTTCTCTCAACGTCATGAACTAGCGTATGGATGCGTTTAGGCGTCCTGGACCGTTCCAACATTTCTTGTTCTCTTTCCTGAGCGAATGCTTTCGACAATACCTCCTTGAACTGCAGATGTGGTACGGATTTCCCTGTGCATTCGTTGAACACAAGGCATGCATTGGTGTTTGCTAATCCAAACATTAGCTCTAATGGAACTTTTCTCCACCAAGTACTATGATAACATTTGGTCACTAAAGTCTACTCCTTTTTTGGCTCTATTATAATCTAGTAATGACTTTCTACTGTACTCATCATAAGGACATTTTGTCTTCCTGAGTTTGAATCAATATAAATTCACAAAAAGCAATTCTTCTTTGATCGTCACCTGGCTTTAAATTTTGTACCGACGAAATTGAATACGGATAGAACACGTGATTTTAAAAAATCCTATCAATACTTATCCCTGATATTCCCAAATCTCTTTCCGCATCGGTTAATGAATTTTCAGGATACACGCTCTGAAGTATCCCAAGATTGTAATTTCATTGGCGTCATTGCCTACGACAGGTTTCAATTTGCTGCCCGTGTAAGTGTATCATGGGTGGATCGTGGTCTATCCGGATATTGCAAACGGAAAGTATCGCAGGCTCGTTTAATAACCCTATCACATTCCCCGTATATTACCTGCATATTGAAATAATCTTCATTAATAAATCATAAACGGTAGAAACTTTTGCAACACTTAAACGTCAAGCTGTTTTCATTGTTTGTTTGTTTGTTGCTTTGTTCGCTTCAGACAACCGACAATTAAAAACCATGAAGATTTCAGTTTTTTCAAATTTCTACAAAAACCGTTAATTTAAGATATATGAATTTACTGCAGAAATCCCCTTAATTTAAAGCGTAGAATCCAATGGTAAAGAGAAAATTGGGGGTTGCCATTGGAAAAAATTAATTTTTGGTTAAGTTTTTAGCTCAAGCGAAATTCGGCATCATTTTCTGAACCCCTTATATAAATTTTTGTCAAGGTTTTCACAGATTTTGAAAGCTGTAAGTGTTATTTGTCCAAATACCTAACTCATTTAAACTTAGAAATAATTTTTTTAATGGAGGGTTGCACGTGTCCAAAAATTTCTAAAATGTAAAATAATCAAAAAATGATGGACTTTCTATAAATGGACGACTTTATATAAGGCATATGATGCCTTATATAAAGTTATATTGAAATTTCGCGTTGATTCGAAAAATTTAATAAAAACTAAAGCATTCCGTTTAAAATAACGAAGTTTGGGTCCACTTCCGGTATAATCGGAAGTTTCAGAAAACTGAAATTATTTTAGCTGAAACGAGTATTTCGGAAAACTCATGCAAGCAAATTTTCAGAACACTAGTAGCAGTACTTTCCCATATACATATCAGTTCGTCGTGAAGTACCCTGTACATGTACTATTTGAATATATTTTATCACTCACTTTCACTCGACTTTTATCTATACTTCACTTGTATATTCGTTAATGCGTAATAATTATTTATTCTAAAAATTAAACGTAATAAGTACATACGAGGATATATTGAAAAATTCCTATAGAACCAAACAAAATTTCAATGTCAAAATATTTTATCACTCAACATATTCTCCTCTTAATTGGATACATGTATGTATTACAGCGAACCTGCAACGTCTCTAGACCTTTCATAAAAAATGTTTCTTCTTGCTCTGCAAACCAGACCTGCACAGTTTTTATTACCTCCTCGTTGGAAGAAAATTTACGACCTGTTAAACTTTTTTATAATTGAGGAAAGAGATGATAGTCGGACGGAGCCAAATCTAGTGAATAAGGGGGGTGCTCTAGTAATTCAAACCCTAAATCACGAATTTTTTGCATGGCAACATGAGATTTGTGTGCAGGGGCGTTGTCCAAAACAAAACACCTTTGGATAGCTTTCCGCGTATTTTCACTTCAATTTTTTCCCGTAGAGTGGTCAGTAATGTCGAATAGTAATCTCCAGTTATTGTTCTTCCTTTATCCAAAAATCAATCATGATTACTCCATGGCAATTCCAAAAAACTGAAGCAAGAACTTTTTTTGCTTTGTTTCTGGATTGTAGAAATGTACCCAAGTCTCATCCATACTAATAATTCGGTTTAACAAGTCTACATCGTTTTCAAATCGAGCACAGATCGAACGCGATGCTTCTACCCCTGCTCGCTTTTGGTCAACATTCAAACATTTGAGGATCCATTTTGTAGCAATTTTTCTCATGTCAAATTGACGTGAGCTATATGATGAACGCGTTCGTATGAAATATTCAGTGCTTCAGATATCCGTTTGAGCCCAATTCGACGGTCTGATAAAATCATGTCATGAACTGCATCGATATTTTCGGAGACTGACACAGAAACTGGCCTTCCCGATCGGTTATCATTTTCAATGGAAAATTTACCTCTTTTGAAGCTTGCAGTCCAATTTTTCACGGTCGCATACGAAGGACATTGATCACCAAGGGTATTAAGCATATCTTCGTAAATCTGTTTACCTCTTAACCCTTTTAAATACAGGTACTTGATGATGGCTCGATACTCCAATTTTTCGATTATCACAATTTCGGTGGAATTCTTTTTTCTTTTAATTAACTGCGTAACTCTGGTTTACTTTTTGACGTCAAACTTTACACTGACACTTCTAATAAGTTATTGTTCGTTGCTATGGTAACGCAATATTTTGTTTATGCATGGAAATGGTCTAGGCTAACTACATATCAATACATCCTTGAATTTCTTCTTAGGTAAGAGAATGTACTTCGGCTTATATTACTTACTCATTACAACCACAAATTTTTATAGTGCCTGAATACTGAAGCAAATTCCTACATCTTATAAATTCCAAAACACTTACATTTAGAGACAAATACGCATATTTCTTCATATAATCCCATCAAACCAAAGAAACTTTAGAACTATTATCCCAAGCACATCTCTCAGTCAAGACGGTTCATAATAAAAGATAAAATTAACAGCACTCACCTTTTTTATAATTTGCAAGCTTATATAACAAACATTGATCTTGATTAGAAGATTGACTGATGACTCTATCGAGGATGGATCCTCCTTGTAAATTTTTTTTCTTTTTTCTGCAAGGTTTGCAATTACTACCTCCCATGCTTGGGGAACTATACACACTGTTTTTGTATACATCTCCTCAATCAATAGAGGTCATGGTGAAAAAATGTATGTCAAGGTGTACATTAATGGAGGATAAAGTTGGTACAGCCTGGTACAAGACGTCAAAAGTGTATGAATGACTATTATATTGGATATACAGGTTGAATGATTAAATATATAAAGTTTATGTGCTCAATTTTTGCCATATAAACGGAGAAAATTTTCACACATGATTGCAAAATTCCAAAATAGTGAGAAGCTCTTTTATAAATATCCGACTAAAATTTTCCATCCATCAGTTTTAGAAACAATGAAGACAGGCGTGTAAGTATCCACATTTTAAATTATGTAATCAATTCAAGTCTCTTGATATAAATTAGTATATGTGTGTATTCTCATTCAAGCTGCAGTGAATGTCGAAAGGTATTTAAATTTTAAGTTTAAGTAGCTTGTTATATAGTAAAATTTCAGAACTATGTTTGGACCTTAACTTAATCATGATTTCGTTTTAATTGCATATTTAAGTCACGTTCAAACTCATTACCTTGCACGAACTTGTTCACACAATGATTAATAACCCCCTCAAGCTAACAATGTTTACGTTCGGAACCATTCCTTCTGAGCTGGAAGTAAATGTCTTTTCACTAGTATAGATAACTGTGTACTTGATTTGATCCATTGTTTTAACACAATATTCATCATGAACTAGCAGGTAATCATATGTGATCTATACATACCTAACCAGTATGTAATTGAATGTATTTAGGTCACAATTTATAGGGAATACAAATAGACAATTTTTTCAAACTTTCTGATAAACAGTTCCTTGATTCCAAACTTCATAGTCAATGGCAGCCAAATAATACGATTTATATTAATGAAATTATTTCTAAAAAAAGTTAATAATGTATTGAAGTGTTTGTTAGTCACTAAATCTTTCTTTTTCAGTGCTGTGATCTCAATAGAAGACAAGAAGATGGCTCTCACTACCAGCTCATTGATAGGTCCTACCACCATCAAATTCAGTCGAGGATAGTCACAGGAAGGAGTGTCATAGCCGTTACTCTTGTAAACCTTACTTGACAATTTCTTTACAAAAGAAGTAATTATTGTCAGAGGTGGTATAAATAAGAAGTACCTATAGTCAATCCTTGCAAAAAACACGTGGTCAACTTGAGACGACCCATTGATGTAACAGTCACAAGATAACTGTAATAACAATTTCAAAATAATTATGACAGGTAGGGAAAACCGAAAGGCAGATATACCCATACATTCAGCTGCAGAGCTGCAGCCTGGTATGCAGATGGCTCAAAGCAAGGTATAGGAATAGAAGTAGTGCTGCTTAAACAAGGAATCACTTTCCCAGTAACCCAGTAATGTGATAATACCACAATTTTATAGGAAGAAATTACGGGATCCATTACTGTAAGGAAAAAAGGCTATGCGGAGCATATATTTCGATTACTATCTGAACAAACAGGAAAACAGCAATTACTTGATTTTGTATAGAATAATTCAAATCGTTGATTGGATTTTGATAACTAAAATGATCACGAAAATGGATGGAGTACAACTCTAGGATATAATAGAGCGATTCACCTGATCATAAACAAGCGAAACGGTTTATATTAAAACAAGACAGACCTGATAAATAAGGACAAGAAATTATCAATCTGTGGAAGTCTGTTAACACGACATTGTAAGTTATATAGCAGTCTGGTCTGGTCTTTTGTTTGTACTTACTTGCATTATTAATTGGATGCACATCTCAACGACTCTGGCGACTTTTTCCAATGAAATTTTTATATATCAAATACGTAAAAACATACGGATCAAATTTGAAAGCGGCACGCGACAAGAAACGCTTGGATATTGTTTTATAAAATAACGCTGCGTTTCTTGTCGCCCCCTGAGTAGCGACAAAAAAACGCGTGCATAAAAGAGGCCTTAGCTAGAGTTTTGGTGTGACGTAGAAAAACAATACCCGCAAATTGCCAGAAAAGCGTTACGTGCGTTGATACCGTTTGCTCCTTCCTACATTTATGATGTGGGCTTCTCATTTGTGGCAGTTATAAAATCAGAGTACAGAGCAAAGTTAAAAAATGATCAAGAGATACGTATTGCAATTTCAAATATAACTCCAGATTTTGGCGTATTAATTAAAGGAAAACAAGACAAAAAGACTAGAAAGGTAATTTGTTCCCTTGCCTCTGTTTTGCTTTCTTACTACAACTATTTATATTGAAAATAATTTTGTTGTGGCTATTCACGATCAGACTACAGACAAATATGTTACCAATGTTAATTAACTATTTTGGAAATTTTAAATTTAATATATTTTATTGTTTTCTATTTAAGAAAAGAGAAGAAGGGCGTGTCACTGAAACCTGTATAAACGTGAAAAGAGCCTAGAGTCTGAAAAGTTTGTGAAGCATTGGGCTAGGGTGAGGTGGACAAATGCGGATAGAAAAGGATTATTTAGGAAACACCTATTTGACTGCTCGAATGAGGTCTTCTTATGTTCCCTCCAAGGAAATATACCATTTCTAATCCAGTGGGAGAAGTTTCAACCCCCTTTTTATCAAATTATTTGCCTTCTACTTTCCTTATATACCTCTATGTGTTGGCATTAAAACAAATATATTTGGTTATCCTGATGCATTTAGTGTTTCCATATTTTTTATGACCAGCTTTGACTTGATTGTTTTTATGGTTGATTAACTGTCCTATCGCAGTACTGTTTTCTGATAGGTCTTGTTCAAATTTAATTGTACTCAAAATCTAATAGCCTGGAAAGTGATACGATAAGTTCTTATTGATTCAGAATATGTAGCTCTTGACCCTATTGCTACCCGTACGCAATAGTTCATTTTCATTCAAGAAAATAATATCTCAAGTGTTTTGATGCCTAACTCAATTACAGTATTCTCAAAATCTTTCACGACTTGCTAAAAAGGTCGAATATGTGGTATTTTTGAAAAAGTAGTTAAACGACCTTCAAAATGAGATATCAGTCAACCTTCCCTCTATTAAAGCTTTTAAAGATTCGGTTCGTTCTTCCTGGGGTGGTTGCGTATAATCTGTCTCCGTTAAAAGTGTCAGATGGCTTCGAATATTATTGGAATTGCTATAGAAGCCAAATTATTCAACTCGGTAGCAAAAAACAGTCGTATACTTAGTATGAGGGTAAGAAAATAAAACAAAAATATTTTCGATAATTTTTTATGAAATCGCAAAAGTCAACATACAACTCTTAACAAATTCACACAAACCTCAACCTAAGAAATGGGGTAAGGGGTGACGTAACAATTGTAAAATCTATAGTGAAATATTTTCATGGGAAAAACTGATAAAAGTAAATATAATGAAATACATATTGCAACATTACTATTAAAATTATTTAAAACTTCAACAACTTTAACATTCTACAGTTTTTTAGTAGTACTTTACTACATTTTTATTGAAAATATCGATAGATATTTATTTTGATAAAATGGATTGTGTATAAAATAAATATATAAGAATATGCCAATTTCCAGATATATTAACTGGGATGGGTGAAAATATAGCAAGCAATCAAATATATAAAGTAAATCTTGGAAGTTGTTCCTAAACATTATGATCTATTCAAAAGACAAACAGAAAGTTTTCCATTGAGTAATAAATTTGTATAATTTATGATCATGTCTTCTATCTACCCGAGGTTATAGGGCTTTATATATTTTTTTGACTCTCTCCTTGTATGAACTCGTTCAATTTGGTGTACCTCTAGTTTTTTATTTTAATCTTTTTCATTCAAATTTTTTGATTATTTTAGTTATCTCTCTATATTCATTTTCCTTTTTCTTTTTAACAATTTTAAATTATTGCGCTATGGAAAATAAGTCAAAAGTAAATACAATAGAAATAGAATAACCAGAAAAAGAACGTGAGTCAAATTAAAAAAGGATTAAAAGTATCAAAACAATTATCATTAATAAAAAAATATAAACAAAAAAGAGCTGCCGATTATTATGAAGTCAAATAGATTAACAAAGAAAATAATAGAAGCAAGAAAAACTACTAAAGAATGAAGAGGGAGACCAAATAGCAACTTAACAATTTTGAAATTATTGCGATAATTAATCAAACAGCATGGAAAGTAAGTAAAGTAAAATACAATAGAAATAGAATAACCGGCAAACTACTTGAGGCAGAGTAAAATAGAATTAAAAGTACCAAAATAATAATCAAAAATAAAAAAAATATAAAGAAGAAAGAGCTGTCGATTATTATGAAGTCAGACAGATTAACGTGGAAAATAATAGAAGCAAGAAAACAACTAAAGAATGAAGAGGGAGACTAAATAGCAACTAAGAACAAATAGATAATTACTTCAAAAGTGCTGACAATTGTTAATAATCTGTAGCTAGTAAACGATGTAGCTGAAGGAATTGTTCAAATAACACAAGATTATATCAACAGATTAACTACTCCAGAAGATCAAAAACAATATTTGATTAAAGTTGTAAGTAAATAAAGATCCAAATATTCTACTGCAACTAAAAATATTTGACAAAGAAATATTAGAGGAAAATTATTATTTATAAGCAAAAATATACTTTATTTTGGACTTAACGTTACCGTTTTGTTTGCTATAAATAAAAATTATTGTGGAAATTCAATTAAAATCGATGAATACAACTTTATCGTTGAATAACTTTTGAACCATAATTTTAATTTAATTTAATCGACAAAGACATTCAGATCTTTTTTGTAGAGCGTTAAATTTCCTACAAGAAATTGCTGTTTGAGTATTTTTAGCTACATTTGTTTTAGTGGAAAAAATTAACTGTAAAAAATGCAAAAATCTCATCTTAATCAAATGTTTTGGGTATGATTTTTTTGGTCATAACCTAAAAATTTGAGGGGCGTTTGCAGACCAAAAGTGAATTCGGGAAAATTGGACACCCTAATGATAATGGTATTTAGCTAACAGTGAAACAGGGCAGATTTCATCTCATCGTAATGTATACATGTTATTTCGTTCTTGAACAGCACATTAGGTTATTCATTATTTCTTCTTCCATCAACCTTCTTTTATCTCAATATCTTTATTTCAATATATATAAATTTGTTTTTTTTTCAAATACAAAAATACTTTACATTTATTTCCCATTTAACTTATATATAAATTGCAATCTTATTCATTTTTCCACTTTTCTTCTTCTTCTGTACTATTTATGTTATTACACTTCATTGTCCTTACCCATTACAGATTTCTTATCACTTTTTTTGTTTTGATCATTTTTCTCACAAAATATTTCTATTCATATCAAGCACTGAGGTTTGTTTTTCAACTAGAGGCAATTTCTGGAAATATCAATAATATTCTATTTTAATTTTTTCATTTCTAAATTTTACAAATGTCGATAATGATTAAAATATATTATTTATCCTAAACTTTCTGGTGCCTCAAATATTCATATATTTTAGTCGACTATACCTGATAAGAAAGAAATTTAAATAATTCTACAATGTAGTGAAAATTAGTAACTTGCTAAATTTTCAGTAAAAACTCTGGAAAAAGGCTTTAAAAGAATAAATATTAAAACACTAAACAAAGATAAATACAATAAGTTATGAAAGCAAAAAAAACATCCATATGATACAAATTGTTCGAAAAAATAAAACTTTTTTAGTGACTAGTTTGTTCAAAATAAAAATGTTATAATATAAAACGTTTTATCTATTTTTTCGAAAAATTTTCAGAAAACCTATACAAACAAATTTATAAGATATGTTATTGCGTTTATATTACGTAATTGAATTTTATTTAAAGATTTCTCAAAATTTTAACAATATTCACAAATCAATCAATTTAAAATTAACAAATAGAGAGCTTAAAGTAAAAAACCTCAATTTAACAGAATCCACAAAAAAACTACTTGCTGTCAATTTTGTTTTCAATAATACTAATTTGAATATTTACTACCTACTTTAAAAATTAGATAAAAAGAATGAAATAACGATTTCAAATGCATAAAAAAAATTATGGAAATATATTTCGAGACTGCACAGAAAAAATAATTCAAGGTATTGAAATAATACTATCACTCATACTTTGTATAAAACATATTTTCAACAAGCTGATTATAACACTGCCTCATTACTACGACTAGAACTGAAAATAATCAAATTTGAATACGTTAATTTTTCATGTTGTAGAATATTGTGAAAAAATTTACAGGATATCAACATAAACTCTTTGACCAATCACAATATCATCGCTTAAGTACACCACGTAACTCCAAAAAATACTTCTTTGAATTTTGAATGTTTGAGATTGAGAATCGAAAGATGCACCTCTAAACAACTGATTTTAAATCGATCTATGTTTATAAATTAATATATAATATATAATATATACATATATATATATATATATATATATATATATATATATATATATATATATATATATATATATATATATATGAAGACCTTAGAGCAATACAATGGTGAGCCACACAAAAGGCGAAAACTATGTTAAGCCACTAAAAATTTAATTCGACTATATAGCAATAGCAAATTTCATCATCTTTTCGCGTAAAACATGGTTAGCCTTATCACAATGGCGTCGATTTCCGATACACGTGCTCGTTCAAGTGCCATTTTTAGTGGAAGCAGCAGTTCTAATTCTGATTTTTTTGAAGATAGTCATGACAGTCGTGCCGACGACTTTGTACCAAGTAGCGATAACATGTCATCAGATTCTACTGAGGCAGGCTATATTTTATTTATTTTTAGGCTTACAACGCTTTTGTGTAAAAATATATTTGAAACAATTTTTGCAAAAATATGGTATGCCATGTGGCTTCACAATAGTGGCAATCGTAGGAAGCAGTCGTGTTTGTTTACGTTTATTGCGTTGTCTCTGTCTGTATTTAATGTTCCGGGACATATCGGAGCAGCGTTTTCCTTATCATCTTCTGTTAGCTGAATTCAAATGGATGAAATTTATCTATTTGAGTTTTCATAAAGACAGTTATGTGACATTATTTTTACGTTTGCTTTTCTTCTACACATGATAATGTCCATGTACTTTGATTTTTTAATTAATTTTGGAAACAGTACCTTGTGAAATCTAAGTGTCAGAAATTGTTCACTTATACATGGTGCACCATCTATTAGTTTGTTCATTCGAATTTTTAAAAGCACCCTTTTATATAATGAAGAAAAAATTGCACCGTCTGTTTATTAAACGGTGGGTTTCAACTGGAAAAAATATGGGGTTGAGGTGAATATTTGGTTTTATAAGCATTATAGAGACTATTCTTCATGAAAATCAATTATAATTAATTGCTGCGAGTTATTGTGTAAGGACTCACAACAATCATTAAGTCTAAAGAAACCATTATTGGATCGTTCCATTAAGAAAATCATGAAAAAAGAAAATCTCTTCCGCCAAGATGATATCGGCGTGCAGGTTTTGTTGCACAGAGGACGAACATTCTCTCGAAGTGTGAAACACCTGGCAGCATATGAAATAGAAGGCGAGGATCTCTGGCAAATAAAGCCATCCCACATATTAAAAGGAGTGGGATTAATGGATCAGCTATAAACACTGGGATCTCCAGTATCGCAGTAAGAAAGGGGGACACAATAGATCCTTTGGGTCACAGTGTATACGAGACCCTAAATCTATATAAACATATACATACATACAAATGTTGGAAATAACCCCCTCTAGCCAAAATGTCATAGATGGCCGTACACGTTTAGAAAATAAAACAAAAACTGAATTTTTGTCCCCACCTTTTAAAGGATGATACCTCGGAAAGGGGTAGTGTGAGGAAATTTTGTTATAGGGAAGACCCATCTTAATTTCATACGAGCCATCACCTCCTGAATTTTGTCGCATTAATTTAGAAACACCCTTTATATAGAAATTTGATTATTTTCCTGCCAACCAAACAACAAATTCTATTCTGTTCGATATTATTTGTGAACAGGATAATGTCTGAGGTGGGTAATCTAAAGCTAATTTAACATCTTATTAATCAAAACCTGATTTTAAACACTTGGAGATCCATATCACAACTTTCACTGATTATTATCAAAATCGAATTTGCAAAGCTGAGATATTATAATTCATAAAAATGTATACAAAAGATGAAAAATGGTTACAATTGCTTTAAAGAACGAAGAATCCAGGATAGGTAAACCGAAAACCATATCAAATTGAAGAAGTTTCGTGATTGATATGATATTAAAGAATGAACTTTCGTTTCATCAAGACCTGATCACAATAAACATGAAATTTAAAATGATTGGGGAAAAACTTTTGGTCATATAATTAATTATTCATGTAGTACTTCAAGTGGCATCCCTTATCACCAGAATTATCTACAAATAATTTTGTCGTTTGAGGCTATTTAAAACAAAATAAAAAAAAAATAAATCAGCTTTGTTATGGAGTTACTACAGTTGACCATCAGACAAATATAAGACTCTTTGTAGAATATATTTGGATTTATTTAGCTAATTTATTCGAGACTTTATGACAACATCTTGTTCAATATTATTTTCCTTTTCAATTTTTTTTAAATTATATTTACGGAATTCCTTTTTAGAATCGAAATTTTTTTCGAAGCCAGTATGGCAAAAGATGCAATGTTTCTTTTAAGAGTTAAATTACTGTGTGTATGTTTTATAACAAATAATCTTTTCAATCTGTGGAGTTTGCGTTTACTGTCCCACTCTTGTTTTATTACTTATAGATTTCGATGCTAATAAAATTACAGATAATTAAGATACTCAAAGAATGGAGTGTGAATCCAGTGGAACTGTTATAATTATACTCTATGGATCAATTCTAAAGAAAAAAAAATTTGGATATGTATAAAAGGATAAATTAGTTATTGTACAATAGATATTATCCTGAAATAATTTAATGAAAATACAGTATAATAACGGTTACTAAAAATCGGCTTGATATCGTATTCAGAAGTAGAGTAGACAGCAACTAGATTTTTAGAAATATTTTTTTTTAGTTTTAATAGTTTTGACAGTATCAGTTAGGTTCTGGCATATTTGGCGGTATCAACGAGGAAGACGTATGACTAAGAAAATATTCATTAGAGGGAGAAACGGATCCTCGACTCAATCTGGATGGAGGTGTTGATAAACTGTAACTAAAAAAATATATATATTAACAATATAATTTTGCTTATAATTCATATACAAATATTACAAATATACCTTCTATATGTATTTTTAATTTTCTTTATTTTTTACTACTTATACCTTTTTATATGTTTTTTTGTGGTAATTTGTCTTGAATTTAGATCTCTTTTTATAGAAAATCAGTTTAAAATTTACGACTTTATTAAAATATAGCTTGACATTGACAATATGCGTTATTATATTAATCAATAGATCATCTGCATCATTAATATGAAAAAATAAATTGATTCAAAATAAAAAAATTATTTTTCCTCAGTTTTTACATCTCTAAAATATGTAACTGCAATCAATTAAATTATTCGTAGTTGCATTATAAAATTTATAAAATAAAACTTTAAATTTAACGTCATTTATTTTGGTCTTTTTATCATTTACAGCTTTCTCGTTCCTTGTGTATAAAAATGTTGTTTTTCGTGTATTAGATTCCGTTTCAAGAATTTTTGAATCTTTATAATTGAACTTGGTGATATTTCGTGGTTTGTTAATACAGTTTCATTTTTTTTATCGTATTGATGGCCTTTTCATCTATTATTTAAATACTGAGATGCCTGCCCTATGTAATTAGCGTCACAATTATTACAAGGTATTTTAAATAAAATATTATTCTTTTGTCTTTGGGTGTTTTAGATTTTAGTCCTTGTACATATGGTAAGGGAAAATGATTTATATTTTGATATTTAGTTTTTGTTTTGTTTCTTAATCGATTATAGTATATATTTATCCTTTCCTTGTCTGTTATTTATAATATTTCCGGAAAATTATTTTCTTTCAATGCAGTTTTTGCTTTTTAAATAAATAAGCACTAAATTCGGAATCTCACTGATGGATAGATCTATCAGCCAAGCTTAATATCACTGATCTTTTTGTGATATAGGATGACACAAATTGAAGTTCAAATATCTTGAGGACCATATTGTAGTGCGGGAACCAGCAAGAGAAATGCAGGACCAAATTCCTTTTAAGAGGAAGTAAAATGCATCAGAAAGTTGTATAATAAAGTCTAGTAAACGTCAGCTGCGATTGGTGGGTGAGATGAGATGAGAGAAAAAAAAAGAAATTTAGTCATTTCATCCCAACTAAAAATTTGTGAAACTGTAACTATCCTAATATCTCGAAGAAACAAAATAATCAGCTGACTATACCATAATGTATTACACGTTATGTGTGAAAAGTCATGATAATTGACGCACAGATAGATCTTGATGAGATCTATCGAGCAAAGGTATCCATGGTTCGATATCTGTTAACCTTCCTGAGATAATGCCCGCTTCCGGTATATCCGGAAGTAAATGTTACCGCATAAAATGGATATGATAAATCGATTTCTCTTAATACCAATAGTCTATGTATAGAGTTTCATGATAATATTTGTGCGGTCGCTAATCATACTTTCTTTTTTTATATAATTACTATAATTAATTTATAGGTTATATATGATTGTGTTATTTTAAAAGTTTAAAGTTTAATGTTTATTCATTCACAGTTATAATTAATTTTATGTAGATTCAAGAATGTCTCTATTTTTGTATGCTAATGTTATATTTCATCATTGCAATATATATATATATATATATATATATATATATATATATATATATATATATATATATATATATATGTATTATATACTTTTTTATCCAAGTATAAGTGGTTACTTTCACCAGACACTTTTTTCTTCTACAACCACAAAGTTTTCACTTACTTTCTAGGTTTAGCAGTTGTCAGCAAATCATCAATTGTATTATCCTCAGAATCGGAATATAAGGAAGAAGCAGGCCTCCCAATTTTGGAACTATAAGTCTGATAACGATTGGGAACGTTCACATAGTCGTTTAATAAAGAAGAGCTTCTTGAGTAAGGCCGATTATAATTTCTAGAAGGTTCTTGAGCAGAGGCGATGTAACTAGGTCTACAAAATTTATGAAAAAATTACATGTCATAAATTTAAGATTTTATTTCAATCATTACGTACCATTTTTAGTTATTTATTAAATTTTTCCGCTCTAACTACATGAAAAATGTGAGATTCCATGTTACATTGATGAACATAAGTAATTAGAGTCTAGAATTTTAATAAATATCTAAAATTTCTACATAATGATTAAAAAAAATTTGGGATGCGAATTTTTTCTTCTTATTTTTTGCCTTTTCTGAGAAAGTTTACCATGGTTGATGATAATATTTATTTACACCAACAAGAAGTAGAGATTTCAACGAATAAAAATCTCACCAACTTTTTCGAAAAAGCTAATATTTTGACGGCAGGATTTTCGTTCCAAAATTAGAATACATTTTTGATATTATGTCAAAATAAATTACAGTGTATGTAGGACATAAAAAGGTAACTTTTCATAAAATTTGTTGAAAAAAAATGTTTTTGTAACAGACAAAAATTAAAAACGAAAAAATTGTTTTTAATTTTTCACATAAATTTTGAGGTTATGTGAAAAAAAATGTAAATATAAAAGTAGTCGATCTTTTTACTACCTACAACTTTACTATTTTTTTATAGAACTTGTAGTTTTACTAGGAATCGAGATAAATCGTTTTTTGCCCTTAAAAACTCACCCCCTTTCCGTTCCCGACCTTAGATCGCTCGTAAATTATTTTTCCTTTTATTCTTGTTATTTTTTTTTCACTTTTTATTATTTTTAAAGGCTTCTAACTTAATCTATCAGTGAAATGATCTTGCACGTTAAGAAAATAACCTAAATATGGTACATTACGTGCGAAACGCTTTTAAATTTGTATAGAGTCCAATAGAAATTACTTATAAAATAATTAATTAAAAATTCAATTGCTTCTGATAATAAATTATAAAATTCAAATTATACGTAATTCCAAGATACCCTTTCATAGAAAATTCTAACAATATACAAATTCGTAGATAGAAGTTATATCTGGAGAAGAAGAAGAAGTTATAACATGTACATATGAATAAAAAGAAATCCCTTTTATGATATATGTATTTTTCTAAAAAACTACCCATCCTAGTTTATATAGATCGGATCGTTTTAATTAAAACGCTTTGTGTGCCTTATTTATAAATTAATATTTTCAATTTTTTTCGCAGACTAGCCCAAATTTTTTTTTAAACGCGAAACTAAATTTTAGAATTTTAAAAGTGGGTATACTCGAATGTACAGTAAATTATATTTTAATATTATCAAAAACTTACCTACGAGTAATTGATGATCTGTAGTCATAATTTTTCCTATCTAGGGAACTATAATCCGTTGGACTCTTATATCCCAAGTCTAAGTTATAATTATTCGGTTTTCTCATTCTCTTTTTCTCGTTAAATCTGGTATAGAAACTTTTCCTTCTAATCCTATCGATCACAGATTCATTTTCATCCCCGGAATATAAATAACCATTAGGAGATAATGGCGAATGTAGATCATTGACGTTAGGATATTCGGACATCACCGACCACGAATCGCAGCTCTGATAATCATCAGAAGGTGACAATACAGTTGAGCTGTCGTCAGTCATCGCTATAGAATTTCTATTGTCGTTAAAGTTATCATCGTGGGTACTAGTACTAGGAACAGGTTCTTTGATCACTATCGGTTCACTTCTGCTTTGAACTTTTGAAAAATCGAGTTTTAAATTTGCTCTATCAGGTTTTTCGTTGTTATTTACGGAATCGGACATATTATCCAAATTTAAACTACGTCTGTAAGAATTAACTGGTAATTTTGACTTGGGTTTACTATCTTTTTCAGTAGTGCCGTTTTGGAAATGCTTCATCTTATCAATTAGTAAAGATTTAGGTCTCTCTTTTTTAATGGTACTTTCAGTAGAATCGTTTTGATTCTCATCATTGGAAATCACAGTTTTGTTATCATTATCACTTTCTTTCTTGGTATTCTTATTTTTTTGTTTCTTCAAAAATTTTTTCTTTTCTTGTTCCTCATATTTTTTGAAAAGTCCTAAAATTTTAGTAACTGATTTTCTCGAAGCTTGTAAAGGTTTATTACTACATGATAAGTCTTCTACTGATACAGCTCTCTTTATCAAACCGGATTCGGTACAATGTTCCAAATTTCTTGGCAAACTTTGTTCTCTTAATCTTTTAATTGCATTTTCAACAGTAGATTTTTTCTCTTGTATGACCTGTTGGTCTTTGGATGTTCTGAATTTCTCGAATTTCTTCTCTAAACTTTGCAGCAGCTTATTTTTCTGCACCTTTTCATCCTCATTTGTGTTTTTGGGACTTTCACTTTTATCTTCTTTAGTCTTTTCTTTACTTTTACTGAAACCTTTTCTTAATTTACTTAGTTTGGATTCTTTTTCAGGAGAAACAGTTTCTTTACTATTTTCTTTGAGTTTCTCTTTTGAAATACTTTCTTTGACTAAATTCTCTGTTGGATAACTTTTTGGTCTTGCTATTCTGGATGGCTTATCTTTTTTCGTTAGATTTTTTGGTGCTTTAACATTGACATAATCGTGTATAATTTTATCCGTATCAATTTTAATATTATCTAGAGAATCACAGTTATTAGTAGCACCAGCAATATTAACATAATCATGTATATTATTTGCATTTTCCAAATTTTTGATACTGTCAGATACCTTATCAAGAATAACGTCGGTTTCTTTGATCAATTCGTCTTCAGATTTTTCTTTTGAGGTTGAACCTTCTCTTTTAGAATATAGCCTGCCCTTCCTTTTATCCCTTATTTCTTTTAAAACTTTCTGGGTTTCCATTTCGCGCTCTTTTTTATCTCTTAGGTATACATGTTCGTCTTTAGGACCATCAAAAAAGTCCGGTCTTAAAAATCTTGAAAGTTTCTTTGAAGAGGACGGTTTTTGTAGATCAGTCTTACTATCGATGGTATCCAAGGATTTGTTTGGTGAGTATCTACTATATAGAGATTCTGAAGAATATTTTGAATATGGTCTTGATGCTGAAGAATCCGAGATACATTTTGAGCTATCGTTTTTGTAGGAAGTGGAAATACTTTCGGATATACTAGAATCTGGACTTTGTAAATCAGTTTTCGAATTATACATTCTGGGCTCACGGAGTGAAGTTGATTTTGTTACTCTAGGTTTTCTAAGGAATCTACTATCACATCTAGGTTCAGCGCCGATACTAGATGATCTAATACTAAATTCAGAAGGTCTAAATTCTTCTCTTTTAACGGGAAGAAAAGATTTTACCACTTTAGGCTCTTTAGTGCTATCTACGGTTTCTTTAAGAATATTATTCTCGGCTGAGCATCTTCTAGATAATGTAGATCTACCAATTTTATCTTCTGGAGTACAAGAAGACATTGTTCTATGCAATTTTCGAGCTTCGGATGGAGCTAGTTGGGCAAGCAGTTGTTTTTGGATGCGTTTCGAAAGACCAGGCGTTAAATAAGAAAGTGCCAAAGCATCTTCTTCGGAGAGTTTTAATTTTTTTAAATCTAGATCTGCTAAATTAAGGTTTTCGTCCTTAGGTTCATCTGAAAACGGATTTAAGTATTAGAATAGTGTATTCTACTACATGAGTTCAAAGTTTTATGTTTACTGTCAAACGAAAATCTAAATTAAATTTTTTTTCTATAAAACTTTGAACTTTAGTGAATTTTATTCAATTTTGAAATGAAAGTTGGATCTTCATTTTCTAATATTGAAAAATAAGTCAATTTCTACTGAACAGCGGATGAGTACTATACTGAACACTGCCTGGCGCCCACATCAAGTTATTATTTTTGGTGTAGTGGTAGTAAACAAGAAGTTAGGTATAAATATTACTAACAACGAGGATTGAAAGACCCAATGAGTCTCAAGTTACTCAATTACTGTTATCCTTAGAATTGAAACGATAATTGATAATATGTAAATAGGATATGATTGACACCTTGTGGTTGATACAAGGTATTGATGTTTGCAATTATTAAAGATCTACCCCGGAGCTGTCACATGCAGAAAATGGATATAGCAACAAGAACTTTCAAAGGGTTCAGTTTCTGAGATATAGAGAGT
The DNA here is from genome assembly GCF_026230105.1 of Diorhabda sublineata. Taxonomy (NCBI): domain Eukaryota; kingdom Metazoa; phylum Arthropoda; class Insecta; order Coleoptera; family Chrysomelidae; genus Diorhabda; species Diorhabda sublineata. The sequence goes on along the minus strand of NC_079480.1, from coordinate 16,823,522 downwards.
TTTAAGTTGAAAATCCCTTAAAAAATTCTGTCCTATCAGTATTTTAATAAATCTTTTTATTTGAAAACAATCGATTATTTTGAAAATTCCAAGTCGCAAGTCACTAATTATGCCGTTCGTGAGAAATTCAGACGTAGGCTTTCTCCGCCATAGTTCTAGTCTATGTGCACATTAATTCAGTGCACGTGTAGATCGCGAATGTAACAGTTGGTATCGAAACGGAAATTTTGATAATATAACGGATATTAGAGTGCAATATTTAAGGTTAATTAAATTTTTCTTTCTCCCCCTTAGTGGAAAAAAATAAATGTTGGGCGTCCGAAACATGTAATAATTGTAAACGTAATTAAAATAAAAAATCGCGAATAACAGTCTTTGCTCTTTTCCATGTTTATTATTTGGAAGCGATGAGGCCACAGATTGGCATTACATGTTTAAAACGAATAAAAACTTTTCATAAATGTACAATGGGTGAAAATAGGTTAACTGCCTTCGCAAAGTGTAAATAAATGTTTGAAGGAACCCAAATTTTAATTAAAATATTAATTGATTAATTCATCTCGAAAAGGAAATATTTATTTTCAATTTAAAACGTGTTATAACTAGAAAGACAATTTTTTGGCGAGGCAAGTACTCCTCAAGTAATATTTTTGGGCGTGGGCGTATGGTAGCAAATTTACCTTCCGTTATAGCCCCTAAAATATTGAACTACGTGTCGTCGCCGAAAAAAAATAAGGATAGAAATGAAGACTAAATTGGAATTTCTGGAACCGTTGGTGATATTCATACTGAACACACTGTTTACACTACCACTACACCAACACTCACGATTACACTGTATGACGCGCGTTTCGATAACCAAGTTATCGTCTTCGGAGACTAAAGGTAAAAAAAACAGTTTACCTTCAGTGTCTGAAGACCATAGAAGCATAGATTTGCAGGTGATTGTTCAACTCTTGGAGGATATGAGTTTATGGTTCAAGGAAATTAATATCACTGGTAGTTAGCGCTTTTCTATGAGTATTTGAGCGTTAAGCAATACGTAACATATGAGGAAAAAAGCTCATAACAACCAAAAACATTTAACAAAAGCACTAGAGCTTTGTGACATACACCTTATATCAACATTTGTAGCATCTTCGTTATTTTTTTTCTTGGCAACAGCTGAATAAAATTAACAATACAAGTTATACTAGAATACATTTTTGAAATGTAGTAGATCTAACTTCCATATATGTTTAAAATTAATTGCATGCTGTTTTGGTGACAAAACTTGCAAATATTAAACGAAACCTACCTTCATAAATTAATGAATTTTTGGCACACATTATCTGCTGCAGCTTGAAATAAAAAACACAAACAACGAAAATTAGTTAAATAAATGATAAAAACACATTAGACTCTCATGCAAAAAGATATATGGACTATAATTTTGAAATTTACAATTTATTTTTGAATTGTAACAATGAAAATAGTGAGCCGTATAAAACAAATATCCAACAAGAGGATCAGGACAGTTTTTGTCTATTAAAGTTAGGACCGTTTTTAATCTTGAGAAGCAAGTAATATTATAGGAATAATATTTTCAAGTGAATATTAGTTCCATAAATATTTTATTATTCTTTCTGCTCTACCATGTCGATTTATTTGATAAAGCAGTTACTAAGAGGGTTGTTACTAAATTTTTGAGATATGACAACATTGTTATGGATATCAATTTTTAATGGTGAACGTTCAAACGAGTGTTATTTGTGTTGTTTACAGATATTTGAAACATTCAAATTGGTCAAAAAATGTAAAGATTGTATTGAATCGTGCTCGCACTTTGCTAAGGTTGAATTTTTTAAAACTCATTCAAAATCAACTGTTGTGATAATGCAAGATCGTCATGTGATATACCGTAAGATTCAGGCATACTTGGGCATTAGTCAAAAATATTTTTTCGCGTTATTAAATTGTGGTGCTTCTAAAGACTCGGGGCAGCCGCCGAATCATGGATCTATGCATATGAACCCGACAATAAACAACAATCGAAGCAGTTCGAAGCAAATGTATTTTCGAAATAACTGGACATATCGCCACAGTTCTATTAGAGCAACATAGAAAGGTCAATTCTAAATGATACACCAGCATTTCTTTACCAGAAATGTTCGAAAAAATCAGGGAAACGGAGCAATAATTCTCTCAAACAAAAACGTTTTAAAAAGTATCTTTAATAATATCTTTTAAATTAATAAAAAAATTGTTTAAAAAAATTTTCAATTTCATTATAAAACGTTTTTTGTCATTCCTGAAAAGTAGTAGTTTTTTAAATAAGAGGTTTCGTTAGAAAACCATCGCTATGTATTTTGCCGTTTTAAATGTAACAAGACAATTATAAAAATTCTTATAATTGCACTTGTCCATCATCAGACGGACCAATGAACGTCCTTTTAAATGAGCGATGGAAAACAATATTAAAAATAATAATTAGAGAAAAAATGCCAGATAAAAATAATGCAGTTTCTTCAATATTTTAAAACAATATACCATCATTTTGAAAAAAATACCATCTTTTACTATTTTGAAAAGAATTATAAATCTGAAAATGGTATTCTTGAGAACTTTTATTGTACAATTTTTTTTTCAATGAAATTTTATAATAAACTGTAAGCGTACATTTCTTCTTAAACATCAAATACATCTAATTAATCAATCAGTGATGTAATTTCTTTTTTTTTTTTCAGGTAGCATTGTAACCATTTATTTTTAATAACGACTCACTATTTACCATTATAATATATACATGTTTGCACCGTTAGGAGACTATAGTTAAACAGTTAAATTCTCAAACTAATTTTGGTAAGAACTGTACATTTGGAAGGAATCGAATATATTAGTTAAAAGATGAAAACAATAGATACAAGAAAGCTTCGAACTTGCCCAATAGTTAAAATAATCTATGTGAAAACTTATTACTAAAGTAATCATCAATAGATTAACTACTTAATTTGATAAATGCTATCCTCCGACAAAAGTAGGCCTCCACAAAGGCTATAGCAATATCAACACAATTCAGAGTTTCATTTCAAGCAAGGAACAACGCCATAGTGGATTCCAGATACCAATCTCAAATATGGAAAAGTTCAAAGAGAGGTCAAATGCGGAGAAAATTTTGCCTAAAAATGCCATTGGAACTGTTAAAAGCTTCAAAAATAACAGGCCTAATAATGAACTTGACGAAAACTTCCATCCTGGACATATCTTTAGATCTTTGGGATCTAAGGATATGTCTACCTAGGTCACAAAAAGAAACTAAAGATAAAAACAAACAAGATGAGATAGAAGAGTCTGTATGACTTCGGCCTCTCCTGGCAAGCTTAACTATACACTTTAAACACCTATACTCGTAATTCCTATCATCCTTAAATCGAAACTTTCAACCAGTATGTTATCATGTTGCGCATATCCGAGACTACATAAGGTTTATTCTTGGTAGCTGCACTGGCAGACTAGTTCAGAAAGTGTACACTAAAGCGTTCTTTGTAGCAGAACCACCGCTAGTGTCGCTGTTCTTAGTAGCAGTGCGAAAGTATTAGTTCACTATACTGCTTGTACTAGGTCTATAATCAGTTCAGTCAGTGTAGTACAAGACAGTGCAATAAGTGTAATCTGGAAACGTTGACACTACATCTTCGTCAACGGAAGAAAGTAAAATATCAAAAAGTACTCAATCGTTTTCCATTATTTTTAATACTGCAAGACCTGAATCATATCAAATAACCTCAAATACATCAATCAACAACATGCTCCATTGCTCTCTGCACTATACTGTTCTTTGAATCCTATCGAACTAATTATATACACTCATAAACTGGCTTGCACTGGTCCAGTTCAGTACAGTTCCAGTGCAGCTACCAAGAACAAAACTATAATAAAAGGAGAAATCAGATGACGGATAAACATGGAGAATTTAATAAAAACGAATCGAAACGGACTCTGGTAGGTATTAAGGTGTAGACGTAGACGAACACAACAGTGAAAATGGATGAACACTGACTTTATTGACAGTAGTTTTAAATCTTTTTACGCAATGTTATATAACTTGAAAAAGAGAGAAGTAATAAAAAAGTCACACCAAACTGCGCGGGCGCGGTATCATCTTATTACTGCTACTACTGCTACTTCTAAATTTACAATGACACTGCTTTCACCATGACAGTCACAACAGCAGGACAGTTGCCACACAAGGTGATACTAGTTTAACAAACCATGCATGCAACGTAATCCGAAACTGCATGAAAGTCTAGCATCCTCAGGAGATGGGTGTATGGAATTAAATAGCTGGAGACAGAGAATAAAACAGAAAATAAAATATCCATTACAAAAATTAATATGTTATATTAAGGTTGGAGTGGCACAATCCATTCAAAAGTGGTCGACTAGTGGTAGAAGACTTGTTTTGCTCGTGCCAGACTTCTACATAAGCACACAATTAAAAAGGAGAAGATACCCGAAGAATTCATTATCAACTGACCCACCCGAACGTGATGGGTGTCTTGGATTATCCAAGTAGATGAAAAGAAATTTCGCTTAATCGGGTGGTTGGTGTGTGGTTAATTGCTTAAGAAATTGTTGTTAATAATTTGATTTGACATTCAACTGATCATAATTAGAACTCAATGACTTTCAGATGACAAACTAAAGCTGAATATGAACGCATATTTAATAGTATTAAAAACTCAACTGTTTAGACATATATAATAACGGTGACTTACCTTGTAGTTGTAAACGTAAAATATAAATTATTAGTAATTATAATCAATATTTCAATCATCATAAAAACAAAAAATAAAAACAAAAAAACAGGCATTTAAGCTCTCTCGCACACACAAACAAATAAAATTTGTTAAAATCAAACTTCTGAAAAAAAAATAACAAATTGTAGACATCAAAATTGAACAAACATGAAAGGGTATTTTTCCTGCATATGATAATATCATTTCATGACAAGATGGGTACCAATTATTTTTCTTAGTGTGTGAACAGTAGTACATGATCTTGTTTGATGTGTACAACTTGTTAAAAAAAATAATAAGTGTCAAATAAGCGCAAATTAAAAAATAAAAAACATTGTGATTAACTTTAACAAAGGGTAAAATTACTGGTTGCATATAATACTTTTATTTTTATTAATTATATTCAGTTTCATTAAATATTCTTTTTTTCTAATTTGAACTATAGTTTGAAAAATATATTTATTAAAATAAAAGCACAATGCTGGGTGTATTCAATTAGTTGTAATACAGGCCCTAACCTTAGATATGTTACTTGTCTTGGAGTCATTAATAATTGGGAGTGGTATTTCTCTTGCACAACTATATTATTCTTTTTATACCCCCTAAAATGAGTTTGAACGTTTTGATTAAAAAATTGAGGTTCCAGTCTTAAACCAAATCTTATCAAAGAATTTATATAACAAATCAACATTTTTCTAAAACTTACTTTTTCCTGAAAAGCTTGTTCACAGATATGACAAATGTTATAGCATATCGGAGGTTAAAAAAAACGGCCCTCGTTAATAAGTCTGATTCATATATTTTTAGTTGTATTTTTTCCAATATATTTGGAACCCCTAACATTCTAATTTTGTTAAATATCCCAAAAGCTTTCACTTTTACTAGAATACGGTTGAATGCAATATCAATTTTTTCTGCGGCGTGATATGATTTCATAATTTTTCCAGCTATTTTATAAATATTCACAATTAGATACTGAATTTATTCCACGTGGTAGAAGCCTGTTTAAACCTGATTTTGTCAAAGATAATCATGCAATGTCTTAGTTTTTTTCCATAAACCTATTTGTTGTAAAAATCAAAAGAAAAACACCCAAATAATTTGTTATAATATTGCGATGAGGTGAAAATATATATTTGACCATAATTTGTTAGTTAAAAGTCTCCAATTTTCATATAAGGAACTTTATAGATCCATACCACTGCTAAACATACATAATGCAAGTGTGGAAATATTTACAAATAAAAAATATGTGTTCATAACTTCAACTTTTGTTAGATTTCTCAATTAATATTATCATTTTTTTAAACAGTACACTCAATATTTTCAGTTTTTCATAATTTATTAAATTACAAACATATAACTGTCAAGCCAGTATAAATACAACCTTATTTATTTTAAAGTTATCGAAAGAAAAAGGTATAGAAACGTTTTTTATTTAGACTTATATTACTGACAGGAATAAATAATTTAATCTTATTTGAATAGAAGTTTAGATCGTTAGCTTTCTTTTATAACAGGGCTGTCCAACTGGAGTCCCGCTGAGTTTTATGTAAGGAACGCCTCAATTTTCTAGGAATATTATGTAGGTATCTACATTGTTGTCAGATCTTTCCTTTTTAGATATTTGTCTAGTACTCAAGTGTGGATCGTCTTCCAACAGGACACAAACATCTAAAGATTTGTTTTCAGTTGATGCAGTTTTTCTGCGCCCTAATTTGGAAAAATCTTTTACTGAACCAGTATCGTTAAACTTTTTTACTAATTTACTGACAGTAGATTATGGGATTTCGGTTAGGATATAAATTATTAAAGATATTACACTTTTCTTGTTGACTTCTACGCCTATCACTATATCCTAATATGATTAAAATATCAATTCAATCAAACTTCAACAATAATAATTAATTGAAACGCAGTCATAACCACCTAAATGTATTATTTTAACTATGGGGGAGATAATGCAAATGTAGCTATAACTCCGAAATTATGACATTTAAGTATAGGGAACGTATATAAAATAATCAGTATTTCTTCTAAAAATACAAAATACATAGAGTGATCCATTAATTTTCCGTAGGAAGGAAAGATCTGACAACAAAGCAAATACCACAATAATACCGGCCGTATCACAAGACTCTTGTACACAAAAATTTATAAAAATCGTACAAGCCTTTTCCAGTTACTTCCAGTTTGTATGTAATGATGACATTTTTCAAATGTCACCTTTCTTTGGCATAGGAAAAATTTATTCATTTTTGTGCTATTCAACAATTATATTAATGTACTGTTATGAACACTAACCTTACCGACTGATACGGTGGTAAAGTTAATTTTACAGTTAAAGTCATTTTACACATTTTACTATTTCATTCCCTAAAATTTTACCTCCATGAATTCATAAGATATTTATGAGAATCTATAAATTTTCTTCATGTTCTCATTGATAATTGGTCAAGTTGTGATTGATATTAAAAGTTTTTAGGTACATTTTACATGAAGACAGTCGTTTATTTTCCTCTCAAGCTAATTTTATTCCCCAATAATTTCATTTTAAAAAAAATGCTAACGTCATGATTTCAAAATATTCTATACTAATCAATTCTTATAACATTTTTCCATATTTCTTAAACTAAGAGCTTTGAGCCATGATTTCAATTCAAAGTTGTTGAACACGCCTCTTCCATGACGGGATTGTTGTAACATTTATTTGGTGTATGTTTAGTTTCCATTGATGCGCCAATTTCAATAGACTTTCTTTAGATAAAAGATCTCCATACTTTATAGGAAAAGATTGATCTTTAAGGGTACATAATTCATTTGGATTAGAAACAATGGTCAAATATTTATAAAGGGAAATTGAAATAAATTTCGGAAAGAATGGATAGATGAATTAGTTGTGCATGCAGCCTACCGAATCTGTGTCGTAGCAGTTTGCCAGCAGGCTGTTAGTTGGTACCCTTCTGATTGGCTGGACCGCAGGGCACATGCACCGTAACACGCACGCGCGCTGCAATCACACAACCATGCTTTGTTTTTTATCTTTTCATTTTCTATATCTAAATTGTTTACCAAAACGCATTCTGATGTGCTAAGGTTGAATGAGATCGAGAAAAATACGGAAATCTTTATATTAATTTTTTAAATACATGAATAAAGAATAAATAAATATGAAGTTTTGAAATTATGAAATAAAAATTCCTAAATGGTAGCCTTTACTTCGCAATTTATACAAGTTAGGAAACAGATACTTTTCTTTTATGACTACATGATTGAGGCTATGAAATTGTAGTATAGTTTTTCCAATATCAATTGCAGAAGACAGTTATGCGAGGAACAATCAATATTTCATAAATACCCACGGCACTTATACCAAATTAAAGAATGAGAAATAATGTTTACTCCCCGTATAAAATTCGGTAAACATCTAATAAACCGTCATTCCACGTGGACTCATCATCTTCACTGTTCACCAATGAAAAATCGAATCGTAAACATAAATGTATTTCTAGTGGCCAGAGCTGTTGAAAGGCGTATGTACACAATTTCTTCGAAATATTCCTGCCAGACAGTCTGCGATAAGCAGTGGCGTCGCTATGTAAGATTCATTTAACTCATAAATTTCTTTAAATAAATAGAAATATGGCGTTCTTTAAACCATGGGCGAATGAAGACAATGAAATTGCACAGTGTAGTGAAAATGAAGACAGGTATGAATTTAATAATAAAGATTTAGATACAGCAAGTTATTTTAAATATATTCGAATGTTTAAAAAGGAAAATATTCAGCAATCTAATAATGCAATCATAATAAGAATTGCTGAATTAACTAGAGTAAATAAATTTTCCATTTATCGAGTAGTCACGAAAGGGGTTGTTGTGGATTATTCACAGAATCGAAAAACATGTAAAGAAAAACTGGAATCAGTTGACAAAGCTACTAAAGATTTTATACATAGGACAACTTATAGTTTATATAAGAAGTAGAGACATTAGAAGTAATACAGAAGCAGATTATCCTGAATACAATTATACCAGTTTAGAAACATTGCGTCAAGTTTTGTCAGCATGTGGTTTCAAACACAAGAAATTGAATAAACGGATGGCAATAACCGAATCGTTGCGTTGCGACTTAGTACTTCTTCGTTGGTGATTCTGTCAGTCCAGGGTATCTTCGTCCATAGAGCCACACCTCAATGCCTACTCCGTACAGCAGTACTGACCATACATAACATTCCATGAATCCTATTCTGACGTGGAGGTTTGACAAATGAAGTTTATGACTGAACCAAGATACTTATATTTTTGCACCCTTTCTATTTGTTTTCCATTCAGTGTGAGAATAGTATCATCGGCGAATCTTAAATTGTCGATTAATGTTGTAGAGAAAGAACGCATCCTTGGTGAACTCCCTTTTAAATTTCGATTTCGTCTGTCTCCATGTCCTCAACACTCACTACTGCCGTTTGATTGTAATAGATATTTTTGATTAATCGTATATCGTTTGGATTTAAGTTAATAGTTATTAAATTCTCTATAAGTTTATCGTGTTAGACTTTATCAAAAGCCTTCTTGAAATCAATGAAACAGACATAAATGTTTTTTTTGTATTCTCTGCACTTCTGTAGTAGTACTGTGATAGCGAATTATTGCTTCTCAGTTCCTAATCCTTCTCTAAAGCCAAACTGCGTTTCATCTAGTTTTTCGCATTTTCTGTTGAATTATTGTCAAGAGTACTTTTAGTGTGTTGCTCATCAAACTAATCATCCGATATTCGTCACAAGACTTAGGATTGTTCTTTTTAGGCAATGTAATGAATACTGATTTAAGCCAGTCTTTTGGAATCTCCCCTGTTTTAGATTTTGTTTAACAATTTTGTAAGATGGGTCAAGTTCCTATCGTCCAAAGCCTTCAACCATACTATTGAAATGTTGCCAGATCCGGCCGCTTTTCTGGTTTTCGAGATTTGTATGGCATGCTCCACTTCAGACTTAAGAATACATAGATCTTCCGTCTATCCGCTTTCTTCTCCCGCGTCATCTCGCTCTGCTGCAAATAGGCGCTTGATGTAATCTTCTTAAGTCCGTTTTTGTCATCTTCTGTCAACTGGATCTCTCCTTCGGTGTTCCTTGTGATCATTTTTCCTTTTCAGATTCAACCAAATGACAGAACACTTCAATATAAAGGTATATCTCCCTACGTTTGTGAAAATAAGTAAAGACCCAGTATTCTGCAAATTAGCGGTAGACGATAAAATCATAGAACAACTATGTTCTATAAAATCAAACAATGGAAACCTCTACGAGAAAGCGCATAAGCATACAAGCAAATAAGACCGCCAAAATCACCGAGAGTTTGCGCGATTTATTTCTCTGAAAAACAGAAAACATGATTATCCTTAGATCAATAGCTGGAGTAACCCTCTGGAACAGAAAACGCAATTCCGACACTAGACAAATCTGCGACCAAATAACAGATGTAGTCAGATGGGTAAGTAGAAGATCAGAGTGGAAAGCACTAGTTGATAGATGTATTTTACGTAATCGAGAATATGATGTTCGAGAGCCGTTTTTTTTTTCAACCTCCGATAGGCTATAAATAAAAGACAAGTTCATATAAACAATAATTTTATTATCAAAAGATTGGTACACTTACGGTTACTTTTCGACATAATCACCGAAGGAATTGAGACATTTGTCATTTCATGTTGACAAGCTTTTCAATACCCTCTTCAAAGAAAGTTGTCGTCAATGTAGCCTAACCGTTCAGTAACAATAGAGAACAAAACAGACCTTTAAACTTCTGTAAATTCAGTAGACAAAGCAGTAGTGGTGAATCTGCGGTTTTCTTTAACCATTCTGTTAACTTGTTGAATAAATTCATCTGAAACGACAGATTTGCGTCCTTGGCCTCCATCAATGTGCACGATGTTGAAACAAAGCGACAATCGATGCAATGAATCGCTCAGAATCAAAAAAGCAAGGATGTCCAAATCAAAATTCAAGGCAATATTGATCGTTTTTTTCGACATTAACGGTATCGTGACGACCGAATGGGTTCCAGAGGGTCAGACTGTCAACTAGATTTACTATTTGTCAGTTTTGGCAATACTGCGAGAACGAGTTCGTAAAAAACGTCGTCCCGAATTGTGGAAAAACAACTCATGGATTTTGCACCGGAGCAACGCACCTATTCATAACGCGCTATCTGTGAAGCAGTATTTGTCCAGTAAGCACACTCCAGTGCTTGAACACCAGATTTGGCATCGTGCGACTGGAGTCATACAGGGTGAGTGATAACAAGAAATTGATTATATATTATTATACATTTGACAGGGGAAATGCAATTCTCACTTCACCCCTTTGGAGGGTTTTATCTTTTGTTTTTTTTGTTGTACTTTAGACTTTAGAAAAGGAATGTATACAATTCCATTTCACCTTGTATATTTGCTGGTATACGGCTATAAATTGATATTAAGGAAACATATATTTGGAAAAATTAATTTTTAGGTAAAGTTACAAATTGTGAAAACTTATAATTATAGAATTAAAATAGAAAACTAAATCAACAAGTTATTGAGAATTCTCATTTTTAGTTTCACAAATTTATTCTATTAGTAGGAAACAAATATTTTAATGTATTGTACTTAATCTTTATTGACATATAAACTAAATCGTTGGTGAAGCGCATCAGATTACGTTGGGGTATATCAAATAAATATCAAAAATACATTTCAATTTACATGATTAACTATTGAATTTTCAAACAAAATTTTTATAGTTCTTCGAATCAAATCCAACTGAGTATCATACAAAAAATATTGAAACAATACTCATACAACCATATTAAAAATAACAATCGAGAGATTTATTTGCATCAACCGGGTTGCAGGAAAAATACCCTACAAACTACCAACTAGCAAAAAAAATGGTAAACATTCATCTACTGCACATCCGTAGATATTCTAGATACGAATAATTGAGAAATTTTGACAGATTTAAAAAATAAAAATATAATTTCTAAATATGAAAAATTTGGTAAAATCAAACTTGGAAAATCAGTATTTTCCTTTGATGAATCCATTTTTTTCTCTTATAGTTTGGTAAATGTTTAAAGCCCAATAGAATAAAATTATTTGGAATTGAAAAATTATAGAAAGAAAACATTTAGAGAATCTGAAATATTTAAAAAAAATCCCATATCCTAAAGAGAGTTTTGAATTTGAATTCACTGGAAATATATATTATTTCATATATCAGTTCTTATTTATTATTAAGTACAAAGCCCTAAACCTTGGAATCATATTCCATGCAGGTGGATCGACTCAAATAAAATTTCATCGTCACTACTAGGTAGTAAAATTTTCACTTTCACTGTCGGATGTAATATTGTCGAATAAAAAATCGGAGTCTGATTCACTGTCACTCATGATTAGATTTATAGAATTTATTGCAGATATTTGCATAAACAATTTAACGAGGACTGTATTTCAAACCAAAACTTGAAACTACAATACTCGCATATCCGAACTTTAATTATAAATAAAATTAAAAACCATTGCCTTTCCAGCTAGGCTGAAACCGGCCGCTTATCAGACCAATAAGACAGTGGAGAACTATTATACTGGAATATATAAACCGAAGTCAACTATGGAAGAACTTGAAAATGTAATTAAGAAGATGAAGAATGGAAAGTCTGCTAGAGAAGATGGAAAATCAGTGGAATTAATAAAGTACGGTGGGAGACCAATGATGAAGTTCCTCCATAAAATAATAGTTAAGGTCTGGAGCCTGGAAATTATGCCCAAAGAATGGAAGGAAGCAATGATGTTCCCATTCATAAAAAAGGAGGTATACTACAATGCTCAAACTACGGGGTGATAACTTGATCTAAAGTAATAATAAAAAGATTAAGAAAATATGGAGATGATAAAATGGGTGAGTACCAAGCAGGATTTATGAGTGAGAAATGAACTACTGACCAAATATTTATTATGAAAGAGCTGGCTTCAAAGTATTGGGAATATGATAGAGATTTATTTATACTATTTATTGACTTTAGGGAGGCTTATGAAAGCCTAATAAGATCAAAAGTATGGGATGTGCTAAGAGAATATGACATACAAGAAAAGATAATAAGACCTGTAAAAATGTGTGTTGAAGGCTCAAAAGGAAACGTCATACTAGAAAAAGAAGAAGACAAGGAGACGGGTTGTCCCCCTTCTGTTCAACCTTGCTCTAGAAAAAGCTTTGAGAGCAACTGAAGCTGTTCCAAGAGGAGCAAATATAGGAGGAAAAATAAATATTTTAGTTTGTGCTGATGATGTGGCTTTAACAGCGGACAGTAAGAGTGACATGAAAATACTGGCACAAGTATTCTTAGAAGAAGCACGAAAAGTAGGATTGGAGGTAAATGAAGATGAAGACTGAATATATGAAAGTGGGAAGATTTGCAAAGACCAATCATTCACACGCTGGACGTTATGGGATACAGCTTTAAAATTACTGAAGAATTTAGGTACCTAGGATTTACTAATAACAGCAACAATAAAATAGAAGAAGAAATACAGACGTGGTTAAATGCAGCCAATAGATGTTTTTGGAGCCGATAGAAATTACTTAAAAGTAAACTGCTATCGAAAAATACGAAAATAAGAATATAAACAGTCATAATACATCCAGTTTTATTGAATGGAGCTGAGGTGTGGACACTAACAATACACACTCAGAACATTTGAAAATATAATATTGAGGAAAATATATGAGCCAGCTTACGAAGGAGTATGGAGAATACTGAAGAACGGAAAACTTAGGTACCGGTACAGACGACCAGATATTGTCACTGTGATAAGAAGTAGAAGAATTCGGTGGTTGGGCCATGTAAGAAGAAAGGATCAAGAGATGACAATAAGAATAGTGTAGAGAGGTCAACCAAAAGGGAGGCGCCCACTGGGAAGACCAAGAGCAAGATGGAATGACCAAGTGGGTAAAAATATGAGGAGACTTGGTGGAGAAGTAGATATGGTTGAGGATAGAAAATTATGGAGGCAACTTTTTGGCGAGACCAAAAATCAACTTGGATTTGAGTGGCCAAGCCAACTCATACGTACGTATATTTATATGCCTTTACATTTTCGCATTTCGAGTTGCAGAGGCTTGTGATCGTCGCTTCGAGTTATAGAGGCTATTGAAAAATAAACGACTTTGTCGGTTGATCAGACTTCGAGTTACCGAGGTTGTGATTTTACATTAATTTTTTCGAGTTAGAGAGGATTTCGTAGGGGACAAAAATTTTTTCGAGTTGGAGAGGTTTTAGAGTTAGAGAGTTTCCACTATACAAATATACAAATATTAATAGTTGTTGATAAATAGTTTTTCAGTGTAAGCAAAAAGTTAAAATCATAACAACGTATATTTAACGTACGGCGTACGTCCTGAAGTATAGCAAGTAGACGTACGTCGTACGTCCACTGGTGCTAAAAGGGTTAAGACAGATTGTATGTTATATGGTGTTAAATAAAAAAAAAAGATTCATTTTTGTTGAAAATATCACAGCACAATTCATATGATGCAAAGTAACAGGTGGCCAAAAAAACTTTCTCAGATAGAATAACGTTTACAATCTTTACAGCATATAATAACACATTTTGGTACAGTTTTTCGACGAAAATTCCGAAATAGCTAGTAGAACTGTTTGGGCATTGTACACTACCTGTGTATATATGTGAATATATGTGAATAATTTTCCCAATGAGAATTATTATTTGATCAAACTTTTTATCTATTAATAGGCGACCAAAAATCTTTCAGCACATTACTTTCTTGTAAGCTTAGTAGTCAATGTGAAATAGTGAATCGAGTGAATCAAAATTTTTCAATACTGTTAGACAATTCTAGAAAATGGTATTCAAGAGAACCGAATCAATATAAATAAACTTCAGTTAAATGAAAACAAATATGACAAAATTCATTCCAAGTATTCTATGGTAAAAAGATACAAAATATTGCTATATAAAACTGTCAAAATTTTACAAATATCCTCAGTTCTAGAACATTCTCGTAACACAACACAAAAATGCGCGTTATTATATTAGTATGCTAACCTGCAGGGCGTGACGATGACGGTGTATTCGAATTTTTGAATACATTATCTATATCTGAGGCCAAATCGCGACTAACACTCCGCCTCCATGGAACACCAAAGCTGCTACCTACTGTAGTTTTAGTGATAGGCCTGCTAAATGTTCTACCTAAAGATGAGTGCCTACAAACGTAGAAAAGTTAGCGCACATATTATGGAGAACAGAGGTAATGAGAACCATCACGATATGTCAAAAAATATATATTGAAAGGGAGCAAATTAACGTGACGCTTTAGTAGCAAATGGAAAACTTTTAAAAACGGCGCCAAAAATTATTAGAGGACGCCAGTATATCAAATTCTTATTTCAACATCATAACTATTTTGATAAAACTATCCATCCGAAAATTGTATAAATAAAATATAAGAGGGTCGTTTTTTTTCAACCTCCGATCGCTCCGTGCAGACGTTACGCGGGCAGAAGAAAGCGGGTATGCGCTGTAGGCGACTGCGAAGCTCTCGCACTACACACTCCTCTATTGTTGACATTCAAGCGGCAGTCGGCGTTGTGCTACAGCCACGTAAACATGTGCGCCATTATTGATGTTCCCGCTAAGTGTGAATTGCGAAGTGTGATTGGTTTTCTACAGTTTGAAGGCCGTAGTACTGCAAAAATCCATCGGAGAATGAGTCGCGTGTATGGGGAAAACTTCATGAGTGATGGTGTTGTGCGTGAATGGTGCCGAAAGGTGCACGATGAAGGGGAACAAGGACGCAAATCTGTCGTTTCAGATGACCTGGTTCAACAAGTTGACAGAATTCACCATTACTGCTTTGTCTGCGGAATTTCAAGAGCTTTTAAGGTCTGTTTTGAACTCTACTTGAATTCATTGGTGGCAACTTTCTTTGAAGAGGGTATTGATAAGCTTGTCCACATATATAACAAATATCTCAATCTCTTCGGTGATTTTGTCGAAAAGTAACCGTAGGTGTACCAATCTTTTGGTAATAAAATTATTGTTTTATATCAACTTGTCTTTTATTTATAGCCTATCGGAGGTTGAAAAAAAAAGCGGCCATAGTATAATATATGGATAGTTATAAACAATATTTTTCAAAAATTTTGGCAAATATGTTATTCCATTCCTATAATTTTATACAAATTCCAATAGTAGAGGATCCGAAGTAAAATCGACCTTCACCCATATGATTAATGGATGAAAATAATTTTATAAGTAATTTAGGATGTTAAAAATCATAAAAAATGGGTTGTCTGAAAAAATCCTGACCAGGCTATAATTAATTAATTTTTTTTTAATTTCTACCGAGAAGTTTAATGAAAAAATTGTACACCATCCGTAAGTATGAAGCCTATAGAATATGCAAACGTAAGGTTGCCTATATTTTTCCTGGCTTACCAGGTGAAAACAGGTATTTCGGTCTTAATGATTTTCACTTACCTGTTTATTCTATAAATTGAACTTAAAATAAGCGCTGTTTTATTGTGACCACAAGTTGAAGTAGCGCACGGTGCGACCGCAGGATGTAATAGAATGCGCATGCCATTAGCTCATACAATAAAAAATGATAGCGATAGACTAGTAAGCGGCAATATTTTGAAGGAACTGGTGGTATACGTATGAAAGTATAGTTCTTCCAATATCAAATGCAAGCCAGGAACAATCAATATTTCATAAATATGAAAAATAATGTTTACTCCCCGTATAAAATTCGGTAAATATCTAACAAACCGTCAGTACACGTGGACTGATCATTTCCACTGTTTACCAATGAAAACATCGAATCGTAAACATAAATGCATTTCTATTTGCTGAAGCTGTCGGAAGGCATATGTACACAATTTCTTCGTAATATTCCTGCCAGACAGTCTGCGATAAGCAGTGGCGTTCATACATTTCTTTAAATAAATATTAATATGGCATTCTTTAGACCATAGGCGGATGAGGACAACGAAATTGCATGGTCTAGTGAGATGAATTTAATAATAAAAATTTATATATACAAACACCGCAAGTTATTTTAAATATATTCTAATGTTTAATATAAGAAAATATTTAGCAATCTGATAAATCAATCATAATAAGAATTACTAAATTAACTAGAGTAAATAAATTTTCCATTTATCGAGTACTCACGAAAGGGGTTGCTGTGAATCATTCATAGAACTGAAACTCCAATTTATAATAACTTGATTGCCTTTTAACGAATATTTTCTCACATAAGATCTACATATTTTCAAAAATATTTATAAAAATAATAAATTTATAAAAGAGGTATCTACGCCTAGTAGATCAAACAAAATTGTCGGCAAGGATTTTTTTAATCTGCAAGCAATATTGGAAGCACTATACAAACAATATAGTGTTTATTGGAATGCGGTACCATTTACCTCAGCTTCATAATACTGTATTGAATGCAATTGTGGAAAGGAAAAATCCTGATACATATTTGTTACTTTCTCCAGTTACGGTGTCACAGCTGACAAACAAATATTCAGTGTGATAAATGTAAATTACGTTTTTACTTGACTAGTAAAAGAAATTGTTTCTTTGATGATCATTCTTGATATTTAGTTTAATTATTATCTAACTGATAAGATTGAATGGCCATGGTCTTTGTTTTACCATTATTTGAACAAAAATTCTGTTCTCATATAACAAAAGCAATCAAAACTAATTACTATCTTAATTTAATGGCTAGCACAACATTATTGTTCATGAAATTATTTTGGGGATCTCCATCATACATTATATCTATTAAGTATAAAGTAAAAATTATTGATTTTTTTACCAAAAAATCAATAATCTCTTATGATTGGTCTGTTTGTGACAGTTTTTTTCACTTTTTCGAAAATTTCTTGAGTTGGGATTGGCGGATATTGATGTAGGCGCCTCAAATATCGAATCAATTCTTTTGCCTTTTATTTATCTTGATTTAGAAACAAAAAAATGTTGATTATTCAAAATTAAATTAATAGTTAGAAAACAACCTTGGATGTTATATTAGAAAATAAAATATAATAATAAAATACTTTTTTTTTATTTTCAAATTACAATTACAAAAAAGTTAAAATTTAAAAAATTGCAATCAATACACTCTTTGAGTGTAAACTTATAACTTTGGAATGAGTTGAGTTAGCAAACAATCATAAGAGACTTTTTTGTAGATCATCCAATTCTCTACAAAATTATATATTACTCTTCTCAATTTGTTGAGTAATTAATTTCAAACTTAAATAATGTTTTCTCACCTGTATAATAGAAATTTTCAAATATGCGCCAGTAAATTAGACCAGAGTCGATAATTTTTGAAATAAAAAAAATAACAGTTAGATGATATCCATTTTAAAAGGTGGAGAATATGATAATAATAAAATGAAAAATAATTTACGGGCGACTGAGGTCGGGAAGGGAAAGGGGGTGAAAAACGGTTTATCTCCATTTCTGGCAAAACTACAAGTCCTATGGAAAAAAGTCAAGAGACAAAATTATAGGTAATGAAAAGTTCTACAACTTTTATAATCGATTTTTTCACATAACCTCAAAATTTATGTGAAAAATTAAAAAAATCATATTTTTTGTTCTTAATTTTGATCTTTTACAAAAAACATTTTCTCTACGAAATTTTGTGAAAAGTCACCTTTTTATGTCCCATGTGCACTGTAAAATTATTTGATTTGGAATATTCATTTTTTCACGTTATTTTGACATAATATCGAAAAAGTACCCTATTTTTAATATAATAATAATATATAAAATAAAAATCTCACCGACTTTTTCAAAAAAGCTGATATTTTGACGGCAGAATTTTTGTTGGAAAATTAGGATGCTCTTTTGATATTATGTCAAAATAACGTGAAAAAATAATTATTTCAATTCAAATAAATTACTGGGTTTATGGGTCATAAAAAGGTGACAAAATTTCGTGAAAAAAATGTTTTTTGGAAAAAATAAAAAATTTAAAACAAAAAAATTTATTTTTTAAATTTTCATATAAATTTTAAGGTTATGTGAAAAAATTGTGGATACAAAAGTGGTAGATTTTCTTATTACCTACAACTTTCCTATTTGACTTTTTTCGATAGGACTTGTGGTTTTGCTAGAAATCGAAATAAACCGTTTTTACCCTTAAAAACTCACCCTATCCCTTCTCAACCTCAGATCGCCCGTAATTTATTTTTCCTTATATTTTTATTATATTCTCCTCATTTTCCAATAGGTTTCATTCTACTATTATTTTTTTTCCTTTTATATATATTATTTTTAAAAGCTTCTACCCTGGTTTGAATATTAATATTAAAAGCTTAAATTTCCACCATATTAAACAATCTTTTTAAGGTAACTATTGAAAAAAAATAGTCAGCTTATTTTGCCCACCCTAATAATAACATATACATACAAATTGAAGAAATAACAATACTAATTATATTTTATTTATATAATTTTTAAAATGAAAGTAAGAAAATTCGAAATTAAAAACATTCGTAAGATTGCTTTTGTAAACATTTAACTGTTAGTGCAGGCAAATTAGGCGATTTTGAGCTAAAACCTTAAATTAAATTAGGAGGTTTTGATTTTCTAGATTCTGGGAGGTTTTGGGATACTGATCAAGTCTAACAGCTCTTAACAAAATTATGGGCACAGATTTTCGAAATTTTGGGACTTGAAACTCGAATAACTTGAAAATTATGAAGAATTCGAAAAAAAACTGCCGTAACAAAAAATTTAGTACAAAATTATCTAAAAAATAGTATCCCAAGTATTTCTGCCTAACTTCAAAATTTTCACTTTAAAATGGGTTTATACACTCAAAAATATTTTGAATAGCTAATAACTCGAAAACTGAGTGATTCGAATAAAAGTTCCCGAACAAAAAATGTAGGGCACAAAATTCTTTACTGATTGGTCTTCAAGCATTTTTCCTAACCTCAAAAGTTTCAAAATAAAACGGGTTCATGTACTTAAAAACATTGTAAATTGCGGATAACTCAAAAACTGTGAGGACAAAAAAATGTGGAGCTCAACATTTTGTACAAAAAGGTTTCAATTTCACAATTTACACATTTATGAATCATCTGGGATCTATAACACGAACGATAAATTTCTCGTTGAATTTGCTTGATTATATGGCGAGTGATGAAATATATCCATTGAAACTTCAAGTGTTCATGTGACCAATACACCTCTTGATCTCGCAAGATTTTCGAAAATTTCATAAGTCGAATATTCTATTCTAGCTTACCTAAGTAGAAAATAGAGGTCTTTACAACCATGATGCATTTTGATTATCTGAAAACGAAGTAGTTTTCCAAGAGTTAGAGCATTTTCCATGTGCGCCTGAAACTTAAATGACTGGAGATCTTTTTTGTAGAAAATTGTGTACTTCATATTTTTGATTCAGGCAGTTTTTTTCGAATTCCTCTTAGTTTCCAAGTTATTCGCGTTTCAAAATTTTTTTGAGCTACAAGTTATAAAATTTCGAAAATCCGTGCCCGTATTTTTGTTGAGAGTTGCTAGGCTTGCAACTGAAAACCTCTGATAATCTAGAAAATCAGAAGCGCCGAATTTAATTCCGGGTTTAATCCTTTTTTACCAGTATTATGTACAATAACATTAATTTGCAAACACTAATCCAGAATAGTAATTCTGTATTTTATCAGTATAACAACGAATATTTTAAATTTTATGTCAATGATTTGGCTAAATATATTACAGTCACATTGAAACTTCCAACGAAAATATTTTAAGAGTAACTTGGGTGCTGTGACTACTTGGATGTTATCAAATTATTTACAACTGCGGTTTCTCCTTATTTCTGTATATATTCACAGTTTTCCCAAAGATATAAACTTATACCAGGACAGTTACTATACAAGTTAATGTTTGAAGGATAAACTATTTTTTGGATTAGAATTTGTTATAAGAATAAAATTACCTTGACAAAGGATGTTCCAATCTATTAAAGAAATTTGTTCCATGATCAAAATGACTAAACAATCTACTAGACGGGAAGCCAGGTCTCATTCCTCCCTCATCCACATTTAACCTTTGAGTTAAATCACGTACCTTAAAATGAAAGCAGATTTTTGTACATAAACGAATTTAAATAATAATTTTGTCTTACCCTAGAAAGAAGAGTAGAAAATAGATTTTCAGCTGTAAGTATTTCGAATCCTTCGTCGTCATCCTCGTCGCCAGAGCTTACGGAGTCGGCGTGTTCTAAATTAGACTTTCTAGTACGTGTGGTCCTATAAATTAAAAAAGAAATATAATGTAAATTATACAGTAACTAAATTATTGTAGGTTTTCTAAATTAAGATTTTGAGGCTATTGTTTATGTTCAATAGTTGGCAACAATTGAGGTTTTGTAATATACATGTTATTAGGTAGATGAAAACAGCTTATATACTCACATCTCCAAAAGTCTTTTCCCCTCTAGTTATTTAATGAAAAAATATTTTGTGAAACAAAAAAATTTAAATTTTCGTAACCAAGAATATACACTAAACCAAGTAACGAAAAATGAGAAAATTTTTATTTCAAGAAAAAGATATAATGTAATAAAAAAAATTAATAGTTCGTTCTACCGCCTCTTCTTGCAATCAATTGGCCAACGCGTCTCAGCATCCCGAGTTATCGATAACATGGTCAGCCATATTGTCCCAATCTTCTTGAACGGCAGTAGTCAGGTCTTGAATGGTTACAGGTGGGTTTTCTCGATTGCATACTGTTCTGCCAATATAAATCCACACAAGTTCAATGGGATTCATATCTGGCGAATTCATTCTTTGGATATCTCCTTCCTCTAGGATGTTTGGTACCATTTCCGTGTGATGTGGTCTGGCATTATTATCATCTTGAAAAATTAAATGTACCCCATACTCATTGCGCAAGTGCTGAACTATCGGTCTTATAATGTTTTCATCCTATGTGGTACCTGTCATTGTTCACTAAATGACAATAAGTGGTGTACAGTGACCATACATTATACCTCCCCAAAACATCACAGATACGCCGTGATAGGGAACAACGGTAAAATTGAGTCGTGGAAACCAAATCGGGACTCATCGGAAAAATAACGTTACGCCATTGTTGTAAAACCCAATCCCTGTGCTTTTGAGCCTATTGAAGATGGGCAACTATGTATCGTCGTGAAAAGCTAGGCACCCTTAAAGGTCTTCTTGTCCTGGATTAGATTGGACAAGAAATTGCACACATAAAAAACTGATTGCACGAACTTTGCATGTATTTTCCTTTTAATTATTGATGTACCAACTGCTGCAAAAGGTTATTCCTTAATAAAACAACTATTTCTTGAATGGTTCCTGCTAACTTTAGGGCAACATCTTCTCTTAGAGTTGTATTTTGATTTCTACCTGCATCTAGTCCGAAATATAGGTTCAATTCATATAGAAAAGCTATTGTTGAGGGCTACTTCTTTCTTTGAACTTAGACATAGCCTCATCGATACTTTGGAAAGTACTCTCACTTCTTGCTGCAAGAAAAGTGTGCTTCAAACACGAAAGCACTTATTTTATATGATAAATTTTATAGTCGCCATCTGGATTTCCATCTGGAGTGCCATGCATTCACACGGGCGCGGTTTAAACAACTGGGGCAAACCCCACAACCTGCCTAACGACATCAAAGTGTTCAAGCCGAAGCGCCTGATTGGCTTCACAAAGGACATCGGACTTTGGTAACGTCAAGTGGGGCACGACGGGCCTATCTGAAGGCCTATGTGGTCAACGGCTTCAAAGACCGCCCACACCTATGAACTATGAGGTAGGAGCCGTCCGAGATATAACGTTAACGAAAAAGATCTATTGGGAAAATTAATTCAAAAAGAAATATAATGAAAGTAGATGCGGGTCGATATATAAACTCTTGACGCAAAAAATGTAATGTGAAAATTTAATTGAAAATAGATGTTGTGAAAGTAGAAGCCGTCCGAGTTGTAACATATTAAAGATGTATGAAAATAGTTATAGTAAAGAATAAAAGTTATTATGAAAGTTCCGAGTTATAACATTAACGGAAAAGATGTATTGTGAAAATTTATTAAAGAAGAACAATAATCAGATTATAGATAATGGCGCAATCTCTTCGGTAAACCAAGACGTTTTTTAATATGATATGCTAACTTATCACCAACTTTTATTTTTATTTCAAGTGTGTTCTTTTCTGTGAATTTTGTTTATCTATTTAAGCACGACATTTTTATACAAATTGGTGTTGATAAAGAATTTATAATATTATTAATGTTAAAGAATTTCTTGAGTATTTGTTTGGTGAAAAATTAATATTAAAACCAAACATTCATTTAGAAGTTATCCGATTGAGGCTCAAAAAAAACACTTTATGATCAACGAAAAGTGGTAGAAGTTTACCTAAGTCTATGGAAAGCGTCCTTCCTAGAATCTTCATTGTCGCTATCTCTAGGGTGATGGAAAGCTTGAAATGGTGAAGACTCATCTTCCGAATCTCTATCGCTGAACAATGAACTAAAACAATGAATACAATATAAAGTTTATAATACATTTACTGAGTTGTGACTAAAAAAAGGTATGCAATACTCTAATAAAATTTTTAAAATATTTGACTTAACTTGTTTCAAATTTGACCAAACAATACTTTGCATTTAGAGTTTTCCAATGTTTAGTTAACGCTTAATAAACATATTGATGGGGTTCACACTGTTTTGTGAGGCAATAACCTGCTGCCTGTTTGCCGAGATGGATACTGAATTTAATGAAAAAGTGAGTAACATCATTTTCGATTCATACTATCTCATTTAGAAAGTCAAAAGGAGTTGTAGGTGTAATTCTATCTCTATACCTACACTTCAAAATAAATTTTGTTTTGTAATAATTTTTCCAATTCTCTTTAGTGAGGTGAGTTCCCAACTTAACAAATGTTTAACTAGCACGGAAATATTTCAAATACACTTTTTAAGAATTCAGATATATAGAATTTTATAAATGACACAATGAAATCAAAGCTAATAATAATTTATCTAAAATTGCTTTGTTAAATTCTGAACCAACTTGGTTCAGATAAAAACCAAATAGAAACTTTAAAAAATTGGGTTTATAGACTACTCTTACGAGTATCATGACAGAACACCGAACCAAGGTACCCCTATTACAAGAAATTGATCCACATACAAGGCTGCTAACCAGAATAAACAGCATGTATCTGCAGTATCTGGGACATATAGCTAGAGGATCAAGAACAATGGAACGATTAATCATTGAAGGGAAAGTAGAAGGAAAATGCCCAAGAGGTAGATCTTCAACTAGATGGGTAGACCAAACAAAATCCTTAATAAATTTGAGACTGCATCATGCCGAAAAGATTGCACAGGACAGGCAAACATGGAATCAACTGCTGTGTGGGTTTTCTTCACTTGAAGAAAATTTTTCACAAAATAATCGTTAATATTTTTGAAAACTACTTATGTAATGAAAATAAACTCCATCATATTTAGATGGAGAACTGGAAAAAGTAAATATTGTGCTCAACATAGAAATATCAATGAAAAATCTTCAACAATATATCTCAGCTGTTTAATTGTCATTCTACCACAAAGTTGAGGTATTTTTTCCCTTAAATTATTAGGTTTAGTAAATTTTTCAAGCAATGTCGATAAATATTTGAATAATCTCAAAGAAAAATATAATTTTGAGATAAATCTGGTAATCTGGAAAGTCACTTGATAGCAACCACAAGTAAAAATTCTTTATGAAAAGTATACCAAAAAAAATTCAACATTACATTTGTTGGGAGCAGGACGGCTGAAGTAGGTTTTTAAAAAATTTTTTTGGTTTTGGATCAGTATCAACTCTATCTGCAAAACAAAAGCATACTATAGACAAATCAGATAGAACATTCTGGTGAAGTAGATTGAGAATCCAACAGTAATTGAGTTGTTTAAAGATTTCACAATAATATTCTTATGTTACCTAAACTTGTTTCCGGTACTATATGTTAACAATTTATATTTATTGGTTTATATTGGAAATGCCTCAATTATACTATGCAGTAATACTAATTTTTTTCAAAACTTAGATCTTTTTAATTCAATTTTCATATTATAGATAATCTGATATATATATATATATATATATATATATATATATATATATATATATATATATATATATATATATATATATATATATATATATATATATATATATATATATATAATCTGTGACAATGATAATATTTATTGTTTATTTTTTGACAAATTATTGTATATAAAAACAGTTGGGAATGTTAAAAATGTAGACTATAGGAAAAAACTAATTGGTGTTTACTATTATTAATAAAATTCATTCTTACTTGAGTCTCCTGGTTCCTCTTCCAAATTTGGTTTTGCTCCTATTAGTCATTGTACTTGTTGTACTAGCCGTATCGCTCGGTTCTAAGCTTCCTGCTCTTGGAGTTACATAACCTCCACCTTCAACAGCTATCGGAATAATATATTCCCTAGGAGATTTTCTTATTGGTTCGCCACTTGAAGCAACAGTTTCTGTATCGGATTCTTGGGTTGATTGCCTTGACAAATTGGATCTGGAATTCAACCATGTATGTTAAAAGAGTTATAGGATATATTATAAATAAGCTAGACATTTTCTAAATTGCTAGTAATTTATATATTTCTAAAAATGAATCCTTGAATAACAAATAAAATTTTGAAGCCAGCTTTCCTAACCCACATTAGTTGTGTTATTTAGACTTTGCACTGTAGCCATTCTTCCCACACAAACGTGAAAATCACTGTCTATCATCACGACAGCGGCATTCACAATTACATAATTACGTTTGGTCTTTAAAGAAAATACAAACCCTCCTCAGACATAGTAATTGTTAGTGTTGGTTTAGGGACGATACACCATATTCCAAAAATGCAAAGCTATGGTACAAATAAGAAGATTGTGTAAGAATTTAAAAAAACTTTGAGTCTAGGTGAAGTGGTTGTTAAAAACTGCTGAAAAAGAAAACCAAGATTACAGTAAAGTATCTGGAAAGGTGTAAGTAGGGACTATAATTAAGATGAAAAATACTATAGCATATACCTACTTCAATTTTTAGCTAGATAAAGATTAAAGGTAGCATCTTATACAAAATTTGATCTTAAATAACTTGAAAAACATAAGTAGAAACTACATGTCTCTGCTTTAATTAGGTTGGGGACAATAGCAAAATATTTTGTTGTTGTAATCAACAATGAATGTCTAAAGGTCATTATTTCTAGAGATTTTCAGAAATACAAACCAGTCTATGGAGGCAGAAAAAGGGTAAGCCAATTAAAAAGGAACCTGGGATCCATTCCCTATATAATCAAAATAAATTGAGAAGTGGCTCATCTTTCAGTTGTCCAATCTATAATAATAAAATTAATTTTTAAACAAACCAAAACTCAGGATCTAAGTAATGCATGAAGACATAGTAGATCGTGAATTTTTATGTTAAAGTCTAGTATTTCACGCACAAAGGAATGTGAAAATGTTTGAGAACCCACTAGAAACGTTGAATATACACAAAAATTCGGTTAAAAAAAATGAATTCCTCCATGATTTTAAAAATAAACGATGCCCACTTCTATGAGCTTTTTAACCAGGTTTGAGCTGTATATCAAGCAAAGTCAAAAGTATGGCATCTATCCATCTGAATCGTTTTGCTACTACATGATACAGAGCTCCGGACTTCAAACCTAACAAACCCAAAAAACCATGCTATGCTAAACTATGCTTAATTAACCTCATACAGCCAGACCTCTCGAGATAAATCTAAAAGAAAAACAATTTGCACGTTATTGAAAGGGTAAACATATTAAAACGATTCTTTAAGAACTGCTTGATGAGGGAAAATATCGGAACCTCTGAAATGTAAAACGTCAAAAGTTTAGTTATGATTCAATTTTTTAATTACAAAAAGTGGTTAAAAGTTTCATATTATTCAGAATTACAAACTCTAGTCGAGAGATAATTTCTCATTATATTTTTGTACCTTTATTATAAAGTTAAAGTACTTCAAATTTCAATAGGTTGTTCAATTACTTAGGTTATACTTCTTTCTCTCCTGTAACTTTACTGGTGTGATTATACAGTTATCAAATATTCTTAAGTGTCTTTAAGTGCCCCAGATTGCTTTGACTATGTTTGAAAAGAATCAGATTGGTGATAAAAGCAGGTAATAAAGAGAAACCTTTGTCTTTGTCAAGAAGTAATATAGAGCCCACAAGGGTATATTATAATTATAGCTACTTACTTTTGAGTTGGGTATGTTCGTGGTGCAGGTGGTTTAGTTTGCGACGGGCTTTGAATAGACTCTTGGCTATCTTGTTTTTCAAAAGCTATTGGTATTATTCTTTCTCTAGATGAATTATCCAATTTTGGTCGCGGCAAAGTAACATCTGCGACAACTTCGGTTCGCTGGGGATTATAACCTAAAAAAAAGAGGGGCATTTTCAGCAACAATAAACTCGGATTTATGGTTTTTGCTAAGATAAATACACTTTACAAATAGTAGTTAACTCAGTATAGAACAAAAAACAATTGTACAAAAGTATGGAAAATCATAGTTACATTCATTCGTTTAACTCAGTCATAAGAAAAATAAACATTAGAGCCACATATCTAATTCTCCAACATTCAAAGAAAAAATATTACGTACATATAAAGTGCTATTGAACTGAAATAATATAAAATAAGATAGAAAAGCGAGAAATGAGAAAAGAATCAAGATAAAAATGACTTGTACAAAATATCCAACAAAAGGGTTTACCTAACTTTTCAACAAGAAATAAAAGAAATGATACTCCTACTAATAAATCTAGCAGCTGATAAATATTATGTAAAAGAAAAACGAGATTCTAGAAACTACAACACAAAAATTTTACAGGATGAATAAGATGTCTGAGAGAATTTGAGAAAAATATTAAATTGAGAAATAAAACACTCGAAGGAGACAAAAAATTCGAGAATGTGACAGGAAAGCTTTAGATGTTGAGCCCAATCAAACTTGATAAACATTCCCTTGGACCCAAACATTTTTTCTTGTATTGTTACACTCTATATGGGGTGTTGATTTAAGGAAAAAATAAAGGGAAAATTATTTGAAATAAAAAGTTCACCTCTAAATCTTTTCCCAACGGCTTAGAGCAGTCCTATGGACTGTATACAAAAAGCATCAAATTTTGCACTTTTCACTCGAAATAAATCTTTTCATTATATTTCTTTGAATGTTGTAGTACAAAAATTTTGTGTTTTTTATCTTTTGGACGATGATATATACTTTTATGGAAAGTGCACAAAAATATGCGATGTGTAGGAAAAAATATTATATGAGATCAAGATAATGAAGAGTAATTGTAAAAAAATCCAATGGATCAAGTACCCAGGATGATCCAACCAAAATGTAAAACATATTTGAATCCAGTCCCTTCAACCGTGAGAAGATTTAAAATAAAATACGTCGTGCAATCCACATGGACCACTTTGGGCTATAGGGAAAGTTCAGTTGCGGGCCTATGAACCGCAACGGGGCCCAACGTTTTAAAAATTTTATTTAAAAAAGCGGAGGTTGTAGTAAAAGATGACATTGAAAAAAACTTGAATTGATCGATCTCAGAAACAAAAAATATAAGTACAAAATATACCTAACCTAACCAAAGCAAATTACAGATTAAAGAAATAGAAAAATCTACAGAAACGATCACTTAACTAAAGCTTACTTAGACCAGAAGACTTACAAATAGAAGAAATATTTATAAAAGAAACAACTACAACAAGAAAAACCACTAAGATTGGAAAGGAAATATCCTGAACATTGAAAAATAAATAATAAGCTTATGGAAGAAGTAGTAGTTGTACTACTAAACAATAACCTCAGAAGCCATACAGAAAGTGAGCGAAAATAGGAAAACCACTTAAACAAGTTAATATGGGATCTGAAATAATAGAGAGCATAGGAAAAAATGAAAAATAATAGTTCCTTCTTATATTAGATGTCAAAACCCCAAAAAATACCCATGGATCCGAGGACAGGATTTGCGCAAATTTCAGAGGCATCACATTGACTAGCATATCCAGTTCCAGAAGAAAAATAGAAAAAAACTCAAACTAGAGTTAACGTTGGAAAAACCTCAAGATGGATTTAGGAAGGAAAGGAACATGCCAAACTTAATATTTATACCGAATAGAAGAACACTTATTTGAAGAAGGGAAAAGAGATGCAAATATGTTTCGTAGATTTGAAAAAGGCTTTCGACAAAATTAGAAACGTCTATGGCGGTAAAAACATTGTCACAACATAAACGACGAATAATATGGAATCTACAGAAATCAGAGCATTAAATGAATTTAAATAAGAATGCATGCTGATACCTTTCTATTTTTTACAGATCCTTTACACTGTAAAAAAAGATGAGTTAAAGCTCAACATTAAATTTAGAATTTCTATTTGCTGAAGATATATGGTACAAATAAGTACAAAATTAAACTACAATACCTAACCAAAAAGAATGTACGAGTATGTACAATATATTATTAACATTTCATATGAATGTATTACTTTTTATTTGTCTTATTCAACTTTGTTTAATCGTTACTTCTTTATTTACCATCAATTAATTGACAAACAAATAAATGAGAAAAATTATTATGGAAATCAACAGAGAAAAAAGTAAAAGTATGATTCTATCTTTGAAGAAGAAAAGAAAAGATCAAAATCGAAGGAAAAAACAGAACAATTGATAAGATTCAATTATCTATAGAAGAATCGGGAAATATGGTCGAAGAAATTAACCATAGATTGAAAAAGCTGGAAAACTCTGTAACATTGTAAAGTCTACAGTTTTGGGAAGAAAGTTATAACACATGAAATAATAACACCTGTACAAAAAGAGGTTAGTTCATCAATAATATACACCAGTGATCTTGGAGCCTAACAAAACAAACATGAATAAAGTGTTAGAAGAAAATAAATGAAAATATTGATTAAATGAAGAATTAAAATTTACACGAGGAGGAGTACAAAAATTATAAGTTAGCTCGCATTTATGAAACAAAAGAACTTCTTAGACATAAGATATTAAAGATCAATTTCAAAAAATGTATTATTTGAAAGTATGAGCGGAAGTATACAGTATAAACACATTTCGGAGCAATAATGTTTTTAATGCATAGTGAAATTTCAATAATTACTATGAAATTATGAAAATTTTCTTAGTTTTGGTGTTTTTGTGTGACGAGCCCTGAAATATCACATTATCTAAATTAAAATCTAAATTAAGAAAATGTAATGATTAAGTTTGTATTGAGCATTCTTTTTTACCTTCAACGTTATGTGCCATTTCAGTCTTGAAGCCCATAGCCGGAGGTTTAGGAACTGGGTAGTTCAATTGAATCTCAGCCTTGGTGGTCTTTCTCCTAGGCAACGTTGCCGATTTGAGAGTTATTTCCGCAGACGACACTTTATTTTCTTCCACATCTTGTGGTTTGTCTTCAACTTTCTGGACATTTAAGTTATCGAATTTGGGTGGCACGTAAGGTTTTGGCCCAGGTGGTGGAGATAAAGGTTGCGTTAACATCCCTATATTGCCAGACGCTGATCTACCACTAACTCCGAAAGGTACTGGTGGTTTACGTTCAATACAGGGACGAGATTTCGACTTTCTTGCTCCTTCTTTGTCTAAGGCACTTGAAATAATATTTACGGCATTTCGAACGCGTTCTTTTTTCTGATCATCAGTCTCAGTTTTTGGTTTTTCCGCTGGTTCTTCTAATTGTTCCTTTTCTTCAGACTTTTTAACTGGTATTTTTTTATTTAAGGCACCTAGAAGAAGACATTAGAAGTAAAAATAATTCCTAACTAATGAAAATCTTTACCTTTTACTTTAATGGGAGTTGATGTTAGGCTAGCTTTTCTTTCGAATTCTTTTTTAAAACCATCTACGCTTACCCCTGGTATAAGTATCTTCTTTGGTTTTTCGGTAACTGTAGGTTTTGATTCGGTTGGCGAAATTAGATTCTGGAATTTTTCCGCGGCTTCGAAGATTCTCGATTTTCTTCTCTCTATTAGTTTGGAAGGCTGCTCTGGCTCTGGTTCTTTTGTTTCTAAGCAAAAAAAATTAACCTCAAGCAATTATTAAGTTTATTTCTGATAATAAAGGCAATTCCGTGCAAAAGATATAATTCAATTATGCTATATGCTTTTACAACTCAAGCTCATGGTATTTGCTGTGGAAATTAATTATAGGTAAATAAAAAACCAATTGTGCAAAAGGAAAGAAAATTATAGTTACATTCAATAAGAAATAGAAAAATTAAGTTATCCTACAATGGATTCAGGGATTCATTATCTCGAAGTGAAAAACACTATGGAAGTCCAGAGTACTACATCTGGGAGCTTACGAAATGGAAGACAAAGATCTCTTGCATCTCCATCCCACATTCTGAACATTCTAAAAGGAGTGGAGCTGGACGTTGTAGTAAAAGATGACATTACAATTTTTACAAGCTGATGTGTAATAAAACCATTAGTGTCTTTCTGAGCATATCTCGCTCAGCCCACTAAGTTAAGTTTTAAGAATTTCATGTTTCCGATTAGAACCAGTTATATTACAATTCATATTCAGCAACCCTGATTTATTTAGATAACACTAACAGTAGCTCTGGGTGTGATTTTTCAAAGAATCGTAATCTTTAATTTTATTGATTTATTAAACTTGGAACTCTAATAGTATTTTCACTCTGGTGTATAGCTGCCAATCTCCCATCCAGGGAGTGCATAAATCCATAAGTATTAAACTTGCAGCGGTGGGAAATATAAACCACGATTATCTGAACAAGTGTACGGAATTTGTTTTCAGTAACACAGACACAAAGATCCAAGTTCTAGTACCGAAGCTAAACGTGAACAGACCAAGAAAACAATCAACCAGGAGAGAAAACCCGAAGAACGAGAAAATAATTGTTAAAACAAATGGCAGAGAGTACGCAGGCGCGTTAAAAGCAATTACAATTAAAATGACGGCGAACGGAGATTTTCTGTTTAAGTAGATTATGGTTTTCTATCGAGATTATTCAATTTTATGCTCGTACAATTTTTTACACACTTAGGAGCTGATCGATTTCAGGTAATCAACTAATAACGGTGAGAATCGAACTTTTACTTATTTTTTAGAATCTACTTAATTTCCATACAATTATAGCATCACAAATATTCTTTTGATTTTGATTTTATTAAAATTAAGAAAAGTGGAACAACCAAAGAGTGGAGTGCGAATGCAATAAAACAGTTAAGTTTATTAAATTTAGTGCGAGGTTCTATTGAAACTGTCACTGAAGGACTGGAATTGAGCAGTTTAACGATTTTACGTTGATATTCCTGTTCTTAAATCCATTTTCCAATACCATATTCTGAAGATCGCAAATATTAATCAAAAATTAATAATTATGCATATCAAAAATATATTTATTGGTATCAAAAATGAATATAAACTCACCTTTTTGCGGAGTTTCTTCCTTTTTGGGTTTCTCGGATTCGCCAACAGGAGCTTCTACAGAATTTTCATTTTTATCTGACAACACTTTCACTGCCTTCTTTTTTGTAGGCGCCTTGGACTCAGATTTTTTAACTTCACTTTCTTGTGGTTCTTTTTGTGTAGTCTCCTCTTTAGTAGGTTCAATTACGTTTTCTTTATTCAACGATTCTGCTACATTTTCCTGGCTAGGCATTTCGTTAATATTTTCTAGAATATTATTACTAATTGTTTTTGTTAATGACTTTTTGAGCTTCTGTGTTTTTTTCTTTTCGGCTTCCTCGATGATTTGTGTACAAGCTGCTCCTTGTAAATTAGGATCTACATCTTGTTCAATCTCCATTTCTTTGGGTGATACAGTTTGTGTTGAATTTTTATCTAAAGGTAACGGTTTGATTTCTTCCTGTTCTTCAATTTCTTTGTGCGCCCCATGTACTGTAATATCAGCTATGGTGTTTTCTTTGATTATCTTTTCTTTTCTCTTGTCCAAATTGGCTCTATCTGTACTAACAGTCGTTTCTAATTTTCTCTTTGGGGTAACTTTATCATCTAACAACATATTGAGTATTCTTCTTTCAGCCGGGTGAGATAATTCCATAAGACTACCAACAGATTGTGATCTAGTGGGAGCAATCGGTTCGGTCGGTTTTGACTGCGTGTTTTCATCTCCAGTTAACATCAATTTTTCGCTTTCTAGCTGAGGAGGAGGAGGAGCTAATGCCAAAAGAACATCTAAACGAACTGGAGTTTGATTAGCCAAATCTTCGGATATATCTAGACAATTATCGCTGTAACCTTCGTTTACCCACCAATGGCTACAAATTTTTTCTACGTCAGCACGGTTTTTAGGATTTACTGTAAGCATTTCTCTTATCAATGGAGATGCAGCTGCAAAAAAAAAGATTTACTGAAATTTTCCACTTTCTTGTGCATTCAATTTCTTGAATATGCGTGCTATAGATCTATTTTTCCTTTTTTAGTATTTCGTGGTTTGTTGAAGCGGGTTTATATTGTTTATTACATTGAAGACTTTTTAATTGATGTTCTAAATATTAAAACAATCGGCCTGTTACATTATTGGGTCAATTTTTTTTTCTATTTCGTTAATTAATTATTATAACGCTCTAATCGCTCCTATAATAATCATTTTCAAGCTTTAAATAAATTTTCAACCTCCCACTCTATTCAAAATTTCAATAAACACGGCATCTATACAACTATTCTATTCTATTCTATTTAGTTGAGAAATATAATGTAGGGAATTGATTTGTGTAAGGTTTTAGTTTTAAAATATAAATTTAGTTTTTGCATAAGCTCCTTTTTATACAGATCACTTCCACCTACTCGTTCCCGCTCTAGTAGTAATTAAATGTATACAAATTGAAATTAAATGAAAGTGAAACTCTACTTTACAGAAGAGAAAACCTTGTTTTCTATTTTCAGTTGTTGTTGATGTGAGAAATAAGAAAACTGATGATTTTCAGAAAGTATTAAACTCAACTGTGTAATTTGCCTGCACATTTCTTATAGCTGCAAATATATTATTTTACATATTATTTCCTATGTATCTGACAATTCATATGTTGAAATATTGTTCTTATAGATATTTTAATATATTGAGAATAAGCGCAGAAAGTACATGCACTGAATAGGAATATATAAAAATATATTCCAGTCCATAAATGAACAAAATAGAAAAATCCTGAAAAAATCAGTTTGAGATTTCGTTTGTATAAATAAAAAACATTTTATCTAGCCGTTTTATCCACTCAAAAATAGACCCACCAATTGTTTTCTGCCAACAATAGTGTTGAATGAGAAATAAATAAGAATCCTAACCTAGAACTTGACTAAAATAATAAAAAAAATCAACGAATACCTATATTCATTTTCATTTTTAGAAAAGCAGAAAAATTTCATAAGTTCATTACTAATTTGAGTTTAACATAAATGTTTTCATAACTAAAGGCCACAAAATTCAAAAAAATTATTTTAGTTTCCGGATCATAACTTCTACTTACTACATTAATTACAATCATGAAATAAGAAAATTCACTGCTAGGAAAAAACATTATCACCAATTGAAATAATGAAGTAAAATAAAATTAAAAATCTAGAATTTTCAAATAATCTTTCATTTAAAGCTTTATCATTTCTGTTTTTCCAATAATAAAATGAGCGAGTCTATATTGTGACTAACATACTAATTCGGAGTTTAATTATTACGTAGATTGTTTGAGCAGTAGTTTTGGATTTTAAACCGCTCTGCACCTATACCTAAGAAATTATTTTGTATTTGTTCACAAAGTAGATATTATTTTGCTTACTTGCAGTATATACTGTTGTCCTCCTTTGCCAAGGCTCCTATCGCCTTGAGGTGATATTTGACAGGGCAGTGACCTGGTTACCTACCAACAGTTTCATATTGTTTTTAGACATCTCGAGAAGTTCCTCGGACTTCTCAGCTGATATGGTTACGAATCTTTTGAATTCTCTCATGCCTGGACTTTTTCTTTAATAAGAGTCCATCTGGTCTTGTAACCATCCACTCCTGTTAGAGACTCTCATTGAGATACATTGAGTGCCTTTCCTAGTAGTACAGACAGATTGCTTTTTTGATCTAAAAATCGCTCTATGAGCTACCTTCGAGCCATGTGTACATCAGAGGGATGCGTTTAGAGATTGCAGAAGATTGTTATTGACCCATGAATGGTGATCATCGATTAACACTTATAACGGGACGTCTATGTATTTGGTCCATTCATATGTCACTGCTTTTTAGCTTTATCGATTCTAGAAATCCTGTTAGATTCCCTGTCTATTTTTTTCACAACAACAAGAAGGTTTAGCAGCATCTCTAAGGCTGTAGTAGGACATCTTGTTAAGTCTCCTGTGATAACCAAACATATCAGCCTTTGATTCGGTCCACATAGTCGCAGTAATTTGGAAGTATACAGGATAACTTCTGAATACTTTACTTCAATGGAAAGTTTTAGGCCGTTTGTATCCTGTCAGAGATTATGCCATGATTCTTTTATCTTATCTTACTACTACCAGATCATTAGCATAACCTAGGACTGTGAATACAGCACTGCTAAGTCTAGTTAGAATTTTTTCACTACAAGTGACCAGAGTAAAGATGATAGGACTTCGCTTTGCAGACAGCTGTTCACTGAATTAATAGTGGAAGTGTGGTAGTGGTAGTGTGCTACACTGTGTGTAGCAACACCTCGGTTCATTTGAAACTAGGTTCTTCTAATGCACTTTTGATGGAATTATGTGAGATGAGATTAGTTAATGAATCGAAATTTTAGCACGAAATGTTCCAAAAATTTTGTAATCATGAATATACTATTTGAAGAGAATAAGAGAAATTCTTATTTTATGAATTTCTTCTTGAGTGTCAAGATGACATACATTATAAGTAAATGAATTCATTAAAATATTGTAATAAAAATTTATTCAAAGAAACAAAAATTACGGATTCAAATTAAAAACTACATACTCCAATTTGGACAATATCTCTATAAATAATTGTAAAGCAAATTACACTTGCAGTGAATATGCTACAGTAAATGAGATGCTAGTAGGTTTTCGTGGCAGAAGTTTTTTTAGGCAGTATATCAAGAGTATACCTCGTAAATATGGTACCAAGATTTTGTGCCTCTGTTATTCCAAAAATCATTATTTACTTAATACCTTCATAACATAGGAAAAGAGTCACAACAACAATATCTGCACCTACCCTCAACATTCTAAGACTAGCACGACCTATACTGCTCTCAAACCGAAACATTACTGCAGACAACTAGTTCCTATCTATCGAGCTGTTAAACAAACTGCTCGCAAATAGTTTGACTCATGTCGGCACTATCCGAAAAAAATAAGGGTGAAATAACCCACCAGTTTTTGTCAAATAGGTACCGAATAGAAAGGTCTTCAGAATTTGGATTTACAAGAAACCTAACCTGGTTTCATTCGCACCTAAAAAAATAGAAAAACCAGAGAAAATCGAATTATATAATTCAACTAAATCAAGAGTGGATTTACTTGATCAGAAATGCACTACTTATTCTTGTCAGCGTAGAATTCGTGCAATATCGTTAAGGAAGAATCTTCTAAATGACCACATGAAAAAAAAAGAAGAAAGGATATGACAGAATTTTCTAGAGAACTAAAAGCAATAATTTCTAAAGTACTAGGCGAAAATACCAATGAGAGTAGAACCCAGCAAAATACAAATATGGCCAGACCTGCACCAAAACAGAGAAGATGTAACTTCTGCCCAAGGACAAGAGATAGAAAAGTGAAGATAGTTTGCCAAAAATGCCAAGCAGCAGTTTGTAAAGACCATTCAATTGACAAAAAAATTTATTTGTTCATTTTTATTGTATTTTTTTGTTACGGGATGCAGTAAGAAAATTATACTGTTATGGTATCAAATTGGAATGCATCTTGGATATTTTGTTATTTTATTATTGGATCATTAATAATTAACTATATTTTTTCAAGTCAAATTTGCCATGGTGGTTACTGTTTAAGTTTATTTTTAAATTTAAGAAAGAATTCTAATTTTTTCTTATGAAATTGTTATTTTGAAAATATTGTTTTAAAATGAGGTGTTGAAACATCCCAGGATACCAATTTCGTGACTGTACCAGTTGAGGATCAAATCCAATTTTTTTACTTTTTGAGGTAAGTTGAAAAATAAATATATAATTTAAAAATTAAAATCTATAGCACTTACGACTGGGTTTTGATGGCTCAAAATAATCTCCTTGTGAAATTTGTTTGACTAGTCTCTTGAAATTACTACCATCAAAAGGCATTGCTCCGTAGACTAAAGTATACAGAAGTACTCCAAGAGACCAACAATCCACTTCAGGACCTTGATAGGGGGTTCCTTTAACTATTTCAGGGGAAGCGTAAAGAGGTGAACCGCAAAATGTATTTAGTAGCCTTTGATCGTCGAATACGTTTGATAAACCAAAATCTGCTATCTAAAATTATAAAACATTCAATTAAATACGTTCACAATAGACAAGTTACATATAAACCATTAATTTTGTTGCCTTTCAACATACTTTTGAAATTTTGGAAAAGAAAGAATATTTAGACATATAATGAATATTCCCAACAGTTCATATATTCCAAATATCATCAGAAGTGATCAGACACCATTCAATATACCAAAGCTTTTGATTTTATTTATTAGATCAACTTCGTAAAATGGAAATTTTCGCTATGTACAGGGTATACGACTAAGAGTTTAGTTTCAGTAAAAATATTTCCAGATGTTTACACCACGTCCATTTAAATCAGAAAGGGATCGCAACTTTTTTTATTGGAGCATCAAGTTCCTTTTTGCATTTTTGGAATATATGAGAAATTTCAATATAACTTTACACTTTACACCACTTTTGTGTAAATAAAGTGGAGTGAAAATTTTCCAGTTTTTTTTTTTGAATGATGACTCCTGAAGTCAAAAAAATTATGGATCCTTTTAGGCATGTTTCGAATAAAATTATATTGAAATAAATCATAAATTCTAAAAATACAATAGAAAATACAGTGTTTCATTTACAAAAATTTTGGTATAACATAGAAAGTTTTAAACGAAATATTAACTCAGCTTATCATGATAACTGTATTTCCGATCTAATTGTATAAAGGGTTTCTAAAAGTTTAAGACATGACATTAAAAGTTTAAATAATAATTTTACTGAATAAGAAATTAGACTAATATTTGATTTTCATACCTTTGACATGGTGTGTTCTGTAACCTTATATCAAGTTTTGAGACTTCTTCAGAAATATTTTTCCTATCGATGTAATTTTAAATAACACCAAAGTTTTATTCACAAAAAAATAAAATAATGTAGTATAAATGTATAGTTTTCTAATGTTAATTCATAATAATTGTTCAAAGTGGCTACCAATCCGAGAATGTATATATTGAGCCCACCCAAAAAAAAAATTCTTTGCAAAAATTGAAATAGTATTTTTTGTTATTTTTTTATGTTTATGAACTAAGCACATAAAAATAAGGTAGTGTGTCTGTGTGTTTATATTTGGAAATTACCCTGTCAAAGAGGCAAAAATTTCACCTGTTCAAATGTATATAGACTGTTTTTTTTATGACATATTATAATATGGTTATAATACTATATTCTATGCCATAACAAATTGACAAAATAGTAACAATTAGGGAGGAAATTATAATTTTCTCATAACTTCCTACAGTGATAATAGAAACAGCCTATTTAAAACTATAGAACAAATTAATTATTTTTAAAAAATGTTACGTATAAAAAATCTTTGGTGTCTTTTTTGTAACGTTATAACTATATTAAATATGACGCCTTGGATATATTTTTTAATGGTATATATTTTTTATATTGCACTTTAATTGGTTATAATTTCAAAAATATATGACTCATGCTTGATTTACCTATAACAAATTTGTGAATAAAATCATTTTGTTAAATTAGTACCAGTAGTAATATAAATATATTTAACTCAACAATGATCTCAGTTTTAGCATTTCTATATTATTTTGTGGTCAATCCAAAAAGTATAAATAGATAATACAATAAATAATATTTTCGATTATTTAACTTTTGGCTCTCCAATGTGAAACCAAGACCAGTCCTGGGTTAGTTGGTGTACTTATCGGTAAGGATGAGGCCATTGTATAAATAATAAATCTTTACACAATGATAAAAATGACAAAACGATTATAAGTAGGTATTTTAGTAGTAGTTGATAGGACAATTTTTTTCTTTATTAGAAAGAGTTTTTTTATTTATTGGTCTTATCCAAATTTTCGCATTGATCCGTAACTTTCAATACAAAGCCAATGAATATAATATTTATATTAAAATCAGATTATTTAAATATCTTTGGTACGTATATACTTATTTGTATATTTTTTATTTCTGGTTTTGTTACAATTATTTTGAATAGTCTTTTTTGTTTGATTTTAAAAACCCTTATTAAAGATAAGTATGAGAGTGTTTTTACCATTGTTGTGAGCAAACCAAGAAATTTGAATGATGTGTAGTTGTTTTTGAGAATGATACACAGGTATTGAATTATCTGAACACAATTCGGGAAAATTCTGTCATTCCGACGATGATATAAGATAAAATTAAGGAAATTCCAAATACAGGTACTACTAGTCGTTATTCCATTTATGCCTGTTATAGAAATAAAATAAACTCAAGTTTTTGAACATAAAAAAATACTTTACTATAACCATTACAATACATATGTATGTTAACATTGATGTTCCTGATCTGCAGCAAACATTTCAGTGAAAATATTAGTCAATCTAAAAGATTGCCTACTACTGCTGTACCATTCCGCTACAAAAATGATGAAGAAAGTGAATCGGATAGGGAAAATTTGGATGAACAAATAATCCAATTGAATGTTTTCTCACATCCACAAACATATTCAAATAGTGAGTTTATTGCCCCGATTCATTCCAGAAACATTGACATGTCAGATAGTTCTATCAGTAACCATGAAGATGAAGAGTGGTTGAAAGAGTTACAGAACCTTCCATCTTGTTCTATGGGAATTGGAGGTAGGAAGCAGTCATTGCAAGAAGAAAATGAACTGTTGAGAAAGGAACTAACCAATGCTAGGAAAAAGTTGTTGAAAATAGTGCTGTTTATTTCAGATGGCACAATGCTAAGGGTAATTTTTATGAAGAACGAGCGTACAAGTAACTAGATGGCATGCAAAATTGCCTCAAATGGTTTTAACATTGTCACTGTTCTACTATCCTATTCTGAAGATTCTAGATTACAGAAGCACGTTTTTTTTAACAGATATGTTTTTTAAGTTATCATTTATTTGTTAATGGATTTATTCATTAAAATTAGTTCCTGTATACAAGTGCTGGTGGTTTTATTTGGATGCTGGTTTTAAGTTTCAAGAAATATAACAATAAAATAAAATAGAAATCAACAGTAATATTTATTAATAAATAATAAAATTATTGATAAAAAATAATAATAATTTGATAATAAGTTTAATTTGGTTTAAAATATTTGTTAATTAACATTTGACGAAAGCTCCTTTTTATCTTCTTTGCTGCTATATCACGAATTCGTTTCAGCTGTAGTAAACTCACAGAATCACTCTCTGTTTGTTTTTCAAACCATTTGAGAGCTGTTTCCAGAGCCTGATGTGCTTGAGATGGTCCTACATCATTTTCCACATCTAGATTTTCTTCTGTTTCATCTTCTTGCATTTCCTGCTGTCCATTAATCTGCAATATGTTTTCTACGATTTCGTCATCCGACATAATCTGTAAGCCTTGATCATTATTGTCACAAGTGACCCACTCTTTGATATCATCATCATCACAATCCAGGCATATTTGTATCTTTAACATTAGCTCATTCATATCCTCCAAAATAAAATCATCCGTACTGGTTATTGAATTTTCATCCTCCCGATTAAGTATTCTGTTTCTAGCCTTGTTTACAGTTCTCCCTTCAATCAAATCACATGTAAAAACACTCCTTTAAATTCATTCCCTTAAAAATATGATAAAACGATTTCTAGATCATCTTCATCACAGATAACAACCTACGTAAAAGTTGTTTTTTATTAAGTCGTCTCGATAATACTTTGATCCATTGGTTGTAGCAAGAATGTTACATTAGGAGGTAAAAATTCTACTCTAAACTTTCCATTTTCTCTAACAATGGAACCGAAGGATGGGTTGGCGCATTATCCAGTAAAAGTAATACATTACCTTGTTTGCCAATTTCGTTTTTTTTTTTTACTTCTGGGATAAAAGTGTTGTCATACCAGTCAATGAATATTTCAGAGTTCATCCGTGCGCTTTTTTGATTTTTATAAATTAAGGGCACTATAATATTATTAAAACATCTGGGGTTTTTTTATTTTTCGATGAGGAGCAAAGGTATTTTATGGGACCCGGTAGCGTTAGCTCTTTGTTAGTTTTATATCCTGGAGCTGAATTCTCTCGCCTAGAAACTAAAGATTTTGAAGTTAATGATTTTCAGTTTAATCCACATTATAAACAAAATCCGACTCATAGTTATTTCCATCCAATTTCTTCTTAAAATCATCTTTAAAAAAGATGCACCTTGTATTTCCAATTCATGAACTATATGACGAGATTTAAATCTGTATAACCAGCGGTTAGTTGCGACAAACTATTCAACACCACCTAATTTTTTATTTAACTGTAATGCTTTTTCACAGAGTAAAGGGCCAGATATCGGTTGATCGTTTTTGTAAAATCCAACAATACAAAGCGACTTCTAAAAGTTCGTTTTTCGGTTTCTTCATCATTTTCCGATGTTTACTCCCGTCTTCGCTATCTAATTTGCAGGTGTAAAACAAAATTGAATCGGCATTCTTTTTAATATCGCTTATCGTGGATGTACACCATACTCATCACTCTAACTTACGACCGGTTTCTACTTTTTTTAATGAATCAATAATATTTATTTTGACTTTAAGCGATAACTCCACTCTCTTACGCTTTGACATTTTCAAATATTTAGACGCGACACGCACATCACAATTGCTAACTAATTAAAACAGTAACGAAACGCGTGGGACAGCGATCCGTGGGGCACGGGCGAGGTAATGCCAGTTCCGACTCGTTCGTGCTTGCATAAATTCGACTTTTAGTACATATGTTAAACATATTGTAACTCAATATTACTTAATTATTTAACTGGTCGCAATTGATAGTCCGAATAATCGCGAATCCGTATAACTGAGTGCCGAATAATCGCGAATCCGTATAACTGAGGGCGGATAATCGTGAATCCGTATAACTGACGGCCGGATAATTGCGAATTCGTCTAACTGAGTGCCGGATAATCGCGAACCCGTATAACTGAGGGTCAGATAATCGCGAATCCGTATAACTCTGAGGGCTGGATAATCGAGTTTTCTACTGAATGTAAATAAAAATGTTCTGTGTGATAATCCGATGTTTTTCGCGATCCGACCACACCCTTAGTCTCGAAGGTGATGGATTAGAGAGGTTCTACTGTATCTCAAATTATTTTGAAAGCATCTCAAGTTTATCATCACGTTTTCTAGAAATTTTTTCTATTCGTCTTTCAGGTACATCTTCTCCTATTGTTTATATTTGTCTAATGTCTAACTGCAGATGTTTTTTTGGGTCTGGTTTTCAACTGTAGACTTTTCGCATATTTTTTTAACATACTAGTTTTCTCTAGGTCTTTTGCTCCTCCTCGGATATTGTTATAGTTTTCTGTTGTGTATTTCGATATTGATAACACATTGAATTATTACTATAGTGGTAAACAGGCGTTTTAAACTTTCTGATAGTAGTTTTTGATATTTCACGCACAGTAGTACCAACTTTATACCTATTAATTTTACCTATCTTGGTTCAATTAGTGATAATTGACTAGAAGTACTAGTAGCTCTCGATACTAATAAATGTAATGGTAGTTCAAGACCAAAATATTTCAGAAATGTACTTACCTTTGCGTTGTTATATTCGTCAAGTAAAATATTTTCTAATTTGAGATCTCGATGACATATTTTGTGTTTATGGCAGTAATAACAAGCTGTGGCTATCTGCCTAAATATCCTCCTAGCTTCCTCTTCGTCAAGTACTTTACGTTCAGATAAATAATCATACAGTTCACCACCTGCAGCATATTCCATGACTAGAACCATCTTTTCTCTATTTTCAAACACTAAAAAACAAACAGAAATAATAATTAATGGCATATTGCTAATTTGAAAAGAAATACGAGGGTTGCTACTTAAGTTTTGAGATATGGCAATACTAATATAAATATGTCAAATCTGAAATTGACACCATAAAGTTTGACATTTTTAATGGTGAACATACTCAGAACGTGTTATCATACGAATGCTATTTGAGTTGTTTGCAGATACTTCATTCATGAATACCAATAAATGGTATTAAAACTGGAAAATTCTCTCTTTTTTAAAAAAATTCATATCTCCGTCAATTTTTGACGTGGAGAGCCGAAACTTCGCAGAATGATAGAAGAACATATGCGCTTTATGCATGCAAAACCCTGTAACTGTGCGATTATTAGTTTTGCCGTAACGGTTGTTTAAACAAATTAACGCGAAATTTTCCCGAGTCTCCTAGTGACACACGGATCGTTTAAATTCAATTATGAAAACGGATTTCGAAAGAATGCGACCTCAGCTACACAATGTATATTCTGATTTTTCCAAAAAAAAAGAAAAACTGTTTCAAATCCGACGTCAAAGATGACCGTTTTTCTTCGCGCGCCGCGAAATAGTCGAAGAGTGGGGGGAGCAGAGGCGGAGGAGAGCAGCGCATATATAGTAATAGCTGCGCGCTGCTCGCGGCACACGTATATTTGTAGTTATCTGAGTTCGCCCATTGATTTTTCGTAATAAAGATGTTGTTAT
Organism: Diorhabda sublineata; assembly: GCF_026230105.1. Lineage (NCBI taxonomy): Eukaryota > Metazoa > Arthropoda > Insecta > Coleoptera > Chrysomelidae > Diorhabda > Diorhabda sublineata. The sequence goes on along the minus strand of NC_079480.1, from coordinate 16,779,640 downwards.
TTTTTTGTTTAATGCATGCAGTTATAATTAACGTGTAAATGCGCAAATTCGATGGGTCATGGAGGTGAATGGGAATAATAAGCACAAACTGTTGTTTTAATGAACTTTACTGTATTTTTACTATTGTACATAGTTATTTATAAATTCGGAATCATACAAAAGATATATAACATTTATTTACATGCAGGTACATATATTATTTCGTCATATTCTAACTTAATAAATAATAACGCTAACATTACGACGCTTTTTCTTTATTACGAAAAATTAATGAGCGAACTCAGATAACAACAAATATACGTGTGCCGCGAGCAGCGCGCAGCTATTACTATATATGCGCTGCTCTCCTCCGCCTCTGCTCCCCCCACTCTTCGACTATTTCGCGGCGCGCGAAGAAAAACGGTCATCTTTGACGTCGGATTTGAAACAGTTTTTCTTTTTTTTTCGAAAAATCAGAATATACATTGTGTAGCTGAGGTCGCATTCTTTCGAAATCCGTTTTCAAAATTGAATTTAAACGATCCGTGTGTCACTAGGAGACTCGGGAAAATTTCGCGTTAATTTGTTTAAACAACCGTTACGGCAAAACTAATAATCGCACAGTTACAGGGTTTTGCATGCATAAAGCGCATATGTTCTTCTATCATTCTGCGAAGTTTCGGCTCTCCACGTCAAAAATTGACGGAGATATGAATTTTTAAAAAAAAGAGAGAATTTTCCAGTTTTTCCGGGTTTTCTCAGCTTCTAATCAAGCTACGAAGTCGCGCGACAGCTCATTTTCTTCGTTATCCAATTCTCTACAACTTTCGTATTACAACCATAACGATTCCTACAAATCTTTCGGATTTATAAATAAAAAACCAAAAAAAGTCCGAAAATTTACAGTTTTTTGTTAATAACAAACAAACGCGCGATTTTCTCTAGTTTAAAAGTATACTGTTTTGATGGGGGCAACTTACTCTATCGATTAGCACCACTCGCTACCTGTTAAGATTTGTGTCACAAAACCCTACATACAGGCTGCCCCGTTGCTTGGCCTATTTAACCATAAATTCTACACAAATATAGCAAATTTGTCAGAAAAAGTTTTGTAACTGCAGCGCGTTTGACTCGACATTTTCGTCTTTATAATCACTTTTTGCAATCTGAAACTATGAAACCCAACAGAATACTAGTTTTTTTTATGTTTATTATTCTGAATAATACAGTTCAGGTATTTTTTCGGCCATAAAATTTACCGATATCAACCGCCCCTTTATAAAATTAACCTACTTGCTGATGTAAACTGGGATAATTAAGCTATTGAAAAGTGGTATGTGTTAGGGCTTCATAAACTTTTTTTATATTATTAGACAGGCATTTTCATTTTAAAAATAAAGGTCCCGCCTGTGTTACGAAAATCTTGTCGGCCAGTGCTATTAAAATTCACTACTTTTGCCGTTAGAATGGGTATTGTGAGCGCTATCTCTGGTATATCAGTATAACTGTCAGAAATCTTTGATACTTTTTATAGTTCTTTAAGTAAGAACATCGTCTTTATTCTCACTACACTGTGCAATTTCATTGTCTTCATTCGCCCATGATCTAAAGAACGCCATATTTATATTTATTTAAAGAAATTTATGAATTTAATGAAACTCACCCCACTGCTTATCGCAGGAATATTTCGAAGAAATTGTATACATACGCTTCGGCCAATAGAATTGCATTTATATTTACGATTCGATGTTTTTATTGGTAAACAGTGGAGATGATGAGTCCACGTGGACTGACGGTTTGTTAGATGTTTACCGAATTTTATACGGGAAGTAAACATTATTTTTCATTTTGCAATTGATATTGGAAGAACTATAAGTTACTATACTAGCAGACATTTTACAAACATAAAAATGATTTCCAGCAATTCCGTTTGGTCGTTCTCATAACAATAAAATTTCCGAAATATCGTCAATCGGTACATTCAAATGAAATACACAATAAATTGATTCTAACTTTCCTTGTATATCGACAATCCTCAATTTATTGACTAAAAATTTTTTCGTACATGTGTCAGCTTCCAAAAAAAAACAATTTATGTTGCTCTAGTACATCTAACAACACTTAGGATTAACCCACGGATTTTTTTGTTCGGTCACTGAACTAAATTTATTTTTAAAATAGTCTGTGTCTAAATATTTAATCAGCGTTTTTGATAAGACATTAGAAAGCTTAGAATTTACTTCTCTTATTAAAATACTTAATCTACTCTATTTCTATAGAATTTCAAAATCAATATTTGGCCCTATCTCAAATTGAACTACTGACTTCAGCTAATTACGAAACAATACATGACTTTCTACAAAATAATTTATTATTTACTGGTAATTAATTAATTTATTATAACAAGACAGTTTCTACATTCCATTTACAGATGACGTAGTAGTATTTTATATAAATATTTTGTTGTTACAAAACAGTGCAACGGCCTAGCAGTTACGTCACTGACTTCCAATATCGAGGTTGCTGGATCAACTGGATATCTACTGGATATCATTTTTTTAATTTTTTGACAATTTTAACATAATGATTCGATGTTGTAGGGGTAAAGTCGTCTCTTTCTAACCTTGAGGGCATTGGATTAATTTCCAATGAAAATACAAAGATTTGAAAATTCTAATACGCCATTTTTTCTTAAATTTAAACGATTTTACATCTAAGAAGTGTATCATAAAGAAATTTCTTCCAATTAATGGAATAGGTTGTCACATCTTTCAATGACCAGCAATTGAATAAGAATATATTAATAAAAAAACTCAACTGATATGTGCATAAAAAATTGAATAATTTATTATTTAAAAAATTAAAAAAAAATCATTTAAACGTAAATTAAAAAGTAAAATATCCAAAACTTGAGTGCTAATTATGCTGGTGTGCAATGGCGTCAAAGTCAATAAAAAAGAGTTGAAAATAATTGAAAAATAGAAAATTGTCAAATATGACGAATACACTCATTTTTCTCAAAATCAAATTTTCTTGAAAAAAATTTAACAGTCGTAGTAGATGCGAAAAAAGAAAACTCGTATCGCCAGCAAGCAATTAGTTGTGTATAGTGAAACTTTTCTTGTTCATGGACGAGAAGGTTTCAACTATTTCTGCTGATATAGTCGAGAAGATTTCAACTATTCGGCTAATGTGGACGAGAAGATTTAACTATTTTTACTAATATGTTCAAACAGATGCCAACTTTTCTTGCTGATATGGATGAGGAGATTTCAACTATTTTTGCTAATATGACCGAAGAGATATTAACTTCTCATCATTACGGCTATCTTTAAATTTTTACACACCATTCACGCACAACACAATCACTCATGAAGTTTTCCCTATACACACGACTCAATCTCCGATAGACTCCTGCAGCAATATGGCCTTCAGTCTGTAGAAAACCAATTACACTTCGCAATTCAAACTTGGCGGGAGCATCAATAATGGCGGACATGTTTACGTGGTTATAGCACAACGCCTACTGACGCCTAAATGTCAACAATGGCGGAGAGAACTTCGCAGTCACCTACAGCGCATGTACGCTTGCTTCTGCCCGGGTAGCGCCTGCACGGAGCGATCGTAGGTTGAAAAAAAAACGGCCCTCGTACCTTTTATCTCATTATTTATACCAACAGAAATTAGGAAAAAATTTGTTACGTTATCAATTGAATAACTTTTTGATGATGATAAAACTTTTTTCCAACGATTCTTTCAAGTGTTTTGATACTATTTTCAAATTTTTAAAACGACATTTTATTATATAAAAACTTATTTGATAAACTCTCTTTAGTGGCGGTACGCGCATGTCGTTATTGTCGCGCGGAGGCATATTTTCAACCTCAAATTAAAATTATCATAAATAGATAAAGAAATTTTCTCCTTTTAACGAGTTTTTCGAAATTGCTTAAATATTGAGTTATTGCCGAAAAATGAAATACCTTTTTCATCTTATTTTCTTAATAACATGTACAATTTTCTACCTTGCATCAAAATCCTTCAAAAACATGAGTACCAATGAGCTATCACTTATATTTTTAGGACCTTTATCTCTATTTTCACGTTTTCGATCTTGTAAACTGGACTCAGATAGCATTGTATTATGATGAGCCCAAGCATTAAAAATTAAAAATATCAATAACAAGGTGAATGTTTTAAATTCCCATCAATCGTTTCAAAATCATCAATAAAATAATAAATACACATACATTTTTGAGAAACAAAGAAAAGCAACGATTAATTTTTTGGTGGCTTAAAACGAGATGGAATTGGAAAGAAATTGATACACTTACCTTCATATATATGTATGATATTGGGATGTTGAACTGAAGACATGATTTGGATTTCTCTTCTAATTCTAACCAAGTCAGCTTCAGTTTCTATTTTTGATTTCTTTATAGTTTTAATAGCAACCTCTTGACCTGTCTCTTTATTTATTCCTAGCTGTACTTTACCAAATGTCCCTTGGCCTAATTTCTTTATAATATCAAATCTACAAAAATACACTTTTTAAATTTATCATCGTAGTAATACACAGAAAGTATTAGAATTATTATTTCTACGGGGTGGAATGCAAAGGAATCATAAATCTTTATGAAAATAGTTTTAAATGAAATTTAAGCTAAAATAAGTAAGTATTGTTTTTTTTTGACAGCTTTTATTTAGTTTCACCAGTCCAACTTCCCGGTTTCCGAATAAGCTGAAATTTTGCACGCATTTATAAATCGGACGGCAAGTCAATATTATTATGCTATAAAGCTGATCTGATGATAGACCTGGAAGGTGTCCATAGGAACTCTGAGTTTGGGCTCGTTTGATTCGTCTTGGCCAATATTTTGATACTCTAGGGTAACCAAGTTCTGACGATGGAGCTGGAAGGTGGCCATAGAAACTCCGCAATTAAACGACGTAACCCCATCGGGCTCATTTGATTCGGTTTTGACGAGTATCTTGGTTGGCGTTAATATGCAACTTCAACAAATTTGAGAAAAAAAATTCGTTCCGTTTGTTATGAATGTGGATTATGTCTAATTGATTAGATGGATGACCTAATACCAAAGTGAGCACGTGCCGAGTGCTGAATGGTATGAGGATGTTCAAACATTTCATATCGCTAAAGTTGCGCCTTGGAGTACCAAGGCGAACCCTGTTGTACTGAAGAATTTATCTCTTTACAATGGAACTCTAGGGGGATGGACCGTTTTTGTTCTATACGCGTGGGAACAGCATGACCAAAAAAAATCTGCTACATATAGAAAACGACGTTTAGAGAAGGCGAAATTGAAGCGACAGGAGAAGATTGCTAACGAAAACGATGTCCACAAGCGGCAACGATTAGAAGTTAAACAATTGCTAAACACAGAGAAAACGAATCATTAGAACAACGCAAAAATAGGCAAGATAACGATAGAATCTATACAGAAGAGAGAGAAAAAAATTATCTACAAGAAGAACAGACTCGAAACGAAGAGAATGCTCCGGCAAGCAAGTCAGTTAACACAAACAGCAGAGGAACGCATTGTAACAGCATAAAATGAACGGTAGTAAAAGTAAAAAACTAACCAGATGAATTTCCAGCGAGGTAACGTTGAGTACTTTAATAACGTGATAAATACATTTTGCGAGAAAGTATGTAATATTTGCAAAGAGATATTATCACCATCAAGGGACCAAATTAGTGCTACTTCTCCTACTTTTATTTCACGAGAATTATGCGAGAATAAAGAAAAATTGATGCTGTGTTACCGATGTAGCAATTAGCAAACCTTCTAAGGCATATTGGAACCTGGGCCTATACCTCACGTCATACTCGCAATACGAATTTCGTGGTCAAACAGTCAAAATCTTTTCGAGGTTACCGAAAAACTGCCACATCGCAAAATATTGTTCAAAGCGCGGTCCAAAATAATCAGGACTTTGTACAAATTAATGACATTTCTCGAATTTTACAAGCCGAGTTAAGTCTTTAGCAGGTATTCGAATCGAAGAACTTGACTGCTCCAAGTTGATTTCGTACAAACGTTGTAATGTTGATGCAGTAAAAGAAATGGAGAAAATGAAAAACGTTACAAATAACTGACTAGTGTTTACATAACTAATTTGAACATTATTTTACCCTACTACAAATATGAAAAATAAGAGAAATAAGATAAATGTAACTTCGAATGGCTAAATTGAACGGATTAATAAGAAGCTGGTGACAAATTCAATCCAGATTTTAATGGTCATAATACCTCAGATCTGTACAGTTGAAGATATCAAATTTAATTTAATTTATCAACTCACAACACAAACAGAGTTTCGTTATATGTTTAATTGTACGGACCACAATAAGCTCCAATTATTTGCAGAATTTATATTTTCATTCTATATTTTTACCTGATGTTCCAGCCTTAATAAAAGGGCATAGACTGACCAATTAAATTTACTGGTGCAAAAAAATATCTAATTCATAGAAAAATTAAAGAACAAATGAATAAAGTGAAATCGGGTGTCTAAATGCAGTATCCTACATTTGAGAGAATAGGCTATAGAAAGTACTCTAATTGGATTAATAACTACAAAATTTAAAGGACAAAATCCCTTTTAAGATACTTTATTTTTAATATTATTCTGGCAGTTGGAATTTCCGTGATTTTTTTTAAAATTTATTTTAAAAGACTTGTAGGGTGTTGCATTTAAATTCTTGAAATGTACATATTATACCAATCTTATAATAATTAGTGTATAACTATTATATCTGGAACCAAAGTTGTCAAAAATAAATAGTTTAACTTGAAATGCCTTTTTTATATCCTATCCACTACATTCTTCGACAAAAAGGGAAGAGAGCATTATTTGTAGTTGGAGAATATGTAATCCATTCAACTATCTCATCTCTATCAATTTAAATGAAACACCATATCATTAATCAATATGGTTATTAAGTAATTATATAAAAGGTGTTTCATTTTAATAATTCCTTTGAGTACCGCAGTAGTGTGGCAGTAATCAAAAAGATTCACCAGGGAGACTCCTTAAGCCCCTTGCTTTTCAATATAATTATGGACGAAATAATCAAGAAAGTAAGAAAGCTAAGGGGCTACCAGATGGGGGACCGAAATATTACAATATTATGTTACGCTGATGATGCTGTTCTAGTCGCAAAAAATGAGAATGATCTTCAAAGGCTTTTATATGTGTTTAACTGCACAGCTAAATATTTCAATATAATAATATCTGGGTCCAAAACAAAGTGTATGACCACATCCAAAACTCCGATAAGATGTAGACGATCAGATAATTCACCAAGTAATGAAATTCAAATACCTAGGAATCGAGATTTCAGGATTTGAAGACGTAGAAAACGAAATAAGAGAGCAAACAACTAAAGCCTTAAGAATAGCAGCATGTTTGAACGAAACCATATGGCGAAATAAACATATCGGAATAGAAGCCAATTCCCATAATGACCCACACCGCAGAGACACGGCCAAAAATGGCGAAAACCAAAAGAATGATGGAAACAGCAGAGATGAAAGAGCTACGCAGGATAGGCGGAAAAAACCCTACTGGACGGGGAAAGAAGTGAGTACATCAGAAGATTGTGTAAAATAGATGACGGGTTCTATCAAGAAAGAAAAATTGGAATGAGCACAAAGTCGTATGGATAACAATAGACTGGTCAAGATAGAGCGCGATAAATACCCATTGGGCCGAAGGAGTACCGGGCGACTCAGAAAAAGTTGGAGCGACATCCTTGAATCAGGATAGGAGGCAAAGATGTCGAAGATAAAACAAGCGACTACGCCTAACACACGGAAGAATAATAAGAATGTTTTAATAATGAAGGTATGAGATAAATCTTGTTTTAAAACAGAGGTATATTTTGAATATACCGGCAAATCCAAATTAGTAATGACTCCGCTCGCAGTAGCGCTAAAAACGAAATTTACGCAACAAGTTGCCTATCTACCTTTATATCTTTTATCTATGGACTAAATAACCCGCACAAATGACGATGCCAACGCTGACTCCACCCGCCCCGCTGCTCAATGGTTACTGAGAAATTCGAAATTCAAATAATGATTCTGCCACCGAACACCCGTTATTATCAAAAATAATGATATTACCTTTGCCTGAGTTTCTTTTTGTGATTATGTTGTTTCACTGTTCCTGTGTTTTCTATACCCCCCATAATGTTATTTATTCCTTCTCCTACAACCATTTTGGAATCTGAAAAAAAAACGATTCCTTACTATTTTTGATAATTCCAAGAGTAATCAGTAATATTTCATTGATTCCATTCCATTTAAGTTCCTTAAAAAAATGTTTAAAACCCAAAATGAAAAGGTTACAGGTTAAACAAACTCTCAGAAATAAACTTAAACTTAAATTTAAATTATTTTAATATTTTTTTATTCATATTTACATATACAAACATATGAGAAAAAGACTTCCTTTGTTGGATAATGACTATCTTCTCTTATTCTTGTCCCTTACTGACCCAGGTATTAATCAACTTTAAAAATATCAATTCCTTGGTACCTAATTCTTCTTCTTCTAGTACCATACCCTTTGCAGCGTGTAGGTGTTCTCTTGTTCAAAAGTTCTAATCTATTATCTAAAGGCACGCCTCTTCTGAACGACGAAAAATTTGTTGCCACACCAGTCTCTTATATTCTGTAACCAGGAATGTTGTTTATACCCTGGACCTCTCCTTACGTCGATCCTTCCAGTTAGTATGAGCTTGAGAGTAGAATATCTCGGTCCTCGCAGGATGTGTCCCAAATAAGATACGTTTCTTTGTTTAATTACCACGATCAGCTCTCTTTCCACACCCGCTCTCCTCAGTACTTCATTCGGCATGTGCTCGGTCCATGGGATCCGCAGAAGTCTGCGCAACAACCACGTTTCCATTGCTTCTATTCTGTTTAAGGATCTCACTTTCAGGGACCACGTCTCCACACCATACAAAAGGATTGGTCAAATATAACATTTTATCACCCTCAATCTAAGGCTTCTCGGCCGATTAGGAACTTATCTCACATTGTAAAAGCAATTGCAATTGTTATCCGAGTTTTAACTTCTTCGTCGCAATCCCATTTCATTCATTTAACATTCATCCAAGGTATTTAAAGTTATTGAATCTCTCTATGTTATTTCCATTGACAAGTACCTAATAGAGATATTAAAAGATTCAATAGTTTATTTTTATTAACAAGAGAGTAATAAAACCTATTTTCTAATGCAAAACTTAGTACCGTCATTTTAAATATTATTACAGACTAATCTAAATATTTCCTTAAGCTTACATTTACCTAAGCAAATACAAGTTTTCCGTCTTTTATTAGTCTTTTATAAAGTAGAATAAGCTGTAAAGAACAATAGAAAAATGTTTTTAAAGGCCAAAAACTATATGTATTAAAGATCATATACCCGTATCATAAGATTGTTTTTCAATAAGTAGGTATAGTTCTTCAAATATTAATTGCAGATTATAAAAATTGGTTCGAAACTCTTGCCGACAATTTTGTTTGATCTACCATAGGCGTAGATACCTCATTTTATGAAGTTATTACTTTATAAATACTTTTTAAAATATGTATATCTTATGCGAGAAAGTATTAGTTAAAAGGAAATCGAATCATTATAAATTGGACGGATATTTTGAAAAATTCATTAATTGTAGTCCTACTTGGGACATGGAAAAAAATCATTATTATAGTTCGTTATCTTGTTTCAACTGAATATTAAATTATAAAACGTAAATAGACGAGTAAAATGTACCGGCCTGTAAGGGCGTTTGGTTTAAACAGGGTACCAGGCGTGAATTGAGCCCTTTTGTACCCTATTCGTTTTTTTTTTCTGGAAAACGAAATTTCATAGCAAAAACCGTAAAAGAAATTGAATTCATTGCAAATAAAACAGAAGAAAAAAACATTTCAATTCCAAAGTATCTTTATAAATAATCATAATAGTCATAATCGTCGGAACTAGAGTCATCATTTGATTGAATTATGAAGAGTTGTAAAGAGGGTGATACCACATACTCATCTTCTTTGATAACATGTTCAACACAGTTTTTTCTAAGCTCTTTGCAGTTTGCTGCTAGAACTTTTTTTACTAGTTCTACAAGCTCATTACTCAGTTCTGGAGACTGATTATATTTTCGTAATTCTGATTTTACGTTTGCCCATATTGACTCTATAGGGTTAAATATGTAATAGGGAGGAGGTAGGATGCGTTGCCCATAACGATTATTGACTGTTCATTAAACCACTTTACAAATAATTCTGCTTTCATATCTTCATGATAATCAACTGCACAGTTTTTAATTTTTTAGTAAATTTTAATAATATAATACGTTTCCCTTTAGAACATCGCCCATTCAAACAGCAATTTTTACTATTGTCAACCCAACCGAAATTTACTAAATCGTGTCTATTAGAACTTCGGTAGTCTTTTATTTGACGCAATTCATCTTGTCACCATCGAAAGATCCTTGACGATTCGGTTATTGCCATCCGTTTATTCAGTTTCTTGTGTTTAAAATCACATGCTGACAAAACTTGACGTAATGTTTCTTAACTGGTATAATAAATTGTATTCTGAATAATCTGCTACTTTTTGCTATATTACTTGTCTTCATTAGCCCATGTTCTAAAGAACGATCTCTATTTATTTAAAGAAATTTATGAATTAAATGAATCGTACCAAAGAAATTGTGAATATATGCCTTCCGACAGCTTCGGCCAATAGAAATCCATTTATGTTTACGATTCCACGTTTTCATTGGTAAACAGTGGAGAGATGAGTCCACGTGGACTGACGGTTTGTTAGATGTTTACCGAATTTTATACGGGGAGTAAACATTATTTTTCATTTCTTAATTTAGTATGAATATGGATTGTTTCTCGCATAACTCTCTTCGGTCATTTATATTGGAAGAACTATAAATTCTTTGGTGTATGATTTTCAAGAATGTTTTTGAGGTATGACTTATCAGCCTTCGATGTACAGGTTTTTTCAAATAATAATTGGACAGTGATTATAGTCTATAAAAATGGGTCATCAAATGCGATTTTTGTGTAAACTCCTGAATTTTTAATATAAGTTACATTTTCAATAAAAAAAGGTAGAAGTTGGGAAAAATCATTCAAATTAAAGTTGTAATTTTTTTTATTCTACACAAAAACTGTCATTCGATGTTTTTCGCTATTAATGATATTTACAAAAGTTAAGATGTTTAGAGCTGTTTAGAGTTACTAATTATATATTTAAAAAATTATAACTCTAAAAAGTGTTTAAAAAATTATTTTCAGACAAATTTATTCAATTGTTTATAATAAAGAGTTTGCTCAATAAAACTTTTTGACTATTTTATGAATTATGCAATAAAAAGAAAATTTCCATCAAGTAACATTTCAAATTCATAATTTTTTAAACAAATTCGATATTTTTTTAGAAAAATTGCCATTTTTATCGATTTTTTTAAAGCTGTAACTATTATCTATAAACATCATTAATGGAGTGTGACTTCAAACGAACATTTTTGTGTAAAGTTGAAAAAGCTACAACTTTGATTTGAAGTTGTGTTTTTCAAAAATATACGAAAAAAAGGCAAAGCATTTTCATTTTTTATATTCATTTATTTAAAAAAACTAATAAAATTTGACTTTGTTAGCCTCGTCGAGATCTTTTATTAAGTTATCAAAGTCAACATTTTCGGCAATTTCATTCTCGATAGACAAAGTTGCTGGAAAATAGAAGAATGTCAAAATTTAATATGGATTCAATTCAACCTTTGATAATTTTTGAAGGATTGATTATATCAAAAAATTGTTAAGAAGCTTTTGTGAGTATAGCTGCTTTTTTGTAGAGCGTTAAATTTTTTACAAGAATACATCTTGACAATTCCAAAATCTCGTGCCCATCGTGTGTTGCAAAATTTCAAATTCCAAAAGAACGTTGTTCATAGAAATAGGAAATAAAAATTTGGGATTGGGTACCTCTTAAAATTAATTTAAAGAGCTCTAATTTGAAAGGTATTTTTCCAATAACATTTTTTTAAACAGTCTTGTGTTTATCTCTAGTTGCGGATTCCCGTCCTTCCTGCCCAGCTCTCTTTTCGAAAGTTTATGTTAAAAAAAAATAGATAATGTGTTACTGAATAATAGAATATGCCCCTTAAAATGAGCTGCATACAGTACAGCGATTGGATAATACGTTCCATTCTATTGTTGCTAAAATAACGAACTGTTCGCGGAGTTTTGGAAATTTTCGTTCGAATATCTCGCCAACCGCGCCCCTTTAAGCCTGGTGCTCTGGGCGATCGCCCTACCGCGCACTATCCCATCGCCGCTTCTGATTCTTAGTTAGAAAATATCTAGTGCCTCATTAAATATGATGACAATATACAAGGTTTAGGCTAGATTACATAGATTGATAGTATGTATTTTTATTTTTAGAATGTGACTATTACTGGCACCTGTTGACATTTGGATTTATGTGATTTTCAAAATATTATGACTTTGAGAAAATTGCAAATATTCTTAACATGAAAACCATTAAAAGCATAGCCTAACTTTAAAAAACCTCAAGGTAATTTCAATTCACATAAAATCAAAAGTAAATCGTAGACGGGTTTTTGTAAAGTGAAGAAACAAATATACAAAACAGTCGATTAGAATCCATTCATTTGAAAAAAGTACATCCATAAAAGGAAGATACATTCTCATACCTAAGAAGAAATTCAAGGATGTATTGATATCTAGTTAGCTTTTACATTATCATAGCAATGAACAATAACTTATTAGAAGTGTCAATGTAAAGTTTGACGTCAAAAAAGTAAACCTGAGTTACGCAATAAATTAAAAGAAAAAAGATGTCCACCGAAATTGTGAAAATCGAAAAATTGGAGTATCGAGCCATCATCAAGTACCTGAATTTGAAAGGGTTAAGAGGTAAGCAGCTTTACGAAGATACGCTTAATATCCTTTGTGATCAATGTCCTTCTCATGCGACCGCGAAAAACTGGACTGCAAGCTTCAAAAGGGGTTAATTTTCCATTGAAAATGATGAACGATCGGGAAGGCCAGTTTCTATGTCAGTCCCCGAAAATATCGATGCAGCTCATGACTTGATTTTATCAGACCGTCGAATTGGGCTAAAACGGATATCTGAAGCACTGAATATTTCATACGAAAAATTCAGTATCATATAGTTCACGTCAATTTGGACATGAGAAAAATTGCTACAAAATGGATCCCCAAATGTTTGAATGTTGACGAAAAGCGTGAAAGGGTAGAAGTATCGCGTTCGATCTGTGCTTGATTTGAAAACGATGTAGACTCCTTAATCCGAATTGTTATTATGCATGAGACTTGGGTACATGGTTCTGGTTCACCAAGACCTAAGAAGTTTCGTGTCCAAAAATCTGCTGGAGAAGTTCTTGCTTCAGTTTTTGAGGATTACCATGGAGTAATCATGATTGATTTTTTGGATAAGGGTAGAACAATAACTGGAGATTACTATTCGACATTACTGACCACTCTATGGGCAAAAATTAAAGAGAAAAGACGGGGAAAGCTATCTGCACACAAAACTCATGTTGTCATGCAAAAAATTCGTGATTCAGGGTTTGAATTACTAGAACATCCCCTTATTCGCCAGATTTGGCTCCGTCCGACTATCATCTCTTTCCTCAACTGAAAAAAAGTTCAAAAGGTCGTAAATTTTCTTCCAACGAGGAGGTAATAAAAGCTGTGGAAGTCTGGTTTGCAGAGCAAGAAGAAACATTTTTTTAAAGGTCTAGAGACGTTGCAGGTTCGCTATAATAAATGTATCCAATTAAGAGGAGAATATGTTGAGTAATAAAATATTTTGACATTGAACTTTTGTTTGGTTCTATAGTAGGCTAAGAATTTTTCATTATATCCTCGTATAAGTAAATAACAAAATAGAAATATGTCAGGAAAGAAATGTTAATGTCATTGGCAAAGTACCTTTTTACGAAAATAATTTTCTCACTTCAAACCCAATTTTTTTCAAAAATAAGTGTTTTAAACGGGTCAAATGCTCAGAGCACCCGAATAAAGCGAATTTTAAAGTGGCAACGACTTTTTTTCAAATGGGGTGAAAGAGAGGGCGAGATTATCACTATTTTTTGAAATAGAAATAAGGTTTTTTTAAAGACTTTCTATTCTATTCTAAATTTCTATAAGATTTCCACAAAAAATGCATTGGTTTTCGGTTATTTTACGTAGAAACTTCCCATTTTGGCGTTTGAATATACCAATCAACTTTCAATAAGCAATAATTCCGTTTGTATTGGGTCTGCATAAATAGTAAATACACGATTTTCTTTGTTTTCTTATAAGTCTCTTATTGGTCTTATTGGTCTCTACGTGTTTTTCGATTAAGTGCATATTTTTCCACTTATTCGCGAAAAACAATCTGAAAACCGACAAATAAGTCGAAAAGTATTGACTTTCAAAAAAAACTTTATACAACAAAAGTTGCTTAGAATTAGTCAATTTATCGATCTCCGTACTTATTTTCAATCAAAAATTTTTCATCCCCGAAAAAGGGTGTAGAAAGAAAGTAGAACGTAAATGCGAATTTTTATACAATTCGGTACTGTATGAGTTTACTCTTGTTTATCGTCATTGATTGAACTACTTGAATTCTTCGATTTCCTTCATTGTTATTAGTTCTTCTCTTTCATTAAACTCTGTAAATATTATTTCTTCTTCTCTATCTTTCTGTGTATATTGATGATTGTTTGGTAATTTATGGAAATACTCTTTCTAACGTGGCATTATTTCCTGGTCATCTGATATTACTTCGTTGTTTTTTCTATTTACTTGTTTTGTATCAAAAGGTTTGTTTTTCTCAGCCTTTTTTGTTTCATAACATAACTTTTGTATATTCCTCCATTTTCCGTCCAAATTCCTCCATTGACAATTTTTTAACCTGTTTGACCAGCTTTAATGCTTCGTTTCAATTTTCTTTATTGTTATCTTTAATTACATATTTTTATCCGTTGTATATTACATTTCCACTAGTAGTACTTTCTTGCTCAATTTTCTCACCTTGTTTATTTTTCATACACTGTTCACAAAATCTTCTACTTCTTCTTTTAATAGGTTTTGGTTTTTTGTATAAAGTTCCAATTTTGCATCACGGCATGATTTCTTCTTTTTGTAGATTATCTACTCTATTCTTTTTTCGGTTTTTATTATTTGTTGTTTTATGCAATATTTTTTATTCAGTTTATTTTCTTGTCTTAGTTCTGTTATTGCTTTCCTTTTTTCTCTGTTCTTCCCACAGTTCTTTCGCCATTATTGATAAAGTTTATATCATTTCAATTAAACGTAGAAACTTCCCATTTTGGCGTTTGAATATACCAATCAACTTTCAACAAGAAATAATTCCGTTTGTAGCGGGTCTGCATAAATTGTATATACACATTTTTTTTATTTTTATAAGCTACAATTTTGGTCTGTACTGGTTTTTCGATTAAGTGCATATTTTTCCACTTATTCGCGAAAAACAATCTAAAAACTTGTTTTTTGCATTAAAACCGACAATTTCACTCGTGAATAAGTCGAAAAATATTGACTTTCCTCCATTGACAATTTTTTAGCCTTTCGGTACATATTGTCCGTTGTGTTTTACATTTCCACTATCTTGCTCAATTTTCTCACTTTGTTTATTTTTCACACTCTGTTCATAAAATCTTCTACTCCTTTTATTAGGTTTTAGTTTTTTGTATAAAGTTGCAATCTTGCATCACGGCATTATTTTTTCTTTTTCTACATTATCTACTCTTTTTTCGATTTTTATTATTTGTTGTTTTAACGCAATATTTTTTCTACTCTAGTTCTGTTATTGCTTTTCTGTCTTCTTTGTTCTTCCCACAGTTCTTTCACCATTATTGTTCAATTTTATATCACTTCAATTGCTTTCTCTAATTTGTCTTCATTTTCTGTAGATTTCGAAGATATTGGACAGTTTTTTACTCATTTTCGAAAGCTGTTCTGCTTCTATTCCTATACAGAGTGAGTTTTATGTATGGAACGCCTCAATATCTGGGAAACAGCTTGTACGATTTTTATAAATTTTTGTGTAAGAGTCTTGTGATACGGCCGGTATTATGGTGGTATATGCATTGTTGGCAGATCTTTCCTTTTTTCCGAAAATTAATGAAACTTTTATTTCAAATGGACCACCCTGTATATTTTACGCTTTTCGAAATTCTTAAGAAATACTCATTATTTTTCATTGAATGTTCTCTATACCTAAATGCCCTAA
Source organism: Diorhabda sublineata (assembly GCF_026230105.1). Classification (NCBI taxonomy): domain Eukaryota; kingdom Metazoa; phylum Arthropoda; class Insecta; order Coleoptera; family Chrysomelidae; genus Diorhabda; species Diorhabda sublineata. Next base: position 16,763,323 of record NC_079480.1, on the reverse strand, counting down.
TTTAGAAGTTATAGCGTTATCTCCGCCAAAGTTAAAATAATACATTTAGGTGGCTATAACTGCTACAATAACAAATTTGACGTTTCAATAAATTATTATTGTTGAAGTTTATTGAAAGTCACAATGAATCGTTTATCTATACAAGAACGATTGATATTTTAATGATATTAGGATTTGGTGATAGGCGTAGAAGTCAACAAGAAACGTGTTAGATCTATAATAATTTATATCTTAACCGAAATCCCATAACAAGATCTACTACCAGTAAATTAGTAAAAAAGTTTAACGAAACTGGTTCAGTAGAAGAATTATCCAAATCAGGGCGCAGAAAAACTGCATCAACTGAAAACAAATATTTAGATGTTTGTGTCCTATTAGAAGACGATCCAAATTTGAGTACTAAACTATCCAGAGAAATTGATATTTCGTAAACATCCGTAATGAAACTTTTACGTGATTATAAATTCAATCCATACAAACTAACGTTGGGTCAAGAGTTGTCAGATGACGATTTTGATATACGTAAGGAGTTTGCAGACCTAATGATGGAAAATTGTTAGAATCAAAACGATCCAAATTTTCTAAGTAATATTATGTTTTGCGATGAGGCTAATTTTGTATTAATGGAAACGTAAATCGGCATAATTGTAGATACTGGTCACGTAACAATCCTTGTTGGATACGTGAATCCCACACCCAATATCCCGAAAAACTGAATGTATTAATAGGCGACAAAATAATTGGTCCCAAACGACAACATTTGGCTATAACAAGATGGTGTCCCGAGTGTGTGGTGAGGCAATACCTAAATAATGTGTTTCCCAGAAGATGGATTGGAGGCGTGGTTTTATCGAATGGCCTCCGCGATCACCCTTTAGACAATTTCCTGTGGGATCACTTAAAAAACATCGTTTACAGAACAAAACCTGTCAATATTCAGAAATTAAAAGATAGGATTACCACAGAAATTAGAAGAATTGAACAGTCAGGTATCTTACAAAATGTATTGCAAAGTTTGAAAATCGCATGGCTTGTATTGAAGTAAATGGACATTTTGAGCATCTGAACAAAGTTCATTATGTTTCCAGAAAAAGGAAAAATCTGACAACAATGTAGATACCATCATAATACCGACCATATAACAAGACCAAGGCGTTTCATAACTAAAACTCACTTTGTTTATATATGATATACCTAATTTTGAGAAATCACTATTATGAATTATTGTGGTTGTTCTAGTTTTCACATTCTTCTAAGACAAGTTATTACAATCTCTAAGAAAATTTTTTTAAAGCAATATTCTGAAATAATTGAGAACAAATTTGAAACAACTCAGAACAATATTTAAAATAGCGATAGATATAAAGTGAGGTGCTAGCTGAAAAAGTATTTTCTCGAAATTTGTGAGAAATATTTTTTGAAACGTTATATTTAAGAACGATATAGATCAAACCTAGAACAACACAAAACAACTGCCACAATCACGATACCTGGATGCTAGCTCAAAAATCTTTTTTTCCCAATTTTTTCTAAGCGTTTCTTTCTCAGCCTAATGCAATTTTAGAACAAAGTAAAACAATCCTAGAAGAACCTTCAATATTTTTGCAACTTCAAAGCGCAACTTAAAATTAAATTCCACATATTTTTATTTTCCCTGAAGTCAAAGTTAAAAATGAATAACAAAACATACTCCTCTACTAGTTTGGGCTCACCAAATTATCCTTGTGATCAAAAAGTTTTCTGTAAATTTTCTTTAATTTTTTATAAAATTTAGCAAGGACATTAAAGAAAAATCATGAAACAGATTGTTCGTTGTAAACCTGACAGAATAACTTGTTGAAGTTAGATATTCATCTTTCAAGACCAAACTAGCAATTTCCAATAAAGACAGCTTAACCACTATTGATGTACTTCCTAATATTTTGCAAGATTCATTCATAAAAATACCATTGAAGTTTTTAGAAAGCCAGGTGTATGACCTCTTGATAAATTAGTTTTTATGGAGGAAAATTCTAATGTATTATCTTTAGCGGCGAATGTAACTGAAAAATGAAGCCTCTACAATCAAATCAACCAAAAAAAAATCCTTGAAATACTATTGTGTCTATTTATTTGCCTTCAACATCCAACTCTCTCGTTAGAGTGTTCCTCAAGTTGCAGCAACTTTGGAAGTCCAGCAAAAGCCCAGAACTATCAGAAGGGGTTTCCATAAGTTTATTTATAAAACCTAGGAAAATCTGAGTTATTTTATTTGTCCTTAACATGGCTATTCCAATTTAAATTTATAAACATAAAGACCAGATGTAGCAGACAGAAGGACAAGTCAAAACTTAACCCCAGAAAAAGATAAAATTTTTCAGAAAACTGGCGATAGAAAGCAAATAAAAAGTAAACTGAGGTCAAGTCAAAACTTAAACTCAGAAAAGGATAAAATTTTTCAGGAAACTTGCGATAGAAAACAAATAAAAAGAAAACTGAGGTCAAGTCAAAACTTAAGCTCAGAAAAGGATAAAATTTTTCAGGAAACTGGCGATAGAAAGAAAATAAAAAGTAAACAAAGTTCAGAAAGGAATATACATAAGAAAAAACTCTAAAATATTTTAAAGTTAGTTATGCCAAAATTAAAGAATGTGGGGATCAAGAGAAACAAGAAAAGGCGTGATAGCCCTGAGTGAAATTGATAGTGAAGGTGAAATGCCATATACGGTCATAAGCAATGTGGAAACATTTTCGTAAGTTGAAAATAAAGATTCTATCTTGCTCTGTAATGAAAATTATACTCCATATGCTATAATATAGCTGAACTTAAAATAAGTTGGCAATGTTGGCAAATCGGATATTCAGAGTTTCTTCAATTTATGAGAAGATAAGAAGGAACTAACTTCTAAATTTCTAACACATTATCTGCAGATATTAATCATATTGTTTCACAGCTGTATATTCCTATTACTTACTTTTAGTACATATACATTGTATTCTACCATTTTTTTCATTTTGACACGAATTTCCTCAACTTCAATAATGACAATTCTTTGGTATTGTTCAAAACTACACTAATCAAAACCATCCCCCGTGGTAATTAAAGGAAATTACATTTTTTGATTTGGTTGCTTTTCTTAATAAAAATTTAGGTGGTTTATTTTATCAATTATCAGATAATAGTATGTATTTCAAGTGACTTACAATTGGTTCATCCATGGTTCAACAACCTTGATCATTTCAATGAATTAATAATTCTTCAAAATTGCACATTTTTAGTTTACATCGATTACATTTATTTTATAAAAGACTAACTTAAAGAAGAATAAGACAACTTAAAAAGTAATAAGACTCACAGTCTAAGAAAGTTCTGTTGTAGGAATACCCATTAGTGAAAGACCAATAAGACACTACAACAGCCAAGTGACTTTTAGACTTGTTAACCTTAGTTCAGCCCTACCAACAAATAACTTTATCAGCTACCAAATTTTGAGCACAGCCTGCAGTACCTACTAATCGATGCATTGGAGTAGATGGAAACTTTTCACAGATGGAAGGGACCTACAATGCAATTGACTAATCCTATATTTAGGGAATATTAACAAGAGATGGAAACTCTTCACAGATAGAAAGGACCTACAGTTCAATTGAAGGGCCAATCATCTAGGCAGAATATAGTCGGTAATTTGCCAACGCCTATTAGAAGGTGGTGCAGCATCTTAGATAGCTTGGACTCTGTAGATTTGTGAATTATTCCAATATATATGAAGTCTTAAGTTGCTTACTATGTTTTTTGACAATTTTCTTCTAGAGCTAAATATGAATGATCTGAATAAGGAACTAATGCAATCACCAAAAAAAATAAAAAAAAATGGAGAAGTAAATCTATTTCAATACTATACAAGGCGAGGTTATTAAATAACAAAGTACTATTGAATGAATATTGTTGTTATCAAGAAGTATTTTCTTTTAAATGTAGCATTCTATAAACAAATCAGTTTAGTTGGGCATCAATTCACTTTAGTTTGTTTTTTTTTTTGTTATTTAGTTAAAAAAATGTTAATTGTGATGAAAGACTACGAAATTATTGTCAAAATCTACTCAAATTTGGGAAAACTCAAACAAAACTTATAATAACTTATAATTTGTTGGAAGAAGTGAATAGTAACGAAGGTTGATTAGTAATCTGGCTTGATCTGATCATGACTGACTGCTGGAACTGCACAAAGTAAAGAAAGAAGTGTTCATACAGAACATTTGTAGCAAAATACTGTCTGAAGTTCTTCTGTTTGCATAGACAATATTAGAATATTTGGATTAAGATGTCGTAACATATGACAGGGCTCTCGCGTAACTTGAGAAAAACCAGAACAATTCATATTTCACAAAATATTAATTTCTAAAAGTTAACGGGTATTACAACAATATCATTGCTATTCGTCATCTACTTACTAATCCACAACACAAATCTTTCTAAAATTTCTGTTTGTTTTCAACACCTCTCCAAAATCAAAATATAATCATCCCACCAGCACCCTACTTAGCTTTTAATGGAAATTTGTACCAATATATGGAGATACCCTATGAACCAATGAGCTAAGAATATATACACAACAACTACTTCAGGAAAACTTTATGTGAATAAAGAACTAAGGCTAACCAACAAAGAAGCCCCTTGCTAAAGAACACTTGAGATAGTGGTCCACAGGAGTTTTCTGGGATGACTCCAAATTTGTCTATAAGGCAATAATTCACATTTGCAGTATACAGAAAAAACTTGAGGTTTGTGGGATATTGCATACAACCAAGGAATGTGTATAGGGTCAGATGAGTAATGGTATGGGGTGGCATTCATATCGAGGGAAACTTCTAAATTTTGAAAAACTTGGATATCATATTATAGGCTATTTCTACCAGCCTTGTGATATAGCAATAGAAACACTTCTTCAAATTGGAAAGGAAGGGGTATCTGGTAATTGATTGATCATAAGTTACCTACACAGTAAGTAAGGTATAATATAGCAAACACAATAATTACACAAAAACTTTATGAAAATTAAGATGCTCTACTTAATTTTGAATTCAATAAGATACCATTCTGTATTTCAGCTTTGAAACACACTGACAAAAACTAAAAACACTGATCTAAATATTTTTTTTATTTTAATATAATTTACTAAGTACAAGTACTAGAATATCACTGTTTTTGTAATTTAGCACCCCACTAGTTATAAAAAATGAAGTAATGAATTATAATCATGGTATTATAGATATAAGATTACAGATTCCAACATTCAAATCTACTGAGAAGTATTGAGAACTGATTCTAATGCCTCAAAATGTCTAACGATTGCTATTCTGATCACACCAGATCTTAAACCTTAATTATAGGTCTTTATTTTATGTATAATGATATTTTTAGATACATTTACAATCTCAATTTTACCAGGAAAATGTAGAAATTGGAACAAATGGAAAAAGAGACACTTATAGAAAACTCTGACCAACAGTCTTCCAAATCTATACGGTTCATTAAAAAATGAACAATACACAAGGCATCATCCTATCAGCTGTGAGTTGAAAATACTTATAAAAATTATTTTAAATATATCTACCTACACAAAACTGTTGAAAAAGAAATTAGTTGAAAATTTTTAAGAAGGTAGCAATGACATCATAACATTATTTTATTTAAATATTCGTCGTTTTCTCAAGAACAATCTATTCCCGGAAAAAAGTTCAGCAAGGTTTCAATATACTTTTACCCACATAATTTACGTTGGCGAATTATGCATAAAAATGCCAATTGCTATTTTAACTCTGAATACCGAAAATCTGAGATGTTTTTAAATAGAAAAAAATTATAGGCTAAATTTTTTATCTAAAAACGTCTGAAGTGCAAAAAAAACTAAAATCCGTACGTTTAAAATGTTGTAACCTAATTATAAACCGATTTTTAAATATAGCAATTTGACATAACAATCATGTAAATATTCGTCATTACTGATAAGATTATCGTTCAACTGTTTTACAGATAGACACATATACATACATAAAAGAAATCCAATAATTTTTCATTATTAAATGTGAATTTAATAACAGCAGACTCACCAGTTGGAAGAAGTTTAAATCCACCCAAAAAATTTACGGTCGAATTCAAGCACTACTTAGAAAAATTATTCCTAAACTAAAATTTTAAACACTTTTTCACTATGGGCACTATTATTTGCTTTAATTTACATGCTTCAATTGTGCAACTTTCGAGTATTTTTTATCTCCGATAACTTAAAGGCTCGTCGGATAATGTCCGAACACCGCCATGTTTCTTCTATGTTTAAAAATAGTATATAAGGAATGTGTCTGTGGCGTACTTCTATTTTTTTAATCTCCTCGTTTGATTGCTAGAATCCATTTTGGTTCTTTTTGAATTATTTGCTTTCTTAGAAGCCATTAAGCTCAATAAAATGTTGATATGAAAATACACAACCATATAAATTATTGTGTATATTATTAATAGGTTTAAATTTGATATGATTTTCACTAAATCATCTATACATAAGAAATAAATTGAATTAATTCATATAATATTCTAGTGTTTGATTATAAGTTTTTCTGTTTCCCGTGTACAGATATCAATTAAATTTATTACATAAATATTATAATTCTCTTGGTTTTTCTGATTAAACGTAGACTAAAAATTTTCTTCCACTGGCTGGGGATGTCACGCTATTAGTAAAAAATCGAATATAAAACAGAAGAAGTATATTGTGGATGAATTTGTTTAAGTTTTTTACTTTTTTTATTTAAATAAAAACTTTTTAAAATAGACTTATTATGTGTTCTTATAGATATTTTTTATATTTCGCTTACATTGGAAAATCATTTCGGTATTGTGTACTCTATCTCAAATGTTTGCATATAACCTGTAATATTCATGTTTTAGAGGGTCTCAACGACAAATAAATAGAAATTTATCCAAAATTGATGATCCTTTATCCATCCAAGGAAGATTAGAGATGGGTTTAAAATTACTTAATCCAACAAATGAACCTATAGTAATCATGTCTTCCAGGTAACCAAGTTTTGCTTCGAATGAACGTGTCATTTTATTAATTTTTTATTCAATATTTTTACATAATATAGGACTGATGCCGGTGTTAACGCTTTTGGTAGTACATGTCACGTAGATTTAATTAGAAACAATGAAATAGGCTTTGACCCTCCAACAATAACATTATGTTTAAATAAATATTTTGAAAGAGAGGATGTTCCTATTCGTATCCTGAAGACATATAACGTACCGGAAACGTTTCATTGTCGTTACAATGCATTATCTAGAACATACTTGTACAGATTAATAATTGCTCCTGCAAATGCTGAAAATCTAAATATCCATTATCGTTATATCCCTATTGAAGAGTGGAGAAGATGTTTATTTTTCTGGTAAGATTTACAAATCGGTTTAGTCGTTTTCAAATAACAGTATTATTTTAGAAATGAATTAATTTAGGAATTTTTTTACGTTTACTTAATTAAACTAACCTCCTTGTTCCTAGTAATTTTTATTTTATTCCAAGTTTGCCATAATTCATTTGGAATGTTGCCAACATTACATGCTAAAGGTAGACTTATGCTCAGAATTCAAATATTTCTTATACTTTGCCTGTTTGTTTGAAAGTAGGCTGAGAAATAAAAGTGGTGTGAAAGTAACGTAATTTTTTTTTAAAGTTGAAAAAATAAACATTTTTAGCACTGACACTTTTGATATTGAAAAAATGAAAGAAGGAGCCAAATTATTTGAAGGTTATCATGACTTTAGAACTTTTATGGGAAAAAACAAACAACCGGGTTATAAATTGACTAGAAGAGAAGTAGAATATATAACAATTAAAAAAATTGAAAGGCCTGGTTATAGTTCCTACAGTTGGCCACCATTTACTGAAACAGAAAATTATTTATTTTTAGATGTGTACATGAAATCTAAAGGCTTTTTATATAGACAAGTAAGAAAATATACAATTTTTATTCTAAATATATTGAGGGGTGGGGCGCAAATTATATTTATATCATATATCTTTTTATTTTTACAACGATTTAAATATATATATTTCTAATATATAAATTCTCAATTGCCTGGTGCAGCTCCGTGAAAGCTGCGTTTATTTGTGCATGTGTAAACCCACCTTAACGAAACGTGACTAGTGTTGTGGTAACGTGTGAATAACAATTGGTAACATTGATTAATGACAAACTTCCTTTCGCTAGAAAGTTCTCTTGATGTGCGTTGTAGAAGAGTGGTAAAGTAATATTTTAACGTATAGTTTTTGATTGTTTACAAAGTCATCTAGTTATATTGTGCAGGACAAGTATCATATTCAGAATCAAGTAAATATTTTTTTATTATTTTTTAATGGCTGAATGTATTTTTATATATTTTTATTGAGAATTTATATGACACGTTGCTTAACCTACAAAGTGGCCGGTGGGCTTGGAGGGAAACAATATCAAAATGGCTTCGGATGAAGCCGTTTACAAGGTATGATATTATTTAGTACAAATGGTTTTTTTTTTATACAGGTTCGAAGGACAGTTGCTGCGCTGATCGCTTTGGCACGAGGTAAAATTGAAATTAGGGACATAAAATTTATGCTAGAGGTGCCGTCTCGTTATTCTTGGTATCCTCAGATAAAAATCTTGCCTGCTTACGGTCTGTATCTTTGTGAAGTTGAATACGGGAAGGACGATCTGGATACATTTAGGACCGAGCTGCCGTTAAGTACATAGATTTTAGTTTCAGGATGGTCGGATCTAGGGTTTACGTAGGTGGGCTGCCCTATGGTACAACAGAGCGGGACCTGGAGCGCTTCTTTCGAGGATATGGGCGTATGAGGGACGTTCTCATCAAAAACGGGTATGGCTTTGTTGAATTTGACGATTATAGAGATGCTGATGATGCTGTATATGAATTAAATGGTAAAAAACTTTTAGGGGAGCGAGTGACGGTTGAGAGGGCCAGAGGCACCCCCCGAGGTCGAGACCAATGGTCATCGGGTAGCAGCCGAAGCAGCAGAAATAATGATGACCACCGCTCCTCCTATAGTGACAAGTATGGACCCCCAACCCGCACCAACTACAGGTTGATTGTGGAAAACCTCTCGTCCCGGATCAGTTGGCAAGATCTGAAAGATTACATGCGTCAGGCTGGGGAAGTCACATATGCAGATGCTCACAAACAGCACCGTAATGAAGGTGTTGTTGAATTTGCTTCATATTCTGATATGAAAAATGCTATTGAAAAGCTTGATGATACTGAACTGAATGGTAGAAAACTCCGTTTAATTGAAGACAGAAAGACCAAGAGCAGACGTTCTGCTTCTTATAGCAGTCGTAGCAGATCCCGTAGCCGTTCAGCTAAACGTTCGAGGTCGCGTAGTCGTAGTTCTCGGTCAAAATCCAAGAGTAAGTCGAGGTCTAGATCACGCTCAGCAAGTGCTAAAGCAGACCGAGAAAAATCCAAATCTAGGTCTCGTTCAAGGTCCAATTCTCGTAAGAAGTCAGATCGTTCCAGGTCAAATTCTAGAAAGAAGTCCGCTGATCGTGACCATTCCCGCTCTAGATCCCACTCCAGGACACCAGACAAGCGCTCCCAATCCCGCGAGGCTTCCAAAGAAAGATCAGTTAGCAAGGAAAGAAGTAAATCCAGAAGTCGATCCGGATCACCCAATTAATATCGCTTCATATACAAGCTGCAACCTGGTTATAGTGTTTGCAATTTTATGAGTAGAATTTAATATACAAATTTTAATATGTAAGCTCTATATTAAGTCATTCAAATAGTAGATTTAAATTACAGTATAACAACTCATTATTTTGAATTTGTTGAGTGGAATAGTTGTACAGAGTGGTGTAACAATTGAAATTCTTAAGTAGGTACGTACATGAAAAATAATTCATTTTTGTAAAAATCTGTTTACTTTGAGAAATTAAATTTTGCTCTAATAAGTATGGTAGATTTTGTATAAGTTACCCCACTTTTTTCCATCTTCAGTTTTATTCTGTGAATAAATATTTTGAGTAATTTATTAGGGTTTTATTAAAATTTTAATTATATAAATATGAAATGTATAGAAATACGAAATTTTATCGAAAAATTCAATAGCAGCACTTGAAAAAAGACTTCAAAATTAAATATATAGGAAACAAGTTGGAAAATAGATTAGTTCTTGAAACTTCAAGGTAGTAAAATATCTTTCTTTAGATTGCTCCACTTTTCAAAAACTGTTCAACAACTTTTTTTGGTTTAATTTTTTTACCATTTTTCTAGATTATTTACATACATTATATTTAAAAAGTAATTAGAGTAAAATCAAATAGTTTAATTTGTTTTTCTATGGCAAATCAGAAAACATTATAAATGGTTTTAGATTATTTGAATTATGAAGAATCTGTTCAGAAAAAGTATGAAAGAGCTTCAATGATTTTTTAGATACAAATTCTCTTAATGTTCCAATTTCTGACTCTACAATAATAATTCAAATTACAAATAATATGGAAGGTTGTAACTTGAGAAAATAATTTTATAGGAATGATGAAAGGTAAAGAAATGCTTTAACCATGATGTATTCGTGTAGGATACATTTGCTGATGATTAAAAATTAATGAATAAGAGTAATGACAATGGAATTTGAATTTTATTTCATTGAATGACTTTTTGCCAACAATGGAAAATATTGTCTCCGTCTATTGCAACTCATTTCTCTGCTCTTACAATAACATTTGTTAACAAATCAGGTACTCAGTCTCATCGCCTGATTCCCAATATGATGAGTCTGCGGTAGTCGAGATGTTGATGTGACTGGACTTTCTTTACGGAAAATATACTTTAGGTTTGACACTTATTATATTGTTCTTCTTATTGTTTCCCTCGGGTGGATATTTCTTTTTTTTTTAATCATTTTCATTTTTTCATATCTTTAATGATAGTATCTGTTATCTCATAATCCAAAATAGAATGTTGATATTGGAGAGGTATTCTCACTACTATTGAGATATTTCATAGTGAGTTTTGTAAAAAAATTACTTATTTTGAAATAACCAGATTGGCATTAGCAACAATAAAATTATAGGGGTAAACCAATTTTTTTTAAATTTGAATACCACTTATATTAAATATTTCATGTTTATTTAAGGTATGTTAATAATTTTAATATAATTCAGAATTCATGGGTTCTACAAATATGGTTCTTACTTATTCAGTTCATTTTATATCTCAAGTAAAATTTTCTGGATTTGATTTATAAGCAAGTGGCAGTTGTAGATTTAATTTTTATTTCTTATACAGGGTGTCCCACGACGAGTTAAAACTATCTGTACAAAGCAAAATACTTAGTAAAATCATGAAAATGTCTATTTTGGGTTTTCGGATATGATCTTTTTAACTAAAATATTTTCAAAGATTGCCGACTTCCGGTTCTACTGTAACTTTATTATTTTAAATAGAACACACTGTATATTATTACATTTTTGAAATCTACGTAAAATTTTAGTATACATTTGTTCGAGAATTGCATACTGTTCTGTTCGGTTGTTTTTATCAGGGTCAGACGTATTTGAATCTATGTTGAAAAAAATTTCATTTTATACGGGGTGTGTATAAAATTTAGACCACACCTGCATCTCTAAAAATTCACAAAAAACCTTTAATATCTGGATAACGGTAAGGTTTAGGTATAGTTAACATAAATTTGCTGAATGTATCAAAATATAAAAAACTGGGTGGTTCTATATAAAAAATGAAGAAATTTGATATTTATGAAGTTAAACTTTGGAACACTTTATATACACCCCGTATAAAATGAAAAACTTTTCAACATACGTCTGACCTTGCTAAAAGCAACCGAACAGAAACCATTTTCATACCTTTAAGTGTATCCTCGTGAAAAATAATTTATAAGGATATGCAATGGTCAATTTTTTTACAAAAAAAAATAAAACTCAAAAAGTATGCATTTTTCGAAAAAAGTTCGTAGGTAAAATTATACAAAAATTTTACGTAGATTTCAAAAATGTATTAATATACAGGGTGTTCCATTTAAAATTACAGTCGATTTCCGGTAGAACCTTTCAATATCTTTTAGTTATTATATATAATTTAAAAAAATCGTATTCGAAAACCCAAACGTAGTAATGTTCATGATCAAGTATTTTGCCATATTTTGAAAAAATACCAGAATGGTATAAGTTTGTTCCAATTGGTTCTTGTGTGCCAAGCTCATTAGCGTCGAGCCCATGAGTTTCGTGTAAACAGTGTAATTAATTGGGAAGCTTAAAATGTCGTTTTCCAAATTATGACTGTTTCATCTCATAATTCATGTTTAGTTTAACAGTGGACACTAAAGTGGTTTGGTTTGTTATAAACGAAATTTCTATTTGTTTAATGTGAAACACCAAGGTAGGTGTTTCAGTAGTGGAAATTCTTCAATAGTGTTCAAGTAAATACATTCAAAATCAATCAAGTATTTCTAGTAAACGTATTAAGATAAGTATCGGTGTTTGGAAGTATTCTTTAGGTTTTTTAACGACAAAAAATTTTAATTTTCATGTGAAATTTTCCTTCTTTTGATACCTTTTTAAGAAATCTTTTGACTTCTTCAAAGTCATTTAACAAATAAGTAACATTTTTTAGTTTTACATATTTTATTTTTTTAATGTATTTCATTTTGTAGTAAATCGTTCAATAAAAACAAAATTTATTTTTTTGTGTATATGTACGTATAACTCCTGTTGATCTGAGTGATATCGAGTGGTTTGAATATTAAACTACTCTGGGTAATTAATTTCTTTGTTGCCCGCTATATATATATATATATATATATATATATATATATATATATACATATATATATATATATATATATATATATATACTTCAAAGAAGTTTTCTTGATCTAAATTTGCAAAGTAATTTTTCAAAAGATTTCCATAGAATTCCAAAATAAAAATTTTATAACATTCTATATTTTAATACAACTTAGTTATTTTAATAAAGGGATGCTGCTAAAAACACTATCTAGATATCAGTAAACAGTATCTAGATATCTTGTCACTATTATAGTATTTGTGCAGTAGCAGTTTGAAACGAAAGGTGTTTTTTTCTCGGGCTAAAAACCATGTGTGATGAAAAACAGGAGTAGCGTACCAATCTCAACTTTCTCGTTACATTGAAAAAAAACTCCGACTAAGTGCAATAAATTGTTGCAAGAGGCCTATGGGGACAATTCTCTATCTCTAATGCGTGTTTTTAGCGATGTAAGCGTTTTAGTAAAGGCCGAGAGAGCAAATCAAAATTCAAGTCAATTTGGATCAACATTAACGGTATCGTGATGACTGAATGGGTTCCAGAGAGTCAGACTATCAACCAAACTTACTATTTGTCAGTTTTGGCAACAGTGCGAGAACGAGTTCGTAAAAAACGGCCAGATTTGTGGACAGAACAACGCACCTGCCCGTAACGCGCTGTCTGTGAAGCTGTATTTGGCCAGTAAGCGCACTCCAGTGCTCGAACACCCGCCGTACACACCAGATTTGGTGCCGTGTGACTTTTTTTTGTTTCCGAAGATGAAATCTGCTTTGGAAGGGACCCGTTTGAACGATGGAAGCGGTAAAGCAAGAAAGATCTAAAGACAATCACCAAAGAAGACTTTCAACACTGCTTCGATCAATGGAAAGTGTGTGGGGAGGGGAGTATATTCAACGGGAGCATGCGAATGTAGATATGTATAATTTTCATAATAAAACCATTTTTCCTAACCAGTCTCGTTATTTAATAACCAGACCTCGTACATATATTGGGAGAAAGTGAATACAGTAAAAGCTCTTTAATCGCGGATTACATAAATATACCGCAAATACAGAAACCGTGAATACGGAATGGTAATTTATGTGGGATACGTTCCTAGGTGATAATATGAAAAAAAAACAAAAAAATCAGTTTAAAGTTTTTAAACATTTTGATCAATTATCTTAAGTCTTAGGTAATGGTTTGAAAAATATTGTAATTTTCTCTTAATTGGCTGTTTTTAAAGGCAATTTAAATTCAGACTGATACGCAGCAGTCGCATTAGCAATTTGCCTTTGCAATTCAAAAAATTCCTGTTACTTGATTCTATCTGTTCGAACCCATCTCGTACTATTCTATTCGAGATTTCGGTTGCGTTTGCAGTCAAAGTTTCATTTTACCCATATTGTTCGTCATTTTCTGCAGTCGGAGTAGGCCACAGTTTTTTCCAACATGACTTCAATGTGTGTGGTCCCAGTTATTCTTCTTTTCTGTTTACGATGCATCTTGCTATGTCAAATTTCTTCCAGCACCCTATAACATTCATTTCAGGATTACAATCCATTTTATCCAATATGATTTCGAAGATTCGTCTAATGCAATAGATCTTAAACCCTGGATTATTCCTTGATGTATAGTTTGAGCAAAAGCGTCGTGTTTGGAGGTCAAAATGTCATTTTTATATTTGGATACACAGGAGTTTCAAGTTCGTGAGGATGACCTAGTACATTGTCCAAAACTAGAAGTGCAAAGTCTAAATTTTGTTTTTTAAATAAGTTTCAACTTCAGGAAAAAAATTCCGGAACTAGTCATAAAAAATAGCGCATGTAACCCATGTTTTCTTATTTTCTTATTAGTGCGCCTAAATACTGGCAGGTTATCCTTGTTTTGATTTTTTAAAGCCCGATATAAATGTAGTTAATTCGACGCGAAATATTTTCATCCAATGCAGGTATTTTTTCAATTTCTTTAGTAGCTTCTTGGCTAATCATTTTTGCTTACAGGTAAAACTAAAGTTTTAGCAAGAGAGTGCGGCTTTTTTGCTTTAACTAAAATGTTGGCGATTACGTAGCTTGCTTTTTGTGCTTTGTCTGAGGTTTCGAAAGACAAACTCATGAAATTTACCTGCTTCTTCTATTGGTCCTTCAAATGTTTGCCTTTTTAGGCTACTGATGGATGTTTATTGGTTAAATGTCGTATTAGTTTACTTGCAACAATCGACAAGAATCGTGCAATATGTAAAACTGTAACTTTTGTAGCTTTCCTCATATTTTCGATGAATAGGATTAAACGATCTGTAAAGCAGATGCATCAGAAAATGGCAGCAGTGTAACTCTATCCTTTGCTGCCTTAAATCCAAGAACAGACTTTTCTCTTTTAGAAATGAATGTTTTGTTTGACACTCTCTTCCAAACCAGTGCATTAAATACTTTCTCAGGTTTGTATTCTCCATCAGCAACCAGGTTTCCAAATCCTTCTGGATATCGTTTTGCTGCAGCAGTGTCTGCTGATGCTGCTTCTCAAACGATTTCAATGTTATGCATTGATTGTCTCATCTTAAATTTATTGAACCAACCCTCCGATGCTTGAAAGCCTCCATGTGTACATTCACCACTACAACTACCATCAGGTTCTTTAAAATGAGCGTAAAGACGCTTTATCTTCTTCCGGACCATTGGACCACTTAGGGGCACCCATTTTTGGTTGCAGTCTTCGATCCATAACGACAACTCCATTTTTTCTATTGCTGGATCACAAACAATTTTCGCTGACAGTTGAAGTTGAAGCTACAAACGACCTTATTTTATCCTCGAATTTTTTCATCGATCGTACAGTTGATTCGTGGACATTTAATGAGCGTGATATGGATGCAAATGACTGTCCAAGGTGTAAACGATCAACCATTTCTATTTCCACTACCACTACAGCGGTACAGACGTGTTACTCGATCACAATTTTTGTAACAAATGTGCAAGATAAAACAATGAAACATGCAAATCGGCTTTATCATAGAACGGAGCAGCAGGATTAAAAATTTACTTTACTTATGTCAGTGTTCGGCGATATCATTTGACAACATACTTTAGGCAAAGTTGCAATAAGATCAATTTTACTTTTTTTATTAGTCCATTTGACGGTATTTACAAATGATTTTGGTATATTTATAAGCGCGAATATAGGAATGGGATCATATTTTTTGTAATTCGCGAATGAAGGAAGCGCGAACAAGGAGCTTTTCCTATACTTCTATCCAATATTTAAAGGAAATTTTCATTTCTTGCTTTACTTATTACATACTAAATTCAAATTATACGAGCAACTTAATATGTGACACTCCTTTACTTCGGATTTTCTGTCAAGCAACGATAGAAATTTGAACAAAAGGAAACTAGTACATTTCTGTTTAAAATGTGGAAACCTAAGTCATATTCTTTTTATCAGATAATTTACGAGTTTTTTAATTTTCTCGTAGTTGTAAATTTTTGTGATATTCATCATTCAATTAGTTCGTTGCTTTCACATTTGGTTTAATTTCATTTGAAGATTTTATTGATTCGAAATGACGTCTCCACGCAATGGTTTAAAGCAGTGTTTCGCAACCTGTGGTCCGTGGTCCCTTGGGGGTCCGCGGTGTCATCTCTAGATCATACATAAATGGTAATTTACGCTTACTTAGCACGGCGAACGTACAAGATCGCCGCATATTGAATACAGCCCACGCCCACGATTTGTACCCAAATCCCCATTAGCCAGCAACTTCTTCTCAATCTGGAGTCTGAATCTGAGAATGACAAAAGATTTATTATGTTGCAACAACCAACAAAAAAAAAAGAAAAAAAAGTAAAAAAAATGAGTATTTGCGAAAAAGAGTGAGCTACGGAGAGTTCAAGTTATCTGGTGAAATTCCAGATAATATGTTCAAGGAGGCGTTTCGGTTAAACAGAAGACAGTTTAGTGAGGCTTATAAATTAATTGAAAATTACTGGTCAAGAGTGCAACGCAAAAAATTGGGAGTGAAGAAAAATTAGCAGTGTGTTTGAGGTAAGATTAAAAAAAATAATATTTATAAGAAAAGACATTTTTTTTGAAAAATATTTATTCAGTGAATTTATAAATGCTATCATAACTCAAAAAATGTTCTTGAGGAATCGTCTTCATGTCCTGAGCAGTTTCTCTAGAAATGTTGAAATGTTGAGCTTGATGAAGAGAAAAATTCAAGAAATTCTTATGTGCAGAGAACAAGAAAGTGCAGTATAGGCTGGAGGGTTGATGAAATTGGCTGTCTGTTACTCTGAGGATTCTGCTCAACTACACATTTTTCTGTATTTTCATCCTCAGCTTTATCTTCGGCATCAGACACTGCTTGAAACTATGGAGAGAACCGTGTCGAATATTGTATCTGAAGAATGTGCAGCTCTATGGCGACGTTTACAATCCATCTACATGCCTGAACCAACAGTGGATTCTTGGAAAAACAATGCTTTGGATTATGAAAGAAAATGGCAGTTTTATAACTGTTTAGATGCTGTCGATGGCGAACATATCGCCATTCTAGTGGGTCTTCTTTCTATAACAACAAAACAATACTTTTCCATTGTTTTGATTGCAACTGCAGATGCAAATTACCGTTTTACAACCGTAAATGTTGGTTCTAAGGGTAGATTTATTGATGAAATATTTTCACATTAGGTAAAATTCTAAATAGGAGGTCTTTACAATTGCCTGAGCCAAAACCGCTACCTGGGCAAAATACGGAAACACCGTTTGTCTTTATCGGCGATGAAGCGTTTCTTCTAATGCCACATTTAATGCGTCCGAACCATAAGGCGTAAAGACGTACCATTGAGCTTAAATGAAAGATATTTAAATTGCATAACTTCTATTCCCATAACTTCCATCAAATAATACGTATTTTCCCTGATTTTTAGGTCCAAAGTTGACCAAAAGTTGAAATTTCACTTTTTTGGAAAAAATTAGCAATTTTTGAAAGGCTGTATCTCAGAAACTATAAGAACTACAGAGCTACACTTAGTCTCGTTTTGTAGCAAATTTTATCTAGTTTAAATAATTATTGAATAGCAATTTACAACAAACGCATCGTTTTAAAGTTATAGCGAGAAATCCAGCATAACGGCAAAAATTTTGAGGTTTTTGGAGTACTACGCAAGAAGCACAAGGTTTTCATTCCTGAAAAATTGGATTTAGACTTCCTTAATAGTTCCAAACAACATATCCAAAAATCAGAACTAGCCGTTCACTTGCGATTTTAATGTACAATTTGACTGCGTATTTTTCAGCGGCTGCCTCTCGGAATATAAACTTATTTCTTGAACTTGAGTGTTATGACAGTTCAAAATACTGCTTTCGTGTTATTTGCCGTTCCACTTCCTCATATTTTTTCAGTGTTTTCATCTCCAACGGTTATGTGAGCTTCTAAAGGGTTCACTTGTTAATTCTCATACTTTAGTTGGGCTCGGGACATTGGGCTTTATTAAGTACTGTAGCAATAACTTTATTTGTATTATTGTTTCATGTATCGAGAATACTGAAAAAATTATTTATTCATGCAAAAATTATAAATCCAGAAATGATACAATACACAATTCAAACTCAATTTTAGTCAAAAGTTACATATAAAATATTGTAAGAGTAACATTATAACAAATTTAGGTTTATCACAAGGTCCAAGGTTATCATATACATAGATAACGGTGATACGAGATAAAGCTATGAAATAAATAAATCTGTAGATTTCATAAAACTGAACTTTGTACCCTGAAGTTGAAATAACAAATATTGTAATTTTTATTTATCTGTATTTAATTGAAATTTTTGTGATAATATACTAATAACTTTAAAAATCAAAATATTAACAACTCAACATATAATCTGTCTTCAGCTCGAAATTTCTAGAAACATTAGTGATCTTTTAGACTGCACATACTTACTGTTAACATTACACCAATACACAATAAGATCCTTACATTTTTTTATACCTTAACTACGTTTAGTATATCGTTCTTTATCACACACTATTTTAAAAATGTTTCAAACCGGTATATTAGTTCATAATAAAATGAATAAATTTAAATACCTAACCGACGCGCTAAAACGCGTCGCATGACTGAGTGCGACGTAGAAAGTAAGTAAACAGACTTAAGTGAGGTGCATTGTACCAGAATACAAACACTAGCATAAAAACACCAAATAAAGTTTTCCTGCAAGTCCTTCGAGAGAAAAAGCGACGAAATCAATAGTTTCAAGCTATAAGAAGGGATTATGCGATATAAGACCATTTCAATGTAAGTTTTATCTGTTGGTATTTAAAAAATGTTAACTTATTGTAATTTTTTATTGTAGATTGAAACAAATTTGGAAAATTATATGATGTGGAAACGAACACAATGCAAAAAATGCTGTTCCAATCAAATTTGATTGCCAGAAAGATCGGAAAAGGGCATTTCGTGAAACACCTCGTCCGTTGGTAATAAAACGTCAAAAAACATGGAAAGCTATCATCTTTATGACTACATTTTAAAAAAGTTCAAGCAAAGAAATGTGTTAATGACGTTACTATAAGAAAGTCTTATAAGTAGTATTTATATATCTACTTTTATTCCACCTATTTCAGCCGAAGTGAATAATTGTTTATTAGCAAAGAACTTAGCATCTATTTTAGGTGGATTGTCCGATTTTGCTTCGATAAATCCTATTTCGGCCATTATTTCAATTAGAATAATTTTTGAACCTCCTAGAAAAACACAAATCGCACTAAATAACCAATGCCCTCCACTCACAACAACAGAATGGTGTTTAAAAAGCGACACGCGGCGACCACGTTTCACTTTTTACTTACTTTCTACGTCACAACCGCAGTAAACAATAGAAACATGTTTTCTGTCACGTTTTATTCAAATTATCATCAATTTATATTTGCGATTTATAATATTTTAAGTTAATAGAATTCAACTTAATTGGATACATAAGAAGAGATAAATTTTTAATGTTTAATATGTTAAATAACAAATTACCGACCACTGCAAGGACCCTATCGCACTGTATATGTAACTTGAGTACGAATTGTTCATCTCGTAGATTATAATCTGTTTTTTCTTCTAAGAAAATTTTTACCTTCTTTCGTAGTTCCACTAATCATGTTAGCACTTAGCCACTGTGCAGACTACACATTTCTTCACAGTTTTTGAAACAAACGCACTTCTAAGGGTCTTGTTTTAATACAATTACAAATTCTTATGCTTTTGAAATTAGTGCTTCTCGGTGAAACCTCCAAAGACTTTCCTCAAGAAAAATCATATGATTTTAGAAAATAATGGATTTAGATCAATATTACAAAACAAAACAAAATAACCACTGAAAGCATATGTCAATATTTTTAAATAATGCTTCAAGGTATTATTGCTTGAATTCAGCATTCAAACTTTATTTTTTAAGATAAACTTGAAATAGAATTTAATTTTAACATGTTTATTCAACTAAAAAGTTCTTTTCAACGGAAAAAATATATAGAAAGTAATTCGGAAAATGAAAGATGAAAGACACCTTCACCGAGCTTATAATAAAATAAAACTAATTTTATAATAAATTTGGTATGTTAGAAAATATATTAAAAGTGGGTTTGATAAAAAAATCCTGGACAGAATATATTTATTCATTTTTCAACAAATGATTTTTCATTAAATGTTGCAACAACAAAATATTTTTCCTACGACCACTGATGAAAATGATATATTGCACACTCATTTTTACCTGAGAAAGTAGCTTATTTCACACATGTACTAAAAAATAATAAAACATATATGTATTGAAATGCTTCTTTTTCTTATTTTATATATGGTCTCGAGCGATAGAGGGATTGCGCGAATACAATATGAATCTGGCTGGGTACCGAAAGGCAAACAGCCAAATTTAAGAAGACTGAAGAAATAAATAATATGATTTTTTGTGGTTATATCAGTGTTTAGAATAAAAATTGAAAGTTTGTTGTGATTTGTGTTCAAATACATACTAGTAGTTGAATGAATCTCCATAGCGAAGGAAAACATTCTTCATGACTGTCTTGATTTTACTAACAGGTTTATATACCTTTTAACATATGTGTTGAAATACTTTTCAACACATTTGTGATATTGTTTAATTGACTTTCTTATTTAAAAAATACGTTTTTTTAAGAATTTTCTACGTGGTCTCTTTGAAAAGTGTATCACTTTCCAAACTCATTATGTAATACACTATTCCTGACTTCTATCTATTCCTGTGACACACCACCAAATATTTTACTATCGCCGCAGAAGATATTTTGATTTTACTTTAACGTAAATCGGTTAAGTCTAATTACAAATTATAACATAACCTCTTAAAGCTTTCGCTTTCTTTTTTCTTTCTGCCATTCGTTATTGTTTATATCAACGTTCAAAACGCCTCGCAACCCAATCCACTTGGGTTTACGACTATAACGCTCTGGAGTAAGTGGAACGGGAACGTGATTGTCGTGAGATATTCGTTGGTTAAAGTTTGGTAGGATAAGGATGATTTTTGTAAGGAATGTGGTTTGTTGGAATAGGCCCTGATATAGGAATAGCTCCTCTGCAGAGTTGGTTGGGTTGTCGTGGTTGCGTGGGATTGTGCTTGCCTAACTATTTCTGAAGGGAGATTTTGGCCAGAATAAAACGAAAATGAAGCTTTTAAGCAAAAACGGCTCTTCTCGGTTTATTTTTTTTATTTTTGAAGAAATTTTTTGGTTTCTAGAAAATTTTGTATTTTTTTGTTTATTTTTAATTTAAAAGGGTACAGCTGCGGTTGCATTATTCCCTAACGTCGGCCATTTAACTAGAGAACCGGTTCACCAGGTTGCAAGGAAATCGCAGAAAACCTGCAACGCCCACTATCGACAAAGAGTGTGTAGGGTGGGTGTGGGGGGGTCGGAGTTTATCTGATTGTTATGGGGGAATTATCGAGAAAGTAGATTTCAGGTCATCGTACGCTGTGGCTAGCAGTCGAAGGGGCTGATAAAGGAGTTTTTTCTTGGGTTTTGAGCCGAGTGGCCGCATATTGTTGACCCAGGAAAACAGAATGGTTTCTTTTGCAGCGGAATTAGTTTATTCGATGGTACGAATCACATAGCGGGCTTGGAGGTCATTTAGGCGGCTTGGAACGGGGGTTATGTCGGTATTGACATAAACGGTGTGATAAAGGGCTGAAGACGTTTTCCCTATATTCGAGAATGGGGCGGATGAACGTTTTATACGTTTGAGGTAGGGTGAGGGGGTGGGTTCGTCCGAAATTTCCTCTAAGCGCCTTGATGAGACAGACTCATTTCCGTACTGAGAGTGTGAGTGAATTTCACACCCAAATAGACGGCTTCTCTGCGTATATCGGGCCTATCTCCCCAAAGCCTTAAGTGGAAGTTTTGGGGTTGATGTTTGCGCACGTAATTCAGATGTGAGAAGAGTTTTTTGGGAATTGACGTGAGAGCTTAGTGGAATGCACCATATATAAGTGTATGTGTAGCAAAACTCGAAGCTTATTGGCTGTTTTCAAAAAATCAAATGAGCGACTCTTTACTTTTAATAAAATGGGAACGTTTATGAATGGTTTTAGTTCATAATTGATTAATTCGAGATTTTTAAGCATGAAAATTTCAATATGACTAGTTTGGTAGACGCGGGAGCCTCCACCTTCTATCAACGTGTTCGCAATAAATAATATCTTGAAGGAAATTAGCCGACCATAACAGGGCGGATTATACGTCAGCTGGCTGCTCGAATAGGAAAATAAAATTTATATTTTCAATGATTTCCTCTCAACTTAAAATTAATCTGGTGATAGTTTATATGTTACTCTGAATGAAAATTAATATCAGCTTGCTGTATCTCAGTGGAAAGTTCGTCAGTTGGTAACTTGAAATGTATAACGTAGCAGCTTCTATCACCTACTGAATCTTATCAGCTGACGACTTTTCCCTTGATTTAGAGTTAACTGATTTTTTTTTATTATTTACTAGAGTATATTACTTATTCTCTTATACATTTTCACTCGGAAGGGAATCATTTTGCTCTAGTTGTTTGGCAGTATACTTGATTTGAGTATGTTGATAATAAATATGATGTTTAATAATGAAGGAAATATAGGTATAACTAAAGTAATTAATCAATAATTTATGAACTAATGAATTCTTATTTTATTATAATGAATACAAATAATAATAAGAATTATTCTCGCTTTGGCTTGAGTCGCTTTCAATTCTCTCGAATTCACTGTCAGTTTCGCTGTCAGAGGAATTATATGCGATCATCATTATCATCTGTTAAAAGATAAAAAAATTATGAATACGCGTGTCTAGTAAAATATGATCAATATGAGAAAAGAATTGATACCTTTTTCAGGATGAATGTTTATCTCCTCAATCGACTTTGGTAACTGAGTCCCAGAAAACTAATGAAATTCAAATCGATTTTCTTCCCAACCAAAATCTGAAGGTTTTTCAGTTGTAAGAACTTTAAGGTGTGCGTGAGACCAAATTTTGGCAATGTAAGACGCCCTTAAATATTGGTTATAAAGTTTTGATTGACATGAGGGTAGCGAAGAACCGTCAATACCTTGTTTGGGCAACTTGAATTCATATGTATTGTCCAAAACTTATAAATTTTTTGGGACATCTTTTTCAACCGATTGAAGTTATACATTTGGCAAGTAAACTCTTGAATTTTGGCAAATAAATCTTCCCTGTTCATCGATGGCTCTGATATTTGAACAAAACACTCGGTAAAAGCTTCAGATTTTGACATGATGGCAAATGGGCGCTTTTTGCCTTTTCTAAAAAATGCAGGGTTGAAATCACATCCTGTAAATGCATGGAATGCCGGAAGTGCAGCATTTAAACTCGGTCCTAAAGTTTTGTAAAGTTGAGTAACATTTATGAATCTAATATGTTTTCCAACGCCAACTTCCATAAAAACGTTAACATCGTTTGAAACATGAACCACATTAGCTAACATTATAACTAATACATCTGTGTCAGAACAACGCGTTAAGTTTCCTTGAAAATCGATTTGGCAAGCGTGAAAAATCATTTTTGTGTTCGCTTCTTCATGAGCTGGACACGAAAATTCATTCTATACAGTTTCTAAAACTTTTCCATCAGTGACCATGTATCTATAACAAACGTCCGCATTCACAAAAATAGTTTTGTTGCTCATATATGGTGCCATATAATCCTGCTACCAATTTTCAATAATGAACTGAATAAGAGCTGCCTTGAAATTAATATTTTTCAGCTCAATTGAAAATTCTTTTCGTACTTGATCAGGACCATCGATACGGAAGTTAGATTGCTCCATACCTCGAAGTTTGTGCTCGGTATCTTTGATCGATGGAAATATATATCGATCAAAAGCAATAATGATTATCTTAGCCCTGTTTGCACAAGTTATTTGTAAAAGTTTTTTTGCCTTTATTGCCTTCTTTCTCAATATTGGGTAAGAATTTCTCAATATGTTTGGGTGCTGCTTCATCAGTGGAAATATTGTATAAAAATTGTTTATCCAAACTCTCATCAAACGGGTTGATATTACGATTAATACCGTCAATGAATCTTTACAGATGCTAGAACTAGAGAAAAGTGATTTTCTCCCGAGTGTCTCAAGTTACCAGTTGACGAACTTTCTTCTGAGATACAGCAAACTGACATTAATTTTCATTCACAGTAACATATAAACTATCACCAGATTAATTTTAAGTTGACAGGAAATCATTGAAAATATTAATTATTTCTTCATATTCGAGCAGCCAGCTGACGTATAATCCGCCCTGTTATGGTCGGCTAATTTTATTTTTCCTTCAAGATATTAGATAAACTATTATTGGAAAAAATTTTAGAATGGGAGGAAATGACCAAAAAAAATTTGTCTCTGGCTCCCGGACTGCATAAGGCATTTTTAAATTGATTGGTGTTTTGAGTGATCCTTGGGTATTTTACAATCTAATGTGTTCTAGAATTGTTGAATGTAGTTTGTCAATCGAATCTTGAGATTAGGGATGTTCCGGACAAGAGAAATGAATTTTAATTTTATGCAAATTCAAAAGTTCTAGAATTACAGAATTTTTTAATTCAGTTCATTTGTCTGTGAATATTTGTTCGGGAATGCCATGGTGAGAGAAAAAGTTTATAAGGTTATTAACGATTTCGGTGCTAGATAAATTGTTTAACGGGTATGCTTGAGCATATTTTGAAAATGTGTCAATAATTGTGAGAAATTTATTTCCTTCGAGAGCAAACGTATCTAAGTATAAATATTGAAATGATATTGTTGCTGTTGGGACTTGATTCATTTTGATTGCTACGAGGTTCCTTTCATATTTGCTTTGTTGGCAAATATCGCATTTATTTATGTAAGTTTGTATAGAATTTTCCATTTAAGGTCAGAAGTATCTGTCCTTGAGTCGCATGATGGTCTCATGTTGGTATCGTCCATCCCTCTGTAGGATAACTTAATTCACAACTATCTGTTAACATAAAATATAAATAAAGTGATTTCAAATAATTTGACTACTGTTCTCGTTGGATGTTAAGGATTTATATGACAATCTATGCAAGTTTCTGCTCTCTTAAATACTAATTCTATTGTATATAAAAGTATAATTAATTATATTCATGGTCCTCACGTCACATCAATAAAATAAGTAATTTGATAAGTTAATGGAACTTCAAGTGTCTAAGGCACATGTGGAACCGCTTGTGAAGACATTGAGAACGGTCAGTATACAATAAATCTTACAATACAAAACGAATACAATAATAAGTAGGTAAATTTATGATTCTTCAGTCACAGTAATATTAGACAGAAATTAGATAAATGGAGCATAAAATAACTTGTATAACTTAATATATAGTTAACAGATCTTAAATGGTTCCCATCAGGAGAGGTGAGATAATTCATTGTTCTTTCTATGTCAAAATCCAATAATTGTTTATCATATGATTCCAAGACTCGTCGACGCAGAGTCTTTTGCTTATTACGGATTCAAAATATGAAAGTGGCCATTTAGTCACTTTCTGTTTTATCAGGCAGTATAGTACAGATCTGCTAGTTCAAATCTCTCTTTTTTTCTAAATAATTTAGTCAATTAAATTATACTCATAATTAGGTTCATTCAAATTCAATCAAAACATTTTAAAATACCCCGGAAATGAGGATATACCTACATTTATAACGTTAATGAACGAATTATAATGGTCGAAATTGATTTTAATCCAATGTCTTTTCAATATAGTTCTAGTTTATTCGTAATTATAACATATTAAGTATAAAGGAAAAATAACTTTTAAAGTAATCGTTTGATACATCTTCACGGCTGCAGAAAATCATTTCTTGCCACCTAAAAAGAAAAAATATTAATCTTTTTGATATGCAGGCTATTCTTGTAGTCTTTACATCGTGGGGTTGACGAGTCATGCGGGCTGCATTTTTTGCCCCTGTAACGCTAGCGCCATATAGCGGTCAGATACGACAACTGAGTGTCGGCCATATCGTTGATGCGTTTTTCATAAACAAACCAGGGTGATCATAATACCGTACCTTCTTCTTTCAATTCTTTTAAAAAATTACTGAACAGATAAATACCTTGTCAGACTGAAAATTGAGTCGTGGGCGCGTGAAATTTCTATCAACAATCCGACCACTCACATATTATATTAACTGACCTATTAACATTAGACCAAATTTCATTTTTTAGTCTTTTCAAAAGCCTAGATTGATGGAAAAAAATGTGAAGGATAGTACCAAAGACTAATTACCCATATTGCTTCATTTACATCTACTCTACACGGATCATCAATCCATATTTCCGATGAAAACGTTCAACATAATATAATAGAGAAAATTTTACGTTTTTCGCATAGAAAATAATGAGACGCCGTAAAAGACTGGAAATATCGAAATGTCAAAGATGATCTGTGACCCTGAATTCATTAGTTTGATATCTAAATATCTAAAAAACATCTCAATTACTCCTAGGGACGTAAGACATAAATTTTAACAGGAAAATTGGAATAAAGTGGAAAGAAAAAAACACTATTCAGTATATTGTTCCATAGAAAGGAAAGACACAGGGACACGCATAAAATGATTTAGGAGAATTGAAAGCAATGAAAGTGAGAAGAAAAGATATTCGGACATTAAGACAAAATGTGCTAAGAGTTAATTCCTGATTCCAGAAGAATAAGAACACTATGATGCCGCAAGCACAACAAGTGGAATACAAACCTTACTAAGCACTTTCACACGAGGAGGAAATACAAGGTTAGAACTAAGGAAATTTTGATCTTCTAAATTCTTTTAATTCTTCATAGCATCTTTGGTCGTAAAATTCGTGCGGAAAACTAGGTACTACAGTCTGTCAAATTCGGCCACGCGTGGCCACTGGTCATTATCTTCTTCCGTATCTTCGTACCGCAACTCAAAGGGGTCACAACCATACTCCTGATCTTTCTTCTGATAGCGCTTACGGTCATGATGAGTCAATTTCTCACTATATTCCGTAGAGTCATACGTAATCAAACAATAATCACTAGCAATGTTCCGGTATGTCTTCTCTCCTTGAAACACATCTACAAAATGGCCGCCCCTAGTTGCCATGAGTGCTCAGTAGATGGCGCTAGCGTCTCGTCGCCCTGCCGGAACACCCGAAAGATATATGACGATATTCTATTGGATGCTGATGAAGAACGGATATCTGGATATAATATTGATATCTAAGTTAAAAGTTTGTGATATGATTTTAAAAATCTATGGGGCCTTAATCTATCTACTCCTTGTGTCGATGTGTTATGAGTTTTAAAGAACTCAATTTGCTTACTACCTAATATCAAAAGACTGTTTTAATTAGGATAGTCTTGATCTGCTTACTCTTTGGTGCGAATTTGAGTATACCGGGTTTCAATGTGTCATGTTAGAATGAAGCGGAATTTGAGTTTCCACTGTCGTTTATATTTGATAAGAGTCGTATATTGTCTATTTTAACCAAAATCTATAGAATGGCTGAGATGTTGAGTTAATGTGGAAAAGGTGTTTTTGATAAAAGTGAATGATGGTATAGTCGAAAATTTATTTTCTTATTTCCCTGATGTAGAAGTGGAAACAATAATAACAATGGATTTTATAAGCACCGTTGTTTCTTTGAGAGTTCTGTCCTTCGTTGATCTAACTAATTGGTATAGTTTCTGGTTATAAAAACGACTTTTTTGACGGTTTTGAATATTGGGTTAATTCAATCAGTTTCACCTCTAATGTAAGGAGAAAACTTTTGCGACGAAGAACTTGATTAATAATTTGGAGCTCGAAATGTCTGCTGCGTGGATTTGTTAACCAGATAGAGCGCGATCTCACTGTTTTTACCACTGAATTAAGTTGGAAAAGGAGATGATGTGATTTTGTGATTAGGTAATAATTTGTTAGTAGGTTTTCTGCATATAGTATATGGAATACCTTGTTTAATGTTGTAGGTCATTTGTATGTCTAGAAACGGAAATTATTCTGTATCTGTGTCTTCATCTTCATCGTAAATATATACATAGAATACACAGAAAATTTCTACCATAAATTTAAAGTGTCATCAATATATCATAACCAACAGATATTTTGGGCTCAATGGAAGAGTTCATTTTAAACTCTTGCATATTGGCAATAAGTGGGTAGAGTGGAAACCCCATTGGGACGTGACCGACAGAAATTTTGGTCTCGATGGAAGAGTTCATTTCAAAACCTTGCATATTGGCAATAACTCGCTAGAGTGGGACACTTTTCATTAGGCAATAAAATAATGGCAATATGCAGAGTGTATTGGACATAATACGTTTTATAAGAAATTGTGTTTTTTCTACAAAACTGAGAGTAGTATATGAAAGCTGTTGTCTTAATTGTGAGGTTTAAGTTTTAATATATGAAGAAGACGCAGGGAACAATTTAAATAATTCATCGATACAAATATATTCTGTTTCAATTGTTTAGGTGCTCTAAATCATTTAAATGGTAGATAATTGAAGATAAACGAAGTGACAAAATATGCCGAAGTCTTAGAACTAACAGTAACAGTAGTTATGTAAGCTCTCACCTTTTTTTCCGCCTCCAACTTTTTGCGTTGAACTACTGTTATCTTTTGCAGCAGTCTTTTCTTCGGTTTTTGGATTGGTTGCAGCTTTTTTCTGAAATAACATAGTAACTACAGGTCATTTTAAATTTCAATTATAGAATAATAGGAATGATGAGTTACATGGATAATCTTTGCGGTGTAGATGTAAGGTTTGGTGCAATATTTACTTAGAATAAACAGAAATGTAAGGATACCAATCTTTAAAAAAATGTGGCAATGGCAAACTATAGGAAGTGTTAATGCTTAGATAGCCTTTCAGCATAGTCCTGCTTCAAGGGTGAACTGTAGATCTCTTTTATTTTTTGAAAATGAAGAGCACATACTGCGAAGTTGCTGAAGCTCGCAGTATCGACCCTAACATGGTTGTGGTAAATGGTTCTCAGTTATAGTACTACTAAATTAACTACACTGATCTCGATAAATTACAAATCCATCATTGATAGGTCATCATGTTTGTGTACAACTTTCCAACTATTTTATAAGAATAAAAAATTTTTATTCTGTTGGTCTGCATAAATGAATAATTCCATAAAATCAAAATTCTCATTTCTCACGGATTAAAATTTCTCCCTTCTTTTTCTTTCCTATTTTATTCCAAATATTACTTAGCCCTTTTTTCAAGGGCTAAGCTCCAGCTCTCATATCATCTTCTAATTGAACTGCGGGATCTTTGTGTGTTTGGTTTGTGTTTATTTGCTTATTTTCCCTATCTGTTTTCTGGTATTCTTTCGACATGAAGCCTCCAATTTCGTTTACATTCTCTAACCGATCTAACCATATTTTGAATTCCTAGTTTTTCTCTAATATTCTGATTCTCCATTTCGTCTCTGGGGCTCTCTTCCTTAATTATTCTTGCTTTTATTTCAGTCATTATTATTTTTTTTGTTGTTGATATTCAGATTTTGATTCAAATGTACCTTGTTTGCAATAAAAACGTGGAAAGTAACATATTATAGAAGACTACTTCATACGAATTTTATGTGAAATAAAGATATAGATCCCATTCTCGTTGATTTTCAGAGATTACCACCAGAATGATAATAGGGCTTATTAGAAATTTTGTTTTCAATCTGAAAGGATCTCCAATGGATCAGCAATTCTATAATCGTAGCAGCTTCCTGATTTGAAAAATAGTGGATATCTTTGGAATCTTTTTCTATAAAATTGCTGATGTTAAATTCCCTAATGGGTGCTCTGAAGCCGCTAGAGTTCAATCTTTACACATAGTGCTAAATTGTTATCATGATAATCATGTTTTCCCATATGAATTCTTCACTTTTCAAAGCTATAGAGAATAAGTTAATCGGTATTTTGCATATCTAGATTAACTCCAGAATTACATCATTTTTACATGTCTTGCTTCTTTTTAGATATAGATTATCCGCATCAATATTTTTAGAGTCGGCCGTAACTTCATCACTTAGTACGGATTGGCCCATGTAGAAGATCCCTTTGGGATTAGTTTGCTCTGGAACACTAAGATATTTCCATTATTCTTTTACTATAAAATCCTCCAAACATATCTTTGAGTATGTAATCACAAATTTTATTCCAAATGCCTTCATTGGCCTCTTAAATGTAACTAAACGTTAGATATATCAAATGACATAACCATGAATTGTCAGAAATTGTCACAAATTTTGGTTAATCAGTTGTACTTTTTCTTTACAAATACAACAAGAGCGATCGATGGCTCAATCACTTCTTAGTTACTCATGTCATGATCCTCCATCTTGTTGCTTTATGTTTAAAACTTGATACGTTTCTTCTGTACATTCTTGAGGATATTTGACATGTCTATAGTGCAACACATATCACTTATAAAATCACACACTATAGGGAGATAGGAATTTTGCTCCAAGTGCATACTTATAAAATGATAGAGGTTGATATCCTTAAGTCTACATCTTTTTTCATTCTGGGCTGCCATTTTGCAATATTCGTCAAAACTGGTATGGAATTTTAAATAAGGCACCACCCTTTATCTCAATATTAAAACCTAAAATGTTAATCTTTTGGGTTCACAAAAAGTATCTTGAATGTTAGCGATAGAATGTAGCAAAATTTGTTATTAGCAAATAACTGTTTTTGTGGTTTTTTAAAATTTCAATTTTATGCATATTTTAATGTTTCTTTCATTCTATTGTTGTACCAAATTGTGGACAGCAGTAATTTAAGTCAATCAAGGTTAAAGTCGAGACTAGTTAAACAAAAAATGAATATAGTTAGGTAGTGAAGTGAACTCAAAGCTGAGTTAGTTGGACAGGGACAAAGTTATCGTGAAGTGTCAAATCTGTTTGGCGTACACCACACAACATTGGCAGATTTATGCAAAGATTTCGAGAGACCGGTTTACATTCTATAATAGGCCCTACAAGGACGTCCTTCAGTTTTAACTCCTCAAGATGACCGTTTTTAAATTTTTAATTTTAAAACTGAGTGAATGGCTGAATTGTCTAGCGAGCTTAAGATGGAATAAGTATCAGTTATTTAATATCTTTCTAATGATTTATATAATACATTCTCTATTTTAAATTATGAGGATGGGGAAGAGTTTGACAAATCTGTCGCAGAATATAATAATAGTCTAATTAATACAACCAAATAAAGTGTACTATTTTCTGTGGTTCAATCCGTATAACTATTGAAAATCTTAAATAAAATATGTTGAAACACTTACTTCTGTAGTCGCAGATGCTGTAGCACTTCCTCCACCACTTTTTCCTCCTTTTTTACCTTTTCCCATTCTCTAATTTTTTAACAGTTCAATGACAACTTTTTGATTTTCGTTCAATAATTAATGACGTTAGGTTGTTTTAAACAAATGAGCGGTACGACAATTTACCATTTCGATTAAGCTGCCAACATTTTTAATGTCAAAGGCAATTATTTTAGCGCATCCTAAATGAAGTTTCTGCCAAAACATAATGAGAACCTATAATGTATCAATTATAACAGTGATTCTCAACTTTTTTATTTGTGGAAATATGTCTTTAATCTATTGACCTTTGATCATCAAATCGTATTAATTTTGGACAAATCTAATTTACTATTTTTTTAACTAGCGCATCCAATCAACATGATAACCAAGTAGTTTTTATTTCCTAAAACAATTTGTAACATCGGAATTCCGAGTTGTCAATAACATTAGACACCAAAGTCACATATCCAGGTCAAATATCAATAGAAATCATTAGGTAACTGATGGAGAAGAAAACAGAAAATTAGAATACCAACAATATTATAAGAAAGACCTAGATTTTACAAAGAGGTTCATAAAAAATCAGATGATAGTTCTACATTAACCTTTGATTTGAAAAATTTATTTGCCACTTTTTTCTTTAAAAAAGGAAAATTATATATCCCAATTTTGATCTTAACCTAAAACTGAGGTTTGTAAAGTGCTATTTTTGCTATGGAAGGCTGGACATTGAAGACGACTGCGATTAACAAGTTGGAGGCTGCACCACAGAATCCTTAACCCTAGAACGACCACGCTTTGACACTTAGTGCCACCTTGACACATTTCTTTTGTATCTCGTTTAAATTTTCAAGAAAAAATTCTACATTGTTTCTAGGTCGATACTATTTCTACCAAGTGAACATAAACTACGTAGTGCAACGTCGTACTTTTTTAATCTCAAAATCGGTTGACTAAAAAGTGCCGTGCCTTGGTCCAACACGCTTCTTCCCAAAGTCGTCAGCTGATTCTTTTGTTTTCGTAAGTTCTGTTCAGTTTTTAATTTGAAATCCGTATTTTTGGGTAGCAAATAATAGTAATAATAGTTTATTTTTTATACATTTCTTCAAACAAGTGCAATTATGAGTCGACATCTCTCTCAAAACGAACTTGAAGAAGAAGTGGAAAATATTTCGTACTTTGAGGTTATGAAGTGCCTTGAATCCTTAAGTGATAGTGATGAGGAAGATCATCTTAGTGAAGTAGGTGAAGCTACGTCTAGTGTAGAAGAAGTGGCTCCAGATTTATTGTCAGACAACTTTAACAAGACACGATTTGTTGCGAAAAATGGTAGGATGTATATAAAAGATGTACTTCGAATTTCACGTCGTTCTCTGCAGAATATATTGCGTGAAAAACCAGGTTTGCGGCGAAACGGGAAAGTACAAACTACATTAGAATCATTTCAAAAGTTTTTTACTAACGAAATTATGAGTTTTATCGTCATGCACTCTAACGAAGAGGCAATTTGACTAAACATTCCTCTTACGAGTACTACCGAGATGTACACTTTTATTGGAATTTTGATTCTGATGGGGGCTAATCATGATACCAAAATGGACTACCACGATCTTTGGTCGAGTAATTTTGGAAGGTCAGTCTATTTTAGTACAATGTCCCGTAAACGATTTGTTCAACTTATGAAAACAGTTAGATTTGATGATAAAGACACATGCAGAGAGCGCAGAAAAACCGACAAATTTGCCCCAATTCGTAATGCTGTCACTTTTTCGAGGACGATGCTCGTTGAAAGTTTTCATGAAAGAGAAGCCAAACAAATACGAAATTCTCATTAGAGTGTTGGCAGATTGTGAAAAAAAAATATGTTTTGCGATTGGTCATTGGATTTCATGGGGGGGGGAGGCGTGAGCTCTCCTAGAAAAATAATAAATAAAAATAAAGCAAAAAATTCCGCAATTAAAATTAAAATGCCACAATTAAATTGTTTACCAGCGGCAAAATAGCTTTGGAACGTCAACGCGCTTCGTCCTTTGACCTTAGCTGGCTTTCCCCACATCTGCATTCGAATTCGTGTCGGTGGACAGTCAGTGTCTTTGCGTCTGCGTTATATTTTATCAGTTTGTCGTTTGTTCTGCTGACACTTTTGCTTAATATTCGCTGTTGCCTGTGCTTGTGGCTTGTTTAAATTAGAAGTACATAGTTTGTTTTGAATATTAGTTCTTAGTAACAGTAGTAGTTCATCATAGTAGTCGTTAGCAGTAGTATTGCGTAGTAATAAAGTAGTTCGTAGTGAGTACCTAGTTTATTTGAGTAGAGTGAAAATGGCTAAAAACGCACCAAACAAAAGACAATATTCTGATGATTATATTAAATATGGCTTTTCCTTTGTTGAGAAAAGGGGAACTCAATTACCGCAGTATATTATCTGTCAAAGCGTTCTGAGCAACGATGCAATGCGACCTAGTCGTTTGGATAGACATTTGTTTACGAATCATTTCGCTGTGGAAGACAAGCCGGTTGATTTTTTTATAATGAAAAAAGACAGTCTTGAGCGCATGAAACTTGATGCGACTGGAAGTTTTCGATTAAACAATGATAAAGCTGTTGAGGCTTCTTACATGATTGCCTTGTTGATAGCAAAAGATAAAAAGCTTTATACCATCGGTGAGTCACTTCTAAAACCTTGTTTGATTACCGCTTGTAGTGATTTACTCGGAGACGACAGCTATCGCAACATGGCCAGTTATTGTTTTACTGAGGATTTATTGAGGAAAAAAATTCGTTCAGGAAATATTGTTTTCAAAATCACTGGAAACAACCACCAAGGCTATTGATATATTTTCTGCACTTGACAATTTTTTAGTAGCGAATAACCTTCCATAGGAGAAAGTTATTTGAATATGCACTGATGGGGCACAAGCTATGACAGAATGCCAATCAGGATTTATTGAGTTGGTTAAGAATAAAAACCCCAAGATCATAGGTTTTCATTGTATCATTCACAGACAAGTTTTGGCTTGTCGGACGCTTCTAGAAGCACTGAATTCTGTCATGCCCATAGCGATTAAAGTTGTAAACAATATAAAATCCAGTGATTTGAATACCAGACTTTTTAAGGTTTGTGTCAAGAATTGAGCAGTGACCAAGAAACTCTTCTGTTTCACACTGAGGTTCGGTGGCTGTCAAAAAGTAACATGAAGTTATTTAACTTAAAAACAGAAGTCGAAATTTTTTTAATGATTTCAAGCAAAGAATTGTACTCCAAGGTTACAGATGACAATTTAGAGAAAAATTCAGGATTCTAAGGGGGCGTGGAGCAAAAAAGGTTAAGAACCCCTTCTCTATTATACTCAAAGGAACAGAGTGTGCCACGAAAATCAATTGGAAAATTCAAGGTTAGTTAAATAACTTAAATCACAACGTTGAAAAATTATTAATTGACATAAAATATAAATAAATAAAGTGGTTTCAATAATCTGACTATTGTTATCGTTGGATGTCAAGACTATATAGAACAATCTATGCAAGTTTATGGAACTTCAAGTGTCTAAGGGATATATGGAACCGCTTAAGTAAGACGTTGAGAACGCTCAGTCTATAGTTAATCTTGACGAATATAATAGTAAGTAGAAATTAAATAGGTAGATTTATGATTCTTCGTAGTCACATTAATATAAGACAGAAATTAGGTAATCCGAGACGATACGTTAATGGAGCATAAAATAAGAGACATTGTATAACTTAATATATGGTTAACAGATATTAAAAGGTTTCTAACAGAAGTGGCAAGACAATTAGTGCCAAATAATGAAGAACTCGAAGAAACTGAAAATTTGGGATAGGAAAGTGAAATGATCAGCAAAAATTATGTTACAAGTGAAATTGAATCTCATCCTACGATACCAGCGTTTTCTTCTGCAACAGATAATAAATTATCCAACTATTGAAAAAGCTATAGAAGAAGAAAAAATTGCATACATCAAAAAAAAAAGGAACAAAATAGATACAAAAGAAAACGAACTAGATGAAGATAAGCAGGGCCGGATTAAGCTAGGGGTTTGGGGGGGCTATAGCCCCGGGCCCCAGGTCCAAGAGGTCCCCATCATTTGGAAATCATTCTGTATTTTTTAATGTGTTGATACCACAAATCTAAAGTATTGATACTATTTTGTGAATTTTTCCGGGTTTCCGAATTCCTTAAGTGGGCCCCGTCATTATTTTATCCCCGGGCCTTATAAATCTTAATCCGGCCCTGAAGATAAGGCATTTTTTAAATGTATAGTTCCATGTAAAAGCAATGTATAAGAGAGAAGAGAGAGGATTGAGTTTTTAGAGAAGGAAATTTTCAAAAAAAAAAATAATCAATTTGTTTTAGAAAGAAGAGTTTTAGTGACGTACCCGTCCAATTAAGTTGCCAGGTGTAAATAGGTATGTCATGCCAGTAACTTTCACTTGATTGGATAATAAAAAAATGTACAGAAACGTGAAAAAATTGATAAAAACCGTGATGATCCAGAGATTTTTCAACTGAATTAAAAGGCATAAGCTAAAACTCACAAAAGACAAAAACAAGCAAATCCATTTAACACGCTTACAACAAAAAAAAGGTAAACGCACAAAATGATAGAATTTCGACTAACTCGAAACCAAAAATTCACATGGACAATTTAAAAAGGCCTCTGCAAATTACCTATGATTTTCCTAATTAACCTTTATTCTTTTCAATTCAATTCAATTACTTGGAATCCTCGTATCCCTGTAAAATGAAATCACCCTAAAAATCCTAGATAACAATTTAATACATTATTACAACCTTAACACGCTTATTAACGAGTTAATTGCACTACCAAGAAATTTAGAAAAATATTAATTACTATTAAGAATAAAATATATTGCCATTTGGAAAAATTATAAAAATTGATAGTTATATTTCTAATAATACATATCACGAATACCTACAATTTTAACCAAAATTTCGATTACTATCATTGATGTGCAATAACAATAAGTAAGATGGATTAAAAACAGTAATTCCTAAATAACACTTAAAAAACCAGTTGTCACAACTTATTTATGAGCAAACCCTGTCTTAAAATTCTATCCGATGAATCAGTACTTCTGCAAGAGCATCGAACTACAATATATTCACCAAGAGGAATTCAACGCCCAATGTATGGACAATAATTATTTATTGTCCTCTTATTCTAATTGGAAGAACCTTAGTTAGCAAGAAACTTCATCCCCACTCCTGATGGGAACCATTTAAGATCTGTTAACCATAAATTAAGTTATACAACTTATTTTATGCTCTATTTACCTAATTTCTGTCTTATATTGATGTGACTGTGAAGAATCATAAATCTACCTACTTACTACTGTATTCGTTTTGTATTGTAAGATTTATTGAAGACTGACCGTCCACAATGTCGTACTTAAGCCGTTCAATGTGTCCCTTCCCATTAACTTACCAAATTACTTATTTTCTTAATGTGACGTGACGACCATAAATATAATTAATTATAACCTTTGTATATAATAGAATCAGTATTTAAGAGAGAATAAACTGGCATACAGGGCCAGATATAATAGTAATATCCAACGAGAACGGTAGTCAAATAATTTGAAAGCACTTTATTTATTTATATTTTATGTTAATAAATAGTTTTTCCAAAGATGTGATTGTATGTATGTTGATAAATAGTTTTTCCAAAGTTGTGATTTAAGTTATTTAACCAGTGGGTGTGTTTTAAACAGAGGGCAAAATTAACTATATTAGCAGAATTACTTTAAATCTAATAAAACTAGGTGAGTTTTCTATTTTTAAAAGACTGAAGAAAAAATCGCGGTTTGTAGACATTCTTTCTTGGTTTTAAAAGCTCAAATGATAAATTATGATATTAAAACGGGTAAACATAAGGTAAATAATTTTATTATAATATACTTGCCTACATAGAAATCAGCACACTGTAAATTTTCGACTTTAACTATTTTTTTAAAATTTATTCATCAGATAAAAAAAATATGCTGTTTGAAAAATGCAATCGCAATGTCGTTCCATCTCATGGAATTACTCAAAAGTATGCATAAGAAGAAATGAATTTGGTTTATTCTGCTTGTCTAAAGATTTTTATTGACTTCAAACATAATTTGAAGCTATTATCAACATAGTTACGTACATTGCCAAAGGTGGATACCACCTTTATTATTAAAACTGATAAAAATAAAACCTCAAATGTACCTCTGTAACCTGAAAAAATGAATATTGCCAATACTTTTTATGTTAATGTTTCAAAATAATGTAGTGCTCTACTGTTCTGGTTTTGTCAAAACTACATGGTAAATAAATAGTTTCAGCATATTGAATTTTTTGGTACTTTTGTATTATACAGGGAGATTCATGGGAGCCGGATGTTTTTAAAATAATGATAAAAAATTAAATGTTTACTTTAAAAAAGATTTATTGGTACAGAAACACTTATTGAATCATATCATTTGTTACTTACTCACGAAAAATTATGTTCAGTAAGTGATGTCCATTTGTACATTGTTGTAGCCTTCAACAGAAACTGGCCTCAATTCTTTGCAACATGTCTACATCAATCTGGGTGTCGTGTCGACGAATTGCGATCATTAGGTCCTCCAAAGTCCGAAGTTTATTGTTGTACACACGACTCATGAATAATATCAAATTTTCATTTTCTTCAAAAATGGTAAGCACTTGACAAAATTGTAATCGCTGCTGAGAATTTTGCTGCACGACGGTTATCTTGTAAGGATGGAAATTTAGGTCTGTACGCAGAATTCGTCTTACCGTACTTGTGCTCATTTGAAGTGCTGCTGAATGCCTCTGAATAGAGTGGCGTAGGCTTCTGACAAAGGCTTCCCTTACTCGTTCAATGTTCTCCGGAGTGCTAGCTTGTTCGAAGATGGTTTACCCGTCTCAATATTGTGTTACGAGAAGAGACGCGTGCATTACAATGGATATTAACTATTATTATTAACTGACTGCGTAAATCTCGCTGAACAACAGTTACAGATTCGTCATTTCGCACAAAACTGTCATATAAGCGTACAAGCGTTGGTTTAGCCTCCACGGCTCTATCTCAATGACTGAAATGTAAATGCTACGAACAAAGGAAACGCTAGATACCAGTCACGTGCCCCTACCACCATGAGCGCCCGTGTACAACCCACTTCAAAAACATCCGGTTCCCGTGAATGAACCTTGGTCACCCAATAAATAGTATAAGAATCTATAAAAGTAGCAGATTTACTTATGATGATGAAGAATAAAAGCAATAAACAAAACCTTAATATGTATTTAAATAAATATGAAACAATTTTCTTAACATAGAATTAAACAATATATTCTATAAATTAATATATTACAAGTTGATGTTTCATACATACTGAAAATATTGAAAATTATCAATTAATAAGAAGAGAAATGGTCAGAGTCAAACAAGAATAATCGACAAACATGAAGCGATTTTGTTTTTTATCAACTTAACATAGAATACCAGAGAATTTCAATGTAGAAGAATGTTTTTCACAGCTCAGTATTTTTGATGACATTTTGAGGTTTCAATGTATTGTAACAAGTTGAGAAAGAATAGAGTTCTGCAGATCCAAGATTATGTGCATTTTGTTTTATCAAGAATTAGAGAGAGGCATTAGAAATTTAAATGTGCTATGTGTTGTATCTATGATTTAAACAAATTCAGCTTTTAATCAGATATATTTTGAACATCTATAATAAAAGCATTTTTTATGTGATCAAGCTATGAGATATGCAAAACGTAGAAAACACAACTTCATTATAATACTTCAAAAATATCAATATTCTTGTTTGTTATAAAATTTCAAATCTAAACTCTGAGCCAGTACATTTGTGATCTAATAACGTTGTAATCGGGTAATTGTTCTACAGGTCCTACACCTGCTACTGCTGGACATCTATCGTAAATGTATTTATAACAAACATCTTTGACATTTTGTGCCGTTATACTGTTGATACGATGAGCTAATTCATGAGGTGGAAGTCTTCTGCCATAACAGAGTAATTGACGACCTGAAATAACAAAATTTTAATCTCTTATTTTGGGATGTTATAAGGTAAATGTTCAAATAAAGATTGTGCTTTAACTATCATATATTATCACACTTTTGACCGGCTTGAATGAGGTGACTTGATTGGATTATTCATCTGTACTTTATTAATAACATATTAGACTGTATATGGTGAACTGCTAATATCTTTCTGAAATTTTATGAGTTTACCAGTTCATTTCAGTTAAAACAGTTGTCTATAACATTCGGTAGCACTGCCTTTTTTTTATTGCACATTTAGTCTCTAGGATGGATTCCATTATTTAACCAATGAAACATTAAATGTCTAAAGGGATCCAATATTCAGTATTTGAATTGGTTTTTCAATATTTTGACAAATGGTACCCTTCACAAAAAATATTTTTAGAAAGACAGAAGATGAAAAATTTTTATAATTTGTCTGAGTAATCTCGTCGGAAGCTTTCTAAATCATAATTGGTACCAAATTCGCCTATTTCCAAAATTTTATAGCTCACTTTTTTAAATACAGTCGACTCTCGTTAATTCAAACCTACGATAATTCGAACCTCTCTATAATTCAAAGTTATCATTAGTTCCCTACAAAATCTCTTTATATTTCAAACTGAATCAATACATTTTTATGCACTTGGTGAATCGAATGAAAAAATCATTGCTATATAACAAAATGACGCGTTAATTCGAACTCATTGGCGTCCAACATTAGACAATTCAAATTTGCAGAGAGAAAGAGGCGGAAAGATTGTAAGTACATTTTGCGACAAGTTCAAACTTGTATAGACGTACACGAGCCTTTGTTTTTGTTACGATAGTTTGACTATTTGACACACCCTTCACGAAAGGGTTTGTTTAGTTATCATTCAGTTACTGTTACACTTTTGTTGGTATACAAATAAAAAGTTTGTCTTAATTATGAGCCATAGAAAGTATAAATGTTTGACAATCAACATTCCTCTGAGTATTCTCTCAACCATAAAAAAGCACAAGGTGAAAATTAAAGCTGCTCAAACTGCTGGAGTACAGAAAAGAGCTACTAAAGGTGAATTTCCTTGTCTGGAAGAGAGCCTGGTCATTTGGCTAAGACAGTGTAAAGGTCAAAAAGTGTATTAGTGGAAACTTGTTGAAGGACAAAGCAAAGAGTTCGCGTCTGCTCTAAGCATCAAAAACTTCAAGTGAAGAGTGGCTTACAAATTTTAAAAAGAGAAATGGAGTTGTTAAAAAAAAGTTTGTGGGGAAAGTGGAAGTGTTGATGATGCAGTGTGCTTAGATTGGTACGGTAAATTAAACACCTTGATTGAAAACAATGATGCCCTAGATATTTTTAATACTAATGAAACTGGCCTATTTTTCAACTGTTTACCGGAGAAGACGCTTACTTTTAAAGATGAAAAATGTCAACACTGAATAATTCGAAGTTTTATTTATTTTCTATTACATTTTGAACCATTTGAAAATATCAAACACTCAATAATTCGTTAAACATTTTAAGAGTCCTTCGAGTTTCGAATTCACGAGAGTCGACTGTAGCCCATTTTTCTCAGAACCCCCCAAAATTGGGGAGTTTATTAGTTACAACCATATATCTAAACTAAACGGTTTTGCAGACAGTTGGAAAACCAAAATGTCTGTGTTGTGATAAGATACTATTTATGCTTTTTCGAAAATTCGACAAAAAGTAAATGCTGGAGTGTCTGTTAACAAACAATATTTGCAAATAATTTGAGATTTAGCATCACATTTTCCATTAATTTTGCCTAATTCGCCCAATGACTTTTTATAAAAAATGTTTAATTTTCTCAATTTCGATTAATATGAATCTGCAAACATCATTCCTCATTGACGGTCACTTGCTTTTACATTTTAAACTGATGAAAATGAATACAGGCCATAATTATTTTTTTTAGTTTTTTTCTGCATCTACTAAGGGATTGTCTAAAGGATGCCAAGAGTGTAACTCTTATTATCTACGATGAATTGACTTTTTTATACTTTTCTAATGTGTTTTGTAATTGCAAAGGAGAGTATAATGAGTAGGTATTGGTGTATCTAAATGTAATTGTAATCTTCTTCACTAAATCCTGAATGCTGGAATGTCAAATATTAATACGGAAATTTTAGTTTCTACAAAAATCGTTTAATACTGATATATGTTGTAAGCACCTCAAGATAGCTAAAAAAAAACTAAAACCTCTTACGACATTTGATATTTTACATAAAATTATATTGAAATTCATCATATATTTTAAAATTGTAATAAAAAGCGGGGTATTCCATTACTACAGAAAATAGTAATAATATCTCCTTATGCAAAGAAAATTATAAACAATGTATTATTTCAATGATCACATTATCGTAGGGGTAAAATTAAGACTTGGATTCCAGATTGAGTTTCTGTCTATTAACATATAATCACAATTTTATTCTCTGAGAAAAGTTATTGTCTAAACAGTTTTTTTATCAAAACGTGGCTCAAATCATGAGTGTTGGTATAGTGGTAATAAATAGTGTGTTTAGATCAGAAATATCTACTTTTAGATTTGTATGGTTGGAAAATAAAGATAAATTATTTGTTAACATAAAATATTTATCTAAACTAAAATTGTGAAAAAGTAAAAAAATTATTATATCAATTGAAATTATTGTGTAATTGGAAATAAAAGCTTACCAATGTCTTCACAAACAGCACTTGTAGTATCAAGTTGTAGAAGTGTATTGGCAGTGAGTAGAGCTTTGGCTCGTTCGACTTCGTTCTCAGTTACTGAAGTACACAATCTCATAAATTCCTGTTGAATATTGAAAACCATATCTTCTATTTTCATAGGATCTGAGACGAAATACACACCCCATAAACCAGTATCCTTAAAAGAAAATCTCCCATAGTATTTTTCTATATTGATTCTATTTGAATAAAAAAGTTCAATTTCGTAACAATACCAAATCTTTCTAAATAAGCTATGAATACAAAATACTTTGAGGAGAACTTTGCCAAATTTTGAATAAAACTAATGAAAATATCATTGTAAATAACACACATGATTGAATGAAGGGCAAAATAACTGGTTTTATTCAGTTTAATTCAAATCCTTTTCCTTTTGAATTTTATTTTATCAAGTTAAATGTTCTAGCCTTCTCGCCATCTTTTTCTATTTCAAATTCTTCTGCTACTTTTTGTCTTTTTTTTTGGTATTGACACTTTCTGTCCTGTTAACTATTCTATTGATATTTTCTTCTTATTAACTTTGTATTATATATTCTTTCTC
The DNA here is from genome assembly GCF_026230105.1 of Diorhabda sublineata. Classification (NCBI taxonomy): domain Eukaryota; kingdom Metazoa; phylum Arthropoda; class Insecta; order Coleoptera; family Chrysomelidae; genus Diorhabda; species Diorhabda sublineata. The sequence goes on along the minus strand of NC_079480.1, from coordinate 16,720,290 downwards.
CCCTTGTTTTATTAATTTGACAGTTATTGTATCTGTTCCTGCTACTTCGTTATTTTTAACCATTGATTTAATGTTCTGTTATGTCATATGAATAGAAGTTGAGTTTGTATTTCAAATTATGCAATATGGTATTTAGTATATGATCATACTAACCTTGTAGCAAGTATTAAAACTTTGGTAGGAATGGCATAAATCACCTTCACCACTAGCCCTAGCTAAATTTGTAGCATTCTGTTTGGCTGATGCTTGAGATCTATCCCAAGCACCAAGTAGAGTTGATGCTACCATTAATGTTAAAGTATCTGGATCAGTCCAACCAGCACCTTCAACGGCAATAGCGATATGAGCTAATGGTAAGGAGTCGTCTCTAACACGAATTTCAGATCCAGTAAAACGACAAGGTGCGATTACTGGAACTTTGCCTGGATAATTGTTATCTGAAATGAAAAAAAAAAAAATAGAAATTCAAGTTGTACAAACATATTTAAATGGACAGATATATTTAGAGAATAAGATAGAAAGAGGATAAAAAGTTAATAAGGGAAATAGTACAAATGGAATGAAGCTAAACAAAAAGCAAAAGATAGAAAATATTTGAAGTTCGAAATGGCTTTTACGATATGAAATCTTCTTCGTCTTCGTTTTCAGTTCGATAAAATAGACTCAAAATATAAAATTTGAGATAACATTTTGGATAAGTTCCTTTAATATTTTATTCACAATGTTCAAATGTAACTGATTGTATAATATGCAATAATTGATTACTTATTAAATACATATGAATAAAAAACAAACATAAAAATAAAATATTATGGCTAAATATCTTATTCTATCAACAATAAATATCACAACCTCGATACCTAAGCACTAAATTAAAACTTTGGGTATTTGAATTTTGTTAAGTACACTTATCACAAATGTCCAAAATTGCCAATTTAATGTGAAGGCTTTTTATTGGATTGATATTCACCTCATTTGATCAAAAATGCATAAACACAAATATACATTAATGGAAAAATCATAAACTGTAACATATCATCACCTTAACATTGGTTTGTTCAATATCCACTTCAGCAATATTGCAGGAGTGGACTGTGAAATAAAACATGCAGACAATATAACTTTTTTAATTTTCAAACTGTCTATTATGGTATTGTAAAACTTTTAGCAGTTCCATACACTTTCAACATGTCGCTTACATCCTTAAGTTTTCTTACTGAAATTGTTTTCTCTTTTTTCAACATAGGCACCTGAATTACTGTCCTGTTTTGTTCTAAACTGGTGTCACTTGTATTGTCCTTTCCCCGTTTTGATGACTAAGGAGTTGTTTGTCTGTAACATCCTGAGAGAATCTGATTTTAAACATTATTTTCAATAATGTATCATACATTATTTGTTGGATTTTTCATTTTTTATTTCTAATACTTTTCTTAGAACGAATGTTCATTTTTATTCTAATAAGTCCTAGAGAACTATTAATACATATCAATGTTCTTTATATTTCTCTCGATCACTGAATTGATAGCATCAACATCTTGCAGATTACAATGTCCTGGCTCAGAAAACTTTTGCTCTATATGTTCTAGATTGCTATCCGTATTTCAAATGCAATGCATTTGAACTAAACTCCTAATGTTATTTTTATTTTGTGCGACACAACTGTTTGACCACAAAATAACTTCTTTCTGATTTGCCAAATCTTAAGTCAATACCTCCAAAATATGTACTACTACACTTGAAATTGCATTAGAATCCCGCCCTGTTAGGAATTCATGCCATATGCAATGTTCATTATGTTGAATCTGTTGGTCTGCAGAAGGGCTTAGCATTTGTCACAAATATCTTTCTTCTGGTGAAAAGACGAAATTGAATTCATTATTGAATACTTTACTGTAAATAGCATGAGTAACAGGATTATTGTGTTTGGTTAGGTTAGGTTTTTTTGGAATTAGCAAGACAATTGTGAGAATCCATAGTTGGGAACGATTTGATGTGATTTCGTACTTCATCTAATTTTTCTGTAAGAGTGACGTGTATTAAAACATTTTGTTTCCTGCTTTTTTCTTTCTTAGTACGCTTTCAAACCGGTTCATCTTTCCAATTTCCAAAATTGATTGTGAATAGTTCTTCTATCTTCTTCGATAAGTCTCTCAAAGCATTTAATACTACAACAGGGTCTACACGTTTCACTTTTGACTTCTATTTTTTTCATTACCTTTCCTTTAATGTTGGTGTACTTTTCTCTATGTTGTCTTTGTTCTTTCTAACATTATATTTCCTATTCTGACGATTTTTTTTTTCTTTTTTTGGTAGGTGTCTTTCTGACATATTCTGTTATTTATACTGAGAGCTTTGTGCTCGTTGAGTCAGATTCTTCTTGTGAACTTTTTATGTTTTCTTGCACATTTTTAGTCTCAACCGTCGAGGAGCTATTATCAAATAATATGGTATCCACGTCCTTATTTTCATTTTTGGTGTGTTCTAGTGGAAATATTATTACATCATTTGCATAAGAAATTTATAAGGATTTTAGTTGGCTACCACAAATACATCTTTTGAAAGGCTTAAAGGCTCTTCAGAAGGTAGGTAGGTACATCGAAAAGAGTTCTCTTGGTGGTGGTTTGTTGCTTGATTATTATTGGCATTTTACTCAAACTTCTATGCTTTCAATAATCCTAAAATTGTAAATAATAACATTTAGAATAGCTGAAGAAACCAAAAAGATTATAGGACTTACCGCTTTATATTGTTATCTTCAATATTAGCCATGTGTTCGTCTTGTAATTTATATCTGTTTAAATATTGTCTTAAATTGACGTGTAAATAATATATTTGATGGATATCTAATACTTTAGCTTTGGTGTAAAGCTTATCAATGGGATACTTGTTATTCTTGTTCTGGAGTAATTACAAAAATTTATTTTGCGAAACTTGTAGTGCCTTATAGTTTGTTAATTTTAATTGAAATATAACAATTTCAATTTATTGTTAACGGAAAATAATATATTGTAAAATCTGTAGATACATACTTAAAGAACCAAAACTAGCCTCTGCAAGTTGTAGTAGGTCCTGGTGACTAACTCCTCCTGCTCCAGCAACAACAATTCTGCTTGCTTTGTAGTGATTGTCTAAATAATTTCTAAGGTCCGTCGCATTGATTGTTCGGATGTTAGCTGTTGGACCTACACAAATATTTGTGTAAAACATTATTTTTGCCAATAATTAAATGTAATTATTAAAAATTTCATTAAGTTGTATTATCTACTCGAACAACATAAATGTAACAATCGCAGTAAAATTCATGCATATTTTTGCATAGAAAAAACTAATAATTTCTCTAAATAATTGGATGAAAAAATGTAATATAATAAAAAATCCGTGTTGCCAGATTATGTTGAACAACGTAAACAGCACCTAAACTAATAAAAAATTAAGAATCCGATTATTGCATAATTATGGTATATATAAATAATTCAAATCGATAATTTTTTATTTCCGGTATTTCAACACTTAAATTCTCACAATTTAAAATGGAAAATCTTTATATGGTTGAGCTATATTGTATTTGGAGATTGATCTAGTAATTTATAATGTCAAATAACTGATATTAAAATCTTATTACTATGTATAAATTGGTCCAACTTAAAAGATAGGATAGTTTGTACCTCGATTATTTATTTCAATATATTTGTATTTAATTCGTATAAGTTCCCAACAAAAGATGCTGTAATTTAATTTAACTCTATATTAATCTAGAATTTGAAATTTTGTTGGATGATTACTGGAGAGCATGTTTATATAGAATAGCTGCAATGTTGCAAAATAGTTCAATTCACTTGAAACATTTAATGTAACTAAGCAAAATTTGAAAGGTAACAATAAACTTATCAATGAAACTGTTTTACTACTGTCTGGTAACATTAAGTCATTCACATTTCTTAATAAGATTCAAGCATGTTTAAAATAATATTTTCTATGAGGAAGTGTTAATTGACTTCAAATATGCAATTGCAAAATCTATATTTTATAAAAAATCATAGTCATAAGAAACGGTGAAGTAGAACTTCATTTAAATACATGATACACCAAATTTCCATACAATTTCTGCACTATTGTTGAGATAAAAAGTGAAGTAATCAATAGTGTCCTTTAGGTCATATTGAATAATTACATAGGTCATAATTGACTCACTAATCATGTTTTTCTAGATACAACAGCTGTTACCCAGTGATACACTGATTTTTAGCAACTGGATTTTTAAATTCTCTGGATATTCCAGGAATCCACAACACATTTTTCGTTTGAGGATTGAGTCAGATTATTCTTCATTATAATTTGTAAGAAACAATTTTGATAAGAAATTTTACAGCAAAAATTATACTGTTCCAGGTGTTGTAGTCACTATGCCAAACATTAAATGTCTCCCGAACAAGTATGGAAAAATCATGGAATGTATTCATCTCATATGCATAATTCAGGGTGCCATATATACTGTGACCCAAAGGATTTGTAGTGCACTAATTAGCAATAAGAACATTATAAAAGTGTATTAATTTGAAGCAATTGATAAAACAAAATCAATGTTATCTACCTCATGCTTAACATTTAATTTTTACATATTCATAATTTACTTAGTACTTATAAGTCATTGAAAATAAATTATACATCCCCCAACAAAACTAATGCATATGTTACTTAATTATTTACTAACTCTAGACTTCTTTCACTGACTAAATTTGTTAGTGCCCAATAATTTTACCAGAAATAAAGTTATTTAAAAGTTATGTAAAAGTACCCAGTGACACAGTGACTTTGCACCCCTGACACATGCTCTTATTAGTGGTAGCAGACAATTTCCATTTCTGGTTATCTCTTTGATTTAAGCAAACACATTTCTCAGGTGTTGATGTGCTCTCAAAGAAGTCTCAAAGAAGAGACTAAATGCTGATTTTTCATTTATCCTCTTGTGTATAAGTAGGTAGTCATTGTCTGCAAAATTCGAGATTAAAGTAGATATTCCACAAGTTTGTCACGTTCAAATCATGTCCACTAATATTCTACATACAACTGAAAAAGAATATAATTGTCGAGGCATTTATACACCATACATGGATAATTGTTAAAAGGTTAGTTTAAGCTGTAGAATAGAAAGAGCCAGAAAAAGCCTGGAAATATTTCGAAAACTGCTGTTGGCTCTCTTGTAAACTTTGATAGATATCCTAGCAGTTCTACCTGTTATTTTTGCCAGAATGCTGAAAACCTACTTCAAAAACAGTAAATCTGAGAGTAGGCTTAATTGGCTGGCTTCACTTTCCATCCACAAGGACATTATTGTTAGTGACAAGGAAATTCTTGATAAATATAAATACACCAAGAAACCTGGAATTTTCTCTGTTAATATTGTGGATATAGGTCAATATAGTAAATCAATTCCATTATTAAATATGTATCCAATGTATGTTAATTTTTTTATGTACAATTTTTGTAAACTATCAGATTTGCTTCATTCAAACTACTAAACAATAGTAAAATAATCTAGTTGTAATCCACCCACTGAAATCCACATTAACAACTGGCATAAATCATCAAGTGCAAAGTGTTTCAAAAGAAAGTTCACCTTTGTACTGCTTACTGCGTGGGGAATTTAGTTGCTAAGGAGCGTTCTTGGGAGCGGACCATGCGTCGTGTATAGTTGACTGATTGGAAAATTGGTCAATAAGTTTAAGGAGACTGGATAAACCAAAATCCGAGCGTCCAACATCTTCTAGAATAGTAGAAAAGGTAGCTAGTGTTACTCTCTCTGTTTGTGACAAGCATGACTTGTGTATTCGGAAGGGTGCTGTTGCTTTAAACATGCATAGATCATTATTATTTCGCATTTTACACAAAGATTTGAGGCTGCAACAATTGAAACCTCAGGAAGCTGATCAAAGGCTTGACTTTGTAAACCAGATGCATGAACACTTTCCAATATTTACCAATATCTTGTTTTGGAATAAACTCTTAATCAACTTAATTGATACGTCAACAATCAAAATTGCCACTACTGGAGTGCAACCAGTGCAAAACACAAACATCAGAAACCCCTAAATTCACTTAAAGTGACCGTATGGGCTACAATGTCAGCGCGAGGAATTATAGGCCCTTATTTTTTTTAAAATGATAAGGGAGGCACAATTACAGTGAATTTAGAGAGTTGGATGACATCTTCCTGCCTGAACTGCAAAACTTTTATGGTTATAACCAAAGAATAAGGTTTCAGCAGGGCTGAACAACTTCACACACATTCAATAGATCTCTGCCACGAGTTCTTGAAATTTTGATCTTTAGGAGAGGTGACATACGTTATCATCCACGCAGTCTCGATTTAACACCTATCAATATTTTCCTGTGGAGTTATGTCAAATCTAAAGTTTACCCAAACAATCCGACTTCACTGGCACAATTAAAAGAAAATAGGCAATTTTAGTGCTTAATTAAATGAATGCCGTGAGCACAAAAGTTTCAATTTAGACAATATTATATTTTACAAATAAATTCCATAGCAATGTGATTTAATAAGTAACAAACATTTTTCAATAAACTCCTTATTTATCCCAAAATTGTTTTTTTAATGTCAATTTTCTTTTGACACCTGTATATCTACTTTCTTACTCAAAGAACATAATATTGGTCTTGGCACCAACCTAGTACACCCCTCAAAATGTTATATTTTCCACTGAAATATGATAAGTTTGCCAGGGAATGAATTTAATTTTATTGATTTGTGCCTAATTTTATCTTTGAAATACTTCACCATTTCAAATTTTGATGTTAAAAACATTTCATTCTCAATTCTGCATATTTCGAAATTGATGGAAGAATAAATTTTATTTAAATTATTACCTAAAATTGTGTTAGCAAGAGGTGTTCCTTGATAAGCAGTAGCATGCAAGTGATCAAATACAACTTCTTGCAAATTGGATTCAACCTCTTGCATTTCTCGAAGAATAACGCCTCTTTCTCGTTCAATTTCAGATTCTCCCAATTTGGCATTCTGAATTATATCTGCCAAAATTTCAATAGCTTTTGGTACATCTTTGCTCAAACACTTAGAATAGTAAACTGTCTGTTCTCTGCTGGTATACGCATTCAATTGGGCACCTAAATCTTCAATTTCAATTTCTAATTGACTTTGGCTTCGTTTACTTGTACCCTAAAATGAAAATAGCTATTGTAGTTGCAGATTAAACTTGATTTACACAAAGTGAGGCAATAATTATAAATTACAAGAAACATTTTCTACAGGAGTGTTAACTTTTTGAAAAATATTCTATAGAGTATGAATTTACCTTAAATGCCATGTGTTCCATAAAATGAGCAACTCCATTATTCTTATCATCTTCATATCTACTTCCAGCATCAATCCAAACACCTACAGTGGCAGTTTGTGATCCCCAATCTTCAGTTGCCACTCTAATTCCTAAAGATGAAAGTATTTTAAACAGTTGTAAACAATAAGTAATGTGTAATCTATCGTCATTCTTTCTGAGAAGTAGCATAACTCGAAAAAATTACATTTTTCATGTTCATAACCAAACTAGACAGAAAAAAAATTAAGTGCATCGTTCTAGATAAAAAGTGTAACTATGAAAAATTTTCCCACTCGAGAGAAAATGATTTAGTTAATAGGCATATCTCAAATGGTTCTAGAATATTTGAGAAGGCACGTAAGTCGCTTAGTCCTGTACATTTCCTTATCCTCAATCCAGGTGAGTTATTTTCCTTTTTTTGTTACATTTCCTTCAGATTTTGTGTCAATTTCTTAATATCTTAACTTCCCCATAACATCAGAATGTGAAAAATACATTATTACTAAATATTATTAGCTTTAGGTCTCCTTATGTATGTAAGTGCATGGATTTTGTGGCGATTTTAACTGCAATATGAAATACACCTCAATTAGACCAGGAAACAAAGATGGAGACCCAACTATCAACAACATCAAAAGCGTACAACTCTACAATCCAAGTGGAGAAATAAAGTTAAATTTTGACGACGAATTTGTGGACCTCCCAGAAAAACGTGGAATGGAAAAAAAGGATGAGCCATTATTAAATTAATTTATTTCATCGAATGATAAACCAATTAACATTAGCCTCGAAAAATATAATCATTTGTAGCAGTTGAAGGCTGTTATTCCAGCTAATATGCGTTCTTTTTATGATGATCTTTCCCATAAGTAGAGCTTATAGCTTTTCACTCCAATGAATACCTCCTAAGCCATTGCCTACCTTGTCTTTTAACTTTTTTTATGTGATCAATTTGTGCCTTTATTATTTATACATAACATAATAATTTTTCAAGTGTTTTACCTTCTCTAGTCGATCAAAATTTTTGATAAAGTTATATAAGATTTTGTATTATTAAAAATTAGTTATTTCTTGAAATCTGTTCCCAATCTATTGATAATTATTATGACAAAATCTATATTAGTAGGTAAATAATTATTTCTCAATTTATAATAACATTAATATGAATAGTAATTATTAAAATACATCTTTTGAGTAGCAACCTTTGAGTTACGCCACTTTCAGGAACAATGACATTTTTTTCTTCAAATGTGGAGATCCAATAAAACTTCAAATTTGGACAAAACATGAATTGTACTAAATAAATATGAAATGTGACTGCTTATATTAAATAAAAATTGTGTAGACGATATATGATAAAAATTGCAAGAAAAGGAATACATATTACTCTGATTTCAGATGACAATGACATAACACATAACCTTAACGATCTAAATTTTTCTTACCATTTGGTAATGTACTAACTTTCGTAGGTGGAACGTTAAGAACAACAGTTTGTGATTCTGGCTGACTGGCGGCTCCTCTAATTATATTTTTGCTATAAGCCTGAAAAAATGTACATTTTATTTGTCAAATTTGATTACGTAATAAATGTTGAACCTCAAAATTCAGTTTTTATAATTAAAGTACATTATTAAATATGAATAAAAACAACTGTAGGTACTTACGTTGAGTACATTTTCATATTTGGGTAATTTTGCAAAAGATCGTGAAAATTTTAAGATCGAAGCCATGTTGACAGTTTTTGAATGCAGTCAGGTTCACCACAACACTAATTACTAAAGTAAAATAAATGTGATTACTTGAGGCATTTTTTAGTATACTGTTCATATAGGAGTATTACATATATGGTCGTGACAGTTATATCATTCTATTTTCATATTACATGCTTACACATTTCATTACAGTGTACATATAGAAAACGTTTCTCAGTGTATTCTGATGGGTCATTCTTGCTTACAAATTTTGCGCTCTCAGATATAAACATTTTTTGCAACCATTTCTGTAGTATATTTATATAATGTTTTATCCACTGCACCCTTGTAAATATTTCTCAGTTTTAAAAGGTTGTCTCGAAGAAATTTTTTTTTTATTCTCTACTAGTATCAAGGGCGTCGCCAATGGCCCTTGAGATCAAATGTAGTTAGGCGCCAAGCGATCAAAGTCCTAAGGCCCTGCGAGCAATTGACTTGCTTACCTGTTAATAAATTCCACATCGCATGACAAAGTTCAAGAAATCTTTATCGGATTCATTGAGCTAAAAGATTTGGATCAGAAATCGATTGCACATAGCATAGATGAGTTTTTGACAAAAGAAGATCTAAATATAAATAAATGCGTTGGTTTTGGTGGTTGTTCAACAATGTCAGGAGAAGACGGAGGGGTACAAGCGATCTTACGCAAAAAGAACACCAAAGCCCTCTACTTTCATTGCTCGTCCCACAAACTGAATCTAGTTATCAATGATCTAAATTCACTTCCTGAAATTAGAAATACCACGGGAGCCACCAATACTATAAACTTTTTTCGGGAATCAGTTTTTTGAGGAGGAAGTTAATACCTAATATTTCCAGACTTTGCGAGACAAGATGGAGTGAGAAACGTGGACTCTCACACCGCAGACATCTTGTATTTTTTCCGAACATTCCTACTACCTGGTCATTTCCGTTATAGTATATCTCGACACTGTTTCAGAGAACATCAGTTGTGAGTTTGAAGTGCAACGATGATATAGTGTTAATTCTATAAATAAATGCGGACTGAGAGTCCGCCGCCAGCAACAAATAAAGATTTTGAAACTTGTTATTTTTAACTTCATGAAAGGTAAGACGCCGATTTTCACATTTGTACGAACAAAAACAGGACAGACTAAACAAATTAATGCTAGAGTGTTTGAGCGAAGATGATGCAGACGAAATAAATAAGGACTTGCAAGATGACGATAATGTGGAAGAACAATTTGAGAATTCCGACACTGAACAAGAAATTTCAGATGATGAAGTGGAAACAATGGAAATAAGTAAGGAAGAATATCATACACAGATACCTTTTTTCACTGGAAAAGATGGAACTAAATTGCTTAAACAAGTTCCTGCTTCCACCAAAACCCGTTCAGAGAATTTGATTACACGTTTAACAGGCCATAAAGCACCTGTAAAGACTTTGAAAACCGCTGTTGACATTTGGAAATGCGAAAGGAACGGATGCGGCTGAAATTCAGGCATTGATTAGCTTACCCTATTTGGGAGGAGTTCTCAAGTCAAGTCGTTTAAATGTCAAATAGTTGTGGAACAACAATGGAACTGGTATTGAATAATTCCGCCTTACAATGTCACAATTTCGGTTTAGCTTCCTACTACAACATTTACGTTTTGATGATATAGATACACGGTTGGAAAGAAAATCTACGGACAAATTGGTTCCAATCAGGGATATCTTCGATTATTTTGTTGAAAAGTGTAAAGCTGCATCCACGCCACTTCAAAATGTGACAATCGATGAAAAACTGGAGGCGTTTCGGGTGCAGTTTTCGACAATACATTCCCAGTAAGCCAAATAAATATGGCTTGAAAATTTTTGTAATGGTGGATTCTAAAACTTTTTATACGAGCAATTTGGAGGTTTATGTTGGCAAACAGCCGGATGGACCTCACTCTTTGGACAATTCTTCTTTAGCCCTTGTTTAAAGATTAGTTGAACCAATCAGACATTCTAGGAGAAATGTGACATGTGATAACTGGTTTATCAGTACTCCTCTAGTCCGTACTCTGTTTACGGATTTCACTCTCACCTTTAGAAATTTCGAATCCAACAAAAAGGCCAATAGGTTCAAGTATGTTTGCTTACAATAAAAATTTAACGTTGGTCTCTTATATCCCCAAGAAAAACAAAAACGTCTTACTAATATCAAGTCTTCATCATGATGATAAAATTCACGAACTAACAGGAAAACCAAAAGTGATTATAGATTACAACAATTCCAAGGGTGGTGTACATAGTCTAGACAAATTGTGCTAGAAATACGAAACGATGGCCGATGGTAATTTTTTACTCATTACTCAATATAGCCGGAGTGAATTCAATGGTACTTTTTCATTTACAAAACGTTGGCCAAAAAAATAACAAGAAAACAGTTTTTGCATATGCTAATTTCTCAAATAGCCGAAAATTATCTTCGTTGTCGAGCAGTACAGACCAATATTCCCAAAACTATAACGATTAGGCTAAAGGAAATATTCGGAATACAAAATCTCCAACCTGCAAATAATGCTGACTTGTGGCAAGTTCATGTGTCTGGGACATTTAACTTGTATTTGTAGCGAATCTAATTTACCTTAATTTTCAACTTTATATGCAATTATCTTTATTTATGTTTTCAAATTTTTCAGAATTAAAATGTTTTATTTGTATTTTATATATTTTATGGTTTAATAAATATTAAAAGTTTTTTATTGTTATTCTTTTTTAATCTGATGAATATTGTATACAACATTCTCCGTGCGACAGAAACATATGCGGAGTCACAGTCCGCCGCCAGTGGCCTTACCCAGAATCTGAGCCAGTTCTGGAAGGTTAATAAGAATGATGTTGTAAAAAAGATTTTTTTCTGAAAAACTGCGTATATTCTGCTTAAAATAAAAACAAAATATAAAACTACAAGTATAAAATCAAATAACAAAAATTAACACTAAAATGGCTTCATTTGCTGATGATGTAGCTGTTTTAACTACAAATGACGACCCAAATGGTACATCAAATGGCCCATCAACCCAGCTAAATCAGAACAAGTCACCTTCACCATGCGTCATAATATATGCCCTCAAATAATTAAAAACAACATATGAATACCCCTAGCAACTGAAACCAAATACATCTCGGCCTTCATCTAGATCAGGGACTTACTTAGAAAAAACACATTGAGGCTAGGAGAAGATATTAATTCAAGTCAAATGTACTGGTTCGTCGAACGGATATCAAAATTGTCAATAACCAAAAAATTGCTGATATACAAATCAATCTCAAAGCCGATCTGGCTGTATGGGATCCAATTCTGGGGATGCCCTAAATCTACTACGATCAACATAATACAAAGGTTTCAATCTAAAACATTAAGAAACCTGGTGGGTGCTCCATAGTATGTCAGTAATCATACCCTCCATTCAGATTTCAACATTCCTTACATCAAAAATGAGATTCAGATTATGGCCGTAACATACAATCAACAGATGTCAAACCATGACAACAAGCTAATAGAAGAACTATCCAATAATTGTGCATGCACGAGAAAACTACGTAGGCCTCAAGACCTACTACAATTTTGAAAAATAGTATATAAGGATCAGCATTAATGAATGCTTCCCTTCCAAGTTAAATACAGACCACTAATTTACTTAATACTCACATGTGATGTAGATTGTAAATATGCAAATATTATAATAAAAAAAGTTAATAATAAATTTACAATTTTCAGTAGAATTCTTAAATAAAAAGTTACCAGAAGTAACAAAACAAATTATAAATATTTTAATAGCTTCATTCACTTCTCTGAAGTTGCCTTTTTTCCTAATTCTTGAAAGAGTTCATCATTTCTTCACACAATATCAATTTTTTTATTTCTACCCCCCATCTGTATTTATTAAGATTATGATTTTTACTAATCACCCTATGACATGGAACAAAATAAGCAATATTATTTTTAGATATCGCGTTTGCTGCAGCCCTAGACCCTCTAGGATTACCAATACCTTTAGCTACTTCTTCATATGAAACTGTAGATCCTCTCTGAATGCTTAGTAAATATTCCCAAACTTTCATTTGAAAATTAGTACCTTTAAGTTGCAAGTGAATAATGCCAGTTGCATTCATTTCAAAGTAATGAACAAACCTGCCAATAATTTGATCATTAAGAGTATAATTTGATAGAGGATAAATGTTTTTCAATTCTTTGAAGCCTAAATTATAATCTTCACAGAAGTATACAAAGCACAGTTTTTCTTCATCAGTAATTGCAAGTAAGCAGGGTCCATATTTTGTTATTATTTTTCCATGTATAATAAGATTTGGATTCTGTCCATATTCATGTGATGTAATTTTAGTAACTACATACTGGAACATTATTTACACAAAAATTTATTACCTCCAATTTGAATATTATAGTTAAACAATAAACACAACTAGCTTTTAAAAATTTTTCAATATTTAAAGCTAATATGCATAAATTTATACTTCTCACATCACTATAGACCATATATGTAATACTCCTATATGGACAGTGGGTATGAAAAAAAAGCGTTCCTACGTTACGGTGCCGATAATATTAATCTTCTCTTTCGTTCGAGACACTTTATCTAAACTTGGGAGTGCGCAGAGCCGAGATGTAACCTCATAGGATAGAGAAATCGTTACCATTCCGTATTTCTTGATTGGAACAGCTTCCTCTTATAGAAGCTATCCATATAGAAGTATTACATATATGCTATAGACAATGTGTTAAATTAAGTTTTCGGAAACAAGAAATAAACTTATGTCTGGTCAAACGAAAAAGTGGAAGAAGGCCATAAAAAAGAAGAATATCTAACCCCTCAAAGTGAGTAAAACTAAACATTAAACTGGTATTTTCAATAATGGAAAAAAATAAGGAACAAACATTCATTTTAAGCTTAAACGATTTTGGACAAAAGATTTGTACATCTCAATCGGAACCAGGGAAAAAGTAGTATATATATTTATTAAAAAGTAATTATTGAAACTAAATATTTTTATTTTTTTCAGGTATATTTTAGATGATGAAGGTAATATGTCGGAATATTATCCAGAAACAGCTATTTGCGCCGTTAAATTAGATTCCCATTTAAATAGCGAAGACGATAGTAATGGTACAAGTAACAGTGAAGTACAGCATATTAACTCATTAGAAGATCCTACTCAGTTAGGTAAACATTCGACTCCTACATATATGTTTGTAAAATTTCAAATATACTTACGAATAATTTTACTTTTAAGGTTTTTATCTATCTATATAATAATTGTTAACATCACATTTATTGTGAGCAGAACAATTAACTTTGTTTAATATTGTCCTTGAGAAATAGTTGAAATAAAAGGTTGTAGAGACTTCTTTTGTACATAGAAAAAAATAAGTTTTATCACAAATAGTCATCACTTTTCTGTACCTTGTCTATGGAGAATTCTTAACCGTAATTAGTGAATTCTTATATTATTTAAACTTTCTTCTATACACTCAAATGTTCCAATATTCCACATTATCTTCAATATCTTTAACTGCTCCTTGTTATTCTTTAAACTGTTTTTCAATTTTGATATTTTGACTGTTTTATTCTGATGAATTTGATATATTACCATTTCCCTAGGTGTTAAATTGTTCTTACTAGTTCCAGCTATAGTTAAAAAACCCGATTTTTGATTGTTAAACTGCTAAATTTCTCTGTAAAAATAGCATCTGCAAATTCATTTGAAAATTCCATTGGCTGTTCTATAGGTAAATTGACAGATGTTGAGGCATGAACACACAGACTACCAACTTGATGTGTGAGTCAGAATTGTTCAAAAGGTCTCCTTCTCCCCTACACTATTTCTTCTCTGTTGAGACAAAAGAATAGATATTAAAGATTTATTCACTATCTTATAATATACAAATTTTCTTTAAAAGAAGTTTGATTATATATCAGAATATTAGGATGTTTCAATTTTGTAATTATCCTAATACTATGCCATCTACTTCTGTGTTAGTTTTTGCTAGTAATAGAACCATATTAAATTAAGAGTACAAATCATTGTAAACTTCTCAAACTTGTTAATTACATATATATTGGTAGCAGTTTTTGTCCCAATTCCCTTGTACCTGTATTTAGGCTTCTAAAATGACTTACTCTGATTATAATTTTTCTTTTCCTAGTTGTTGATTTATTGTTGAAGTCAACAGGTACTTGACATCTTGGGATCATTAGATTCATAAGATTGATTTGAAAATATGTATTCATTATATAATAGGTGTGAAGTCATTGTGAAATGAATTTTTTCTGGAGACTACAAAACAATACAAATAATAAACTGATTTGAAACGTGGATAAAGTGGATAAAATATTGACATCGCAGGAGACATTTGTGGATATCGTTTTTTCAAAGATGATTAGTTGACTAAATCCTCATTCACTGTGTATATCTAAGAAGCCTTTAATTTATGTAACAGCCAAAGAAAAGAGAATTTAGATATTTTTTTGAATATTTTCTAGCTTTCAAATGTCCAAAAACAGTCAAATTAATTTTAAAACAAATCAGATCTTTGTTATTTTCAGGTATAATGAATTCTTTAGATGGAGTTTCAGAATTTGAAGAGAACCTTATGAATGAATTAGATTCCGATTTCATGAACATGGTACCTAATCCCCAATCGCAACATATTATGCAACATATGGATATAAGGGAACCTTTGACTAAACTTCGAAAACTTATAGAAAACAGATTGGGAGTAGGACTACAAGGATATGTCTTTGCATTGCAGGGTGTTCAAATTGTAAGTATGGATTTTAATTTGTAACATCGATTTAAAGATATTTATTTTTTTGAAAAACGACTTGATGCTCAATTTTTTGTAATATATAATAATTATTACAAAAAACAAATTTTACTATACAGTAAGAAATTGTGTACTGTAACAAAATACAATAATTAATTATCTTACAGCTACAGGCAATATCTAATTGAACTAGTTTTGTCTGAGAAGCACACATATCACATTTCAAAATTTGGAACACTATTTGCTGATGACATCATCAGAAACTGGGAATGGGAAGTATTTTATATCGAAGGGTTTGCATGATACAAAGATCTGGTTTACTACCAACAGATTGTTACAGAAAAATGCAAGAAATCATATTTTTTTCCACGCATCAACCACACAGGGTTATTAGCGAGTAATTAAGATTTAGATTAAGATTAAGATTTTACTACTAAAGGTCGCTTGACATGATATAATACAAAGTGCAATCAATACAAGTCGCAATATTTCTTGATCAAAAGCATGCATAGATAGGTTCACCTGATTGTTTCATGCAAGATCTGGCACTTCAGTTTTGTGCCATTTTTATAGCGTGCAAGTTGCAATTCTAGGGAGAAATTTAGTTATTTTTGGCTTAACAACCAACCAAGTGTCAGTCTCACATCAGCTGACCATAAAACTAATCATTTCGACAAAAAGACAATTGCATATGTCATGATGGTTATGGTATAGAATTATGGATACATTTTGGAGGGTTAGCAGAATAATAATTTCATAGTGTACACTGTCAATAACACTATCTGCATATCTGAAACATTGAATTGCATTCGTAAAAATAATTGTGAGACATATTAAAAAATCATTGATTATTGTATAATATTTTGTTCTCTTTTCCATAGTAGAAAGTTTGAAGCTTTTATCAATTCCAAACTCAAAAAGTATTATTTGAGACCTACTTTATATGTGTAAAATAGTGTATGAAAGTTTCTTCTTTATTTGTTCAAAGGTTCTAAATTAAATATATCTTACATATTTTAATCAACTGTAATATGGTATTTAAAATATTTTGCAAAATATAGAAATTTCAATGTAAAATCCCTCCCAACTTAATTTTAATTATCATAGTAGAATGTCTTGATAAATTATAATAAACTAACTATTCCACTGGATCCCCTCAAGTCATTCCTCAAAAAAATTGTTAGATATTTTTGTAAACAACCAATTATCCACACTTTTAGATAAAAGGACTAGTCATAGTTTTACACACATTATAGAAAGAATTTTATTCAATTTCTTTCATTGGTATAATATTTTATAGATATTTAATTTTTTCACTTTTACTTCTTCAAACTAGCTGTCGATTTGTTTTTTAAACACATTTTTCCTACTTGGAATAAGAATTTGGCAAATTCTTTATGTCTTTTGAGAAATAATCTGTACCATTTATCACTTGGTCTGTCATTGTTTTCAAAAACTTTTACTTGATTATAAACACTAAACACGAGATATATGAGTTCCTTACGTTTATACCTTATTTCCATACAATATACACACAAAATGGATTGAAATAGACTCAAGAAACAGAAACAAATTGATAGAAATAGTGTTTTGTAATCTGTAATTCTAAAATAATCTTTCAAAAAGAATAGACAACGTATTGTGCAAATTAAGTATCATGTATGTTCTTATTTTAGTTGGATGATGATAAAAATCTGGTTGAACAGTGTGTTCAAGGCGAAGGACTAGTTCAAGTTAATGTACAGGTTCAAACAAATCTTAAAAGAATCAATATCATTGATGTATTGAAACCCGCAGAAGATTACGTTCATATAGGTATGTCATTATTTTAATTATATTTATCAAATAATTAATTAATAGTTTTAATTCTTCTCTCCAATAATACAAACATCCATTCAAATGCTTAATGATCACAAAACTAGTGGTTTCTATTTAGGTAATTTATATTTTTCAGCTATTAGTTTTAATAATAAATTTATAGGGCCAAATTGATAAAATTTAAACATATTACCCATGTATATATGTATGGATTTGGGGTCTCGAATACATTGTGACCCAAAGGATCTATTGTGTCCCCCTATCTTGCAGTGATACTGGAGAACCCAGTGTTTACAGCTGATCCATTAATCCCACTCCTTTTAAAAAGTCTAGAATGTGGGATGGCCAGAAATCTTTGTCTTTTATTTCATGCGCTCCCAGGTGTAGTGCTCTGGACTTCCTTAGTGTTTCACAGTCCTAGAGAATGTGGAATGTACGCCGCATTGTCTGCTAGGTCTAGCATCTTCAGGTGTTTGTTGAGGCGACAGTGTCCCGATAGAACTCCGAATAGTATTCGCAGATTGTTCTTATTTACATTCAGCAGATCTACTCTGGTTATAGTTTTTCCCAGAAAAGTATTTGTCTGCCTCAACCCCTGTAGGTTGTACCCATAATTGTTTTCACTTGCATCTACCTTCTCCAGTGCCTTTTTCATTTTTCTGTAGCTGATACCACAGAAGGATTCGGGTCCCATGAAGGGCTTGTCTGTCCCCAATTTAGCGAGCTTAAGGTCTATTTCATTTCCCTTCGCTCCGGTATAACCTGGAATCCATTATAGGGTAAATTTATTTTTCTTGTCTAGCTCCTTTAATATTTTTAGGCAATCCCAAACGAGTTATGATATTTGAGCTTAGAGCTCTAATGGCTACTTGACTGTCTTCTGTTTGCGATAGTTCCTCTCTAGATTGCACTGAATATATTTTTCAATTGCATAAATTTCTACTTGAAAAATGCTTGGTGCGCTGATAAGACTTTCAGAGAGTTTAGTTCTGGGCTCGTACACTCCTTCTCCAGTTTCATCTGCTATTTATGATCTATCTGTATACCATTCAATGGCATTTCTGCTCATTTCTTGTATGGTGTTTTGATCTCATTTGCTATTATAGTTTATTATTGAGGTGTATCATATTACCCATCCCCCTCTAGCATAAAAATTACAAAAATTCTATAAAAACTCAATATAACTCTTGTAGTGGAATTCATAATCTACAGTATCTACTAAAAAGATGAATTTACATAAATGACAAGATGGATATAATGTAGATAAAGCATTAACACAATTGATCTGGTACTACTAAATACTGGGGAATCCATACATATCATTAAAAATGAAAAAACAAATCTGCTGTGGATCTAACCTTTTCCTCATCTAACATTACTGTCCATTCAAGTTGTAATTTCTGGTGATATTCATACTGAACACACTGTTTATATTACCACTAAACCAAAACTACTATACAGTCTACTACAGGCCTATTCCTCCACTCTATAGTTTAGTAGTTGAGGAATGAATGTGAAATTTGCCGCCAATGAGGTTTTCTCGTTGGAATTATTTTTCACGGGAAGTTCATTGATGAGAAAATTTAGAATAAAATAGGAAGGTCAAGTAAATAAGTTCTAATTGACCTAGACGATAACTTGGTTATTTATTATAGTGTGTTCAGTATCCTATCCATGTTTTGGGCTTAGATCTCTGGGAACGTTGGCAACGGTACCTCCATAGTACAAAAACATTTTTTGCTTATAAAACGACAAGAGCTGTCAGGATTTACTCCGATGCTCTTCAAGTGGTACTCCAACCAACAGTGTCCAGTGAGCATTTTTGTTGAAAAATCGTTTTGATTATAGGTCTCTTCTGGCTTTTTAAAGAGAAATTCCATTTAATGCTTCGATTTAATTTCAGTTTTTATCAAAAAAAGTATTTTTTTGGTGAAAGACTGGAGGTCATTTAATGTAAATTTTCTCAGGGCAATACAAAAAGAGAAATTATTATCTTCTATATAACTAACACAATAAATCTAATTGTATTCATAATTTTCCTCTTTCGACAAT
Organism: Diorhabda sublineata; assembly: GCF_026230105.1. NCBI lineage: Eukaryota > Metazoa > Arthropoda > Insecta > Coleoptera > Chrysomelidae > Diorhabda > Diorhabda sublineata. The sequence goes on along the minus strand of NC_079480.1, from coordinate 16,700,532 downwards.
GTGTATCTTTATACGTATAAAAAACATTGTAAACTCTTTAACCCAATTAATTATAGTCTACTAATGTAACTTAACTCTTCCACTAGTTTCTCATTACACTGGTTTAATAGGAATGTGTGAGTGAGGATTTGCCTTTATCTGGCTTTTGCTTCCACTGATTAATTTTAAAGTTGTGCTCAGATATTGCAATTTTAAAAAATTTATATAATGAATGAAAACATTGTTACCGTCAAACAGATGGAGTTTCATAAAATAATCAGATGAAAATAAAATTTTGAAAATTATCTTTTCTCTATGCATTAATATACTGTTTCAGTAGAATGATCTTCTGACAATAAAAGTGAAGTTTCAAATTACTTTTAATAATAGAAATATTTCTTGGTGTGGTACTATTCCCAGATCACAAGATTAATCTCCAAATGTTTCTATTTTCGGAATTATTTAAAATAAAATATTTATTGTCATGGATTTCTTTTTTTTCTTAACTTTATTTTCATTTCCTTTTAAATTATCGTTAAGGTTATTTTTGTAATATTTCTTTCTTTGAATCTACTAGTTGTCCAAACCATTAAGGCAATAAGACAAAAGTTGAAGTAATTGCGACGTGTCTTTACTTAATTAAATTATCATTTAAGAATTTTCATTTTCGTGGACTTATAAGGAGACGTTTTATTGAAATATTCACTAGTAGACTGGAATTGAGTTGTTATCGATTTTACATTGATATATATTTATATTTTATGTGCTATTATAGCCACATATCTCCATAACCTTTAGTTTTAATGTCTACTTTTGTCTTTGTATATGAAATTTATTTTTATTATTATGCATTATGTATGGCTAAGTAATGAAAAAACTTTTGGTTTGCTACAACTCTTCTTCAGAATAGAAGGATATGAAATTTTTTTTGTAGAGGATACCGATGTAGAAGATATTTCTACCAAAGAAGAATCTGAGCAAGTAAAAGCTACAGAAACAATTAGTAAATCGAAGAATATTGTTCAATGGCAAGTCGATGCAAATTATAAAAAGGAACAAGAAAGACTGAAAATTCCATCTGATCCAAAAGAATGGTAATATTTTTTATTAGATTACTAATTAATTAGATCTCATTTTTTTACATTTCCAATTCTATTTATTGTGAAATATGAACTGTAACCCACAATATCTCTTTGTGTAATTACTTGTTTGTATTCTTATTATTTTTTCTAAAATCTTAACATTCCATCAGTTATTTATCCCGCCAGCAAGAACGGAAAATAAAGAGAAGTATCCATAATTATTAGCATTCAATTGAGTTACTAGTTGAATTCTTAGCTGTTATTCCTTTTGCCAGTTCTTACCTTTGCGGGTGTGATTTTTCTGCTATTGCAGTGATGCAATCCAAGTATAGAGCAAAGCTTAACATTGAAATAGAAATTCAAGTGGCTCTATCAAAATTTACTCCCAGATAAAATGCACTCATAAGAGACAAACAAGCGCATCCTTCCCATTGAAACAAAAACATATGGACTTTCTGTCTGATTTTTTGCAAGTTGGCACTTCATTTATGTTCAATTATGTTTTAGAATTTTTTAAAAGAAGGGAGGTGTGTTTTCCTAATTTTTGTTCCAAGTAGATTTTTTGGCAGTATATCATGTATTATTACAACTCTTGTATGTTGTTAAATGTTACTTCTTGACTTTGTAAGAACAAAGTAAACCTGGAAAACTTTGTCAGTAACTAAACAAGATAAGTTGAAAATCCGAAATTTTCTGTTGTTATAAAAATAGTAACAATCTTATATAATATGTTGTGTAAGAATATATTGACAATTAACTATAAGAGAAATTAAAAATATAATGTCATGCAATGCAAAATAAGTAAATTACTCCAGGTGCGCCTTCAATGAAATGAATAAAAGGGAGCCGAGGGTTGAAAAAGTTTGGAACCTCTGCTCTACACCATTTGAGTTTCTTGCGAAATAATATATGTTTAATAATAAATGTTGCTTATCAATTTTTCTAAATTGCTTCTCTACTTATTATTTTAGGACTACTCTCCAAGTTAGACATTGGGTACAGTGGGCGGTGCGCCAATTCAATTTAACTAATATTAAATTGAGCGATTGGTTGATGGATGGTAGAGAATTGGATGCATTAACCATACAGGATTTTCAAAAAATTGTTCCTAGCGATCCAGGAGATGTTTTTTGGACACATCTCGAATTATTAAGAAAAATGAAAGTTGTAGGTAAGATTACATAAAATTATATAAATTTATTTGTTTGCATTGCAAAAGAGGGATAAGGATACTTCTTTTTATACTTATCATTCTGTTATATCAAATGTTTTTTTTATTACTTTATGTTTGTCAAAGCTTATGTAATTTTTTTGAGTATTCTATATGCACATAGTTTTTCAATCTTTCCAATGTTTGTTCATAGGAAACTATATAGTTGTTGTTTTCATTTTAAAAACTATCGCTTATTTGAAAAATTTTATAGATATGATGTAGATGGTTTATCACAATGAATCAAGTTGACATGTATCTCATAAACTAATAGTAATATTTTTCTGAAAATTTGAAAAATTTTCCGATAAGCTCATGTGGGTTATAGTAATTTTTGTTAGTTGTTGCATATGGACAAAACATTCACTCAAATTACCGTTAGGTAATTCATATGAATTTTCATTACGACTGAGTTTTTTATGAATATTGAGCAATATTAGGTTTTTCATAAGTAAAACTTAAGGCAAATATGTTGGAATATTTATTTCATTATATTTTCTACTTTTATGCGACAATCTCTACGTACAAAGGTATGGATATCATCCTCCATTTATGGAGTAATAACGGTGAATGACAATTCTGTACTATCAGCATAGTTTGTGTTCATGTGCCACTTTTAAAATTATATATCGACAACAGAACATTCCATGGTATGAAGCACTTTCTTTTATCAAGTTTTCTTCGGTTTTTTCTAAGAAAAAATATACAATCATCATTTGATATTCTTTGTTCTCCTTAGTAATTCAATAATGAAAGGTATTGAAATGAATCGATCTGTCAGATTTATATAAAATAAGAAATACTTCAAAAGGGAGGCTTAATACAAAATATTGTACAGTTATAAATGACATACATATGATAATACAGACTTCATTGTTTCCCATGTAACATTAGACAGTAGTAAGTACTGAACCCACTGTTTACACTACTACTACACCAATTTTCCATAAGTTATCGTCTTCAGTGACTGAAGGTCAACTAATTTTTTTAATTGCTTAATTCTTCACTTCACTATTTAAAAGATCAATTAAGCTAAATGCAAATATTTCTGTGGTCGTATATAACATAATATATCACACTAAGTTATGTTATACACTGTGAATTGATGACACTTCAATTTTACTTAAAGCAGAGAGCACACATATCATTTGGCAGCTTGAATATCATCCTTAAACGCTTTGATTTATCTACAACACTTTTTACCTTGTCAGTAACCTTCTCTTCTTTTGCACAATCTTTCTCCTTCTGTTCTTTTACTCATCTGTTGATAGTTTATTTTATTTTTAAAAGCCATACAAGTGGTACAAAAATCTCGAGGTTGAAAATGTCAAGATTAATTGAATGCACTTTTCTTAAAGTTAAAACCCATTTGGTGAAACTAGAGATGTGCCCATACCAAAATTTTTCGATTCTCGATACTGATACCTAAAAAATCGATTCTCGATACCGATACCACCATATTAATAATTTGTTTGAATAACCTACATATTAATTTTAAAATATCTATGCCTATACAGGGATAAATGAGGCAATTTCGCAAATAAAAACAAACAATGGGTTTAATAAATGTTCTGAAATTAAATTGAACCAATCCTTAACAGAAGGAAACACATGATCTACATTAAGCTCTTTGGTTTTTTGGTTATTGTATCAAAAATCAAAATCATTATCCAAGTTATTTTAAAAGCAGGATTTTTCTACACTTTACACCTAATATATCAAAGACGATATAGAACTACTTTGTCGGCGCAATAAATGTACCGAGGCAGCCTGTTGTTTAAACAAAGACAAATATTTTAACAAATGATTTTCCAAAATATAATAATTTCATTTTGATAACAATATAAACTGGATTAAAAAAAATTTTTTCCGTACATTTAATGGTATCGGTATCGATTTTTTGCGATCGATTCTCGATACCGATAACAATGTCCATGAATTGGTGGTATAGAGAACAGTTTCATATATGTTCTTCCATATATTTTTAAAATCACAATAAGCATTTTGGACAGACTTACATAAATTATCCAAATACATTTTGAATGTATCTTTTTCACAGTAGTTTGATTCCATTTTCGGTTTGATTAAAAAATCTGTTTGCATTTGTTTTTCTTTAATATTCCAATCTGTTTTTGTTTTCTTTAATTTAGTAGTCTCTAATAGTTTATTGCTATAGCTTCTTCTTACTAAGTTTAAAATTTATCCACCTAAACCTAGAGTATTCTTGCTCACTGATAATAATTATTAACTAAAAGGTAATATTAAAAATTAAAATCTTTGGTAAGAAGAGAAATTACATTTGTACGGAATCTTCATTTAGAATAATTATTATAGGATAAGGTGGAGAAGCTTCATTTATTTTATTTTATTTCAAGTTTGGCTAAATATAATTTCGTTGTCCTCGAGATGAAACTGATTTCTCTGAACCTTCCACAAATTTGTAAACAAAATTTTCTTTTATAGTGCATTTAATCGGAACTAATATTTCAAATCGTATTTTTGTTTTTGGTTTATTTTCATCTAAAGCTACAAAAAAAAAACAAAATCTAATGTTGATTGACTGTGACAATTCGACGTTATTTGTTGCTAATGTTTTTCGGTTAAATCTCAAAGTCGCGAATTACGAGATTGCGACGATTTACCAGAGCATATCCATGATCATTGATCCTTTAATGCAGAGTATACAACTGTAAAACATTCTTCCAAAAAAATCAAATAAAAGAAATCCATTGAAGTATATCAATGAGGAAGCCATTGATGAGGTGCATTGTTCTCTATTCAACAATGAGGTAGGGCTCCGTAGTGGTGATACCACAACCGATTCTAGCTCAAATTTAATTTATATAGACACTTTTCTGAAACGAATAAATATTTTTTAATATCATACTCCACTCTCACTTTTCAAATTTTCATTATAAAATGTGTCACAAGAAAACAATTAATGTTATGTCTTGTTGACATGATGAAGACGAAAACTGTACCATGGTGGAACTCCACTGTAAATCAACAGAAAGTTGCACTAATTCATACCGTAGAAACAAATCAGTAGAAAATTTTATTAATCTCAATGAACCAGAGCCAAAACCCTTTATATTATAAAAAAAGGGAAGTATCTTCCTGTAGAAATTATGTGTGATCCATAAATGTGAATACAAGTTCAACTTAGTTCAGTACAAAATTAGGCAAATTTCATGCCTCACGTATAACAATACTGCTCCTCTTGCCTCTGATGATGCTCCCTGTCCATACCTAATGACAAAATTACAATATAATACATTTCTCAACTGCCATTTCTCCTATTCAGAACTATCCTCAGGTCTATCAACCTGCAAAAATACTGCCTCCGGATCTGGTGATATCCCTTATGTATTTCTTAGAGAACTTTCCAAGCTTTTAGAATGTTACGTTTTAATATGGTCCACCCACCAATTTTCCAATCAAAGGCTGACTTCTACGATAATTCCTATTAAAAATTCCGACTTAGCTGCTACTTCTCCCAACTCTTTCCGCCCTAATGAGTGTCTCCTCTGGTTTCTTGATAGGATCACTTCAAGATAATCTAGTTGCTCTAGAATCCCATATATCTGCGGCACTAAAAAAAAACAAGAAGTCATTTCAGTGGTATTCGATATTATTGGTGTTTTTGATACCATAAGTAGACAATCAATTTTAAATAAACTAAAATCACTCAATATCCACGGTCACATATTTCATTTTATTTAGAATATATTTTTCAAAGTCTAAGCTAATGCACTCTATCGTCGACTTACATCCAAAATGACGTTGTCCATCAAGGGTCCGTTTTAAGTCCCATTCTATTTAATCTAGCTGTTAACTATCTGTGCTCTGGTCTCCTTTCTCTCATTAAGTATGCTTCAGATGCAGACGATCTTATAATTTTCAGTCATGGCTCTTCCATTTCAACTCCTATCCTATCAGTATAATCAGTCAGCAGTAAATACTCTAACTTAGGACTAACTTTATCCGTAACAAAATCCAAAATTATTAAATTTAGCAAACGACCACCGATAATATCCACAATATAGAAATGTTCTTTGAGACACTTTTAACTTTTTTTAAAAATACTTTATTTACAATAAACGACCTATAATTTCTACACTTAACAGACAAATCAATACTTAAACAATGAATAATAACAAAACAATGAATGAACTCGAATTTATTGCAATGAACTTATATTTATTTGATCCGTGTTCTGGAATCCTCTGACTATGTGAATATTATTTATTGCTCTTTGGAATCCGCTGATCGTATGGCAGTGTTGGGGACCTTTCGCATTTATATATACACCTGAGTCTTTATTGCCAACACCCGCCTTCCCATTGTCGATCACTGTAAAATTTTGGGCCTAACATTCGACTATCTATTTACTTGGTAACAACATATCCTAGAAATCAAAGGCAAATGCTATAAATTATTAAGCAGAATCAAAATCCTCTCACATTACCACTGGGGAGCTGACGAAAATACTCTTTAAAATCTACAGAGCCCTAATTTGCTCAAAATTCGATTATGGTTGTCACATATGAGACCGTCAGCGCAAAAGTGGCCTAACTAACAATTTCCCTATATTGAAGATCAGTACATAAACTAATTCAGTAGTGTCAATATTTTGATGCAATAATGGCCTAATCTCATGTAACTAAGACATAGCGTCACTAAATATCTTTTTCCATAGCAGTAACATCTTGTGACAAAATCGCAAAAGTGGTCTAACCTGGTTAAGCCATTTTTGCACACTAGCAACTCTGTAAGTGGGCGGTATAGGTTGACAGTGACATTACTACATTCATAAGACAATAAACCGCAAATAGTTATCGCAAGATTTGAATTTGAGTATTTTGTATTCTCTTTACCCTAAAAGACTTGAAAATCCAGCATCGAAGTTTATTTTTAGCAAAGTATTTAATGAACAATTTAACCTGAGTTTTCATCTCCCTATAACAGATTCAACCAAAAAGTGTGATGCATTTAATATTAAAATTAAAGCGGCTGATAATGATTAAAAAACATCGACTTGAACAAGAAAGAAACTTGCATTTGATCAAGGCAAATGCTGAATGAGAAGGCTTAAAAAAAGATAGAAATCTATAAAAATGATGTATGTATAACTAGCAGACCCGGCCACGCGTTGCTGTGGCTGAGTGATTTGATTTGAAATAAATCTAATGACAATACAATTGCTCTCTCTTCTGTTTGTTCAATGAAATTATACTGGCATCGAATTGCTACACGTTCTTCATAATTGCTCATAAAATAGATCTGAAGAAATTTTGGATCTTCATTTGGCATTGGCATCAATGATCCAATTTTATGATATACCTGGCTTTGAATTTTGAATGTTGTCTCAAAATTACGACCATCAGGTGACAAATCACAAACTTTGGATGCTCCAAACGACGTTATTTGGAAGCAAGATTTAAATTTTCGTGTCTTACGCAAAAATAATTTTGATTTATTTGAAATGCCAGAAAGAAGGGATTTTAAAGGTTCAGGTGGAGTAGGGAGTGGTGATAATATAACTTTTCCTGATGCGCAATACATGCAGGGTGTTTCATTGCGAAATTTTAACGCCTGACAATAATTGCATATTTTGTCCATCTCACCAATAGTAACTTTGGAATCAGCCTAGTAATTGATGTTTGGTTCATAATTAAATACAAGAAGAACTGCGTGGTTGGTTCGATGACTTTCTCGATTTTGTTCTCTATATGAATCTATGTGTTGTTGACGTGCCATCTTCGTTCTCAATGCATTTTCTTATCGCTTACGCTGTTCTCGTGCACGAAGGTTGGATTTTTTGGGTGGCATTTTACTAAAAATAGTAATTGAATTTTTAATGTGAATGAATTTCGCTGTTTTCTGAATAACTGTAAGTTAGAAGTAAAAAAAATATTCGAAGTAATGTACGCAACGAAGACAAAATGAATAATGATTTGAAAGAAGCGACGTTAAGTGGTATAGGCAAAATAAGTATAGTGTAGTGTATAGTGTGTAGTCAAAGAAAATATATCACATTAAAGTGTGGCACCCTCTATGAGGTGCAAATGACATAATTTTACAGTTCTCTGTAAAGAAATTCGCTTAAGGCGCCATCTGTTCCAGACTTCTGGAAACTACGTTTAATAACAACAATCAACGTTGATGATCAGTTTATGATTAATTATTGAGACCATTAATTCATATAATAACACTATCCTATCATTTAAGATGGACCAAATTACATATATATGCCAACTTTCATGAATATCAGTTGACTCGTTTTTGAGTTCATTCGGAACATACACACTGACACTGAAGTTTTATATATTAAGATTGGCTTCGATCTTATGAAAATACTTCCAGCCTCTGTTATCAGCATAGGAAGATGTTATTACAAGTGTCAACTCTGGACACACTGTTTAGGTATTCATAATATAAAAAATGAAGAAGTGTACATGTTTTTGTGGGATGAAATTATAACATCCAGAGGTCCCCAAGAAATAGCTTCCTGTCTATTGTATTTCTTAGAAAATATTCTAAAATGAAAACATCTTATAATGGACTTTGATCAATGTATAGGGCAAAATAGGAATATCAAGATGGCTCTTTTCTGTCAGTTTATTGTTTCTAGTTCTACTGAATATGTTATTTATAAAATTGACCAAAAATTTATTGTGAGCGGACATTCATACATATCATGCGATCAGGATTTTGATTAAGTGGAAAAACAGAAATGGTTTATCAAAAACATCTATGTGCCTGAAGACTGGAGGCAAGTTATTTTAGCGGCTATAAAGAGTAAGCCGTTCAAAATAATTTCAATGACAAAACATCTATTTTTTTCTTGCAAATCTCTAAAAAAAAATATTATGAATCGTAAACTATGTGGAGATAAAGGCAAAGTTGAATGGTTAAAGATGCAATGGCTAATATTTTGTGAAGTGCATCTTTTTAAATTTTATTTTAAATATTCTAATATTAACAATGTTCTCTTTCGTAAAGTTGACTTTAAAAAAAGGAATTATTGTCTAACATATTCCCAATTCATCATAATTTTTACAGCAATTTGAAAACATTTTCAACAGCTATTGATGAGATTTTCATTGACAACCTCGATAACCAAAATGATTGTTTTTTTAATTTTTATTGTTGTATGGTGTAATAAAAATAAAAATATCAATGGTAATATTAATTTTTATTCCTGGCCTAACCTTATAAATTGATATAAGATAAATCATAAACCATAATGCAAAAGTGCCCCAACTCACAATAACCGTATAAATATTACTTTTTTTGTTTCTAAAATAATTCTATCTTAAAAGTAAATTAGCTAAAACAATAAAAAACTAAAAACACAATATATTTTCATTGAAATTTAAATCTGACAAATAAGTTTCAAAGATGCTATTTTATGAATATTAATTTTTCCACATCATTATCTTCTAGTTTAGGGCACTTCTGCGCTTGCGGCCCCATATATTTCTTTGCTTCAAAATCTGACATCGACCTTTTAAACTCTTTAAACTTTTAAACGTCTTTCTTTCTTTCTTTCTAGGTGCTTTCCGATCTAGCCCTATTGAAGCCTTAAATATGAAGGTAACGGGCCTTTATTTGGGATTAAACAACTGCACCTTCTTTCTTATGCTGCCTCTATATCATATAACCCCTTAAGCCCTGTCTACCGTCTATTTATAACTACTACTAAAAATTTATACCATCCACCAATTTCCACCATTTATTTTATCACAGCTTCTTGATGGCTTGGACCTCTCACAAACAAATCCTTCTTCTATTTCCACTACCCCACTATGGACTATTAGGTTAGGTTAGGTGACACATTAGGTGTTCTATTGTCTCTTCCTCTTCACTGCATTCTGCACAGAGATCGTCGGTTCTGATACCCTGATACCCGATACCCAGTCAGTTCGTGAACAGTCGCTTGTCCTAGCAGATTCTCAACTTCTTTTCTGTTTGTTTAAAATTTAGCTTCTATTTTGTTGTTTCAGTTTCATCTTTTGGCTTACGATTCTCAGATTCTTTAATACATCGGGTTGTCAAATGCTTGATAACAGTTTGAAATGTTTCCGGAATCATGCAATTATCATTTGGTCGAGGCATATCCCGCATTACCAATGTCGAAAGATTCACACAAAACACATTTCCATCACCTTTATTTTTACTGACCTTGCGTTTTAAGTAACTTCTTACAATCTTACAATGATCAAATATGGCAACTAACTCCATATACAACAGAGGTTTCAAATACTGGAATTCACTATCACATAATGATAAATATTCAATCTTCATTATCCCATTTTAAGGTAATCACAATATGCGTTTGGCTATCATTTTTTTTGAGTATCCCTTCGAAACTTACAGTTTGGATTTCATTTTCATCGCTTCTGTTCAATTAAACTTGACTAAAATTAGTCGATATGTTGAATGACTTCGAAATAAGAACTATAAAGATTATTTGGTCTATCCCTTAAAACATCTGCTGAGTTTTGTTGTTTCAAGGGCTGGAAGTCATAGACAACTGAAAATATTTAAACTATAACGATTTCTGTATATAAATTTTCAGAAAAATATTACATGTAGTTACCAACATTTATATCTACTCAGCTCAACAGGGTATACATTGTACCTAGTGACAAACTAAGCGATGTATGTAAGGTGTTGTATTTTCGATACTGTTCAACTTACGACCTTTCGTTACAAATTATTTTTAGGAAGGCAGCATAAAGAAATTACTGCAAATTAATTTCAAGTTTGTATAATGTCTACTAGGGGGTGTAGCAGAATTGAAATTACAAAAAAGTTTTTTTTTAATTCTCATATTTAAGCTATAATGAAAATGCCAATAAATTTGAATCTGTAACTTTGGCATAAATTTTCTCCCTTTCTCTTTAAGTATAGAGGTTAGGATGGATCGAAAATCGCGCGAACAAATGTTGAATATTTTTTTTTCAAAATTTGAATTCACAGAGAAGGCATGAAGAGAAATTTTTTTGTCCTTTGCCGGCTATTTATCATAGAGTAATGAAAATAGTACATTAACACAAAAAAAATTATCTCGCCACTCCTGATGGGAACCACTTAAGATCTGTTAACCATATATTAAGTTATACAATATGTCCCTTATTTTATGCTCCATTAACGTGGCGTCTCGGATTAACTAATTTCTGTCTTATGTTAATGTGACTGTGAAGAATCATAAAACTACCTATTTAAGTTCAATCAAATTATCAAATTACTTATCCTTATATTTTTATTGATGTGACTGTAACGACCATAAATATAATTAATTTTAGCTTTTGTATACAATAGAATTAGTATTTAAGAGAGCAAAAACTTGCATAGATGGTTATATATGGTCTGGACATCCAACGATAACAGTAGTCAGATTATTGAAACAACTTTATTTATTTATATTTTATGTTAATAAATAGTTTTTCAAAGTTATTTAACTAGTGTTCTGTTGCCGATATTTTTTCTTATTGAGTTGTTATTTGATAATTAAATAATATCATGTATTAGGTAGGACCTATAACAGTTTGAAAAGAAGAAGCAAAAAATTAGTTAGTCATAAATAAACTTTATTTTAATAATTTCTTGCGTTTATTGAGGGGCCCATGTAGCCTTCGGGGCCTTAGCTAATACGCAGAAACTCACGACTAAATATTGAAAATAAGCTGCTTCTCTACATATATATCGTAATTTTAAAACCCGTATGGACTTATGACATTGAAATCCTTCAAAGGTTTGAGAATAAAGCCCTTAGAATTATTGTGAAAGCCCCGTACTATATTCTATCATCGAAAGAGTTCTTTTAGTGCCTTTGGTAAGAGATAATGCCAAAATAAGTGCCCTCCCTAATGTACTAGTCAGGAAACTATTGAAGATGTTGTCGTAAAAAGCTTGTTTAAGTTAGTGTAGGATACTTCCCCATTGCCATCTTTAACCCAGTACCAAATTTTCAGTTTTTGACTATTTATTTTGTATTCTCTCATTATAACTCCGAAAATATGTTGGTTATTTTAAATTTTAATACCCAATTGGGGATCATGGGAGAATACATTGAATATTTTAAATAAATTTAAAAAAATTATTGTATCTCTATATTGGTTACATATTATGGTGATATATTATTATTTTTGAATGGAATATGGGAAAACATTCTACATGGACACCTATACCACATTCGGCACATTGTTTTCTCACGTTTGTCTTCCATACTCTACATTTTCTTTGCTTTCCTTCAAAAGTTCTTGTCAAATAATGAATTTCGCTGTTGCTGGTCCGTACATGGAAGCTAATATTCTGCGTTTGAAGTCTACCCGCGGATCTGACGTAGAAGAGACTTTCCAATAGTGCATCGTTATTTTACGTCTAAAATCCAGAAGTGGCATGTTACCATTCACAAGACAAAAAAGCACATACGCATTTATACAGTAAAGTACAATTTTTTTCCATGTATTTTGGTTCTATAATTTGAACGTTCCACTCCAACAAATCTACTCCTCCATAAACTTATTATATTCCGAAATCAAATATGGTTGAGGAATACTTTTTTTTCGCTTTTTCTGTTCTGGACCATCTATAAGCTTTTGACAGATTTACAAAATTATTATCTTTCCATATTATCCCTAAGACTTTAATTTTGGTGTTAAACCAAAGTCGTATGCGCTTTGATCTTCTTTTTTCATATCTTTCCCAGACTTTATTGGACAACTATTCATTTTATCAAATCTATATGTGCCTATTGCGCGAATGTTCATTTCTAGAAGTTTTTGGACCAACGAAAAACTTGTAAAGCTATTTAATCGAGGATTTTCAACTTCTGAAATCAACCTAATTACGACGTCTCCTCCTAGTCTATATGATACTTCAGGTTCTTCAATTCTTTTTCCTTCATAAACCTTAACATGGTAACAATAACCACTAACTGAACAACATAGAGCTCACATTTTCAACCCGAATCTTAAAGGTTTTCCTCTGATGAATTATTGATGTAGTGGCGTCCGAAGTATCTTAATATTTGCTCATTAATACTTAGGTCCTGGTTGAATATTCCAAAGGTCATGAACTTCTTATTTAGATGCTCAATTAACGGTCGAATCTTGAACATTTTGTCTCATTGTACCTTGGGAATATCCTTTATTTCTACATTATTTGCAAAATGGAGATTTTTTTTATTTCAAGATAGTGATTTCTAGATATACATTTTTAATGACTGGTATACAAATATCTTCATCTTCGCTCCAGTACTTTTTTTCTTGTGATAAGCAGTGATAGCCACACGACAAAAGAATACACAAGAATTTTTTTCAAACAGTTGGTGGACAAAAAAAATTGGTGATTGTTATTTTGAGCACCAAACTTTGAGCTTTCACTGACGATGTGCTCCAAAATTCGAAAATTTCATGAGGACTTTTTCCCTTCCATTCCATTTTTATAGTGTTGTCAGTACTTTCAGGGATTGTTGACTTTCTTTTCTTACTTTGATGAGGAGTGGATGTATTCGAATTCTCACCAGACTCATGTTCTGAATGGACATTATGTATTTCAAGATTACGAGATTTTTTTGCCATAGGTAACGTTGTTTTTGTAGTTGGCTGTTAACCCGAAGTACTCGGACCATCATCGACAGTATCTTATGCATGATTACTGTGAACTTTAGGTGTCTGAGGAATTTCTGTGGGGGTTACATCTTCCAATAGATTTTCGTCACAATCCTTACAATCTGTGACTTCATCTACATCTTCTGGTGGTAATTCAACAATATCAATGGTATTGACGTCATTTTCCCAAAAGTTAGGATCATTTAATATATGTTCAAAGTTTCTTACATACCTTCTCGATAGGCCATTCCTGTGAAAAACGTGTTCAAGTAAGAAGAAAAAGAAACTGACGATAAACGCATATCCGACTTACGATTTCAACATGATATGTATCACGATCCCTAAATGGAGGTCAAGTAGAAAAATTCGTATAACTATACGAGGGGACATATTGATAACACATCAAAATGAAAACAACCAGAACATAACAAATTTTCATCCTATTATGTTAAAATCAGAACATAACCTCAAAAATAAATAACAACTAAGATTTTATCAACTCAGGTTGATTTTAGTGCACTGTACTTACTCCTTTTGTTTAAAAATACAGAATTCACGAATTCAAGTTCAGATTTCTATTTCGAAAACCGAAATTTATAAGTGGCGCAGTCATTCGGATTAGTGCGGTCGCGAGTTTTACGCAAAGTGCGATAAAGTTCCGGCTAAGTACTTCAGTACCTCAGCACTAGACCTACGTATTCAACGAGGGACAGGACTTCAGATAGCTGTAAGTGCCAAGTTTCCTTATTATTTTTATTCCTTTTTATTATCCATCCTTATCAAAACGTTGAATAAGGAAGAGATAATTTAATAATTTTGAGAATAATTTTATGAACGATTTAGATAAATTATTAAATACATTCAGTAATTTAAACTTAAAAGAGAATCCAGATTATATAAGAATGGCAACTTCAAGTCCAAAAACCCTAAATTGGGAATTGTTCAAATTAAAATTAGAAAACATCAAACCATACGACGGAAATAAAAATACGTTAAATAAATTTATAAATCGATGCGAAAACTTAATAGAGACGTATTCAGTTTATAACGATCAAGACATTAATAATCATGTATTAGAATGTATACAAGAGAATTTAATAGATAAGGCTGAGTTAATGGTAGGGAATAGGATTGAACTAAATACCTGGTTCAAACAAAAGGAAGCCTTAATACAATGCTTTGCAGATAGACGCGATTTAGACTGCATACTGCAGGAATTAACGAGAACACGACCATTTAAAAATGACTATACAAATAATTAGTAATAATTTAAACTTAGGAGAAATTGATAAAAAATGCCAAATCAATGATTGTGAGAAAACAGCCTTGAACACCTTTATTGCGGTATGTTCAGGTGTTATACGCAATAATATGTATTTAAAAAAGCCTAACTCTTTAGAAGACGCTAAGGCTTACGTTGATGAATTTGAAAATTTCGAAAAACTTTATGGCCAATTTTATGAGCCTCGAGTTAAGTGTAATAATAATAATAATAATAATAATAATAATAATAATAATAATAATAATAATTTTTAAACTAACTCAGTGAAAAACAATAGAAATAATCAATATAATAATAACAACTCCTACTATCAACAATATCAGCAATATGATAATAATTATAATAGAAACCAATTTTATAATAATGAAAGATATAATAATAACAATAATAATTATAATAGTTTCCCTAGTCAACCTATAAACATAAATCCTATGCCATAGAGAAGGCAAAATTACCCAACGAATGCACAAGTTTTTGGTCCTAGGAAAAATGTTTTCCTCCCGAACCAAATACCTATAAACCGTCTACCTAGACCAGAACCGATGTCTACGATATCGAGAAATTTTTCTGACAGACCTGGTAGACGTGTAAATAATAATAACAATTACAATAATAATAATACAAGCAATAATAAATATTTCAAATCACGAAACGAACCAAATTTTACATCCGAAGAATTATATAATAATAATTATAAAAATAGTTAAGAAGAAGAAGAAGAAGAAGTAATTGATTTCCAACATTTATTTGAGTCAAACGAAAATAATGATCAAACCGTAAATTTTCGAAAAGAGCCTCGGGAAAAATAATCAAAAACAGAAGAAATAAATTTTACTCCTAATGATCCATTAACATATTTTGAAAATTTCATAGAATCTAACGAATCAAAACCCAGTGAACAAGTAATTGAAATAAATTTCACATCTAATAATTCATCACCAAAAATTCAAAAATTAATAAAAATGAAAGAATCAGAATTAAATCATTGTAAAGAAATAAATGAACAAGTAGAACTAGATCTTAGTAAATTATTTGATGAAGAAGAAAAAGATAAATTAAATATAACAGAAAAGAATTCAGAACAAAATATTATAATGGTAGAACAAATGAATAATAATACAAAAAGAGAATTATAAGTAGAATTATTTGATAAAGTGGAATTAAACTATACAGGATTAGATAAAATAAAAATGAATGAAAATGATAATGAAAGTGAAGTAAAAGAAAATGTAATAGAATTAAACAGAAAAATAAATGAAATAAATAATGATATGACAATGGAAGAAAAAGATATAAATGATGTCATAAAAATGGATAATGATATATTAGAAAAAGAATGTTATGTTATAAAATCTGAATTAAATACAAATATATTGGACACACAAAATAAAAATAATATGATTAATAAAAGAGACATGAATAATGAAAATGAGAAAATGGTTATCAATTATGAAACAACAAAGAATTTGATAAGAATAATAGTAATATAAGTTAAAAATATTTAAATAGAAAATTAGATGCTATACTAAATGAAAGTTTAATTGAAGAACTATTTTGGAAACGTAAATATTATCATTCATTAAAATGGTACGCAATTCAAGAAATTATAAAATGGATTTTTATACAAAGACCTTTCTTTCTATTTTATTATTATGTTATAAGAATAGATAAGATTTAGAATTAATGGATAATAAATAAGTAAAATGTAAAAAATAAAATTAGTAAACTTTTAGAAACTATAATAATAAAAAGTTATTATTAATTAGAATATATATAAGAAACTTAATAATGTAATTCATAACTTTGTTTATTTAACTAATGGAAAAAGAAAATAATGAAAAAAAATTAAATTATAATCAATGTAACACAAATGAAACGTTTAAGACAATTTATAGAATTTTAATGAACCTCTTAAAGTCCAGCCATTTGAAACAAACCAATATGAAATTCACAACTTTAACTATTCAAAAGAAGATAAAAAAAATAATTAACGAAAATTATAACTGGCGCAAATATAAAATAGAAAACTTTTTTAATAATTGCGAAACATGTCAAAAGAATAAATATGATAGAAATCCACCAATAATAAAATTCAATTTAACCCCAACAGACACCTTTAAAATAGCAAATCAGTCATATTTAACCATAATAGATGCTTTCTTTCGTTACTGTCAAGCATATTCAATGTCAAGTGTGAATGGAACCTCAGTTGTTGATAATATTTTAAATTATGTCACTCATCACGGTTTACCTTACAAAATAACAGCTGATTGCGGTTCAGAATTTAAAAATAACGACCTACAAGATTATTGCAAACTGCACAAAATGGAACTACATTATACAACGTCTAAAAATAGTAATTCTAATTCAACCGTCGAACGTTTTCATTCTAGTTTAATTGAACATTTTAGATGTATAAAAGAAAATAATAAAGATTTAACTCCCAATCAATTAATAAAACATTCAATATTAGCATACAATAATTCAATTCATTCTGTAACGCAATTCACACCATTTGAAATTATTAAAGGTCATATAAATAACCCCGATCCATTTGACTTAGATGATCATTTAATAATATCTAACTATATACAAAATCATAAAGAAACATCAAAATTATTATATGAAAAAATTAAAGATAGAAACGCTAACAGAAAAAAATAATAAATAAAAGAAATGAAAATAGAAATGATCCACCCTGTTATGAACATCAAGACATAGCCTATATCAGAACAAAATTCCGAGACAAAAAATTACCGAAATTTAAAAAAGCTGAAATTGTAAAAGACTTGCATATTATTAGAAACAGATAAAGTAACTTATCATAAAAATATAATTAGAAAACCTAAAACTAAAACTAAAAAATTGTTGCAGAAAGATAAGGTTGGCAACGATACTAATATTACTATTCATTTACAAGACGACCAAGACAGAAGACATAACAGTTACAAATGTAAATAACTTATTATTACCCATCAATTTAGGAATTAGTAACCTTATACATGCTAAACATACTTTCATATATTATATAGATTTAGAATTTATTCACAAACAAATCAATAATTTAAAACAATATTATTATAACTTAAGAAATAATTTATCTCAAGCGAAAGCAACAAATCTTATTTCATATCATAACTTAGCTGAACAATCATTGAGTAGAACAGAAATTTTAATTAATACTTTAGACAAAAAATCAGAAAATATTTATCCACATTTAAGATTGAAAAAAGGATTAATAAATGCTGTAGGCAAATTAGATAAATGGCTTTTTGGAACTTTAGACTCAGACGATGAAGAACGATATAATGATGCTATAAATGTTCTACAACAAAATCAAAAGCAAATAATTCACTACATAAAAAATTAATTGATCATTATAACAAATCGATTACGACTCTATGGGTTAATCAACAAAAACTTTCTGATAATTTAGAGAAATTTCACATTTCAATTGAAAATAAAATAATAACTTTAAATAATTTTACAACATTTCAAAGTACAATTTCACAAATTAATCTGGACTGTCAAAGTTTAATTACACTAATTGATAATATTGAAAATGCAATAACGTTTTCTAAATTAAATACAATTCACAGTTCAGTTATATCAAGCCAAGAAATTTTGGAAATGATAAAATATCTAAGTATCATTTACAATAAAGAAGAAATACCAAAATTTAATAATATTTTGACATATTATCTCTTTCTTGGTCCACAAGTAACCTTTTCCAAATCCAAAATAATATTTGCTACCCATGTTCCTATCCTAAAACCCAAAACCTATGAATTTTTTCATTTATACCCCGTAATCCAAAATCAGACAATATTTATCCCTCCTCAACCTTACTTGGCCAAAAGTCAAGAAGAAGTTACTTTTATTAAAGAAGAATGCCCCGAGTTAGAAGGAAAACATTATTGTAAAGAGACTTTCAAATTACAAGATATCTGTAATATTGAACTGTTAAATGGACATTCTGGTAAAAATTGTGTTATTAGTGAAATTGATCTTCAAGAAACAATATTGGAACAAGTAACAAATGATGAACTTTTAGTAATTCCAAATTTAGAAACTGACGTAATTTCTAAATGTGTTTCGGACCGTTATTTTAAAATAATGTATCCATGGATTATAAAAATTCCAAAGAATTGTAGTATTCAAATAGGAAGTGAAATTTTCTCAACCAATGTACAAATTAAAAAAGGAAAATCAATAATATTACCGAAACTAAACTTTAAATTTTTAAATAATCAAATTTATAAATCTCCTAATTTAACCAATATAGATTTTAATAAATTATATGAAATTAATAACATTGCTAAAAACATAAAACCAATTCATGAAATTTATAATCTGCAAAGCCATGTATCGATAGGACTATTTACTATAATAATAATAATAATTTTAATAATATTTTGGTTAATTCGTAAATATAAATATAAATTTGTAAGAAAACAAAAAATCGAAGAAACGAAAAATGAAGACATCGAATTAGGAGAAAGAAGGAAACAAGGGATGAAAAATACCTCCGTCATTTTTCATTCTTAGGGATGGAGGAGTTACATGTGAAGAATTCTTGAAGGACATTTTATAAACAATGCAATTGTATCAAATATCATAAACATGTATCAGCATTTATTTTACTATAAATAAGATTTTTGTAAACAACTTGATGATATTTAATGTTTATAATTAGTTCGATCTTGAGATTAATTGTATTCATTCAAATATTCAAAATAAATTTTTTTAAAATAAATTTCGAAAACCGAAATTTATAAGTTGCGATTCAGCCGCTAACTCGCTTATTGGTCATTAGGTATATTTAATTCACTCTGCACATGTCATCTTTTTTATTGTAATTGGAAGTGATTAATTAATGTGATACTAATTGGAAACTTGTCGAATTAGTCTGTTAAATAATAATTTTTTAAAAATATATTTTATTTTTTAGCAACAAAGAAGGAAGAGTCAACGAAAAGAATCATACCAAAAATTGTGAAAGTCAATAAGGTACAATCAATATAATTCCAGTTAATAACTTATTTTATTTATTGAATATCTCGTAACAATGTCGAATTGATTGAAGAATTATATTAAGTAAATATCAAAACAATGATATTTGAACCGTTGTACTATTTCATATTATTTATCAGTAAAGCAATTTAGCTTTCTTTTATTCCGAGCAAATTCGATAATACATAAGTTCTTAGTTCAATTATTGAACTTTTTAGTTTGAAAGTGGCCCAATTCTATTTTTACTTAAATTTTGATATTTACTAGTGATAACGTCGGAAAGCAGTGATGGAGGTAGAGATGTAAAATACCCGGGTATTTAAAACTGTGGGTAAATACCCTGGGTATTAACCCAATTTGGGTATAAACTTGAAGGTATTTATGATAACTTTCAACGTTATGACCGCTATGAGATTCATTGAAAACTTATTTCAAGTAATAGAACATTATGTTACTATGAGTAGAAGGCTATCATTATTGTTGAGCTCCGAATATTTATTAATTGTACTATAAAGGTGCAGTTTTGTATATTGCAGTTATTTAAATTCAGGCCACTGTCACCGCTTTCGGCTTCGACATTCACAATCTTGTCATTTGTGTACATCAGTGGTCACTAAACAGTTGATCGCGAGTCACCGGTGGCTCGCGGGGTAATTTTGGGTACTTCGCAGCGACGCTCAGCGGATGACAACACTGAGTGTCTGGTAGCGCTGCAACCGATTATTCATTTTCGGGGTTTCCCATTTTTGTTTCGCAGACTGTTAGTGTCACGAGTGTAGCCAGAGCTAGGTTATGTCTGTGCCGCATGTGTTACATTCACATGTACACGTTTAAGCTCTTTCCTTGTTTGCTTTTACTATGGCTAGTTCAAGTAAAAGTGGGAGAGTGAGAAACCGATTACTTTTTTAAGCAAGTTAAAGATAAATGTGTGTGTTTACTTTGTGTGAAAGAAAGGAAATGTTGAGCGTCATTCCAAGACAGTTCACAGTGGAATTGAAAAAAAGATTATCCGCTAAATTCAGCTCTGAGAAGAGAGATGGTGATGTAGTTAAAATCTCAGCTAAATGCACAACATTCAACTTTTTTTTAAAACACTAGACAAGGACAAGGCAGCTACTGATGCGTCATTTCCGTACAGTATGAAGATGGCGAGTTGATTAAAACTGCATTTTTAGAAGCTGTAGATACATTATTTGAAAACTTCAAAAACAAAGCTGAGATCATGTCTGTCATTAAATCTGTTCAGCTTTCTGTCAATACAGTGATGCGAAGATTTGAACCTATGAGTTCTGATTTAGTTTCACAGCTTAAAACTGTTTTTGATCGTTGTAATAATTTTTCCTTACAACTTCACTAATCAATTGATATAGTTGATACAGCTCAGTAGGCTATTTTTGTAAGAATGGTATTTGAAACAAAAGAAGAACTGGTAAAAGTTGTGCCGCTTACTGGGCATACAACTGGAAATGATATATTTTTAACATTTAAAAAGCTCATTGAATCTATGTCATGTCATGAAAACAGTTGTTAAAATATTAAATAAAATAAGAGCACATACACTTCAAAGACGACTGTTCAGAGAACTAATTGAAGAGTTAGAATGCCAGTATGGTGATCTGTTGCTTCATACAGAAGTTCGTTGGCTTAGTAGAGGCAGAGTTATGCAACGTTTCAAAAAGTTGCTACCTGCTCTGGTGAAATTCTTGAAAGATCGGGGTGAGCATCTCACCGAACTGGAAGATCCCACATGGCTACAAGATTTTTCCTTTCTTATTGATATAACTGAAAAGTTGAATGACTTAAACTTGCAGCTTTAAGGCAAAGATAGGAACATCGGTGGAATGATTTCAGATCATTTAAAAAAAAAGATTTTTCAGCTTGTGTTGTAAAACATTTTGGTAGAGATCAGGATAGAAGTTGTTGACTTTCAGAATGACCTGTATCTAAAATCCCTCTCTACAACAAAAGTATTCAATTGTGGTTCAAGTTGCATTGAGATTGAAAGCTATGTTCAGTTCTACGTACTTGCGTGAAGCATCTCTTTCAAGTATAAAATTCATATAAAACAAATATAGAAACCGTTGGACAACTGCATCAGTATGGCAGCTACAACATACTCTCCAAACTTTAAGAAAATACTTGATGGCCAAAAAGAGTTCCACCCTTCTCATTGAAATGAACATTTATACTTTTTTTGTTACACTTCCTATATATTTTGATTAATACTATAAAAAATGTTCGTTTGTAATAAACTGGTTTAAATTTCATTTTGTGTATTATCTTTGGCCCCATATTCCTAGGTAGCTCACTAAAAGGTTTATAGATGCTAGGATGGCTCCCTAACTCAAAAGTTTGGCGACCACTAATGTACATGTTATGATTAGTAAGGTGTTTGTCTATATTTATTATGTTGGAAATATTTTCATTTCAAAGGTTTCTTTAATGTAAATCTCTTGGTTGCTCTACCCAATCAAGTATTTTTTATGCAGTTTGTTTCTTGCTGGACACAGAATCTTCTAAGTACCCTTCAGCACTATCACTAGTGGATTTCCATCCATCATGTGGTTTCAAAGCGGTAATGTCCCCTTCGTTGTCAACTAAAATAGTTATAATATAATAAATAAAAAATATAATAAATTTTCGCCAACTTTAGATCTTTAATCACATTAAGCAATTCTGTGTTAGTTGAGCCTTTTTTATGATTGCTGACAGGGAATAGGAATGTTTTTTTAGACATTAATGCTAAATTTTGAGCTTTGTTACTACTACTATTTGGTATCTTAAGGAGTTTCCACAAGTGATAGGATGCGTTGTCCATAACGATTACAGACTGTGGTGGAATGTTAGATAAAAGTTGTTCATTAAACCACTTTTCGAATAATTTTGCTATCATATCCCCATGTTGATCAGCTTCACAGTTTTCAATTTTTTTGCAGATATTAATTAAGCATTAGGTAAGAAGCCTTCTTTGCTTCCAGCGTTTACTATTATAATGCGTTTCCCTTTAGAACATGGCCCATTCAAACAGCAATTTTTACTATTGTCAACCCAACCAAAATTTACTACATCGTGACTGTCAAACCATGTTTAATCTAAATAAATTATGTGTCTATTAGAACTTCGGTAGTCTTTTATCTGACGCAAATAATCTTGTTGACATCGAACTATCTTTGACGATTCGGTTATTGCCATCGATTTCTTCAGTTACTTGTGTTTAAAACCACATGCTGACAAAACTTGACATACCACTGTTTATCGCTGATTGTCTGACAGGAATATTTCGAAGAAATTGTGTGCGTAAAGCTTCGGCCAATAGAAATGCATTTATGTTTACGATTCGATCTTTTCATTGGTAAAGAAGATGATGAGTCCACGTGGACTGACGGTTTGTTAGATGTTTATCGAAGTTTATACGTGAAGTAAACATTTTTCTGTATGTGCTAACAAAATATTCAAGTTTTTATTGATAGAGACTTATTTTCATACTTCTCGTTGTAATAATTGTTTAATTGGACCAAGTTTATCACCATTTGATATTTATTCTTTGGATTGAAACTTATTTAGTGTCAAATATATTATCTTTCTAGAAATTTTGATGGATAATCGTGATACCATGATGTAAAATTATATTTCTTTCTAGCTACCCTTTCTTATGATTCCGGCTATTTAGATTGTGAAGTTATTTCTTGTTCAACTAATGTTTTCAAATTAATTTTAGGGATCAAAAAAAGATCTAAAAATAATGAACTACTCTACTAATGTACGATACTTCGATCCTGCTAGTTATGCAGCGGGTAATAACAAAAGTGGAAATAATGGTCAAATACAATTATGGCAATTTCTTTTGGAACTTTTAACAACTAGAGAATACAAGTCCATTATCCAATGGATCGGTGAGTATTATAAAATTTTTGTATCTACATAGTAGAAATTTCTCTACAGTTCGGCTTCCATTTTGGATACATTATCAAGGTATGAGGGTTGGGATGGTTATTTGCTCATTTTAAGAAGTAATCTTATCATTGGTGTCAATGTACCTATTTACCGCAATGAATTACCATTTTTTGACTGATTACATTGCATCAATTTGTCTATTATTAGAACTCTATATAAAAAAGAGAAGGTTCAAAAATAAAAATAATAATAAAAGAAAATATGCTTACCGTTGAGAACACCATGGACATTCTCTCTACTAGCTTTTGACCAACCCTTCATTTGAAGTTTTTCTTAACACATCAAAATAGTTTAAGCTATACATTTTTAATTCGTGTTTGTACAGGGTGGTAATTAACAACGGGCCTCGGCTTCATCTCAGGAACGTTAACAGTATCTAGGAGTCCAAACTGTAACTACTAATTTGACATTCATTACAAAATACTGTACAATTCGAATTAATTTTGAGAAACAATGCAAAAAGTCAGATATAAAAGAAAGGCCACCATTGAAGGGTAAAAAACAGAAGAAAAATATAGGGTGCTTCTATTGAAGTATTAAAGTAATTGGACCAAGTGGTCTTCAATATTTGAATACCTTATTATGAAATAACGGAATAACAAACATCAAGGTTCCTTAAATCATTGTTGTAAACTTCGCTTGTCTAAGTTGAATGGATTCTTCGGGATTAAACTGCTATGTAAACTCTGCATTTCTGCAAAATGGAATAATTCAAGAACGACAAAACCTAAGTATTCAAAAGTAATTCAAATCTATGTCGAATTTAAAAATTTGATCATTTATAGGGCTTTTAATTATCACTCGTTTTTCTCTACTTTTATTGTCCTAACCTCAACATAAACATTATTACATCCGTTCCTGTTTTGGTATATCGTTCGACACACGGAGGTTCGATTTTCTATAAACTTCTCTATCGATTGAAAAATATCACAATTAGAATTTTTTATAGTTTATTTCAACATCTTTCAAAACAAATTTGTAAACCAGTATAAATTACTCTCTTTGAAAATAGCTTTCAAACTACTATAATTTTTTTTCTACGCCCATGTCTGTAAACGTCAAAAATCACACTTAATCTTCTTGGTTTAATTAAATTACAATCAAGTTTTCATTTACGTAAGACTTTATTTGGTCTATTTACACAAATTTAGTCAATTAACAAACATAAAAGCTTCTAGCATTATTGAGATATATTTAGGATTGAAAGAGTGATGCCCATAAATGTAGGCAGCACATTATGCAATTTCACTAAAAATAGGACACGTTTTCTTAAGTAGCATGTATGAATGGGCGCTGCGCGGCTTCGTGCATAAAATTTTTCACTTCGTGCGTAATGAGTTACTTAGAATTCTTTTACGTAATATACTATTACATAATAATATTACTGTATTCCCAATATTCCTGTATTGTTACATAATTGTTCGACTAAGATTAATTTCAACTATATACATAAATAAATATTATAATTTTTAGGCAAAGAAGGAGAATTCCGTTTAAATCATCCAGAAGTGGTGGCGCATTTATGGGGAGAAAGAAAAAATAAACCGATGATGAATTACGAGAAACTTTCCAGAGCATTAAGATATTATTATGATGGAGATATGATTTCAAAAGTTCATGGGAAGAGATTTGTGTATAAATTTGTATGCGATTTGAAACAACTTTTAGGTTACAGCGCGGTAGAATTGTCAAATTTAGTGAAACATGGAAATCCAAATGATTTAATTGAATGTTAAGAAGAATAATTTCAAAATTTGACAAACAACAAGAACAATTCCAGAATTTTCAAACTGTGATACTGTTTTATCTTAAATAATTGTGTTGGTTGAATGAAATTTACTGTACAGGTGGTTTTTTGTATCAAAATTGTTTTTTGTTTAAAATTAAATAATAAATTATTTGAAAGGCATCACTTTGTTTTTTCAATATAAATAAAGTATCTACCCCGATCTTAGTGTCTCTAGCCTGGCTTTGTAAAATCTTGACATGATGCAATGCAATTCAAGTCGCATTATTTCTTTATCAAAACCATGCAGATCAACTGACCTTCGTAAACTTAGCTTCGTTATTTTCATTTTTAAACTATGAACAAAATCTTAAAAAAGCTTAAACTTAAAAGTTTAAAATATACTATTGAAAATTTCGAATATACAAAAAATCGCTTCCAGTGGCACCGCTTGGCAAAGCTCCAATTGCAACTGGCTTTTATTGATAAGAATTTTTAGATGAAAATGGCACCAACAGAATACAGTGAGGAAAGTTTGTTATATTATGTACATTGCATTAAAATAACTAATTCTCAATGTGAAATTTTGTAAATAAAATACAAATATCCGAATCTATTAAATTTAACAATGTATCTATATAATATTTTGCATTATATTTGTATTAAATAATTTCATTAAATAACAGTCCTTTATTTAACTTAAGTATCTTATGATTGCTTTTGTCTGTCAAGGTACGTTAAACTTAAATAAAAAAATATTTTCACAGTGTAGCAGTTAATGAATTTTAGACTTAAATAACGTCATTCTTTTGAAATTCAGTTACTCAATGCTTTTCGAAGTGAGTTGTCATTTCTGTGTTATTCTGGAGCCGCTTTAAATTTGGGGTTCATGATAGACTTAATCGAAAGTTATGTGAAGCTTTTACTTTCAGAGAAAGCTTGGAGATAATATTTTATTAGGAAATCAATAGCCAATCTTTTTGAATTCGCAAGGAGAATTGGCACAGTTCATATTTAGGTTAGTGGGCGGTCAAGAACCATTGCTTACTAGTCATTATGATAGACCTGTGGTACCTCACTTAAAATGACCAAACGCTGATGTCATTTGAAAAGCTAATCAGGCATCAACCTTTTTACTTCACTAGGTAAACAGTTGAAGATTATTTGGTCTGCAGTTTCTTCCGATCATCCGAAATGCCTATATGATGGAGATGGGGTCTTACATAACTGTTTTCGGTTGAAATACCAGTCACTAGCTGAATTCCGCGTCTGTTTAAGTGGAGCAGTTGATTGGTAAAAGAAACAGAAGGCACATCTATGCGTTCCTTAGCTCATTTTGGGCTCATTGATGGTTTTGAATATCTTATTCTGGCGAGCAAATTAGCCTCGTCTTGGCTTTGTTGTTCTAGTCTTCGGGCAGCCTAACGAGCTAGGCCTTGCAACGATCACTCTTTACATATTGTAGAACTCCAATACAATTCACGATTTCTGCTTTTATGGTTTTTATGGCAGCTCTACTGTCTTTGACAGATTGAGATTACTGTATTCCTCATTCCATCACGACCAATAGATCGGCTTGGAAGTAATAAATTTTTACTTGTAGAAACTTACTCCTGCCAAGTCAATCATCTTGAGGCCGTCTATGTACCAGGTGGCACTATTATTTAGTACCTAGGATTTGGAAATATCCATTCACTGTTCTATGACAGTGTACCACCAATCCCTTATCATATATGGTAGCAACTGCATGTGGTATTAAGACATGTAAAGCACAGAGCTCTGTGCAGGTGGTTTTTACTTTTTCCGTATAGGGCCGCTACACAATGGCTCCATAAGTATTTGTCTGAGCATTGTAGTGTATATCCAATGGAAGACCGTCTATGAAAGATCCTATGTATAGCCGAAAGCATACCTAGAGTTTGCAGATAGCCTTCTTTATATCATTGTTTAATTCGGGGGACACATTGCATTGAGAGAGTATTGCCCTTATCCATCTTATCAGAGTCAGTGCCCGACAAAGTACTTCAAATGGTGTAGTCGCATCTCATCGCACCCCATCTTATCGTAAATAATGTTTGTGAATAGTTACTTCTGCGATTTTTGAGCGATTATCCGAAAAGGGAAAGATGAAGTCCGAATTAATTTCAAACGCTTATTACTCGATAGTTTGTTTTTGGCTTATGATACTATTTGAACGGAGGTATGGATTGTCGAATGACCCTTTAATATTTAAGAATGCCACCAGAACAACCTTTCCATTGCCCAATGTACTCTCCACCCTTCGCACCAGATAGTGTAGAGTCAATTCCGTGAATTTGCCAGTCAGATAAACATATTGTGGAGCATTTTTGGTTTTTTGTCCAACATGTTCTCTTTCAAATATCGAAACATCAAACTCTCAATGGTTTTCAGTAAAAAGCTTGTAAAATTTATAATTGGTGTAGTCGTCACTTCCTGGTGAAAATAAAGTGAGGAGTATTTCCAGTAGTTTTTTTTGTGTTTAGATTAATGAGGTGCAGGGGGAACCTTCAAAAGGTACTCGCTTGGATGGACCTTCTACCTGCCAGGCGAGTTATGTGGGATTCTTACCGCACTAAACCTTCCCTAACACCTCTGACCCTGCTCCTGAAACGGTGGTTCCCCGGCGGCACTCTTTGTAAATACTACTTCGCCGGGGCGTTCTTATATGATATTACTATTACTCTTCGTACGTGGTGCGGAGGTCCTTGATGATGGTCTCCGCGTACTCCGCTACCTTGTTCTATGTTGCTTGGCTCTTCAGCATGTGCTCCACTATATTTTCTGGATTGATGGTGTGGTCCAGGTACCTCTCTAGTTCCTCCCGTGTCTCTTCATAAGAGGGGCACTGAAAGAACACGTGCTTCGCATCCTCGGTCGCATCGCCGCAATGACGACAGTTTGGGGAGCCACTTCTCTTGAATCTGTGTAGGTATGCCCGGAAGCACGAAGCACCCGGAAGTCAAGAGCTGGGTGATGTAGTACCCGACTTCCCCGTGCTGGCAATTGACCCATTTGATGATATCTGGGATAAGTCGATGTGTCCACCGACCCTTCGTTGAGCAGTCCCATCTCTCTTGCCAGAAACGAAGACTCTCAGGCCTCTCCTCGTCGAAGAGGACCTTCCACTGCTCTTCCTTTTTCCTCCTATGTTACCGTTGTCGTTCTCCTGCCAAGATGTCAATAGGCGGGCATGATGCAACGACATTGACCGCGTCGTTTGATACCGTTCGGTATGCTGACGCCACTCTGATCGCTGAGAGCCGCTGGACTGATGACATTGTCTTGCGGTATGATGTTATCTCCAGCGATTTTGCTCACACTGGTGCTCTATACAGCAGGTCGGAGCTGACTACAGTTGCCAGTAGTCGTCTCCGGGTTTACCTGGGGCCTCCGATGTTGGGCATAATCCGTGAAGGCGCTCCCTGGACTGCTGATGCCTTCCTGCTGACGCTAGCTATATGCTCCTTGTATTTTAGTCGAGCATCCAAGACAACTCCAAGGTACCTAATAATGGGTACCTACTGGATGTCGTGGTCGCCTACTCTAATGGTGATGGTCAGCTGAACGCATCCACTATCTTATCCTCTTGATGGTTGTGGAGAATGCTGCTTGTAGCTCCTCCAGATGTTTCGCCACGAGTACGACCGCCACGTCGTCGGCGAATGTAACAAGTGTTGTGTTCTCTGGTAATTCTAGGTGGAGAAGACCGTCGTACATCACGTGGAGTATTTCCAGTAGTAGGCGTGGATATATGCTATCTCTAGTCAGTGATTTCTAGAGAGAAAGAACATAACATCCCATATCACCCCTCATAATTTATGTGAGACAAAGACATAATTTTAATGAGATTACATACGATCAAGGTTGCCAGATCCTTGGTTGCTGAATACGAGACAATCTACCACCCCTCTCTCCCGAAAAGCAAATGCGAGAAAATCTTCATAGATATAGAAACATGAGGTTAAAAAAATATGTAAAATGTATTATTTGGACCTTAGTATTAAATAATTAATATTAATTTTTTAACCACATTTTAATCAAATTATTAAAATATAATAATATATAAAAGTTTAGTTTGAATCAAGTTGATTATTTAAAATTACGATTTGTTTAAAGTTCGTTTTTTTAAGCGAAAGCTTTCTTTTACAATGCAAATACAAGTACGGTAATAAGGACAGTAACGAAATAGCTTTTACTCATTTTCTTTTCTTTGTAATTTAAAATAACAAACTAATAGTATCATAGCAATATAACTTTACATTGTGGTATACATTAAATTCATATTTGTTGTCAGATTTCATTGCTTCAATAATGTTTTTCACATTCTTGTTAACTCTACCATTTTTAAAAAAATCCGAACGGCTCTCATCAGATGAATTAACTGCTACAATTAGCTCCGCCTTGATAAGTTCAGGTGTGCATCTGTTTCTAACATTTGTCCACTTTAAGTCCATAATAAGAAACAAGCTTAAATATATTTGTTACATCCGCGGTGCTTTTCTCAAATTTACTTAGAACCAACATGGATTTCTTTCTGTTTTGTTAAATATTTGAGGACGTCCTTTACAATGGAAAATTCCTCATACATATTGTCGACTACCATGTCATTTTCAATATGAAGCTGATCCACAATTCTAGTTGCATCATCAAAATTAAAAATCATGTTTTAAGCTCATTGGTCTTATGACGTAGAATGGGTTTTATTGAGAAAAATTAAACCATTTTTTCAAATAATTAGCAGCTGTTCGGAGGAATTCATTCAGCCCATTTATCATGGTTAGCCGCTTGCTATCACTGAGCTTCCTTAAGGTTTTTGAAATAAAGGACCCATAAAACTTCCCTGATTTCTAGCTGTTTGATCAATTTAACCATTAAATCATAAATTTCACCCGCTGTTGTTCCTTCATTTTCTTGCTGGCAGCTTCAAAGAGCACCGACACCGACATATTAGTGTAGAACTATTGTAAGTTCATTTAGTTCAATACTTTCAATAGAGTTATCTTCTGACGAAAATAAAATATTTCTCAATGTTTTTGGAAGATTGTTCTTTTCTGAAAGGAAATATGCCATCAAAGCTGGTCATTTTTTAATAATCTTATCAACAGGAGTTGCCAAATGTAATCACCTTGTAATAACATGTCTAAGCAGATCCTTATAGCTGTATTATTCATCAATGTATTCAAATAAGTCTTTGAAAGAATCTCGCTTTACAGCAGATGAAGAAAAATGTGAATACATTTTTAAGACTACTGCTTTAACATCAACTTCTAGCGTGTCAATAGCTTGGCGGAAAGCATTATGAATAACATGGCATAAACCCGTGTTTGCATTTATATTATGAGCAGTAAAAGCGGAAACTTGGCTTAAACTGAGATTATGTTTTGTCAAGCAAGTCTTAATACAATTAACAATGGTATCAGAGGTTTCATGAGTGTTTTTATAAAGTCAAGTAGTTTGGTGCAAATACCCTTTTCTTTAGTGATATATTGCACGCACACTGGATGGAACTTACTTTTCCTGTCCCTAATATCCTTAATTTTTTTGATTTTGTATACATCGGATACAGTACATTTTTTACAATAGCTTCTACGTTAGCTCTTCCACAAGAAACTTTTGTGGCTACTTTTGAATCATCATATAGTTTAGGTAAAAGCTTGTGACTATAATCCATCGACATATAAGATTAATTATGTTCAACTGTATGAAATACAAATTTTAACTCTGCCAAAGCCCGCCTGTCACTTTTAGGATAAGTTTTAGTTGCAAAAATTTCTCATCGAAGAATTGAAAGCAACAGTAACTTTATTTCTTTTGTATTCTCCACTTTGTGAATATTGAGTAATATCACTACGGGCTTCAAGAGCAATAGAAAAATCTTTTATTGCAATATTTGCATGTGGCACTCCTCCCTGAATACGCACAACCTTTTCTTTGGTATACTTTCAGTACTGCAACTTTTTCTTTTTTTAATTATTCATTGTATGTATGAAGAGTCTAGCAGGACCGATAGCCTAAATTTACTATATTATAAAAGCTTTTTAAAACCTACTCAAACAGTATATAAATTAACAACCTCACTAGGTTAGAGCTTAGCACGTTGACTGCCAACTGCGAAATAACTCGTAGTTTGCATTCTTTTCTAGGACGCCAACTGTTATTTCGTCCGGTGTTTACTTGCCATTTTTGTGCAGCTACGACTGAATATATAAGTGCTAATATCGATAGATGCCTCCTGGGAAAAGAACAAAAAATCAAAGCTGGCTTGCATGAACAGAAAATTTATTAAAAAACGAAGAAAAAAATATAATTATAAAAATTAGTTCAAATTCTCAAAATAAAATAATATTTTATTGTTTGTGGAACTTCTTAAAGCAATCTTTCAAACAAAGGGCTGGCTTTTCTTTACATGTTGAACAGAAATAACGCGTTTCTCTACGTTTTTTTGCTTGGGTACATATACGACGTGGCTTTGTCGGACGCTGCCTTTTTT
Organism: Diorhabda sublineata; assembly: GCF_026230105.1. Lineage (NCBI taxonomy): Eukaryota > Metazoa > Arthropoda > Insecta > Coleoptera > Chrysomelidae > Diorhabda > Diorhabda sublineata. The sequence continues at coordinate 16,668,151 of NC_079480.1, read as the reverse complement.
CAGTAAGTGGTAGACTCCCTAAATAATGAATCCTTTGCAATTTCATTTTTTTCGAATCTGGTTGAATTTCTGTCCACAAATTATCATTCGCATTTGATGTTGCTTGGGAATCATTATCTTCAGATTCGGGATCATCTTCAGGTTCAGAGATTTCATCTTCACTATCACTTGAATTCTCAGAAGGTTCATAATCGCTACTGTCGTTACCATCCTCGCCAAAAATCTTGTCTAATTCGGAATCACTCAGATTTGCGTAGTATTCAATTTCATTTTGAGTCAGTGGTCTTTTCTTATCCATATTGGATTCTTGATAATTTAATTATAAGAAAAAACACTCAAGAAAGATGTAAATGTAATGCAGTTGACAATATTTGAGAATATGGACGCGTATATATGATTTAGCTTTAGAGAAGCGACAGGTCGAATCGTGTCTGTGCGTGTCTGCGTACGAATGAACTCGTAGTTGGCTTCCGCGAAGAGATTTATGTTACAGAAGCCAACTACGAGATAATTCGTAACACCTTTTTTTTAAGAAAAAAACACATTTTTTATGCTTTTTATGATAACTATGCACTAAAATTTGAGTTTTTAATAATATAATGTAATTAAATCAAATTGTCATTTTTAAACGGAATTCTGAATCTTGTCGTGGCAGTCAACGTGTTAACTCGACTGCTGTGAACTGAACTGAGTAACTATTGGTGAAATGGATGACATGGCATGGCGGGGTAGTTGCACCAATATTAATGTTCTTTTTTGCGGGATAATATAATGTTTACTAAAACATTTTATGTAACGTTTCACTTAAGTTTTTAATTTTGTCACTCGTGAAAGTAAAATACAGGACAAACAGCTTCCCGTTTCACTTTGTTCCAGGACGCGGGACAAGTTAGAGAAATGGGGAACTGTCTCTTGAAATCCGGTACGTCTGGAAACCCTGCGTACGATACAGAAGAATGGAAAATATTTGTGGTTTGAGAGTATCTTTAAAGCAGCGATTCCCAACCTTTTTTACGTCACGAGACATAAACTTCAATCCTCATTTAGCCACGGTGTACTTGATTAGTGTATTTCAATATTGCGTTTCATTATATTATACATACTGTTATATGATTTGGTAATACTAAAACTTGATAATAGCAAGTTTTATCAGGAAAAATTACCAATGAAAACTAAATAAAAAAACTAAAGTCAAGTAAACAAATATTATACTATTAAGAGAAAACATAATCATTACAGGACAAAATAAAATTCGATAAAGTTTAATTAGCATAATAGGTGTGAATAAAAACTAATGGGATATTTGCGCCTGAAATTCCTTCATTAGAAGATCCTTTCTTGGTTGAAAAGTTGACAAGCACACCCTCATGTCGTCTATCTAATTTTTTAGCAGTGAACGGTTTTTTGCCTTGATCGCATTCATAGATGAAAAAGCGGGCTCAGAGATGTACGAAGTTGAAAAGGGAGTATCGCCTTCATTGCTTTCATTGAGATTAACGGATACTCATTTATTAGAGGGATCCAAAAGGATGCAATATCTACATTTACTTTAGTTTTCTTTAATTTTGACTTGGCTTCAGTTTCTTCAACTAATTTACAGTACTGTTCACTCTCTTCATCAGTACTAAGAGATGCAGTTTCATATGCAGAATCAATAAAAGGATTTCTCACCTAGTCCATTGAACATACATCAAGAGATGGAAAATATTTGTTTATGATATTTTCAAGCTGACAAAGAATGTTCAAAATGATATTGAAAAGATTAAAGTCAATGCGACAATCTTTTGTCAGCTCAAACTTATCCCATGTTTCTTGTGTTTATATTTTAGATATCCACAAAGAAAGTTTTTGTGGGAATGAATTGATTTTGTCTATAGACGTGAGAATGTTCTCTCGCTTTTCTTAGATGGCTTTGTTCAAAACATACAATATCTTAAATATATCAGCTAAAACGCCACTTTAGTATACCAGGAGTCATCACCAATAAAACCAGCATACTCAGACTTTTCACAGATAAAAAATACGAGTAACTCCTCTCTGAGTTCATAGATTCTCTGCAGGTCACGACCGAGGGATAGCCATCTTACTTCTGTGTGCAACAACAACTGGGTATGCTCAGCATCCATAGCAGAACACAGATTGTTAAATATTCTAGCTTTTAAAAGCCTACTTTCAATAAAGTTTACCATTTTCACAACAGTTCTTAAAAATTCTTCATGCTCAGAGACCAAAGACTTGGCAGCCTGAGCTTCTCTGTGAAGGAAGCAATGAGTAAATATAATATCTGGATTTTCATTCTTTACTAGTGAACTTTACAAAAAAAAAATAGTTCAATTACTTTGTTTTCGTTTATAAATCTGACTAATGCTAAAACCTGGGGTTTCCCAGTTATATCTGTGCATTCATCCAACGGAGAGAAAACAAATCCGCTGTTTTTAGTTTCTCATTGACTTCTGTCTCAACATCTTTGGACAAGTCTTGTATACGCCTACTTGTGGTATTATCTGACAGAGGAATTTTCCTTATCTCTTTTTCACATTCTCCTCCAAACATGATTTTAATAATTTCCAAGAAGATGTCTTTTCAACTTACTTGGTATCATTACTTCGTTCGATAGTAGTTCGCCACAAATTAGGCATCGAGGTTTGGGGTTTTCCCCACCAAATAACGTGAAATGAAAGGCTACATAGCTTTCATGATATTGAAGAAAAGTCCCTGTCTCACTATCGCTATGTCCACATCGTTTACGTTTATTAGACATACTTTCCAAACAATGAGTCTTCGCACTAACAGGAAGATTATTTTCACTCGAACTCGTACAAAGTAATTCATTTTTCTTAATTACGAAACGATCCATTTCAACACAGAAAAACAAGAATAGCACCGACTACAATAAGAACTTCACTGGCACTGACGTAGTGACGTGACGTGGCCTGACTGACATTTGGCTAACGCTATGCAGCGCTGTCGCCGTCGTAGAGGAGACATATTGCACTACTAAAAGTGACTAACAGAATGCTGCATTCTACACGGCTGAATACTGAACTACAAACATTGTTATAACAGAACACTATTATTCAATGAACAGTTGTAAGACTATGTTCATAAGACTTAAAATTGTTTATGTTGCAAAATTTTCGCGCCACACCTTTGGAGGCTTCGCGGCATGCTGGTGTGCCGCGACATATTGGTTGGGAATCTCTGCTTTAAAGTAAAGGTTGATTCCTTATTTCCTTTTAATTAAATAAAATATTGCTTGGTGTTGTTTATAGTATTGCATCTGCCAATTATAATTCTTTGTTACTTCTAAGTCAATCTGACTGACATTTTATCTAAATCTTAGGTAATAAATATAACAAAACAACTGTCACTGAAAATGATATATAGTTGTCATTCAAATTTGAATATACAGATTTTTTACCAGGATTCAAATCTTTTGTCTGTTTTTATGGACAATAATAATCACACCATGATTGAATATATACAGTACATTTGCAACCAGTTACTTGTAAAGTTAAGAACCTACTCCATGTATGTACAAAAAATTCATAGCCAAAAATCACTTGCATCCTCAATTCGACAGGACACTGAACATTTTCCTTACCATTTTGACGTAAAGGATGAATCAGAAGTTTCTCCGCCTACATCAGAAACAAATTCCGCAAATGGTTCAGCGACTCCTACAGCAAAACGGATTAATCAAATTATTGCAATTGATCCTGTTATAAAAGAAGCAGTAATGCGTCTTCCACTTTCAATTGAATTAAAAGATCCTTTGATATCATGGGATAGACAATATCCTTGGCAGAATTTTAATACAAAAAAAAGTGAACTTTCAAAATTCCATTATTTGAAATCTGTCGATAATTTATCTTTAGAGTTAATAGTCAATAAAAAAATACATCTCAAAAAATATAAGCCATTCCCACAATAAAAAAGATTTTAAAACTCAGTTCTTCATCTGGTAAATTAGTGATTTTTTAGAGATTATTAAGTTGAATACCCAGAAAAGTATATTTTTCTTTATGTTTTGAAAATTATAGAGGTGGAGAAAGATATATCCTGCAATAGGATCATGATATTTTCAAAAATATTTAGTGATTGGGAAGTTTCATAGAAATGTATTACATTAAATATACAGTGAATTTAGGATTTCCAAATAACTTGTGTTGTTGTTCCTAGAATACGGTAAGGTAATCAAATTCGTACGGATAAATATTTACAGAGTGAGTTTTATGTATGTAACGCCTCAATTTGTGGTATGCTTCCAATTGCAGGTAACTGTTTTTATACTTGCAACTAAAATTTTATTTATTTTTTACTTATAAAGCTCTAACTTATTAAAAAACGCACTTGAAATATAATTTTTCTTTGGTGTTACAGAGTGTTTCGAAAATAGATAATCGGAAGATGACTCATCAAGCTGTTTCATATTGTACGGGTTAAAAATAAATTACCGTGTTTCATAAATGGAAATAATAGTTTTTTCTACGACCGTGCGTTTTAACCCACTTTCCCGCACGCATTTTAGTTTTGAAAGTGTCACTTTCCCGCAGTAGTGCGGGAAAGTGACATTCTTCAAAGGAGAAACAACTATCAAACCACCCGGGTTTGATATCAGTTGCTGTGACAACCCAAGCGTGTAATTGTTACTAAAACGTCAAAGTTGTTCAAAACGTCTTGGAAGTGACCGAATAAGAACAATCTTCTTCTAAATTAAACCACATTAAACCGAATCCGATACAATAATATTAATGGATTCATCCGACGAAGAACTTCCCGAAGCCATTTTGAAGGCTGCAAATGAAGCTAATTCCGAGCTGTTACCTGCCAAATGCAGACTGAAGTATGAGAAGCAATACGACCATTTTGTTACATGGTATAAGGAGAAAGGGGCCAAAACTTATAAGGAAGAGGTATTTCTGGCGTATTTTTCAGACCTAAGTAAGGTTTTGAAATCTAATACATTATGGTCCCGCTATTCGATGGTAAAAAGTTTCTCTGTTCTACAAATGACTTAAAACTGTTGCCGTCACCGTCATCGTCATCTTTATGCGACCTGCAACCGATGCCATCCTCACCGACGACATCTACCTTCCAGCTGAAACCAAATAACTCTACTGGGCCGGTAATTCTTACTAGTCTACAGAATACAACAAATTGTGTTTTAAATATAAAATATTTATAATAATTAGTAGTTTTTAGTTAAAATTTTGTATATTATTATGTTTGTTGGAATAAAATAATATTTGAAAAATGGGTTGGTATACTTTTTTGTATATACGGTCGTAGAAAAATTAATGTTTCTAACTCATCCGTAAAGTGTCTTTCCCGCACTTGTTAGGAAAATAACTATTTCGAATGGTATTTTGAATATTGTTCGTAATTTCATTTAAAAAGAATATGTAAATGGTTGTTTTTGAAAATTTTTTTGGTTATTACTGAAAATGGCGTCGAAAATACTTTAAATGGTCTTTTGCAATTGGACTTTTATCCACGCGATTATGATCTCCATAGAAGGTTTGAGTTATAGGGTAAATTATCCAAGATATAACTATAAAGTCAGAGTTTTGACGTTTAGTGTCCGGTATCTTGTGATACGGCCGGTACTATGGTGGTATCTACATTGTTGTCATTTCTTTCCTTTCCGGAAAAATAGTGAAATTTGTTATTTCAAATGGATATTACAATATTCACTATACCTAAATGCCATAATTTCAGAGTTATAGCTACATTTACACCAAAGTTACAATGAATATACATTTAGATGGCGACGATTGAATAAACTCGTTTAATTTGAATATTCTCCAATAATTTAGATAATAATACAAATCTCGTAACAAGGTCTAGTGTCAGTAAGTTTAACCAAACTGGTGTAGTAAAATTTTTATCCAAATAATGATGCAGAAAACCTACCACAACTTAAGACAAATCTTTAAATGTTTGTGATATGTTAGAAGTAGATCCACATTTGTGAAGCTGAAAAATTACGAATTTTAGAAAATATACAGTGAAAGCGATTACAGCAGATGCTCAAAATGTTGTCCATTTACTTCAATACAACAAGCCATACGCTTTTTAAAACTTTGCAATAAATTTTGCAGCATCCCTGATTGCTCAATTCTCCACATTTCTGTGGTAATCTTATCTTTTAATTCCTGAATATTATCAGGTTTTTTTAAGTGACCCTACAGGAAATAGTAAAGGATTTATGTCGGGTGATTGTGGGGACCATTTGATAAAATCACGCTTTCCAATCCATCTTCTGGAAACACATTATTTAGGTATTGCTTCACCATACACGCATAGGGAGGTGGGGCACCATCTTGTTGTAGCCAAATATTGGCGTTTGATATATTGTTATTGTCTGGAAATTTCTGATAATGAATTTTCTTAAGGTTATTGAAAATACTTACTTGGATTTAGAAATCTCCGAGCTAACTCAGTTATAATACTATTTTGCAATAAATCTGAATCATTTAAGTTACCGATAATGAAAAAGAGACCAATTATTTTGTCGCCTATTATTCCAGCATTCCAGCATCTGTAAACTCTTCACGTTAATCAAAATTGTCGTCTGACAACTCTTGCATCAAAGTTACTTTGTTTGGATGGAATTTATTATCACGTAAAATATCAAGTTCCCTGGTTATTTGTCTAGTCCTCAAGTGTGGATCGTCTTCTAACATGATACAAACATCTAAATATTTGTTATCAGTTGATGCAGTTTTTCTGCGCCTTGATTTGGATAAATCTTTTACTGAACCAGTTTCGTTGAACTTTTTTACTAATTTACTGACAGTAGATCTTGTTATGGAATTTTGGTTGGGATATAAATTATTAAAAATATTACACGTTTTTTGGTGTCTTCTACGTTTATCACCATATCTTAATATCATTAAAATATCAATTCGTTCTTTTTCAGATAAACGATCCATTGTGACTTTCCCTTGTACACAAAAATTCCTAGATAATTGATGCGTTCCATACATAAAAATCACACTATATATAAACTTTTCAACTATTTAAGCTGGTAATTAAAAACCATCAATGTTGATGAAAAGAACTCCAGACTTTTAGCCATTCCGAAACAACAAAACTGTTTCTAGAATACACATTATTTTTTGACATTGAAACTATATAAACTATTGGGGGGTTTAAACCGGAAAGTAATATCATTTCTGAGCATATTTGTTTTCCATTTGTAGAGAAGCTAGATTTGAAATCATGTCAAATACATTTTTAGGTCATTAGGACTTGTTCAGTTCTAAAGAATAAAATAGATTCACAGCAATTATGATCAAAACCATTTGATATGTTTTTTCAAGGTATAGACGTTCGTCATGCAAACGTTGGTTCTATGAAATCAGATTTGGTAATTTTGATCGGTCTGAATCCTGGGCTCTAATTAAAGCTTAGGGTAAAAGCACCAATTGTTGACACTAATCCAACTGTTGATAATTCAATTTCAAAATGTGAAAATAAGGTATTGGGCCACTTTAGGTATTGGCGTCATTTTGCTGATAAGAATGTAGTTGTATGTATGTATGGATTTGGGGTCTCATACCATCAATCCCACTCAAGTCTAGAATGTGGGATGGCTTCAATTGCCAGAGATCTTCATCTTCAATTTCATGCACTTCCAGGTGCAGTGCTCTGGAGTTGGTGCGAATGTAGCTGGAGATTGTAAATTGAAACCTCTCTTAGTTTTTCGCTCAGAAAATCCAAGAGTCTTAAAAAATAAACCCAAAACTGATTTGCCTGTCATTTGGAAATCTAATGCTAAATCTTGGGTGGCAGCTCCTCTATTTGAAGACTGGTTTGGCAATTATTTTATTACTGAAGTCGAACGTTACTGCCAATTAGAAGAAATCAGTTTCAGATCCTGAACAAATCGATAGCATAATATAAGAAGTGGTCGATATCGCCAAACCATTGAATTTAGAGGTCGATAATGATGACGTTCAAGAATTGCTAGATTCACACAATCAAGAGCTAACAATTTACGAGGTTAAAGAAAGGCGTAAATATGAGCAAGACATTGAACAAACTGATTCGCTAGTTGAATCGGTAAATCAAATGATAATTGCAAACTTAACAGGACTCAAAAAATAGATTTTAACGGAGAACGCGTTTCTACTACAAAACGGGGAATAAAAAAATTACTGGTATGCTACGAGGAAATTTTGCGTGAGAAGAAGAAAAACTTAACTCGTCAGGCAACATTGTTACAATATATAAAGCCTCCGACATCAAAATAACATCGGCTTAGGTTACTTTATTCATAACAATGTAAATTGTTTTATTATCTTACACTTCATTAAATATTTTTCTTCTAAATTATTGTTTTCTTTAAACTCTGATCCCGATTAAATATATTTTATATGTATTTATATGCAAAGTTGAACCCCGACTTACGCGAATTCGACTTACACGGAGTCCGGAGTATTACTGTAATGTAACTTCTTCGTAACTTCAAATTAATAATGCTCACAGTTGTACTTTTAATATTACTAATACAGAATAAAAATTGATAAAAGTTTTGTCGAATTTTTTTAAGTCTACGAAAGTAGAAAAATTTTTGTATGAAACTCGTGAGTTAAGTAACTTGTAGGAATTGCCATCCTACACGTGAGAAAAAGTACTTGTTACATAAATAACTATTACAACTTTTTTACTAAGCAAACCCCAAATATTTCTATCTATCTTAGAGACGGTATCACGTTTTTTCAAAACACCCCGTATAACAAAATTCAATTACAATCAACTATTAAATACGAGTTTGATGTACTTTAATTTAATCGGTTTTACTTCGTATTTTATGTACCATATGTACCATATTCTCAAATATTTATATCACTTTTTATAGGTCTCGAATCTTCTAGTATAAACTATTTGATACACTACTAACAGTTATTTAATTCTTGAGGCGGTTATTTATGGTAAAAAGGCATTCGAAGACGATCCAAGTAATCGAATCATACTGATTCTATTGACATTGAAAGACATTCTAGAAACAATCATTGTGGTTGTCTGTCAAGTTGCACATCATATATAATCATACTTCAAAATTAAAGTACAAACAGATTCATAATGTATAAATTATTATCGCGTGGTGTATCAAAATATCACAGTGGCACCCTTAACTTTACTAATATTTGTAGAAAAGTGTCTGAAGCTAATAATAAATCATGTTCGGTCCTTAAAAGGTCCGTGTCAAACATAAGCCTTAAATCAGAAAATGCAGCAGAAGAAGCTAAGAGCGAACAAATAATTGAGGAAATAACAGGTAAGTCTTATTTAAGGAAGTTTAGGTAATAGTTATAACTATTTTAATTTCCTCCTTCATTTTGCGGACGAATTGTTTGTTTTAGTACGAATTTGAAGGTTCAAAATAAAGAATAGTGTCACGATTCTTGATATCTGTCATGATCCTGCAGTATTAGTGAACACTAAACATCCTTATGCAGCACAGCATTCATGGAAACTTGTCAAATACTTTATTTTATCATAAAATTCCACGGGATCCGTGATTTTAATTTCATTGTTATTAACTATAACTTGAGTATAAATATGTGTTTCCTTAAAATGATTTTAAACTTAACAACGACTTTATTCTGTTAATATCTCTATAAAAACTGCAAAGCTCTGATTAGTCTATTGAACATTTGTTGTAAAAGTGGGAATTGGAGTGCATAGTACACGACACCGATAACTTGGGTAACAGTATAGAACTGAATATATATATACGATTTAATTGGTGATCACAGCATTCATTTGATAGAAATTTTTAGAAAGCTTGAGTTATGGCCTCAAATGGTGATAGACTTTCTAAGATATATGTGAGTAACATACCTTGGACTGTAAGTCACAGAGAATTGAAAACGTATTTTAGAAATTTGGACACACATAACAAGCTTCAGTAGTATTTGATAAAAAAAACATGCTTATCAAAGAATTACGTGTTTGTAACTTTTAGTAAATATGAAGGATTAGAAACCGCAACCAAAAAAAATTGCAGCTATTGAATAGCTCCAACCAATAAAAATTGCAGAATCAGTAGATAAATTTAGCGATTTAGAAGAACTAGGAATAGATATAAGTGATGTTGATACTTTAACTTTTTCATTTAACAAGGTCGCCTGTCAAGTGCAAAAATTAGTAACCGCTTTGGATAATCAAATATTGCTCACTCAAAAAGGGAAGCTTGGAATAGTTATCAAGAAGTATATAGAAACTGTCAAAACTGTAGATCCCACTTTTGATGAAGATATTGAAGAAACACCATCTGAACATTGGATTAAAGTTTCTTCAACGCTTGTTGACAAATATACTACAATCGGACTTTATTGGTCACATCAGAAAAAATTATATAAAACAAGTAAAAACTCGAAACAAACAAATCAGATTTTGTCAGTAAGGGGTTATACTTAATTCATTGGGTAGCTGATGCGGGTAGTCTTGATATGCTGAAAACCATTATTGATGCAGGAGCTGATATAAACATAAAAAGCTAGAAGAGTTTTTGTGATCGAACGGCGATACCCTTGTCCTCGATGTTGCCAGAATGTGTGTTTTCTCTTCAATAGAACTATTTCATAACAATAGGCATGTAGCATAAATTACAATTGTACATACGGACAAAATAATGGAAACAGACCCTTCAGCGTTTTAGAAATGTTGGATTTATGCGTTTTTGTGGAAATTTTTGGAGGAATTTGAAACAACAAACCTGTCGGATAAGTACAACGTCAACTAAAGATCAGTGTTGTACACAAGAGTAAGGCAAAATAATATTAGTCTGAAAGCGTTCAGAAAACGATGAAAATATGTGGTGAATTTTACACGTAGAACCCTACCGTAAAAGGATAGATGTACGTAGTAGACTCAGGCCCAGTTTATCAATTACACTTTAACTGTTGCTTAAATTGTGAGTTAGTTATAGCTCTTCCAATATTAATAGCAGATTATAAAAACTTACCTACAATGTTGTTTAATCTACCATAGGCTATCTTCTGTAATTGATATTGGAAGAACTATACGTCTTACTTCCAATTGTCAGATAGGCCAGTTAAACTTGAAGATAGTCCATACAACAGCAATTGGCATCTGAATCTAAATATTGATTTTTGGAATATATTGCTTTCTGATATGTGTAAGCTTTAACAATTTTAACTGATTTATTGTGAGCGAAATTTATTTTGAAGAAATGGAAAATATTAACACTAAGAATCGAGACAGCAATTTCACTCTCGAAGAGAGAAATTTACTGATGTGACTTTCTAGCAAGAAGAAGCATATAATAGAAAATAAAAGAATTGATCGGATCTAGCATGAAAATCATGTTCATGCCACTTCTCAAAATTTCCCTTATCACATAAGGGCATCTTTCGTATTGAAGGAATTCCACAAAATCAATATCCTCATCACTATCCAATAAGTAATCAACAAAATAAATCATATCAAAATATAAATTAAATGATGATCAATAAACCAGAATTTAAATAAAATTTCATAGCATACAATATGTATATTGGTGTATGGAAAAAATACGCAGCCAATCAAGTATATCTATTTATCACTATTGCCTTTGCATTTCTTATCTGTCTTATCAAGTGGAACTTTATAATTTTTAAGAGCGCAATCATTTCGTTTTTTCTACGTAGGCTTAGTATCATAAAGGCAATATTGTTGGTTTCAAACTCACATTAAAGTTTATATTTCATATATTTTTCATATATCAGTATAACATTTATGTCTAGACTAATGCTTATGTACTGAAAAAAAGTAAATTCTGATTTATTTAATTTTTTTAAATAATATTTCATTTCAGATTCGCGTTCAACTTCAATCTTTGAAACAAATTATCAAATAATGAAAAAATCTATTTTTGCTGGAAGATCAAGAGATTTAATTCAAACCAGGAAATTTCGTACATCTTCAGTCACAAGTTTTTTCTCGTCTGGAATAAATTTAAGTAAGAAACCTTCCAAGAGAGAATTTCCCAATACAAATTTTAAAAAGGTACACATTACAACTATATCATACTTTTTGTCCTCACGGTTCCTCCAAACTTTAATTAGAATATGCGTATCATTAAAATTTTATTTTAAAATTTACTACAATACTGAAACACTGACTTCATTAGTAAGAATTGATCCGATTCCGTAGTATCAATCTGCCTACTTCACGCAACAAATCACCCCTTTTTCTTGGTTGATTCCAAGACCTCAATCTGTCTACTATGTACTTGCAATTTCACCGAGAAAATGGAAAGCTGAAACAAAAACATACAATGATTGAAATAGAGAATAAAAATAATATGCTTACTATCAAAAACACTGTTGACACTAACTGCTGGGCTTGAGCTAACTGGGGAGCTAGTCGCCTGGACCTTGTAATTATAGGGGTTTTGGCACACGTGGAAAGTATATTATAGGTGGGAGGGGTAATAAATGTGTGGAGATCGGCTTCCTGGGGGGCTTTAGAGGAAATGTTGTTGTTGGCTGGAGTGGTATTGGAGCGAAGTGGATGTAGAAGGTGTTTCGAAGTTGCCGGCAATCTCTGCCTTTCGTCCCTTGTGTTCAGACAGTTTTAACGTTTTTCTATTTCGATAACTCCTCGAATAATCCTGGACGTTCTATTGATACGATGTTGGGCAAGGGTAGAGGAAGTATCGTAATTAGTGACAGATAACAAGTGTTTATTGGCTTTGATGGAAATACGTCGATTTATTTGGCCAATATAGGAACGGAGGCAATCTGAGCAGGGGAATTCATACAATCCATGGTGTTCATTGGTTATTTTGTCTTTGACGAATCAGATTAGGTGGGAGAGTTTTTGATTGGGTTTGAAGATTGTGCAAATACCTTAGGGAAGATTCTGCAAATTTTGTCTGTTACACCTTTGATGTAAGGAAGTTGATCTTTCAAAACAGTGGAGAAGGATGGAGGAGTTGGAGATGAAAATTTGTGGATGCTCCTAGAAATTTGGAATTTGTTGTAACCAGTCCGAATCAATGTTTGTCTCTAAAAATTGATTTCAGATTGTCGACTGAATTCTTCAGTTTTCTAATCGTGATGTCAAGAATGGAAGAGATGACTCCTCCTCCACATCCATCGTGAACTGTATACAAGTATATACGTCATTAAGATGGAACAGGAAGGGATCTAAAGTATCTCTTCCGTGGGGCCAAATGACAAAAGTGTTATCAACATATCGTAGCCAACAACTTGGTCGGAGAGGGAAGGAGTATAGTGCTTTATTTTCAAATGGTCCAAGAAAATGTTGGCAATGACGGGAGAGAGAGAGGAGATCCCATGGGGGCAACTTTGAGTTGTCGGTAGAATTGCCTTAGAATATGGAACAATCTGGGGCGATGTGGTGACTAGTTTCTAAGATAGACAAAGACAATTCGCTGAAGAATTTCGGCAAGATGTCGGACTAGGAGTTGGATGGGACCCTTAAATGCACTAACAATGGGATGTAGTGGAAGATCGGACTTGTGAATTTTCTAAAGACCGATTATACGAGGAATGCGGGATTATTTTTCTCGAGGTATGAGTTTGGTTTTGATGTCGGAAGAAAGTTTGGTTAGATAGGAGCTTTTGTTGTCTTTTCTAGATATGTGACGGTATTGAGGACGACCGCGGCATTGCCCTGCAATATTAGGATTGTTATAAATATCTTTGAGACTCTGTCGTTCCATGGAGGTCAGGTTGGAAGGAGGAAGTTTTGATGTTCGGAGGACCTTGTCAACATCCTGCCTGATAATTTCGGCTTGGTTGCAAGGGAGTTCGGGGATAACGTTCTCTGTTTGGCAAATGAGGGTTTCTATTAGTATGGATTTGGGCGTGATAACGTTATTGAAGCCTTTGGTAAGAGTCTATTTGGCACATTGGGGGATAGGGGTGTCGGAATACTTGTGAGTAAGTGTGTCTATATCAATAGTATTTGGAGGAAGTTTTTGGAGCGAAATAAGTTTGGATAGTTTGACATTTTGGGTTTGGGTCAGATTTATGCTGGGCTTTCTGGTTGTAGTTTCATTAGAATTTAAAAAAATAGAGTTATAAATGTAACCTTAATTATTTAGGTCTTTTTTATCATTTATAGCTTTTTTGTTCTTATGAATGTGAATCATTTATAAAAGTTCTCTTTTTCGAGTATTAGATCCCTTTCCAAGGATTTTTGAATCTTTATAATTGAATTTATATTTTTATATTTCTAGCGACAAATACCTTATGTAATATTGAATGTAACACCAATCATCTAAATAACGGAATTCAAAATAAAATAATATCAAATTTCAAAATATCACTAAAACCAAAGAATTTATCAAAAGAGATATTTCAAAATTTTGAAAGCAGATAATCTACTAAAACGGTTATTAAGAAATCAGAAGGTTATAATAATGAAATCAAGAAATTATTAAACGATGAGACAACTTACAAAAAAATTAAACAAGATCCTATTCTTATCAAAAACAAAATAATAATCTAATTCGATCTTGGAAAGAACAACTTTTGATTTTGCAAAAAATTGAAAATTCCCAATGCCTTACTTCCTAAAATATATAGTTTACCAAAGCTGCATAAGCCTGACATTCTCCTTCGACTGATTGTTTCAAGCATTCAAACTTCTCTTACCCAATTATCTAATTATTTAAAAATAATTATATACCAAAATAAATACTATATCAAAAACACATGGAAGTCCAAAGAAAAAATTGAAAGTATAAGTCCTAACGGATATGTATTTATTTCGTTAGATGTAGTTTCTTTATATACAAATATTACAATTTCCATTGTGAAGAATATATTAATAAAAAAATGGTACAAAATTAGAGCATATACAGAAATATCTCAAAACGAATTTATAAAAGCTATAGAACTCACATTTACAACAACGTACGTACTTTAAATATGAAAATGAAATATACAAACAAATGGATGGTTGTGCTATGGGGGCTTCCATTTCAAGTGTTTAGCACAATTTCTAATGAACGATCTTGAGGAAACTGTCTCAAGCAAACTTGATATCAATATTCCATTCTGTTTCCGATATGTAGATGCATTACTGCCGTCCCGAAGAATCAAATTGAAAACATAAATAAAAAATTCAATTCTTGTCATAAAAAACTTCAATTCACAATAGAAATCGAATAAAATAATACAATCAATTTTCTGGATGTCACACTATATAAAATTAACAATAACATAAGAACAGAATAGTATACGAAACCATCTTGGTACTCAAGATATATGAACTTCATTTCGTATCATTGTATGTCACAAAAAAGATCAATGATAATAAGTTTGACTGATAGATCTATTCAACTATCAGATCCTGAATTTGGAAGTAAAAGCTACATTGAAAGAAAATAATTAAATTCAAGGAAAGAATGAAAGATACTTTAATCAATTGAGAAACAAATCAGAAGCTAATGTCAAAACATAAAACATTATTCCTTATCATATGTACTTACGAGGACTTTCACAACAACTATTGAATCCTTAAGATCTTCCATTGCTATTTGTGCTATACTAAGTAGTCGAAACTTCGATATTATATGCATTTAAATGAAATTTAAATTGATAGAGACCTAAAATTTAGATAATTTAGCAACAAAATATTGATAACTACATGACAAATATTTAAAATTCAATAACATAATTTATTTATAACTATTACATAATATATGGATTACTGAAGCAATATTGATAAACAATGACGGTATTTTTCTTTTTAATTAAATGAGATTGATAACTCGATGGCATTCAATCATCATATAAAATTTTATCATAGGTATTTCGGCGCAAGTAAGTGCCGCGCGATTGTTATAGTGTATACATTTGTTTTAACAAAAATTAATAGTGGCGTTTTATAAATTTTTTGAGTTTCTATCGTGAGTTTAGTTTGTTCTGCGTCTAATATTAATTTATGACTAGTACGAGTGCTTTTGATGATGTCGTAATGCGTAGCAGTACTCCTCTCAACAAAATCAAAGAGAAAATGTAATGCCCCATATAAGATGTTTATGGAACATTCGTTTTACGAGTATTTTTCTGAATAGAACAAGAAGTAGAAGTCCTTACTATTTTTACTAAATGTTAAAAAGGACCCTGAAAATTCACCGTAATCTTTTTAACAATCATATGAATCTACAAGCATTCCTAAAACGCCAGTTTGAAAGCTATTGTCCACAAAAACCAAGACTCTCACATCGGAGGAACTGAATAAATCCGAATTAACAATATCTGATGACCAAAACAACTCCTCAAATATAAAATTTTGAAATATTTCAGTGCATTAATCATGGATTTATTGAAAGCAGAAACTCTTATAGTCAATAAACCTGTAACCAAAACCAAAATATTTTGTCAGACGAATTTTAGGAAATTTGTAGAAAATATGTTTAACCTTTTCACTCTTCATTTCGGTGATAATCTGCAATAAGTTTGAACGAAGAAGAAAAATTGTGGAAGTGTTAACAATATAACAAGTAGAACTATCACATAAAGTAATATTTATAATATGACGGGTAAAGGAAATCAACTTTTAATAAATGCAGTGATACAAGGATTGCTACTCAAGTTTTTATTATTTTTCAAAGTATTCTTCATAATTGTTGAGCAATTTTTCCATTCCGATTAAGGTACCTCCAAAGCATGTGATTTAAACATATCTCAGATGGAGAAAAACGTTGACCTAGAAATTTATTATTGATCTGCAGGAATAAGAAGAAATTATTGGGTGCAAAACAAGGACTGTACGGCGGATGATCCATCAATTTGATGTTTTGACTGTTTTGACGTTTTTGTTTGAACAGATGTGTGAGAGCTCGCCTTATAGCGACGGACAAGTACTTTGTGTGTGAATAACTTTTGTTGGATTTGGGTCGTCTTGAAATACCCATACAGTCGATTGTTGTTTAAATCCATGATTCTTCGCCTGTCTTGATCTTATAGACGACTTTTGAAGCACCGCAATTGAATTTTTCGAACATTTATTCGCACCAATCGTCACGATCTTTGTTTTGAGCGATTATCAAATTATGTGGTATACAACACGAACAAATCTTTTTGACAGTCAAATGCTCATACAATACGACGACATTCACAAAATTCATCCTGTAGCGAAGTGTGAGCACGATTTAAATTTGGAAAACCAGCGAAACACGGAGGCACGAGATGATGATTCATCACTAGAAGTCAAAGCGAGTTGATATGCACACTGCTGTTGGTTTAATCCACGTCGAAAGTCATAGAAAATTATCGGACGAAAATATTCGCGATTTAATTCCATTTCTTGACAAAGATAAATGTTTCAAGTATGTGTAAAAAACTCAAATACCACTCGTATGACAGCACGTTCTAAGTATACTCACCATTAAAAATGTCAAACTTTATAGTGGCAATTCTCTATCTCGTGCGCTTGTTTTTGAGTGGTGTAAGCGCTTTAGTGATAGCTGAGAGAGCACTGAAGATGATCAGCACCCAGGTCGCCTTGTGAATGTTTTAACTCTGGAAACAGTGACCAAAATCAACCAAATTGTGCGTGCCGAGGCTGTAAACGCCGATAAAGAAACGGTTAAAAAAATTTACACGAGGAATTACACATTACAAATATCTGTGCCAAAAAATCTGTCTCCCGACCAAAAGCTCTTGCGTCATCGGGTCAGCTCAGATTTCCTTGAAAGGTTACAAAGGTTAAAAAAAGATCTGCTTTGAAAGGAATCTCAGTTGAGTCGATGGAAGCGGTGAAGCACAAAACGGTAGAGCTCTTAAAGGCACTCATCAAAGAAGACTTCCAGTAGTGCTTCGATCAATGAAAAAAACGTATGGAAAGGTGTGCGCTGAGGGAAGGGGAGTATATTGAATGGGAGCATTCGAATTAAGAATAATTTTCATAATAAAACCCTTTTTCGTGACCATTCTTGTTATTTAATAGCCAGACCTCGTATTCTATTGGCGAGTAATAGCTATTACGAATTAATTACGTGATATAGATATAATTGAGGCAACCTATACTAATAACCCCACTTAATTATTTATGTTCACATATAGACATGAGAAAGATGATATTTTAAATAATATCAGGTTCCAATGTTCACTGTGTTTATCGAATAATTATGGAAAAAAGCGCCTCATTATTCGAAGTACGACCTATCGAGTTCTACTATATCAATCCAATATTCAGAAAAGTCTTCGAGACCTCTGGTCTTGGATCCAAAAAGTTTTCGCAATGCATTTTCAACATTTTCTTCGGATTAAAATTTTTCCCACGCATGAATTTCGCCATGGATCTTAATAAATAGTAATCTGATGGTGCAAAATCCAGGATAAATGCTGGATGTGGCGAAAGTTCATACCACTGCAAAAGTTATTCGATCTTATAACGCATAACTTTTGCAGTATATAGTTTAGCATTGTTTTTGTGTAAGAGAACCTGATTTAGGTTAACTGAGTATCTTTCCAATGACAACTTAAACATTCACATCAGCTGTCCACTATACATCTGATGATTTGGATTCATAATTCCACTAGACACGTAATGAATTATCTTTGCTGCGGGCTCTAGTAATTTTCCTTTGGCCAGCCACCGATTTTCTACGTTCGGATTGTTTAGATAAATCTATTTCTGATTGTAATTACAATGCGTCTAATAAAACGATCATATTTCGGTAGAGCAAGGAGTTTTTTACGCACCTTTACTTGACGTTTTGCTTGAATCTTGGGAGTCCGATAATCGGCAAGTGCTAGTAGAAGATTAGTTTTCTACCGCTTCTTTTGTAATATCAATATCCCACGCAAGTGGACGACCTGAGCAAGTTTCAAATCTCCATTATTAAATGATGAAACCAACACTGTGGTTTCATCGTTTAAACGGTTGCTTCAAATTTTTGTTTCCAATAATGTCTTAACTATACACGAATTTCATATTTATCATACTATTTATTATAAAATGTCGTCGATAAACTAAGCGAGAATGATTATTAGAAAGTGACTCATTGTACCTACTTTTCATAGAATTAAAAACTAGTCATAAAAGGTTGCCACATGTTTAAATTGTTGTGTAGGAATTGTCAAATATGGAAGACATCACTTATGAGACACCCTCTGTAATTTTCTGTAAAATTTGTATAGAAATTTATTTTGTCGATTCTAGGCTATGGAACAATGTTTGAAAATAAAAAAGCAAAAGAAGCGAATTGATCATCCATTTATCAACGAAAGTCTGTATCCGAAACCACTTAAAGTTGGAAGCATGGTACATGAAATTATGAAAAATACCGCGAAAATAGAATCGAATGCAAATTTTCCGAAGAAGAGGCAGGTTGTAAACTCAAAACAAACTATTCAAGATATGACAAGGTATAAAAAAACCATTGATATCGCACATCCGAAACTTAAGGAGCCTTTTAAGATAGTATATCCTATAAGGAATATTAAGAATAAAATAGGATTCTCTGTTAAACCAGATAGCAGAGCCAAGAATGTAAAAGTTGATTCGTTGGACAAACAAGAAACTTCTATTTCTCACAAACTTCAACCAAAGGTACTAATAGACTATTCAAATAAGAATATTTTGTTTACAGGAAAAGATACTAAATACACAGTTTACACCACAACTACACCAAGATTAATAATTAATCTGTCTGACGCGCGCGGCGCGATTCGATAACCAAGTTATCGTCTTCAGAGACTGAAGGTACAAATTACCTTCAGTCTCTGAAACGCGCGTCAGACAGTGCAATTGTGAGTGTTGGTGTAGTGGTATTGTAAACAGTAAATATCGCCAACGGTTCCAGAAATTCCAACTTACAGGAAAATAGACGAATCAACAGGCATAATCCATGTATGCAAGTTTGTGTGATTTCAGGGCACATATGACTATTACCATTTCACATTTACTCTGACTTAAGTTGGTTTGAACCAACAGAAATAATATTCGCAGCTGTCTTTGATTCCTGTCAATTGTCAATTTTTGCCAGGTATATTTTTTATACAGGGTGAGTCGGGAGGAGCGCACCAAAATCTAGGAGTGTATTATACACGTGAAAATAATGTAAAAAAACTCATATGTTCTTATCCGCTTTTCATTTGTTTTCAAGTTATGGAGTAATTAAAAATGTTCTACTTATATCTGAATTATCAAAGTATGCAATGTACGAATCTCAAAGGCATTTGATAATTCTGACGTTTTGATGAACTGTCAGTGTCCAGTGAACAGTAACTGAACGTTTGATTTCGAATTTATGTGATTGTTAGTGTTGCAAAATGCCAGATACTTATTCAAATTTAGAATATGCAAATATGGTGTTTGTTTATGGCTTCCGTAATGGAAATGCTTCAGCTGCTATTGAAGAATATCGTCAACGTTTTCCACACCAAAGATATCCTGATAAAAACGTATTTATTAGAGTTTTTAGAAAATTGTGTGAGACTGGTAAGCTTCCCAGTGCTAACATATCAATGAACGCGCTACTCGACAAGGTTTGGTAGAAGTAAAAAATATTTTGCATCTATAGTAGAAGAAGAGGCAACTACTAGCTCACGAAGAAGATTACGCTGACCGTATGGAGTTTTGTCGATGGATAAATAAAAATATACTCTTTACGGATGAAGCTACATTTACCCGTGATGGCATTAATAATACTCGTAACTATCATGTATGGTCGGACGAAAATCCCCACACAACAGTCGAAAGCAATTTTCAATATTGGTTTTCTGTAAACGTGTGGTGTGGTATGGTTGACAGTTATTTAATTGGCCCTTTAATTTTGGAGAATCGTCTCAGAGGAGACAACTACCTAAATTTTTTACAAAATGAATTACAAGGCCTACTAGAGGATGTTCCTATAAATATTAGAATTCAGATGTACTATCAGCACGATGGAGCTCCTGCACATGTCACTCGTTAGGTCAAGCAACGTTTGAACGAACGTTTTCCAGGGCGTTGGATTGGTCGTGGAGGTCCCATTAATTGGCCTGAAGATCTCCAGACTTCACATCACTAGATTTTTGTTTGTGGGGCTGGATGAGAAATGAAGTCTACAAAATAAAAGTGGACACACGGGATGCACTAATTAGACGAATTGAGAATACTGCAGCCCATATTAAAGAAGAAAGAAATGAATCAATTGGGAGAGCAACAAACGATCTTCGTAGACGAAGCAGAAAATGTTTAGAAGTCAATGGCGGTATTTTTGAACATTTATTAAAAGAACGCTATGATTAAGAAAATTTTTATGTAATCATTTGTTTATTTGTTAATATCCTATAACTTGAAAACAAATGAAAATATTGAAAATATATAAAGGCTATATTGATTATTTTTTGTTTAGTTAATTGAAACGAAATTATTAAAATTAACGAGTGTTACATTATCAGTGATACTTTGTCAAGTTTCTTTTAAAAAAATTACGATATGTACAGTTACTCATACACTATCATATTAAAAACAGACTTTGTAATGCAGAATGAAATTATGGTGGACAATTCAATGAACAATTTTTTTTCCCCATTCTCATGACCGAATTCAATCATTTGTTTTCTAAAAAGGCTATAACTTAACGTTGGAACACAGAACACAGTTAATTTAACAAATTTCTGGTCTGGCTCTGTCTCAGTTATGTTTATTTTTCTCACGTTTCATTTCTGCTACCGCTACCTAGCATAAATTAAAAGCGCTTCGGAATATGGCGTCTGCTTCAGAACGTGTTGAGTTCTCCACCGAACGATTCTACTAGTTCTTCGCTCCGTAACCAGTTGATGACCTATTTAAGATATACAGGTGATTGATTATAGTGTGATACAGTTCAGTGCCTTCAGTCCAGTGTCCTTTGAGATATCAAATTGAAAGTTCCAGGGGTAATAGCAATTATTATTCTTCATATTAACAAAATTATTAACAATCTTAGAAGATAACTTTACAATTTAATGAAATGTTCAAAATAACCAACATTCACATCTTGACTATAACCGAGGCGATTTTGGAAAAGGAGGTTTGTGAAATTTTTAATAATAAATACCCTGGTTAATACGTTTTGCAGTCTACAGTTAGTAAAATTGAAAAAAGTTTCGTGAAATTGGACATGTGAAAAATATTGAAAAACCAGGTAGAAATATTCAATTTACTGATGAAAAAAGTTAGATGTACCTCTAGAGATTGTGGAAAATCCGCATAAGACAACTCGAAAACTTACCGTCGACAATGATGTAAGTAAATAATTTATTTTACATAAAGAAAAAAACCCCCCAACAAAGTACAGTTGGTTCAGGAGCTAAATGAAGATGATTCTGATAGAAGACAAGAATTATGTGAATTGATGATGGACAGAATGAACGCAGATTTGCGGTTCATAAACAAAATAGCTTTTTCTGACGAAGCGACGTTTCATTTAAACAGAACGGTTAACAAACAGAAGTGTAGATATTGGAGCAGAGAAAATCCTCACCGCATGTGTGAGGCTCACACTCAATATCCTGAACGTTTGGGCTGGTATCACTAACAATATAATTATTAGCCCTTATTTTTGGATCAGGTGAAGGTAAGGTTTATCTAGATTTGATGATTAATTTCTTAGTGGCCACATTACGAATACTTTTGCCTGATGTTAATTATCCAAAAGAGATATATCGATCTATTCACTACCAACAAAACGGAGATCCACCGCATTTTGCACGTACAATTACAAATTATTTGCACGAGGGTTATACAAAATGCTGTACGAGAATTCCAAAATTGCCTCGGATATTATCAAGATGGGAATGTTGGTCATTTTGATCATTTAATTTAATTGTATTGGAATATACATTTTTAATATTATGCGATATTATTATCTCTATTCTACGTAAAGTTTTGTGATAGAGATATTGCCAAAATTTTACACCTTGAAAATAAATTTCCTCAGTTATGATTGCACCAAATTAAAAAAAAAACTTTATATCGCTGTAAAGAGGACTAAAATCCTTTTCCAATAAAGTGGCACATGACCCCTTTTATTATTTAAATTTTCAAGGGGGTTCTTAAAATTCAGAGGGGGTACTGGAGAGGGATAATATTTTCATACTGGAAATTATCAATTTAAGATCAAAAATCGACCTGTTTCAGGTGTTCACATAGTACATACAAATATATATTGAAAAATTCTTAGCCTACTATAGAACCAAACAAAATTTCAATGTCAAAATATTTTATTAGTCAACATATTCTCCTCTTTATCCGATACATTTATTACAGCGAACCTACAACTTCTCTAGATTTTAAAAAAAAATGTTTCTTTTTGCTCTACAAACCAGACCTCCACAGCTTTTATTACCTCCTCATCGGAAGAAAATTTACGACATTTTTTTCAGTTGAGGAAAGAGATGAATAAGGGGGTGTTCTAGTAAGTCAAATCCTGAATCACGAATTTTTTGAGGGATTTTTTTCCCGTAGAGTAGTCAGTAATGTCGAATAGTAATCTCCATTTATTGTTCTACCCTTATCCAAAAAATAAATCCCATTAAACTCTGAAGCAAGAACTTTGCCAGCAGATTTCTGGACACGTAAGTTCTTAGCAACCAGAGTGTCGCCATTCCATCGCTGACGGGTCTCCGTAGATAACTTTATGAGGTCTTCTGAACAGCATCTTTTCAATCTTCTCTGTTCCATTAGATCAGTGTAAAGCTTGGATATTAGTGGATTTTCGTGGCTTTCGTTGCGATTTTTGTTAATTGTCGCCGATGTCTGAATAACTTCCTTGATGGTTGGAATACCAAGGTCTGTGTGTAATGTATGGTTGCTTAAAAAACATGAGCATTATCTATTATGCGAAGTATTTCAGATTGAAAACTCTTCAGTATCTTGGTGTTCTATGGTTTACTGCAGCCCCATAGCTCTATGCCATATGCCCATATTGGTTTTAGGATGATTTTGCACGTAAGTATCTTATTTTCCATTATTAACTGCGATCGTCTGCCGATAAGCCAGTTCATATTCTGAAGTTTTAGTTTTAATTGTGTTTCTTAGCTTGTATGTGTTTCTTCCAAGTTAATTTTTGGTCCAAGTGTAGTCCGGGGTATTTGACTTCTGTTTTCACTGGAATCGGCATATCATTAATGGTCACTTGCGGACACATACCTCGTTTTGTGGTGAACGTGATTTGTGTGGATTTGTCAGTGTTGACTTTCATACTCCACTAATGTAGTCATTCTTGTAAAACATTTAGGTGATATTATAGCTTTTCTGATGCTCTTGTAAGGTCTGTATCTGAAGATATTATTGCAGTATCATCTGCGAAAGTAGCGATTGTTAATGGGATAAGGAGGTTTGGACTTTGACTTATATATATATATATCTATTACTTAGGTAGGATTTAGGTAAACGGAAGATATGATGAGGTAATATTAGTTTTATTTTAAACAGTAGTCCTTGATGCCATATTTTGTCGAAAGCCTGCTGGATATCTAAAAATGTTGAAGCACATGATTCCTTTTGCTCTAGTACTTGCTTGATATTGTTCACTAATATATGACACTGTTGGATTGTCGAGTGTTGTTCTCTGAATCCAAAATGATGTGTTGGAAACAGTTCTTCTTTAGGTATAATTTCGCTAATTCCACGTAGAAGGATTTTTTCGAAGAGTTTAGATAGTTGTGGTAGTAAAGTAATTGGCCTTTATGAGCTGGGTTCATGGTTAGGTTTTCCTTGCTTCGCTAACATGATTATCTATAACTACTTCCATTGTATTTCATAATGATTAATTTGTAGTATTCTTTTGAATATTATGGTGGTTAGTAGGATGGCTTTCCTTGGAAGATGTTTCAAAACTTTCCCGGTAATGAGATTATACCCTGGACCTTTTTGTAGGCTTAACAACTGAATTTCTCCGTACACTTCTGATGGGGTGATTGCTCTTAGGGGAATTGATTGTTGGTTGGCAGATCTAAGTAGGTTTCTATATCTATTATTGGATTATTTGATGGAAGTGAGGTGAAAACTTTAGTTAAGTGTTCTGCAAACGTATTGCTTTTTTCATCATTTGTGCGAGCCCAGTTTGCATCGGGTTTTCTTAAAGGGGTGATTGACACAATGGGCCTCTTGAATTTTCTGGTAGCTTTCTATAGTGTATAATCTTGTGGTGATAAGTTAGAGATGTAGTCGTTTCTGTTTTGAATTAGGCGTTCTTGATACGTTGAATTAATCTGTTCAGAATTGCAAGCAACCAGGAGTCGCCAGCCATTTTTTTCTGGCTTTCCTTTTCTCACTAACTAGTATCCTTATATACTGGGGCATATTGTGTATTTTAACTGTTTCCTTTTGAATTATTGGCGTTGATTTCCCGGCAACTTCTTGTATAATATTTGAAAAATATTTCACAGCTTCGTTGACTTATTGTGGATCCTGTATTCTGTGGTTTAGGTTTATATTGGTGTTTATTATGTGTTGAAATTGCTCTTAGTTTGTTCTCTTGTTATATAATTTTAAAAGCGGTGTTCTTCAGATAACGTTTACAATTAGTGTTATTAAAATAGCTGTGTGATCTGAATCTAAGCATAATTTGCTTTCAATATGAGATAAGCTGATAAGCCCTTAGTTACTGCAAAATCTATTAGGTCCGGTATTTTGTTTAGATCTATCGGCCAGTATGTTGGTTCTCCAGTTGATAAGGTTTTTAGGTTCAATAGTTGTATGGTATATGGTATAGTTTATTCCTTTTGGAGTGATTAATCTTGTTCCTCACGAAGTGTGTTTGGCGTTCCAGTCGCTGGCAGATAAAATAATGTATCAGTATTTTCACTCTCTATCCCATATAATGAATACCAACGAAATAAATAATTTTCCAGAACTTTTACTACTATTTAGATGCTTGGACTACAATTGATCATTTTTGAATTTCTATTACATTGTGCACGGTATTGAACTTGTTACCATTTTTATGGAAAAACGTATATAACTTTTTAAACACCACGTACATATGACAACGTCTTATTATTGTAATGAGAAAGTCGAGCTGATACCAAATATGCAATAAAATATAGGGTGTTTTATTTTTAAAAAATGATACGGTACAGTTTACTGAAACACCCTGTAAGATTGTGAAAAAATTTAAAATGTGGAGTCTTATCATGCCCGTAGCCTCTCAAACTTCCAAATTGATATCTCAAAGGACAAAGGAGACACTGAACGGTATCACACTAATCAGTCCTGTATAATCTTTTTATTTTTATTATTGTAAAGAACCCTGCATTTGAGGGGATGACACTAATATCTCTATAATTTTTGGTCGCTTCTTTATTTTTTCATGTATGGAGGATTTATATCATCATTATCAAAATTCAGTTAATATCTAACCGTCAGTCCACGTGGACTCTGTTTACCAATTAAAACATCGAATCGTAAATATAAATGCATTTCTATTGCCCGAAGCTGTATGTACAAAATTTCTTCGATTCAGTGTTGGATCGATATTATCAAAGTAAGGGATATGGTCATGTGGTTAAATCGATGTAATAACTCTCCCATCTCAGCCACAGTTACGATGTTGTTGTAAATAGCATGAAATATATATTTCACGCTCGCTCAAACTGTATCCCTTAAGTACACGTACATTCCTAAGTAACTGTTATGAAACAAGAATCATCCAGATATGCGACAAGGATTTCAGAATGTGATAATGTAAGAAATTTGGAGATTATGGAGAAGATATTACATTAGTTTATCAGATTAGATTGAACATGTGTACAAGCTAAACCTCATCCTATTTTCTGTCATCAAAAAACGCTTGTAATTCCAATAAATCCTAGAGTTTAAAATTCAAAATAATTCACATCTGGAATAAAATATATGAAAAAATTTTGTATGAATTTTTTGATATAATTTTAGATTTATAGTAAGGAGAAGATCTCAATTGCTTTATCAGTGCCCTCTAAGACAGACAACAAAAAAGATATGGTAACCGGACAAGAAAAACAAAATCAAAATGTAACCAACCCAAAAATTATATTGAATCGTTATGCCATTAAACGTCAAGCACAGGTTAAAGATGAGAGTAAATTGGAAAGAATATCATCCGGTCAGCTTGGTAAGTATGACGTTTTACATGGAATGAAAAAGCATTATAATGTTTTCAATACGAATTTGTAGGGTTATTATTGATTTTTCAGTATGTAGTATAAGCATTCAATAGTCTCATAAAATCTCCAATGGTTCGTAATTCCAAGGAGAGGCTCGTAATCTCAAACTAATTTCGACGTTATTACGTCTCATCAGAATGGTATAACAAACTCTCGTTAGGAGTAGAGACCCGAACTGGCGCCATTCTCACTTCCAACTGCGATACTACAATATCGCTTTCTATTGAAATACATTTTATAGATGTTTTCTTCTCAGCGAAAATATTTCTTTTGAAAAGTTTTCATACTGTGCCTCAATTTATTTCAGGTTTATCCTTATCATCTCGAATCGTAGCAAGAACTTTGTCTACTGTCGAAAATTTGTTTCTAAATAAGAAAACGTGCACTTTCCTTCGAAGTATGGAGGGTAGAGGTGAGGAGAACCATCTCTGTGCTACAGAAAGTGTCCATCAAATTATTTACGTTAGGGAGGCGCTACTATCGTATGAGTGTAAATTTTAAATAAAGCGCTAGAAATTCAAGTCTAAGGACAGAGAAAGAAAGAAATGATAATTGACACTCTCTTTCTAGAAATTTACAATAATTAATTAACATTCAGCGTTATCTCAAAGTAGCTTTTCTACGTTATATTTACAAAATTATTTTGTACTACGTGAATAGTTTAGATTTTGTATACCAATATTTAATTAACGACTATAGTCATTTAAAAATTTTTAACACTCTATCTAAAATAACTAAGTTCATATGATATTTGGACTGGAGCGCCATTATGGTCAAATTTTGAATTATAATTTATCGTCTACAAGCGGACAGTTTTTAAGCTAAGCCTCCATATGAGATGGTCCTCCTTACCTCTACCCTCCATACTTCGAAGTCTTTCATTCGAATGGTTGCCTATTTGAAATTTTGGTTTTCCTAAAACTTTACGCGCCGTTTGAAACTACTCTTTTCCAAATATAGTACTTTGTCTTTGGGATTACCCAACATTCTATTTAATGTATTGTTGGTTAGGACAATGTGAGTATTGGTTTCTTGGTAGTGTGTTCTGTATGAATTCATAAATGGTTTCAGAAATTTCAGCTTTATTTGAAGTAATCGGCTGTTACATCACACTGCGGACATTGTTGTCCGGTCTTTAAAATTTGATACTCAACTGCATGATGAATCTAAACAAATATTAAACTGTGCATTATATCTTACTCCAGCTGTCAAGGTCACGCAAGTGATATGGTGACGATTACATAACTATAAAATAATATTATTGCGAGTGTTGACAGAACAGTTCCTTCTTAACTTGCTTTTTTGATCACAATGTTAATATTATCAGCAGACATGTGTGTAGACGTCCAGTTAAAACAATAATTACCATCTAAAAATATCATATCATCATATATTTTATCAGCATTCTTGTTTTTTTTTTGTTCTACAATTCAAGAAAATGCTGACTTCGTTATATCGCCAATTGTTGTAATCATGAAAATTTTTAGTTTTGACGTTTACCTCGCGTTGTTTGTCAATTATTATCTAGTGAATAAGATGCTTTTTTCTGTAATAAATTCAGGAAATCTGCTTTGAGTATTTGAATTAACATTGATTGTTTTGTATTCTTTAAGGCATTACTGTTGTGGTACAGAATATACAGGGTGGTTCAACGAAAAGTTTGCTCCTAGCTTTTCTCTTTTTTTTGTAATTAAATTCAAAAATGCTCGAACACGTCGATTTTGCTTTTGAGAGGGGCCACATTTTAAACATATTATTCGATCGGCGCCTTAACCCTCTAGCGGGGGTGAGTAACAACCCTAAAATTTTAAATGGAAAGAGATATGTTATTTGAAAGGGCACAAAATTGTCTTTCTACTGATACCCTATTTGTTGAATTTTACTAAAACAGTTAATGCGAAAACGGCATTAAAGACATTAAACCGAAAATTTTGGTATTTATGAAAAATACAAATAAGTTTTAATTTTGACGAGTGAAAACAACTGCAATCATTAGAACATTCCAATGTTTGTTATTTTTAACATGCTTTGTAAAAAAAAGTAAACTAGCCGTTAAATTGATTTATCAAAACCTTACATTAACAAATGTTGAAAATGTGACCCATTTTGATTCCATACAATAATACATATTTTGTTCAAATCTAACATTTTGTAGCATATCAGGTGTTATGTTTTTGCACTCTGCTGTAATCCGTTGAAGAAGATCTTCTATGGACTCGGGCTTCGTGGCAAAACATTTATATTTTAAGTGTCCCAAAGAAAAAAGGGTAATTATACACTTTCACGGTCACCTGGTTTTTTGGCTCTAGAAAATCGAAAAATGGATGGATTTTAATGATCTTGGTCTCAAAATGCTCCATTTTACGGCGGATTTATAAAAAAAATTAGTAGAAATAGCTGGAATGAAAATTTCTTATAGTTTTACTGTTTTAAATCGTAAAAAAAACGGTTTTGCAAAATAATCCTTTACAAAAAATTATCTCATTATCAGATAAAGTTCTTATATTTTTTTTGTATTCTACATAAATTAATAAACAATTTAAAAAAAAATCCAAAAATAATGATTTTTTCAGTTTTTATAGCTTAAAATGAAATCGATGAAAAACAATCAATTTTCGTGAATAGTTTCGTACTATATTCTATATTCTATATAATCTAACCTAACCTAACCTAACCTAACCTAACCAAAAAACCAGGTGACCGTGAAAGTGTATAATTATCAAAAGGGTAATTACCAAAAGGGTAATTATACACTTTCGCGGTCACCTGGTTTTTTGGTTATGCTAGGTTAGTTTAGGTTAGGTTAGGTTGGCCCTAGAAAATCGAAAAATGTGTATAATTACCATAATTTTTTGCAAAGGATTATTTTGCAAAACCGTTTTTTTTACGATTTAAAACAGTAAAACTATAAGAAATTTTCATTCCAGCTATTTCTACTAATTTTTTTTATAAATCCGCCGTAAAATGGAAAATTTTGAGACCAAGATCATTAAAATCCATCTATTTTTCGATTTTCTAGAGCCAAAAAACCAGGTGAGCGTGAAAGTGTTTAATTACCGAAAAAAGTCTAAAGGCGATAAATCCAGTGACCTGGCAGGCCATTCAATTGGGCCCCTCCTTTCAATCCACCGTCCAGGAAAACGGTCATCTAAGAACTGTCTTACAGGAGCCACATAGTGCGGAGGTGCTCCATCTGACTGAAAATTAAGCCAATCAGCAGTATGATTTTGATCATCTTCAATTATTTGTGTTATTAAAGGATCAATTGTATCTTCAAACATGTTTAGGTAGACTTCACCAGTTAAATTTCCAGAAATAAAAAACTAGCATAACTATTATTTTGAAAATAAAAAAAATTGGAAAACAATTTCAGCTCGTTCTGGAACGGAATAAATCATTTTGTACCGTGAAATTAAAATAACTTGAAAAGCAACCAAACTGAATCAATGAGGAGACTAAGATAAACTGTATAAATTCTTTTCCTACATGTATCTGCAGTTTTTATTTCAACAAAAAACGCAAACGATTAGTGATGAGTTCAGTTCTAATAAATAATGTCGTGTTTTCCTTTAAATTAAATAATTTAGAGATTATTGTAGTTGTTTTTACTCATAATAATTAAGACTTAATTTGTATTTTCCGTTAATACCAAAATTATCGGCTTAATATCTTTAAAGCCGTTTTCGCTTTAACTGTTTTAGTAAAATTCAACAAATAGGGTATCATCAGAAAGACATTTTTGTGCCCTTTCAAATAACATATCTCTTTCCATTTAAAATTTTAAGGTTGTTACTCACCCCCGCTAGGGAGTTAAAGGCGCAGATCGAATATGTTTAAAATGTGTCCCCCTCAAAAGCAAAATCGACGTGTCCGACCATTTTTGAATTTAATTACAAAAAAAGAGAAAAGCTAGGAGCAAACTTTTCGTTGGTCTACCCTGTATTTAGGGGTTATGTTTCATCTCCCAATTTTACTTACTTTTTTGCGGTCTGATTTATAATCTCCTGTTTTATTAAATGCTTTATAACAAACAATTTAAAATCAGTATTTACCATCAAGCATCAAATTATCACCCAATTGCACTCCTTCCTATGTTATTTAAGATCATAGAAAGATTGGTCAAAAAGAGGGTTTTGTCATTTGTTTTTCGCTGAGATCAGTTTCCAAAGAACTAAACTTATCCCCCTCCTTAACAGTCTATAACGCCCTTATTGTGTCGTATCTCCGATATGCCCTTCCCTTCTGGGGTACGTGTGGTGCGACTCTATTTGAGCGAATCCCCAAACTGCATAAGAGAGCTGTTAGATATTTACTCGTACTAAACAGCAGGGCTCACTACAGGGACTTCTTTAAAAGATTTAAAGCTACCCACTTAGGAACTCGGAGCACGACCTTCACCTACCTACTTCACGTTCAGAATTAGTTAATGGCTCAATATTTTACAATGCAAAAAATGCACAACCACTTGCCAATTGAAATCAAATCGATATAATCTTTCCCCGCATACCGCAATAATTGGAGGGCATATTTACTGGAAAGTGCTTCCTATTCTTTTATTGTAATAATAATATTTAATTCCGGGCATGCAGCATACTGGTTTAATTTTTGCTATGGAGCTGCAAACTAATTATTAATTATTACTATTACCCATAATTTTGTTACTAATTGTGGTTTTTTTCTGTATATAAAAATTTCATTTTATTCATTTATCTTTATTTAGTTTGTAGTTTTTATAAGCTTTTGTCTACAAATTGTAACAATTTTTTGACAATAAAGCATTTTTCTTTCTCTGTCTCAAATTTCACATTTTTCCAGGAATAGGAAACAATCTAAAATACGAACTGGAACCTGATAGTGAGAAAAGAGTACCGAAGAAAAAGGATGTTATACAAGGCCATCCCATACATTTTACCGAAAAATTAAGTCAAAATCTTGATGAGAATGATGTGCAAGACAATAATACTAAACATTCAGATAACGTCTTGAGTCAGAAATCTAACAAATATGTATTAGAAGTTACGGGGTTTAAGCCTACAAAGGATGACAATTATCATCAGTCGAGTAAAAAGACGATAACAACAAAACCGAAGGAGATGTCAGAGGGACTCGATACTTATCAAATTGGAAGCAATATTGGTGAATTGTTAAAAGGAAACACCAAGATAGACAAATTTGAAGATAAAGTATCTAGAGATATGAGACATTACATAGAAAAGTTGAATATTAAAAAACAGGTTCAATTAGATAAGTTTGATAATAATAAGAAAAATGACGAGGTCATAAACAAGGTGCATGTACAGAATGAGCTTGGAAGTAATAAATCTATAAAAGCGCTTGATACTAGCAAATTTTCTCAATCTACTTCGAACAAATTGACTATTAAACAAAAGTGCGAAGACATTAAAACTAATAACGATGTATTAGTAGAAAAACGTACAACTTCAACAACGGGATATTCTAATATGAATAAAAAAAATCTTTTAGAGAATTTTAATAAAAATGTTCCTAAATCAGCGCAAGTATTTGATGGTAAAATAGAGAAATTGCAAAAGATACTTTTTAAGTATAAATGTGAAAATAAAGAACAAACTGTAGAAGTTCTCTATGAAAAATCTGAAAAAACTCCTACTCAGAACTCTGATAATTCCAACGAACGAAAATCCAGTCTAGGAGATGGAGCCGACAAAACCTTATCAGGTTTGCCAAATAGACCTGTAAGTAAGCACATAAGAAAAATCAAGGAAACCAACATGAAAACTAAGAAAGAACCCACAAGTAAAATAGAATCACTAATTTCAACAAGGGCATTATTGGAAAAAGTGAGAAAGGCCAGTGAATTGAAAGGTTCAAAACTCACGTCTGATGACAGTTCTATAAAACAAAATACAACCACAAGTGTATTTTCTAAGCCAGATATTCACTCAAATGTCAATATTTCTGTAGCCAAAGAAGAATTGAATCCATGTGTCAATCAAAAACCTATTGAAGTTGTCGCACCTACTTTATATCAAAAAGTGAAACTAGCGGAAGAGATTAAATCTAGAATGTCGAATTATAGAGCGGGATCTACCCTTGATACTGCAAATAGAGAATTTCAAAAGGACAGTAGAACAAGGAATATAAGTGAAGAAGAGCCAAATAAAAATATAGATAAGTCTATTTCTGATGCTGATAGTTACAAATTAACATTCCCATATAATGAAACGGTTCCTCCAAAAAACGATTTGAAGGAAAATAAAGTAACATCCTGTGATAAAAAACAAGGTATTAATAATTCTCAAGAAAATGAGAAAGGAGCTCCGGAAGAAAAAACAAAGAGAACTATAAAGAGTGGAATATCTTCAACGGTGAATTCGAAAAATGAAGTTGCAAAAAGTGAATTAGAAAGTTTGAATAAATTACAAGAAATTAACGAAAAAGAAGAGCAGATATTACCATTGGAAAAAACATTAGACGTATCTAAAGCAAATGAAACCGTAACAAGAGAATTAGAGAACTTACTTGTAGATCCTATGAATGAAATTAATCTTACGAGGCCAGATACAACAGTGGTGGAATCTAAAGCAAACTCTCCAAAAAAACGAGGAAAAATGCAACTTCGTACTAAAAAATATGATAACCTAAGAGCAAAAAATCTAAGAAGAAAAAGTTTTGGTAATACTCACAATATTACACGGGATGCAAATGAAAACAAAGATAATTCTGAGGAAATTGATGCAAAGATCAAATCGGAAGAGAAATATGAAGATAAAGTTGAAGATGAAATACGTGACTCAACCGAGATAATGTCTGGGAAGGAAGAAAGTGGAGTGTCGAAGAAAGAAAAAATACGATATAGAACGTACAATGATTTGCATTTATCAAAAGTGGCTTCCAGAAAGAATAAAGTCGCAATAAAAGATAGCAAACAGATTTTAATGCCAAGTAGATCTGTAGGTCAGAGTGAGCGAGAACAAAAGAATACAAATAGTAAACAAAATAGGCGACTTAGGAATAACAAAGAGCTTTCAGAAGATAGCGTAACGAGCAATAAATCTGATATTGTAAGAGATAAAAGTATTGATAAATCAGTAAAAAATGAAGAGATGAATATGGTTAAATCTAACATAAAAAAAGTTGATGGAAGTACTGACATTTTGAAAAAAGAAAGTCAAACATTCTCAACTTCTGCCTCAAAACCTGAAATCAAAATTTGTTCTAATGTAATAGGAGATTATAATAAAACAAAATTGCTAACTGCCGATGAAACTATATGTCATACCTTTAAGACTCTCGATGATTCTTATTTTGTGAATTTAAAAAAAGGAAATCGAGCTCCGAGGCATGATAAAATTGTGGGATTTCAATTTAAAGAAAATATAACAGAGCATGTACAAGAAACAAATAATGATATTAGTGCAACCATGGATATTGTGGATCATTTTCAATTATTGAAAGAAATTTCTAACAAAGCTAGGGAAGGTCTCAAAAAACAAAATAAAATGAATATCCTGCAGAATAATACGGAATATAAACAGAAAGATATGGATTCAACGATTTCGGATCAAGTGAATTTTGTGAAAGATTCCAATGACATGGAAATCAAATCACTTATCAGAAATAATGATGATGCATCTTGCAGTACAACAGGGAAAGATAAAAGTTCTGATATATCAGTGGAACAACCGTTTATAAGAAAAGAACTTCCTCGACCATCACCCAAACGAGATGATAAATCAAAGAGAGATCCTCCGAAGACAAAAACAGATATAAAGCTGCCTCCTCCAAAGAATCAAGAAGGATCCAAACTAGATGATGAAATTTATAAGGCAAAACAAACGCCAAAAACAAAATCAGAAATAAATATTGAGGACAAAGGCAAAGAACAATGGTTCAAAAATAAATTATTACCTAAAAATACCAAGGATGTACGGAAATATATTTTAATAAAGAAAAGTGAGAATATGCGAGACCAATTAAAGTGTGCGGAAGGCTCTATTGTTGATCTAAAAAATAATTATAAAGTTAGCCCTGTTCCGAATTTAATAAAACAAGCAAGAGTAAGCCACATTGATAACAAGAAAACAAGGTTAGAAAGTGTTGCTCAAAAAGCAAACTATCCATTAAAAGCATCATCCGATGTCACTTCGAATTTCACTAATAGTAAAAGTCATGTTGTATTACGAAAAACGCAAGAACGCATTTTGAACAAACAGAACGAATTTATGGTAAGTTTGTGTTTTTGTACTACTATATAAATAATGAAATAATGGTGATTTGGTAATATATAAGCACTCCCTTAAGCAGTTGCTTGCTTGAAATGGGTTAAATCTTGAAAAGTCAATGTATCTCTTCCCAAAGTGTGATTAGCATTTGGCTGGAAAAGCTAATGCAATAAATTCTTTTGTTTTAATTCACACTGTATGGTATTTCTGAGCTTAGTTTGACAATTTTCTTAATTTTGGAAATTGTCATCTGAATCGTAATAGTAACTTTCTTTATCTTTAATACAACACCTTATATATTTTTGTAGTTTTCGGTAGCATTCAACATCCATTTTTTAATAATTTATTGCACTATTACTGGGTAAGAATAGGTGGCTATGCACCAGCTGTTTATTTGTATGACAATAATAGTTAATTTGTCATTAACTATTATTTTCTGGGTTATACTGTAGCTGTGTATAGTTTTTCCAATATCAATTGCAGATTATAAAAACCGGTACTAAACACTTACCGACTATTCGATTTGATCTATTTTTACAAATACTTTTAAAAATATTTATTTCTCATGCCAGAATGTATTCGTTAAAAGGCAATAGAATTATTTAAATTGGAAGGCGTTGTACGCCGTTATTTAGACAGATGCACTTAATTGTAGTCCTACTTGGAAAAATCATTATTATACTTCTTTAACTACAACAGAATATTAAATTACAAAATAGACGAGTGAATAGAAGTGAATAGACGAGTAAAATGTACCTGCCTGTGAGGGAGTTTGGTTTAAACAGGGTACCAGACGTGAACTGAGCCGTTTTTATACCACATAGTTTTTTTTTCTAGAAAACGAAATTTCAAAGTAGAAAATATAACATCCGACCAATGTGTAAAGAACGCCATATTTCTATTTATTTAAAGAAATTTATGAATAAAATTAATCTTACCAAGCCACGTCAATACTTATCGCAGACTTTCTAGCAGGAATATTTTGAAGAAATTGTGTACATACGACTTTCGACAGCTTAGGCCAAAAGAAATGGATTTATGCTGACCATTCGAAGTTTGTTAGATGTTTACCGAATTTTATACGGGGAGTAAACATTATTTTTCATTTATAAATTTTGGTATGAGTGCCTTGCGTATTTATGAAATATTGATTGTTCCTCGGATAACTGTCCCCGCAATTGATATTGGAAGAACTAAAGCTTGTCGTTCTACTTCTAAAAATCTGAAAATTTCCTCTTTTTGAATAATTATCACTGGAATCGTCTAAATATATGTTTTAAATAACAACTATGTATTTTCACGCTATAATAAAAACTAGATGTCATGTAAAGTCAACGGTCATTCAGGAAAAATGTCTCTCTAGCTAAAAGCGAACTTATTATATTGGGGACAATGATTGGATAGTTGCTAACAATAGAGATCAGCTCAACTATGAATTAGTATGGTTTATTTTTCAGGTACAAGAAACGCCCCATAAATATCCTAATAGAAGACAACCATTGCCGATACATATTGTCAGAAAATTGATGAAAATAAAGCGACAAAGGGACAAAGGAAAACAATATGATCGTATTGCTGAATATGAGAAGTTCTTCGACGTTGTCACAAATCCACTAGAAACAATGATTCAAAAACCCGATTGGAAGCCAAACCATTCAGAGTCGAGTCTGATGAAAATCTATTTATTAGAAGATGATTCTAAAACTGAAGAAACTCCTTATTCGTCTAAGAAAGTTAGGGAAATTGAGAAGGAAGGTGGAGAATCAGATATTTCAGAAATAAAAAAACCGAATGTATCAGCTTCTAAGCAAGTAATGAGGTCTTCCGAAACCGAGACTCCTGTTGAAGATGTAGATAAGTATTCAGTTGAAAACGAAGAAATTAATGTGTGCTCTACAACATGTCCTTCGAACGATAAAACAGTTGAAACCAAAAAGAATATGTCTGTGACTATAAAGGATAATTCTTCAGAAAAAATTGTTGTTGACTTCTCTGACATGAAGCAAAAAAAATCTTTGCTTTTGATTTTTAACGCAGAAAAACCGGATTCCAAATCAAAACCAGAAAATATAAGTGATGATAGACTTGATTCTAAGCAAAACAGAAAAGACAGAGATAAAATTAATTTGGAAGAAAAAGATGGGAGCTTGTTTCCGGGTGGAACAGAATGTGGAAGGGAAAGTGTAGTTTTCGTTCTTAAAAATCATGTTACTAATGAAAAGAATACAATAAATGCAAGTCACACTATGCCCATGATCGATGATAGAGAAAAATGCGAAGTGATTGACAAGGAAACTAACAAACTCATGGATGAGAACGAAAAAGCAAGCAAAAAACCTTTTTTTAGCAACTCTACAGGAAAATACGATAATACAATACATAAACTAGAAGAATGTTTCAAAAGAATAATTGAAAATTTGAGAAAACTGGACGAGAAAGGTCAACTTGTTAAAAGTGTGTCGAATGTAAATGGAATGGTGTCTAAGTGCACGAACAAATTTTTGGAAGAGCTGCTAGAGAAGAAAGCGGCATATAATCAGGAGCAAATAGAACTTAAAAAAAATCAAGATAAGCAAAATAAAGACAAATATAAGAAACAAGTCCTAGAAAAAACTACAACAGGTTCCGAAATAAATGAAAATAATGAAAGTGAAGCAGCACTGCCAGCTAGCCAGAAACTCAAAATTGAGACATGTAGCGCCAATCAAATTCTTCCTAAAGATGAAATGGTTGAAAGAAATCAATTATTTTCTCAACTAAAGCAAGAAGTTCGGCGTAGTAAAGAGTTGATACTGGACAACAAAGAAGATAAAAATCAAACTATTATACAAATTGAACAAAATAATTTTGAAAAAGAGTCCGACAAAGAAAGTGAAGAGAATGCAAGAAAAAGTGCAACTGGCAATGATAATTCAGACACAGATGTAATGACAGCAATAGAAAATAGCTTACGAGCAGATGATTTGCTCAAGAAACCAGGAGACCATATCGACAAAGAGACCAATATTATGTTGCAGAATAATGAAATTCCTTCCCAGTTGGTTGAAATTATAGAGGAAACTAAACCTAGTGCTCGAGATACTGATGAAATTGAAAATTTCGGGAAGTTGAGATCAAGTGAAACTAATAAAAATTTGGACTTTTACAGTTTTAAAGATAGTACAGAGAATAGCTCGACAAAAAACACATTGGAAGTAAGAGAAAATATGATGAATCACTATAAAAAAGCGTTAAATAATAAAAAAATAAGAAAAGATACCGGTTCACTTGATTCAGAACAAGATAATAAGACCATTCAAAGAATTGGGGATACGTTGTCCCAAGATAATGATAATACCGAGGTTAATTTAGCTTCTTTTGGAAATAAAGAAATTATGGATGATGTAATTCAGCAAAATAAGGTACAAAAAATCCACAATACCACAACACAACATATCGAAGAAATTAATTCTGATGTAGAAATGGATGAGGTAAAAGTTGTGAAGGTGCAAAATAGTTCTGGGACGAATAGAACTTTGAAAAGTAGCAGTAAAAAAGATAAAACTAAAAAGGGTGCTTCAATTTTAACTGAAAATAACATTGTTAAAATTATTGTTCAAACTCAGACTGCAAACATAGTAATGACTAATAATGGAGGGTTTGACACCAAAGCATCGGAATCTAAGGGATCTCTTGACTTAGAAGTAGCGATAAAAAGACTAAACAAAGACGCGGGAGAAGATATGGAAAATAATAAGATGAAATCATTGGAGAGTCTATTCAAAGACGTCGATTCAATGAAAAAATTAGTTAACAAAGTCGAAGATATGGATATTTCCAATAAAGATTCATTTAGAGATAAAAGCTTCCAATCTTTACAACAAAATACCATCACTTTGACCAAACTAGAGAAGCACGATGTAACTAAAATGTGCCCTTCATACAACACGAATCACAATAATTTGAAAATACAATCTAAAGAAGATGATGGCGCTCTTTCTGATATTCATAGTAACGTTAAATCTTTTTTCCACGAAAATACTTCAAATTTAGAGAAAAGCAAGATAATGGAAACGTGCAAAAATAATTCTAGAAGTACCTTTTCTAAAACAGCTGCTAAATCGTTGGAACAGCTCAACAAAGAAGAATGTACTAGATATTGCTTCGCTGAATATGATTATAGTTATGCGAAAAGGAAAGCGAAGAAACAATTAGAAAAAAAACGTGGTAAACTAGATAGTGATGAAATTTGTTTCAGAGCATATTTTTCAAGCATAGAGAACAGATTGAATAAAATCCAAGACAGATCACCCTACATTCAAGGGAGAAGAGATATTGAGAGGAAATTTGGTCTAAATGACACTAATTTGAATTTGAATAGAAATTATTCTGCTACGTCAAATGCAATTATATCACATAACATCTTAACATTCAACGATGTAAATACGGAGAAAAAACTTATTCATGTGTTATACAGAGAAAAGCTTGAAAATAAAGACACCAAAAAAAACTGTAGAAGCACGTTGGGAAATGAGGATAAAATAGTTCCAATATTATCAGGTAAAGATGATGGTGACGAATCTAGTAAATCTACTGATAATAAAACACCCAAAAAAGGTGATAATAATAAAAAATCTGATAAAGCTTCCAAAAAAGCTGTATTCAGAATAGTAAAAGCACCGAATATCCACCGAAGTGGTAGGCGCTACACAAAATCAGTCAAATTGAAGGCAAAAAAACATAAAAGCAAAGATTCTCAGAAGCCCGTAAAACCAAACTATCAAGGAAGGAGGAATGTCATTATATATCTATTACAAAATCAATTCAATAACAGAATGAACAAATCAAATTTAGAAACAAAAAATAAAGTATCAAATCCCAAGGAAGAAATAGAGAAAACAATAAATAAATTTAAAGTTGATATTACCCATGACAATGATTTAGATTTTCATACAGTATCTATAACTGATGCCGAATTATATAAAGAAAAACGTTCTAGAGACAATGTCTACAGAAGCGATATAGTCAATTCCAAAACCAAAACAGTGAGAACCTTTGTAAACGATTTCGATAAGAAATCTACTGATCCGTCCAGCCACGAAAAAGAAGTCAATACCAAAATTAATCTTGGAGGTACCAAGGAAAATAAGATATTACAAAATAAAGATGTGCATTCACTTGAGAAAAGTACCGATAAGCGTATTTCATCCTCTAAATATTTACTGGAAAGACAGGCTTTACTGTATAAGAAACATTCAGCTGAATATAAAAATCCACAAATATTAAATACACCAAGTATATTAAAATCCACAATCTCCCAAAAATCAACTTCCGAGCATACAGTTTTTTCTAAACGTAAAGCGTCTTCCAAGAATGAGAAAAGTGGAAATAAAACTACAAACGATAAAGAAATTGAAAATAACAAAAGTGACGATAAAGAAACACCAAAAGCCACTTTAAATGAAGACGAGTTAAAAAATTTCAGAGGAATACTAAGCGATGAATTAGAAAATATATTCGGGAAAGGTCCCCAGAAAAATATGAATTCTGATAAGTTAGTAGCCAAAGTGGAAGAATTTGTGGATAATAAAGACATGAAATTACAAAAATTCAACAGAAAATTACGTGGTTGTACGGATTTGCATTCGACTTTCAAAAGCAAAATTGACTCACAGAGTGTTAAATCGAGAAGTTTGGTATCCAATAACTCCACAAAACTAAAATCTGTAGAAACGAAGGAATCAACACACAATTCAACTAGTATCCAGAATTTAATGCATACAAAAATAACAATTGAAAAAGATATTGGAAATAAACGAAGTACTAAAGTTCGTGAGACATTTGTTAATGCTAAGAAGGAATGCGAAATCGTTAGGATTCCCCCCAAAAGTTTATTCCAACTCTTCCATTCATTACCAAATGAAAACGATACTACATTGACTAGAAAAAGAATTGATAAAATAATATCAGTGCGTAAATCAAAATTTGGAAAATATCCTCGGGTTAAAATAACCTACGTTGCAACAAATAAAGGAGATTCAGGTAATTTTGAATTATTTTAAATTAGAGAACAATTCTCCATCTACACATATTGCACATATAGCATACATTTTCGGTACCAGATTGACTTCTTAGAACACCAGTGTTTTTTAATTTTTTCATGTCAAACACTTACTTCATTGTGTGTTTATACCTTTAAAATCACATACAATCTCATCAACTTTTACTTGACATTAATACGAGCTTTATTCTTTCTGGTTACTATTCAAATCATTATAAATTTTCATTGGTTAGATTATGAATGACATTAAAGTTTTTTTCAGATGACATGTTTTTACAAAATCTAAAAGATATGCATATTTTACACTAAGATTATTTAAATCATTCTTTTATTAATAGACTAATCATCTTTGGCAATATAGTTTGTTTCTCAAAACAGGCGCTTTTTGTAGTAGTCAAATTACGAATCTGCCAAAGTTTTGAGAGTTGAAAGCAGCTACAAAAAACGCCTGTTTGTAGAAACAAACTATTTTGCTAAAAATGATTTTCCTATTGAAAAAAAACTGATTTAAATAATCTTAGCACATCTTTCAGATTTTCAAAAAAAATTCTATAAAAAATTCAATGTCATCTGCAACCAACTAACCTTACCTAACCTTAAAATTTAACTCCTTCAAAATATAATGTTCTCACAACAGCTTCGAGAATAATCGATTATTTTATAAGCAACGAGACTTAATCTGCAGGAAAATGTGCGTAGCTCCAATGGTGAAAAAATAATCGATTATTTTTGATTTCTCGAGAGGTATTGGTTACGATGCTTACAGCGGAGGGCCGATTGCTTGGTTACTTTCTCGATATCAATATCAATAGTTTTTGAGACATATTACGATGATTTTTCGTAGACACAAATGGAGAATTGTTATTATTAGTTTGTCTTTAAAAACATCCACATCACTAGATTTAGAATGCTTCCATAGTTATACAGGGTGCGGCAGCATAACTTCCTTTTTTCAAAAGTTAATAAAACTTATTGTATGAATCAGAAAATTTTTATTCGTTTTTTATAATACAGGCACATACATAAAGTTTTGTTTTACTGAGTTTTGAAGATCAAATCAGTTAGGTGACGTCCCCCATTCTCCATACACTGAGTAAACCGATTTCTGGCGTTTGTCATGACTCTTGCCAGCATAGCAGGCGTTATGTTGGCAATTTCTTCCTGGATGTTCGACTTCAAATCTTGTAGGGTCCTTGGACGGTTCACATACACACGGGATTTCAAAAAACCCCATAGGAAATAATCACAAGGGGTCAAATCGGGAGAGCGGGCTGGCCACTCCAAATCGCCCCTAATTGAGATAAGGCGCTCTGGGAAGTGTTCCCTCAAAACAGCCATCGATGTTCTTGAAGTGTGTGCCGTTGCTCCGTCTTGTTGGAACCAAGTGTCCCCTAAGTCCAACTCATCTAGCCGTGGGAAAAAAAATTCCTGTAACATGTTTACATACCGGTGCGAATTCACTGTCACTGTGACTTCATTTTCCTCAAAGAACCAGGGACCAATAATTCCACGTGAGTAAATTGCACACCACACTGTGACTTTAGGTGAATGCAAAGGCCGTTGATGCAATTGTCGAGGATTGGTATCAGCCCAATAGCGCATGTTTTGTTTGTTTACGGATCCACACAAATGAAAATGGGCTTCATCACTAAAAAAAACAATAGCGTCCTCAGGAACGACTTCCAGAAAAACCTCACACGCGTTCCTCCGAGAATTGAAGTCACGTTCAGAAAGTTCCTGCATAATTGCCATCTTGTATGGATGAAAATGAAGATCATCATGAAGTATTCTCCTCACAGAACGATCGGAAAGTCCAAGGGCAGACGCATGTTTGCGCGCAGAACGCCGTGGTGATCGCAACACTGAAGTTCTAACTAACTCAATGTTCTCCGGTGATCTAATGGGCCGAGGGACTCCAGTTCTTCGTCTTGTCACCCTTGCAGTTTGTCTGAACGTAGTGACCCACGTAACAATTGATTTCCGGTCCGGGACAGGGGCCAAGGGGGCTAAATTAAAGCGATTCCGAAAGGCGCGCTGGGTTGCGATCACAGAACATCCGCTCGAAAAGTAAACCTCAACGGCAAACGCACGCTCCTCACTGTTTCAACGCATGATGGCGACTGAACTGTGCCGGGACAAAACTTTATAGTCCCCCCTCTCGAACGAGACCACTAGCACTCCGTTACGACATCTACCGACTAAATGGCGAACTTTTTAAAAAAGGAAGTTATGCTGCCGCACCCTGTATAACATGAAGCTTCAATACTAACCAAGCCAACAGTGATAAAAAAACCTATATCAATATCAATTGAAAGAATCGAATTACGCTTCAGGAAAGTATATTTGATATTTACGGTCAATTGCAGTGACATTATTTATTAATAGTGTATTGTAATATTTTTCTAATTTATTTAAACAACTTTTATGCGGTGGGGTAGATATATATACGGTGTATGTTGCTTACTTACTTTTTTATTCATACCCTTGCACTAATTACACTAAACTATTTACAATTCACTTTACACTAAGATTTATTCCTGAACACTTATCTGATTCTTAATATATTAATTTATTTAAACATAACATATATATATATATATATATATATATATATATATATATATATATATATATATATATATCTCATTTCTTGACAATTCGGTGTAGAATTTAAACAAAAAGGACTTTCTATTTTATATTATTTTATAGAAAACTGCCCTAACATACTGTAAATACGTTTGCCGCTTTATTTCTTTGAAATTTGCACCCGGCGCCTACACCTCTTAGATTATATGACATACCGGCTTCACGGTCCATGTCGTGGACGATTTCGTTACAGTATTATGACTATAAAAAAGAAATATGAGGAGAGAAATTGAAATAAGACATCCGTTAGGAGATATATAAAGAAATGTCAGGGAGGTTTGTAGAATATTTAATTTCAGACACGCATTGCTCTAGAATGAGCTAGGATGTGCTGAGCAAAGTAGAGAGAGGATATAATAAAATCGGTCAAGATGAGAAAGATAAATGCTCATTTATATAAATATATACTCCTAGTATAGGATACTAATTGAACGAAATTATTAGTCTTGTCGTTTTACCGGAAAATATCAACTTTTGAGATATTTTGA
The DNA here is from genome assembly GCF_026230105.1 of Diorhabda sublineata. NCBI lineage: Eukaryota > Metazoa > Arthropoda > Insecta > Coleoptera > Chrysomelidae > Diorhabda > Diorhabda sublineata. The sequence goes on along the minus strand of NC_079480.1, from coordinate 16,623,651 downwards.
ATAATACTTTTCCAGTTGAATTGGTGATCAAATCATTACGCCAGAGATGTGGGGCAAAGGGCGAGAAAACATTAAACATATTAACGATTTATAGGCCGTGGTAGTCCGTTGATAGATTGGCCATCCGGATCAAAAAATTTAAGTTTAATAATTGACAAACAGTTTACAAATTCGTCCAAGGGATACTGAGGAATGTGATTGGAAACATTCACAAGCTTCGCAACTGTTAGTTTGGAAGTTTTCACACTAAGTTCTCATGCATTTGTTATAATAATATATTATTTTTGTGGCATTTGGAAGCATTATAAATGCAGCATCGCAAATACAATCTCTTAATAGTTAGGGCAAGTCCCGTGAGGGGGAAATGTTTTAATATTCTTGGTAATCTCTAACTGACGTCCTTTGTGTTTAAACAATTTGGACGTTTTTCTATTTAGATGGCCTCTCGAATTATTTTGGATGGACTTAAGAAACGGAGTTTGGCGATGGTTTCGAAGAAATTGATTGTGCGCTGGTATGCTTGAGGGAATTTGTAATATTCACTAAGAGTTCCTTTGAACTGATGGGGATACGTTGAACTACTTAGCCAAACAAAAACATACATTTCATGCTGTTCATTAGGAATTTTTATCTCTGGCAGATATAATTGAGTGGATGAATGAATTGAAAATTTGTGGATGCTCTCAGTGATTTGTTGTAACCATTTTGAATCAACCTTTGTTTCAAGAAGTTAATTTTTGATGGCTTAAAGAATTTAACAGACAGCGAAATAAATCTTAATACGAGTATATTAATGACGAAATTAAAGCGGAATTATAATGGGATTGGGCATTGATAAAATGGTTGTCGCGATTGGGTTAGGAATAGATGGATAGGAAGAAATTTTTTCGATTTTGATGTCAAGAAATAGTAGATAAATGTCAGAAGTAACATCAGCATCGTAATCAAGAGTTAAGGTCGGAGAGAGGAGTAGGGTACTATTGAATTTCGAAATGTTCGTACTATTGTTGCTAATGACTGGAGAGAAAGAGGGGATTGTCCTGTTTGGGCACTTTTCAGATGTTTGTAGAATTTTGAAATATGAAGTGGCTATTGAACAAACAGTGTCTGATAACGGAAATGCAATCTAGGGTAATGTGGTATTTGGTGTCTAGAATAGACAAAGAAATAATGGTGAATAGAGAGACAATATCAAACTTAACAAGGATATATTTGGAAGAAATAGCGGAATCTTCGAGGAGATCAATGAAATGGCGAGAATTTTTGACGTAGGATTGGATTGTTCAGTTATTAGCAGCAGTTTTGTTTGATCAATATTACAGGTATCTACACAGCAGGCACTACTAGAATTTTTCGAGTCTAATATGGTTTACCCTTTACCCTCTTTTTGCTTTTTGCATACAAAAGACTTCTCTAGTAGTGTTGATCACTGACGTATTTGTTAAATATGCCGTCATATTGTCATTGTAATCAATAATTTTAGATGGTAGGGGACACCTACTTTGACTTCCAGAGCAGAGCTGTGATCAATTAAATCGGTTATTATAATTACAAGCCCTGTGTCGGGATCTTCTTCCTCGTATGCCGTGACCGTTATAGATCGTTGGCTCCTATATTAACTATTATATTGACTATTATTGCTTTATTCCCTGCTGCGCAGAATAACTGGCTGTTTCCCAAACCATTGACGAAGATTTTTATGCACGATGTTGTGCGCCGACCTAAGCTTCTACCTACTATTTTTCGTTGCATTCCTAAGTGGAAAAATTGTATTTCACAGGGTTGCGCATCACATGACCAAAGTATTCTAATCAACGTCGCTTTATAGTGTTGACTATTTCTAAGGTTTTGTTCATGTGCTTTAAGACACGGCAATAAATCCACATCTGAAACCCTTCCAAACGTCTGGAAAGATTTTATGTGAGTGTACATGTCTCTGCGCCATTTAAGAGCACAAGAAAGAAGTAATGTCGTACTTGCCTCAAACACTGATCAAGGTTAAGATTACGGCTGCTTGCTCTCGCTTTAGCTATTTTTGTTCGTGTCTGTACGCTAGGATCCCATTTATTGTTTATTACGGTTCGCAGGTACGTTATTTTCTCTAGTTGATTCATTTTGATGTTACTAGGTAAAATTTCTTCTTCTGGTGCATTTTGTTGTTCAGTTATGACCATATATTTACTTTTCTTTGTATCAAGCCTTAGTCCGTAGTTATGACAGACAACAAGACTATCTAGGAGCTCTGTAGCTTTTCAAATGAACTGACTATTAAAAGGATATCATCAGCGTAGCTATAACGACAAAATGTTTCTCATTAACAAAAATTATAAAATATGATTAAAAGGGATCAAAAGTAACATGTCTGAAGAAACTCACTAAAATCAAGAAAATATTTTTTTTCTCACTTTAAGTTCTGCAAACTTTTTTATTGTGTCTTTCATGTTCATTAGATCAGTTATTTCATGCTTATTAGCCCAAATGGTCAGATCGTTAAGACGATTTTGGGTGGTAGTGGATCGTAAGATGGACTTTATCAATATTAATTTATAGAAACTCCTTTCCCCACTTGCTACAGTTACTGGTATAGTAAGCAATATTCTTAAGGCGAAATATTTATGCTTGATTTTTTCCCCAAAAGCGCAGGAACTTCAGAAATTTCCTTGGTTAATTCTATGCCATTTATGTCAACTGAATCGGCATCAGTTGAATGCAGTGTATGAATAGAATTTCTTTAGACAAGCTTTTCAAGTCGTATATTATACAAGAATTAAAAATAATTCCTACGTTTATTAAGATGTTCAAATCTAATAACCAGTAAATTCAGTGATTGATCAATTGTAATATGAAAGGAGGCTATTTTATACTTTATTTAATTTCATTAAGGAACTCTTCCGATCTTAGATCCCTAAACAATTTTCTGCAGTTTTGTGAAATTTCAATTGAAGATATTAAATCGTAATCTTTTGTTTGTAACAGATGGTTTATTGAATAAATACAGTTTACTTAGTCCGGTCTAATTAGACGAAAAAAATAAGAGTTTAAATCAGTAAAATTGTTTAAAATGCAATTTAAAATGAAATTTGAATGTTCCCCATCATTTCCGTGTATGGAAAAAATTTTATTCAAAGTCAAAGGTCAAAAAAAATAGTTTTGGCGATTATCAGCAAAACGGTAAGTTTTATCAGGAAAATATTTTAGACAAAATTGTGGACTATAAAATTATGTACAAAAAACGTGTTGATACTTTTTTTCCTATGAGCCACCGTTTCTGAGGTATAACGATTCAAAAAGTTGTAAAAGCTTGTTTCAGATTAACTGTCGTATTTAATGGCTATAATGATTGCACGAAAAATATCAAAGCTGCAGAACAACATCCTCGAACATCAGCAACATCTTCGTCAATTAATAATTTATTTCTTCAATTTCTCAGACCTTTCGATATATTAATGCATCTAAATGCTCTTGATTTTAGGTCTCTTCTGTTTAAAAATTAGTTTTTTTTGATAATTTTTAAAAGAAAGATAAATTTTGACGTTTCGACTTTTCTTCAAGTCTTTATCAAAATATGATATTGACACTGACAATTTGTTTATTTATATTGATATATAGATCACCTTCATCATGAATATTACAGCTGTACCAAAGAATCAAATTGAAAAAATAAATAAAAAATTCAATTCTTATCATAAAAAACTTCGATTCACAATCGAGGTTAAGCAAAATGATAGAATCAATTTTCTTGATGTCACATTATATAAAATTAACAAAAAGATAAGAACAGAATGGTACACGAAGCCAATTTGGTCCTTAAGATATTTAAACTTCAATTCGTTTCATCCTGTCACAAAAAAGATTAGTGATTATAAGTTTGGCTGATATATCTATCCAACTATCAGATCCTATCAGATACCTAAATATTTCACTAAAATAAAATCTGAACTACCAAAAAACGAAAGAAGTAATATTATAGATCAAGTGCTTTGTACTAATTGTGACGCTGTCTACATAGGGCAGACATCTAAGTATTTAGAAAATAGACTAAAAGATCATCAATACGATAAAAAAATAGAACTGCATTATCGAACTATGAAGTATCAAAAGAACATTATTATCAATTATAAACATTCAAAAATTCTTGAAACGGAATCTAATACACAAAAAATGGAATTTTTAGAAATGGGTTACATTCATAAGAACGAAAAAGCTGTAATAAACGATAAAGTAGATCTAAATAATTTAATTAAAATTTTGTAAATTCTAATAAAACTACGAATAATTTAATTGATTACTGCTATATATTTGAGATGTAGGGACCAAGGAAAAATTAATTTTTCTTATTAAAACAAAGTTCTCAGTTAATTTTATCCTTATTTTGATATTCATGATGAAGGTGATCTATAGATCATATAAATAAGCAAATTGTCACTGTCAATATCATATTTTGATAAAGACTTAAAGAAAAGTCGAAACGTCAAAATTTATCGTTTAAAAATTATCAAAAAAAACTAATTTTAAAACAGATGAGACCTAAAATCAAGAACATGTAAATGCATTGTTAATTTATTTGATGAGTTTGTGACTGTTCCCACCAATCAACAGAAATTTTTTACAAATACTCACAACAACTCTCGGTTCATTTCAATGTTGTAAGAAAAGTTTACTGCTGAAAATATTTTGGTGAAACTATGGAATACGACAGCTTTTACAACTTTTTGAATCATCATATCTCAGAAACAGTGTCTTGTAGGAAAAAAAATTAATATGTTTTTGATAGATATTTGTAGATAATTTTATGATTTTCAATTTTTGTCTAAGGTATTTTTATGATAAAACTCACCGTTTTGCTGAAAATTGCGAAAAACTCATTTTTTTGACCTTTTACCTTGAATATTTTTTTTTCCATACACGGAAATGATGGGGAACATTCAAATTCTATTTTAAATTGTATCTGAACAATTTTACTGATTTCCAGCTGGATGGGAATTCGAATGTTCAAATTGACCGGATTAAATATGTTATACCATATAACTACTGAACACAAAAATTTAAACTGTTTTATACAATTTAGTAAACCAGAGCCTTCGTCTTTTATGAAGTTATCAATTTCTTGGTTTTCGTGAATTCTTAACAAGGCATCATGAATCTCCTAAATGAAACGTTAATTGCTTTAAGGCCTCTTTCCTGCTGTTCCTTCTAGTCTCAATAGTTAATCCTTTAGCATGCTTTAAAAGTATTGCCCATCGAAAAGTAGAAACCGAAAAAATAGATTGTAGAAATTAGCGGCTTCAAATGACGTTGTTGCCATATCATTACCTATTAGATTGAGAGAGTGACTACGACTACTACGTGGAACGTAGAGGGCTCGCAAATTTAAATTTATAATTTTAGATTGTACTCCTGCTTTATGGCCTCTCATATTGGCCCCATTGTCATATCACTTAAGTCCGTTGAATTTGTGCATACTAGTAAAACAAATAAAAAAGGCAATTATTATTTTCTTCAGAAGAAATGATGATAAATACTTTATAGAAAATATTGAACCATAAATACAAAATATAGATTTATGTTGATTTTAATTGAAGGAAAATTAACAAATATATATTTTGATTAACTGATTATCAATATTTTATGTCAATAACGACCAAATTTCCGCCCTTTAGATTTGCCGCCCCAAACAAATGACCGGATCAGCCTGCCCCAGAGCGGGCGCTGGTACGAAGTACTAAAAATTTCTCACTTCTCATTTATTATTATTCAAAGGTTATTGAAGATATTCCAATCTGTATTTTAGATACGCCTTTGGAAAATTTCTCGACTCTTACTACAAAAACTAATTTGTCGGATGAGACTGTTACACAAAGTACTCTCTCCGTAAGATACGAGCTTCTGAAAAAATTACAAGATGAATTCAATAAACAGCAATCTTTTAATGATATCTTGGAAATGAACAAAACAAAACTGAGTTCGAACGAAACCGAAGGTCATGTTCAAAATTACAAGGATGGCGCGTCTCATACTACAGGTAGGAATTAAAAAAAAATGATTATTTATAAAAAAACTTGACAATTCAAATACTTCTAAAATTTATTATTCCTTCTATCAAACTTTTTTCACTTAAAGTTCCAAGCATATCTGATTTTCTTGAATATTATTATAATATGGGCAAATGATCATAGATGCATTTAAATTTATGAGATAGAATTTTTGATTTTTCGAAATTGAATGTATGTTTCTAGGATATTTCATGATTTGTTAATGCTTTTCTATTTTTTTTATCGTAATCTTTAATCTAATGTAAGTAATATAATATTCCTTCTTGTGTTTCTGAGTACTTTATGTTACTCTTTAGTGAAATTTAACGAGAAAGTATTTTGTTCTTTATCTTTTTTCTCTGGATGCCCTCTTCTAACGAAGGTTGGCGATAAGCCCAGCAAAATCATTTTTGTCTCTGGCCCTTCTTATCAGCGTCTGTGAGTCTAAGCCGGTCCACTCGCGAATATTCTTCAGCCATGAGGCCTGTCGTCTGACAGGACCACGTTTTCCCTCGATTTCTTCTTCGATCAGAAGCTGCAAAAGTTTATATTTGTCATTTCGATATATGTGTCCTAGATACGAGATGTTTCGAGTTTTTATTAATTCTATAAATTCACTGTCGGTGCCTATTCTTTTGCATTACCTCTTCGTTACTGATATGAGCGGTCCAGGGAATTCACAGAATCCTCCGAAAGACATTTCTTGTTTGCTCGATGCGTCATCTCATTTTTATATCTGGGTCTAGATCTTTTGTTATTCAACAATCCAGATATTTGAATTTTTCGACATTTTCGATGATGCTACAATTTACGTTGATAGGCCTGGGAGGATGGTTGGATGTTTTGGAGACAAACATGGTTTTCGACTTTTTGATGTTGAGGTTAAGGCCGTAATCTTCTCCTATAATTTCTATGCGATCTAATAGTGCTTGGAGATCCTGTTCACTGTCTGTAACTAAGACCGTGTCATCAGCGTACCTTATATTATTAAGAATTTTTCGATTGATTTTAACACCTTCTCTTGCTTCATCTAAGACTTCTTCTGAATATATATTGAAGAGTAGAGGAGACAACACTCATCCCTGTCGCACGCCTCTTTTGATGCTGTATGGTTTTGTGTCACCGGTTTCAGTTCTCACCACAGCATTTTGGTTAGCATAAAGCGCCCGTATAAGTTTGAGGACATGAATTAAAGTTTGAATATTTTGAGGACCAAGTTGGTTTCGTATACATAAAGAGAATTAATTGTACTATTTCGTTCAATCTCAATTGTGAATTGACTTGAATGCCCTCCCTTCCTATAGCACAACAATCATTTTGTTTAGATATTTCTTTTCCAAATTTAAAGTATGCTGGAGGTGTTGGTTATATATAGTATGGGACCGTGCAAAATTGGACTGCTTCTTCATCTTCAATTTTCCATTGAAAATGATGACCGATCGGGAAGGTCATGAGAAAAATTGCTACAAAATGGATCCCCAAATGTTTGAATGTTGACCAAAAGCGTGCAAGGGTAGAAACATCGCGTTCGATTTGAAAACGATGTAGACTTCTTAAACCGAATTGTTACTATGGATGAGACTTGGGTACATATCTACGATCTAGAAACAAAGCAACAATCGATGGAATGGCGACACACTGCATCTCCAAGACCTAAGAAGTTTCGTGTCTAAAAATCTACTGGAAAAGTTTTTGCTTCCGTTTTTTGGGATTGCCAGGGAGTAATCATGATTGATTTTTTGGATAAGGGTACAACAATAAATGGAGATTGATATTCGACATTACCGACCACTCTACGGAAAAAAATTAAAGAGAAAAGACGCGGAAAGCTATCCAAAGGTGTTTTGTTTTTTCAAAACAACGCCTCTGCACACAAATCTCATGTTGCCATGCAAAAAATTCTTGATTTAGGGTTTGAATTACTAGAACACCTCTCTTATTCACCAGATTTGGTTCCTTCCGACTATCATCTCTTTTCTCAACTGAAAAAAAGTTTAAAAGGTCGTGAATTTTCTCCCGACGAGGAAGTATAAAAGCTGTGGAGTTCTGATTTGCAGAGCAAGAAGAAACATTGTTTTTTTGAAAGTTCTAGAGACGTTGAAAGTTCGCTGTAATAAATGTATCCAATTAAGAGGAGAATATGTTAAGTAATAAAATATTTTGACATTAAAATTTTGTTTGGTTCTTTAGTAGGCTAAGAATTTTTCAATATATCCTCGTATAATAAATACATTAACTTACCTATTAACGGAGGAAAAAAATATATAAAATAAAGATTCAAGAAAAATATTAAAAGACGACAATGAGACGAAAAAGGAGTTGAAAGTTGGAAAGGATATAGGGAATAGATAAAGGAATTTCAAAAACTGGATAAAAAGGAATTTCGGATGATAATAAGCAGATTAAAAGGAATCATAAGAATGAAGCAGATGAAGATAGATGTAGGTCATGTTCTAGAAATATGGAAACAATTTTATGCAATAGATAAGTATGATATTACTACACCTAAATAGAACATAGAAAGGAAAGAAGTAGAAGAGGAGGAAGATTACCAAAAAGGAAGTGTAAACCTCAATAGCTGAAATAAAAACTGGAGAATTTTGCATGGAGGATGAAATTACACGGTAAATATACAGTGGATGGGTAAAGAAGGAGAAGAATGGCCGTGGAAAATATGTAAAAAAGCAATATAATACTACCCGTATACAAAGAAGAAAGGACAAGAAAGTTGTTGATATTTTGGATAGATATGTTTGATACAAATTCCATGTAATCTATTTCAGATTTTTAGGAACAAGATTTGAAACTATGTAAACCATGGAAAGAGTAAGATCACGAAGACAAGGATTGATCTTATAAAAGCAATAGGACTAAATAAAAGGAAAACTTTGGAGGAATTAAAAGTACTTAGAAGTATTTGGCCAAGGATAGAAAAGCTTGAGAAGGATGATGGAAAAACGACACGAAAATCCAGTCTGACGCCTAAAGAGACATAATGATAAGGCAAAAAAAGATCGATCTATTTGGAAAAATAACTGACGATCCAACAGGTAGACTTGTAGCTAGTTCCATTGCAATGGACACAACCACCATATAATTTTATATTAATACCAAAAATCAGACTAAACTTACCATATACAAGGTATTGCTATTAAACAATGAGATTGATGACAATTTTATCTATTATCACCTCAATATATAACCTTCCTATAACCCTAAAATACTCCATGGAAATTTTTTTATACCACTTTCTATTTCAATCCTTCAAGGGACTGAAATCATGTTCCTTCTATTGCAAATCTGTCACAAGCAATCATCTCTTTCTATGAGATTGTACCATAATCAGTAACTCAATTTGTTATAGTTTTCTGATTTTAAAACAGAACTGACGGACATCAATTCTGATATACCGTCGCTTAAGTTCTGATGTTATTCTATAGAGAATCGACAGATGCACCTCTAGATAATTGATACAAAAATCTACAAATCGATTTATGTTTATGAATTTTCGAAAAAATGTATGTATCCAGAAGTTGTCATTTTTAACTTACGCGGTGTTAGAACTTAAGAGACGATATCTGGTATTTATATATTAAGTTTTATTTTTTGTCCTCAGATTATAGCTGCTTGGAAAAAGGAAGTAATCAGAGTCTGTTTGACGATAAAATAACGTCCGATGCTCCATCCAATATGCATTCCATTGATAGAGCTAAAAATAGTTTGGAATCTTTTTTAAAAAACTTGATTAATAAGTTTGGTACTGCTCATCAAAGAGATGAGAAGGACCCTAAGAAGTGAGGTTAGTAGAAAAGTGAGCTCATTTTTTCTATTTATCATTAAAATAGGGCGCCATTCATTGGTTGAATAAATATAGTGACGACGGTATTTAATATCTAGTTCCTCACAAAGCCATGCTAACGCTCCTTTTATATTAAAAGTTTCAACTGACTCATCATTCTGAATTTCAGCGAGTTCTTCTGATACTGCATATTGATATATCATACAAATATACTTATTTTGGCTGCAACATCCCTGCGAGGTTACTTTTTTTATAGGTGTCATTGGAGCGCAAATTCTTTTCGAGTTGCATCAGCTTACCTTGTTCATTGGTTGAAGATTCAGATGCTAATAACTGCGTTGTTTAGCGAGATTTTAAAGCATCCGGGGGTCCACTAGGAGCCTGCCGTCTGCCGTAGTGAAGTTAACTTGACGACGTCAAAAATCTAGTTGATATTTTGATATCGCAATTATTTGAAAATTTGTACTTTCCTTCAATTTTGGCTTCGAAATCTAGTATTGCATTTAAATGACCCAGAGCGAAAGGGTAAAACTCGTGTCGAGTCAATTATCGAATCTCCCTCTTTTATAATAAAATTGATCCCTGTGGGGGCGAGGACCCTAAATTGGGATACACGTGTATAGATCAATTTCAGTTAAAATCGAGCAAGTAAAGTGAAATTCATGACACTTGTTTCCTTCAAAATGATCGTTATTAATAGTAGTTTGCTATATCTCTTTTGAGACTTAATGATCTAAAACAATATATTTACCACAGGTGTTTTCGTTATTATTAGCAAATCGAAATTTTAGCTAACTTGTTGTGTTCAAGTTTTTCTACCTGCTATTCATTCTCTACAATGGTAAAAGTAAATCTTAGTCGTTCAATGAACAGTGAACAATTCACATTGAAGTGAAAGTTGTCCCTTGCCCTTCATAGTACATCTAGCGCAAATAGTATTTTTATCAAGAATTTGGCTCAAGATTTAATCCAAGAACAGTTTGCTAGGCCAGACATAAAAAACCATTGATGTAATAGCATTTCTAAATCTTCCTTATTGGAGAAGAGCTGTTGAAGACTACTACATCTTCAGATGCAGTGTCCAATTAAAAGCGGCCAAGAGGTTTGCTTTATGGATAAAACCAAACACTATAAAATCGTGAGAAAAGTGTGGGAAACGTTCCAAAGTAATATGACAAGATTGTTTTAATACCATGGATGTGTAATACATTGTGTAATTAAAATATGATCTTATTTTCCACCTATAAATGCAAAATCTTATAGTAATAACAAATAAAATTATCATTAAAAGTGAATTGGGAAGTGAAATGAAACAAAAGTTTTACGCCGTTCAGAGTGCAACCATCAACACAAACATTAAGACACCAGGAAATAAAGATGATAAATAAATAACCCACGATCGACAAATAGGCAGTGTTGCCAGATAACACAAAGAATGAGCATTATTGGTAAATTTATTTAACGTAAACTAATATAAAGTACGTAGTGACAAAAATTGCAAATTGAGAAGACGAATGAAATGGAAAGTGATGAGAACTTTTCAGATATAAATGCATCTACACTTGCTTATCTTCATAAACACGTGTAGCGTGGAATGGGAATGCATAACTTGCTATCGATAACCTGATCATAATTACTACAATATATAGTAAATTTATGAAATTAATTTGTAGCATTATCTACATAAGTTTATAACTTATTATGAACTAACCTTCTTCAATACAAAGACAGAGGAATTTATAGAATATTATTTGTTGATATTTTAGATAGAGAGATATGAACTTTTTTAATTGAACTATCTGTATTTTTATCTACGACCACCATTAAAATTCAAAGACTCCTATAATAGTTCAGTCAATTTAGGTATTTTAAATCTCAATCTGCGGAAAAATCCCTAGTGAGCTGAATTTTTCTATACACCTTTATTACGTTGTTGTGATGAATATGACAAAAATGGACATAGATATCGTACCTGCTAAAAAAGTAGGATAAAGGTCAAAATGTCACAAAAATTAGTTGTTCGCATATATCTCGCTATCTATTGCTCGAAGGTCAATATCGGTTATTATAAAAATTGTTCCTAGTAGAGTTATCAACGAAAAAAGGTCTTCTGAATTTACCTGTAAAAGTAACCGTTTTCGGAGTATTGCGACTAGACTCACATACAGAATATATACCGTACAACAAGGCGTATTGCTTTCTAATATACTTTTTTCTAAGTCCATGTCTGTAAACGTCAAAAATCGTACTGTCAACAATCCTTGTAAATGACATTTAACAATAACATGCACATAATGAGATCTCAAAACATAATAATATACGTTTTCAAAATGAAACTTAAATTTCTTGGTTTAATTAAATTGCAATTAAGTTTATATTTACGTAACAATTTATTTGGTCTATTTACACAAATTTAGTCAATAAAAACATGAAAACTTTTAGCATTAGCGAGATATATTTAGGCTTGAAAGAGTAATGCTCCTAAACGTAGGTAGCACATTATGCAATTTCTTTAAAAATAGGGCACGCTATCTTAAGTAGCATGCATGAATGGGCGTAGAAAAAGTATAGTACGTTACACGAGTTGTAAGCCCATTACGCACCCACTTCGTGCGTAATGGGTTACTTACAACTCTTGTTACGTAATATACTATTCTTATCGAGTTTTAGGAGCTTAGTAAAATCTAGTATAACTTATCCAAATGATCCTCACTGGCAGATTTTTTTTATGTAAAAAGCAAGCACAAGTGGGTAAACCCTCAAGTAATTCGAGTAGTGCCTGTCGTGTGGAAATGCCAAGTTGTAGTGCTCGGGAAAGACATACCTTGTCAGCTGTTTCCACAGGTTTGCACTTCTTCAAAGAAATGAGTCCCGATAAATTGAAGTTCTGGTTGTCTGTAGGCAAAGTCGGTGTTCATAAGACACGTCTGTCTATCGAATAGGTGCTGCAAAAACTGCTCCAAATGGGATTATGTTAGACAGATCAAAAGAGCATTTGGCGTGGTAGTATCGGTATAACAGAGTCAGGTCGGCGACCTTTCATTTATGCTCTAAACTCTTTAAGTTTCTGATCAATTCTGGGTTGCCTATAAGTCTTTTGTATTGAGTCGAGCATCCTCAAGGTATTCTTGGGAGCCGATGGACGTTAGCTTAGAGAGGATTAGATGTTCTGTATTTCTCTCACTCAAAAAATAATTTTCAATTGAACTAGTGTGTCAAAAACGTTATTTTAGTTGTCTCCTGCTCTAAAACAGTTTTTATAATGAGTGATACATGCACATAAATACTTGATCAACCAACATAATTTTTTTATAAACCAGATCAAAAGCAATGTATCAAAAATATACTCGATTGTTTGCCTGGAAAAGTATCCACTACATGCCATGACTAGAACTTTTTGGGATAAGAAAATTGAAAGTCTTGTTGTTTGAGAAAAGACCCGATGTAAACAATTGTGCAAAAATATTCCCACAAGAGATGTCATTTTCAATGCTATAATAAATTTTCCACTAGCAATATACGGTGCTTTAAATTTAGAACAATCGATAGATAATTACAGATACTGTAACAAGACAAAGTACAGCTGTGAAATTTCCTTTATCTTACTTCTTCAGCTGCTAAACAACAGATTTATTGAGTATATTATGAAATACGAATCTGGCTAGGCAGAGAAATTGATCCAGAACAGTGGCGTTGGGAGTTAAAAAATGATATACTATAGTCAATAACTACTTTATTATCACCAGCATCCGATGACCTACTGAACACCATTTTTTGTACGAAAAATTTGGCGGCAAATGTGGATGCAAACAAATTAGATTGAAGTGAGTCCACTCGAGGTATTGTCAGCAGTTATTACTGATAGAGAAAATGAAGACATTGTCAATGAATAAAAAAATATATTAAAATTTATTTTTTGTATTTTACTAAATTCGAATAAAACATTATTCATTCTTGAATAAGAAAACTTTTTATTGAATATTATGGTTTATACGTAAGGGGGAAACCATGTAAAAAAACGTGCTTTGAATTCTACCTCGTAGGTGGTGAGGAAACGAGTGCATCGTCATGATATAATCGATTTCTCAGCTCTCTACTTTACGATAACGGTTGATTTTTCAGAAAAATGCAAGCAGCATTTTTTGTAGATAATTTTACTAGGAACAATTTTTAAAATAACTGCTATTGATCTCCGAACAATATATTACGAGATAGATATTTGCGAAAAACTTATTTTCGCGACCTTTTGAACTTTTAGCCGGCACTATATGGATATCGATTTTTCACACATCTTAATAAAGCTGTGTAGAAAAATTTAGGTCACTAATAATTATTTCGTAGATAAAACCTAAACTGACTGGACCATAAATACGTGAAATTACATATTATACAATGTGATAATCATTACAACACTCTTTTTTATATGTATATTTATCAAGTTGTGTATTGTGTCAAAAGTTCTGTAATTGTAATAATTTTTTATTGTCATTAAGAAGTGTGAAACGTAGATATATTAGAAGTTAAATGACACGGCGCACACTGGAGTAAAAAGTTCCTATTCCTGGCAATAAATCAGGAACTCTATAAATATATGCCAATATATACCGCATTAACACGTGTTATAGAAATATCTATTACGTTATTTTATATAATAGATCTATGCATATTATTGTCATGTGTCGTCAGAGACCGACAACACGCTTTAACACGTTATAGCGCGTGTTTTTAATATCTACGTTGGTCAGATTTTTGTCAGAAGTGTTACAAAGTGTTGTAGCTTATATTCACCACCTGTGCCGAGTTTATTCTGAGCGTGAAGTGTTTCCTTAACTATATTCGTCTCCGTAATATATCTATAATTATCTTTATGTTAATCGAGGTACAATTTATAGAAGAGGTAGCTACGAAAGTATGAGTTTCTGTACAATTTTCGAAATAAAGACTACCGAGACCAACGAAAACGAAAATCTCAAACCAATACTTTTGTTTCAGAAAATACTCAACGAAGTTCCTTTTCCGATACATTGATTAATTTTACAAATTTATAAAATGTTAATCTACTTTTCCAAAAATAATATTATATATAGTTTTATAATAATTTTATACTCGCTTGTATTTATTGTATTTAAGAAAATTTAATATAGTATTTTATTGTTTTCTACCATAAAGTTATTAAAAGTCGTTCCTCTGAAGATATTGCTTCTCTAAAATTTGTATTTTGCTTCTTTAATTCACTTTCTAGTAAATTGCAAACCACGGCGAATTCCTTCTTGGTCATCCCGATATACATTTTACATCTGTCATCGTCATTGCTAATTTCGGGCCACAGAACATGATATTCGCCACATTCGTGCCTACGTTGGTTTATGGGATGAACACAGTACTCCCTAGATTCATATTGTAGCACAAGCAATGCTGCAGTTACCCCAACCATTTCCTCTTCTTCATCCATCTCTTCTTGTAGGTTCTACATTATATTATAAGATCAGGAGGATTGTGATTGTGTGTTGTGTGTACCTGAAGGTCGAGGATACTACTTAACAGATTAAAAACATCAAAATGTCAGCTGGCACACACGTTTTATAACACACATATGCGCCCGGCCTATCCGATGTGTCGCATTGTGACATGTCGTGTTGATACGTGTTAACACAAGTTAACACGTGTTCTCAGCTTTATTGATAGGTTAATGTGTTATTACTACAAATAAAACAGATAGTTAACATTTTGAGTTTTATTTCAATCCAAAAAGATATTATCGTAAGATGTAAATAATATATGTTCTTCTAGTTATTTATTTACGGGATTACATATTTATATAAATCGTCATTAATGTTGTCAAAACCACAGAGTTGCAGAAGTCCCGGTTTTAATAAATCCCTTCTTTAGGAAGCCACATTATTTTCTTTTGAAATTCCCTTTTACTGGTTATTATGGGATCAGAACTCAGAAAAAATAAATTAAAAATATCCTGGTTTCTCCAGTAGCTTTTAAACTCATTTAAATGGCATAATTTACTATATTTATTAATATAGACTTTGTCAACTGTTTTGTTTTTAGTCATTTCGTTCGCTCGGAACTAGATTCAAATGTAATTTCTGGGAAGCCTTTTTTCCTTTGAGGAGTCTCTACATATTCTCTTATTGTAAATGAAATTGATGTATCAAGCATTATTTTTGAGAAACCTTTTTACTATCCTGAACGCTTTTCATCCAGCGCGATTTAAACTGTAATTTTAAATATGATAAAGTTTTATTTGAGCACTCTAAAAGCTCTTCACTTTTACATTTCGTTCGCTTCATTATTTAATCTTTTAAATCTTTTAAATAATCAAATTGTTTATCAATTTCATTTTTATTTGAAATTCTGAGAGTATTAAAAAGTTCTCTTCTTGAAATAAACATGGTGTATGATTTCGTTGCTGAAATAAAAGATTGATAAAATCAACACATTATTCTTACACTATCTCATTTCATTAGTACACAGACAAAACATGTTTTTTAAAGAAAAGTGCAAATAAGAGCAAAAAAACTAAACAATTTTGAAAAACTAAAATATTACCAATTATAAAAAAAATTATTCGAAAACTTGGATTATATTGGAACCCAACTAAAAGCTTACAAATATTTTAAAAATGTTGAAATAATATTGTTTTATCTTGTTGTCAATAATATTAACTAAATATATAAACTTTTCTGCGGATATAATTTTAGTAAAATATTGTTACATACCTGAAGTCGAACGTTCTATGTTGAAATTCAAACAGAAACTATGAAAATATAGCTTTAAATCCACACAAAAACATTTAAAATTCAAATCTACAACAGTACACGTACACTATCCATAGAAAATTATTACTTTATTACAAGGATTGGTAGTAAACGATTGGGATTAATGATAACATTTACCTGTGTTATAATGAAGGAGATATTGGTTTTTCCAGAAATTATGAAAAGTAGGCTTTCTTTTTTCATTACTTTTTGGATTTATGGCCAGGTATAGGACATTCCTGCCCCACCGTGCGGCGGGTGGAAAGAAGGACATCGAAAATTCTCTTCACAATAAAAAAGAGACGGTCAAAAAAATTCTAATGTTAAAAGCCAAGAATTTGAAGATAGCAGATACTTCTGCACCGGAGGAGCCAGATCCTAAATCGACCCTTATCGATTTTCTCGTTACTAAGGCGCCATTAACCTCAAAAGTAGTAACTAGGTATAACGTCACAATTTTTGAGTAACGAGGTTACAGTGAAAAAATAGTGATATAAACAACTGTCCAAATTTCACTGTAAATATTATTTTTGAGTAATTCGAATCAGTTTTTATGTTTGTTAGATTATATAACTCATGTTGTAGAATTTTGTCACAAATATATGTTTATTATTCAGTTTTCCACAAATGAGTTTCTACTCTTCGCGTTCAACTATTGGATTTACATAATGTCCTTTTCAAAATAAGTTTTATATCATTTTTTAGGTTTCCTTTAAAATGTTTTATTTATGGGTTACGAAGTGCTAGAAGTAAGTCGACGATATGTAATATGTAATTAAGGAATAGTATTCTTTAACGTGGTCGTAGACAAAATATTGTATGATATCCGTGCGTGAAGTACTTTTTCGTTGTAAATAAGTATCAATTCTCGCATAAATAACTATTTTCATTACTTTATTTCTTTAATAAAATAAAATAGTGTTTTGAATAAAAATTTAGATTTGCTACAGCTTACATTAATTGATTTTCTTTTTTCTCGGAGTTTTGAGATCTTTAGTATGGAGTCGTTTTCAAATTTCTATATAAACTTAATTCCTTGTTTCAAATTTATTGTGATGAGATGGATTCGACTACAATGGTATAGTTCCTCCAATATCAATTACAGATTATAAAAACCCCTGTCAACAATTTTGTTATGCACTTTTAAAGTCTAGTTATGTTTAAAGTCTAGTTATGTCAATAGTCAGTTCAGGTCGACAAAGTTTTATATTTTATATATTGATATGACTTTACAAAATTAATATATTTTTATTGTTTCAGATAGACAGATCTTAACTTAGTATCTTACCAGAAAGAAGGTGTATCGTCGTAAATGTATCAACTCCTCTAGTTGAAAAAAGACACACATTATATAAATTTATGATTGTTTTTCATAATTATGTTTGAAACTGGGAACATCTGAGGTTTCGCATTTGGTGTTTGTTAGTCATTAAATAGAGAGCAACAATAATGTGTATTATTATATTTTCTTAATATCTTTAAAGAAGTGACAGGAAAATGTTCCATATTTATTCAACTTGTAGCGAATTTCACTTCAAGATGTAGGATTAAAATGAACAAGAGTACTAACAATAAAAATTCATTGATTAATAATCAACAAATAATATATTGAAAAATTAACACAACATTGAGAGTAAAGATTGATTTTAAACATATATTAAATAAGAATGCAAGTATTTTCCAGTAGTACTCATAGCCATCAGATAATTGACTTCTTCATTTGATACTACAATCTTTTCACCAGTAGATTTGATGATTTTCAGAATTTTATTTGGTTCTTTGAAAATTGTGAATTTGATGTGGCGAAATTCGTATTTTTTTCTAATTAAGAAACGATTCATTTAAGCTTTTTTGAAACCAGAAGCTCTTGTAAAGCTTGTTCTCAGAAAAATGTTTGCAAAATGATAACATCCAGTTCTTCCACTCCATTTTCTTAAGTTCATTAAATTTGTTGTTAATGCCACTTCTTTCTACATATTTGAAGACTAATGTGTACAAAGATTGAGCCTTTAATCCATTCTGCTTCATTCTTTGCACTAATCAACTGAGATAATTTCATATAAGTTGATGTCAATTGCCCAAGCGAGATGATGGGTATGAAATCGGTTTTTATCCATTATATTTGTAAAGTATCGGTTGAGTTCTTTTATTGTGTTTTAAATGAATAGCCACCACTTCTCTCATTTCTAAAATGAAGAGCTTTGTGAGAAACATTAGAATAATTGATATTCTCTATGATAGACTATTCATTAGAAAACTATATTCTTAGTGGGGAGCAATCACTATTTAGCAACTTGTTAAAAGTTTATTCTATCAGCTCTATATAAAAAATCGTCAACATAGAAATCCCTTTTGAATTATTTTAGATATTATAGGATATTTACAATCTTTACACATCAACTGAAGTTTGACCATACGGTACAATATTGAGTTCATATCTTCTTAAATCCTGATCTGGTGGTGGGTCTCCATGAAATTCTTTACAAATTGCGATGTTTTTCGTAAACGAGCTCTTGTCGGTACATTTCACAGACGTCAACCGAAATTATATATTTGAAAAATCTGAAGCTTCAAATTATGTAAATTAAATCATCTGGTATTGTTGGGCCAACTAGCTGAATTTCATTGAATGAGACAGCTGTGCTAGTTGAGGCAGAGCCATCAAAAACTACCTTTAACTTGGTTGTTAAACTATTTGCTTCTTATGAAGACTGCGTGATGTGGTATGTAATACATATAAGACAATAATTGTGGACCTTTAAGAATAGTCATCAATAGGTGTAATATGTCCCAAACTTCTCAAATCCTTGTTATTTTTCAAATTACGTTCTAAAGTGCAGAACCCTTTTAGAACATTATCATTATAATCACCAAGGGATTGTTTTAAGGGCAAAGAAACTACGAATCTTCCAATTGAGTTTCGGAAAGTATTTAAAAAAAAACTGTCATCACATGCCTTTTTTTCTACAGAAAGTATTCTTTCCTTAAAGCATTCTTCGATTGGTTTTGGGTCATTTCATTATCGCGGGTGCAACATTTAGACACATGTTTTAATTATAATTCTTCCAATATCAACGGCAGATTATAAAAACACTTGCCGACAATTTTGTTTGATCTACCACCATTATTATACCTAGTTAACTTGAATATTAAACCCTTTCTGTACCCCACTCGTTATTTTTTTATGGAAAACGAAATTTCAAAACAAAAAACCATAAAGAAAAATTAATTCTTTGCAAATAAAACAAAAGAAAAAAATATTTCAATTCCAAAGTATCTTTATAAATAATAATGGTAGTCAAAACCGTCTAAACTAGAGTCATCATGTGATTGAATTATGATAAGTTGTAAAGAGGGTGATATCACATACTCATCTTCTTCTTTGATAACATGTTCAACACAGTTCTTTCAAAGCTCTTGGTGGTCTGCTGCTAGAAGTTTCTTTACGAGCTCTACAACCTCTGAGATTATGAGTCAACGTGGACTGACGGCTTTTTAGTTGTTCACCGAATTTTATACGGGGAGTAAACATTATTTTTCATTTCTTAATTTGTTATGAATGCCGAACGTATTTATGGAATATTGATTGTTCAACGCATAACTGTCTTCTGCAATTGATATTAGAAGACGTATACATGTAATTGAATAAAAAACATTTTTTAATCATTTGAATTTTGAAAGATCACATTTTTCAAAGTTCTAATATTCGATCACAAGAATTTCAAAATAATTGAGGAAGATCCAAATTTCCATCGCGGGTTCAACATATTTTGTCCAATCATTTTATATTATAGACAAAAAACTCATAAATCTGTTAATTGTTATACATTAAATATATTATGCTTTGATATTCCTAAGATGTTTACATACATATACGTTAAATTATTTCCGTTCCTTTGACACTTCCAATTTCGCGACATATCTAAAATTGCACGTTTGCTATGTCATTTGAGATTTCTGTGAAACGTTTACCATCAATCGTCGTAATAAATTGTATTCTGGTTTTTCATGTTCATTTATATCGCAGAATGTGAGCTGGTCTCTCATTATAAAGAATATTATTGGCCACAGATCTTTTGGATTTTTTTACCAAATGCTTTTCGAATGCTGATAATTATTGATTTTTTTTAATTTGTAGTTTCGTATCGGAATTGGACTTTACTGATTTTACATCTTTTATGCCTGCAAATGACTTCCCTATTATGAAAATAACAAATCAATTCCTTTCCTTCCTTTGTTCACATTCGAGGCGCTGCTTTAGGGGCGTCATATTTTCACATCTACATATGACTCCATTTTTTATTAAATAATTTTTCTCCGTTTTGAATCACGAGCCGTTCATAGTTCTTCCAATAACAATTGCAGAAGACAGTTAGTTTTGCGAGGAATAATCAATATTTCATAAATACGCCCGGCAATCGTAAACATGAATGCATTTTTAAGGGCCGAAGCGTATGTATACAATTTCTTCGAAATAATCTTGCCAGAAAGTCTGCGATAATTATTGGCGTGGTTTGGTTGGATTTATTTAATTCATAAATATTTCTTCAAATAAATAGATGAAATTACACACTGTAGTATGAATAAAGTCAAGTATGAATTCATAATAAAGATTTATATACAACCACAGCAAGTTATTTTAAATATATTCGAATGAATATAAAAGAAAAATATTCAGCAATCTGAAAATACAATCATAATAACAATTGCTGAATTAACTACAATAAAAAAAATTCCAATTATCGAGTAGTCGCGAGGGATTGCTAGTTGATAAAGCTATTCAAGATTTTATGAATAGTTTGTATGAGGAGTACAGAATACATTAGAAGTAATACAGAAAAAGGTAGCAAATTATCCAGAATACAATTATAACAGTTTAGAAACATTGCGTCAAGTTTTGTCAGCATGTGGTTTTAAACACAAAAAACTGAATAAACGGATGGCAATAACCGAATCGTCAAGGATAGTTCGATGGCGACTAGATTATTCTGATCAGATAAAAGACTACCGAAGTTCTAATAAACGAATGAGGTATTGAAAGGGCTCAATTCATGTCTGGTACCCTATTTAAAACAAGTTCCCTTACAGACAGGTACATTTTACTCGTGGATTTTCAGAATCCTACAAATGATTATTTTTATAATATTTGTTTACAAATTTGTTAATGTTGCATATTTGAGGAATAATAATTTTTTTTTATGAAAAAATGTAAATTTTTTAGAACC
Source organism: Diorhabda sublineata (assembly GCF_026230105.1). Taxonomy (NCBI): domain Eukaryota; kingdom Metazoa; phylum Arthropoda; class Insecta; order Coleoptera; family Chrysomelidae; genus Diorhabda; species Diorhabda sublineata. Next base: position 16,601,825 of record NC_079480.1, on the reverse strand, counting down.
AAATAACTCGATACCGATTGAGTTACACAAATCAAAGAAGAGTAACTTTTTTTTGTAGAATTTAATGCTTTTTAATATTTGTTTTATTATTTTAGTTGTAAGTTTAGCCCAAAAAAAGTTTATTTTGATTTAATTAACACAAACAAGTGTAACTAGCGCCCTCTATTAGCAATGTTAAATTAGAGTGAAAATTATGATTCCTCATGCCAAAAAACGTAAAATTGCCAATTTTTAAAGAGAAATTGTGAAAATATAAAAAATTATTGCGAAACTCAAAATTTAAATTTAAACTTTGAACACCCCGTATCTCGGAAACTAGCAATATTTGCATAGGGCATGTTGAGCAGAATCATCATATTTTGAGGTCTAGAATCTACAGTTAAGAGATTGGACATTCTTAGTGAATCATCCTGTATAGATTAATATGGTTAAAACGTCGCCGTCTTCCGACTCCCAGTTTCCATCTTTCTCGATCTTTCCAAAGATCTTCTTCCAATCATCTTTCTCGAATATCCTTCTCGATACCATCCCTCCAACTTAATCTTGGTCTTCCTCTATTTCTTCTTCCTTGTGGTGTCCAATTTATAATTTGTTTGGGTATGCGGTCTTAAGGCATTCTTTGGACATGTCCGTATCATCTTAACTGATTCATCCTAATATCTTCTGTAATCGTATGCTGCACTTTCATGATTTTCCTGATTCTCTCGTTTCTCATTTTTTCACATCTTGAGATTTTTGCCACGCGTCTCCAATAATCCATTTCTGTGGCTTCAAGCATTTTTACTGTTTTTTCTTCTAGCGGCCAGACTTCGCTACTATATGCTGTTATTAGCAACTAAAATAATATTGTTAAAAAGCACTTTTCTAGATAATAAGTTTTGAGGTAGATAAGTAAAAACCAATATTTATAATCGAATATGACTCTATGGTTTTTAAAGATATTCTTCATCAAGATCAATACACTTGCATGCATTTGAACCAATTGTCGAAGTATTTTCTCCATTCTGATTGATGTGTGAGAGTTCACATTATCGTGTCTGGCAAAAAAATTCTTGTTACCATTCAGAATTGACTGTTCTACCTAGCTCTAATAGAACGGTGGCAACATGTCTAGTTGTTCCGAAAAAACAGGTGACCATTTGCTTTGAAGTGCTTCGTGCGCGAACTTGTTAAATATTGTTCGTCATACAGTCGATTGTTGTTTAGTTCCGGGTTCATATGCATTCATTCATGATTCGTCACCTATAATGATCTCAAAGACGTCTTTTGAAGTACCGCTATTGATTTTTTCAGAATTTCTTTGCACCCATCGTCACGAACTTTTTTTGAGCGATTGTCAAATTATGCGAAAGCCAAATATCAATACAATAATGGATATATGCGAGTGGAACTATTGCCCAAGTATACCTCAATCTCCCGGTATGTCACATGACTATCTTGCAATATCAGTTTAGGCACAGCATCGATGTTTTCTGGCCTATTTTTGACGAACCTTACAAAATTCACCAGCTAGTGAAGTGCGACCACGATTGAATTCGGAAAACCAGAGAAACACGGTGGTTCGAGATAGTGCTTCATCAAGCGGGTTGATCGGCACATTGCTGTTAGTTTAATCCACGTCGAAAGTCATAGAAAATCATTGAATGAAAATATTTGCGATTCAACTCCATTTTTGGCTCAGATGAGTGTTTCAAGTTCTAAGTACGTTCACTATTAAAAATGTCAAACTTTATGATTGCAATCTCGGGATTGAGATATTCAGTGTTGCCATACCTCAAAACTTAATTAGTAGCTCTCATAGTATTAGTTGAAATGAGTATTCTTCCCTAAAGCTTCAAATAATGCTCTAGGTAATAGATTGGATGAGAATCTTTGGGTAGTCAACGAAGTAGAGTCTGCGATTATGTGGTTATTAGTTAATTCCTTCTCATATTTGCAATCCACTTTATTAATAACGAAACATTATAGTCCAAGAGCCAGTGAGAGATCGATCTTCACCTATAAGATAATTTGATGAAATATAATTTATCAACAAACTTGACTATGATAATTTGCCTATCGAAACGTTTTCATAGCAATATTTAATTGAATTAATTTTAATTAGTTTTGTTTTATCACCTCCACTCTTTTCATAATTGAATGAATTTCATCTTAACTGATAGTTGTTAACATACAGAATATGCCTAGGTAGGTTTGTCAACTATTTCTGTGTTTGGTTACCGGGCAAGCAGATTTGAACAGGTAGGTTAACGTAAGTATAGTTCTGCCAAAATTAATTGCAGATTATGAAAACCCTTGCCGATAATTTTGTTTGATCCACAATAGGCTTAGATACCTTCATGAATTTATCACAGTTCTGTTCCCCTCACTTCAAATTGTCCTACGTATAAAATCTTGAATAGCTGTGTCAACTGGTTTAATTTTTTTTATATGTTCGTCGGTTCTGTGAATGATCCACAGCAACCCCTTTCGTGACTACTCGATAAATAGAAAATTTATTTACTCTAGTTAAATTAGCAATTCTTATCATGACTGCATTATAAAATTGCTGAACATTTTCCTTTCTTAAACATTTGAATATTTTAAAAATAACTTGCTGTGTTTGTACATAAATCTTTATTATTAAACTCATACCTGTGTCTAATGTCAATACACTGTACAATTTCATTATCTTCATTTGCCCATGGTCTAAAAAACGCCATATTTCTATTTATTTAAAGAAATTTATGAATTAAATAAATCTCACTAGCCATTCCAATGCTTATCGCAGACTGTCTAGCAGGAATATTTCGAAGAAATTGTGTACAAATGGCTTCAACCAATAGAAATGCATTGATATTTACGATTCGATGTTTCCATTGATAAACAAAGGAGATGATGAGTCCACGTGGACTGACGGTTTGTTAGATGTTTATCGAATTTTATACGGGGAGTAAACATTATTTTCCATTTCTTAATTTTGTATGAGTGCCGTAGGTATTTATGAAATATTGATTGTTCCTTGCATAACTGTCTTCTGCAATTGATATCGGAAGAACTATATAAGTAGTTATTAAAACTAGAATCCACACTTATTGAATATTTGTGACGGAGAAATGATTACCATTACACCAACAGCTATCTTTAACTGTTGGTAAAAAATATTAGTCTGGTTTTTGGTATTCGAACGGCGATACCCTTGTTCTCGATGTTTTCAGAATATTTTTTGTGTTTTTCGTTGATAAGTACAATTTCATAACATCGCGGTTGTTGAAATTTCATTTGTTAGTTTGTTTAATTCACGTAATTACTTAGATTATTAGTTTATATTCGCGATATTTGTTATTTTATGTAATGATAGAGTATAATAAACATTGATAAATAAGCCCAAAATATTGTTGTCGCTTCAAAATGACTTAAGACGAAAACAAGATGATATCTCAGACCAATATAAAAAATTATCAGTTCACTTGGCCTTCCACTGCTTTAATGAATGTAATGTGCTCGAATAAGAGAGAGAGAGAAAGAAACAATAGCTTTTAAAAACTAAAGAACAAACATAAAAATGGCTAAATAAAGATACGGATAAAATGAAATTTCAATATATGGAAGAAAACCACAATGAATTACAAAATTATGGGTAATAGGTAATAATTAGTAGATAAGTCCATAGCAAAAAACTGGTATGCAGCATGCCCAGAATTGAATATTATTAGTAGAAGTCGTTTACAGAGTAGAAGGCACTTTCCAGTAAATATGCCATCAAACTATTGCGGTAGAAGATGATATCAATTCGATTTCAATTGGCAAGTGATTGTGCATTTTTTTTTCATTGTAAAATATTGAGCCCTTAAGTAATTCTGAACGTGGAGTAGGTAGGTAAAGACCGTGCTCCGCGTTCCTAGGTGGACAGCCGTGCAACGATCTTTCTGTAATTGGAAAAGCGTGCCTACGAATTAGGAAAACGGATTGAAAGATGAAAGAGGAAGGGTCAGAATTTTCAATCATTTAAAGAAGTCCGGGCAGTGAGCGGTGCTGTTTAGTCCGAATAAATATCTGATAGCTCTCTTTTGTAGTTTGAAGATGATAGACATGATAGACAAATATTTCTATTGAGGAGTAGAGGTTCATGTTACTCTGATTGATCTCTCTCTCTACAATCTCCAGGAGCCGTTGTGTTTTGGTGTCATAAAATACCATCTTTTGTAATACCATATCTAAAAGTTTTATTATGAAATATGCATATATGAAGAAATTAAAAATAATGATAATTATTTGAACCATTCAACAATGTAATTCAATAAACCTTTATCAATATATTGACCTTTAGTAGAAATGTATTTTCGTTCGATAATTTCAACAGTATTAATAGAAAGCAGAATGGAAAAGTGAAAAGTGGCGAAAATAATTTTTTATTCCCATTGAAAAATTGTTTTGAAGCTTCTTGTATTTTTTTCTTATTTTCTATTAACTTCAAATTACAGATGTTTTTTATTTAAAGCGTAGAGTTTTATTTTGAGACTACCACGCTCTCGATTTCTGTTAAGACCGTCTAAGATCCAATTTTGAATAAAGAAAATAATGATTATCCATACAGTAACAGGGGAAATAAAACACGAAGATTTAATGTGAGAAATTAATATTCCTCTTTACCGAGATACACAAATATTCCAAGATAAATCAATATTTTTCTCTGATCGCCATAAAGAGACATTCTGAACAAGATTATCATGAATTGTAATTATTTATTGAAAATACTTACAGGAAGTATTAAAACGCAATCAAAAATTTCTAATTGAACTGCTTACTGTCGAACATCGTGTTACTTACATAAAGAAAAAATGGAAATGTAGAAAAATTCAGTTGAATAACCTACTAGTTATCAATATAGGCTTCGGGAGTCTACGAAGGATATTTCTTCTTGGAAGAGCATTCTAAAATTCTGCCTTATAGCGCCACAATGGAAGTTTATTTTATCGTTCATTTCGTTCTTTATATTTATCAGTGTTGTATATGGTTTCTACATAAACAATGAGTTGATAATACATTTGTTGACAAGTACTGTTTACTGATGAAGTTGGTTACACACAAGATTTTGATTTCTTTTTTGTGCTAAAATTTTCATTTAGGTTAATTATGACAGAAGGACGCTTAGTTTTCGAAAGGTTAGCGTTCACTACTCAATATCGTAGAGCCATCGGCAAAGTCACATGACACCATAGATACAAGTTTTGTTGAAGGGTACCTCAGGATTGCTAAATACTACTACTGTAAAAATAAAACTACTATAATTGATTCAATGAATTTTCAAAGGGTTCTCCGTTCAATACAGTTAATAAAAAAACTTCCTTCTAATCTTGAGAAAGATTTTTGGTTGATTTCTAATCAAATTCACAGTATTTCTTACTTGTCGATATAATAACATAAGGATTAAAATCATAAAACCGAGTAAACTACGGAAACTATTTTCCTCGCCCTATCGATCTATACATTGTGTCATTTTGCACCACCAAGGAAAAATGTTATGTTAAGCATAAACCAAATATTTCTTTTGGTTTTAAAGGCCACTCTTCTAATACTTTGAGAACTGTATGTTTGATAAATACCTATATACCTATAACATAAATTGTCATCAAAATTTGGGGGTAATTCAAATGAACCTCTATAAATTCGATAAAAAAATTAATTTTCAGTTATGTGATTGGTGATAAACGTTTAGTATTTAACGGAGGTTAATTAGCAGTCCTTCTTATTCACTATATTATTTTTGAATATCTGAGATCTCACTTTTGATCGAATTTCCGCTAGCCGATTACAAACCCTATAATACATTTTCCACATTTAAAAAATTATCACCTCACTATTAACCACATTATCTTATTCTTTTCATTGTGGAGTTGATAATTTCTCAAAATAGTAATTACATAATTACATGAAAATCCAATTAGAATTACCAAAATCTACCAGCAGCTTAAATTTAAAAGTAAATAACGTCAATCGAGCTCGAGATTAGCAACTTTTAAATGATAATAACTTGATAACTACCAACTCGCATTGAGATAAAAAAATATGTGACATAAAAAAATATCTACGAGCCCTCTCTTCTGAGTTATAGGCCTCCGAAAATGCAAAACTAGAACTTATATTTGAGTACCTACATTTTTTGAATTATACATTTGAACATTATGAATTTTTAATGGATAATTACATCTGTCCATGTAGTATGTAGGACAGAATTAATAATTCCACACAACTATCTGAAGGTCATGGGCGGCTCATGCCCAATGGTTAACAAACTTTTACATGGACATCTATCTTCACATGTACAATGTAAAGATAGCTAAAATTTTTCAATTGACTTTTCAACAAAAAGGTACTCTTCATTTAGATTGATGCAATTCATGTTTTAGGAGATATGTAGATGTTTAGATCGTTGAACAGGTCAAGCAAACCGTTGGCCATAAAGAGACATTCTGAAGAAAACTATCATAAATTGTAATTATTTATTGAGAATACTTACAGGAGATATTGAAACATAATCAAAAATTTGTGATTGAACTACCATATTCTCGAACATCGTGTTACTTACATGAGAAAAAAATTGAAATGTAGAAAAAATTAGTTGATTAGGTTAGCTTATCAAATAAAAATAGGAAAAAAACTATAATTAATGTTCGAAGTGGGCACATTGCACTTCTACACACTTCCGGCGTCTTCACAGAGTGAAGAAAGTATAAATACCTGAGTGTACGTATTTCGAACACTACTTAGATGATACCGAAAATACGTTCTTCTCGTGTAACATATGGAGGGGTTTGGGAAAGGAAGTAGAGAGGACTGTTGGCAGTCTAAAACTTTACAATATTGTCCAGGTGAGATGCTGAACAAGGTAGAATAGTGGCAACTGGTTACCATCTACACATAAATAATTCTTATGCAAAAGAATGTAATACGCTGCCTGGTATAATGATATTATAGAAAACGAACAAAAGGAACAACATATATAGACAGACCCCCAACTAGAAGTAATATCATCATATTTCCTGATTGAACGGAGATGACAGAAGATAGCGGTTTAGTGGGTAGCCTAAGGGAGTCCCACATATCCATCGGCTTCTCAGGTGGAATCCAATACTAGGATTCCGCAGCTTCTTAAAAAAAACTTCCAAGCGTGAGTTTCGGCTCAACATTCATCTGGCTGAAATTTTGTGGTAACAGAGCCGTTCATGAATTATTTGCTCAATACTATCTACGCTTATACCAAATTCTTCAGCCATATCGCGTACCATATTACGTCGATCTTCTAAAATGAGTTTTTCTATAGCGCCGATGTTCTCATCGACAACAATTATTCTAAGGTGCCGTGTCTGTGGCAAGTTTGTCATAATTTCTCGGCCTTTTCGGAAAGCGGAACATAAGTCATACTCTTAAATCTTAGAGAGGCACTCATGTCCGAAGTGGTCCAGTGATTGACGATAAATTTCCGCCGGATTTTACATTATCTTTGACCAAAAAAACGAATAATGATGCGTTGCGCAACAGACACTGGTACATCCTTCTTATTCATGGCTATAAGTACATCAAAAATCGGGTTTCGCGCTCTCGGCTCATCTGTGCGCAACGTAACAGCCCATTCTCAGATCCAGTGCAGCCAATTTAACGACACTACATTTTTCGCGCTTTTATTCAAAAAATCCGGTTTATATTTGAACCATCCTCGTAGCTATAGCAGCACATGTTTTCTAGCAATTGATAAATAAATGATCATTAGAAAGAAGGAACGAGTTTTTTGTTTGAGCTCAGCCCAAGAGACCGACTGAGACTGACAGAGAACGAAAATCTTCTATAAGGTATCTATCCATTCAAATGCCATATTGGTTTAAAGGAAAATTTTCTCCTCACATTATGACAGACTTTTGGGTCATGGTTACAATATATTTTTTCTTTGGTAACCAAACGAATGGAATACTTTTTTTGGTAATTATTTAGATTAGGTTACACCCCTCTGATTTTGTTAAAATTTTAGTATGTTATAGAGAAAATTATGCTGAAAAATTTGATATATCTGTAGAGCGCGGAAATCATTCCTTCACATAGTTTTTCAGCTTTGAAGTTCCAGAAAAAGAAAAATAATCAAATTTTTCAGCATAATTTTCTCTATAACATACTAAAATTTTAACGAAATCGGAAGGTTGTAACCTAATCTAGATAATTACTCTTTTTTTTAATAATTAATGAGTTCTCATCTTATACTGGAGCTGCTGTCAACTACTTTTTAGTAGCAGAAATATAAGAATTTTTCTGCAACAGATCGCTCGACATTTTTAATTTAATCGACGCATTCAATTAGGTAATCAGGTAATGCTGTTATTAAAAATATTGTAGCTTGTAGGTTGTTTCATTTTGCTTTTGTTATGAAGATTGTTGTGGCTGCTTATAATATATAATAGCAATGGAAATTTTAAAAGTTAAGGAATGTGGAAAAGAAGTTTTGATTGTCTTCGCCAAATTTACAAAAGACGAGGTGAGTGGAAATATGCTATACGTTCATGTAAGGCGGGAGCATAATCAAATTAAAGGCAGGCAATTAATAAATAACGATAAAAAGCCAAAAAGCTACAGAGGATGCAGCGGAAATTCCATACATTCTGTGTGACAGTGAACAAATGTTAATTGATGAGTTGTACTATATTTGACATAATTTGAACAATAACCAACGGAATAAATATTAGAGCAATTAGAGAAGGAAATTTGTTTTTAATCAGCGACAAACAGGCAAATATTGTTGTGTTTTCCTGCATACCAAATATTTTCTCTTTGTGCAGCAAATGAAAAATCTATATGAACGGTACATTGTGCAAAACATTTGTTTCACTATTCACACTTTATGAAAATGAGTTTTATACCAAAAATGATACGATATGGTGGGGCAATGGGCTAAAAACTTTGTATATCGGTAAGGTAGATGTTTTAGGTGTAATCTCCTTGGGTACCACTAATAAATAATGATCAAATCCAATCAATCTCCACCATTCTTTATCAAAATTCACAAAATGTTTTATATTGCAGCAATCATATTATATATGTGATATCCAATACCACCCTCTTTGAGTATTTTAAGCCATGTTCCTCCAATACACAAATGAAAAGATTAGCGTCTAGAATCTCAAATAACACCGTATGCAACTTTTGTCGTCTTCTAAAAGCACAGTATATTTTGAAAATACCTCAGATATACATATACAAGATTCAGTATACCTGTAACATAAATTATATAATATACTAGGATATATTGAAAATTTCTTATCCTACTATAGAACCAAACAAAATTTTAATGTCAAAATATTTTATTACTCAACATATTCTCCTCTTAATTGGACATTTATTACAGCGAACCTGCAACATCTCTAGACCTTTCAAAAAAGAAATGTTTCTTCTAGCTTTGCAAACCAAACCTCCACAGCTTTTATTATCTTCTCGTTGGAAAAAAATTCACGGCCTTTTAAAGTTTTTTTTCAGTTGAGGAAAGAGATGATAGTCGGACGGAGCCAAATCTGGTGAATAAGGAGGGTGTTCTAGTAATTCAAATCACGAATTTTTTGCATGGAAACATTAGATTTGTGTGCAGGGGCGTTAGACACATTTGGATAGCTTTCCACGTCTTTTCTCTTCAATTAATCTCCAGTTATTGTTCTACCCTTATCCAAAAAATTAATCATGATTACTCCATGGCAATCCCAAAAGATTTTTGGACACGAAACTTCTTAGCTCTTGGAGAACCAGAGTGTCGCCATTCCATCGATTGTTGCTTTGTTTCTTGATCGTAGGAATGCACCCAAGGCTCATCCATAGTAACAATTCGGTTTAAGAAGTCTACATCATTTTCAAATCGAGCACAGATCGAACGTGATGCTTCTACCCTTGCATGCTTTTAGTCAACATTCAAACATTTTGGGTCCATTTTGCAGCTATTTTTCTTATGTCCAAATTCACTGGAACTATATGATAAACGCATTCGTATGAAGTATTCAGTGCTTCAGATATCCGTTTTAGCCCAATTCGACAATCTGATAAAATTATGTCATGAACTGCATCGCAATTTTCGGGGACTGATACAGAAACTGGCTTTCCCGATCGGTCATCATCTTCAATGGAAAGTTTACCTGTTTTGAAACTTCCTGTTCACGGTCGCATACGAAGGACATTGATCACCAAGGGTAGTAAGCATATCTTCGTAAATCTGCTTGCCTCTCAACCCTTTTAAATACAGGTACTTGATGATGGCTCGATACTCAAATCTTTTTTTTTTCACAATTTCGGTGGACATCTTTTTTCCTTTAATGTATTGCGTGACTTTGGTTTTCTTTTTTGACGTCAAACTTCACACTGACACTTCTAATAAGTTATTGTTCGCTGCTATGGTAACGCAATATTTTGTTTATACATGGAACTGGTCTAGACTAACTAGATATCAATACATCCTCGTACAAGGACTGTAGATTGTGGTTTCATCGTCTAATTAGAATCCTTAAAAGAATACAGAAACAACTACGACCTGAATATTTGTCTGATGAAAAGAACTACTCATGAGAAGCCCAATCTGATAAAAGTCACTAGCCTTTTGAAGAGTATATTCATTAGATGTATTAGTACGTAAATTACGATATACCTGTAAATACATAAAACAACAATTTTCGATCAAATAAAATTGTGATTAATTCCTCACTTGCATTGAAAAAATTCAAATTCTGTGTCTTTAACGCATAAGCCCTGCAGCTTGCTTATCTCAAAATTTTTCTAATGTATACGTAAAATTTCAGTTGATCCAGTGGTAGTATCTTATAGGTGCGATATCTTATTTTTAGTGACATATTTTCTGATCGTTTACTTCTTACTACCTATGTTGAGGCTATTGCTGCACTTACATACAATATGAGTCCAAAATTTGAAATTATTACCATACTTGGAATAATATTTTTTTTCTAACAATGTTAGTACTTTTAGGCCAATTGTAAATTAAATTTAAAAGTTTGCTGGAACTGCAAGGTTATGTGGGATGTTTACCCACTAAAGCCACTCTTATTTCAAAAGATAAGTATAACAGAACAACCAAATGGTATTACTTCATCATACTGCTTGGACTTATCTTGGTCCACATAATAGATCTTTCTGTGTTTGAGTGATTGTCTTTGTCACCATACCAGATAGGGTAGGAATTTTCTGGTGTCAGTGAGCTGCCAATTTCCTGTATCCTCTTCTCAAGCAAAGAAGATGTTCTCTACAGTATCTTCTACGCTTGTTCTGTCAATATCAATTGCAGATTATAAAAACCGGTTCTAAACACTTGCGGACAAAAGAAAATAACATTTCAAATCCAAAGTATCTTTATGAATAATAATTTTTACTTCTAGATTCTTTGCATGAAGACTGGTTTTAATTGCCTTCTATTGCCAAGCAAGGTCGATATACCATCTGATAGCCTTAACGTAGAGGTTTCCAAACTTTTGGATTGGCGGCGCACCTAGAATAATCTACCTATTTTGTATTGCATTACATTATATTTTTGATTTCTCTCATAGTTTATTGTCATTATATTCTCACATAACATATTAAATTCTCACATAATATGTTAAATCACACTCGCAAAGATAAGAGCTTAAATAGGAATTGAGACTGAATTTTCACATTCAAAAAGGTCGTTTACCCACTGCTGCGATTTGATTTCATCTTCTGACAGGTAGTTTTCAGAATAACCCTGTAATTCAGACAATGCTCAGTCAACATTTTTCTCAGTTCTCATTTCAGGGTTAAATTGTTTTCTTGTAGGTATTGGTTCAAAAATGAAAACATCGAATAATCTCTAGTCTTCAAACTATTTCCCAAAGCATGAATTTCTTCCTAAATGCTTCAACTTTACCAGTCATGAAAAATATCTGTATTGTTCCCCTGCAAAGATTTGTTAAAAATGTTCCAAACGTTCCAAAATATCTGTCGCCAGTATCGAGCACAAATGCAATTGATTACGACGACAAAAACATATAATCGCAAAACTTTTAGTAGGCCTTTTTGGTAGACAACGGCAACGCCCCTGGCACAGTTTGGGAACTGCTGCCTTAACGTTTATTTTACTTTTTAAGCCAGTCCACTATACGGCAATAATATTTTTAAGCTTGGATTGAGCCTTTCCGTTGGATATTTTTATTTTATATTATTCTCTATAACTTCCCACGAGTTTGCTTCGAACTTCAATAATTAAAAAAAAATCTTACATAGTATTGAATCCTGCTACTGTATGTTGAAAAGTTAACTTTATATTTCAAGCATGTAGTTTAAAAATAGAAAATCACGCGACTGATAGTACATTGAGACTAAGGTGATGATGAAAGATGCATTAAATGAAGGTAAACTGCAATTTCTGTTATTGACCCATACATATATATCATATAAATATACCATTAAGATAAAAATATCTGCTACATGTTTCCATTTTGATATAAATATTCAATTTATAGTCAAAATAATGAATTACTGCTCTTTATCATGCAGGGTCAGATAATATGAGATATTCAAATAATAAAATTAATTACAATTCTTAATTTACAATTTATTTATGAATGAAATTTTACATATACGATGGATACAAGGTAATCGGAGGTATTTATTTGATAAAAATTCTAATTTTTCCACTGTCTTATAATATAATTGTGAAATACTAATTCTGTTGTATCTGATGCGTATTATAAATAGTATTTATAAATATTTGTGAAATGTTTTTATTTCAACAATTAATACTAATTTTATTGATAATATTTATTCATTTGGAGATATAAAAAACCAATGACTTACAATAATTCTAATGAATTCTGACGGAATTTCTAATCTATAATTCTTGCAAAATATACATTATAAAATGAAAAGTTTCAATATTTGATCTGCGAACTGAATTCCTAAATTTCGGGAACATATAGAAAAAGTGTAAATAATGTTTGGAAATCAAATGCGTGAAACCAGCCTTCTGTTCGGAGCATCTAGGAAGAACTTATGTTTAGCATATTATTTTCTGAAGTATATATAAGCTTAGTACAGTTTTTTAGGTATAATTAGCACTGCAGATCGAGAAGGTTCATGATTTCATGGATTTTATTTATTTCGTCCTTAGCCGTCCTCATCCTAGACTATGATTATAATTATATTAATTATCCATCTTGATCTGTGTTTTTTTGTGGTGTTTTTGGTCCAAGTTTCACTAACAAATAATGTTTTAGGTCTCATAATTTGTATCTTTCTACCTTAGCACTTCTAGATAATAATTTCGTATCAGAAACATTCTCCAGCTTAAACATACATTCATTTCCCTCAATTTCAATCACTTTGGCTTTTTCTATATGTCCTTAACAATAAGCGTATGATAAGGCCTTGCTTTAAAGTTCACATCGCCTTTTTATCTCATAGAATTTGTCAGCCATAGAGGAAGCAAACAGATAATGTGATTGCCGAGCTTCAAATGACTGGATATGTGTTTATCAAATCGTTACAGGCTCCAGTATTTTCTCTTTTATCGTGTGGTGATTCACCTTGAAGCAAATGATTATTTTGTAGTCATCGTACTCTCCCTCAAGTAACACCAAATATGCTTAAAAAGTCTAAAAGCACACTGGATATTCTTTGCCTTCCAATCTTATCTTTTAAGAAAACAATGCACTGTTACTAAACGATTTCATTCTGTCATTTCCTTCTTCCGCATTTGGTTCATCATCACTTGTATCACTAACTTTTCTGGCGAAGCGGTGTCGATTATTCTTATAAATATTTTGGAAGCACTTTAAACGCGAACACCCAAAACAGAAGATCTACCCAATAATAACATGAATACTTAGAAATATATTCAATTTTTGACATACCTACAATCAGAGCCAGTAACTCTAGCCGGAACTTGTTTTCGAACATGATTTATATGTACCACACCAAGTATTTTTTTTCCTTTATAACTGTTTCTTTCTGTACACATTTTTTGTTCTTTTTATGCCAATTTGTAACATTATTTTCATCACAAATATCGGTAACACTCGTCATGCTTACTAATCAAGCAGACCGGGACAATGGTGCTTTTTGCAGGAATTCGGTTAGACTATGGCTGTTTTTGTAGGACTACTTCACCTTTTGTAAATTCGTACTATGCTTCTTTTTGTAGAATCTAACTTTACCGGTTAAATAGGTGGCCCCTGATTTATAAGTGTCAATTTATACCGAGAAATCCGAATTTTAGGACTATTGTCGTTTATGTAAGAATCGCCTCAATTGTTAACCGAGTCCAATTTCTCTTCATAAAAGGAGCAGTTTGCATCAACACGAAGGTATATTTATTACAATATGCATTTAAATAAAAAACGTAGATTTAATTAACAAATAAGTTAAAAATACATCTATCAAGCGACACGGAGTTGTGCAGTGATTTATTACTATTTTATTACAATTTATCATCGCGAAAAAAAATTCATTAGTCTAGCCCCCAACCCTGCCTCGCTTAAACGTTGAGTTCGCGGGGTAAGGATTCATCTTGCGATCTATTATGGATACCCCTATAAGCTCAAAACTGCCAACATCGTTCCCATTATCAAAGCTAATGAACAGCCATGCTATGTGGATAGTTACAGACTTATATCCCTGTTAAATAATATTGCGAAGGTGATAGTTAAATTAATTTTTAAATGATTAAAAAACTTTATAGAAAAACAAAAAATTATACCCCTCGAGCAATACATATTTAGAGGTGGACATAGTACGACGGCTCAAATAATAAAAGTTTTCAATTAGAGAGAGCTTCCAAAATAGAAACAAGTCCATCATGGTCGCTATCAACATCCATTTAACATACCAAATTATTTTATTAAAATTTTGCATTCCTATTTAACCAACAGGAAAATTCACGTTAAAAATAATGAAAGCATGGCGGGACCAAACCCCATAAATGCTGGAGTTCCGCAAGGGTCCGTTTTATCACCTTTGTTGTTTTTGACATATGACCTAACCACTTCCTACAAATTCTAGCAGCCATAAACGCTGACGACACTTGTTTTGTAGCATCCCGATCATTGCTAAACAAGTACAAAAAGCTAAGATTGCAATGGGCAGACTTTACCCTCTCATTTGTGAACACAGTAAACTCACCTCACAAAAAAAACTTTTATTATGTGAACCAATCATAAGACTCATTTTAACAAACGCAGCCCAAGTCTACTGCACAGGCTCCAAACAAAATTTCCGCACTTTTCAGGTGGTACAAAACAAGTGCCTCCGTATGGATATCAAATACTATGTTACCCAAAACTTCCTAAACTCTCGTGGTTACATGACATAGCCGATATACCCAATGCCAAGATTTCTCATCAAAAATTACAATTACTGTAATTTGAGAAAAACTCAAAGACGCAAATCGCACGGGAGATATCCACGACAGTGGGTGTAGGCTTCTGCATGGTTCACTAATCACATAGTTAGGTCGAAAAAGTCTTTCAAATTCAATTAGTACCAAAATTATCATAAATTAAAACTTCCACAATTTAATACGAATTATAATTAACCAGCCATGTAGCCTTCTCGAAAACTAAAGCCCCGATCGATATTTGAAACCCTATTTTTCAGCTGCTTTTCAGGGATATTTCAACTGTAAGATTTTGGGAGTCACAACTATATACCAGGGACAGAGTAATTGTACCTACATCAAACTTGTGGATAACGCACCGTTGCAAGGAACCACAACATTGCATCCTGACGTACAGTGACATCTACGGATCGGCCAACATATAAACTCGTGGCCATAAATAACGCACCACCCTTCCAATATCAAAATCTAAAATGTTGGGTTCCCTTTTTTCTTTAATAAAAAGTGTACCAAAATTTTTTATTAGTAAATAACTGTGTTTGTGGTTTTTAAAAATTTCAATTTTATGAAAATTTTTTTAATGTTTCTTCCATTCTATTGTTGTACCAACTTGTGGACAGCAGTATTTAAGTCAATTAAGGTGTGTTAAAGTCGAAACTAGTTTAACAAAAAATGAATAGAGTTAGGCAGTTAAGTGAACGCGAAGCTGAAAGAATAGCCGATTTAATTGGGCAGGGACAAGGTAATCGTAAAGTGGCAAATCTGTTTGGCGTACACCAAACAACCATTGGCAGATTGATGCAAATATTTCGAGAGACTGGTTCACATTCTAGGAGGCCTGGACAAGGACGTCCTTCGGTTTTAACTCCTCGAAATGACCGTTTTTTTGCAATTAAATTCATTAAGAAATCGGTCAATGACAAGTGTCGAGCACAACACCCTTCTACCAATCCGACATGTAAATCAATAAGACGACACCTTCAGAATGCTGGTCTACACAGCAGAAGAGCTTTGTTAGCAGCAATTACATACAGAGGCGGGAATACACGCTCTAAGAGCGTTTTAAAAATAGGAACATTATTGTTTAGAATGCAAGTTTTATTTTTTAGGAAAATTTGGTTTTATTGCAATATTTTTATTTTTATTTTTTTACTCATTAAAAATTACTCAAATTTACTACACATTTCTAATTATTAAGTTAAACAATAAGCAATGTTAATTGAAATTTACTAAGCAAAAAAATATTTTCAAAAATCGGAGAGGTGCGTTATTTTTGATCACGAGTGTATATTTGTTAATCTATTAGATGAAATGTAATTAAAACAGAATATAAAGACATTTTTAATAATAATAACGACATTTTTAATAATAATAACGACATTTTTAATAATAATAACGACATTTTTAATAATAATAACGACATTATTTTTCCCTCACATGGGGGGTTGACTTTGGCTATTACGCTTTCTATGCTCTAAACAGAAAACACCATGGCTGCAGCCCTTAACGGGGGGTGAAAACTTTTTTCGGTAATTTTCGGTAAGTGACGATGTTTTAGATTGTAAATATTTAATGACTAATTTATTACCACAAAAAATTAATTGCTCGGACCCCTAATCTATTAACCCTTTGCATTGCCAGCTTAAACGTTAAGTTTGCGGGGCACATGTTTAGCTTACGATCTAGAATAGATAACGTCATTTTTTATGCCTCGCTATATTAATAGACTTAACCTACATACGCAATCTGGCAAAGATAACTTTTTCTTTTTATTCATTCAATATAAAAGTTTCTGGGTTTCGTTACTTTCTCCTAGCATTAATTTATAATATTTTATCACTTCGCTCACCAGTAATTAATTTAATTCAACCTCAACTTGATTGTAGGTTGGGGTTATTAGTTAGTGGGGACATGAACAAATAATAGTTCAATCTTAGACAAACATGGAAGAATATTTGTCATGAAAAGTACATAATGTATGTAAGTGCAGCAATAGCCTCAACATCGGTAGTAAGAAGTAAACGATCAGAAAATATGTCACTAAAAATAAGATATCGCACGTATAAGATACTACCACCGGATCAACTGAAATTTTACGTATACATTAGAAAAATTTTGAGATGAGCAAGCTGCAGGGCTTATGCGTTAAAGACACAGAATTTGAATTTTTTCAATGCAAGTGAGGAATTAATCACAGTTTTATTTGATCGAAAATTGTTGTTTTATGTATTAATATCGTAATTCACGTACTAATAAATATAAGGAATATACTCTTCAAAAGGTTAGTTCTTTTCATCAGACATCAGACGTCGAATGTCACAATACATATTGTAATGGGTATGACCAGAAGTATAGAAAAAATGAACTAGATTCAAGGCTTGGATCACTTTGGAAATTCTCTCGTTGTTTTGGCTTAGGTGGCCGATATGAAGTGATCCGATTTCGCGCTCCAATCTGCCTACTCTATGCAACCAATCTTCCCTTTTTGGTTGGATTGAAACCAGCAGCAGTGATAGTGTGAGTGTCCACGGTATTCCCTATAGTAAGCATATTTTCATTTTGATTCCTATTTTTAGTTTTTCCAGCTTCCTTTTCCTTGGTCAAATTCCTCGAAGTATACAGATTGATGTCTTATAATAAACCAAACATATTCGGCTTATCACTACTGGCTTAGCTCTAATTAGTGATGATTGAATAAAAGTAACTTAAAAACTAATTGACACCAATAATCAATACGTTTTCGGAACTGTCCGAAAGCAGCCTCAATTTTTTCGCTAGTAATTGATCGTTTTTTTTTTAATATATCACTATCGATCGGAATGTATTTCTCATAAATTATTTGTCTTATCCTTTTCTATATAGAAAAATTATTTATAATAAGGTCTAGGAATCTAGCAGACCAACATATCACACTCATTCTTTCAAATCATCTCACCATTTTGCTCTAAACTGATTACCTGGCCAATCAGTAATCCTTTGTGTAGAATGAGCAGGGTAAACGTCATGGCGAAAGAAATGAATGAGTATTGATTATTTAAAGCAATTTCATTAATAAATGTTTACTGTTGGGTGTTTGATGCGATTTTTGATTCCAACAATTTAGGTAGCTTTATGAAGGACTTTAAACATCGACAAAAAGACAATTCTTCGTTTGTTAAGAAATAATCCAGCTTTTTCAAACTCACGAAAAAGTATCAATTGCTAAGTGTTTGGTCTTGAAACTCATTAAATATATTTTCCAAACCTATTCGCTTTTTTTACCGTCAAAGTTTCGCTAATAAAAACATTAATAAACAGTTTTGAAATTTCATTCATTTACTTCGAATGTGAGCTGGTGAGCCTATTTTCAAAACAATCAAAACATACCTACTGACGGTGAAATTCTATTTGACTAAATCCAATTAAACCCATATTCATATAAGTTTATCATTAGAAACAGCAAATACCAAGACTGATGTTCATATCATTGGCTAGAATAGACATTTTCCTTCCAATATTTTATTTCATATACCTCCGCGTACTATTAAATGATCGTTTGGTGCAAGGTCACGATTTTCGCTTTAAGGAGTAGTTATAGCAAATGAGATTTACGGACGTTCTCAACCATTTACTTAACTTTTCCTGGCTTAACCCTAGAACGACCAAGGTTTGGCACATAGATCCACGTTGAGACATTTTTTCTTGTATTTTCTTCAAATTTTCAAGAAAAAATTCTAGGTCGATACTGATTCTACCACGTGAACATAAACTGCTTAGTACAACATCGTACTTTTTTAAATAAACTCAAAATCGGTTAGCTAAAAAGGGACATGCCTTGATCCAACACGCTCCCTTGCAAAGTCGTCAGCTGATTCTTTTGTTTTCGTAAGTTCTGTTCAGTTTTCAAGTTGAAATCCGCATGTTCGTGTTGCTGACTCATTTTTGGATAGCAAATTTGCAAATAATAGTAATAATAGTTTGTTTTTCATACAATTCTTCAAACAAGTGCAATTATGAGTCGATATCTTTCTCAGAGCGAACTTGAAGAAAAAGTCGAAAATATTTCGGACTTTGAGGTTATGGAGTGCGACGAATCCTCAAGTGATAGTGATGAAGAAGATCATGTTAGTGAAAAAATGGCTCCATATTTATTGTCAGACATCTCTAACAAGACACGATTTGTTGCAAAAAATGGTAGGGTATTATATATTCCCTAGAAGATGTACTTCGAATTTCATGTCGTTCTCTACAGAATATATTGCGTGAAACACCAGGTTTGCGGCGCAACGGAAAAATACAAACTATATTAGAATCATTTAAAAAGTTTATTACGAACGAAATTATGAGTGTTATCATGATGCATACTAACGAAGAGGCAATTTGACTAAACATTCCTCTTACGAGTACTACCGAGTTGCATTATCAAGATCTTTGGTAGAGTGAGATTGGAAGGTCCGTCTATTTTAGTACAATGTTCCGTGAACGATTTGTTCAACTTATGAAAACAGTTAGATTTGATGATAAAGACAAATGCGGAGAGCGTAGAAAAATCGACGAAATTCTCATTAGAGTGTTGGCCGATAGTGAAAAAGATATGTTTTGCGAATGGAAGTATATGCTGGAAAATCTGAAGACACTACACCCGCATCAAGAGGTCCAACAGCGGTTGTGAAGAGTTTAGTAGAACCACTAAAAAATTCAGGACGTAACTTGATCACTGACAGGTTTTATACATCTGTCGAATTAGCAGAAGACTTGTATTAAAATTTTGGCATTACGGTTGTAGGCACCATGCAGAGAAACCGAAAAGGAATCCCAGAGGAGTTAAAATTAACAAAAAAAAGAGAGCCACATTCAAATGCTTTTGAGTTTACTAATCCTGCACCAAGGCAACCATTTAGTATCATACATCCCTCGTGAAAAAACAAAAAAGGTGTATATTTTTTTATCTACTCAACAATCCGACGCAAAAATCAATGCTGAGTTGAAAAATAAGATGGCAACCAATAAACCGTGCAATATTCTATCAAACCAAGATCTAGATTAAAGTCACAAGTAAGTATTGTATTTCAGAAAATATAAGTTTTTCATAAAATTCCAATTTATTGTACCGAAATTATGCTAATTTTTTTTCTTACTCAATGATTCCTCAAGCTGTTAAGCATTCATATTGGAAATGAAAGGTTTATAATAATATGATTACTTGTTATTTCTTATTTTGGTGAGGTTAGGTTAGGTTAGCAAAAAGAGTAAGTCACAACTCATGCGGTAGTCATCATGAGAACTGAGCTTTAATTTGCATATCACAATTGCATATATAGATTTGATACAAATAGAAATAATAATTATAAAAGAACATGTTATAATTGTATATATAAGTGTCTAAAAGCAGAAACTGAAACATTTCTTGACTTCTTAGTGGCAAAAACCAAACTGTAAAAAACGTCATTTGAACAATCATTTATGTGAAAAATAATAGTAAAATATCAAGTATCACCTGAAGTCCAAATATTACACCAAGGTCCTTGATGCCTGTAACTTTTAATGGAAAAATGGAAATGTCTATAGGATTCTGAAAGCAGAAAGTGAAAGATGGTCAGAAAGCACTCTACAAAAAGACTAACAAGAAGATGGCCCATATCTGTATTTTTGCCTATACATTGTTTATTGAAAGCATTCCAACTTGGAATAACAACAAAACAAATCGGAGTCTTGTCTTGTAAAACCATTAGTTGAGTAAAGATCAGAAAATATAAATGGGAATGGAGTCAATACTTGGTAAAAAGTTGCAGCTCCAGAGGCAGGAACAACAGGTCGATGTCATATTTGCTGGCAAGCGGTCAAGTGCGGGAAAGACACTTTACGCGTGAGTTAGGAACCTTATTTTCTACGACCGGTTATACAAAAAAGTATACCAACCCATTTTTCAACAATTATTTTATTCCAACAAACATAATAATATATAAAACTTTAACTAAAAAGCACTCATTATTATAAATATTAATATTGAAAACACAATTTGTTGCATTCTGTAGACTAGTCAGAATTGCTGATCCAGTGGAGTTATTTAGTTTCAACTGGAATGTAGATGACGTCGATGAGAATGGCATCGGGTGCAGGTCGCATGAATATGACGATGACGGTAACGGCAACGGTTTTAAGTCATTTGTAGTACATAGAATTTATTTGATACTTTTTTCTTCTGATACTCTGAGTCCTCCAAAAAGCCCTCAGCGACAGTAGTAGACTTCCAGCCACCGAGGCGCTTTACGTTGGTTATTTCTTCACCGGAGTCTGCTAGGAACGTTGCCGAAGAACGTCTGAAACTGTGTTCTGTATAACTTCCGGATTAGGTAGGCATATTTATGCAGCAATCTCGGCTGGCATCTAACCAAAAGTGTTCACGCCAA
The DNA here is from genome assembly GCF_026230105.1 of Diorhabda sublineata. Lineage (NCBI taxonomy): Eukaryota > Metazoa > Arthropoda > Insecta > Coleoptera > Chrysomelidae > Diorhabda > Diorhabda sublineata. Next base: position 16,580,075 of record NC_079480.1, on the reverse strand, counting down.
CGCATTGAACTGAGCATTTTTTATTCTTATAAAGAATAAAAAATTGGCGGTGTGGAGTGGTAGGTGGTCGTAAATCTGCGTACTTTCTGTACAGCGTCAAATAGGTTTCATCATTTATTTATTCAGATAAAGCAAATGATCTTGACGAATGATTTTTGGAATCGGAAATTTTCACAACAATTAGGTTGCCTTTATCTTGAATGTCGTCGACAGTGATATTTACAACCTCAGATCTGCGGAGAGCGCCAGCCAGTGCAAAAATGGTATTCACCTCATCGGGAGCTAGCATAACCCTAGATATATTTTGTTTGGTAAAAAATTAAGCTTTCTGTGCTCGAAAACCAATATTTTTTTTTAAGAAACGACGTTAACTTATGGAAGTTTCCTATATCCAAATTTTGTTTTATTTTCTCTAAACTTTTACTATCGAATAGCGGGACTATAATGTATTAGATTTCAAAACCTTACTTGGGTCTGAAAAATACGCCAGAAATACCTCTTCCTTATAAGTTTTAGCCCCTTTCTCCTTACACCATGTAACAAAATGGTCGTATTGCTTCTCATATCTTAGTCTGGATATGGCAGGTAACAGCTCGGAATTAGCTTCATTTGCAGCCTTCAAAATGGCTTCGGGAAGTTCTTCGTAGGATGAATCCATTAATATTATTGTATCGGTTTCGGTTTAATGTGGTTTAATTTAGAAGAAGATTGTACTTATTCGCTCACTTCCAAGACGTTTTGAACAACTTTGACATTTTAGTAACAATTATACGCCTGGGTTGTCATAGCAACTGATATCAAACCCGGGTGATTTGGTGGTTGTTTTGTGACACTCCTTTGAAGAATGTACATGGTTAGGTTTTATAAAAAGTATCTGTATTATTTTATAGTTTCAAAAAAATTAAAATGCTACAAAAAGCTAGAAAAGATTTAAATTTTATTTGATGGGCTATTTCGCAAATATTTATTTACCTTTAGTAACAATAGTTATGACCTCCGAAGTAAAAAACTATCTAATAAGGTCAAAGTTTAAATAATTTTACTTTCCCGCACTAGTGTGGGAAAGTGACACTTTCAAAACTAAAATGCGTGCGGGAAAGTGGGTTAAAACGCACAGTTGTAGAAAAAATACTTTTCATTTGACGTATTTGTTATTTATACATAATATTTCACTACTTCATACAATCTATAGAAAGCTGTAGTACACACAAAATAGTTGTAGGCGAGCGGAACACCCTGATTTTATTGGTGGCACTTTTTATCCAACCTTGGTACAGGATGTAACTAAAAATAGCTTGGTCTTCCGAGGGTTCATTTTCTTTCAACTTTAAAAATAATGTTTAATTAATACTCTAAATTATTTTTCCATCAAATTCACTCTACAATGAAAAAAGTTATTTAAATTGATATCACACATAATAACTGTATATAAAATTAACCGTATATTTCAAATGGAAGTAAAAAAACCGGCAGTTATTTCTTATCACCTGTCATTTTGAACTCGACGAACTAAACGTTGATAAATATGTTGAAAACATATAAAAAAAAAATCATTGGCATCAACATCGTACGATATGTTAAATGGTGTTACGTCTATTGAAGACGTGAAAAATTATGATAACGTCCGATTCAGTAAGAAGCTGAGTTATATATATATATATATATATATATATATATATATATATATATATATATATATATATATATATTCTTTCATAAGAGTCATAAAAGATAAGAACATTTTAACGCTTATAAAACTGCCCACAATCATTTATTTCACCCATTATCAGTGTTTATCGAGCTAAAGTAACTAAGTAACTTTGGTCGCGCCAAACTTTGAAAAGTAAATATAAATTTGTATCACTGATGATGTATCCCAATGATGAAACTTTGCGCGCAGTTGATAGTGAAAATGGATTGTTTGGTGGTAAACATTCATATTTAGAAAGAAATTGTAATCAAATTTTCATGAGAGGTCCAGCGTTAACAAAAGAAATCTTAGAGAAAGTTCAAGAGGAAATTGTACCAAAAAAAACTTATATTTTTGGTCATGAGTACAATACAAAGCGGATACTATGTAAGTTATATTTTTTAAATTTTTGTTACGAAAACTATTGAAGTGTGGTATTGCATATTCTAGTAGATATGGATTATCAGAAGTTTTTATCGTTAGTAATATCATACCAGAAATTAATTGAGAATAACTTGACGGAATTAAACATGATAAAGTGTTTCATTCGATTTGTTTTTCAAATAACATTCACATAAAAATTACTGTTAACCCTTTCAGACTTGATTTTTTGCTTTTTGGATTTTGTTTGAATCGATTTTATTCATGTTATGTTAGGTACTATTGAGTATGGAAATATTAAAAAAATTGATATGTTTTCATTATTTTCCGAGAAAATTGATGTTTTTTTATGTGCTGAAAAGTGAACATTCGGCCTAAGTGATTATAACAACTAATGTAGGGATTATATGTAAATATATAATAGATGATCATTTCATAACGTTTTTATTACAGAAAATATGGAAATGTTTTACAAAATTAAATTCCAGCTCAAAACAAAAAATAAATCTTGTAAAACAATGAAAAACGTAATAAATCTTCTGATAAAAATAAATAATAAACTGTGGGAAATTTAGGTATGGAAACTTTTGTTTTTGTTTAAACACAAATGCACTTTGTATTTTATGCACTCGATGCGGGATTTTACTTTGCATCCCGGTAATTTGCAGTACGTTCCTGACCCGACGTCATGAGCTGGAAAGTGACCAACGCTACCTGTAGCTATTTTAACTGACGGACGCAGTTCTCCCGGTCTTCTTGGAACAATTACTGGTAAAATCTTATTTGAGCCAGGTGTTGGCGAGGATGAAGAAGTGTAAGCCGTTTTGCTTTGGGTATTCCGAGCAAATTGTTATTTGTCTCATATTCACGATAGGCTTGAACGACTGCCAGATCTGAAGCATGAAAATAATCCGCCACTTCTTCGACTTTATGAAAGTCCTATAACGGCTCATAAGTTGGTCTAATAGATCAACACCTCCCATCGCGTGATTGTACTCTTTGACTATTTCAGGCGTCTCAACTTCTATAAATCTTTTTTCTGTCTTTGACCATCTTCTCACCATATCCTTCTCTCCTATACTAATAAAGTTAGATGTTAAGTTGGCTGGCTTTTTATCTAGCCATTTGGCCATAGTAACATCCCCACCGGCACTAGTAATCTCTTCAGCAAAACTAGGTTTCTTTTTTATATCTTTATCACTGACCAGTAGTGATTTTGCAAATCTATTGACACAAGCTGTGCAAGTAGCCATAATACCTTTGTGTTTCAAAATTTGCATCTTATAATAGGATGAGAAGTAATTATCACATGGCCACTATTCTCACCAACTCTTTTTATTAGATACAATATTACCGATGCGCCAAAATCAACTTCTTGTCTAATTCTGGAATGGAGTTTTGATATATCATAAAATCATAAGCTCGGCCATTCTTGCCACACAGGAAGAACAGTTTGATTCCCTATGGACAAGGTTTGCCTTTTACATATTGTTTAGCAGAATGCTTCCCAGTAAAAGGAACTATTTGTTCATCGACACACAGTTCTCTCTCTAACGGCAGTTCTAAACAACGGCTTCGAATTGCATCGTAGATTGGTCGTACTTTATAAAATACATCTTGACAATTTGGAGGTTTTTTCAAATTATCTACTAAATGTTCATTGTTAGGGAGCGCAAAAAATCTATCTCTTGACATACTGTTTATAAAAAGAGAAAAACTTATGTTATTTTCTCAGTACATTTTCAGAACTGGATATTGAATATTCCGGTTACCATGTGTAAGCCAAATAATTTCCCTTTTTAATTGCTGGACGTGGATTTTCCTGACTGCACAGCATATAAATTTGTCATTTCAACCATCTGTATAAAAAGCTGTGTAAGAACATATTTATAATAATAATTAAGAGAATCTTGAACAACTGGATCAACTGTTATTGGTGGGAGGAAATCCGTCGGTATAGAGTTATTTATTTGTTTGTGTCTCCACTTGCTGTTCGGTTTTGCTGTAAGATGATCGAAATTCTCTACATTCAGTGCAGCTAGCTCTTGCTAGCCCTCTTCAATATCCAGCTCCTCCGACTCTTCGGTCTCAAACACAAAATCTGAAGCTGACATATCTCAGTCTTTATTTTTGTCTTCATGTTCATCGAAGGGGTCAGGTGGGGTGTACTCTCTTTGGTTCTGTGTTATCACATCAGCACCCAATCGAAGATGTCTCGTACAAGGATATTACTATTTCCTACTTCCTCATCATCCGAAGACAGCTCCAAGTCCGATAGGTGTCCATGTCCAAAATGTTTCAAATTTCATAAATACGCCTGTAAAAAATTATACGATGCTAAATTTATTATATCAATGTATTACACATTTATCAAATAATACTCTTTTTGAAAATAAGTATAACTTTAACAAGGTATTCAATAAATGTCTATGAATGTTTGGAAAAAAATATCCATCTATGAATTACGTGTTATGTTATGTTACAAAGGCGAAGAACATCGTATTTTACAAACAATTATTCAGTGTTTTGTATAATAAATTGCGAATATACGTTATGTCTACAAACGCGGACATTAGGTTTTGTTTGGATATTTTTTCCAAACATTCACAGACATTTATTGAATACCTACCTAAAGTTATATTTATTTTCACAAAGCGTATTATTTGATAAACGTGTAATACATTCATATAATAAATTTTGCATCGTATTTTTTTTATAGGCGTATTTATGATTAAAAATCATGTTCTCCCGAATTTTTTGCATCAAGTCAAGGAATATAATAATAATCATTGAAAGCTTGGTTCATTTCTCTAATTATTTCTGTAGCAATTAAATACTTTTATATACAGAAATAGAGTGTTAAATGGATAAATACATTATTTCACAATTTCCAAGTTACACTTCTGATCACCAATCAATTTTTGGCTTTTTCCAAAAGAAGAAATTATTTATTATAGCTGGAGCAAATTTACGTATATAAGGATAGGTATTTGACAAGTTTTAAGGGCACAAATCTGATTTTTCTGCTGATTCTTGCATTCTCAACTCACTTATTCCATTCACGCATTTGTATTGTAATTGAAAATAAAAACAAGTTTCAAGATGAGCAGTTCGATTGAAAATAGAGATAAGAATCACGTGGATGCTATAATAAATGCAGAAGGATTACTTGATAGATCCGTAGATTCCAACCATAAAACCACTTGCTATCAATCTAGAACATTGATTAGAAAAATTAATAAAATCATGAGACGCAACAGAACTGTAAAAAATACGTAAATCGCCATATTTGATTTGAATTTCCTTGATAGTGAAAGTTTTTCTTTTAGCCTATCCCAGGTTAAGCGGAAAATAACGTTTTGAAATGTCGAGATGTCGTGCTTTTATACGAATGTTTACATCAACAAGTCTCAATCATTTGTCTTATTAATATCTCAAGTTTAAAGGACACAAACATTGTTTGAATGTGGAATTTTTGTATTTTGTATTAAGTAAGATTTAAATTTGTAACAATGGTTGAACAGTTGAAAATATTACGATTATATGCCATTTAACTAAGCGTTTCCTATTGAATTGTCATTGTTCATGAAGCCGTCAGTGCCGCATAGATAAAATTAACAGTGAATTGACTTTGTTATTTTTCGTTCACTGTAAACTGAAAAAAAGCTTTTTCTTCAACCCTTATCACAGTTTATTTTTTTTTAAAGATAGTAAATTGATATAAAATATTGTTTATTCAGTTTATAACAAATTTAAGCATTATTTGATGTATGTATGTATGTATGTATGATCACATTATATCCATTGTATTTTTTTGGGTGTTCCTGAATTGATTAATATTTGTTATTGAAATGTTCACTACTACTATTATTGAAATCCATGAGTGGATTTGGTTTAGCAAACTTTGATATTCTTTTTTTTACAATGAAATTTTTTATCTTGTTTCAATTAATTAATTTGAAATGGTTGTATTTTCCAAATCATCTTTCTCACATCACTCAAAAATATTTTCGTTTTTTTGCTCGTATCAAGTCTAGCCTAGAAATAAATACATTTAACTTAGTAAACAAACACACGATAATGTCATATACGGTGTGTACATTTTTATATAGTGAGCTTAACAATTTTATAAAATATACTAAAATATACTCTACTTAAGTTGGAACCATATGGAAAACTTTTTTATTAGTGGTTTTATGAAAAAAAGTTATTCTTGATAAAAAGTTTTGTAAAGTCCAAAAGCTGGAATGCACCCAACAGACATCAATTTTTGGAAGCAGTTTACGAGGTAAGTTAAAAAATTTGAATTTTGTGCAAGAGTAAAGTATCTTTATTTTTTAAAATACAAAAAATTTCTTAGAATAAAATTGTTTTGAATCAAAAGTTATATTCAAATATGCGATTAAGGCCATTTATTATGAAAATTCAGGTTTTGTGATTATTTACTAATCATTCCGTATTAATTATTCTGGTGGGATACAATTTATATCTCTTACCTGTTAAAAATTTATTGTAGAAATTGAAAAACCCATACAAAGAATATTTATTAAACAAAATAAAACATAATTAAATTTTGATGCAATGCCCTACAGCTTCGATATATCCATCTTCTCATTGTAAACATTCAATTGTTCTTTTATCAAACTCTTGTATCACTTTCCGTATCATATTTGGAGTAATTTTTTGGCATTTTTCAAAAATAATCCTGTCCAAATGGTCTACATCATCAAATGGTCCTCGCCAATAAACCTGCTGTTTCAAGTAACCCCATAAAAAAGTCAAGGGAATCACCTTCCCATTAAACATATTTTCAAGGAGTACTCTAACGTTAAATGTATTATGGATGGAAGCACCGTCTAGTTGGAATCAAATTGTCATACATTCTTGTAACGGAAGGTCGTGCAAAAAATCACTTACTTGATTTTCTAATAATTGTGAGGCATTTAAGGAATGTCGAAAAAAAAGGTCGAACTAATTTATTTTTGTACACACTACACCATACGTTCGTTTTAAAAGAATATTGGTTCCGAGTTTTTATTACAAAGTTTGGATTACTGTTAGACCACCAGAGACAATTTCGGGATGAGACGGTTCCGTTTAAAGAAAATGTTGCCTGATCGAAGAATTCTATAATTCTTGTGAAGAACGGGTCTTCATCCAGCTTTCCTTGAATCAGAACGCATAATTCAAAACAAATATCGTAATCGCTTGGTAGTAAAGTGTGTAAAAATTGCAGTTTGTAAGCATGATACTTATTACCTTTCAAAATATTTGTCACTTTATCTTCACTTGCTAAAGTAGTTTGGATTGCAGAGACCCTTTTTCTTAATGACATTTTTGGGTCTTCTACGACAGAAAGCATCACTTCAAATTCAGTGTCTTCATTCTTCTTAAATCTATTTTCTAAATTTTTGTAACTGTTGAATGCCTAATGCTTCTATGCAGATGTATATCATTAAAAATATTTGCGGCCACTCTATATAATTTTAATATAATTATAAACTCACGATTTAGTAAATTTGCCATTTTTATTGTAATGTTATAAACTCACTCGTGACATTCATTGTCACATTGTGTTAAATTTTATCCCGCCAGAATAATTAAGACGGAATGATTAGTGAATAATCACAAAACCTGCATTTTCATATTAAATGGCTGTAACTGCATATTTGAAAATAACTTTAAATTCAAACCAACTTTACTTCATAACATTTTTCTGAATTTTAAAAAATAAATATATTTTACTCTTGCAAAAAATTCAAATTTTTTGATAAACCTCGCATACTGCTTTTAAAAATTTTTATCAAGAATTACTTTTTTTCATAAAACCACAAAAAAAAGTTTTCCCTATGGTTCCAACCTAAGTAGACACACTGTATATTTTCTAAAATTATTAAGCTCATTATATAAAAATGTTCTCCTATAGACAAAAATCGGCGTTAAGTGACTTCTTGGACAACTAGCTTGGAAATAGATGTTACAAAATTTTGACGTTCAAAATTTCTGGAAAAATAATTAAACAGAACAATTTAGAATATATTTGAGATCTTGAAGAGCCGGCTACGCACTTAAATTAAAAAAGCAATAAGTGATCTCATTCAATATTTTTAGGGCACAAACCAAGTACATTAGTTCTTTATGCGGTCTACTGTATCCATAAGTTCTAAGATGAAATAATTTTTTTTCCAGTGTCGTTGTAACTTGTGTTTAGATGTATATCAGCAGGAATTTTCCTTCAATTGGTACCATTTACATTATAACTTGTTGCAGAACGACGTGTAAGTTTAATAATATAACCTTCTGGAGATCATTCCAAACGACAGTTCAAGATGAACTATTACGAGAATTTTTTGTTTTGGCGCCACAATTATATGAATCGAGAATAATTAATAATAATGATAGCACATGTTTAATGTCAGTACGTAGTTTTTTGTATCGGTATTTAAACAAGAAATAATCTTGAATAATGTGGATATCGCAAGAATTCACAAACTAGCGATTAGAGGATAATTTATATATTAAATAAATCAGGTACTATTAGAATCATTATTCAAAACAGCATTGATCAAATTGAAAATTTACTTGGGTTGATAATGTTACCAAAAAATTTTATTCAACGAGTTTTCCAAAGAGTAACAAATCCAGCACTAATTCAATCTAAATTGCGGAATATTCCTGAATGTATTTGTTAATTTGTTAATCCGGATATTAGGAGCTACATAGTCGAATTGTAAGCATAAAATAATTACACTAAGACAGGAATATGTACGTAAAATAAAAGGGGATTATGACTGTAATATATTTGACCAAACTTAGTTTGAAATCCATATTTTTGTTTGCGAGGGATAAGCTGTCGACACAAATAGGCTGTATTCAAGAGGAAAGCTCGCTTATGGGAAGGTTAAAATGGTTTTCTACTACTTTATCGCGTTGCTATTATAGCTCTTCCAAAATGAATTGCAGAAGACAGTTATGCAAGGAACAATCAATATTTCATAAATTCGCAAGGCACTCATACCAAATTAAGAAATGAAAAATAATGTTTACTCCCCGTATAAAATTCTAAACATCTAACAAATCGTCAGTCCATATGGAATAATCATATCCAATCTCAACCAATGAAAACATCGATTCGTAAACATAAATGCGTTTCTATTGGCCAAATATGTCGATAGGCGTATGTACACAATTTCTTCGAAATATTGCTATCAGACAGTCTGCAATAAGCAGTGGCGGTATTTATAATCACAACTGATATTGGAAGAAGATGTTTGCCTATAATATGACAAAGCTGCCGATTAACCTGAAGATACGATAGCGTATTTGTTTAGAAAATGGTTTGCTGACGGACAATGGGAGGTATGATTCTATTGACTATTTCCTTCGAAAAATTTAAGCCAACCAAAAAGCTGTAATATTTTATGTTTACCTAGCAACGATCAAATTTCAGCGATAATACTGCACTAGTGCAAATTATCGATAATTTGAACTAGTGCCAAATTTTCGTCTAGGATTAATAAACATCATAAATTATCGACAATTTGACATGCACTCGGGACATTAATATTGACTATTGAATAAAATATCCAACAATATAATTGTAACAATTCTACTAAGTTATTGAATTAATTTTAACCAGTTCTCATTAGGCATCTTTAAAACCTGTTTTTCTGTTTACGCATTTGTTGCGAGTATCTTATTTCACAAAACCAATAATAAACTTCAAAAACTTACGAAAATGTCCGACACAATCATCTTATATTTCTTTTTTTTTTGAATAGAACATTTTTTCTGATTTTCTATATAAATTTCAACAAAAAAAAAACATTTCATCATTCATACGCTATTGGGCAGAGTTTGCAATCAAAAAATTAAAAACCTATCTCTTCTCATTGGCTGGCTACTCCAAGAATGGGCTCTGGGTCAATAATTGGCGATTTCAGTCTGGCACGTTAACCGACACCGGCCACCTAAACGAGCTAGACCTTGCAACCGTAACTCACCAGGACTTTTTTCATTTCGAGAGAAGCCTAAAGTGCACCAGTTCAGGCGTTTTGGCATTTATAGTAGCTATGTTGTCTTAAAAGATCGAAATATGTGATTCTATGGTGTCAGCTAAGTATTGTCCACATCGTAATTAAATCCAAATAAATAGTTAACTGTGAAACTATCTATTTACTAACACTACACCCACTCAACCTCGTAGCGAGTTTTTGCAGTCGATAAATTGCTTATAGAAAAATGCTTCACATAGGATAAATGTGTGAATATAGGTGTTTAAATTTCTGTTTATATGGGTAGTAGTAAGCAATGGGTTCAATATAAATATCACAGACTATTCCAGAAATTCTTTTTTTAGTAATTACTAAAGAAATTGTTTCGCATTTATAAAAATTCCTCGAATAATGATAATCTTGATTGAGATTTAAGACAAAGTTGAGTATGTATTCCTCGGCTAACAATTTACATTGTAGTTCACAATGCATTCGTTATTTTGGTTTAGAACTTCAAACCGCTACTGCACAAATACTATAATAGTGACGGAAACGTGTTTTGGGACGTGCATAGACAAAATATCTAGATACCCAAAGCACTATTTGTTTTTCACCCCACCCGTCTAGGACGCCCTCTAGGCGCGCAGTCTCTTTATTTAATAGCCACACCTCTTAATGTAATGAGATATTAATTTAACGATTGTTGACGTAGAAATAATATTCAAGACTTATTACTATTACTATTACCGATCTATCAATATACATTTTTTCGAAGACTGTACACCATAAACTAGTAATTTTACAATGTTTATAGTTTTATATACATACAGAGAGTTAATTTTATGTATGGAACCTCAATTATCTCGGAAACGGCTTGTACGATTTTCACAAATTATTGTGTACAAGGCTGGTATTGTGGTGGTATTTACATTGTTATCAGATATTTCCGTTTTCTTCGAAATTCTCAAGAAATAGTAATTATTATTCTTCCAAAATTCCCTATACCTAAATTCCATAATTTCGGAGGTACAGCTACATTTGCGTTATCTCCATCGAAATTAAAATAGTACATTTAAGTGGCTTTGACTGCTACAATAACAAATTTGACATATCAATAAATTATTATTGTTGAAGTTTATTGAAAGTCACAATGGATCATTTATCTGAAAAAGAATTGATGGTTTAATGATATTAGGATATGGTGATAGCCGTAGAAGTCAACAAGAAACGTTTAATATCTTTAATAATTTATATCCTAACCGAAATCTTATAACAAGATCTCTACTGTCAGTAAATTAGTAAAAAAGTTCAACTAAACTGGTTCAGTAAAAGATTTATCCAAATCAGGACGCAGAAGAACTACATCTGAAATTGAAAATAAATATTTGGATGTTCGTGTCATGTTAGAAGACACTTGAGAACTAGACAAATATCCAGGGAACTTGATATTTAGCAAACATCTGTAATGGAAATTTTACGTGATAATAAATTCATAACAAAATATATAGGATGATATGTTTGAAATAACAAAGTTCACTATTTTTCCAAAAAAAAAGAAAGATCTGACAACTATGTAGATACCACCATAACACCGACCGTATCACAAGACCCTTCAGCACAAAAATTTATGGAGATCGTACAAGCTGTTTCCTAGATAATTGAGACGTTTCATACATAAAACTCACTCTGTATAATGAATCATATGATCTAGATTTCTGCCACGCTGTATGTCTGTCACTTAAATGGCGAGGTAAGAAAATTAATTGCGTAAATTTTTATTCGTTTTCAATACCGCAGCTGTTGGTTGAGAGTAGTCTGTTTATTATGTATACTTGAAACTCCATTGCTGGTTATAATTATCACTTGTACAATAACCTGTTAAAGTCATTGACTATTTATATTAAAATGTAATATTTGTCACTTGTAACAAGGGTTAGGGATGTAAATATCATAACAACTTTTTATATGTATAGTGTATTATTTGACAGTATTCAAAATATGGATCTACCACTAACTATTAGAAAGTATTGATTGATAAGGTGATATCAGATAAACGAGATTATCGCTATTTTACAACGCATGAAAAAAGTGGTGTGATTTGTTATGTCAAAAGTTTATCAACCCAGACTGAATTTTGCCTAAATATAACCAAGTCGTTCCACTCTTATCTAAGAATAAATATGGACGTCACAACACAAGTAACCTTTTATCAATATGTGTTGTAACAATGAAATAATAAAATTTGATAAATTAATGAATTCTAATGCTTACAGAATTTCCTTCACTTGTATCAGGAACATATACTGGAAGCAATAAATATGAAATTTATTGGGTTTTCAAATTGAAAGTTTTTCCATTCATTTCATTGTCGTCTATAGGGAGTTTCAAAACCTGTCATTTGGGATCAGGTAGATTACTTATGAGTTAATTAGGATCATAGCCTAGAACGAGACTACTAATATACAACCATAGTTATTTATGTATAGTGACTTAATATTTGACATATTTTTTGTCCCGAGGCTGGTGATTAGTTGCCGATGTAACTAACTAGAAGAGTGACAAAAGGAGACTCTAGTGTCGCGTTACATGTTTTTTTCGAAATCGCTCATATTCAAGAATAGTTACAAAAATGTTTGGAATTGATGCGAGCAGAATATGTTATGAGTGTCGCGTTCAGTTGCACAGTTGAATAAAATGATTGTTTTTTAAAAATTGGCATGTAAATCTTGTTTTTTTTGTCATTTATTTATATTAAAGGTAGCAGAATAGTTTAAATTATTCGTAATGTTAAAAAGTTGTAAGCTGGTTGAGGTATAATCGACTACTGTCGATCATGAAGCGGTTCCTTCAGCGCCTAGGCACTAACAAGCGATTTTTCTGACAATTTCTATCGACCAATCGCCATTAATGTTTCACTTTATTGCCGATTACGAAAAAATATATTTCATTCGAATTTAAATTGGAATTATTCCAGTTTTCATCATAATAATAGAGCTGAATTTATATCAACATGAAGTTTAATAGCATAAGAATTTTGTAATGTAATGTGAAATATTTTGTCATGTCGGGGCTCATTTGATTTGAAATGGGTGGAAACTATATGAGCTCGACTATAGTACTAGTTTTCTGCTGAAGATTGCTAGAAAAAAAGAAAATATCTGTTTAATGCCCCCAAAATATGCTTAGGACTACTCTGTATAATTTTACTTTAAATGTCCGTTTTTAATTCAGTGTAAATTTTTTTTTTCGAGGTTCGAACTCAGTCTAAACTTGCTCTAGACAGAAAGGTTATCAGCGTTACTATTTGTCAACATATTTACGATCTGGTAAATAACTATTTTCGTCTGCCTTTTCTACTAGATAGGGATTTTGAAAAGAGAACTATTATATCAGTATTTGATACTACATATTATTAGCTATGGATTTTACGAAAATCATTTCAAACTGTGTTACGGCTATTTATTTTCTTAATAATTAATCTCATGTGTTGTTTTCCAGGAGAAAAGACCCAATTCTCTTTCAAATAACTGAAGCTAACATTGTAAATAATACTTACTGTTCAAACTATAATTTAGTTTGTATACTGGTTTTACCCGAATATATTTGAGAGCGGAAGAGAGAGAGAGAGAGAGAGAGAGAGAAATCCTTTATTATCAAAAAATTGTTACAATAGGTAGACAACAGCATGTAAAAACTTGAAAATAAACATAAAAATAACTAAATAAATATATAATTATAATATAATTTCAATACACAGAAAGAAACCTCTATGACTAACAACATTATAGGTAAAATTAGTAAATAAGTCAAAGCAAAATTAAGCCAGTATACAGCATGCTAGGAATTAAATATTATTAGAATAGAAGTCGTTCACATAGTAGAAGGCACTTTACAGTGAATATACCCTCAAATTATTGTGGAATGCAGGAAAATATGATATCTGATATGATATTTGATTTCAACTGGCAAGTGATTGTGCAGTTTTTTTGCATTGTAAAATATTGAGCCAAAAATAATTCTGAACGTGGAGTAGGTATGTAAAGGTCGTGCTCCGCATTCATAAGTGGATAGACGTGCAACGATCTTTTTTGAAACTGGAGAAGTGTGTTTACGAATTAGGCAAACGGATTCAAAGATGAATAAGAAAGAAAGAGACAGAATTTTTAATATTTTGAAGAAGTCTCTGCAATGAGCCATGCTGTTTAGTCCAAGTAAATATCTAACAGCTCTCTTTTGTAGTTTTAAGATTCGTTCAAATTGAGTCGCACACGTACCCCAGAAGAGAAGGTCATATTGGAGATGCGACTCAATAAGGACATAATAAACTGTTAAGGAGGTGGATAAGTTCAGTTCTTTGGAAATTGATTTCAGCGCAAAACAGGAGGGACTTAATGTTTTAGATAAAGCGGCAATATGTAACTTCCATTTCATCAAGGAATAATTGTCCACAACAAGCCTTAAAAATTTTACAAATTCAGCGACGTCTAAAATGATGTTATTTAATAAAAAAGGCGGCAATGTATTTTACATGATGAAACTTTAGTTTTAGAAACGTTGCAAAAAGACATATTTTACCACTGATGTCTAGATAGGCAATGTCGTTTATAAACAGAAGAAATAAAGTAGAACCTAGTACTGAGCCTTGGGGCACTCCACATTCTATTGGCTTGCAAGATGACATCATTGTATCAACCCTTACAAGCTGACTTCTGTTGGTGAGGTATGACTTAAGCCATGCGAAAGGTGTTTTCCTGAAACCGTAGTACTGCAATTTGTAACACAATCAAAAGCATTAGAATAATCACAAAAAGTTAATGCAGTGGACTGATGGCTGTTTAGTCTAGAGTAATTTTTGAAGAAGAAATTATCTGTAATAAATGAGATGCAAAATACTGAATTCTGACAACTCATTTTTTTTCTTGGAATGAAATAAAATATCGATGTAGAGACTTGACGTTGATACAATTTTACAAATTTGCAATTATACTGTAAAGTTTGACAGTAGAATTTACTACGATCTCACCATTTAATAACATCTTTCTACTAGGGTTTCCAAAATTTAACTTCTTTTTCATTTACTGATAAAAAATGGAGAAGTAATTAGGTGAGTAGGCTATATATGTGATTTTCGTTCCCAATTTGGGTGCATTGAAGTCTACTATAAGCGTTATATATTTCTCACTTGAATTAATATTTGTTTTCGAAAATTGATTGAGTATAACTAATTCATAACTCAGAGAAAGTTATGTGCATACTCTTAGGCGACCTAACCCTATTATACAGTTGTCTTCGCAGCAAATCAACTCATATGAAAAAACCTCAGAACCGGGACTTCGAGCCTGGTTATTATATTAATATTATTGGATAATCGTTAATAATACAGGTATATTTTAAGAACTAGTTATAACATTATTTTGAACACAAAATTTGAAACCATTAAATACAAAGTGTTCTATGTACAATGACGATAAATAGAAAAAAATTCATTGAAACATATTTCAAACTTTCACTTAAGTTATAAATATTTTTTTAATTACAGTTATTTCTGGATTGGCTGTACTTTTTCTCATAAGTCTAACTGGAGCTGTTCTCACATGGTTTACAAATGCTTTTGACGATCTAGTATTATCGGTAAGAACATGTCACAACTATTCAATATTTTTTAAATTCAGATGTTGTCATTCTAATGGATTTGAAGTTGAATTCCGAAGAACGGCACGTCGAGCGACATTTTTGTCAATATTGACACCTATCAGGTATTCAAACACAAAGAGGATTATTCCATTCGATTGATTCCAGTCTGCTCACTGAAACTAAAAATCACACGTTACACAAATGTGTATTCTGGAAAGTTTTTGGTAAAAATTACTTTTAGAATAGATGGATGTTGTGATTCGAGACAGTTAAAAACAAGACAAATTTCTTCAAATTATGTTTGAATCAATTTCTATGCGAAATCACCATAATGGAAATCTAACGTACATACGCATAAAATAGTTATTTATGCAAGTGTGTGAAGTAATGGCAAAGCAATTCCTACGAGTGAAAAAAAAGTTACTTTACTCACGAGTTTCATACAAAATTTTTTCTACGTCCGTAGGCTTAAAAAAATTCGACAAGACTTTTATCAATTTTAATTTCGTAATAGTAATATTAAAAGTACAACTGTGATCATTATTGGCAAAATTTAACGAATTCAAAGAGATAACATCGTCTATAGTTGTATTAGTACTTATTGGATCGTTGGTAGGATCGTGAACATTTACAATATTTCTTGAAGTTGAACTAGTTTTCCCGTTAAAATTTTCACTGCTAAATCCATTTTGTTTTTTATTTAGTCGTCTACGTAACCCTCCACAACGGTGTTGGATTTCCACCCACTGTGCTTCTTTAGTTGAATTATATCACCATCGGAATCCACCAATAGAGACGCCAAAAATCGTCGAAATGTTTGCCCAGTGTAGTTTTTTTGGATTAGGTATATTCATTCATTCATATGTTGCGATAAGCGAGGGAATTTTTGAAAAGGTATTGATACCTACAACTTGGGTTTTGCATTTTCCATTTCTATATTGCGAAAAGAATTGATCTGTTTTTACATTTGTGGGTCGTTTTATAAATGTTTATCAAGTTTAATCTATTGTCAGATATTTCCCCAATACCGGTAAATCGACGTTGAACATGAGTTTTTGTATCAGGTACTGTGATAATTAAAACATTTCCGGTATTATTAATATCGTTACAGTTTATATAATTCTTCCCTCCGCAGAGCTCTTGCGATTCCGAATTTTAAAGCAACCTGAAAGATGTTACAAATAATATCTAGGCTCACAATAAAATTTTTTGTTGTCAATGCATGAGATAAAGATCATCTGGAGCTTGCAACAGAAACTTATTAATTTTTTCATGGGCAAATGTTTTAGATTTTTTGAGTTTACAGCCAAATGATTTATTTTTTAAATGTGCAATGAGTTGCGAGTATTTACTAATGTCTACGTCGTTATTTACCATTAGGGTGCCTTTCAGTTTTGAATCAGTCTACCAAAGTGTTGAAGAGTTCTAAATTTTGGATTTAGTTTCAAAATAAGCTGGTAACACTCTTTCTGTGAAGCTGTTTACGCCTTTTTCTAATAAGCCAATCCATAAAAGAATTATACTCATTTAAATACTGTTCCCTGAATTTCTCAGGGAGAAGATTCATAGTCGCTGCAGTTGCCGATTCAACAACATCTTCTGGTGTGCAGTTTAAATTTTCATCACTATAACTTTTCATCACAAACAATAATACTACACTCTTTTTAATTAGACACAAAACGGATTTTCTTGAACGAATATCAAGAAAAGAAAGCGTTCGCAGCCCACTATTTTGATAAAACTATTTTATAATTGCGTTAAAAAATAACACGTAACGGCACTTTTTTTAACGCAAAATCTTTTTGAGCGATTCAGAAATTACATTCTTGATAAATGCAAATTAATAAAAAAATTTGAATATTATATGGGACGTAGAAAAAATTAATTTTTTGGTACTGAACAGAATGGCGAAGAAACCGTTTTCAAAGAAATTGAACAATAAATAGTCAACTATTGCGGAATCCTAGTACTAACCATTATTAACTTAGGAACTAACGTTTAAATTCTGAGAAGAAATTAATAGCATTTACCAAAATAAGAATTTAACCCCATATTGAATGTAAATATTTCTTTTAAAATTATTTGATAATATCAAAAAACCAATTCTTTTGTACATAATTGGTTTAATTTTTTTTAACTGTTTCTAGACAATGTTTCAATCGAATTGTATCTTTTTGTCGAAGTAACATTTTGATTTTCCTTTTTTTTAAGGAGGGGGTATCTCCACTCCACATTCATTTTTTTTACTGGTTATTGTTCACTAATTATATATTCAATACAAATAATAAATGAAGAACTTTATAAACATTGTAAGAAAAAATCCCAAGTAGGCAAAACTTACACTATATTATGAATGAAATTATATCCAGATGTTGCAATTTTCATCAAAAACATTTTAAATTTCTGGTACCTTCGCTTATGAATTTTAGTATTTATTTATTCGAGTTATGTATATAGGCTAATATTTATTATCAATACAGTATTTTCTTGTTTTCAACTTAAAGGAATGCATATATTTTTTGTATTTTGAAAACATTTCAGTTAATAATATTTTTGTTATATTTTAGACTTGGAAAAATTAGAATCGTAGGCTTGAGAGTTTCATTCTCACTCAAAAAAAAATATTGTTGACTTATTATTAAAAACTTAAGTGAGCATTCCTGCACTTCCATTCACTGTTATATTTTAACAAACAGTGCTGTTAACTAATATTAAAAATAGCGATTCGAATATTCTCTTTTGTCGAACAGTGCACCAAACTTTCAACAAAACAACAGATAATCAAATATATCTACAGACAATATAAGAATTGCTTCAATAAAAGTTCATTATATCTGTAATATTTTCCGAAATATTACATTCAAACGCCTAAAAAATTATTAAATAATTTCTGACAAAAATCGTATTTTTCAGCAAGTAGTTCTCAAGAACAATAGTAAAGCTTTTGATATGTGGAAGAAACCCCCAGTTAGACTTAGATATAATGTCCACTTATTTAATTATACAAACGTTGACGATTATAGAGATGGTATTGTCGAAAAACTACATCTAGAGGAAATTGGACCATATGTTTATGAGTAAGTTCTACACTGCCTATTAGTTATCAAATTACATTAGTAAAGTAAACAAAGTTCTTTTGATACGTTGGGCCCCATTCAAAATTGATAAAGTTTCCCCAGGGCCCAGGATTGTTTTTACACTCCATATGGGGTGTAGATCCAAGGAAAAATAATGAAAAGATTTATTTCGAATAAAAATTTTGCAAAAAATGATATTTCTTTGTGTGTATGATACCAATTGGGAGTTAGCTGGAAAGCTGCAACGAAACCAAACTCATTTATTGGGAACATTGCGAAAAAATAGGACTATCCATAGATATTGTACAAAAGAAGCTGAAGAAATGAAATTATTAGCAAAGAAAACGATGAAGAAATAACGATACTAAAATGGAAGGATGACGATGCTTTCTACAAAGTATGCTGAAGAGACAATAATCAGTTGACAGAAGATTTGGAATGGTTGTAAAGCCTTAAGCCATGGCCAAATGGAAAGTTACAATACTTCTTTCAGAAGTACTTTGAAGGGGCACACAAATTGTAATTGAGCTGTTATTTGGTACAGAAATGGTAAATGTCCATATTCTTTAGAAAAGAATAACGAAATAGAATATAGCAATTACTGATTCTCAAATCAGTGTAACAAGGAAATTACTGACGAAAGAAACTACGGCTGTTGTTGATTAAGAGATAACAAAACCAAAAAAACCCATTGCCTAGTGAAGAAAGAAGGTCCAAGTCATAAGGTTAGAAGAGATTATGTAGGGTACAGTAAAAAAATCGTGAAAAAAACAAAAGGACCAGGTGTGAGATAAAGTTTCAAGGACCCGGGGAGGAGGTTCGAAATAAAATACTTCGTGAGGTCGATAGGATCGGTCTGGGCAGTGGGGAAAGTGCAGTTGCATTAACCGCACCGAAGCTCAACGTGTTAATGTTGATTCAATCAATCAGCACCGTTAATAACTGTGAAGATAATAACTTTCAAAAAAGTAGTTAAAAAAATCGCCCTTAATTTCGAGAGAAATATATTTTTCACAAATGGTAGTAAATTGAAACATTAATGGCGATTGGTCGATAGAAATTGGCAATAAAATCGCTCTGAAGTAACTGAACTGTCATCTGTTTTATCTTCTACAGCAGCCTATTACACGTCAATCACCTTATAACCTTTTAACATTACGAATAAATCAAACTAATCTGTTAAAGAATTATTGAGACGTACCGAAGCTCAAGCAGAAATATGATGTATTTGAACGAAATTTGGTACGGCGTAGTTAAATATATCTTAAATACTCCTTGCTCAAAAGGATAAAGCAAATGCATTGATTGTTGATTTTATCAATTAATAACATTTCACAATCATATGATGATCACCACTGTTGTCTGATTAGTTTTTACTAAATTCCGCCATTATTATATTTATAATATGAAGTTGATACTATTATTTAAGAGATCTGAGAACATAAATTTCCCTAAAACGAATCAATTATTCCTTTTTTGTGGGAATCAAGTTTTATTTTGACAAAAATGAAGGTTTTAATATTATTGGCAAATTTTGAGTATAACCAAAGAAAAAATACGTGAACATCATCGTTTACTTACTTTAAGTGCGGTAGTCAGTGAGTTATATTGGAATTTGGATATTAAAAATTGTGTTGGACAGGTAATATAGGAAGAAAATGATTGTTTTATTTCACCTTGTTGGTTGGATTTTTCTTTAATATCAATAGATATTTATATAATAAATTATAAAGTGAACGCCGTAGAATCGTTTGTTTTTTCACTTTTTTTATAACAGTTATTTCTACAAACAAAAATTAAGAAAATTCTGTTGAAATGACTTGTTTTGAAATTTTATTTTTATTGTGATCCTGTTGAGTAGACAGGCGATGTTATAGTAAAATGTTTCCCATTTATAATCAATCTAAATTGTATACAATGGAAATTCATTTTTTTGTATTCATATTTTGTATTGGCTTGAATTATTCAGTGTTTTATATACTTTGTGACTTATTTTGATTTCATTTCCACTCAAGTAATATCCCCAGTATATGGTAACGACAGAAGTCCTAAAATTTGGGTTATTTTCTACAATATTTTGGGAAATAACGAATGTTGAAGTATTTGTAAATATACAGAAAAGCAAGAAACTATCTATAAGAAAATGTTTGGCATGAGTATTGGGCTGTGGATAAGCCAAATATATAACAATTTACTTCACATTAGTCGAATCGTAAAACATATATATACAGTGGATTTGAGGCATTTTCTCTCGTATATTTTCAATATTTGTTGTGATTACTGTACTGACTTTCACAAAATAATTTACGAAAAATACTTTTGAAAAATTACCAATTCAGTGCTTATAATTGTTGGATATCTATAATAATTATCACACAATTGATTATTCATGTTATTCCAATGCCAGAAATGAATATAGAGCTGAATGAGTAATTAAAAAAAAACAAGAGCAGAACTTGATTCTATTTCGCCAGCAACTCACATAATGCCATGTGGAAATTGATGATCTTCAGCTTTTTTTAAGAAATTCTTCGCCATTTTCTAGAAACACACGAAAACAGAAAATTTTACAGATTTTTGTAGTTGTCACAACTTTCTCGGAAAACCAGAAGGTACTTCTAAAGTGTAATTTGGAGCCTTCGGGGTGATTTATAGATTTCCGAGCCAGGTTAGTTGAGAAAAATTGAAATCAAAATTTGATGGGTTAAACTGGTTATTTCAATTGTTCTTTGTTGTATTAAAATTTATAAAATAGAATTATAAAGTCTACTAGAATACTAAAAAAAAATGTTTTTTATCATTGATAGATTTCTTGTTCGAATGACATTTCTCAAAATTCTCTTTTTTGTGTATAAGATACCGTTTTAAGAATTTTTAATTCTTATATTCATTCTCATTCGGGTAGCCGACGAGTGCACACGCATATTGTTCTATCTGGATAAATATTGTTATCTTCGTGCTAATTTCATATTAACGTTTTTATTCTACTGAAATCTATTGAAAACCAAATATCAACATGTGATCATTAAAATTCAATTTGCGACCGTTTATTTATTTTATTTTGTGAAACTATTGGCTGCAAATAAAACAAGAAATCCACCAGTGTCGTAGGAGTGCAAAAGGTAACTGTTATTTTCCTACTATTTACTCCACAGGGTCCTTCTCGGACGCCTATTCCTTTCTGAACCTGAAACTTGTAGCTTTGGTATCCAGAGCTACTAGCAAAAATGACTACATTGAATAAAATAACCCAATCATCTTTATCTTATCAAAACTCATCTCATGGTCCAAAATCATATGTTGATGCAACGTTAACAAAGCCTCCCCCCCTTACTTTTCCTAAACGCGAGCAAGCAATTATTATGCATTCTATCCCCAACACCGTTTTATTCGAATATATAAAATCTATAGGAGATATCGTTTCCCCAAAAAACATTACATTCGCATCAAGAATTTCTAACAACCGTATTTGCATATATCTCTCCTCAACAGCAATTTTAGATGATCTTCTCAAAAGTCACCAGAACATTTGCATCAACTCTACAATAATTCCTATTCGAAGACTAATTTCACCAGCTAAACGCATTTTAATATCGAATGTATCCCCTACTATCCCACACTCTGCTATCGAAAATGCTCTCAAGGACATCGGACTGCAAATAGCTTCTCCTGTTTCATTTGTGAAATGTGGCGCGCAAGGAGATGAATACGCTCATATCATGACTTTCCGTAGAATTACTTACGTCATCCCTGAAAATGATAACTTTAGCATAGAAACCTCGATTCTGATTACTCACGATGGTACCCCGTATCGTATATTTGTCTCTACTGATAAATTGGTGTGTTTTCTCTGTAAACAGAGTGGACATACTGCTGACTCTTGCACCAATTCCACACCATCTGAACCTCAAAATGACATATCCTGCCACTCTCCTTCACTACCACAATTACCAGCTTCTACTTCACTCAGCGGTACCTCCTCTTCCCCCCTGTTATCTTCTGAACCTCTGTCGAATAATCATTATTATCAATATCTGATCAAACTAATGCTGAATCACCATCTAACCCTACACTTCCTCACACCCTCAGTCAGCTATCCCCCACAGAATCTCCATTACCAACAGACAACCAAATGCCCCCCCCCCATCATATAAAACATCACACAACACAACTAAGCCTTGTAAGAAAAAACCTAAAACGCTAGTCTCCGAAAATCCTAAACTCACTCTCATTTCTCAAATCTCTATTCAGAACCTTTATAAGAACAATCCGTCCAATCTCACGCTCTCTGAAATCCAGTTAACGGCATTTTTAGAAAACTCGTACGGTAGTTCTGATCCTCTCAACGATGCTTTAGAATTTACTCCTAATATCCAAGGACTGTTAAATGATTTATCACTTCTTTATGCCGAAACAAAAGAGCGATCTCTGAAAAACCGTCTCACTCGACTCCTGAAAAAACTTAAGAGACAACTTAATCCTGAGGATCTATCTGATAACAAAAGCGTTTCTTCGGATAATCAAACAGATGATGAATACCCTAAACTATTAACTCCCTAAGTCCCCATTCAAAATTATTCAATGGAATTGTGATGGGTTTTTTCCTCGCCTGGAAAGAATCCAACAATTAATATCAGATATGCGCCCTGAAATCTTGTGTTTACAAGAAACCAACTCTAAAATAGATAAACTCCCTAAATTAAAAAACTATGAAGGATATCATTATGTTCGCACCAACTGCGCGAGAGCTAGCGGTGGCACCTCTATTTTCATTTCTAGTGAACTATTTTCCTCCCCTCTCCAAATCGCTATAGATCTTAAGGCTATTGCAGTTTCCACCTGGTGCCCAAATAATCTTACTATTTGCAACTTATATATTCCTCCTAATTATCCTTTAAAAGAAATAGAACTTTTCAACCTAATCTCTCAACTCCCCCAACCATACATTCTTGTAGGTGACTTTAACGCCCATAATACAATGTGGGGATCCAATATTACCATGGGAAAGGGAAAAACCATCGAAAACGTGATCAATTGTACTGGCTCATGCTTGCTAAATACTGGATCAAATACACACTTGAATTTCTCATCTGGCACCTTCTCATGTATTGATCTTAGCTTTAGTGACCCCAAACTTGCCCCTTCACTAAATTGGCATACCGCTAATGATCTATATGATAGCAATCATTATCCTATTATCATATCCTCCAGTATCCCTAACCAAAATGATACTTTATCCAGAAGGTTTTGGAGCTTAAACTCTGCCGACTGGACTAGTTATACGTGTCAAACAAAGTCCAACCTATCGGAATTATCTCTCACAGATGATATAAACAATAACATACTGAGGATTACAGATGCTATACTTTCAGCTGCTCATCAGCACATTGGTAAAAAAAAATATCTGTCCTAAACAAAAAACTGTCCCTTGGTGGAACTCCAGCTGTGAAAGTGCTATAAAACAACAAAAAATAGCACTCAATTTTTATCGTAGTCATAAAACACAAGAGAACCTTATCAATCTGAAGAGAACCAGAGCCAAGGCTAGATATATTATAAAGCAAAGTAAAAAATGTTCCTGGAGAAACTATGTGTCTTCCATAAATGTTAATACAAGTCCCACCCAACTTTGGAATAAAATAAGACAAATTCAAGGTAACAATTCCAATTTAAAAATTCCGACTCTCTTATATAACAATAAAATAGTGAGTGAAAATGAAGAAATCAGCAACATTCTGGCCAAAACTTTTGAATCAAAATTTAAATGTAAAGTTAACTTCACACCACCCTCTATAGACAAAACTACCTACCCATGCTCTACGACTATAACGCAAGATATCACCTCTCTTAACTGCGCATTCTCCTTCTTAGAGCTTACCTCAGCCCTCAGTAGCTGCAAAAATACTGCCTCCGGTCCCGATGACATCCCGTACATATTTCTTAAAAAACTCTCTAATACAGGTTTACGCAAGCTTCTAGAAATTGACAATTTTATATGGATCACCAATCAATTCCCTAGCCAATGGCGTACTTCTACGATAATTCCTATTAAAAAGCCTGAACAAAATGTTACCTCCCCGAACTCTTTCCGGCCCATATCACTTACCTGTACCATGTGCAAATTATTAGAAAAGATGGTTAATAAGCGGCTTCTATGGTTTCTCGATAAACATAATTTATTCTCAAAAAAACAGTCGGGATTCCGAAAACATAGATCGACCCAAGACAATCTGGTTCTTCTCCAATCCCATATTTCTGTTGCCCTTAATAAAAAACAAGAGGTCATTGCAGCTATATTTGATATCAACGGTGCTTTTGATTCTGTCAGTAGACAGTCAATTCTAAATAAACTAACTTCACTAAATATCTCCGGACATATATTTCATTTTATTCGGAATTTCTTAACTTCAAGGACATTCAAAGTCTTTGCTAATGGAATTTTCTCGTCAACCTGTGCCCAGACTGATGGTGTTCCCCAAGGATCGGTTATAAGCCCCACTTTATTCAATCTAGCAATAAACGTTATTTGCTCTGATCTCCTGCCTCTAATCAAGTATGCTTTATATGCAGACGACATGGTTATTTACTGTCATGGCACATCTACTCCTACTACAACTAATCTAATTCAGTCATCAGTAAACACCCTAAGTAAAAATATAATTCACTTAGGATTAACTTTTTCACAAACAAAATCCAGAATTATTAAATTTAGTAGACGACCATCTACATTATCTCCTACTATCCTCATTAACAATGACCGCCTTCCTGTTGTTGATCACTGTAAAATACTTGGTCTAACATTCGACTCTCGGCTCACCTGGAAACAACATATTCGAGAAATCAAAGGCGAATGCGGCAAAAGATTAAACCTTATTAAAATCCTTTCGCATTACCACTGGGGAGCAGACGAAAACTCCCTTATCAAAATTTATAGGGCCATCATTCGCTCGAAATTAGATTATGGCTGTCACATATATATCTCGGCCACAAAATCTGATCTCGATCTCCTGAACTCGGTGCATAATACAGCTTTACGCCTCTGTTTAGGTGCTTTTCGATCTAGTCCTGCAGAAAGCATTTACTGCGAAGCTAATGAGCCCCCTCTTTGGATCAGACGGCAGCAAATTCTGCTTTCTTACGCAGCGTCCGTATCGGCTAACCCCCTCAATCCTGTCTACTCGCTTTTCACATCAAATTCTAACACGTTACACAACTCCTCAGCCTTGCCATTATCAAAACATATCCCTTTAATTTTATCCCAGCTGCTTGACGGCGTCAACCTCAAACAAACTAGCCCCCTTCCTATCCCCTCTACTCCCCCATGGACTATCAACATTCCTAAATTCAACACATCCCTTATGAGATACAATAAGCATGCAACACCCAAACAATTAATTATAAATGATTTTAATGACATAATAATGAATAACCACTATGATTTAGTGTTATACACAAAAATGAAACAGGAGTAGGCTGCTCTGTTGCAACGTCACAAATTGCAATAAAATCTTCCCTTATCCCATCAACCTGTAACGTTCACACAGGTGAACTATTCAGCATTCTACAGGCCATCAATTCAATCTCTCCACCTTATAAGCTCGTCGCCATATGTACAGACTCACTTGCCTCTATTTTATCCATCCAAAATATATTTACCGAACATCCTATTGTCCTACCAGCTTATCTCATCCCAAGGAATAGCAGTTACTTTAATTTGGATACCTTCCCACATTGGCATCGAAGGCAACGAACTAGCAGACAAACAGGCAAAAATTGCAGCTACATATACCGTCACCGACAATGTAATTATTGGAAAGGATTTAAAATCACAGTTCAAAAGAAAATCCAGAGTTACATGGCAGCAGCATTGGGACACTATTAACACATCCCTACGTCAAATACAGCGTTCAATTGGTAACCAACCTATTATCTTCGCTGGTCTCTCAAGGCAAGACTTAACTGCGATTAGAAAAGTAAGAATTGGCCATTCAAGACTTACTCATGGATATCTTATGACTACTACTGCCAGACCATTTTGCTCCAGCTGCAACTCGTACCTAACCATGAAGCATATTTTGACCGAGTGTCGCAAATATACCGTCGAAAGACAACAGTTTCGGCTTAGCCAGAACTACAATGAAGTCCTTAACAACTCGGAACAAATTACCTCTCTACTTTAGTTTCTCAAAGATGTACAGCTGTACCACCAACTATAGAACAATTGTGTTACTGTGTATTCATATTGTATACTTGTCTCAATGAACCATTTCATATTTAATGTATTATAACCGCTCCCGTGCAAGTGGCCATAGTAGCCGAGCACGTTAATTTTAAATAAAAAAAAAAAAATTCTTATAATTGAATTTTTTTTTTGATATTTCGTAGTTCGTTAATGCAATTTCATTATATTTTGATAAAGAAAAAATTATCAATTATCAAAAATAAAAACTAATTTTAAAACAGAAGAGACCTGAAATCAAGAACATTTAGGTGTAGTAAAATCATTGAGTGATTGATTACCAGTTACTCAATCCCTTTTTTTGGGAAATTTCGGATGGAAGGGATATAATTTGCCACCTTTGCTTTCTTCCCTATTAACCAAAAGACGACTTCACTGAAGTGATTTTTTCTCCTCATTTTTGAGAGTTTTTGATGTTGTAAGAGAGTGGCAAGAAAGTATATGTATATTAAATTGAGATGATACATGATGGGAAAAAAAGAAAAAAAAAATGTTGTGAGATAAAAGAAATGGTGCTTATTTGTGTTTAATATTATATGTACTTAGTTACTTCATTAGAATTAACAAGACTGG